>NC_064633.1:90646934-92114434 GCF_023864275.1 Schistocerca cancellata | reverse complement strand
CGACACTGCTCACTGCACACTCTGCCAGAGAGTACTCTTCTCCCCCCCCCCCCCCACCCATTTGCTGCTATTCCTTCCCCTTCTATCCCCCCTCCAAATTGCTACTTCCATTCTATGTGACAGTTGTATTGTGGTTCAAGTGGCTGGAGATGATGTTCATGAGCATGTGAGGTGAACTTTCTTGTGTGAATGAATGTGAATGTGTGTCCTTTTCTGAAGAAGGCTTTGGCAAAAATTTAATGTGTAAGTATCTTTTTGTTGTGCCTGTCTGTAACTCAATGTGTCATCTTTACAGTGAGTAGCAATGTATCATTTCCATATATTGTTGATATTCTAACCTGTAATTTCCATGGTTCAGTGTTACTTTTTTGCAGACTTGGTCAATTTACTGCTTCCATGGAAGTTGGTTCTCTATGTACACTACTGGCCATTAAAATTGCTACACCAAGAAGAAATGCAGATGATAAATGGGTATTCATTGGACAAATATTTTATACTAGAACTGACATGTGATTTTCAAGCAATTTGGGTGCATCAATCCTGAGATATCAGTACGCAGAACAACCACCTCTGGCTGTATTAATGGCCTTGATATGCCTGGGAATTGAGTCAAACAGAGCTTGGATGGTGTGTACAGGTACAGCTGTCCATGCAGCTTCAACACGATATCACAGTTCATCAAGAGTAGTGTCTGGCGTATTTTGATGAGCCAGTTGCTCGACCACCATTGACCAGAAGACATTTTCAATTGGTGAGGGATCTGGAGAATGTGCTGGCCAGGGCAGCAGTTGAACATTTTCTGTATCCAGAAAGGCCCGTACAGGACCTGCAACATGCAGTCGCGCATTATCCTGTTGAAATGTAGGGTTTTGCAAGGATTGAATGAAGTGTAGAGCCATGGGCCATAACACATCTGAAATGTAACGTCCACTGTTCAAAGTGCCATCAATGCAAACAAGAGGTGACTGAGACGTGTAACCAATGGCACTCCATACCATCATGCCGGTTGATACGCCAGTATGGTGATGATGAATAAACGCTTCCAATGTGTGTTCACCGCGATGTCGTCAAACACGGATGCAACCATCATGATGCTGTAAACAGAACCTGGATTCATCTGAAAAAAAATGACGTTTTGCCATTCATGCACCCAGATTCATCGTTGAGTACACCATCGCAGGTGCTCCTGTCTGTGCTGCAGTGTCAAGGGTAACTGCAGCCATGGTCTCCGAGCTGATAGTCCATACTGCTGCAAACGTCATCAAACTGTTTGTGGAGATGGTTTTTGTCTTGCAAACGTCCCCATCTGTTGACTCAGGGATCGAGACGTGGCTGCACAATTCGTTACAGCCATGCAGATAAGATGCCTGTCATCTCAACTACTAGTGATACAAGGCTGTTGGGATCCAGCATGGTGTTCCGTATTACCCTCCTGAACCTACCGATTTCATATTCTGCTAACAGTCATTGGATCTTGACCAACGCGAGCAGCAATGTCGTGATACGATAAACCACAATCACGATAGGTTACAATCCGACCTTTATCAAAGTCAGAAATGTGATGGTACACATTTCTCCTCCTTACACAATGCATCACAACAATGTTTCACCAGGCAACACTGGTCAACTGCTGTTTGTGTATGAGAAATTGGTTGGAAACTTTCCTCATGTCAGCACGTTGTAGGTGTCGCCACCGGTGCCAACCTTGTGTGAATGTTCTGAAAAGTTAATCATTTGCATATCACAGCATCTTCTTCCTGTCGGTTAAATTTTGCGTCTGTAGCATGTCATCTTCATGGTGCAGCAATTTTAATGGCCAGTAGTTTATAAATCCAAAAATTTACATTCTGAACACGTTTTTGACACAATTTCATCAATCACAAAATTTTCCTATTTTCATCACTCATTTTAGAATGAATAGTACTTGATTTTTCTATGTTTACCATTAATCTGTCTGTTTCAAAGTGAACTCTAACCTTTTCAACAAAATTCTGAATGATTTGAGCAAGCTATGCTCACCATCTGCAGAAAAAAATCTCTCTACTAAGATGAGAACCTGTAGATGGGTCTACTAATGTTCACTTCCCATGTCTTGGGCTAAAGGCCATAGCTAAGGTTAACACAATTAGTAGCAGGCATAATCCATAACCAGAACAAATGCACCCACTTACAAATGGCAAAACTAACCATATCGGAAAATATAGATTGCTACTTACCATAAAAATGAAATGTTAAGCTGTGGACAGCTGCAATTACATATTTCTTACACATAAGCTTTTGGCCTCAGCCTTCATCAGAAAAAGAGAGACAAACACACCATTCATTCACACAGGCAAGCACACTGCCAACACTGGCAATTCAGACTAGAGAGAATAAGAATACTTGATTTTCTGAATTTAATTCAGATCACTGTCTCATCAAACAATAACAATGTTACAAAATCATAATGGAAGTAAATAAAATAGAAACACTGGTTGTAGACAGCTGAGGTATAAGAGATCATTTGGGAACTTATTCAACAATAATACAGATAAATGGCATTTTAGGAAATTGAAATTTGTGTTGAGCCTAAGAATAAATATTTATATGGGATAGGGTTTTATCAATAAATTTAAGGATAATAATAATAGGAACAAGAAAGGAAAATTACAAGTATGGTAATGGAAAGTTCTGTTGGAATATAAAATACTTTTAAAGAAAAAATACATGTAAATGAAATGTAGGTAGGAAATGAGAGTAAGACAGATGAAAGTGTATGGTGATCATAAACAAGAATGAAATTAAATTGATAATATGATCATTGATTGAAGACTATGATCCATGGTGTGGGGCTTGTACTGCTGGTACTGAAGATGATTAATTACTGCAGGAAGAGAACATAGGTATTCTTAGATGTACTGAGGATACACATGATCTGTTGGAAATGGGTTGTATTTTTATATGTGGAATTGAAATTTGTGAGTGTTTGCCAGACAATGAATGATAGTCATATGTTTGGAAGTCATCACATATAAATGAAACCATTAGGTTGACAGGTTTACTGCAGCATCCATGACACTGAATGTAAGAGAGAATTGTATAATTTGAATGGAAATGTAAGTGATAGTAAGCAGTTGGTAAAAAAATCCGGACTCTGATATCCTAATGGAAAGTCATGGTGGAATGTAAATAATTCAGGGGATAGAGGTAAAAACTCAATGAATAGTAAAGGTATTGAACTGTTATAAGGCACATAAATCAGAATGAGAGCTTTGCTAGCTTTTGAACAAATCCTTTTTCAAGCTACACACACACACACACGCACACACACACACACACACACACACACACACACACACACACACACATACAACATACAGCTGTACAGCTTCATCTGAATATAGCCATGCACGTATGTGTGTGTGAGAACTCAGAGCTTTTAATAGTGTAATTACATACTAAAGCTGTTGTTTTAGGCTTTGCAATATCAAAATTCTCCATTATTTTGTGTATAGCCTTTCTAATGATAAAAAAAAGTCTGTTTCAGAGTTTTATGAAATTTAATACAGTCAAACCTCCTTACAACAATTACTAAAACAATGTTAAATCCAAGTACAGTGATTATTTAATATTGTCCCAGCAGATTCCCTATAAGTACTATGTTAATTATCCATCATTACAATATTACAATGATGAAGTAATTTAAGCACACCCTGTTATAACGAAGACAAAGTTTTGGGGATCTTACTATTTTCTGCTACTGAGAATCTGACGATAATTGTTTGATAAATCTCTTAACCTTCAGCACTGTATTTTCTGAAGCTTTGTCCCATACTTTGTCATGTCAGTAAGCAGGTAGCAAATAGCATATAAGCTTGGGAGACCTGTGCTAAATGGCAAATAGAAAGAGTCATAGAGCTCCTTTGTCTGAACCAGTGTTAACTGTTTTAGTCTGTATATTGTTGAGCCTGAAATGCAGTTGGGCTTGTGTTGGTATTGTACACAGTTTATTTCTGTGATTTTTGTGATCTATGAATGTTTGTAAGTTGATGTAAATATGCTTTGGACTTTGTTAATAAGATCTGAATGAGGGCTTGAATGGAGGTTTTTAGAAGACATCAACAGTGGAATGAAACTGGCAGACATGGCAAGGAAATATGGACTTGCACAATCAATGTTAGCTAGATTCCTTGAAAAGAGCTGGAGAAAATTTTCTAAGGGACAAGTATAAGTCTTGAAGAAAAAGAATGAAGATGAATGTTGCTGATGATGTGGACAATGCTACACTGCAGTGGTCTAATGAGATGTGTGCACAGAATATACTAATGGCTTGTTGATATGCCAAAAAGCCTTAGATTTCAGTAAGTTTCTTGACATTTCTAATTTTAAGGTAAGAAAGGGATGGTTGCAGAGATTTAAGGAGAGACATGGAATAATTTTTGAAGTGATTTCTTGGAAGGAAAAACCAGCACTTTTAGGTGACGCAAAATGTTGGCAGAAAAACACCATGTGTGAACTGGTGGAAAAATACAGACCTGAAAGCATGTACAATGCAGATATGGGATTGTTTTACCAGCTAATGCCAGAAGAGGCAATGGTCTTTAGAGGGGAAAAATATAAAAGAGGGAAGTAATCTAAAATATGCCTATGGTTCTTTTGTGGAGCAATGCATCAGGGATACATCCCTATTGCTTAAAAAATGTAACAAGAGTAACAGGTAAGAGTACATACATTTTTTTACTGTCCTTTAATTTATAAGTTGACCCAGTACCTTCAACTGTAATGCTATGAGTATGCATGAGGCATACATATAGTCCAGTACCCTACCAGATCAATTTTGTATTTTTTAAGCTTGTATGATGCCTCATGTTCTTAGTGAGTGGCTTCTTTTACTTGTTAAAGAGATGGCAAGGAAAAATAAGAAAATTGTATTGCTGGTGAATAATTGTAGTGTGCATAACAACATGCCAGACTATAATACTACCCCTGAACTTCACTCCAGTCCTCCAGCCTTTAGACATGGGGATAATTAAGAACTTCAAGACAAAATACCATTCACCTCTAGTTCAACATGTGACATGATTGATAGTTCCTGGAATGGTGTAAAGCCAAATGTGATTGTGAACTGCAGGGGGGGGGGGGGGGGGGGGGGTGGGGGGGCGCAAAAAAAAAAAAAAAAAAAAAAAAAAAAATGTGGTGGATGAGAAAATGCAGGATGATGTTCAAAGTGATCTTGAGATGTATTCAGCAGTAGGTGGTAAAATCATAGCTGTATCTGTAGTTGAATGTGTGTCAGTGGATGATGAGACATTGGTGTTTGAAGAAAGCACCAATGAATCTATGATCAAAAAGTTAAGGAGTAATTAGCCTGTTGAAAATTCTGATGATGATAGTGATGTGATAAGACTGTGCAAGACCTGCTCCTTCTCTAATGGAGCTAATAGGTCAGCTGGAAATATTTAGCAAGCAGCACCCTCAATCCCAAATGTTTCAGTGGAACAATTGATTGCATTGAAATAGACAAAGAAAATATTTACAAGAGAATCATTAAAAAAAAAACAAAGTGAAGTAATTGAATTCTTCTGTACACAAGAGAAAGGTACTGTACTAATAAATGGAGTGAACAAAATGTGTTTTATTATCTGTCTTTTATTGTTATTTCTCATCAGAAACATACTACAGTACTGTATGTGCTGACCTTTAAGGTATAGCACTGTAGTAGTCACTATTAATAAAACCTCATTGTAACATTAACGCTGTTATAACAATATCATTTTCATGGTCCCATGAGTATTGTCATGTTGAGGTTGACTGTACTTACTTTTGATAGTTTCTGCTTTTTACCATGGAATCCAAAGCACAGCTGGTTTTACAGTTCCAGATGAACCCAAAAGTGTATCAGTAAGTGAAAGTAATGGTACACTTTCACTACAATGGGAGCCACCGACATGTATCCGAGGAGTATTGTGGTACTATCATGTTACAATCACTTGCAAAGTTTCAAGAAATGGGCCAGACTGTCCGTGCCCACAGAACAGCACTATCAGTATCAAAGAACATCCATCTGAAACACAAACAACGTTTGTGGGACTTCATCCATATTCAGAATACAGTGTTGCTGTTGCTGCTGAAACCAAGATAGGTGTTGGGAATTCAAAAGAAGCATCTTTTAATACTACAGAGGATGGTGAGTCATAATGTGTTTCATCTTTTTCTAACATACTGAGGAATTCAACATATTTCTGAAGAAATTGTAATAGTATATTGTAATCTACCCCTCCCTCATTTGTTTATTGTCACTGACTTCATAATAAACTCTTTTAATAAGCTTAAAGAGGAGTAAGATTTATAATAACTTTTTTACTTATCTTCTTTTCTCATAATTGGCTTCAGTTATTCACATGTAGGGGTTGATTCTTGAAGCAGAAATTTTTGACATCATAGGTTCTCATGGTTCCAATTGGCATAATAACATCTGAAGAATTGCCTGAACAGTTAATTTTATTCTCTCACATTTTTTCTGTATCACACTGTCTTTGCAAGTTCCACAACAAAAACAAAAACTACATTGTTATTGCCAGAAATAAAAACACGTCCAATCACATCAGAGGCATACCCACTATTAATCCATTCTATGGTACTGACAATATTCCAAAGAGTTTACAAATTTTCTTGAAAAATGAATCTTCACCAATTTATATCATTATTTTATAAATGACTCAGAAGTAAATATAATAAATGCTGTCACATTAGAAGCTGAGTAGAACAGTCACTGCAGTGTAGTGGTTGTGATACTAAGCTGTTGCACGGAGAGTTGTAAGTTCAAAACTCACCTGAGCTGTAATAATTTAATCTCTATATCTGGTTCAAGTACATTCTAGAAGTACCCACAAGTGGCAAGAATCATTGTACTGGAATGTTTTGTAGATGTATATATACCCTATATGTTCTGGCCGGTGCCAATTCGCTCCAAGCTCTTCTATATGCTAGTGCTAAACAAATCTTCATTAAATGAAGGTAGTATTTGTCATTCATCTACTTACACCTTATTCTACATGACATTATTCTGGTGGAGACGCTGTGTATTGGTACTTGTGATACCACACATTATCAGTGACACAGTGGCTCCCACCAGGCCATGACAGAGCCGCCATTTATGTGGTGAGGAACACGAGTTTGAGCCATATTCGATAGATCCCAGTCTATCGGAAACAGAAGAAGAGGATGTTACGATGACAGCAACTGTATGTCACCACATGAGACATCCTTCTGGGTTCTATAGTGATGATGACCAAGATCCAAACAAGTGGCTGAAGGTATATTAGCATGTAGCCAAGTTTAACAAATGGGATAAGACCGTGTGTTTGGCTAACGTATTTTTCTACCTGGAGGGCATTGCCAAGCAATGGTATGAGAACATCCTACATTCAAGACATCTTGGAGCTGTGTAAAATAGTGGATCCTAGAATGAAGGAGGAAGATAAGGTTGCATATATCATGAAGGGAGTTGCTGAGGACATATATCAAGCCTACCCTGGAAGAAGGTTTTGACAACAGACAACTTTATAAAATGGTGCCAGTATATCGAGACAATCCATCAAAAAAGAATTACATGCAAAAAGTCTGAATGGATTCCAAACATCGTATCGATGTTTGTGATGGAGGAAGAAACTGATTTCACAAGTGTTCTTCATCAGACAGTGAGAGAGGAAATTCAGAAGGCACTTGGATTTCATGGTGAGCAAAAAACCAAGACATTTCAAGAGGTCATAAGGGAGGAAGTGGAACAGACATTGAACCCAATCTCTTGTTCTTCATTTCCCTTTAAAAAGGTAAAAAAGTTGAGACCCAGGTGAAATTATGTTCCTACAACGCCACATGAGGAACCTGTTTGGGCACCAAGGAAGACTGATGTCTGGAGGACCCAGGATAACCATCCAGTATGTTTTCACTGTGGATGACTGAGATGTATAGTGCACTATTGTCAAGAAAGGCGGCAGATATTTGATGGTGCCCAAGCCAGAAGACAGCAGAATGATCTTAGCCAACGCCAACTCCAGGATGACGAAGATGAACAAGAAGATGTGGGTGCAGGATGACGTATGTCACCATCGCTGCAAGCTGGCTGATGGAGAGGACGCTCCCCAACATGCCGCTTAGAAGCTCCAGCTGATCACCTAGCAACTGCAACCTGTAAAACTAAAGGATGCAACCTCCCTTGGAGGTGACACCACCGAAGAGAAAAATCCTCCTCTGTCGACCATTACAAAAATGATAGGAAACTACTTTGATATCCTCATGGATGGCCAACAAGATCAAGCTCTTGTGGACTCTGGGCATCATATTCAGTCATTTCGGAGAAGTACCATCGCCAGTTGCAGACAACCGTATTCATCGAGAATAAAACATCTCTGCTGAAGATGGCTGATGGCAAATATGTAAAACCTACAGGAAGATGTGTAATTCATGTGGGTATAAGTGGCCATACACAGCACTTAGAATTCATCATCCTACACGAGTGTAGTCATGATGTCATTCTCGTAAGGGACTTTTTGAAAGCTTTTCAGGCAATTATAGATTGTGGTCGCTAGAAGATTATGCTAGATGAGATGAGGTACTGTGTACAGGAAGATGCGCATCCCAGTGTGTGGATACTATGTTACCAACCCATGGATCTTGTAGTGGAATGTAATAGAAGCATACCACTGAAGAATAACTTCGTCATCCCAGACTTTGTTATCTCATTTAAGAATGGATTTGGTCAGTTGTGTGGATAGTTAACTGTTGTTGAGATCCTTCCAAGATGCATGTGCATAGCAAACACTGAGTCATTAATTCCAAAGCAGATGAGTGTCATAGGAACCTCCCATGTCGAGTCTGTGGGCGAAATTAGTGCTGCCACTTTGAGACAAGATTGTCTACCTCAACTATCACCAGATCTCACTAAGAAACAATAGAAGAAGCTACTTTCCATTCTTCAAGAGTTCTCTGAATGCTTCAATCCACAAGTGAAGAGCAAATAGAAAAATCAACAGTGAAGCATCAGATTAGCACTGGAGACCATCAACCAATAAGCCAGAGAGTGTACCATGTGTCAGCAACAGAACATCGAATAATTCACGATAAGGTAGAGAAAATGGTGAAAAATGATATCATTCAGCCTCCGCAGAGCCCATGGTCATCACCAGTGGTTCTCGTCAGGAAGAAGGATGGCTGCTGGTGCTTTTGTGTTGATTACAGGAAGATAAATAAGATAACTAAAAAGTACATTTACCCTCTTCCACGAATTGATGATACACTAGATTGTCTGAAGGGGGCTAAGTTTTTCTCAACCATGGACATGTACTGAGGATACTGGCAAATTGAAGTAGATGAGGCTGATTGTCAGAAGACTGCATTCATCACCTCTGAGGGCCTGTATGAGTTTAAGGTAGTGCCGTTTGGTTTGTGTAATGCAGCAGCAACTTTTGAATGATGATGAATAATCTTCTAAGTCACCTGAAGTTTTTTTGTTATTTAGATGACATTATAGTGTTTTCAGAGATATGAGATGAACACATAGAAAGACTGAGGGCTGTTCTTAAGTGTTACCAACAAGATGGCCTGAAACTTAATCCAAGAAAGTGCCTCCTTGCAGCAAAAGAAATCAAAATACTTGGACACATTGTGTCAAATGAAGATGTGTGACCAGACGCAGAAAAGGTGATATCTATAATGGAATTTCCTATTCCTAAAAGTATTAGAGATGTGAGAAGCTTCCTCAGATTACGTTCTTATTACTGTCATTTTATCAAAGACTTTTGTATCAAAGCCAGGCCACTCCAAGTGTTGTTAAAAGCTGATGCTAAATTTATCTGGGGTGGTGCTCAACAAGATTGTTTTGATGTGCTTTTGATGTGCTTCAAAAACCTCTAACGACTGACCCTGTACTTGGTCCATATGATGAGGGAACAGAACTACACACAGATGCCAGTGAGTATGGGATTGGTGCTGTTCTGCTGCAGATTTTGGATGGAACAGAGAACCTATGTTTCTAGGATACTTACAAAAGCTGAGAGAAACTCTTCAATTAAAGAAAGAGAATGTCTTGCTGTCATCTGCACATTTTGACAGTATCTCTATGGAAGGTCATTCACAGTTGTTACAGATCATCATTCACTTTGTTGGTTGACAGGTCTTAAGGATCCAACAGGACAACTCACCAGGTGGGCACTATGTCTTCAAGAGTATGACATTACCATAGTGTACAAAAGTGGAAGAAAACACCAAGTTGCCAACTGTCTCTCAAGAAACCCTGTGCAAGACCATCAAGACCTTGATGAACTAGTGACTGTCTTGCTGCACTCCAGGATCTCTCTGCTGAGCAGAATGACGCCAAGATATTTCAAATTATGCTTGCCTTAAATTGGTCAGAGGATGTGAAAGGACAATTTAAGGTAGTTAATGGATTACTTTGCAAGAAAAACTTTGATCCATTTGGAAAGAGGTGGCTACCAGTGATTCCTAAACACATGCGCTTAGATGTTCTACAGAAATACCATGACACACCTGAGGACAGACTTTTAGGATTTATTAAGACATATGTTAGGATCCACAGTTCCTCAGAAACCACCTGGCCAACTCATACCAATTCCACCAGCTGATACACCTTTCCAGCATGTCAGGATTGACCCTCTCAGACGATTTTCAATGTCTGCTTGTGGCAATAGATGCACTGATTATCTGACACTCTATGCTATTAGAAAAGCCGTTAAAACAGCCGAAGCATTTGAGGTAGCCAAATTCATTGTGGAAGACATTGTATTAAAACACTGTGCCCCAAGGTCATTAATTATCAATTGAGGGAAAGTTTTTCAATCGAATCTTGTGGCAGAGATAAATCATCGGTGCAACATTACTCATCACATTAAGACTGCCTACTATCCGCAAACTAATGGCCTTACTGAATGCCTTAATAAGACCCTGGCTGACATGCTATCAATGTTCATCAATATTGAGCAGAGCAACTGGGATGAGGTGTTACCTTTTGTGATGTTTACCTACAACACCGCCAAACAAGACACCACAGGATTTACACTATTTTTCCTGGTACATGGGTGTGAGGTGACGATGATGATGGAGACTGTGTTTCCGTTAGATCATGATGATGTGGACGATGACTACAATGGCCAGGTGTTAACTAGAGCTGAGGAAGCTCGGCAGTTAGCTCGACTCCACACGCTGCAGGCTCAAGAAAACGATAGCTGAAGGTATGATGTGAGCCACCACCCTGTTGTTTACCAGCCTGCTGACTTCATCTGGATCTTCACTCCTGTTCGGAATGTTGGTCTCTCTGAGAAGCTCCTCAGGTGCTACTTCAGACCTTATAAGGTTGTAAGACAGTTGTCTGATGTTACTTACGAAGTTGTAGATTTCGACCCTGACACAAGACAACAAAAGATCAGAGATACGGTTTACACCCTTCAAATAAAGCCCTATAAGGATCCTGCAACCCAGGGTAAATTTGAAGCTCCAGCAACAGGCAACAAGTGGAAAGGTGACAAAGAATGTAGTGGCAAGGGAAGTTCTAAGAATTTCACCACCTGGGCGAACATCAGTCATGGGGAGTCGGAGTATGCAGGACCGATGACTCATTATTGCGCTAGAAGGACGTAACACCAAGACACAGTTCTCTTAAGGAGGGAGCAATGTTGCAGAAGAAGCTGAGTAGCACAGTCACCGTAGTGTAGTGGTTATGATAGTAGGTTGTTGCATGGAGGTTTGTGATTTCAAAACCCACCTGAACTCTAACATTTTAATTTCTATATTTGGTTTGACCACATTCTAGAAGTATCCACAGATTGCACAAATCATAGTACTGGAATGATCTGTAGCTGTATGTATACCATATGTATTCTGGCTGGAGGCAGTTCGCTCCATGCTCTTGTATGTGCAAGTGCTGAATAAACTTTCTTTAAGTGAATCTAGTGTTCATCATCCATCTACTTACACCCTCTTCTACATGACAATATTCTCAGATGGTGAAATTATTAATAGGAATTTTAAGTGTGCCAGATATTTTGTAATTTGAAATATCCATAAAAAAATCAATTTTAACTGTACTTACGGAGCTAGTACATAATAATTGTAACAACAAAAATAAAAGTAAAGTAATTTATTTTATACATTTTAGCCTTAAATATACCACATCATATGCAAATATAATAGAGGGAAACATTCCACGTGGGAAAAATATATCTAAAAAGAAAGATAATGAGACTTACCAAACAAAAGCGCTGGCAGGTCGATAGACACACAAACAAACACAAACATACACACAAAACTCTAGCTTTCGCAACCAATGGTTGCCTCGTCAGGAAAGACAAAAGGATTTGGGTTTTAAGGGAGAGGGTAAGGAGTCATTCCAATCCCGGGAGCAGAAAGACTTACCTTAGGGGGAAAAAAGGACAGGTATACACTTGCACACACACACATATCCATCCGCATATACAGGTATATGCGGATGGAAATGTGTGTGTGTGCGAGTGTATACCTGTCCTTTTTTCCCCCTAAGGTAAGTCTTTCCGCTCCTGGGATTGGAATGACTCCTTACCATGTGTGTGTGTGCGAGTGTATACCTGTCCTTTTTTCCCCCTAAGGTAAGTCTTTCCGCTCCCGGGATTGGAATGACTCCTTACCCTCTCCCTTAAAACCCAAATCCTTTTGTCTTTCCCTCTCCTTCCCTCTTTCCTGACAAGGCAACCGTTGGTTGCGAAAGCTAGAATTTTGTGTGTATGTTTGTGTTTGTTTGTGTGTCTATCGACCTGCCAGCGGTTTTGTTTGGTAAGTCTCATCATCTTTCTTTTTAGATATATAACAGTATAATAACCTTGATTTACCTCAGAACCTTGGACAAATGATTCAGAGTTGTGGATTTTGGCCCTCAATGCCTATTACTATTAGTGTGGTGCTCACTTCTCGAATTCACTCATAAACTAACTAAAAAATGTAGTTATACACAGTACACATACTCAAAAACAGTCACCAAAACTGTTGGCACATTCATCCCATTCTGACACTAGCCGGATGATTCCATCCTTGAAGAAGCTAATAGGCTGCTGTCTGATCCAGGCCTGAACCCAGTCACACATTCCATCATCCATTGCCCATGCTAATATCCAGTAACCAATGGATCTCGTCCATTGTAATTCTGTGGTTGCCCAAGACTAAAGCATTCACTTCTGCAACCATTTCTGGTGTGATGACACAATGAGCCTTTCCAGAATGAACATCATCTTTCATTGACTCACACCCCTCAAGGAATCATTTGTGCCATTCCACAACACTTGAACAATTCAGACTGTACTCACTGTACACAGCTTTCATCCATTGATACATTTCATGGCCTCCAACTCCCACCGCTGCCAAAAATCGAATTCCTCCTCGTCATTCCTGCTTACTTGCCTGCATGTATGGTAGTAGACATTAACTTGTGTGACCACCTTATCTTCATCATGAAACCACTCTGGCACTATGCAACATCAAACGGTGTGCATGCATCAGTCTCTCTAACAATAGATGGTGCCACCATACCTGCAGTTATGTGGTGCCACCTTACGTGTAAGGAATAGGTACACACCCTGACCATGTTTCATTTGAATGAACCTCATATAACCGATCATTCTTGAGAAAATAACCATTTCCATAAATTTAGTGAACAACACATATGAAATTGAAGGAATTCATAATGAAATATTGTAATTATTAAATATGAAACAAATTCCTTGTTTGTGTTTCACAATTTTTTTATTTTACATGTCCTAGGATTTGGGTTCCAGTTCTACTTTTCTAATGTTGCTGTTTTGAAGATATTATTAATGTCGTCTAATGTTTGATAAAACAAAGTCTACAACTATCAGACAGTTTGTGATACTTTAAAATTTATTGAGCTCTTTTAGTACAGAACAATGAAATTGAATGTTGACATGAAGTGTTTACAGTGTAACAGCTGGTTCAGATTACAGGTTATATACACTGACAGAAAGAAAAGGTCACAACATTGAGAAGGAGCCATGCAACATAAACAAAAGTTCATAGGCATGTTTCTACATATGAAAGATGATGTCTATTCACATTTTGCACCAGTCACATAAGAGTGGCACTAGCAGTGCCACTAAGAGGATGCAAATCAGGTTTGCTTTAAATGCAATACTGTTATGATCATGAGCATTAATCACATTTGAGATTGGATGTGGTGAGTTGATGTTAGTCAAGAATGCCTTTAAGGTGACAAAGACAACATTATCAGCACCTCACTGAGTTTGAACAAGGTCATATAATAGGACTATGAGAAGCTGGATTTTCCTTCTGTGATATTGCAAAAGACATGGCAGGAATGTAGCCTCTGTACCTGATTACTGGCAGTGGTGGTCATGAGAATGTTTGATCACAAGAAGGCCAGACTGCCAACAGCCACATGGCACTACCAAAAGGGAAAACCATTGTGTTTGACATATGGCTCTATCTCGACCTACTGCATCCGTAGCAGCAATCTGAGCAGCACTTGAGACCACAGTGACACAATGAACTGTTACAAATTGGTTACTTTAAGGAAAGCTCCAAGTGAAATGCCCTGTAGTGTACTTTCCACTGACCCCAAACCAGCACTATTTCTGACTTCATTGGTATCAAACAAGAGCTCACTGGAGGGCAGGGTAGAGGTCTGTTGTGTTTTCTGATGAAAGCTGGCCCTGTCTTGGTGCCAGTAATGGACATGAGTTGGTTAGAAGGTAGGCCAGTTGACGGTCTGAAACCTATCTGTTTGTGTGCTAGGCACACTGAACCTTCACCTGGAGTTACAGTCTCAGATGAATTTTGTATGACAGCAGGAGCACTCTCGTAGTTATCCCATGCACCCTAACTGCCAATTTGTATGTCAATCTGGTGATTCACCCTGTTGTGGTGCCATTCATTAGCAGCATTCCAGGGGATGTTTTCCAACAGTAATACCCTGGGCCACGTACTGCAGTTGTAACCCTATGTGTTCTATAGAGTGCCCACATGTGCCTTGGCCTGCTCAATAACCAAATCTTTCTCCAATGGAGGACACATGTAAGACACCATCAGCAGACAACTCCAGCTTCATCCCAAACAGCATTAACTGTCCCTGTATTGCCCAGCCAAGTGCAACAGGCATGGGATCCCATCCCACAAACTGACATCTAGCTCCTGTACAACACAATGTATCGTATTTGTATACTTGCATTCCAACATTCTGTTGGTTATACCTGTTATTAATGTACCACCAGTTCACATTTGGAGTCACTTATTTTGTGCTTACATTAACTTTTGGTCTTACGATGTTGATCCCTTAAATGTGTTACCTAGACAAATGTATTCTGACTGGTTTGATGTGGCCCACCATTAATTTCCCTCCTGTGACAAACTCTTCATCTCTGAGTGGCACTTGGAGCCTATGTCCTCAATTATTTGCTGGATGTATTCCAATCTCTGCCTTCCTCTACAGTTTTCACCCTCTACAGCTCCCTATAATACCATGTAAATCATTCCCTGATGTCTCAACAGATATCCTGTCATCCTGTCCCTTCTCCTTGTCAGTGTTTTCCACATATTCCTTTCTCACCAATTCCGAGCAGAACTTCCTCATTCCTTACCCTACCAGTGCACCTAATTTTCAACATTCATCTGTAGCACCACATCTCAAATGCTTTCATTCTCTTCTGTTCTGGATTCCCCACAGTCCATGTTTCACTACCATACAATTCTGTACTCCAAATGTACATCCTCAGAATTTTCTTTCTCAAATTAAGGCCTATGCTTGATACTAGTAGAATTCTCTTGATCAGGAATGCCCTTTTTGCCAGTGCTAGTCTGCTTTTGATGTCCTCCTTGCTCCATCTGTTGTAGGTTATTTTGCTATCTTGGTAGCAGAATTCCTTAACTTCATCTACTTTGTGATCATCAAGCCTGATGTTATGTTTCTTGCTGTTCTCATTTCTGCTATATCTCATTACTTTCGTCTTCCTTTGATTTACTTTCAGTCCATATTCTTTCTTCATTAGACTGCAAATCATTTATTTATTTATTTATTCTTTGCCCATGGACTCCAGCTGAAAATCCAGCTGAGAGTATTGGGTGTGTCATACAATAGGCTATTAACATCAAACTTGATTTCATTATATATAAATGAAACAGATGATTAAACAGAAATAGTCCATAATCATACAAAGGTATTACATGTTTCACATTATATGTACACACAAATCCAAACAACATACATGATAATTTTAAAAGATACATTTCAGTAATGATATAACGTATTAAACACCATCTTAGTATTCACTCAAACTGTATATACATTTCTCTGTGAGATATAGTTTCAAATGATTTTTAAAACATTTTAGGTCTGTTTCTTTTTTAATGATTTTGGGGAGTTTATTAAAAAACCTTTTGCCTGCTGCTTCTGGGGCAGTCATAGACAGTTTTAGATTTCTGTTTATCATGTAGTAATTTTCATTTCCTCTTGTACCGTGTTTGTGTACATCTTTATTTAGGAGGTGTTTATCACTTGACCTTACCGCCATTATACTTTGGTATATGTACAGTGAATATACTGTCATAATATTATAGTATACAAAAGCTTGCCTACAGGTCTGTCTTGGTAGTATTTTTGCAATGCATCTCACTGCCCTTTTCTGAATTGTGAATATTCTTTTTAGGTAGCCAGCTTGTGCACTTCCCCATATATGAACTGAATAAGACAAATGTGGGAAGACAAGTCCATAATACATTGATCTGAGGACTTTATCATCCACAGTCTTAGCTGTTTTATGCATGATGAAGATCTGTTTGTTTATCTTTTTACACAGTGCATCGATGTGCTCCCCCCATGCCAAATGTTTGTCTATTATAGTTCCTAGAAAATTTGTGCTGGTTACTTCTTTAATAGTCTTTCTATTTATATTAACATTTATGTTATAATTTTCACTATGCTTGGTCTGAAATACTACATTCATTGTTTTAGACTGATTCATAAACAGGTTGTTTTGTGTTAAATATTTATTTGCATTTTCGATAGTCAGGAGTGCTTCCTTCTCAAGCTCCTCCTTTGTGTCAGCTGTGCAAATGATTGTTGTGTCATCAGCATACATTATAAGTTTCTGATTTATATAGCTAGGGAAGTCATTTACGTAGAGTATAAATAGTATTGGCCCAAGTACAGACCCTTGCGGCACACCGTGTTTAACTGTTTGTAATTCTGATCTATCATTGATATCCTTCAACCTTGAACTTTAATCCCACTACTGAACCACTCTTCTATTTCCATCATTGCTTATTTGATGTAAAGATTGAACAGTAGGGGTAAAAGACTACATCCCTGTCTTACACCCTTTTTACTCTGAGTGCTTCATTCTTGGTCATCCACTCTTAATATTCTTACTTGGCTCTTGTACATGTTGTATTTACCCTTCTCTCCCTATAGATTACTCCTAGTTTCCTCAGAATTTTGGACATCTTGCACCATTTTACACAGTTGAACACTTTTTCAAGGTTAATAAATCCTCTGAATGTGTGTTGATTTTTCTTTAGTGTAGTCTCCACTATCAACCACAATGTCAGAATTGCCTCTCTGGTGTCTTTACCTTTCCTAAAACCAAGAAAAACTGATCATCATCTAACACATCCTCAATTTTCTTTTTCCTTCTTCTGTATATTATTCTTGTCAGCAACTTGGATGCATGAGCTGTTAAGCACTTGTCAGTTCTTGCAGTCTTCAGAATTGTGTGGATGATATTTTTCCAAAAGTCAGGTTGTATGTCTCCAGACTCATACATTCTACATACCAACTTGTATAGTCATTTTGTTGCCAATGATTTTGGAAATTCTGATGGAATGTTATCTAGCTCTTCTGCCTTATTTGATCTGAAGTCTTCCAAAGCTCTCTTAAATTCTGATTCTAATACTGGATCCCCTATCCCTTCTAACTCAAATCCTGTTTCTTCTTCTATCACATCAGATGTATCTTCACCCTCATAGAGGCCTTCAATGCACTCTTTCCACCTATCAGATCTCTCCTCTGCATTTAACAGTGGAATTCCAGATGCACTCTTAATGTTACCACCCTTGCTTTTAATTTCACTGAATATTGTTTTGACTTATCTACATGCTGAGTCAGTCCTTCTGACAATAATTTCCTTTTTGATTTCTTCACATTTTTCCTGCAGCAATTTTTTCTTAGCTTTGCTGCACTTTCTACTTATTTCATTCCTCAGCAACTTGTATTTCTGTGTTCCTGAATTTCCCTTAACATTTTTGTTCTTCCTTCTTTCATTGATCAACTGGAGTATTTCTTCTGCTACCCATGGTTTCTTCCTAGTTATCTTCTTTGTACCTATGTTTTTCTTTCCGTCTTCCGTGATTGCCCTTTTTAGAGCTGTCCATCCCTTTTCAACTATACTGCCTACTGAACTATTCCTTATTGCTGTATCTATAACCCCAGAGAACCTTAAGCATATCTAATCATTATTTAGTACTTACATATCCCACTTCTTTGTGAATTGGTTCTTCCTGACTAATCTCTTAAACTTCAGCATACTCTTCAGCACTACTAAAGTGTGATCTGAGTCTATATCTGCTCCTGGGTATGTCTTACAATTCAGAATCTCTGTCTGACCATGATGTAATTTAACTGAAATCTTCCCATATTACCTTGCATTTTCCAAGTATACCTCCTCCTCTTGTGTTTCTTGGACAGAGTATTCTCTATTACTAGCTGAAATTTATTACAGAACTCAATTAGTCTTTCCCCTCTTTCATTCCTTGTCCCAAACCCATATTCTCCTGTAACTATTTCTTCTGCTTGTTCCCCTACAACTGCATTCCAGTCTCCCTTGACTATGATTTTCATCTCCCTTTGCATACTGCATTACCCATACAATATGCTCATATACTTCCTTTGTTTCCTCATCTCAGGCTTGTGACACTGGCAGGTATACCCAAACTATCATTGTCAGTGATGGTTTGCTGTTGATTCTGATAAGAACAACCCCATCACTGAACTGTTCACAGTAACACACTCTCTGCCTACCTTCCTATTCATAACGAATCCTACTCCCCTTATATTATTTTCTGCTGCTGCTGATATTACCCTATACTCATCTGACCAGAAATCATTGACTCCTTTCTGTTTCACCTTACCAACTCATACTATATCTAGAATGAGCCTTTGCATTTCCCCTTCCAGGTTTTCTAGCTTCCCTAACCCATTCAAGCTTACCACATTCAAGCTTCTGACATTCTGTGATCCAACTCGTATAATGTTATCCTTTTGTTGGTTTCATTACTCTACATTAATTATTTTTTGATGTTATGATTTTTTTTGTCAATGTATGTAATTTGTCACTGCACCGTACTAACTGTGAGGTGCTCTTTAGATAAAGTTTTTGGTAAACACTGTGTAACTGAACAGTATTGGATGGATTCGGTGAGGGGCAGGAGAGGGGAGGGGGTGATGGATGCGAGTGTATAAATCAGACTGTTTTCAACAATACTAATGATAAATTTAATAGAAGAACAAAAGTAACAACACTCGTCATATACTTGAAGTCGTGTTAACACATTGACAGACACACAAACGTGATGGGAATGTTGCAAGCTTTATGCTGAAACTTCAGAGGTACGGAGTAACTGAGTACAGACACACACACACACACACACACACACACACACACACACACACACACACACCACATATTCACAGCTATCTTTGTAGCTCAGCTGGGGTGTAGTGTTGTGCAGGTGGTGTGTACAAGGGGAGAAAGAAGGTTTGAAGGAGGAGCAGGGTTGGAGAAGGGTGGCTTATGGCTGGGAGGGCCAAGCAGAAGATGCATGTGATAGGAATGGAGTACTTGTGAGCTTGTTCTGGATACAGTGTGTGGTGCACAGTGCACAGTAATGTGGAATAGTGGATTGAGTGATGTGTTAGAACAGAGGGAGGGAGAGACTTTGGAGAGGTAAGTATGAGCACAAGTTGAGTGGAGTTAGAGTCATGGAGCAAGGATGTAAGTTGCTATGAGGCAGAGGCTTGCAAAGGTTCAGACTGGGGTCTGCAGTAACAGCCAATGTAGTCAGCAGGGACATTGCAGCAGTGGAGGCATATATATGCACTATAGCTCTGGAGAAGGATTCTTGTGAAACATAACAATAGCCTCACTCTTGATTATGTGCCTGTCAATGATTCAGTGCTTCAAATATTTGGTGATTTGTTGCTTTCACTGCTTTCATTAATCATATTTCACTTAGGATATTTGATTACCATATTTATATCTTTGTATAACCTTATTCTCGGTGTTCTAATGGAGATATTTTGTGTGATTCAATTAAACAATGCTCTGCTTTCCTTATGTGAATCTATGTGACTGGCTAATGGAGTTTTTTTTTTACTGCTCTATTCAGGTATTGTGTTTTGTAGGTTTAATATTCAGTCTGTTGGAAATCATTGTTACAAATACAAACTGTTAGTGCTAGTAGTCTATGGCTAAATTACTGAAGAATATAAGGGAATGTTAGAAGGTGAGAAATTGCAATAGGAAGACAATGTTGGTCTTTTTAGGTATGCACAAGAATTACATTATCTATTAAAGTTGGCTTGTAATTTCATCTGCGGAATCAATGTGTACTCCTAAGTAAAACAAATGTGGTGGTATGTTGCTGCAGCATCCATGTAGTTGAATATAATAAAGAACTATATAATTTTAATGGCAGAAAAACTCTTAGCAAGCAATTTATAGAAAAATAGCACTTGCAATTTTTGAAAATGAAATTACATACTGCAAGTGTTGTTTTAGGCTTTGCAATGTCAAAATCCTCTGGTATTCTGCATATAACCTCTGTATTGACTAGCAAATTCATCTCCAGATTTTTATAAAGTTTAATAATTACCTTGACAGTCTTTTTGATAGTATCTGCTTTTTGCCATGAAACACTTGTTTTACAGTTCCAGATGAACCCAAAAGTGTATCAGTAAGTGAAAGTAATAGTACACTTTTACTACAATGGGAGCCACCAACATGTAGCCGAGGAATATTGTTGTACTATCATGTTACAATCACTTGCAAAGGTCCAAGAAATGGGCCAGACTGTCCATGCCCACAGAACAGCTCTGCCAGTATTATAGAACCTCAATCTGTTACACAAACAAAGTTTGTGGGAGTTCATCCATATTCAGAATACAGTGTTGCTGTTGCTGCTGAAACAAAGATAGGTGTTGGAAACTCAAAAGAAGTACCTTTTAATACTGCAGAGGATGGTGAGTTATAATGTGTTTCATTTCTTTCTGACATAATGTGGATTTCAACATATTACTGAAGAAATTATAATGTTATATACTCATTTTCTTAAGCATTTGTCAGTTGAGGTTTGAAGATGTGCATCACATATAATCCTAACTGCTTTCTAGAAACATCTGGTAAATTTGTAAACTAGCTGACATATTCATATTCATTATGAGATATTGCAACTGTGGTTCATGGAAGAATATACTTGTCTGGGGCTCAGAATGGTGTTTCAGATTCTGTTGCAAAATCTTAAAAAGAACATATACACTGAAGGGCCAAAGAAACTGGTATAGGCATATGTACTCAAATACAGAGATATGTAAATAGACAGAATATGGTGCTGTGGTTGGCAACACCTATATGAGGCAAAAAGTGCCTGGTGCTATTGTTAGACTGGTTACTGCTACTACAATGGCAGGTTATCAAGATTTAAGTGAGTTTGAATGTGGTGCTCTAGTCGGTATAGTTGACACATGAGCGGTGTGACACAGCATCTCTGCTGTAATGATGAAGTGGGGATTTTCCTGTATTACCATTTCGCAAGTGTACTGGGAATATCAGGAATGAGGTAAAACATCAAATCTCTGACATCACTGCAGCCAGGAAAAGATCCTGCAAGAATGGGACCAATGATGAATGAAGAGAATCATTCAGCATGCCCAAAGTGCAACCCTTCTTCAAATTGCTGCAGATTTAAATGCTGAGCGCTCAACAAGTGTCAGTGTGTGAACCATTCAATGAAACATCATTGATATGGGCTTTTGGAGCTGAAGGCTCTCTTGTGTACCCTTGATGACTGCACAACACAAAGCTTTAGTCCTCACCTGGCCCTGTCAACACTGGAAACATGTTGCCTGGTTGGACAAGTCTCATTTCAAACTGTATCGAGCGGAAGGACATATACGGGTATGGAGACAACTTGTGAATCCATGGACCCTGCATGACAGCAGGTGGAGGCTCTGTAATAGTGTGGGATGTGTGCAGTTGGAGTAATGTGGGACCACTGATACATCTAGATTCAATGCAGACAGGTGACAAGTTCATAAGCATCCTGTTGGATCACCTGCATTCATTGATGTTCACTGTGCATTCCGATGGACTTGGGCAATTCCAGCAGGACAATGTGACACCCCACCCCACACATCCAGAATTGCTACAGACTGGCTTCAGGAATACTCTTCTGAGGTTAAACACTTCCGCTGGCCACTAATCTCTCCAGACATGAACATTATTGAGCATATCTGGGATCCCTTGCAACGTACTGTTCAGAAGAGATCTCCATCCCCTCATACTCTTATGGATTTATGGACAGCCCTGCAAGATCCATGGTGTCAGTTGCCTCCAGCACTACTTCAGACATTAGTAGTGTCCATGCCACATCATGTTGTCGCACTTCTGTGTGGTCACAGGGGCTCTGCATGATATTATTCAGGTGTACCAGTTTCTTTGACTCTGTGTTGTATAATAAAAGTAATAGACATATGGTGATTTTCTTTCTTTAGCTGTATGGTGAAAGGATAACAATCACCAACACAATGTACATTGAAGGACACTTTTATTAAATAACTGTAGCACAAATACACAAAGTGTGAACATTCGAGAGAGAAACCATGCAAAGACAGATACATCATAGATCCTTGATCAATGAGTCTACAAGTCAAATTTGGATATGATGTTTCTTGTGGTTGATAGTCACCACATGTAATTTATCAGAATACTTTGATGTAAGGATGTAAATTCCATATTACACTAACACTCATATTAACTTTGAATTCTTATAGTACACAGAAAGCTAATACTGTGACAGGTTGTCATAAAATCTCATTAAAATCCAAAAAAAGTAAAGTTGTATAAGTAAATTTTTGTTTGTTTGTGATACATGAATGCAATCCTGGTAGTCTTGAAATCTCCTCATCACAGTACCGTGGCACACAGCTAGACGAGTAAAAACAAAATGGTGCATCACATTGATAAAGTTGAGATGTACTGCATTATTTTTGCTCCTCTGGTTTGTGTTACTGTATCTTTAAAAAAATTTTTGGCTTGCAGCTGATCATTGTTTAATTCATCACATGATATTATGACCATCTTACAGTATTTCCATAGTGAAGTGAATGGTGTTATGAATGGAGCTGAGGTGATGAAAAAACTCCACCAGTTTATCTTCTCCATGAGATCAGACTATGAAAGGATTGTTCACATGCTTCCTAAAGACAATTGGTTCAAGGGCAGCTGATTCAAGAACTCTCTCCTCAAAATCCTCCAAAAAAGGTTGCACACCAAGGGAGACAGAGGGCTGCCCATGTATGATGATGTTCCTTGCTTTATTTCTTCATTAGTTGTCCTCAGTGTTGACATACTGGCTGAAAAATTGAGGGATGGAAGTGCAGTACTGTCTACTGCAAATGACATAGCTAACAGGTACACATTTGTGTTTCTCAGTCATTTACTTTCACTTGTCACAACCTCCCACTTACACAGTTATATAGCCAATACACTATTGTTTAACTTTCGATAAGCCTTATTAATAGGTTACAGGCAAACATCCACATGCTGCTACATTAGTTTACTGTTGAATATCTATGAGCAGTAGAAACCTAACCACAAAGTTCACAGTTCTTGAATAATAGAAAGGTACGTATGGAGCAGACACCGTCATTGTTTTAACACATGGCCTAATTGTGTAACACTTATTTCACAGATGCATTGTTGTTGATCTAACCAATAAAGGTTCCTCATCTGAAACTTGGCTGTGTACTGACTGTCTCAGGACCAAAAACTGGGCCCTTATATATCCTCACAATAATAGGTGCCAAAACTACACATTGTTCAAAGTTAAATTTACAGAAATTACAATTAAAACTTAATTCATTAAATTAACTGAATACAAAAATTCATTCCTTTTAACAGTCTCTTCTACTACAAGGTTTAGGCTGAATTATTTATTTAAATGATAAAATTAAAAGATATCCTTACACAAACAATACTTTTGACAAAACTGTTAATTACTTTGGAATTAATTAATTATGCTAACATGTTTTCAATTAGATCCAAACAGATCCTTTAAGAATACTATTAGTTGTTCCTCCAAATGTTTATCATTAGTACAGAATTCATATTTGTTTATACATCAACAGTAGAATTTAAGTTATGAAACAATCACTGATTTCACCCTATAACAAAAGATACTAACTAGGCATAGTCAGAATAAATTAGAAAATCAATTACATACATAAAACTAAGCATAAAATTAGATCTGGTGTTATATTATTTAAAACTGATGGCCAACCTTTCTCTTTTATGCAAATACAGATTACACTCATGTATGTTAATGGTAATTAGTTAAAATTGAAAAAAAAACAAATTTAAGTAGGCAGATGGCAAAACAAGAGGGGAAGTAAAAAAAAAATATCCTAGCTTGCTTCATCACACATGGTGATGCCATCAGTCTGTTCAAAATATTCTTGGTTGAACTTAAAATTGGTTGAGGATAGAGCATCACAAAGCAAGGCAGTGATGTCCCCTTGAAAATTTTTACCAATTAGTATCAAAGAATCTGTGAGAGGGACTTTTGTAAAAAGCTAATGATCAGAACTGCTTAGATGGAGAGCCCCCAGTCTATTGATAAAGTTTGCTGAGTTACAGATGCGTTTTAAGCTTGTGCCCAGCAATAGTCTCAGAAAAAAGTGAGATGTTTGGCTAAATCTTATGTAGGAGCTCCATTGTTGCTCACTGTTTAATGTAATAGGACGCTTCCCTTATGTATGTTTTGATGGCCATATAGTCTTGGAGGAAAACCATGTTGTCTTGACCTCTTGATGATCTTTAGAGGTAATGAGGAAGTTTTCAGTAGTGCAGAAGTTTTCCATTACACATGTCATGTAAGGTCATAATCAGTCCTCCTATAAGTAGAGTCATTAGCAGACCATCATGTATGATAATCTTATCATTGTAAATACTATGGGGTAACAAAACAGTTGCATTACCTCTCACATGTCCTTTGGCACTAACTGGCAGAAGGTGTCAAGTGGACATTACTGTTTTGTTTCAGCATGTGCTATCCTCAATCTATTTTAAGTCCAACCAGGAATGTTTTGAACAGACTGATGACATTGCCATAGACTGCCCTCTGTCTCTCTTGGTGGACAATCTTTTTATGGAGGATTTTGAGTAGAGAGTGCTTGAATCAGTTGCCCTTAAGCCAACTATATTTTGCTGGCATCTGGATGGTATTTTCATAGTGTGGCCTCATGGAGAAGATAAATTAATGGAGTTTCTTCACCACCTCAGCTCTTTTCATAACAACATTTGGTTCACTATGGAAATACAGAGAGACAATTGCCTGCCTTTCTTGGATGTCTTGGTTAGATGAAAGAATGATTGCTCTCTGGGGCATTCAGTTTATGATAAGCTCACTCATACTGATTTGTATTTGCAAGCATCAAGTTGTCATCACCCATCAGAAAATATAATAATGCTTAAAACACTCATACACAGTCTCTCAGATGTAGATAATTTGCATAAAGAGCTTGTCCACCCAAAGACAGAGTTAAAAAATGGATATTCCACCCAGCAGATAAACAGGGTACTGTCAGTTAAAACCAAGAATCAGATAGTGGATAAAGAGGAGAATATGCTAGAAAAGTCTTCAGCTGTTCTTCCCTTTGTGGGCAACATTTAATTTAAAGTAGCTAGAATCCTCTGTAAATTTCATGTAAAAGTGATTTTCCATCCAATATATAAGATTCCAGACCTTTTGGGATCAGTAAAGAACAACTTGTTATGGCAGAAGACTGAAATTTACCAAATACCTTATCAGTGTGATATGGTTTATATAGGACATCCCAGACACACTGTGAAAGAACGTTGCACTGAGCATCAATGCTGGACTTGCCTTTTGCAACCAAGCAAATCTGCTGTTTCTGAACATTGTGTTTCTACTGGACATTCAAAAGAGTCTGATAAATCTTTAACCATTATTATTTAGACTCAATTATTAAAGAATCCATCGAAATTTGCATGTTGTAAAAGCTGATCAGTCATGATAGTGGTTACTAGTTAGACAGTGGATGCAGCCCCATCTCCATGATTTGTTTGAATCAAAGGTGACAGAGTGTGCCAGTGGGTGCAGCAACCAGTAATGCAGAGGACAGTTGAGTTCCTTGATTCTACCAGCAAGAGCACTGCCATCAGGAAGTGTGGATCATCTGTCAACATGTTTTTGATGCATGTGTGGAACACTTACAGCATGCTATATATTTTGGAATGAAGCAAGTCTTTGTCAGTCTGTGATGAGTCAGCTGAAGATGACTGGCAGGTGCCCAGTCAAAATATCATATGATGAATTTATCAGCAACTGACTGCAAGCCTGGAATTTGTTTGAACATTGAATCTGTCAGGAAAATTTTAAAAGTCACCTGGTACTCTATCATTAGTGCTGCCTGACATGCAAGGATTAGGTTGGTGACAGAGGCCTATAGGACTAGCCCCACACTCAATCTTTGTACTTGGGCTTATGAGTTCCCGGTACTCACCTGGCAGCAGCACCTCATAGTAATTCAGTCACACAGGTTGTTGCTTCTTCTGCAGTCACCTGATGTCCATCTAATTAATCACACATAAATACAAATGGTAGTGCTATAAAGACATGAGGTTTGTGTGAATGTTAGTTATTTGCTTATTCTGTGGTTCATAACTACCACCTCTCACTATGATGTGGACCAAGTCAGTTTCACAATCATAGTGCATTTTTACAGAAGGATATATAAATAACATGCTGATCATTCATATGAGTCTTAAGAACTTTGTTTTATGATTTTATTATTATTATTTTTTTTTTAAAATTCAGCAGTGATTCTGTCTCTCTTTCTCTCTTAAATGCAAACACACACCACACACCACACACACACACACACACACACACACACACACACACTACCCCACACATCACCCCACTACCACACCACCACCACCACCACCATCACCACCACCACTTCTACCACCACAACTACTACAAATTTGAAATTCTTCTATGGAGCACAAGGAGTTATCAAACAGATAGGATTAAAATTTTGTTTGAAGTTAACTTTATTATGCATTGAATTGCTTATGTAACTGGGTGGTGGCAAAATATTTTTGTGGTCTAATACCTCAGCCCTTACTGTGCCACACTGAGGCTAAGTGATGGATAATGTAAATAATTTCTGCTTCTACTATTATATTCATAAATGTTACTGTTGTTTTCAAACCATGATTGATTGTTGACAATAAACTTCATAAAGTAGTAAATACACTATGACGTATTGTCAGTATGCCCTAATAGTCTGAAAAGCTATTTGAAAGAGATTCTAGAGCCATCATATGTTATATTTGTTATATACTTCTGTGCAAGAAAACACTTTTTTCCTTGAAGAGTTACTCCAGAAAATGATTCTATAAAAATTGGCAAATGAAAGTAAAAAAAGTACATCAACTTCTTGACTTTTTTTGTCTCCAAAATCCTACATTATACATAACAAAAAAGGTGCAGAGCTTAGATTTAAAAGAATATTTGTAACATATGACTTCCATTTCAGCTTCTTATCTGTATAAACACTAACAACAAAGAATTTATAATGGTGTGTTTCATTTATTGATTATGCTCACACATTAGTTGTAATGGTGTGTTCAGGACCTGTGCAATACTGAAGTGTTGTATTAATTTAAATTAAGTGACAGTTCATTTTCAGATTAATTAAAAAAAGTTTCATTTCTTCAAGTGCTGAATGAATGACAATGGCCATTAGGCATGATTACAATACTTGCATCGTTGGCATAGAGAACTATATTTGCTTTTTAGGTATATGACGTAAGTTAGTTTATGCAGGGTGCTCATAATTAAAGTTCCAGTTTCAAAACCTTGTAGAAAGAGGAATGACATCAAATTTGAACAGCATATTATTGATGCAAGGTCAAACATCACGGGGGAAAATAATGAAAATTTTACCAATACATAGATGGCAAAGTAAGCATCTTAACGTAAATGGGGTCTGCTGCAAATAATAGATGAACTGTAATAAGATGGCTATCATTTGATTTTGAAATTACATCATCCATACTGTTCAAGGTGCATGACTGCCAAAGTTTGACAGTCAACAGTTGTGGCACTGTTAGTTAGGTAAGCTCATTCACCATGGCAAGATCATACCGCACCACATGGGAAAAATTGGTTTTAAATTGTCCTGAAGCCAACAACCACATAAAAAACAAAATGACATCAGTTTTTAATGATTCTGGGACAAAAACTATACGAAAACCAAAATGACAATGGTTTTTTATTGTCATGAGACTAGTGCCAGAAGTGTTCAGTATGCTGTCAGCCATTCTCTGCCACAAGTTAAAACTGAGAAAGAGCATGTTTCAGAACAGATTGGAGAGCGTTGGGAGTTATGTTCAGAATGTCTTGCACAATGTGTTCCTTCAGTTCATCTGTGTTTGTAATTGGAGCACTGAATACAACGTCTTTCCGATAACCATAAAGTGATAAGTCATATGGAAAAAGATCAGGTAATCTGGATTGCCAGGCTGTAGAGAACTTATGGCTGATAATTCTAGCATTTACAAAATGCCTCTGTAGCAGCTGCCTCACTGGTTGTGCAGTGGTCAGAGAAGTGCCACATTGCATGAAAATGATCCTACCCACACATCCATACTGTTGAATGAGTGGTACAATGCTAGTGTGCGACTCTCACACCATTTACCAGTAACAGTACAAGTAACAGGACCCACATGACTCATCTATTTAAAAAAGTATGGCCCTTTGATAAATGATGCTGTCTACCCACACCACACACTCACCTTTTCAGAATAAAGTAGTACTGACTGGTGTGTTTATGAATTTTTTATTGCCAATATTTCGCAATTCTTAGCAGCGATGTGTACTTGGAAATGGAAATGTTCACATAACGTCCCACAGCCATTCATTCATTGTCCACTTCTATGTGAGCAAGCAATTCCAGAGCAAATATTTTCTAGCTGGCAAATCAGCAGGAAGCAACTTCTAAACATAGGTAATTTTGTGTGGATAGCAACACAGGATGTTTCGTAGGAATTTATGCACCATGCTCACAGGCATAGCCAATGATCAAGCAATTCCCCATGCATTGCATATTTGTACACCACCATCAACTCCTCATGCAATGCTGTGGCCACATCTTCATCATGTGTTGGATCAGCTGCTTTCCTCCTTCTGCCCCACTGCAATACAAAAGAACCTGTCTTTTTGAATTTTGTAATCATTTTCTCCAGACTCTTAGCAGACATCAGACCAATGCCTTTTTTTCATACACTTGAATGCCTGGAACTTCTGCAGGGCTACTAGCACACAGTTACCATTCTTGTAAAAGAAGTTTACCAGCAGTGCAAGATCCTTCATGGATAGATGGGCATCTTGGACACAAACTGAGAAACAGCCGTGTGGCACACTTCTGCTGGTGTGCATGTGCTGATGCTTAGAATGCCATCTATTGGTCCAATTTTTATTAATTTTTTTTGTTCCATGACATTTTCCCCTGTGCCAACAATATGCTGTTCAAATTTGATGTCATTCTCAACAATGGTCCTCTTCCTACAGCATTTAAAATTTGGAATTTGAATTATAGACACTCTGCAAATAACAAGAATAAGAGTATATGCAATATCAATCACTGTGGTACACCTGTAGTGATTATTCTCCATTCTGAAGATGCTGTTTCATTGTGTACATTCCCTGAATTTCTTAACACAACATTCTGTATCCTTATAGTTACATTTGATCAAAACCAGTTACCGGCCAGAACTCTGTTATTTTGATATCTGGGCTTCTCTAGGAAATTCTGCAAACTCCTCAATCAGCACTTTTGACAAGTCACAGAAGATTCCAGGTGGCATTATTTTGTTCTTTAAATTTTGTATAAAATTATTGAGGAGATGAAAAACACTCTGTTCCATGAAGAGATCCTTTCAGATCCTAACTGTCACTGTCTCAGTATCTTATTTTGAGAGCGGTATCTTACAGTTGTTCGATACAAAATATTTTCAAATAGCTTTTTGCAGAAGGTAAGTGGTGAGACTGATCAGTAATTATTAATATCTGTCTTACTACCTTTCATGTAAGTGCTTCTGACAGTGGCACATTTCAGTCTATCTGGAAATATCCCCTATGATAATGATTTATTCCGTATGAGATTAAAGCATTGCACAGTTGTGAAAAACAGAATTTAAAGGGAGTTGGAATGTTCTATCCCAACAACGTTAAATTTAGTGACTTGGCTTCCCTATATATCAGGAACCACTGTAGCCATTGACATGAAACTTTAGCAGGACACTAAACTGTATGTTCTCAGTCTACTGAACTATAATAGTTGCCTTTCAGCCACTGCTTTCAGAAATACAATTTTTTAATTACACGTTTAAAATTTTGTATACTTTTTTTGTATGTTATCCTATTTTAATTATACATGTCCTTCTTTCAGTTCAGTAGACTCAGAATATGTATGGTATTACTCCCTGAAAATTTGAATACTCTACTCAGAGTGATTTCTGAGGTTTAGGGAAAAATGCAACAGAAAATGTAAATTTTCAGGAATGGCTCCTAAAGTTTCAAAAATCTGTAACTCAATATATGCTTAATTTTTTATTTTTAGTAACTCAGAAGCACCATTCACCATACTGTGTATCATCCTCTAGATCTTTTTCCAAGTTTTTTCTTCTTTTCTTCTTTCTGGACTCCATAGTGGCCAACTGTGCTGCATACTCTGCTTTATCAATGTGAAGCTTGTCCAACCATTCAAGTTCTCTGATGCAGTTTGCTCCAGGATTAATTCCCATATGCTGTAGAACTTTCACCCTACCAATGCTGCCATCATTAAAAGCAATAACAGCATCACTGACCACCCACTTTAGTGTCTTCATTCCAACAAAAATTTTTTTTGGTAAGCAAGTCCACACAAGATTATTGAACAATTCATTGAACATGCAGACACTTCTCCAGTAATTCAGGATTTGCCAGGTCTCTGTCACTAGGTTTTATGATATCCGTGACTGCTGCTGGGATGGAATATTTATGGCTGTATGAAATGTTTGAGTACTGGGCATTGTGGTAATTGCACCATGAATCAGGTCGAGGAGGGCAAAGGTGGTGTACCGGTTTTTCATCAGTTGACAGTTTGTGGAAGAAGGTAGCCCATACTGCCTGATTCATTTTCAACAAATCCTCAGTATTATTTCTAATGGACATCCCGTGATACTGCTGTAGTTCATCAATCATTTTTGTATGTCAGCCTGCCTCTGTTAGTTGTTAGCACTTCAACATACAACACGTGTTTATACTATGAAATGATACAATACTGTTTTTGACAGTGCTACCAATACAGACACATAATTTAACCTTTATAACACAGCCTTCTATATAAAATATATATCATATTATTCGAAAAAATTGCAAATTTTATAATGAGATAAAAATCCGAAAATGTGATAAAAAGTTTTTTCGTTTCTGACTCCCCTTAAATACATTACACGAGATACTATCAGCTTCGTTAGTGATACTGGTTTTGAAAGAGATAATGGTGTTAATATCTTTGGCAGAACATGGAGTAATTATAATAAAGCACACCTCACGGCACATGACTGTTATCTCTGGCTACTCCAGCCAGAATGCAACTGCATTGAATGGAAACAGCAATTCATAAAAAACAATCGAACTGTTATATGTAAATTCATAAATAACAAGTTACCCATCTACATGCACAGAAATCAGTACTAGGAAATATGTAGGGGCAAAGTGTTTATTAATCTTGGTGGTACAGATAAATAAACAAACAGACTAAGACATAAGGAAAAAGAGATGACTATTTGAACAAGACAGATGACAACAAAGACTGACAAGAGGGTTACATAAGAAGGAATGATAGCCACATGGGCCAAAATAATAACGAAAATAACCAATTTCTGATAATGTAAAGCAATTGTATAGATAAAAACTCTACTCACCAAGTGGCAACAGTAGAACATACACACAGAAAAAGGATTTACCTACACAAGCTTTCAGAGCCATGGAATGGTTGAAGGTTAAGGAAAAGGGATTAAGGAAAAGAACTGGAGAGGTTTAGGAAAAGGGCAGAGTTCAGAAAACCACTCTGCCCCTTTTCCTAAGCTTCTCCAGTCCTTTCCCTCCACCCCTCTTCCTTACCCTTCAACCATTCTGCTAGAAGAAGGAGCTCTGAAACCTTGCATACCCAGAACCTTTTTTATATGTGTGTTCTTCTGCCACTGCTTTTGAGTAGAGTGTTTAGTTATCTAATTGATTTATAAAGTAGATGTAGGTGTGTACATGGCCCCAAGGATAGATGCATGCTTGTGTTGACTCACTGTGCCTTTGAGAATGATGAGGTCACCCAGAGAATGCCTCAAAAACATTCCCCAGACCGTAACACTCCCTCCTCTGGCTTTTCCCTTCCAACAATCATGCAGGGCTGTACATGCTCATGGCTATCTGTCTTAAAGAGTATAAAAAGTTATTCATCGCTCAGCAAATGTACAGTTGTGCTACTGGTGTGCAAATTCCAGCATCACCAATGAATAGTAGTTAGCATGGGTGCATGAATGAGGCTTCTGCTGTGGAGGCCCACACACAGTTACGTTGACTGAATGGTCATTGTGGAGACACTGTTAGTAGCTGCTTGGTTCATCTGCACAGTCAGTTGCTCAACAGTTGCACATCTATTCACAAGTATACACATTTTATAAATACTTCCATCACTGGGCCAAAGGCCAATGTTCATGTCCTTTTGGTCATCAGATAAATCACTCCATTTCCACATTATGACAATGATTGCACTGTTTTCAACATCCCCTTGACATGCTCTATATGCCCTCCACTGCTGGTGCTCTGAGCGGTTATTGCACATTGACACTGAACATAGATGGTGATAATATTAATGTGACTGGACTGTGCAGCAATTAATAATTTAAAATATCTGCACATATGTTACTATATACATATATATATCATTAAATACACAAATGCAAGTACAGTTCTGGCAGAATGAGCTGAACAGCTCAGGTAAACATTACCTCAGAATTTCTTTCAGTAGTATGACTCTAGCCTTATTACCTACTTGATTACAGTGCAGGCTACAAATATAGTTGTATTTGTAACTATAAATGGGCAAAACCAAGCAATTAAAACTGATACCAGTATTTTGGTTCTGAATAACGTATTTTTCAATATTTGTTTGGTCTGAATTGTAACAAGTTTTTCATATCATACAAATAACTGGGTAAAAGAACCTATCACTTGCCATAGCAGCAGTGCTAAACTTTTTGGTTTTTAAATAAAACTTTTTAAAGAAGCAAGTATGTTTATTCATAACATTTCCATTGCTTCAGAATGTTAGGTTCTTATGGAAAAGTGATCAGTGATTTTTAATAACAAACCTGACAGTTAGAAATGAACAATAAACATATGACATAAGCACTGGTATTGAATTCCTGAGGTGATAAGGAAACTGTTACTGTGTGGCATGGAATGTTAGATGGTATGCAAGTATGTGCAGTGTGCAAGACTTGCCCACACGTTCTCTCTACAGTAGTTTTGTGCTGTCATCCTGGGACACCAGATGTGTTGCAGAATGGTGCTGTACCTATTTTGGAAGTATTTTACAAAGTGCAGCAGTAATGAAGTACAGTGCACAATTTGCTTTAAAGCATTATCAATGGGAGGAGGGGCCATCAACTTATGACATCTTACAAGGAGAAAACACGCATGATGTATGTTCATTGGAAGAGAAAATAAATTGAATTGATATACCTATAATTGTATTGACATGCAGTAAACTTGGGATAATAAATGACCCCTTTTGTGATTGCTTCAGGGTGAAACACTGATACCATTCAAAAGTGATGACTCAGGAAAATAATCAACTTGTGACCTTTCACTCTTGCAGTCATCATGCCTGTCTCCTTTACCTTTGTAATCGTTGCCAGGGAGAATGTAACAAATTTCTGCCACAGCTTCAACGCCACAGTGACTGAGATCTTCTACTTTTTCACCTTAATTACAATTTTTCAACATTTGTTTAGGGTCTATGTTTATTGCTCGAAATGACAGTAATAAAAAATAAAAATCTGTTGTTTCAGAATGTGGTTATTTTTGAGTGGTTTTACCAGACAAGTTAAACTGAGATGGGAAAAAAAGAAAAAAGAAAAAGAAAAAAAAAACAGTGTACTGAAGACCAGTAGTTTCAAAGCTGACCACCATCTCTATTTGTAATATGTACTGTGACTATACTGTACTGTAACTACAGAGTTTATAACCAACTGTGGGTAGCATATGTGCATAAACAAATTACATTTTTCATGGAAGATACACACATCATCTTCAAGACATGATAAGCCTTTACAAAATCACATGGCAATTGATATCACTAACAAGGAGACCACACAGCGATCTGGTTTTTGTAATTTTTATATTTATCATACATAAATTCAATGAAACTCTCAAAAATTCTCAAGAAAAATGATTGTGAAGTTATCTGCCCATCTGTAATACTATGCTGTTTTTCTCAACAGGCACCATGGCTCTGTGGTAGAATGTTTTCCTTCCACATAGTGGTTTTCAGTTTGATTCCTGACTGATGGATATTTTTAAAGAGAGGTGCATGTTCCACTAGCATTTCTATCAAACATGCAATACATAAAGATGGAAATAAATCAGTAGATGTCAAGAATGGCAACTGTATGTTTGAATCTTCCGTCAGTCATTACATATTTCATTCTTTTTGTTTCATTTAATTTGAATATCTGCATCATTTAAATATAAAATTTGTTAAGTACATGCAAATTAACAGGTATTTAAATTCAAAAAATTAAAATTTGTTTATTTATTTATTGTCATACTGTATTTTATGCTTCATGGAAATGTACATGGAAAATGCAGCCTCATTTACAATTTTACCATGAATGGGAATTGAATCTGGGCCACCCATGTGATGGATAAGCATTCTACCATAGAGCCACTTGGCACAACAGCAAAAATGACCTTACTATAGAGTATTAAGGAAGACCAGAAAACTTCAAAATCAGTTTTCATGATAATTTTTGTGGGTTGCCTCAAACTGTTTGGAAAATTCACATTTGAGTTCTGAACTTCACATACCATAAATATAAAAAAATACAAATATCTGGTTGCTATGTGGTGTCCTTGTAAGTAAGACAGCACCTCTACTACACATAAGCATTCTCACTACCAGTATATTGTTGGAATAGATCCATAATTACTAAAAAAATTATGAAGTGTCTTCATCACAGACTTTCCTAATGGAACAAAATAATTAATTATAATGTTCACTAGCAACAAAGAGAGGACAAGGTTCATTACTTTACTTATTAGATATTAAATTGGGTAACACTCCTTCCTACTTTATACATTGCTCTCAGGATTACTTCTAGGTCAATCATCACATATAAAAGTTGGTCTTTACCAATGATAATGGTTCAGTGATATTTTAAAATAACAATCACAAAATTTTCATATGCTTCTTATGCACATATGGTACCAACAAACTCAAACATGTTTGTACAAGACTTTCCTATAAATGCCAACTAAGTTGAAATATACCAGGTGGTTATAATCCAACTTTCCCTATTTAATGTGTTATGAAATGTGAACTAATAACTGTACAAGTATCATACTTGGTAACATTAGTGTCCAGAGTATGGGGTGCATGATTTCCATGCATCACAGTGCCACTGTCCAGTTCCAACTGTGGCTACCAGTTGCCATGATCACTCATCGTGATTCACAGTCCCAAACACCTGACCAGTCACAGTGCACTTTTTGACATGTCAACATGAACTTGGACAAAAGGAGCAGGGCATTATTGATGACTTATTATCAAAACAACAGTAATGCTGCAGATGTACTTTAAGAATATCACTGGCTGAAAGGATTATGGAAGGGTCCTCTTTCTCTACCTGCTGTGTGGAGCGTGATGAAGAAGTTTGAGTCAGCTGGAGAACTGGGAGTCACTCTGAGAAGAGGCCGATGACCAGTTTCACCACAGGTTGTTGATGAAATCACTGGTGCTATGGCAGACAATGCTGCATACAATTCATGATCATCAGGCAGTGTGCATGCTGTGTCATTACAGTTGAACATCCCTTGGTCCACTGTATGGAAGGTGCTTCAATCCATTCTCAAATGGTATCCATACAAGATCCATATTGTACAGCAGCTTGCACCACAGGACGCACAATGACATGTTGACTTTGCTCTCCACTTTCTCGCAAGAATTGAAGTTGACAAGAACTGGTCCTGGACCATCCTGTGGACAGATGAAGCTCATTTTTTTCTGACAGGTGAGATGAACACACAGAATTGTCGAGTGTGGGGATCTTCACCTCCAGTCACTGTGCGTGAAGTTCCTCTGTATGTGAACATGTCACCATGTGGCTTCATGGCTATATTCACCATTGGCCCATTCTTTTTTGAACAGGTTGGCGCTCAAGGACCAAAGATGTGCAGTATGACTGGCCAAGGTTATTGCGATACACCTCGTCAGCATGTCATAACCACCCTACAGTAGAGAAATCAACAGTTTTCATGCAAGATGGGATCTCATCACACATATCTTATGAAGTTCATCTGCTTCTTAGAAATACATTTGGAAATTATCAAATTATCAACTGATCATTTCCAAATGCTTTGCCACAACAATCACCTGATCTCACTCCCAATGATTTCTGGTTGTGGGGCTACCTGAAGGGCAAAATTTACCAGGGAAACATTCACACAAGTGCTGGTCTGAAGCACAGTATATTAAGAGAGGTAGCTAGCTCACCTATGGAAGTGCTTTGTTCTGCCATGCAGAATGGAATCATGCACTTTCAGACTCTTCTGGAGACTGTTGGGTGCCATATTCAGCCCCTTTTGTAGCAGTAATGGTACTAGTATGTAATGGTATGATGTACTGTAGTGGCACATTAAAAGTGTTTCAGTTGAACTGATTCTGTGTTATTTCTCTTCTCCATGTCCATGACATTAATGCTACCAAACAACTGAGCCTATGTGATCATTCCATTTCTTATCCCTACAAGGTTTATAACCAGGTGTTTGTATGAGTTGGCCAATTCCAACAGTGGCTCATTGATATTAAAGTCTAGATAACTACATCATCTGCTAAAAGTCTGAAGTTACTATTTATATTGTCAGCAAGGTCGTATGTGAAGTATGTTAGCAGCAAGAAACAACCAATGCCTTCTCTGTGCTATAGCAGTGGATATACTATCAAAGACAGTGCTTCCAAAGCAGAGTTACTAAACACAGCCTTCTGAAACACCTTCACAAAATAAGATGAAGTAAATATTCCAGAATTCGAATTGAGAACAGCTGCCAACATGAGTAATGTAAATATTCTTGGAGCAGTGAAGCAACTTAAATCACTTAATAAAAGCAAGTCTTCTGGTGCAGACTGTATACCAATTAGGTTCCTTTCAGAGTATGCTGATGCATTAGCTCCATACTTAACAGTCATATACAACCATATGCTTGATGAAAGATCCGTACCCAAAGACTGGAAAGTTGCACAGGTCACAACAGTACTCAAGAAAGGAAGTAGGAGTAATCCACTAAATTACAAGCCCATATTGTTAACGTTGATATGCAGTAGGATTTTGGAACATATATTGTGTTTGAACATTATGAATTATCTCGAAGAAAATGGTCTATTGATACACGGTCGACATGGGTTTAGAAAACATTATTCCTGTCAAACACAACTACCTCTTTACTCACATGAAGTGTTGAGTGCTATTGACAAGGGATTTCAGATCAGTTCCATATTTCTTGTTTTCCAGAAGGCTTTTGATACTGTACCACACAAGCAGCTTGTAATGAAATTGCATACTTATGGAATATTGTTTCAGTTATGTGACTGGATTTGTGATTTCCTGTCAGAGAGGTCACAGTTCATAGTAATTTATGGAAAGTCATCAAGTAAAACAGAAGTGATTTATGGCATTCCCCAAGGTAGTGTTATAGGCCCTTTGCTGTTCCTTATCTACATAAACGATTTGGGAGACAATGTGAGCAGCTGTCTTTGGTTGTTTGCAGATGACGCTGTCGTTTATCGACTAATACAGTCATCAGAAGATTTAAAAAAAAAAAAAAAAAAAAACTGCAAAACGATTTACAAAAGATATCTGAATGGTATGAAAAATGGTAGCTGACCCTAAATAATGAAAAGTGTGAGGTCTTTTCCATGAATGCTAAAAGGAACTCGTTAAACTTTGGTTACACGATAAATCAGTCTAATCTAAAATCCATAAATTCAACTAAATACTGAGGTATTACAATTACAAACAACTTAAATTGGAAGGAACACATAGAAAATATTGTGGGGAAGGCTAACTAAAGATTGTGTTTTATGGGCAGGACACAGAAAATGTAACAGACCTACAAGGAGACTGTACTACACTTGTCCGTCCTCTTTTAGAATACTGCTGTGTGGTTTGGGATCCTTACCAGATAGGACTGATGGAGTTCATTGAAAAAGTTCAAAGAAAGGCAGCATGTTTTGTATTATCACAAAATATGGGAGAGAGTGTCACAGAAATGATACAGGATTTGGGCTGGACATCTTTAAAAGAAATGCATTTTTCATTGTGACGGAATCTTCTCCAGAAATTCCAATCACCAACTTTCTCATCTAAATGTGAAAATATTTTGTTGACACTGACCTTCATAGGGAAGAACAATTACCACAATAAAATAAGGGAAATCAGAGCTTATACAGAAAGATATAGGTGTTCATTCTTTCTGTGTGCTATACAAGATTGGAATAATAGAGAATTTTGAAGGTGGTTCGATGAACCCTCTGCTAGGCACTTAAATATGAATTGCAGAATATCCATGTAGATGTAGATGTAGATGTAGATACAACATGGATGGCTCTATCACACTTCCTTGGAGCACACCTGAAGTTACTTCTACATCTGATAATCGCACTCCATCCATGCTGCATGTTTCCTACCAGACAGTTATCAGTTCAGTCACAAATTTCAGTTGAGACCCCATACAGTTATAATTTTGACAATAAGAATAGATGTGCCTCTGAGTCAAATGCTTTTCAGAAATTAAGAAATACTATATACACCTTACTGCCTTTATCCAAAGCTTTCAATATATCTTATTAGAAAAGTTGGGTTTCACATAATCAGTGTTTTCAGAGTCCATGTTGGTTGGCATTGAGGAGTTCAAGTCTAATGATTTCAGCTGTCTCTCAACTCCACTGACATTAATATTTATTTCCATTCATCTTTTCAGTGGTATAAGAATCAAATTAGGACAATTCTCATGGGTTTCCCTTTGTAAAGGGACATTTGAAAATGGAATTAAACAATTTAGCTCTTGCTTTGCAACCCTCAGTTTCAGTTCATGCCTCATTCACTAGGCACTGACACTAACTTTGGTGCCCCTAACAGCCTTTACATATGACCAGAATTTATTTGGGTTTTATGAAATATTATTTGACAATGTATTGCTAAGGTTGTCATTGAGGACATCAAGCATTGCTCTCTTGACACGCAAATGTGTTTCACTCAGTGTATCTCTATCTACACCTATTATGCAGTAATCTCTGTTAATTTAGGTTTCTTTACAGTGACAAACCAAACACTGGTAGCAGTTACTTCTGTAAAATATCTGGGAGTATGCGTGTGGAACGATTTGAAGTGGAATGATCACATAAAATTAATTGTTGGTAAGGCGGGTACCAGGTTGAGATTCATTGGGAGAGTCCTTAGAAAATGTAGTCCATCAACAAAGGAGGTGGCTTACAAAACACTCGTTCGACCTATACTTGAGTATTGCTCATCAGTGTGGGATCCGTACCAGATCGGGTTGACGGAGGAGATAGAGAAGATCCAAAGAAGAGCGGCGCGTTTCGTCACAGGGTTATTTGGTAACCGTGATAGCGTTACGGAGATGTTTAACAAACTCAAGTGGCAGACCCTGCAAGAGAGGCGCTCTGCATCGCGGTGTAGCTTGCTCGCCAGGTTTCGAGAGGGTGCGTTTCTGGATGAGGTATCGAATATATTGCTTCCCCCTACTTATACCTCCCGAGGAGATCACGAATGTAAAATTAGAGAGATTAGAGCGCGCACAGAGGCTTTCAGACAGTCGTTCTTCCCGCGAACCATACGTGACTGGAACAGGAAAGGGAGATAATGACAGTGGCACGTAAAGTGCCCTCCGCCACACACCGTTGGGTGGCTTGCGGAGTATAAATGTAGATGTAGATGTAGACTGCATACCATCGAGGTTCCCTCCCATTATGAACTGTTCTACTGGATACATATCTATCCAAGGCATGGTCAACTATTTTTTTAAACTTCAGCTATAGTTACTCTACATGATCCTGCCCTCTGCTGAAAGTTTCAATCTATTCCAGGTAGTTTTCTGAGTATGCATTTGGTAATGTTTCACAGGGTGTCTTATCATGCCCACTACTAACAAAACTGTAATTTTCCCAATTATTTGTTGGATGATTAAAGTCTCCACAAATGATTGCAGTGTGATTGGGGAACTAAGGTTTGCTCTAAAGTTTTCAAATGCATAAGGAAATGTGTCTGGTGGGTGATATAAGGATCCAATTATCATTTTATGCCCACACCTGATACTGAGTCTTGCTCGAACAGTCTCACTTGTAGCTTTAATTTCTGTGTTGGTGGATTTGAGTTTCTTGTCTACTGCAACAAATACACCAGCCCCATGCCCCATTTGCCTGTCCTTTTGATATACACTTAAATTTTCCATAAAAATCTCACTGCTATCAATTTCAGGCTTCAACCAGCTTTCTGTACCTAGTGTTATGTGAGCTTCACTGCTTTTCATTAGTGTTTCAAACTCTGGCACTTTGTTGTGAATACTTCAGCAGTTTATCATTAGGTTTTTAACACCCTCAACTATGGGAGGCATTTCTTCTGATCTAACACTGACACTTCTGGGTTTCCTACAGCTATCATTACCTGGATTGGATGGAGAGTTGTCTAATCTAAAAAACCCTTGTGTGCACCACACATACAGGAAGCTACATGAGTAGCAGCCTCTGACATACACTGCACACCTGACCCATTTAGAGGGACCCTACAGATCTCAATCCTATGGCGCAAGTCCAGGAAGTCACAGCCTAGCTTGTCACAGAACCTCTGAAGTCTCTGGTTCAGTCCTTCCACTTGACTCAGAACCAGGGGGCCATCATCAGTTCTAGGGATAGGCCTGTATATTGTGAGCTTTGCTGAAACTCCATGCACCACACTGGTCTTCTCAACATTTTCTGTCTGTGCAGTCACTGGAATGGCCAAGTATGATCTCAGAGTGCAGACAACAGGCATCATTTGTTCCAATGTGCACCACAATCTGAAGCTGGTTGCACCTCATGTCCTCAATGGCTGCTGAAATAGCCTCTTCAACATGTTGAATGAGGCCCTCAGGCATACACACTGAGTGCTCCTGGTGTCCTTTCCTGTCCTTAGTGACGTTCCCCTAAGGAGTACCATCATCAGCCATTAAACTGCTGATGATTAATAGACTCCTACCCTTTGGTGTTTGCCTTCTCCTGACACTGGACAAAACAGGTTTCCACAAAACTGCAGAACCCAGTCTTCCAAATCTGCTGCCTCCCTGCCTGTTTGTCTGTCTGAAAGCACCCATGATCACACGAGCACACAAAAGAAGGCTTGAAATGTTGTGTGATGTAGTTGTTTTCTGTGAGGGTACTTGTTTTGGTGGAACCGTACTGCCTCTCAACCATTTCCATTCACTTGGCCGTACACAAACACCATCTCGGGTTGTTCCTGACATGAATGATTAATGTTCTCCTGCTTACAGTATGTTGAGTCAGTCACACAGCCTGCAACGGACAAGGAGCACATTGCATGTGCTCAGAGGAACTTCCACTCATCAGCACCATCTCCCATGGCAATGATGCATTTCTGGACACATGTTCAAAGAACAATTTTTCCTCCTTTTCCAGTCTATCACTGCAATTTGTCAGTTTTATTAATTTTCACACTGTATATCTTTGCCAACATATATAGGAATTAGGACTGCAAAATTTTTAAAAATATTGGAAATATGAAATATTATTGACATTTAAAAAAAAAAAATCTTTATCAGCCCTCGATATATTTAAAAAAAAAGTATCAATATATCAATGGAAAAAAATCTATGCACCAGTGTATAAAAATATCTGCTGCACATTGTAAATATACTGCCAGTTTCAGAGCTGTGTATTTAAGTATTCATTTATTATTAAATATTCTGTACCTCAACAAGCTATCAGCCTGCTTATCTCCCTTAGAGCAAGCATTGATAGGAAAATGATACACATTCATGCTTGGTGATAACCACTTTACTAACAAATGTCCGTCTTTCAGTTTCATCACATACTGGATTTGTCCAGAACACTTCATGTCAACTTCCTTTTTTTGTCTTTCATTTCTGCAAACACCAGCAAACTAGTGGTTGTAATGCCAAAATTGCATGATGAAGTTAAATGCTGCCGTTTCTACTGGCAGCAGTGAGTGCCAATTATGTTAGCATTTCCCCTCACACATCTATGCCAACTGCAATGACCAATCTTGTCACTTAGAGTTTTGTTCAGTTTTCAGCAACTGTTTTTGAAGAATGCTGATGTGAAGAAACAATCCACTAGTTTCAATATAAGTTTTATTTTTATTTTTTATTTATTTTTTAATGCAAATCACATGAAGTTTCTTCACATCAGAAATCTTGGTATTCCATTCACACTGCCAATTCCCCACATGCAATCAGACTTCTTCTTTGTACCACCTGCTCTTGCTTCACATAGTCAAAGAGGAAGGCTCCTGGATATGATGAAAGCTCAAAAAGTAGTAAGACTCCTTCATGCAGTGGAAACAAAATTATGTTCTACTACAATTTAAAAAAAATTCAAATATTTACTGAAAATTCTGAAAAAAATATAATATAAAATAAAAATATCAGCACTTGGTATTGTCATTTCAGTCATATTGATAGATTGCTATATCAGCAAAAGAAATATCTCTGATATATATATATATTGATATTTTATGGAAAAAGTATCACTATATTGACATTTTATTGACAGTCCTAATAGGAATGGTGACTATGGATGGATTTAACTTAGCATCTAGTTACTGAAGGTCAGATATGGAGAAAGGAGGAATTGCCACTTACATTAGGAAGGGATATAAATATAATAACATTGATATACACAAATTTTTATATTATCAGCATTTTGAAGTTTGTGCTGCAGAAAAACATCTTTGTGGAAAGCCGATAACAAACGTCACGATATACAATGCTCCTCATGGTGATTTTCATTTATTTATGAAATAACTTGACACATTATTAAACTTTTTTACTTTGAAGTAAAATGTGATAATATTAAGTGGAGGTTTACATTTAAATTTTGTAGAGAATTTGTATTGTAGTGTTATACCTACTCGAGCCTCTTGCCATTTTGATGTAATCCAGCTCCCCTTGTATGATTTACAGCAAGAGTTAAGGGAACCAGCTATGCTACTATTCATAGCATTTTTATAGGTGCATCAGGACCACAAAATGATAGTGTGCTCTCACAGTTAGTGGCCTCAGGCACTCTCAAAGACTTCATAGACAGTTCCTTGAAAAGGTATCTAGCATGTCTGCACGAGGTGGCTGTAGGCATAAAGAGTTACATCATGGCCTCTCAGCGAGAGAATGGCCAACAACACCTGTGTCTGCTCATAGAAGCCGGACTGGGGAAGCAGCTGAATGTGCTTCCCCACAATGGTGGTAGTGTGCCAGCTCCCCAGGCACCAACCATCAGCTAAGTCTCCAGGTGCTGGTGGCACGGGTCACCTGCCCAAGTGTTCTCATCAGTGAAACTGAGGACAAAGTGACAGCCCAAGGCAACCAAGTTCTTTAGGTCAGGCTGGCTGTTCCGTCATAGATCAATGCCATCTAGATAGGCCATCGATGGAGTGTCACAGGTCTCACCTTGAATCTGGTTAGCAAAAAAGTGAGAACTGGGCTTTGGTAGTCAGAGTATTTTTACTGGTTGCTTTATGCCATGTGGCAAGTATGACTGAATGTGGCCTAGTTTTCTGGACCCATCAGTGCTCTGCACTGTGCCTTTGTGTTTGTGTCCCAACTCATCTCTTCAGGTTTTCAATTTGGTTATTTGTGCAACATTTTTGTTCTGTAAGGCCACTCTTGCTTACAACCTATGCATTGTTACTTCACTGTGCATGGTCAACAGAATGATGTTATGCTCCCTTCTCTGCACTCTGCTGCATGGGCATGCTGATCCTCAAACTTGGGTGTCATCGCAAATATTTTACATCAACAATCATATTCTATATATTCTGGGTATCTTCCTGCTCCCATGGAGCTCATGGCTCATGTTTTGACCCTTAATCCTATAACACTCTGTTTCATGTTCAGCCCGTTACTGTTATCCTCTTAAAGCCACATATTTTGTTGAAATTATCGCTTACACATTAAAGCAATCTCTCATAAATTCACAATCTCATCCACAATTTTAATGCATAATTTATTAAGTGTTATTTGTTAACTCTGAGAGAATATTTATGAACTGTGATATATTAATTTCATAACATACATAATCTGACTTTGTATTAAATATGGTTTTATTCATTAACTTATTATATATTGCCATCCTCAGATACTATGGACTCTGTGTGTATAATTTCAGCTGGTGTCTGGGTACCATAAAATTCTTTTTATTTATTGTGTTGTATGAGCAGTTGAAATGATTCTCATTAATTTTTTTTCCGGAGTTCTGTAGGAAAATTATAATTTCATAAATATGTATGAAGGAAACAGGAACTGTAGTTTCTGCAATAATGGGTGACAAGTTGGTTTTTGCTCAACAGTACTCATGTATCCAATAATTTTCTTCTTCAGTTTTGCTTTTCAAGACACACTATTTGAACTTCACCACAAAACTGTACCACACCTAATGACAGAATCAGAAAACTATAATGTACTATTTGTGTACATATCAGTAGAATTTGCTAGGATTTTCATTGCAAATACAGAACTGCTTAATTTATCTGACAGAAAATCAGTTTGAGCATACTTTTAGTCCAAGGAATTTGACCCTGTCAACTTCTTCCACAAATTGATTGTTATGTTGTATTTTAAGTGCCACTGATTTTAAATATTTGGTTTTGAACTACACCATATGGGTTTTTGCAATGTTCACTTTCAACCCATTAACTGGTACCAGTTTCATATGGTATTTATTTATTTATTTTATTTATCCACAAAATCATGTTCATGACATGGGACACAAGTTACAGCAATGAATCGTTGAAGCATAATACTTTTTCTTAGATTGACTATATGACATATCTACCTTACAGTCATTCAAGATTGACAAATTAGACTAAATTAAAGCTGTACGTGACATAAATTGGTCTCCATAAATTCAGCAACAGAATAAGAACAATGCTGGAGCAATATACTGTTAACTTTCTTCCTGAAAGAGTTTTTATTATTCTTGACTGAGCAAGGTAGTTTATTATAAAGTATGCTGCCTATGTGCCTCACACCATCATGGCATTTACTGAGTCTCTGATTATCTAGATGAATGTTGCTTACACTGCGGGTGTCATGATCATGAATGTCACTATTTGTTTTGAAGAGATGAATATTCTTACTGACAAATGAAACAGTCTCTAGGATGTATATACATGGTACAAGAAAATTCTGAGTTCTTAAAGACTGGTTTGGTAGGTGTGTGCAGCAGTGTGCAGTGGGAATCTTAACATGACCTTGACAATTCGCTTTTTCATAACGAATATTTTCCTATTTATTGCCCCCCCAGAATGGAATGCCATATGAGTTCACTAGTGTAAAGTATACAGTTTTAATGGTGGTCACATCACAGCTTTGGCTAAGAATTCTGAAGGCATAGCACAGGCTACTCAATTTACACAGTAGTTTCTCTCTGTGGATATTCCACTGCAGTGTGTTATCTATCCAGAGACATAAGAATTAAGTCTCACTGACTTGTTCAATAACTATCTTGTCCATAATTAGTGGTTCTATATGTGTTGTATGGTTTTTTGATGGGCAGAAGATCATATGAGTCATTTTTTTTCCATATTAAGTAGGAGTTTGTTCTCATAGAGCCAGTATAGGAACCTTTCACTGCTGTCAACTAGGTCAGCTCTCACCTGGTGTGGAGAAATGTTGCAAGAGAGGAGGTTTGTATCATCAGTGAATAACACAGCTACTGTTGAGGGTGGGTGTTCTGCGAGGTCATTAATAAAGATAAGAAAGAGGAGGGGGCCTAAGGTTGAACCCTGTGGGACTCCTGATGTGACTGGTATTATATCTGAATGGGCTGTTCTTCCGTCATTTGTTGCTGTTTCTACCAGCTGCCCTCTGTTTGATAGATATGACTGGAACCAGTCATTGCAGACTCCTCTTATACCATATGCATCCAGTTTGCGGAGTAGTAGTGTGTGGTTGAATTTTTTTTGTTATTTGTTATTTATTGAGCATCCATTTCATCATATACAATGATATAGGAGTTGTCATGTTACATTACATGAGTTTGTAATTATACAGTAAATGAATAACATTGGCCTACAGTGGTAAAACATATATAAATATATATCTCGTGCAGCATATAGCAGAGAATAACAAAACAAACAAAAATTAATTATTTATAGTGCATACTATTTTCGTACATTTGTTTTTCAGATATGAGTTATAATTATAATTGACCACTATGAATAATAGAACAAGCAATAATTAATTAATTATAGTGTGTACAGGCAGACTATTTTCATACATTTGTTCAAATATGAATTATCATTATCATTGACCACTATGTCACTATGTTCTGAAAATCCATATACTTTGTAACACTGTAATGACATTCTCTTAATAACATTTTTAAGCTCCTTTTTAGAAATGTAAAACTTTTCTATCTTTTTGATGCTTAAGGGAAGAGCATCAAAAAGGATTTTGGGTGATATATTGCACTTTTGTGATATTGAGCTGTTTTGTGTGTTTCTCTGTGGAAATCATTCCTGTGTCTTGTTGGGTAGTCATGGCACTCACTATTTAAAGAAGAAAATTGGGGGTGAGATTTGGAAAAGCAGATACTTTTGTAGATATATAAAGATGGAATCGACATTATTTGAAATTCTTTGAAAATTTCCCAGATCAAATGCTTTTGTCAGATCAATAAAAAGTCCAGAAGCATAATGTTTTTCATTAAATGCTTCATCAGTAAATGAAAAGAGAGCTTCATTGATTGATTTATTTTTATGAAAACCAAACTGCTGTGCTGTTAGTAGGGAGTTGTTTACAAGAAAGGACATTATATGGGTATATACAATTTTTTCAGTTACTTTGGACACATTTTGGAGAAGGGATATAGGTCAGTAGCTGTTGACTTCATGTTTGTCTCCCTTCTTGTGTAATGGAACTATCTTGGAGGTTTTGAGAGTTTGAGGGAAAATGCCAGTATTCATTGAGCAGTTCATTATGTTGCAGAGTGGTTGTATTATTTCATTGGCAACCTGTTTTATTACATAGGCAGGTAGACCATCAAGGCCAGATGAGAGGGAACTTTTCATTTTAAAAACTCAGAATTCTTTCTGATCATCATCATCATCTTCATTAAAGTCCTGTCAACAATTGCAGTACTTATATTAGATGACTATTTTCAAACCTTACAGGTTCATTTTCAAGCTTAGCCTATTGAGCCTGTGCTGACAGTGCCTGATCTTAATAAGAAACATAAAAATGACAACACATGCTTTATAAAATGTTTGCAGAATGAATGTCATAATCCACATGTGCCTCTTAGCAAGACAAAAATGAAACTGAGACCAAAACTGTTAATTCTACACTCCTGGAAATTGAAATATGAACACCGTGAATTCATTGTCCCAGGAAGGGGAAACTTTATTGACACATTCCTGGGGTCAGATACATCACATGATCACACTGACATAACCACAGGCACATAGACACAGGCAACAGAGCATCCACAATGTCGGCACTAGTACAGTGTATATCCACCTTTCGCAGCAATGCAGGCAGCTATTCTCCCATGGAGACGATCGTAGAGATGCTGGATGTAGTCCTGTGGAACAGCTTGCCATGCCATTTCCACCTGGCGCCTCAGTTGGACCAGCGTTCGTGCTGGACGTGCAGATCGCGTGAGACGACGCTTCATCCAGTCCCAAACATGCTCAATGGGGGACAGATCCGGAGATCTTGCTGGCCAGGGTAGTTGACTTACACCTTCTAGAGCACGTTGGGTGGCACGGGATACATGCGGACGTGCATTGTCCTGTTGGAACAGCAAGTTCCCTTGCCGGTCTAGGAATGGTAGAACGATGGGTTCGATGACGGTTTGGATGTACCGTGCACTATTCAGTGTCCCCTCGATGATCACCAGTGGTGTACGGCCAGTGTAGGAGATCGCTCCCCACACCATGATGCCGGGTGTTGGCCCTGTGTGCCTCAGTCGTATGCAGTCCTGATTGTGGCGCTCACCTGCACGGCACCAAACACGCATACGACCATCATTGGCACCAAGGCAGAAGCAACTCTCATCGCTGAAGACGACACATATATTCGTCCCTCCATTCACGCCTGTCGCGACACCACTGGAGGCGGGCTGCACGATGTTGGGGCATGAGCGGAAGACGGCCTAACGGTGTGCGGGACCGTAGCCCAGCTTCATGTAGATGGTTGCGAATGGTCCTCGCCAATACCCCAGGAGCAACAATGTCCCTAATTTGCTGGGAAGTGGCGGTGCGGTCCCCTACGGCACTGCGTAGGATCCTATGGTCTTGGCATGCATCTGTGCGTCGCTGCGGTCCGGTCCCAGGTCGACGGGCACGTGCACCTTCCGCCGACCACTGGCGACAACATTGATGTACTGTGGAGACCTCACGCCCCACGTGTTGAGCAATTCGGCGGTACGTCCACCCGGCCTCCCGCATGCCCACTATACGCCCTCGCTCAAAGTCCGTCAACTGCACATACGGTTCACGTCCACGCTGTCGCGGCATGCTACCAGTGTTAAAGACTGTGATGGAGCTCCGTATACCACGGCAAACTGGCTGACACTGACGGCGGCGGTGCACAAATGCTGCGCAGCTAGCGCCATTCGATGGCCAACACCGCGGTTCCTGGTGTGTCCGCTGTGCCGTGCGTGTGATCATTGGTTGTACAGCCCTCTCGCAGTGTCCGGAGCAAGTATGGTGGGTCTGACACACCGGTGTCAATGTGTTCTTTTTTCCATTTCCAGGAGTGTAATTCAACAGTTCTGGTAGTGGCCCCATGGAATGGTAAAAGCAGTTTTTGGAGAGTCCTGTGGCACTACTTCTATCTGGTGATAGCCATTCTTCAAATACATTGTTCAGAAATATTTGTATGATGCAAGTTGTGTAAAGCCTCTGTTATGTTTGGTATAGGACAAGCATCAGTAACAGTTCTCACATTAAGATATTGACAGTCACAGAAAAATCTGTACTTCCTAGTGCCATCTAATGACTTTTTGGGGACAAGAACCATAGGTGCACCCCATGGACTGTCACTATGTTCAATAATCCCATAAGCCAGCTGTTTATCAAAGGTTGCAGATATCTTAGGACCCTACATGGATTCCTAATTACTAGTGCGTTATTGCTGTCGGTATTCTGTGCTGTATGACTGGTGTTGTTGGTATTGAATCATGCAGATTAAGTAAATCTTTAAACTGCAGTAACAAAGTTTCCATTGGTTTCCTGTTATTCCCTTGTAAGTTCTTCATTTTCTCGTGTAATGCAGATTCATTGACAGTTTGCTTGCTGTAAAGTTTCTCTCTTGATTGATCTATATCATCCTCATCTCAGACATCTAAATTAGCAATCGGTAAACATTTTGGTATATTCACCTTATCCATTCCAAAATTGTTAAGACCAAGCAGAACCATAAAATTTCCAGAATTAAATTTTCACTCTGCAGTGGAGTGTGCGCTGATATGAAACTTCCTGGCAGATTAAAACTGTGTGCCCGACCGAGACTCAAACACGGGACCTTTGCCTTTGGGGGCAAGAGCTCTACCAACTGAGCTACCGAAGCACGACTCACAGCCGGTTCTCATAGCTTTAGTTCTGCCAGTATCTCGTCTCCTACCTTCCAAACTTTACAGAAGCTCTCCTGCAAAACTTGCAGGAAAATGTAAAGTTTGGAAGGTAGGAGACAAGATACTGGCAGAAGTAAAGCTGTGAGGACTGGCCGTGAGTCATGCTTTGGTAGCTCAGTGGTAGAGCTCTTGCCCACAAAAGGCAAAGGTCCTGAGTTTGAGTCTCGGTCGGGCACACAGTTTTAATCTGCCAGAAGTTTAATAAAATTTCCATCTATTTCACTGACAAACACTACATTTCTGCATGCAAAACAGTGTGACTTATCCAACTCATCACTACTTTCTAAAGATTCTACAACACACAATACTTCCTTTGGTAAATCTGCACCTACAATAACCCAGACTAGCTTTCCTGTATGCTGGACAAGTTCATTAGACAGCTTGCCAAACTTTTGCACTTTATTGAAAATCTCATGGTACATAATATATATCTTTGTGTCACTGACTAACCATAACCTAGGCATATTTACACATATTTTAGTCTCTCCAGTTGCCCAGTTTATTAATAGCCATTATGTCACTAATAAAGACAGGCACATCTTTGATGATTAATGGAAGGAATGGGTATACTCAACATGTTTTCATCTCTCCTGAATCAGACTGTACTTGCCTGCTAGTGGCCTGTACTTTCTTCTTAATGCATCTTTACTCTCCTTCTATTCAGCAGTAGACTCTAACAATTTATTTAATTATTTACATTTTGTGTGTGTAGGTCATCAAGCTGATGACTTTTGCAAATGTCATTTGTAGGTTGAGTAGATTAATATATATAACACTTACTTACAACAGTCGTACATACATTCATCTTAATATTCTAAATGATATTACATGTTACAACAGAGGGCAAGTAGATTAGAATCCACAGAGTGAATATAAAAAAGGCTGTGAACTCCCTGCAGAACAGCTTTGGTTCACAAGTTTTCAAAGCAAGTGGCAGCTTGTTGAACCATATCTGCCAATTAATATAAGGACTATTGTCAGTTATTCTTAACTTTGTCTTCTGCCTGAAGTAGCCACCCTTACTTCTAGTATCTTAATTGTGCATATCACTGCACTTATTTACATTGTTTTGACTATTCAGAAAAAATATAATAATCACACACAACCATCAACTCTAGCATTCCAGCCCGAAATACTAGAGTTTGTGGTCATGTGTGCATGAGGTGTGCTCGCTTGTGTGTGTGTGTGTGTGTGAGTGTGTGTGTGTGTGTGTGTGTGTGTGTGTTGTGAATGTTGCGTGCATATCTTTCATTACTGATGAAGACTGTGGCAATAAGCTACACGTAAGCATGTTTTCATCATACCTGTCTGCAACCTGACATGTCTTTTTTATGATAAGTAGAAATCTATCTTTACCTACATTGCTTATACAAGAACAAGGGATACACTGTTAAATATTCATGTTGGACAAAGGTTTCACGACTGAATTCTCTAGACTTTCGTCCTTGCATTAACCTAATGGCTCTTTTCTGCAGTACTGATATTCTATTTATGTGCAGGTCTGCTGCATAACAACCCACAGTTCTATACCATAATTAAGCAATGGACATCTCTTCCATAGTAAACAATTTTTAACATTTGACTTGGGACTATTTTTGCCAGCTGACTTATCAGATGCAAGCTACTGCTGATTTTCTCAAATGCAGAATTAATGTGGTTTACCCAATGTAGATTTTTGTCCAGGTGGACACCAAGACATTTAATGTTATCTGTTTCTGCTGATGTAATACCACAAATCTTGTTTATTTCAACTTCATGAGAATCAGATGTTTTAAATTTTAGTAGCTGGGATTTACTAATGTTGGTGTTTAGATCCTGGTGTAGAAAATTAGTGGTTACTCCTGTCACCCCCTTAGTTACAACTGAATGTAATGCCTCAAAGTCTTTTTCATAAAATAAGAGGGAGGTGTCATCAGCATAGGCTGCTAGATGTGAGTTGAAGGGTTGTGTGATGTCATTAACATAAACCAAGAAGAAAAATGGACAAAGAATTGATCCCTGTGGTACCCCCTGGATTACTATATCTTTAGAAGACTGGAAATCTATTATCTTACTATCTATTTTACATGAAATTTTTGTACACTTTTTGCAAGATGCCAAGTATGTGGTGAGTGATTGCATAGATGAGTCCTTAAAGTTGTAAGCCTTCAATTTCTTGATGAGCAACCCATGGTTGACTGAGTTGACTAGATCTAAGAATGTGCCTGCTGTCTTCATACCTTGGTCTAGGAGGGTATACACTTTATGGAGGAATTCAGAAATTGCAGTTGTTGTGCACTGATCTTTCTGAAAGTCACGCTGCTTCTGTTACCGATTTGTTCTTTGTAAGACAAGCAGAGTACTGAGAAATGATAACCATCTCAAAAACCTTATTAAAGGTAGGGACTTCAACAACGTCTTGCAAAGTTGCCCTACCTGTTTCTGGTATTTTTGTAATCTCGATCTGCCATTATACTAGAAAAAAATGAGGGGACTTTACCTAAAATGCAAAACAAGAAACAAATTATATTAATCTGTTTGCCATATCTTGGCTCAGGGGAATTCTGTACAATATTATGCCTTTAACCATCTACAAGTATTACATGGATCCACTACTGCCTTAGTACTTGACAACTCATGCGTAGATAAAATATAAAATTGACACCTGGAACAGAACCATTATAACAGATAAAACAACGTCACATAACAAACCTGACACCATACTCACCAATAAAAAGAAGAAATTAGCACAACTAATCAAAATATCCATACCCAATACAACAAATATACAGAAGAAAACAGGAGAAAAAATTGAAAAATACATCCAACTGGCTGAGGAAGTCAAGGACATTATACTATCAACTACAGGAGTCATACCACACAATATTCACCAGTACATCAACACAATACAGCTACATCCAAACATATATATACAAGTACAGAAATCTGTAATTATTGATGCATGTTCAATTACCCAAAAGTTCCTAAATGCAATGTAACATATACCGTACAGTTAAAAGGAAGTCACGCTTGATCAAGGTCCACGTCATTTTCCATTTTTAACCAGACATAACATCTAAGAAAGGAAAGAAATAATATTTATTTGTCCATAATAACTTTACAGTCTTGGACATCATCAGTTTTTCTACATTAATAACGACATCATGCCATACATACAGTATAATGAATATATACAACAAGAGCACTTTATATAAATGTTTACCACCATTAATATACAGTCAATAATGGACTTCAGAAATCTTTGAGAGAATATAAACACTTTTTTGTTTAGCATCTGTTTCAATTTTCCTTTAAAAAGATTTTAATGGAGTTGTTTTATATTAGTTGGCAATCTATTATAGAATTGTCTTCCAGCTTCATGTGGACTGTGATCTGTAGCTCTTTTATGTCAGTACCCCATGGTAATCTCATCTGATTCATGTATTGTAATTTTGAATATCTGTGTTCATTACATTCGATTCATCACTCTCTTTTATAAACATCATGGTCTTAAGGACATACAATGAATACACAGTCAGTAGATTATAATTTTTGAAGTTGTCTCTACAGGATTGGTTTTTACTCATATTGGCAATTATCCTAATTGCTCTCTTTTGAAGCCTGAACATCCTATCCATGTAGATTGTGGGTGCCCCACTCCAAAACTCAATGCCTTATTGCAAATGTGAGTGAATTAATCCATAACTCTTATTTAATGGTAGGAGGATTTATTACATTTGAGCGATGGTTCAGTAAGTAAATATTGCAGCGAACCTGTCGTTTAGTATTTTTCACTATCGAAAATGTTTGGCGTCGATCATCTTTGGTTGTGTGGTAGTGCTAGTGTTTATAGTGTGTGTGTGTGTGTGTGTGTGTGTGTGTGTGTGTGTGTGTGTGTGTGTGTGTGTGCACGCGCGCCTGTGCTCTTCCCATGTAAGATGTCCATTAATAACAATGCCTAAAAGCTTGTGTTAACTGGATGTTTCAAATGTAGACAGTGACTGAGTAGGATATTGGTTACAATTCATCAAGAACTTCATTACAACAGTCGTAGCCTTATTCATTTTACCCTTATTCACTATTAGATATTCTGTCATCAGTTCAGAATTCTCTTTACTACTTTGTAAAGCTAGCTAATCAGTAAATCCCTGGATAATAAATGATGTGTCATCAGCATGGATCACTATCTTTGATTTTTGTGACTGTGTTACGTAATTAATATATACAGTAAACAAAAATGACTCAAGAATATTTCCTGGGGAAATCCACAGTTAAGAGTTTTGTTTGCTGGTTTTACTATTAGGATTTTATTTTCATTCTTATTGCACAGTCTAGTACACTATCTTCTATCTGAGAGCTACAAACCCAAGGAGTTTAGTGCAATTCTTTTAGATGGTAAGCTTCTAATTTGGACAATAATACTGCAGGATGCACTGAATCAAAGGCCTTAGACTAATCTAGAAAAATCCTAATGACTTTGTTTCCTTCATACAGACTCCTTAACAGTTAATGGATGTGGATCTTTCTTTTTGGAACCCATGCTGCAAGGTGTTTAATGTGTTGCATTTAGTGAAAACCAATCCAGTTGGTACAGAATTACTGTCAAGGAACTTGCCAAGTGCTGAGGTTAATGAAATTGGTCTAGATTCTTTATGTCAGTGGTTGCTCCCTTTTTATACACTGGTTGCATCTACATAATTGTTAAAAGTTCAGAAAAGGTCTCTTGGCCAATTGAACAGTTTATTAAGTAACGTAGATTATATGTCCCCCCCATGAACCATGGACCTTGCCGTTGGTGGGGAGGCTTACGTGCCTCAGTGATACACATAGCCGTACCGTAGGTACAACCACAATAGAGGGGTATCTGTTGAGAGGCCAGACAAACGTGTGGTTCCTGAAGAGGGGCAGCAGCCTTTTCAGTAGTTGCAAGGGCGACAGTCTGGATGATTGACTGATCTGGCCTTGTAACAATAACCAAAACGGCCTTGCTGTGCTGGTACTGCAAACGGCTGAAAGCAAGGGGAAACTACGGCTGTAATTTTTCCCAAGGGCATGCAGCTTTGCTATATGATTAAATTATGATGGCGTCCTCTTGGGTAAAATATTCCGGAGGTAAAATAGCCCCCATTCGGATCTCCGGGCGGGGACTACTCAAGAGGATGTCGTTATCAGGAGAAAGAAAACTGGCGTTCTACGGATCGGAGCGTGGAATGTCAGATCCCTTAATAGGGCAGGTAGGTTAGAAAATTTAAAAAGGGAAATGGATAGGTTAAAGTTAGATATAGTGGGAATTAGAGAAGTTTGGTGGCAGGAGGAACAAGACTTCTGGTCAGGTGACTACAGAGTTATAAACACAAAGTCAAATAGGGGTAATGCAGGAGTAGGTTTAATAATGAATAGGAAAATTGGAATGCGGGTAAGCTACTACAAACAGCATAGTGAACGCATTATTGTGGCCAAGATAGATACAAAGCCCACACCTACTTCAGTAGTACAAGTTTATATGCCAACTAGCTCTGCAGATGATGAAGAAATTGAAGAAATGTATGATGAAATAAAAGAAATTATTCAGATAGTGAAGGGAGACGAAAATTTAATAGTCATGGGTGACTGGAATTCGAGTGTAGGAAAAGGGAGAGAAGGAAACATAGTAGGTGAATATGGATTGGGGCTAAGAAATGAAAGAGGAAGCTGCCTGGTAGAATTTTGCACAGAGCACAACTTAATCATAGCTAACACTTGGTTTAAGAATCATGATAGAAGGTTGTATACATGGAAGAACCCTGGAGATACTAAAAGGTATCAGATAGATTATATAATGGTAAGACAGAGATTTAGGAACCAGGTTATAAATTGTAAGACATTTCCAGGGGCAGATGTGGACTCTGACCACAATCTATTGGTTATGACCTGTAGATTAAAACTGAAGAAACTGCAAAAAGGTGGGAAGTTAAGGAGATGGGACCTGGATAAACTGAAAGAACCAGAGGTTGTACAGAGTTTCAGGGAGAGCATAAGGGAACAATTGACAGGAATGGGGGAAAGAAATACAGTAGAAGAAGAATGGGTAGCTTTGAGGGATGAAGTAGTGAAGGCAGCAGAGGATCAAGTAGGTAAAAGGACGAGGGCTAGTAGAAATCCTTGGGTAACAGAAGAAATATTGAATTTAATTGATGAAAGGAGAAAATATAAAAATGCAGTAAATGAAGCAGGCAAAAAGGAATACAAACGTCTCAAAAATGAGATTGACAGGAAGTGCAAAATGGCTAAGCAGGGATGGCTAGAGGACAAATGTAAGGATGTAGAGCCTTATCTCACTAGGGGTAAGATAGATACTGCCTACAGGAAAATTAAAGAGACCTTTGGAGATAAGAGAACCACTTGTATGAACATCAAGAGCTCAGATGGAAACCCAGTTCTAAGCAAAGAAGGGAAAACAGAAAGGTGGAAGGAGTATATAGAGGGTCTATACAAGGGTGATGTACTTGAGGACAATATTATGGAAATGGAAGAGGATGTAGATGAAGATGAAATGGGAGATACGATACTGCGTGAAGAGTTTGACAGAGCACTGAAAGACCTGAGTCGAAACAAGGCCCCCGGAGTTGACAACATTCCATTGGAACTACTGACGGCCTTGGGAGAGCCAGTCCTGACAAAACTCTACCATATAGTGAGCAAGATGTATGAAACAGGCGAAATACCCTCAGACTTCAAGAAGAATATAATAATTCCAATCTCAAAGAAAGCAGGTGTTGACAGATGTGAAAATTACAATCAGTTTAATAAGCCACAGCTGCAAAATACTAACATGAATTCTTTACAGACGAATGGAAAAACTAGTAGAAGCTGACCTCGGGGAAGATCAGTTTGGATTCCATAGAAATACTGGAACATGTGAGGCAATACTGACCTTACGACTTATCTTAGAAGAAAGAATAAGGAAAGGCAAACCTACATTTCTAGCATTTGTAGACTTAGAGAAAGCTTTTGACAATGTTGACTGGAATACTCTCTTTCAAATTCTAAAGATGGCAGGGGTAAAATACAGGGAGCAAAAGGCTATTTACAATTTGTATGGAAACCAGATGGGAGATATAAAAGTCGAGGGTCATGAAAGGGAAGCAGTGGTTGGGAAGGGGGTAAGACAGGGTTGTAGCCTCTCCCCGATGTTATTCAATATGTATATTGAGCAAGCAGTAAAGGAAACAAAAGAAAAATTCGGAGTAGGTATTAAAATCCATGGAGAAGAAATAAAAACTTTGAGGTTAGCCGATGACATTGTAATTCTGTCAGAGACAGCAAAGGTCTTGGAAGAGCAGTTGAATGGAATGGATGGTGTCTTGAAGGGAGGGTATAAGATGAACATCAACAAAAGCAAAACGAGGATAATGGAATGTAGTCGAATTAAGTCGGGTGATGTTGAGGGTATTAGATTAGGAAATGAGACACTTAAAGTAGTAAAGGAGTTTTGCTATTTGGGGAGCAAAATAACTGATGATGTTCGAAGTAGAGAGGATATAAAATGTAGACTGGCAATGGCAAGGAAAGCATTTCTGAAGAAGAGAAATTTGTTAACATCGAGTATAGATTTAAGTATCAGGAAGTCATTTCTGAAAGTATTTGTATGGAGTGTAGCCATGTATGGAAGTGAAACATGGACGGTAAATAGTTTGGACAAGAAGAGAATAGAAGCTTTTGAAATGTGGTGCTACAGAAGAATGCTGAAGATTAGATGGGTAGATCACATAACTAATGAGGAAGTATTGAATAGGATTGGGGAGAAGAGAAGTTTGTGGCACAACTTGACGAGAAGAAGGCATTGGTTGTTAGGACATATTCTGAGGCATCAAGGGATCACCAATTTAGTATTGGAGGGCAGTGTGGAGGGTAAAAATCGTAGGGGGAGACCAAGAGATGAATACACTAAGCAGGTTCAGAATGATGTAGGTTGCAGCAGGTACTGGGAGATGAAGAAGCTTGAACAGGATAGAGTAGCATGGAGAGCTGCATCAAACCAATCTCAGGACTGAAGATCACAACAACAACAACAGATTATATGTCACCCCAGCCACAGATGTTTTTATTTTGAGTTTTGAGATTATTTCCATTACCTCATATTCTGTTTCATTCATTATGACAAATGAAATACACATTTTAACTAAGTTTGTTTGTAGTGTTAGTTCAATTTCTTCTATTTGTGTTCCTTATTCCAAGCTGTTTTACCAATATCACTGGATTCACTTATCTGTTCAGCATAATAGTGTGCTTTTAGAGTCTTCAGGCATTCCTTGTTTGTTTCCCTTATGTGTTTGTTTTTCGTTAGAAAGTATTGTAATTTTATATCTTGGAACAACACATATAAGTCTTTCATATTTTCCCACAATTTGTGGATCAGTGGAGAAGTTTTAAGAATCTTTGCCTACCATGATTTTCTTAGTTTCTTTACTATTGGACACACCCAATTAAAACACTGGTTATATATTTGATGGAAGTGACCTCACTTCTCATTAAGATCATCTTATTTGTATGTCTTCTGCCAGCCTCTGTTTGGAAGATTTTCTCAAAGTTTATTGTGATCAGTTTTTCTTTTATATGCAAAACTATTTTGTGGTCTGTCTTAATCTCTGTTGATACAGCTCTATGGCCCAAGAGATAGTTTTCAATAGTTCTTACCACTAATTCTTCCCTATGTAAATTTGTGAACATGTGGTCAATGCAGGTTTGTGAGTCAGGTGTTAATCTGATTGGTAATTAATATACCGGGTGATCAAAAAGTCAGTATAAATTTGAAAACTGATTAAATCACAGAATAATATAGATACAGATGTACAAATAGACACACATGCTTGGAATGACATGGGGTTTTATTACAACCAAAACAATACAAAAGTTCAAAAAATGTCCGACAGATGGCACTTCATCTGATCAGAATAGCAATAATTAGCATAACAAAGTAAGACAAAGCAAAGATGATGTTCTTTACAGGAAATGCTCAATATGTCCGCCATCATTTCTCAAAACAATAGCTGTAGTCAAGGAATAATGTTGTGTACAATACTGTAAAACATGTCCAGAGTTATGGTGAGGCATTGGTGTCGGATGTTGTCTTTCAGCATCCCCAGAGATGTCCGTCGATCATGATACACTTGCAACTTCAGGTAACCCCAAAGCCAATTATCTTATGGACTGAGGTCTGGGGACCTGGGAGGCCAAGCATGATGAAAGTGGTGGCTGAGCACACAATTATCACTGAACAATGCGCCCAAGAGATCTTTCACACATCTAGCAATATGGGGTGGAGTGCCATCCTGCACAAACATTGTACGTTCCAGCAGGTGTTTATCAGCCAGGTTGGGGATGATGCGATTCTGTAACATATCGGCATACCTCTCAGCCAACATGGTAGCAGTTACAAAACCAGAATCACGCATTTCCTCAAATAAAAAAGGCCTGATAATGGTAGATGTGGTAGATCCAACCCATATCGTGACTTTCTCATCATGCAATGGAGTTTCCATGACAGTTCTAGGACTTTCGGTAGCCCAAATTCTGCAGTTGTGGGCTTTGACAGACCCTCAAAGTGTGAAATGAGCTTCGTCGGTCACAACACGTTACTCAACCAGCCGTCATCTTCCGCCATCTTTTGAAGTGCCCACACTGCAAATGCCCTCTGCTTCACTAAATCACTAGGTAACAGTTCATGATGCCAATAGATTTTGCATGGATAGCATCAGAGGGTACGCCTAAGTGCCAACCAAACAGTAGTGTATGGAACACCGGTGTGACGTGCGACTGAACGAGTGCTGACTTCCCCGTGCATAGATGAACCCACTACAGTCTCCATTTATCCTGAACTGTCTCAGCAGCATTATGCCTTGTGCTTGGTTGGCCACTATGGGATCTATTGTCTAAACAACCCGTGGCTTCGAACTTCGAAATCATTCTCACTGGCTATATGGGCAACCCATATAACCAGGCACCCTGTAGGCCTTGCTGATGGTACATGGTGAGCTTCCATATTATAATCATCCTGGGAGAATGAAGCCAGCTGCTGCCGCAGACCTGCTTTTATGAGCATACTCTAGTCTCACTGGCCATTCTCTCACTGAAGGGTTGTGATGTAACTCTTTATGACTATAGCCATCTTGTGCAAAAAAGCTGAGTGCCTTTTCAGAATACTGTCTATTATGTCTATGAGAATGCCCTGATAATATACTAATCTGTTAGCCATGCTTCTGGCCACTGGAACCATGCTGACAGTGTATGCATTGAGTCTGGTCAGCAACCTCCTATGATGTAGCAACTCACTGTGTGTACCACTGCAGCATTTGAGACTGCAAGGTGTGCAGGTGCACATACCATCGATGTGTGAGTTTCACTTTCTTGCATGGCTAAACACCTCAAAGAAAATAACTGTATATCCATGGGCAATGAATGTGCATTCTGTTAACAATGCCTTAATATTGTCTTTGATAGATTTTTTAATGCATTCTTGACCCTATTTAACCATAGTATTCCCATAAAGAAAATCAAAATAATGGACAGCAGCCACAAATCCAGATCTCAAAACAGACAAAATATATGGTACAATAAACAGCTGACAGACCTAAAGAAACAAGTTTTGTTACTGTACAACATATACAATAGTATGAAGTCTGACTGTGCCAAATCAGCCTATGTGGAATGCAGGAATGAATACAAAAAAGCCATCCTGCAAGCCAAAAAAACCTACAATGCCAACAGCATACATAATTCCACCAATAAATGCAAAACCGCTTGGAAAGTAATTAACAGTGCTGCCAGAGATACTAAAAAAGACAAAATTAGTATCCCACCACAAACACTCAATGAGTTTTTTATTAATTCAGTGAAAGAAATAGGAGACGCAATTATCAAACCAGACATTAGTCCATCAGAGTTACTCTCCCAAAATTGGGGTAGACAGTCACCAAATACAAGCATGGTAACCTTCTCCGAAGTATCGCCTAGATATGTACAAGGGGTCATAAAACAACTGAAATCATCTGATAGCTTAGATATATATGGCATATCATGCAACCTGCTAAAAAAAGTGTGTGATTGTATTCTGTACCCTCTAACCCATTGCATAAACAAGTGCTTACTTGAGGGATATTTTCCTGATGAGTTAAAACTGTCTAGGATCATCCCAGTATACAAAAAGGCAGATAAAGACTCTCCATCTAGCTACAGGCCTATTTCAATAGTACCCACATTCTCCAAGGTAATAGAATGCATCATGTACCAACAATTGTCATCTCACTTTGACCACCTAGGAATAATTAATGCTACACAATACGGGTTTAGGAAGAATCTGTCGACCATTGATGCAATCAACACGGTAGTCAGTTACATCCTCAAAGTTTTTGAGAACAAAGGCTTTGCTCAGGTCTCATTCTGTGACCTAAGCAAGGCCTTCGACTGTGTTGAGCACATGCCACTACTAGAGAAACTAGAATTCTACGGCATCAAAGAAAACAGTCTCAGACTATTAAAAGCTTATCTCAACAACCGTAAACAGGTAGTTTGTGTTGGTAAGGAAATGTCAAACATAGAAAATGTTCAAGTAGGTGTGCCTCAGGGATCTGTACTGGGGCCCTTCCTGTTTCTAATAATGATCAATGACCTCCCCTCGTTTATTAGATCCACCACTGTATTGTATGCAGATGATACGACTTTTCTCCATAGCAGTAACAATCTTAATGACCTTAAAACCTGTGCTGAAAATACACTCACTCATGCAGCATATTGGTTCAGAGCAAATGGTTTCCTGCTAAATGAAAATAAAACTCAGCAGATAATCTTCACTCTAAGAGAAAAGCCACTATCTGATGACCCTAGTTCTGTTAAATTCCTGGGAGTTTATTTAGACGAAAAGTTAACCTGGAGCCAACATGTAAACTATATTAGTAGTAAACTATCTAGAGTAATTTATTTATTAAGACAACTCAGAAATTGTGTACCTGAAACATACATCAGATCATCTTATTTTGCATTTTTCCAGGGTATAATATCCTATGGCATTATTATGTGGGGTAACTGTAGTCATATACATGACATCCTATTATTGCAGAAGAAAGCCATTAGGATAATTACAAACTCTTCACATAAGGCTCACTGCAAACCCTTATTTACTAAACAAAAAATTATGACTGTAATAAACCTCTATATATACAATGTCTTAATCTTTACAAAGAAGAACCTACAAGATGTGAAACGTAGAGAAAATGTACATTGTTACAACACAAGAAGCATCAAACACATATACACGCCTTACCACAGACTATCAAAATCAATAAATAGCTATGAAGTCACAGGACACAAGCTATTTAATAAGCTGCCACATGCCATACAGGATCTTCCTGAACATACATTCAAAGAAAGACTGCATGAATGGTTTATTGCCCACCCATTCTATGATATCAATGAATTCTTCAACTGTAAAATGCAGTAATCCAACAGATGACCCACTGTACATTTATTGTAATATAAACTAAAATATTTCAGTAGTCAATACCTTATCACACTGTATTATAAATTGTAACTTCATTTGACGTTGTCAATTGCTGTAATGGCCTAAAGACAATAAAATCATTATTATTATTATTATTATTATTATTATTTCAATGTGTGATAGATCCCGTCCTCCCACTCCCCAAACAAGTTTGCCAAGTAATACTGTACTATTTTCAGCACATCAATCTCAGATGTACAGAAAGGTAATAATGAAATTTTCCAAGAATTAAATGTTACTGTTTTATAATTGTGTGTCTCTTATGACAATAAAATTTGAGAATAATATTTTGTAAGCTACAAAATTTTGAAATGTGAGAAAATATTCTTTGAAACATAGAGAAATAGGAGTTAAAAATTAGATAAATTAATCATGGAATTTTGATTGCATTTGGTTTCATTGAATCTTAATTCTTGACTATGTCCTTGAGTAAAATATTTGCATACAGAATATTTATGTTACTGTAATAAATTACATCTGACTTACACTATAGAGATGGATCAGAAAAATACCTTAGGTAAAATAATCCTGACATTACAGGTAAATACAGTGTATAAATTAGGTATTAAAAATGGGAATATTTACATTAGGGGTGACATCAGTGCAAGTAGAGCTATTCCAGTTTGCTACATCTTGATCCACTTCTTCTTGTCTTTCTTACCAAGCTCCATGTGCCTTGTTTTTTTCTTCTTCCTTTTTTGTCTTTTTTCTGCTGTTTCAGTGGAGGCTTTTATTACATCAAAATTTTAAAATGTACACTCTTGATCTAATGCTAAGACTAAAAAAATAAAACTTCAACATGTTTTTGTCATACAGCTTATTGAGGATACATGTGACACTCTTATAATGCAATTTTCACTATAATATTTTTTGTGATACTTCAGAATATGTTTTTGTTTTGGTCTTACAGTATAAGTGTGCAATCCACATGAATATGATAACAACTTTAGAATAAAGTGTTATGAAGATGGAACTGAAATTACCGGTATGTGATAATTCCAAAACATAAAGTGGTTGTAGAGTTTCATGCTATTGTCTTGCAAACAGTTAGTGTAAAAATTTTGTTGTGCTTCTTTTCAGTAATCTACTTCAAAGTAGATTTGATTTAATTAAGATCACTCATAAACAATCACACATGTGATAGCCAAATATATGAAAGACAATGTTACTACAATCTAAATCCATTATTTAACACAATCCGCTACTGATTGAGCTTGCCAAGAACAACCAACAGGATTTAGATAAAATAAATGCAATCTTGCTGTTGTTGTCGTCCTCAGTCCTAAGACTGGTTTGATGCAGTTCTCCACACTACTCTACCACGAGGAAACATCTTTATCCCTGAATAATTACTGCAGCATACATTCTTTTGAACTTTCTTACTATATTCATCCCTTGGTCTCTCTCTTCAGTTTTTATCTTTCACAGTTCCCTCCAATACTAAATTGACAATTCCTTGACGTCTCATAATGTGTCCTGTCAACCTATGGCTTCTTTTAGTCAAATTATGCCATAGATTTCCTTTCTTTCCAGTTCTATCCAGTACCTTCTCATTGGTTACCTGATCTACCAGTCTAACCTCCAGCATTCTTCTGTAGCATCATATTTGAAAAGCTTCTATTTTCTTCTCATCTGAACTGTTTATTGGCCACATTTCACTTCTGTACAAGGCTACATTCCAGACAAATATCTTCAGTACAGACTTCCTACTGCTTAAAATTATATTTGTTAACAAATTTCTTTTATTCAAAAACACTTTCTTTGCCATTGGCATTCTACATTTTATATCTTCTGTACATTGGGAACCATCACTTATTTTGCTGCCCAAATATCAAAACTCATCCACTACTTTTCGTGTCTCATTTCCTAATTTAATTCACTCAGAATCATATGATTTAATTTGACTACATTCCATTATCTTTGTTTTTTCTTTTGTTAGTGTTCATCTTATATCTTCCATTCAAGAGACCGTTCATTCCATTCAACTGCTCTTCCAAGTTCTTTGCTGTCTCTGACAGAACAACAATGTCATCACCAAACCTCAAAGTTCCTTATCCAAATTTTTCTTTGGTTTCCTTTACTACTTACTCAAATTACGGATTGACTAACACTGGCAATAGGCTGCAATTGTATCTCACTCTGTTTTTAACCACTGCTTCCCTTTCATGCCTCTCAACTTATAACTGTTGTCTGTTTTTTGTACAAATAATATATAACATTTCACTCCCTGTATTTTGCCCTGCTACCTTCAGAATTTCAGAGTGTATTCAGGTTAACATTGTCAAAAGCTTTTCCCAAATCTACTAAAGCTATACACATAGATTTTCCTTTCCTTAGCCTGCCTTCTAAGATATGTCATAAGGTCAATATTGCCTTGTGTATTCCTATATTTCTCTGTATCCAAACTGATCTTCCTCAAGGTAATCTTTTACCAGATTTCCCATTCTTCTGTAAATAATTCACGTTAGTATTTTGCTACTGTGATTTATTAAACTGATAGTTTAGTAATATTCATGCTTGTCCACACCTACTTTCCTTAGAATGGGAATTATTCATGCTTGTCCACACCTACTTTCCTTGGAATGGGAATTATTACATTCTCAAACAATGGAAGCTCCAGATAGCTACATCAACAATGTAGGAAAAGACAGATTGCTACTTACTATGAAGAAGACATATCAAGTTGTAGACAGGCACAATAAAAAAACATTCACATATAGCTTTCAGCCATGGCCTTTATTAGTAAAAGACACACATGCATGCACTGTTCACACACATGCATGAGCAAGCACACCTCGCGCACACACAACCGCCACCTCCAACCTTCCAGCCTGAGATGCTGGAGTTGGCGGTCGTGTGTATGTGAGGTATGCTTGCTTGTGTGTGTGAATGGTGCTTACGTGTGTCTCTTTTACGACAAAGGCTGTGGACAAAAGCTATACGTGAGTGTCTTTTAATTGTGCCTGTCTGCATCTTGATGTGTCTTCTTCATGGTAAGTAGCAATCTGTCTTTTCCTACATTATTGAATTATTACATTCTTCTTGAAGTCTTAGCATATTTCCCTTGTTTCATATATCTTGCATACCAGGCAAAATAGTTTTAGTCATGGTGGCTCTCCTGAGGATATCAATAGTTCTGACAGATTTTGTCTACTCTAGGGGTGTTGTTTCCCTTAGAAATTGTAAAAAATTAATGTAGGTAGATCACACTTTATTAAAAAAGTAAGTGGCTGGAAGAATTCACCTGTTGATTTGTAGTTGAAATATTGGTAATGGAGCCTATAGATAATTGTATGGCCTTTTAACTTTTTGATAGAATACTGTAGCTGTCTGATACAACAGATTGTTGAGTGTGGGTATGATTCACGAAGTAATCTAAGTCTCAGATCACAAAAATGAGAAGGATTTCTTTAACTTGATGTCATAAAAACATTGAATTTAATAAACATTGTGAGGCACACTGAAGATACATCTGACAAAAATAAAATTTTTCAGTTCCAGATAGTCCAGTTAATGTTTCCATAAGAAATATTTTACCCAGGGAATTTACTGTTGTGTGGTATCCTCCTACCTGTGTTAATGGAGAGCTGCGGAACTATGTTGTTACTGTGGAATATATTTCTGAAGAGGAAATCAATTGCCAGCCACCATCACATCACTACTGGAGCTCAGTGTTTGATGAAGATGTCACAGAATATACATTTCCTTATGGATGGCCTTTCTCTAAATATAATGTGAGTGTGATATCTGTGGCATCAGGTGGAAATAGTAGTTCATATCCACAGGAGGCTAAGACACTGGAAGACAGTGAGTTGATCTACTATCATAAATAATTTAACAGCTGCAACTAATAACCTAGGAATGTAATATAATAGCTTATATTTGCTTATTACATGTGTTGAAATGACTTTCATTACAAGTTGTTCGTAATGGTAAGTGTGGAGTTACACATAATAATACAGGGTGTACATAAAGTTTGGGAACACTTTCAATTATGTATTGCACATGAACTAAACATTGTACAGATGCCATACATATTGCATTTTGAAGAGAAAAACTGAAAGTTTTTTTAACAAACATTCGATATGCAAACTATGAGTGACCTGGCAGACATCAATACGGTAATTGAATTCTTGCCGTACCCATCCCATCATGGCATCGTTGACTGTGGCAGTCACTTCCCGTATTCTCTCCTGGAGCTCTGCTACATCACGTGATAGAGGCGGTACATACACCAGATCTTTAATGCGACCCCACAGAAAAAAGTTACACAGAGTGAGATCTGGTGACTGGGGAGGCCATTTCATGAAACAGCTGTCCCCTTCTGTGGCATGGCTGATCCATTGATGCGGCAGCTCCGTGTTCAGGTACCCAAGAACTTCAGGATGAAAATGGGGTGGAGCCCCTTCCTGCTGAAAGATGAACAGAGAGTCTGATTGCATTTGAGGCATCAGCCATTGCTGCAACATGTCCAAGTAGGAATATCCAGTCACAATACTCTGGGCAAAGAAGAATGGCCCGTACAGTTTTCGACATGAAAAGGCACAAAAAACATTTACCTTTGGTGAATCATGCACAAATTCAATGCATTCATGTGGATGCTTTGTACCCCAGATTCAGCAATTATGCCTGCTCACTTTCCCATTAGTGTGAAAAGTTGCTTCGTCACTAAAAATTAAGCAATCAACAATGCCATCGTCACCCTCATTCAGTTTCTGCAACTGCGAACAAATCTCAAAAAGATTGTTTTTTGTCATCATCATTGAGATTCTGCACTAGCTCCAATTTGAATGGTTTCATAGACAGTTCCTGTCGCAGGACTTTCCACACTGTCATTGGAGCCATTTTGAGTTCATGGGACGCATGACACACCAATTTCTTTAGATTCTTTATGAATGTCTCTTGTATGTGCTCCACATTCACTTCACTCACACTGGGACATCCACTTCTCTTTGCCGGGCACAAGCAACCTGCCATAATGAATTTTTTGCACCTGTGGTAAATGGCCTTCCTTGTTGGTGGCTTCTTATGGTACTTGGTTCTAAACATCCATTGAACAGCTGTAAAACACTTGTTTTTGTCGAACTCCAATACACAGAAAGCTCAATCCACACTTGAACTCACCATGTTTGTGACCAGCACTGAGTATCGGCAAATTACCAAACTATGATGTGGCGGTATACATAAAAAAAAATAAAAAAATAAAAAAAAAAACTTTCAGGATTTCTCTTCAAAATGACTTATGTGTGATATCTATACAATGTTTGGTTCTTGTGCAATAAATTATTGAAAGTGTTCCCAGACTTTATGTACACCCTGTATATATTGAGGTATTTGCTCAGAGAATGTGAGATTTTCATAAACACCTAACTGTTTTTTTAAACACAATTTCTGTAAGGCACAGGATAACATGAATATAAGGTAAAATGTCAGCTGTGGAGTACAAAGTGGACAACACATGTATAGTAAACATTATGTACAGAGTTTGTAAATATATTACAGCTGTTAAACAAAATAAATGTGTTTAAGAATCCATACCCTCATGTGTTTAACACATTACAGGAATAAATTGCTACTCGCCATAAAGATAACCCATTGAGCTGCAGGAAGGTGCAACAAAAAGCCTGTTACAAATTATAGCTTCACTACATAAATACAAAATGTTAAACTTCATGTGAGGATGTAATATGGCTTCCTTCCAATCAAATGCAGCAAACTTCCATCATTGTACCTGTCTGCAACTCAACAGGTGATCTTTACAAGGAGTAGTAATCTATCCCTTGCCCAATATTGTTGATATTCCAACCTGGAGTTTCCATTGTTTAATACATTACAGATTCACATGTTATTGAGTAAGGTTTGAAATCTAAATGCCAAAAATGGTTTAGTCAAAATATCTGTCATCTGTTTCTCTGTATCCACTTTTTATATATGGATTTCATCAGGAGTAACTACTTCACAAGCAGAGAAATGTTTTATCCACATGTTTGTGCTGTACAATACTTAGATAGTATTGGCTTCTCTTAAATCTAGTGTTTACAAAGAAAAATAATAATTTTGTTTAGTTATGTTTTTCATAGATTATGTTCATGATAAACGCTATGATGTGGGATGCGCCAACTGAACAAATATAGAAAACATATTTTTAAAAAATCTACATGCTAACCATTCACAGTTGTTTTTCTGTTATAATGACTATTATTTATAGTCAAGAACTCTGTTGTTGTATAGAATGAGTTATAAGCAGAAACATCTTTACTCTATTTTTGAAAACACATCTGCTATCTGTCACACACTTTATTTCCATGGATAGAGTGTCACAGTTTCATAGTTGTTTACATCACTCCTTTTAGTACCAGAACCAGGATTATTAATGTATAATGCAGATCATTTTGTCTTCTAGTGCTTTACTGGTGAATATTGGTGTTTCTCTCAAATTCAGGTAAATAACTGATGAGAAATTTTGTAGGTGAATAAATGTGATGTGAGTCTGAGGTTAATAATAACAACCACTTAAATAAATGGTTAGTGAGATAGTTTTGTGAACCCCACACATAAATTTAATTACTTTATTTTGTGCAATGATACTGTTAGCCTAAGAGATGAGTTATCCCAGAATATGTTCACATGACAACATATGTACATACTTACAAACATACATGCACTCATACATATTCTCAAGGCTAATGTATTGTCAATGCAACCACTCTCTTTCATCATTGGTTGTTCATTTCAGTTCCATGTAAATGTCACATCCTGCCCTCTTCTTGATGCCTTTGATATACTTCTTCCTCTGCCTTCCTCTTCCTTTCTTTCCCGTCACTTTTCCTTTAAAAATATTAATGATGGAAGCACTGTGTTTGATGATACGTCTAATGCTTTTCATTTTTTTCAGAAATATGGTAGGATAGATTGCTACTCACAACAAAGATGAGACAGTGTTGCAGATAGGCATGATGAAAAAGAATGCTAGAAATATTTCAGACAAAGTCCTTTTTCAAAAGTAGAAAACACGTATGCATTCATAGAGTAACAACCACCACCACCACTACTACTACTACTACTACTACTACTACTACTATTACTTATGCATGCATGACATGACCGCTGTCTCTGGGCACCTAGGCCTGACTGAAACTACAATCTGACAAGAGCAGCAATCTATTTGGTTGGGTACTGGTGTCAAGGAAGAGGCATGAGGTGGGGAGAGGGAGGGGGTGGGGGAAGATACTGGTTCTGCCAGTGGGAGCATGCAGGGATGTGATAGGCAGTATAGGGCTCACTTACTTATTGATCAGTGCAACAGCTCTTGTAGAAACTGGGCCTCCTTTATCACCTGCCCCTTTCATCTCTGTCCATTGCTTTTCTTCTCCACTCTCTGATTCTCATTGCTTTTAGATCCTCTTCCATATTTTCAGGCCATCTTTTCCTGGCTCTTCCTCTTTGCCTTCTCCCCTCAGGCTTACCTATAAATACTTTCTTAACATTCCCTGTTTCTGGCATTGTCTGTACATCATCAGCCCACATTATTCTTCCTTACTTAATTTTCACTACAATATTCATATGTCCAAAAAGTGTTTGTAGGTCTGCGTTTTTTTTTCCAGTTTTCCTCCTCCTTCAGTGCCCAAATATCTTTCTGAAAAATTAAAAGGTCTCTGAAATGAGAAATAACCTCTCTACTATCCTTCTCATGTCTCCCACATGGGTAGTCCACTGCCCACCCAACCCACAATATAGCCTTGCCAGTCTCTATTCCACCCTAGCTCCAAACCCCTTGCCCCATGGTTCATATCCCAGAAGTACACCTAGATGCAAGGTCTGCCCCATACATTGTCTCCTTACCACCTACCCCAGTCCTGTCACAGGCATCTCCTACTCTATCAAAGTTAGGGCCACCTGTGAAAGTGGCCATGCCTTCTGTCAACTAAGCAGCAGCCCCTTTCTGCAGGGGCACAATACCTTATTAGCGGTTTGTCCACATGAATGGCCACTGCCAGACTGTGGGGAGGGGCAGATGGACCACCCAGATGCTGAAAATACCACCAACACAATGTGCTCCTCATTAATGACTGCTTCACTCCCTGTGCTATCTAGATTATTCCTGTAACTCTTCAGGCTTTCCCGGCGATCTAATGACATCTTGGGTTGTCGGGTGTTCTGCTGGATATCAGCAACATACTTGCACAATATTTCAGTCATGTAGCTCGTGACCTTCATCAGGTGCGACCTGAGACTGGTCGCACCTGATGAAGGTCATGAGCTACATGACCGAAATATCGTGCAAGTACGACACTGATATCCGGCAGAACACCCGACAACCCAAGATAGATTATTCCTACCTACAATCTGCTGCTTCTCCCCTTCAGCACAGATTCATGATACTACATCTAGGAGCCCTATCTCCCCTGCCATGTTTCCACAATGTCCCTGGACACACACACCGACAGCACTAGCACCATCCCCAACCTGTACCCTGCTATCCCTCCCCTTTTGCATCCCACACCTCAACTGTACCTGCACCACTCAACCCAAAAAAATTGATGTTCATATTGAATGCAGTGGCAGTCACACCTTAGTCTCCAGAGACAATGGCCATGTGTGAGAGAGTTGTTGTTGTTTTGTTCTGTGAAAGCTTATATATTTCTAGTATTCTCTTCATAGTGCCTATCTCCAACTCAGTACCTCCTCAATGTGGTGAGTATCAATCTATCCTTTTCACATCATTCTTATTCCATCCTGGACCTCCCATTGTTCAGTAGGCTGAAGTTTGTTATACTATTAATAATAATGCTTAAGAATAACAAGGACAGAAGCTTTTCGTTTACAGTTAAATTAATATGTCACTTACATTTGTATTTGCAAATTCATCCACAATGTAGAAAGCTATTTCTTTCAGTCAGCATTCGAATGCCTTTCTAAACTTCTTAATTTCAACTGTTTCATCCTAATTTGTAATTTTTTAATAAAAAATTTTCCTTTGTGCAGAATACTCTTTTTAAATTATGTTGTCATACTCCAGCGAGTGTTTAAGGAATTCTTCTTCCTAGTTCTGTTTTTGTTGTAATATTCAGTCTGAAGACTGGTTTTATACAACCGTGCATGTTAATCTATCCTATACAGTCACTTTTATCTTGTGGAACTACTGTCCATTTGAACTTGCTTAATGTGTTCATGTCTAGGTCTCTTTGTACAGTTTTTATTCCCACATTTGATTCCTTTACTGAACTGACTACTGTGGGATGTGTTCTATCTACTGATTTCTTCCTTTGGTCAGCTTGTGCCATGAACTTCTTTTTTCTGCAATTCACTTCAGTGTCTCCTCATTAGTTATTTGATTTACTCATCCGATTGTCAGCATTGGATTTCAAAAACTTCAGTTCTCTTCTTATCTGAAGTGCTTATTGATCATGCTTCACTTGTGTACAAGGCTACACTCCATACATATAGCTCCAGAAAAGTTCTCCTAACATTTGAATATAAACACATCAAAAAAAGTTTTGCATCACAAAAAGCAGTTGGTAACCATAAACAACCAAAGGTCAGACTCATTATTCACTACAAAAGGTGTTCTACAGGGCTCAGTACTCCCCGGGTCAGTTCCTGTTCATTGTATATATTATAAACGACTTACCCTCATTTTTGATGTGTAAGGCAGATGATACAACTCTAATCGTGCAAGTTGATAATCAAGAGGATTTGTAACATTATCTAAATGTAGAAGTGGGTTGATGCACCAACATGTCCCAGGCAATTATTTACAAGTTAATAACAATAATAAAACTGAAGACTTTGTGTGAATCATACAGAAAAATTGCACTCAAAACTTTCTCAAATGATTTATTTGCTGTAGAAACTGAGGACTAATGTAAGCAAAAACACTACTAGTATATGCATATTTTGCATTTTTCATCTCCCATCTTCCCTATGGAACTCTTCTATGGGGTAATTTCCCCAGCTCAAAAACTGAATTCAAGTGGGGAGGGGCAGGAGGGGGGGGGGGGGGCAGCTATCAAATGTATAACAGCCCTGACTCCAAGAGAATCTTGTAAAGGTCACATCCGAGAGCTCAATATTATGACAGTCCCAAGCCTCCTTATCAGTGTTAAAGAGAATTTAAATAATTTTAACCTTAAGACGTCTCTACATGAACATAACACAAGAACTTGACAAGCGATTGATATACCCTACATTAGGCTAGCTAATGTTCACAACAGTCACAAATGACTAGGCCACAGATTTTTTAATAGACTCCTAAAAGTTGCCCAGTTTGTTCTCTACAATACATTTAAAAATGTTCTAGCTGAGTGGTTCAAGAACGAAGCATACATAAATAAGATTTAAGTGACCTCAAGTCCTGACTACAGTCATAGTAAGTTGTAATAAATAATTAGTTAAAAGTTTCCTACATACATAATTTTCGCATTATATGTTTGGCCAGAGGGCTAGGTTCTGCCCCATCTGACTGGTTAGCCTGCTAGTTTGTGATAAATAACGCACAATGATATATCCAATGCTGAGATGACAAGATCTTTATTCATTCATTCGGCAATAAATCTTTTAGACGCAATATACATCAAGGCAAGACTCATGCAAAAACAAATAAGTGACTTATTGACTGGTTACTAAAGAACTAATTATAAAAAAAGGTTCTTTAGAATTAACATGGAGAAAACAAGAACATGAAAAACACTATATGCTAAGGATAAATGGCACGGATAATGGACACAACACAGCACTCCTGGCAGTACTTGTGGTGTGACTCAAGGGTGATGCACTCGTGAACCAAACTGCACTGCATTGCACTGCTAATTGTGGTACAACAGTCCCCTTGGCTGGAGCGGAGTTCCATCCAGGAAGCACACCGGGAAGTGGACACTCCGACCAGACCTCGTGGTGCACTGGTCCCCTGGAGCTGTGGTATGCTGATCCCCTGGAGCTGACGTCCTCGTCAGTGATGGTGCTGGAGCTGGTGTTGCCAGACCAAGTTTTTGGCAAAGCTGTGTTCGCTGAGTCTGAGTGGGGGGAGGTGGCTCATTGAAGATGTAGGCTGATTTGACCCTGTCAATTGTAACAGTGGCTCGTTTTCCATTCACAAGAATATCTCCCGCAGTGATATTTTGATGTGGCCCAGTGTAAGGTGCCTGGAGGGCTATTTGATGCCATCAGTTCATAACATAAGGCGAGTGCATGTCCTGATGTCTTTGTGTACAAAGGTGGCAACAGTTCCATGCCTAGATGGTTGTGGAGGTCAGATTTTTCTGACATGAAGGCGACTGATGAAGGTAGACAGGTTTATATCAGGCTGTGGAGTCGCGTCTACAAATCTGCCAGGCAGTTGTAACAACTCTCCATACACTAATTCTGCAGAGGAACTTTCTACATATGGCTTGTATGAGTTTCGTAGGCCAAGCAGGACCATCGGGAGAGCCTCTGTTCGTCCTGCACTGTGGCACTTCGGGACTGCTTTCAAAGTGTGGCCCCAATGCTATATCATGCAGTTACTGGCCAGGTGGTAGCTGGTTGTGTTGTGGTGGCTCATCCCACAGAACGCTGTTAGCTTTGCAAGCAAAGAAGATTCAAATTGTTTACCATGATCTGTGGTGATGTGCAAAGGACAGCCAAATTGTGATGCTCAGTTTAATATGAAGACATACACCGAGGTTCTGCCAAGACACTGTCCACTGGGGCCACTTTGGCCAACAGGTGAACGGTTTATCACTGTTAGCAAATATCGATGGACATTTGAAGGTGGAAATGGTCCCATGACATTGATGTGTACGTGCGTAAAATGGGTGATGGCTTCAGGAATGTTTACAATAGGTGTGAGCACGTGCTGGCCAACCTTATTACGCTGACACTGTATATGACATTGGATCCACTCATGACAGTCTTTCTTCATCCATGGTCACACAAAGCAATCTGAGATTAGGTATATTGTAGTTCATGCTCCAGGATGGCACAGTTTATTCAAAGATGTAAAAGCATTTTTCCTGAATTTTGTGGGTAAAAAACAGTCACGGTTTGGCTGCGGCCACATCACAGTATGACTTGATGCCTGTGCCAGGAATGTTGGCTGCAGATCCAATGCAGACCTTTTTTTCCTGAAACAGCTGTTGTAGTTCCGGGTCTGTAAGTTGTGCTTCTGTGAGTTCCATGTAGTCAATGGTGGAGATGCTGCTGGCACAGGAGAGACAATCTGCTACTACTTTCTTGATCTCAGATTCATGCTGGATGTTCGTGCTGAACTGCATGATGTACAGTAATTGGTTGTGCTGCTCTTGCTGAACAATTAATATTGTTCTGTTGAAAGCCATATGTCAGCGGCTTATGATATGTGGATATGGTGAACGCACAGGTCTCCAGCTGAGGACAGAAGTATTTGATTGCCTCATATATCACTAACAGTTCTCACTCATAGGTGCTCCACTTACATTGAGACTGTGACAGTTCCTTTGAAAGTAAGGCTAGAGGTTGCCACACATCATTGTTGTATTGTTGCAACACTGCACCCGCAGCTGTCTGGCTTGCATCTATAACCAATGGTGCACTTGACTCAGGATGTGCCAACAATGCAGTGTCTGCTGTTGCTTGTTTAGCCAGTTCAAATGCAGCTGTCACATGCCTGTCCACTGTATTCTTGCATTTCCTTTGCCTTTTGGAACTGCCAGCACAGCTGTAAAGGGTTCCTGAATATCTGGTGCATGAGGTAAATGTCTGCCATAAAAATTACGCATCCTCAAAAATCGTCACAGCTACTTCATTGTGGGTGGCCGTGAGATCTGTAGGATGTCTTCCACTTTGTCAGGTAATGGTAGTGAGCCAGACAGAGAGATTTGGTGGCCAGGGAAATCTACTTGTGGTTGACCAAAATACATTTTTCTGTGTTCAGAATGACACCATATTCGTCTCGCCGTTTAAAAACTTGTATAAGATGCTGGTGATATTCTTCTGGTGAGACTGAAAATACCAATATGTTTTCAAGGTAGGCAAAACAGAATGACAGACCTTGCAATGCTGAGTCGATAAATCTCTGTCATGTCTGCGCAGCGTTTCTGGGGCTGAAAGTCATGAATGGCATAATTATGGCCATCTTCAGGATGTCTTTTTTGGTGATGGGTATCTGCATATATGCCTTCAGACAGTTCAACACACTGCATAGGTGGGCACCACTCAGAGCATAGTTATAATTGTGGAGCAATGGAACTGGGAAACGATTGGACAGTGTTAGGGTGTTAAGTGCTCTATTGTCCCTGCACGGACGCCATGCACCGCACTTCTTAGGCATGAGATGTAAAGGTGATGACCAAGGGCTACTGGATGGTTGCATGATACCCTCTTGAATCATACTGTCAAACTCGACCTTGGCGATAGCTAACCGATCCAGGGCTACCTGTCAAGGTCTACAGAATAATAGCAGCCCCTCGGTGGTCTTCAAATATTGCACTGTGTTATGCTTCACTACCTTAGGCATAGCTGGAGGTTTTGTCAGCACTGGAAAATCCCAAAGTAAGGTAGCATACTCGCTGTCTGCTGTTTCAATCAGCTTGGTGGATTAGATGGTTGTGTGGCACCCGAATCCTGCAGCTGTCAGTCCAGTGGTTTGGTTGACTAGGCATGTGTTGGCAATGTCAGGTAGGAGGTTGTAATTTGCTAGGAAGTCCACTCCTGTTATTGTCTTGGCGATGTTGGTGATCATGAAATTCCATGCAACCCCTCAGTGAAGGCCTAAAACTAGTTCAAAATGATGTGTACCATACATCACAATAGAAGAATTGTTTGCAGCAGCTAGACAGAATTACGTATGCAGCCTACACCAGTGTAACATTGTTCATGGGAAAATACACAGATCAGAGCCAGTGTCAATCAAATATTTCTTGCCTGTGCACTGGTCACTCACAAACGGATGCTGTGTTGCAGATTGGGAATCAGATGAAGCGTCTACACCCGATCACTGCTGGCATTTGTGTATGTGCAGGGTTCAGTACAGCGACCAGCTTGATCACCAAATCTTCTATGATACTACCATATTCCCTGCTGCATTTCAGCCACAGGCACAGAGGAGGCAGTTGATGATCTGCTGTGTGAGCACTTCTGGTATCTCAGTCAGCCACAATCATGTTGGTGTTACTCTGAGACATCAATTGGCTAATCTGTTGTGTCAACATATTGACCTTTGCCATCAGAGTATCATAGTTGGCGTGCAAAACTGTGTCTGACATGCTCATGCATTGCTATGTTAATTGGCACAGGTAAGATAGCATCCTGTACCTTGTCTTCTAGTTCCACCACAGTGTCTAAAGGGGTTTCTGACTGCAACACTGTTGTTGCTTTGATGGCTGGTGGCAACTGATTGCTCCAGATGGTTCTCAGCAGGCTGTCAGACACAGTACCAGCGTCAGTCTTACTTTGCAGGTGCCACAAGTACTGTCACGGTTTATGATCTCTGATGTCCTCCTGCATCAGAACTTAGCAGCTATTACAGAGTAAAAGAAACTAGCTTCAACTTGTGCAAACTGTAGCACTGGATTGTGAGGCCAAAAAGGTGGTAGTCTAATGACAAGTTTGGACACAGCAGGGTCAGTTGTGGTCAGATTTTCTATCAGCTTACAGTATCACTTTATTTTGTGAATCATGCGGGTGATAATTCATGTTGGGGTCACCAGTTTGGCCATAGGGCTAGGTTGTCTTCCATTCAACCAGTTAGCCAGCTAGTTTGTGATAAATGACACACAACAATATCTGCAATGCTGGGATGACAAGATCTTTATTTGTTTGTTTGGCAATTAATACAGGACATCTTTTAGGCACAGCATACGTCAAGACAAGACTCACACAAAAATGAATAAGTGACTTGTTGACTGATCACTAAAGAACTCAGTACAAAAAAAGTTCTTAAGAATTAACATGGACAAAACAAGAACATGGAAAAAACTATATTCTAAAAATAAATGGCACAGAGTAATGGACATAACACAGTGTTCCTGGTGGCTGGTGTGGAACTAATTTATCTGTGCAAAATAAAATACTTGCAGTGTGACACATGGGTGATGCACCTGTGAACCAAACTGCACTGCACTCCACTGCACTGCATTGTGCTGTGCTGCTAATTGTGATTGCTACATATGTGGCAATGTGTCACTGATGTAACTATCATGAAATTTTTATGTTCTTTATGTCTCTTAGTTTTATGCATAAATAATTGCACCAATAACATGTAAAATGTTTGAAGATGAACACATTCAAATTCAAGCCAGTGCCAGTCTGGCAATTTCTATGGTCTATGGCAAGTGGATTCCTTGCTATATAAGACTGAATGTGTACTTATGGCATGTTCATCCCAACTGACACTGGCATGCAGAAGGATGTGCAATATGTATAGACTCAGAATAGTGAATATTTTGTTATTAATGAAGACCTTTTGCAGGAAGTATTGACTCACAGATAATACATGCAACAGATGTTTTTTTCCAGCCAAAGAAACTGTTCTGCCTCCAGCAGAAATACCTCACATCATTCACTACAGTTAAGATTCACACAGAAAAAGCATAATATGTGAGGAGAAGTTGTTTTCCAGTAACACGGGTTTTTGATTTATGATTGAGGTACAACACACATGATAGTTTGCTGTATAAGTTAGTTGTACGTGTGTTCCAGTTCAGTTTGATGTTAACATGGACACCCAATAATTTGACAGATTCTTTCCCATTATAGTCATTACTTTCCCTTTCAAGGAGAATACTACACTCTCATATTTGCTGAGGTTAAATATTAACTCATTTACTTGAAATCAGGATGATGGCTTGTCCATAATGAGTTAATTCATTTGCTCCATTATATTTACTTCATTATAAGAAGTTATAAATGATGTCTCCAAAAATGGTCTGAGCACTAATCCCTGAAGTACTCATTTCTTTATTTACACGTCAAGTTCCATAGGACCAAATCTCCAAGGTCGCAGAATGTGTCAGTACATGAAATTACAACATAAAAGTAATAACAGGTAAAAATAAATGTTTATGAACATGAAAAAAGTCAGTCCATAAGCTTAAGTAAACGCAATCAACAGTACAATAAGAATCAGCTTAATTTTTCAAGGAACTCCTCAAGAGAGTAGAAGGAGTGACCCATGAGGAAACTCTTCAGTTAAGATCTGAAAGCACATGGATTACTGCTAAGATTTTTGAATTCAAGTGGTAGCTTACGGAAACTGGAAACAGCAGTATACTGCACACCTTTTTGCATGAGTTAAGGAAGTCAGATCCAAATGCAGGTTTGATTTCTGCCAAGTATTATCTGAGTGAAAGGTGCTTATTCTTGGGAATAAGCTAATATTGTTAACAAGAAATGACAGTAAGGAATATATATGTTGAGAGGCCAATGTCAAAATTCCAGACTTGTGAACAGGGGTTGACAAGAGGATCATGAATTTACACCACTTATTGCCTGAACTGCCCATTTCTGAGCCAAAAATATCATTTTAGAATGGGAAGAGCTACCCCAAAATATAATATCATATGATATAAGTGAATGAAAATAAGCAAAGTAGATTAATTTTCATGCTGAACGATCACTCACTTCTAATGCTGTTCGACTAGTAAAAATGACAGTATTAAGTATTTGAACAAAATCCTGAATGTAGGCTTTCCACAACAGCTTACTATCTATCTGAACACCTAGAAATTTGAACTGTTTAGTTTCACAAACCATATGCCAGTTCTGTGAAATTAAAACATAAGGTTTTGTTGAACTGTGTGTTAGAAACTGTAAAAACTGAGTCTTACCATGATTTAGCATTAGTTTATTTTCTACAAGCCATGAACTTAGGTCATGTACTGCACTATTTAAAACTGAACCAGTGTTGCACACAACATCCTTTAATACAAACCTAATGTCATTAGCAAACAGAAATATTTTAGAGTTACCCGTAATACTAGAGGGCATATCATTTATATAAATAAGGAAAAGGAGTGGCCCCAACACTGATCACTGGGGCATACCCCACATGACAGTACTCCATTCAGACCACACATCACAGCAGTTATCAACATTGTGTATAATGAGCTTTTGCTGCCTGTTGCTAAAGTAAGAGGTGAACCAATTGTGAGCTACTCCTGGTATTCCATAATGCTCCAACATCTGGAGCAATATTTTGTGATCCACACAATCAAATGCCCTAGTTAAATAAAAAAAATATGCTAAGCATTCAAAACCTTTTGTTTAGCCCATCCAGTACCTCACAGAGAAAAGAGAATATAGCATTTTCAGTTGTTAAATGACTTCTAAAGCCAAAATATACATTTGATAGCAAATCATGTGAAATAAAATGCTTAATTATCCGTACATAAACAGCCTTTTCAATAACTTTAGCAAACACTGATGGCATAGAAATCTTAAACTATCTGCATTATTCCTATCTCCCTTTTTATAAAGTGCTTTCATGAATGAGTACTTTAATCTCTCAGGAAACTGACCATTCCCAAAGGAAAAATTACAAATATAGCTAAATACAGGGCTAACATGTGCAGCACAGTACTTTAATATTCTGCTAGACACTCCATCATAACCATGGGAGTCCTTAGTCTCCAGTGATTTGGTTATTGATTCAATATCTCTCTTGTCTGTATAACAGAGGAGTATTTCAGACATCAATCTCGGAAAGGCATTTGCCAAGAAAGTTATATGATTTCCTATAGAATCTAAATTTTTATTTAATTCACCAGCAATGCTCAGAAAATTATTTTTAAATACTGTACATATATCTGATTTATCAGTAACAGAAATATTTTTACTGCAAACTGACATTATATTGTAGACCTTGTGCTGCTGATGCGACACTTACTTCACAACTGACCATATGGTTTTAATTTATCCTGTGAATTAGCTATTCTATTTGCACACCACATATTCTTTACCTTCCGCTTTGTGACAAACTCAATTTTTTGGTTTGACTTAATTATGATTGTTCATTTACTATCGGATAAATAATATTTTAATAGTGCCAGTGTCTTTGTTATTCCATATTGCTTAATTTTATTTACAAGAATATTACACAATACTGTGTCAAAGGCTTTTATCAAATCAGTGACCACATATGCTGCCTTTGTTCAGATTATTTTAAGACAGATAAAACAATAACCTGAACTAATATAAATGCATAGACCTTTGCAGCCAGAATCAAGTTGGATAAAATCATTTTAGGTAATCAGTATACTGGCATTTTAGTTATCTTGGTGCTTCATAATGATGTGACTTTAACTTAAAATGATATTATTCAAATATCCAGCAATGCTTTTTTTGGGCTGACCATCACAAAATCAACATTGGGTCTGGTGAAAGACATTACAGCTCTCAAAACAAAGATTTAGTCATTCCTTCATGATCATCACATTGAGTTTAGATAGTATTGCTAATACAGGTATAGGTTTATAATTTTATGCTGATTCTGTATCAGCCTTTTTATACTCCAATGTAACAACAGTTTCTTTAAGCAGTCAGTAAATGTACTTACCTGAAACATCAAGTTTATAAGGTAGCATAGGAGATGGCTTATTATGTCTATAATTTGTTTTAAAATACAGTTGGATAGCCCATAGTAGTCTTCAGTTCTTGAGTCGCTGACTTTTGCTGCTACATGTACTGTGTATCCTTTTGTCTACCCAGTGCATGTTTGTGTTTTGTTCTGTTCATATTCTTATTATTTTGAAGTGTCTCTCTTGTCATATTTGCAGTTTATCTACTGACATTCCCTTGAAGGAATCAACTGTATTTTTGTTTAATTCAGCATTATCCATCGTTGACCTGATATTGATTGCTGAGACAGAGGGTTACTTTCCATTGTAGCATTCTGTTCACATATGGATTTTGGAGGAAGTGTGATTAATGAAATGTCTTTGTGTACAGTGTAATTAGTCTAAACTTGTCTTTTTGAACCCTATGGGAGTGATATGTAGGTAGGGGGGTTAATATATTCCTAGATTCATCACTTCAAGTTGGTGCTAGAAACTTTATGGGCAGGTTTTCATGTGACAGTTTACTTCCATCTTCAAATGTCTGCCAGTTCTGTTCTTTCAGCTTCTTCATGATGCTCTTACATGGGTTGAACAAATTTATGACCATTATGCTGCCCTTCTTTGTATCCATTCAATACCCTCTGTTAGTCCTATTTAGTATGGGTCCTGTGCACTTGAGCAGCATTCTAGGTTGTGTCATATGAGTGTTTTGTATTCAGTATTCTTTGTAGACTGAGTAAATTTCCCTAGTATTTACCAACGAAATGCAGTTTGCTGCCTGCTTTACTTATGACTGAGACTTTGTGAACATTCCATTTGATATCCCTCCAAACTATTACACACAGGTATTTGTATGAGTTGAGCAATTCCAGTTGTATCTCATTGATATTATATACATTGGATTTTTCATTTTGTGAAGTGCACAATTTTCCATTTCTGAACATTTAAAACAAGTTGTGAAACTTTAAGCCCTTTTGAATTCTTATCTAGATCTGACTGAATATTTGCTGAGATTTTTTCAGACAGTACTTCTTTATAGATCACTGCATTGCCCGCAAAAAGACTGAGATTTCTATTAATATTGTCAACAAGATCATTTATATACAAGACAAACATTGAGGGGCCCAACACAGTTCCCTGGCACACACTCAAAGCTACTTCTACATTTGTTGATAACTCTCCATTGAAGGTAACTTACTACATACTCCTCACCAAAATATCCTCAGCCCATTCATAAGTTTTGTTTCATATTCTATGCAACAATATTTTTGACAGCAAACATTCATATGGAACTGAGTCAATTGCTCTTCAGAAACCAAAGAATACTGCATCTATCTGGCTGCCATGATTCAAAGTCATATGAGAGAAGTACAAGTTGGTAAACACATTATCTGTTTTTTGAATCCACAGGGGTTAGCATGGAGGAGGTCATGCTGTTCAAGACACCACATTATGTTTAAGCATATGACCAGAGTTTATTCTAGTTTCTGAAAGATCTTTCAGAAATATACTGCTATGATAGTAACTGAAGGCTTCACTCATTGCTCTCTTGACAACCAAATGCATTTCATTCAACATCTCTTTACCTATAGCCCTCTTATCTGTTTTACATCACTTATGCAATAGTCTCTATTTCTTTATGTGTACTACAACAGTGACTGTGTCCTTCGTATCACATAAAGTTGTACTCCTACCGTCAACAATAACAGCCCTGTAACAGGCAAAACATATACTGTCAAATGGAGAGCCACATGCAAGATGACACATGTTATACTAGCAATTATGTAAACACTGTTTGGCCTTCTACATTCGCATGTCTATCACCAAATTATTGATTAGGATGAATGGGCATAGGCAGAGGGTGTATACTGTCAACTCAAAATAGCCTGTTGCAGAGCATGCTCCACAACATGACATTTGTGACGTTGGCACCTGTTTCACCACACATGCCATCTGGATTCTTTCCCCAGACACCAGTTTCTCAGAACTCTGCTGGTGGGAACTAGCACTACAACATGTCCTTGATTCACACCACCCACCTGGACTCAATTTATGTTAATTTCTTCTGGCTCAGCATTTCTTCACTACAACTACTCCTTTGCTTCACTCTGTTTTAGTTTTCTACATCTTTCATTGTGTTTCCCGTCTATTTTTTACTGCCCCCTCCCAGCTTTGTAATGTACAATGCACTTAGCTATTCACTATTATTAACTCATCATGATGTTTAAGCAGTAATCTCTGTCTGCATATTACTCTGTCTTCCACTTTTAAGCTCTCAGGTTTTCAAATCTTGCCTGATGCATTCCCCAACAATCAGTCTTTCCTTGTCATTCCGTACCGTAAGTCTCCCCTGAGCCGCGGTTCTGGGTGCCTTTCTTGAAATTTACCCCCTTTCCGAGACCTGTCCATGCCTTTTCCTTCACCCTTCTCCCTCCCCTTTCAACTCTTTTGCCTGAAAAAGGAGCCACTGGCTCTGAAAGCTTTCCAATTACAACATTTTTTTATGAGTGTGTTCTGCCACAGCTTGTTGAGTTGATTTTTTATCTATCCAATTAAATAATTAAGTTGTCCTGTGGATGGTCAACTATTCTTGTAAACTTAAGCCATAGCTTCTCTACATGCTCCTGTCTTGAACTAAAAGTTTCAAGTTTCTCATTGAGATATGAAACTACTGTGTGTCATTTTGTTTACTGAATGTATAAATCTTTCTACTTGTTTCAGTTGCTCTTTGTACTTTGATAATCATCATTGCTGTAACTGCCTCATTGTCACTGACACCAGTTTTGATATGGACATCCTCAAAGAGGTCATCTCCATTTGTTACCATTAAATCTGATGTATGTCCACCATGAGTGGGGTTCTGAACTATCTGCTCTAGGTTTTTCCCAGAGAAGACATTTAGTAACATTTCATGGGATGTCTTGTCACAGCCATTAACAACAAGACTATAATTATTGCAATTCACTTTTGGTTAATTAAAATCTCCTTTGAAGATTACAGTATGATTGAGGAATGTATATGCTAGTGAACTGAGGTTTTCTGTAAAGTTGTTTTCTTTTTTTTTTTTTTTTTTTTTTTTTTTTTTTTTTTTTTTTTTTTTTTTTTTTTTTTTTTTTTCATAAGGAAGTAAGTCTGGTGGTTGATAGAACGGTCCAGTTACAATTTTTTGCCCACACCTGATACTGAGTCATGGCCAAACAATCATATATGCAGTACATCAGCTCAATTTCCTATTAGCCTATCATATCAATACACTCTTAACTTTTCCCCAAAACTATCACTGCTATCAACTCCGGATTTTAACCACCTTTCTGTAGGTAGTGTTACATGACTGTCACTGCTTTTCAGGTGTGCTATAATGTCTTTTGCTGATTACATAAAAATCTTTATTGAATAACTGTTCCTTTCATCTATTACTGTCAATCTGCAAAACCTTAACTTTTTTAAGTTGTCAGATTTGTTGCTTAATGGAATTACATACATATTGTACATGTTGTTTTTATTAAACAAATGCTTGTACTATACATTACTGATATCTTCATTGATTAGTTAATTTATTTCTAGTATTATGTCTGTTTTATTTTGGATCTTACTAATCTATGATCATCTGAAATTCTGAACCACTTTAAAATAAAAAAAAAAAAAAAAAGCTTACATCCTGAATTGATCAGTTCCAGGTATACCAGAGGATTTGACTGTTTCACCTGATTTCAATATAACATGGAAACAACCACTATGCACAAATGGTATATTGCAGATGTATTATGTGACCATTACATTTAGGAGACCAGTAGAAATTTCAGATGATTGCCCTAACGAAGAGAGCAAAATATATAGCTTCAGTGTATCTCCAAATACAGTGGATTACCAGTTTACAGAAGAGAAGCCTTATTCTGTGTACTTAGTGTGTGTACTTGCAGCAACAAATGCTGGCAATGGCAGCGACATCTGTACCTATATTCGGTCAAAAGCAACTGGTAAGGAAAAAATAAACCTGGATTATTGAAGCAACTGTTATACTAATATGGAAATATAAAATGGCGTGATCTTATAGTAGACAACATTTATTATGTTATTTTTCTGGATATTATGGGTATTTCTACTTGTGGCCTTTTGTGTGTGGCATACATTTCATTTATAGTGTGGAGGAACCATTTTTATAATTTGATAAAATAAATTTATGCTTATCAATCTGTGGTAAACAGAAATACAAATGAAGAAATGACACTTTTGTAAGCAGGGGCTTCTTAATTTAGGAAAAAAAATTGCTTGGGAGAAACCAAAATATTTCAGATCTAAGTATCAATAAAACTGATCAGAAATGATAACGGTAACAGTCAGTGTCTAAGCATGTGAAAGTTTGAAGTGTTTCACCCAGCTTTTTTCCTCTCATTTGACATACACTGTGATATATTTGTTTTGTATCAATCTTTTTCCTCCCAGTTTGCTCATATTTGATTTGATAATTATACAATTTCTTGGATTTGTAATTGGATATTGGAATATGTAAAGGCAATTCATGACTCTATATTGAATCTGCGTAATGTTGGATCAGCATACAAACCAGGTGTTAAACATAATACCTCGGCTTATGCACTAGCTTTCTTCTTGAGAGCACTTACAAAAAGACAATTTGTGCTGGCAAAGCAGTCCAAATTAAGTGAATAATTAACTTAGGCACAGTAGTAGGTAGAATGAGTGTGAAAGAAGCTTTTATGGTAGTTTATGGTGGTATTCTCTGCAACCAAATAATTTTTCAATTTAATATAATTTACTGCACCATTAAATAGTTTTTGTACCAGTACAGGCTCACCATCAGATGAGGAAGTTTATAGGAACATTAATTTGTGACCATGTGCAGCTAGATGCTAAGGTCATGGTGATTGAATGATATTTTACACCCACCCACCCACCCACACACACACACACACACACACACACACACACACACACTCACACAAACAGTATTTATGTGCACTTAGGTTTACAGTAAACATACTCTCACATTGCCCGTCATGAACAGTATGCTTGTTTGGTATATATTTGAGCAAACGTCATACTTTATTATGATGTTAGACATAATTTATCCAGAATAGTCAAAATTTCTTACAAATTTACCATTGACACCAAAATCCACAATTTTAAGTAATAATTATTTTATTTTATTATGATTTATGATGATCCCAGTAGCATTAATGTCACTAGGCTATGGAATGAGTCAGTGTTTTTACAATATTTACAAACATCAATTTTTTCATAAAATTTACAATAATAGGTGCAGGAGAGTCCAATATGATAGATTCATTATTGAACATCATTACTCATGAAAATAAATAAGATACATGATACAACAAGATGCCAGAATTAAGATTTACATGTACGCTATGAGACACTGACATTGATTTTAGTAATGTCATAATACCTGAAAATCAGTATGTCATTGACAACAAAAATAGTTTATATTTATGCTTGCACTAAATGGGACATCTCAACATCTCAGTTATATAATAGTTACACCCCCCCCACCTCCCACCACACACACACACACACACACACACACACACACACACACACACATATGGTCACTTGTGCTAAAAAATTCCGTATCTGGAGAGAATCAATTTTGCAACAGGTCATAGGTATTCTTAAGACTGGCACTTTGAATTTTAGTGTTTCAAGAGCAAACCTTTTTATGTCTCTAGTTTGAGCATTGAAAAGTTTGATACCCGAGGAATTTTTTCCTTTCAATGCAATCGTAAAGTGTAAACAATGAAAAGTCCATGTTGGAATATCAACAATATTGGGATAAGGATGGATTGTTACTCACTGTGAAGATCACACACTCAGTTGCAGACAGGCAGAATGGAGAGACTGTTACACATTAGGCTTTCAGTCAAGCCTACATCAGAAAAGAAAATCGCATGTGCATTCAAACAAGAAAATACACCACACACACACATGCACACACATGCACACACACACACACACACACACACACACACACACACACACACACATGACCACTGTCACTGGCTGCTCAGGGACTGAAACTGAAACACGTCAAACAGGAGCAACAATCTGTAATGGTTCGAGGAAGAGGGAAGATAGCAGTATAAACTTGTGCTCTATTGTCCACCCAAGCTCCACGACATCCTAGTCCATCCCTATGCAGCTCCCAGTCCCAACCCATTGCCATTGCGATATATCCCTATGGAAGTCTCAGGTGCAAACCTGCCCATTCAACCCAACAGTCCCTTCTTATTCCAGTCCTGTCACAGTCTTATTCTACCTGTCAATGGCAGGCCTTCTGTGAAACCAGCCTTGCAATTGTTGTTCAGCCTTTTATATTGATATGTCTGTCAACCAGCTATCCAGCAGTATGAATGGCCACCACTAAACTGTGGCCAAGAGCAAAGTGAACCACCTTATTGCACAACAGTTGATTTCAATGGCTGCTTCACAGCTCCAGCTTTTCTGAACTGTGCAGATGAGAGTTTCCTTGCAACATATTCTTCATCCTGCAATCATTCTGGCCTCAAACTACCATATTTACTCGAATCTAACCCGCACCTGGAAAATGAGACTCAAAATCAAGGGAAAAAAAAATTTCCCAAATGTAAGTCACACTCGAAATTTGAGACTCGAAATTCAAGGGGAGAGAAAAGTTTTAGGCCCACGTCCAAATCGAAACAAAGTTGGTCCATTGTAATATGAGACACAATTTAGGTCGAATGAATGACGATACAGCTACAGTAGTTTGGATGGAGTCGTAAGCTTAGCAGTTAAGCTTTACCAGGTAGCAAGTGCTATGCATCAGGCACTCCGTCCATATTTATATGGGTACCCTTCCTTTTTCATGTGCTTCATCTGGTTTGAATCGATTGCTTATTTTTCTTTGATCTGATAAGTGCCGTTCTCTTTGTTATAGGTGTTTACATCACTCTAAGCTGAAAATGCATTACTGTACTGTGTCATGCGTTGTTTGTCGCATTCTGATAATGAGTGTTTATGGCCTGTTGCCGCTTGTGGCATGGCTTGCTTTTGTGCATGCTCCCGCAGCTTACAATTTAAAAAAAAGAAAAGAGGAATCATCTCATTAGCAAAACAATGGCAAGAGACTGCTATTTGTTGTTACTTACACTGCTGCTTTCTTTGATAATGAACAACAACAACCAAATAATAGACTGCATATGATAGAAGATGTTCTGAATGAGAGTTTACCAAAAATTTTTGTCCGTTTGGAAATCTTTGCAGACATCTCTTTAGTACATTACATTCTGCACAGAAATTAGAGTCATCTTAGATTTAAAAATCTAGTCAATTATCATGCTTCATTTCTGACTGTATCACTATTAGGCATAAGAATAATATGAATATAAACATGACATGGTATGTATATTCTTCCGCGTTTGCTGTTGTCTCACTCTAGTTTCATAGTTTATTAGGCAAACAGGATTTAAATGAGATAGCAGCAAACACGAAAGAATGTATGGCAAAATGTTTATATTCATATTATTCTTATAGTGAAGGGAATACTGCATATGATTCACAATTCATAAAAGTTCCTATTAGCAACCATCTCTTTTCACAGGTAGGAAAAAATTCAGAACGTAGAGTTGGCCATATTGACAAACATCCCAAACAGTCTTGCCAGTTGGATTTTTGTAGTACATTGAAATGCTGCTACATTCGAAGATGAAAAATACGGAATTTGTATTTACTTTGTTGGATAAAGTATGAAAATGCAGTGGTCGAAACTCGGCTCATCTTCCACCTTTTTTTTAAATTTATTTACTGACGCAGAGGTTTTGGCACCAGTATTTATCTTTGTGCCTGCAAAGCATGCTTGTGTAGCACTACATATATTCGATGGCAGAAGTTAGTTGTGGTGGCACCTACCAACGTTTTTCAGAACTTCCGCTTACTTTGCACTCGATTCTAAGCCGCAGGCGGTTTTTTGGATTACAAAAACAAAAAAAAAAGTGTGGCTTAGATTTGAGTAAATATGGTATGCTCTCACCCACTCCGCCCAATGGTTTCCTCCCCCTCTATCCTATCATGCTCCCCCTCCCAACTCATATCGCCTCAGCCTCATTGTGCACTGCTCTCTGCCAGTGCACACACCAATCTTTCCCCCTTCTCTTCTCCTCTTCTTTTCCAGTCCTGTCCCCCCCCCCCCCCCCTCCCCCCGGCCCTGCTTTTGGCATTTGGGCATTTGATGTATAGGTATCAGAGCTAGTGAGGTGCGGCTTGTGATGAATATGACATGGAGGCATGGATAGGGAGAGGGTGACAGGATAGAGGACGGGTAAAAAGCTATGTCGAGGGTGTGGGTACAGTGGGTTAGCAGGGTTAACAGAGATCAAAGCCAGGGGGATTACAGGAGGGTATGATGTGTTGCAAGTATAACAATCATCTGTGTAGTTCAGAATAGCTGGGACGGAGAGGAAGATCCAGGTGGCATGGGTTGTGAAGCAGCCATTGAACTCTGTCTTAATGTACTCAGCAGTGTCTTGTACCACTGGCTGGCCAACTGTATTCTTGACCACAGACTAGCAGTGGCCAACCATTCTGATGATCAGATGGTTTGTGGCCATGCCCCCATAAAATGCTGTGCAGTGATTGCAGCAGACCTGGTATATGACATGGCAGCTTTCATAGGTGGCACTGCCTCTGTTGGAATAGGATAAGCTTCTGACAAGTCTGTAGCAGCATGTGCCACATGGCTCAAGTGGGGCCTTGCACCTGTCTTCCACAGGATTATGCACCCTGTGGCAAGGGACTGGGAGTGTGAGTGACATGGGGATGAAGTAGGATGTTGTGTAGACTGGGTGGGTGATGGACTAACATTTTAAGAGGGTTAGGAAGCATCTTGGGTAGGATACCCCCTCATGATAATACATAATCAAAGCCTTTTCCACTTGAGGGTAATATTGGGTGATGAGGGGGGTGCTCCTTTTTAGCTGATTCTATGGTGTAGTGAAAGGACTAGGGGTATGTGAGAATATGGCATGGAAAATCTGTTTGTGATCTTTGTTTGGGGGCTAATGTCTGTGAATATGTTTGTGACACCTTAAGCTGCTAGGTAAGGCAATTCTCACTACTGCAGGTATGTCACCCATAGTGATGAGGTAATTTTTTGGTATGTAAGGAGTGTCAGCTGTCAATAAACAGGTATGTATGGCTTATTGGGTGTAATGTGGACAGAGGGTGGATGGAGCCATCAGAGAGATGGATGCCAATGTCTGTGGTGTTGGCACATTGGGTTGAGGAGCACCAGGTGAAGTGGATGGGAGAGGAAGTGTTGAGGCTGTAGAAGAATGAGGATAGGGTATCTGGCCTTGACCACAGGTCATAGAGATATCATCAGTGAACCTGAACCAGACAAGTGGTTCATGGGTTTCAGAGGCTAGGAAGATTTCCTCTAGATTGTCCATAAATGCATTGGAAAATGAGGGTATCTTGCAGGTGATCATGGCTGTGTCACAGATTTGTTTATATACATTTACCATAAAGGAGCATTTGTTGTGTGTGAGGATATAGTTAGTAAGGTGGTATGAGGAATAAGGTAGTGAGTCTGGAGTCAGTAGGACATTGGGAAACATAGTGTCTGATAGTGACAGGGCTATGGGCATGGGAGATGGTTTATAGGAAGGTGGCATCAACAATAATGGGTAGGGATCCAGGTGGTAATGTGGTGGAGTGGGTTGAGAGTCAGTGTAGGAGTATCATTGACGTGAGCATCTAGGGTTCAGGCAAATGGTTGGATGTACTGTTTGATAAGAGTGGAAATTATTTCACTGGAAGCACAAAACGAGCTATAATGGGGCATTGAGGACTGTTGAGTTTGTAGATTCTGAGGAACTTGTAGAAGGTGGATGTGCAGAGCATCACTGGGATGAGTGAGATGGCCTCAGGTGAGAGATTCTGGTATGAGCCTAGGGATTCAGCAGAGATTGGAAGTTACATTGGACTTCTGGGATAGGGTCACTATGGCAGATCTTGTAGGTGGAAGACTCAGACACTTGGAGTAAGCCTTCTGCCAGATAGTCACTGTGATTCATCAGGACAGTGGTGGAGGTTTTGTCTGCAAGATCTGATCAGAGATTGTGGATGTCTCTCCTTTCTTCTGTGGAGACATTAGTATTCTTGAAAAGGGACCTGGGGAAGGATGGTGATGCCAGGTTGGAGGTGAGGAATTCCTAGCTGGTGATAGTGGAGAGTATGGTTAGATGGGAGGAGGGAGGATTATGATTGGATGGTGGTATGAACTGGGGCAGGCAAAGTTCAGTGTTGGGGTTAGGGTGGCTTTGGTTGGAGGGGTTGGTAGCAAGGAAGTGTTTCCACTGTAGGGATCAGGAGGAGAGAGTAAGTCTTTGATGAGTCCATCATTGTTAAACTTAGGTGTGGTGCTGAAGACAAGGTATTTGAATAGAACCTGGAGAATTGAGGTTTTTGGCGGAAAGGTTAACAACAGCATTTTGGGTTTTTCTGGTTTCCAGATTTTGTGGGGTGTTGGGAAGGCATTTTACAGAATGTGTCAAATTTAAAAGATCAGCAAGGCAGAGCCTGGGTGGTATGAGAGGTTGATGATGGGGTTCACTGCAGGTTGGTTGGGTTTTGATGGGTATTGGTGCTCTAAGATGGGAGTAGGATGTCAACAAGTTTGAAAATTTGTGGTGGTAATGCCTGGAGTGATCTTCCAAATGTTGGAGCACAAGGGTTTCAATTTGGAGGTCTGGCATATGTAGTTGTAAATTGCACAGTAAAAATATCTTTCAGAGGGAGAATAGTTGGTTCTGGGGGGTCTGTGCCTTGGAGATATGTTTCTGCAGTACCAAGTTTGTAAGGGACACAGACTGGCAGAATCTGAAAAAGTGGAGGTCATTGTGAAAGTTGGGATGGGATCCAGGCAAGGGAATTTTTATAACTAGCCCATTAATGGGGATTCAGTGGCTTAGGCAGCATTTAAGGTACAGGATGTGAGGCTGGGGTTTAGCTAGGGATAGGGATCATTTTCTGAAATGATGCAGATAGATGTAGCAGGGCTCCATATGGACTCTGTTAGTTTTTCTGTAACGATTTTGTTCTTTATTACAAAGCATGTCCAGAAAGTAAGTGTACTAGATTTTTTAAATTTTTCTGTAGAAATTATATTGAAACAAAGTTACAGATTATTGTTGATACACTTGTTGACTATTTTTTTACACAGTCACCAACCTATTCAGTGCATGTAGAGAGCCGTGGCAGTTGGCTGCTGTGGCTGAGTGGTTCTAGGCACTTCAGTCTGGAACCGCACTGCTGCTACGGTCGCAGGTTCAAATCCTGCCTTGGGCATGGATGTGTGTGATGTCCTTAGGCTAGTTAGGTTTACTTAGTTCTAAGTCTAGGTGACTGATGACCTCAGATGTTAAGTCCCAAAGTGCTTAGAGCCATTTGATTTAAGCTGTGGCACATGCTTCCTTATGCCCTATTTGAAGAACTCTCCTTCCACATCCTTCCCCCATTTCAGAACCTCTTTCTGCACCTGCTTGTCAATTGAAAATTTAATTCCACACATGTGTACCATCAGGGAGGTGAAAAGATGATAATCCAAAGGTGCCAAGACAGGGGAATACAGGAGGTGGTCTGAAATGTCCCACCCAAATGAGTTAAGAGCATTTTAGCTCCAAAACCTCTGAGGCTACAGTTTTTTGCACAAAATTGTGGTTTTGAATTTTTTGGCAGGTGAGGAATCAGTGTGATGCCCCTGTGATGACTGTCCTTTTGTCTCAGGCCTATAACAATCCACACGTGTTTCATATCCAGTCACAATAGAGCTCAGGAAATCCTCACCTTCTGGTTCAAGTTACTCAAGAAACTTGCGGATGCTACTAGGTTGATTTTTCTTTGGCTGCTCTGTCAGCAGTTTTGGGACCCACCTTAAACACTGATTCCAGTATCCCAGCATTTATATGAGAATCACAAATAAGAGAATTCTCAAGAGTTGTGGAAACATCACAGAAATTTCATTCACTGTTAATCAGCGGTCTTCACAGACAATTTCCTGTGTTTTTTGCACCAACTCTTCACTCAAAATGGAAGGTCATCCACTCTTCTGTTCATCATGAACATTCGTTCTGTCTGCTCTTAAACACACTCATTCTGTTCATAATACCTTTACTGTAAACAGTTTTGGTTCAAATGGCTCTGAGCACTATGGGACTTAACTTCTGAGGTCATCAGTCCTCTAGAACTTGGAACTATTTAAACCTAACTAACCTAAGGACATCACACACATTCATGCCCAAGGCAGGATTCAAACTTGTGACTGTAGCAGTTGCGCGGCTCCAGACTGTAGCGCCTAGAACCGCTCGGCCACTCTGGCCGGCGTAAACAGTTCCGATTCGCAAAAAATTTTAATAGGTGTTATTCCTTCTGGAAGTAGGATGTGGATCACAGCATGTGACTCACATTTGGTGGAATTTCTTACCAACATGTTTCATGCAACTGGACACTACAGAGTATGTTTATGTGCTACCATTTTCCTGTGATACTTTTTCTAGTCAGGGGATCCCTCTGTGCCAGTCAGTTTTACCAACTATCCAAAAACAAAAAAAATCACAGTCTGTTATGGTCACAATATGCTTACTTTCTGAATAACCCTTACAGTTTATGTTGCCATGTTTCCGCAATCTAAAGCTCAGCTTTTGTCTCTTTTTAAATCTTTCTTAACTCGAGTGTTTGTTTACTTTAAAACCAAGTGCATCTAAATACAGTGTGTGTGTGTGTGTGTGTGTGTGTGTGTAAGATGGCTAAAATTGAACTTCTCATGGATACTGAAAAGCCATGCAATCACCATGACCATAGCATCTGCTTGCACATGGTCCAGAAAGCAGTGTTTATGTAATACCTCCATGCAATGATGAGCCTATAGTGAAATATGATTTATTGATCTCATTACATGTAGTTTTCAAATCAATTGATTTGATGTACAGAATACAAACAAATATTTAAGATATTTTATATATATTTCTGAGATACAACTACACAAATACTTATTATAGTCTACAACATACAATATATACATACATACATTGTATTTATTTTAACTTGAGACAACTAAGTATTTTGAAAATGATGCACCATATGGAAACAATGTTCTAGGTAAAACGTTAATATCAGGAAAGGGGCCATCTTTCTGTGTTACAACTGGCCACTCCTGCATGGGGAGTCCGTAAGCACACTTTCTCCTCCTTTCTCATCTTCCATGTCTTACACCACTCAGTTTTCTATTCCACATACACTACGAGGCTTGGAACTTTAATAGTTGCCACTATTAAAGTTCCAACCCTTGTATTTTCACTATTGTGTTTTAATTGTCCTCTTACATCATGCTTAACATTTTTATATCTTTATGTGTTGTTGCATAGTCACAGTAATGTTTTTCAGTGATTCAGGAAGTTATTTATTTATTTTTTATTCCTGTTAATTAATTCTGTCAGTAATGGCCATCTTTAGACCTGAGTACACACAGTTTGCTAATCATATTGAGTCAACACATGTAAAAATTGTACAGTCACAATAATGAGCCACACAAGCTTCTTTGTATTCATGTAAAATTTAAGCACCACATGCACAGCTGTAACAGACATGTTGACTCTATGAAGAAACTTATTAGATTGCCTGAAGCTACATGGCCACCCAGCCAAATAGGGACCACTACACCACACTGTGTGCCCCATAGCTTGCAGCATTGCTCCCTCTCCTGGAGAAGCAGAAATTGACTGTTTGAGAAATTCTAATTGCAGGGTATTACAGCATCCTGGATATAGATCTTGTCAGTGGTCCTCTGTCCTCTATGGATCTGCATTTCTGGTCATGTTTTTACACCCTCCTCCTTGTGATGAGAGCATCAGAGGTAGCCCCTCCCACCAGTGCTTCACAACTGTCAAGTCAGTCTTCTAGATTAGATTAGATTAGATTAGATTTACTTTCATTCCAATTGATCCGTAGTGAGGAGGTCCTCCAGGATGTGGAACATGTCAGAAAAACAACAATACATGACAAATATTTACAACTAAAACAAATAAGCTAATGTAACATTCCACAGGTCCCAAGTGGAATGATCGTCATTTTTTAATGAACACTAAGAGTCATTTTACAAATACTAATGCACTGAATTTAAAATAAATAAGTTTATTTATTTATTTATAAGGTAATAAACATGTAATACAACTACTGTAATACTTATTTGCAATGAACACATTACTGCACTGAAATGGTGCAGAAGTTGGATTATACTTACACACACACACACACACACACACACACACACACACACACACACACACACACACACACACAAATTTTCAATGAACACATTACTGCACTGAAATTTTGCAGAAGTTATGTTGTACTTATATACAAATCAGTTGGTTTTACTAAGAAATTCATCAATGGAGTAGAAGGAGTTGGTCACCAATAAATCCTTTAGGCTTCTCTTAAACTGAATTTCATTGGTTGTTAAGCTTTTTATGGCTGCTGGCAAGTTATTGAAAATGTGTGTTCCTGAATAATGCACACCTTTTTGTGCAAGACTAAGTGACTTTAAATCCTTGTGAAGATTATTCTTATTTCTAGTATTGATTCCATGAATTGAGCTGTTGGTTTGAAAAAGTGATATATTTTTAATGACAAATTTCATTAAGGAATAAATATATTGGGAAGCAGTAGTTAGTATCCCTAGTTCCCTAAACAGGCTTCTGCCGGATGTTCTTGAGTTCACACCACATATAATTCTTACTGCACGTTTTTGTGCCCGGAAAACTTTAGCTTGGCTTGATGAATTACCCCAAACAATAATCCCATATGACATTATGGAATGAAAGTAAGCATAGTATGCCAGATTTTTCATTTTTATATCCCCTATGTCTGACAAAATTTGCATTGCAAACAGAGATTTGTTAAGACGCTTCAGCAGTTCTGTGGTGTGCTCCTCCCAGTTGAATTTATTATCAAGCTGTAATCCCAAGAATTTAACACTGTCCACTTCTTCTATCTTCTTGTCATCGTATGTTAGACACATACTCTTGGGACACCCCTTACAAGTTCTGAATTGCATGTAGTGTGTTTTTTCAAAGTTTAGTGACAAAGAATTGGCTAGGAACCAGTGATTAATGTCCACAAATATTTTATTGGCTGATCTTTCTAAGACTACACTTGATTTGCTATTTATTGCAATGTTTGTATCATCGGCAAACAAAACAAACTTGGCATCTGGTAATGTTACTGATGAAAGGTCATTGATATACACAAGAAAAAGTAAGGGCCCAAAAATGGAACCTTGTGGGACCCCACATGTAATTAGTTCCCAGCTGGATGATGCCTGATAGCTTGATACATGTCTCTTTCCTAATAACACCCTTTGTTTCCTGCCAGAGATATAAGATTTGAACCATTTTGCAGCATTTCCTGTTACACTATAATATTCTAGTTTACTTAAAAGGGTATTGTGATTTACACAGTCAAATGCCTTTGACAGATCACAAAATATACCAGTTGCCTGCAATTTTTTGTCTAATGAATTAAGCACATTTTCACTGTAAGTGTAGACAGCCTTCTCAATATCAGAACCTTTTAGAAATCCAAACAGTGACTTTGACAGTATGTTATTTGAGATAAGATAGTTATAAAGACGACTGTACATTACTTTTTCGAAAATTTTTGAGAATGCTGGCAACAATGAAATTGGACGGAAATTTGATGCTATTTCTTTATCTCCCTTCTTAAACAGTGGCTTAACTTCAGCATGTTTCAGCCATTCAGGAAATATTCCACTGATAAACGACTGGTTACACAGATAGCTTAATATGTTACTTAGCTCAGAATCACATTCCTTAATTACCTTTGTTGATATTTCATCATACCCACTAGATGTTTTTGATTTTAAATATTTTATGATGGACATTATTTCTGTTGGGGTAGTGAGGGTCAAATTCATATTATGGAAGTTACTTGAAATGTCTGGTCTAAGGTAATCCATAGCAGCATCTACCGAACCTGACAACCCCATCTTTTGAGTAACAGTTATAAAATGTTTGTTAAAAAGTTCTGCAACACTATACACATCTGTCACCAATGTATCATTTACTCTTAATGCTATTTGTTCCTCTTCATGTCTGGTTCTACCGGTCTCCTCCTTCACTCTATCCCATATTGTCTTCATTTTGTTATCTGATATGACTATCTTTTCCTTGTAACATATTTGCTTTGACATCCGTATTACAGTCTTTAATATTTTGGAGTATTTCTTATAATTTGCTATAGCATCAACATTGGAAATGTTTTGGATTGACAGATACAGTTTTCTTTTTGTTTTACAAGATACACCTATTCCTCGAGTAATCCATGGCTTCTTTGTAGACTTTGCTCTAACCTTGGTAAGTTTTGGGGGAAAGCAGTGTTCAAATAAGGTAAGCACTTTATTAGCAAAAATGTTATATTTTTCATTCATGCCATGAGCACTGTAAACATCAGTCCAGTGAACGTCTCTGAGGAGTGTCCTGAAATAATCAATTTTTGGCTTACTGATTACCCTCTTGAGCTCAGATTTAATAGATTTTATATCCTGTTCAGTATTAACATTTAACAGAAGGAACTGCATGTCATGGTCTGAGAGGCCATTGACTACTGATTTTGTAATATAATTTTGTTCATTGGACTTTTCTATAAAGATATTATCAATGGCTGTTTGTGGCAAGTGGCTATCCTAGTGGGGAACTTTACTGTGGGAGTTAAGTTGAATGATGGTGTTAGTAACTCAAATAAGTTCTTATTGGGAGAGTCTTTAAGGAAATCTACATTGAAATCACCAGCAACCACTATTTCTTTGTTTTTGGTTGTTAAATGGGCCAGTACAGCTTCAAGGTGGTTTACAAACAGATTAAAGTTACCTGCAGGTGCTCGATATACACTTAGTATTATGAAGGACTTTTTGTGAAAATCTAATTCTGTTGCACATGCTTCCATATGCTGTTCTAGGCAAAATTTATGAATGTCTATGTTCTTAAATTTATGACAGTTCCTGATGAATGTGGCAACTCCTCCTTTCTCCATTTCTGATCTACAAAAGTGAGATGCTAACCTAAACCCTGTCACACTTAAAAGTTCTATACCAGTGGTCACATGATGTTCAGAGAGGCAGATTATGTCAGCTGGGTTTGAAGACTCTAATTCATCTATGCAGATAGTTAATTCATTAATTTTATTTCTCAGTCCTCGAATATTTTGATGCAATAAAGATAGCTGACATTTCACATTGACTGAGTTAAAATTGGGTGGAGTTAAAATATCTGCTGACAGTTAAAAATTCTTAACCAATGGCTGTTTATGGTGATGTAATAAGCTGGAATTATGTTTTTTGATTTCTTTCTCAAACTGAAGGTTTGTCTCAGTTCTAATATCTCTTAAAATTTGCTTTCTTTCTGTCCTCCCTACTCTAAAAAGGGTATTTTCTGAATCCTATAACCACTGGTATTCAAGTCCCTTGAATGTCCCATCATTGACCTGCACTTTTGGATTGTAGTAGAGCTTCATATGGAGGTCTGGATGATGTCTATGTGCTTTTCTCTTCCTGATGAAGGTCACAATCCTCAACATTATTTGTGACAACCTGGGCTGTATTGCACTAATTAATGCTAGGCATTGTAGTGCTCTCAGCCCTTCTACTGGGTTTCAAGTGTCCATATGTGAATGAGTTGTCTTGCTTCTTTGGTCCTGGTAATTAGATGTTTCACATCGTCATTGTGAGTATCAGCCAGCTGAAATGGGAACAGTGTGTCCATTGCAGTTTCAGCTTGCAACTGTGGAGCAGAAAGAATGGTGTGGATGCTTTAGGTTATTGTATGTGAGTGTCACAACAGTCAGTATTGTATCCCACTCTCGTTGTTCAGCATCAATATACATTGAGGACATCCAGCATCTTATTAAGACATTTTTTGAGGCCATTCATTTGTGAATTGTCACTGGTTCTCATCCTGTGAGTGATGTCACAACATGAAATTACCTCTGATACTAGCCACAACTGTAAAATATCTTGACAATCAGGGATCAACACAGAAGGTGCTCCATTCCTCAGAATGACATGTTCTACAAGGAACTTTGTAATTTCCAGATCTAAGTGGTTGGCACAGTTTTAGTGACAGTGTAGTGATTGAGGTAGTCACTGTAGCTGTATTATCTTCTGATTGTCATTTGTCGACTATGGGAACCTCCCAAAGAGATCAATTCTAATTCGAGAGAATGGCCTTGCTGCTGGCAGGTTGGTGCCAGATGCCCTGGAAATAATTTTGGCACATGGTTCTGTCATTCTATATAGTAGCTGACATAGTGTCTAACAGATTGGTAGAGACCTGGCCAGTGATACCAGCATCTGATTATCTCTGAAGTCTTCAGGAATTCCAGGTGACCTTGCTGTTTGGTCCTTCCCCCTCCAACCAAGCCTTCTATTCCTTTTCACAGTGCTGGATCATCCCTCCATTCATCAGCAGTGTCTTTTAATCCAGCATTGACTGTGAATTCATCCACATTGCTGTGTTTCACCAAAGGATTCCTTGAAAGGCAGTCAGCATTTTGACTTTTTGTTCATTTTTGTATACAATTGTGATGGCATACCCTTGAAGTGCCTGTCTCACAAGTAAACCTGATGGACCCTTCAGACTAGTCACACAGCAGAGAGAAATGTAATCCATCATAGCAGTGGGTGGTTTGCCAAATAAATATGTCTGAAACTTGGTGATGCTCCAAACAACTGCAAGTCACTTCTTTGCACTGTATAGTAATTAATCCCAGACTTGGAGAGTACTCTGAAAGTATAAGCTATCAGCTTTCCAGCATTCTCCTGAATTTGCACTAAAACTGCCCCTATTCATAAACCACTCATGTCAGTGTGAAGTTTTCATTCAGCATTCTTGTCATACAATACCACAACTGGAGAAGATGTTAGCACTTCCTTAAGTACAAGAAAAGATCTTTCTTGAACACTGTCCCAGGAAAAGTTTGTATCTCACTGCAATAGTTCTTGCAATGGACTTGCCTCAATATTGAAGTCCTTTATGAATTGCTGGTGGTATGAGCACATTCCAGGAAAACTTCTCATATCACAAATGTGCCAAACACTTGGAAAATTTCTCACCCTTTTTAACTTCTCTGGATTGGGATGAACTCCATCACCATTCACTACCTACTCTGAGATTTTTAATTCTTAGGCACTTTTTTGGATTCAGGTGGAGACCTGCAGTCTGAAAACACTTCAACATGGTCATCAGTGAGCTTAGATGTTCTCCAAATGTCTTCAAAAAATGACATGTCATTCAGACTACAAAGACATGTCATCCACTTAAGGTATCAAAGCAGGTTGTCTGTCATAATTTTAATGGTGGCTGGAGCATTTCAAAGTCTAAATGGATAACTTTAAACTCATAGAGGCTGTCAGGATTTATGAAGACAGTTCGTTCCCAGTCAGCTTCATCAACCTTCATTTGTCAGTAGCCTTCTGCATCTCTGTAATGGAAAAAATACTTTGCTACTTCCAAGCAGTTTAGTGTGTCATCAGTGTGTGACAATGGATAGACATAATTCTTCATGATTTTGTTCAGTCATCAGTAGTTGATGCAGAAGTGCTATGTACCATCCTTCTTCTTCACAAGAATGTTTTTGAAGGTTCAACAATGTCATCTTGCAGGATCTTGTCCACTTCCTCCCAGACTGTCTGTAGTTTAGCCTGTGACACCATATATGAGTGTTGGCTGATTGCTGATATGATGTCTTATTGCAGGCTGCTTGGTCTGTCATTGCTCTCTACTCCTGATTTGAAAGCATCCAAAAACTGATGCAGAACAGCTATTAACCATTGATGTTGTTCCTGAATCAGGCCAGATCCTATTGACAGTTCAGCAATAGCTTCCTGCTCTGCATTGTCTGGTGTGGTAGCAGAACACAATTCTTCATTGATGACACTGAGCTGCCCCTCCTGGACTGCTTCAGTTGCCCCTACATAGATCTCAGGAGGAATGACTTGTGGCTGCTCATAGCAGTTAGTGACAGAAAGTTACCCTTCACCACCTCATCACTTTTGTTCATTACTGCCATGTAGTTTTCTTTTGTGAGTCTGTATGGCTTTTCTGCAATTGACAAAAGCTTGATAGTTTAACTGATTATCTTCTCTGATGATTGGAATTCATGTTATCAATGATAGCAGGCTAACAATGTCTTCAGTGGCAAACAACTGCCCAAAGCAGTCTTTCTTTTGTATGCTTATTGAAAAATAGTCGTCTTTAACTGATAATGTAAGCCCTGGGTAGATTGTCAATGATGACACCAATGAGATTTCCTGGCATCTTAATGACTTTCATTTGTGGAAGAGTTGCATCAGTGGCAGTCTCACATCCATAGTGGTGGCTCTGCTCTTCGTGAATTTGGCACCCAAGCTTGGTACCTCTGTACAGTGATAGGTAATTGTTATGAGGTGTTGGGGAGTGATGTCATCCAGGTTACAGTGATGGGATAATCATCTAATTGAGAAAATTTAGAGAACTGGCATTTGAAGCTGACTGCAAAATGATTCTACTGCCACTAACATACATTTCACATTAGGACTATGAAAATAAAATATGAGAAATTATGGCTCATGTGGAGGCCTATGGACAGTTGCTTTTCCCTTGTTCTGTTTGTGAGTGGAAAAGAAATGACTAGTAGCAGTACAGGGTACCTTCCACCATGCACCATACAGTGGTCTATGAAGTGTGGATGGAGATGTAGATGTAGATCTCCAGTCAACTGGCGTGAATAGGACTGTTGTCTTTGTTGATGTCCTGTGGTATGATATTTTTCGAACAGTCATCTTCTCTCTCTGCAGTAGCATACAACATGTCCTGGGCAGCTACAGTGACAACATACTGACATATTATTCTCCATTCTCCAAATGTCTACTTTTCTGTGATGTGTTGTACTTGGTGAAGGAGTTTGTTGTACCTGCATTCTTACCATGCTGAGTTGTTTGATGGTTGCAGCATTTATTGGAGTCAGCCAAATCTGTTCTTTATGGCATGTTTGATTACTGACAGAGATCAGTGCTGAAGATCTGTACACCTGTTCTTTGACATTCTTTACTACCCCCTTATGTATGGAGTCAACATCCATGGCTGCTATCTCTTGTGTACTTGGATCAACATTTCTGGACACAATACACTGCTGTATCATTCCCTTACTACCTGGCATATGAGACAGCTCTCCTCATGGGGGTATTCCTCAACTGCCATAGGAACCATATTTGAGAAGAAGACATACCTCTAACTCTCTCTCTCTCTCTCTCTCTCTCTGTCTCTCTCTCTCTCTTTCTCTCTCTGAATTCACTGGCACCACTTGATGAGTCCTTCTGTCTATGCAACATATATGTCTTGTGCAACTCAACTCCTTTCATCAAGTGTGAGATTTTGTCAGCTTCTGTCATGAAGTGGCATAGGGCCAAAACATTCTGTATGTACAACTGTGTTGTTTTCCAATGATGGTAAGTGCTGTTCTTCATCTATTCTGGTAAGCGGACTTGCTGATGATTGTTGTCTTAGGGTTTCTTCAGTTTAACCAGGTATTTATACCTGATATTGCCCTTCTCTTTGCTGTTCTCAAATCGCTATGGGCTGTGCTATCCAAGTAAAAGTACACATTTGCTATATACTGCACATAATGATATCCCACTTGTTATATCTGCACCTCAGTTGAATGCTTTCTGCCTGTGTCTTTGATGTCACTGATGAATGCCTGAGGTGCAGCAAAATTGCTGCTGTTTTGGAATTCATCTGGCACATGAATAGATAGATCTTAGAAATGATGTACTGCTTGTATTTTAATTTCTGTCCATGTGGCCGATGGGTTTTATGTTGCCCAATTGGAGCAACAGTGATGTAGAAGTTGTGAGGTACCCAGTGTCTCCACAAAACATCATTTTGAAACTACAGTCAATCCTGTATTTGAAGGTAGGGTCATAAATGAACTACAACAATTATAACTGAAAGCATGTTTATTGTGAACACTATCATACAAAGCAGAACAGAACTGAACTCCTGGATGGAGACTGCAGGTGACTGTACAAGCCTCAAATAATCCAGAATACACAGACATTACAAACATAAGATATTTCAAGAAAATTACAGAAATGATAAATACTAAATAACAAATAACTGCTGGTGCTCATGTTTAAACAAGGGACCTGCACCACACAAACTTGCAAGACTAACCGCTATGCCACAATATGTGTGCAATAGCTTATGGCAATAGGTAAATTTCTATATCTCCTCTACTTTTCTGTGATCAGGTTTTTGTGAGAAAATTACAATTTCTTCTGCTTCTCTTTATTAATTGCTCTGCTGTTATTAGAACACACAGTTTTATTTAAATCTTTTTTACAATGACTTTAATACTTTGACAATTTTGTTCTTAAGTCTACCGAAAAGCAAATTTCTAGGAACAGTTGTGTGTCAAACTTATTCTTTTTTTTATTATTTCAGTGCTTGATGGACCAAGAGTTCTGGAAGTGGAATCATTAAATCCAAGAGCTGCAAATATCACATGGAAAAATCCTTGCCCAATAACTGATGAAATAGTTAAATTCTCAGGTCATTTTAGTGGATACAGGCCAGGATTTGAAGATCATAAAACATGGTTTGAGCAAGAGGGCCAGTTGTTTTATTATACCATAGAGGACCTAAAGCCTGAGTATAGATATTCACTGGTGATGCATGCATATGGAAAGATGCTTGGTAAAGGAAACAAAACCATCACATACTTCCAACAGCCAGCAGGAAGTAAGAGTACTCAACATCATGAAAAATAAAACATGATATAATTTTTAAAGTTTCATTAACTGTTTTAGTGCTGTGAAAAGTAGAATAGAACATATTTTCCAAAGTTATCATTAATGGTTGCTTGGTAAGGACAATTTAACAAACATTCATATTTTGCTAGTCAATCATTCATGTCATTCTGAGAATATCTCACTGTGACATATTGCTAGTTGCTCACGATCTGAACAGGTACTGAACTTAAATTTGAGATTTGATTGTTACTTTTGTAAAAATAAATCAATATACTTACACATAAGATGTAGTTTATTCATAAAAAGAGATACATTTAATTTCACTGGACAAAAAAATAATCACCCCTAGAGAAATCATTACAAGCATCATTTAATACCATGTAATCCCTCCACTGGACTTATCAACCATCTGGATTCAGTTAGGAAGTGAGTTCACAGGGCTGTGCAGATTTTCACATCCAAGTTAAGCCACTTGCTGAGGATTTGATTGCACAAATCCACCAAATTGTGGGGATACTGATTTTATCATTTTATATGCTGTTTCAACATGCCCAACAAATTTTTCTGTGGGATTCAAGTCAGGTAATTTTGCAGGGCAATAGAGATGTAATAGGGTGGGGGAATGTTCAGAAATCAGCCATGTATTCTTTCAGCCTGATGAACTTTGCTGTTTAGTCTTCATGCGCCTGTGTGGGAAATGGCCTCTTGTGAAGTTACCAACTCTAGGTGTTCATTGCATACAGTTCCTGTTAGGGGGACCTTCATTGACTGACTGACTGCAGCACTTTCTGTAGGGTTAGGCCCAATTTTGATTCACAACCCATGAAACATGTCTCTGGTCTCTCTCAGTCAGGATCTATTTCTGACCACAATTCTGATGTCGTATTTTGTTGCCATGTGTGTTACACCACTTCTTGTAGACACACTGAACAGTCAACCATGAAAAATCAACAAATCCAGCAATTTCACACACCATATGGTCATGGGCACAGCCAAATATGATTGCTTCTTTTTGCCTCTCAGTCAATCCTCACATTTAGCCAAGTTTCTGTGCAATGTCCACTTGGACACTGTGAAATTCACAGTGGTATGTAGAGTACAGCTGCAGATGTAGGTATAAGCCAGCAAAGAGTCGGCCTAAGCATTTATGAATCAAGCAGTGGAATTCACACCAAGAATGTTGTATTGGCTATGCTGTTCTTCTGGTGAACTGTATATTTAATAGACAGAACTCTGATATGACTCACACTGGGCTTTATTTGGAAATATGAACTTAACATACCTTTCATTGTTCCTAGGCGCATGTTGTAACCTCACTGGACAAAAAACTATTTACCCCAGGGTAAACGCACAAATGAATTGTTAAGCCTTTACAACTGGCACAACAATCAAGTCACATGCTCAACCATTCATACACTACCTCTACATGAGCATGAAATAGTAGTGTTCAGTGAGACATTAATGTTCTACATCTACATCTACATCCATACTCCGCAAGCCACCTGACGGTGTGTGGCGGAGGGTACCTTCAGTACCTCTATCGGTTCTCCCTTCTATTCCAGTCTCGTATTGTTCGTGGAAAGAAAGATTGTCGGTATGCCTCTGTGTGGGCTCTAATCTCTCTGATTTTATCCTCATGGTCTCTTCGCGAGATATACGTAGGAGGGAGCAATATACTGCTTGACTCTTCGGTGAAGGTACGTTCTCGAAACTTTGACAAAAGCCCGTACCGAGCTACTGAGCGTCTCTCCTGCAGAGTCTTCCACTGGAGTTTATCTATCATCTCCGTAACGCTTTCGCGATTACTAAATGATCCTGTAACGAAGCGCGCTGCTCTCCGTTGGATCTTCTCTATGTCTTGTATCAACCCTATCTGGTACGGATCCCACACTGCTGAGCAGTATTCAAGCAGTGGGCGAACAAGCGTACTGTAACCTACTTCTTTTGTTTTCGGATTGCATTTCCTTAGGATTCTTCCAATGAATCTCAGTCTGGCATCTGCTTTACCGACAATCAACATTATATGATCATTCCATTTTAAATCACTCCTAATGCGTACTCCCAGATAATTTATGGTATTAACTGCTTCCAGTTGCTGACCTGCTATTTTGTAGCTAAATGATAAAGGATCTATCTTTCTGTGTATTCGCAGCACATTACACTTGTCTACATTGAGATTCAGTTGCCATTCCCTGCACCATGCGTCAAATCGCTGCAGATCCTCCTGCATTTCAGTAAAATTTTCCATTGTTACAACCTCTCGATACACCACAGCATCATCTGCAAAAAGCCTCAGTGAACTTCCGATGTCATCCACCAGGTCATTTATGTATATTGTGAATAGCAACGGTCCTATGACACTCCCCTGCGGCACACCTGAAATTACTCTTACTTCGGATGACTTCTCTCCATTGAGAATAACATGCTGCGTCCTGTTATCTAGGAACTCCTCAATCCAATCACACAATTGGTCTGATAGTCCATATGCTCTTACTTTGTTCAATAAACGACTGTGGGGAACTGTATCGAACGCCTTGCGGAAGTCAAGAAACACGGCATCTACCTGTGACCCCGTGTCTATGGCCCTCTGAGTCTCGTGGACGAATAGCGCGAGCTGGGTTTCACATGACCGTCTTTTTCGAAACCCATGCTGATTCCTACAGAGTAGATTTCTAGTCTCCAGAAAATTCATTATACTCGAACACAATACGTGTTCCAAAATTCTACAACTGATCGACGTTAGAGATATAGGTCTATAGTTCTGCACATCTGTTCGACGTCCCTTCTTGAAAACGGGGATGACCTGTGCCCTTTTCCAATCCTTTGGAACGCTACGCTCTTCTAGAGACCTACGGTACACCGCTGCAAGAAGGGGGGCAAGTTCCTTCGCGTACTCTGTGTAAAATTGAACTGGTATCCCATCAGGTCCAGAGGCCTTTCCTCTTTTGAGCGATTTTAATTGTTTTTCTATCCCTCTGTCGTCTATTTCGACATCTACCATTTTGTCATCTGTGCGACAATCTAGAGAAGGAACTACAGTGCAATCTTCCTCTGTGAAACAACTTTGGAAAAAGACATTTAGTATTTCGGCCTTTAGTCTGTCATCCTCTGTTTCAGTACCATTTTGGTCACAGAGTGTCTGGACATTTTGTTTTGATCCACCTACCGCTTTGACATAAGACCAAAATTTCTTAGGATTTTCTGCCAAGTCAGTACAATACGAGACTGGAATAGAAGGGAGAACCGATAGAGGTACTGAAGGTACCCTCCGCCACACACCGTCAGGTGGCTTGCAGAGTATGGATGTAGATGTAGATGTAGAACATTAATGTCTCACTGAACACTACTATTTCATGCTCATGTAGAGGTAGTGTATGAATGGTTGAGCATGTGACTTGATTGTTGTGCCAGTTGTAAAGGCTTAACAATTCATTTGTGCGTTTACCCTGGGGTAAATAGTTTTTTGTCCAGTGAGGTTACAACATGCGCCTAGGAACAATGAAAGGTATGTTAAGTTCATATTTCCAAATAAAGCCCAGTGTGAGTCATATCAGAGTTCTGTCTATTAAATATACAGTTCACCAGAAGAACAGCATAGCCAATACAACATTCTTGGTGTGAATTCCACTGCTTGATTCATAAATGCTTAGGCCGACTCTTTGCTGGCTTATACCTACATCTGCAGCTGTACTCTACATACCACTGTGAATTTCACAGCAGAGGGCACTTACCATTGTCCCAGTTATTAGGTCTTTTTCCCATTCCATTCATATATGGTGAATGTGAAGAATGGTTGTTTAAATGCCTAAGTATATGCTGTAATTAATCTTACTTCCACAACAACCTCTTCAAATTATCCAATGGCATCTCAGATATGTGCATCAATAGCCACTAGGTAACCAAAAATGACAGTATATAAAGAAAGAAATTTGCCAGTATACTGCAGTGACTTGAAGAGTACCACAGGAAGTCACTCAAAACATCTGAAATTTAGTTGTTTTAGTAGCTTACAATGACGTTGTCTAATACCCAGAATTATTTTATCCAAAATCTAGTCTTGTCTTCACAATCCCTAAAGCTGTGATACTTAGGGGCTATAATATATCTATAATCATTTAAAGCTAGTTTTTGAAACTTTGAAAGTAGTCTTTCTCTGGTTAGTTTGCATCTGTCTTCAAGTGTTTGCCAGTTCAGTTTCTCAGCATCTCTGTGACACTCTTGATACACTTCCACACACAGAACTACTGTATTAGAACTGCTAAAACATACCTCTTTCAGGATCCCTTTTTTCCTCACCTATTTCATGTGGGAACGTGTGCTATGTGCATGGCAAAGAAAGTAATGTTAACTGCCAGATAAATGCTCTGTTGTAGATGCACCCTGACATCACTGGTTTGGGTGTTTACAAGGCTGTCCAAGCCAAGGAGCAGATAGGAGTCTTACCAGGAGTTGTGTCTTGTCCTCTGTAACTGGTGCCAGAGAGATGACTGCAGTGACAGCTTCTTCCATTACATACAAATTCAGGACTGCTAGGACAGTTTCATAGACTTGAGTTATATGTGTAACTTCCATTAGAAATGGGTCTGATTTCTTCAGTGCATGCTTCCTCACTTCTGAGTTGGGCATAAGCCAGCAGCAAGTCACACTCTTAGCTCACGTATTTGTATTATAGTTTAATTCTTAATTTCTTTGCGTGCTTTTGGATACTTACATAGTTTATTTCACAAATTTCAGGCGTATTATAGTATTTGAGAGTTGTAGCATTGCGTTTTAGTACCTGTATAGTATAAATTTGTGTAGTCGTCAGTCATCTATTTGTTTTGAACGGCTTGTGAAATAAAAGAGAGGAAAAAAAATTGTTACAGATGGATAGGGACTGTGCCTGTTGAGTACGGATTCAGGGGGAATTGGCCACCGTCCGTAAACAGCTGGAAGCTGTGATGGCCATAGTCGACAGGCTCCAGGCTGTTGCTCTGAGCCGCGGTGACATTGAGACACCCAAGGCGAGTGCTTTGGCACCTCTGGAATCTGTAGCATTGTCTGGGATCACTGATGCCTCTACGCCCTCAGATTCAGACATCCCTGTCAGTTGTCACTTGCCTGATGGTGACTGGCAAACTGTGGTGGGGTCGCAAATCCCTGGGCGGAAGGCGAAAGTTGGTGCTGGCCACAAGGCTGTACCCTTATGCCTCCGTAACAGGTTTGAGGCACTGCCCAATGCTGAAAGTACTTCTGAGCCAGCAAGGGCGGCCTCGCCTGTTGCGGCAGTGGCTGGTCTTCCTGAGAGGCCCGAACAAATGCAGAGGGTGAGAGTGCTTGTCATTGGGATCTCCAATGTTAGGCGGGTGATGGAGCCCCTTAGGGATATGGCAGCTAAAGACGGGAAGAAAGCCAATGTGCACTCCATGTGCATACCGGGGGGAGTCATCCAAGATGTGGAAAGGGTCCTTCCAGATGCCATGAAGGGTGCAGGGTGCAGCCAACTGCAGGTGGTGGCTCATGTTGGCCCTAATGATGTGTGTCACTATGGATCGGAAGAGATTCTCTCTGGTTTCCAGCAGCTATCTGACTTGGTGAAGACTGCCAGTCTTGCTAGCAAGATGAAGGCAGAGTTCACCATCTACAGCATTGTTGATATGACCGATTGCGGACCTTTGGTACAGAGCCAAGTGGAGGGTCTGAATCAGAGGCTCAGATGGTTCTGCGACCATGTAGGCTGCAGATTCCATGACTTGCGCCATAGGGTTGTGGGGTTTCAGGTTCTGCTAAATAGGTCATGTGTCCACTACACACAGGAGGCACCTATATGGGTAGCAGGCGCTGTGTGACATGGACTGGGCAGTTTTTTAGGTTAGACACTCTTGGGAAAGATAAAAAATGGCTTCAGTCTCAAAGGGTACTGGGCAAAGAAATGACAAGAATCGACCAAGCAACAGTTGGTATTGTAGTTATAAATTGTCATAGTTGTGTTGGAAAAGTACCAGAGCTTAAAGCGCTGATAGAAAGCATTGAAGCTGAAATCATTATAGGAACAGAAAGCTGGCTAAATCCGGAAATCAATTCTGCCAAAATTTTTATGGATGCACAAACCGTTTTCAGAAAGGAGAGATTAAATAGAGTAGATGATGGTGTGTTTGTGTCTGTTGGTAGTAGTTTATCTTGTAGTGAAGTTGAAATAGATAGTTCCTGTGAATTACTATGGGTAGAGGTTATACTCAACAGCCGTTCCAAAATAATTGGCTCCTTTTACCGAACCCCCGACTCAGATGATATAATAGTTGAACAGTTCAAAGAAAACTTGAATCTCATTACAAATAAGTACCCCACTCATACAGTTATAATTGGTGGAGACTTCAAACTACCCTCAATTTGTTGGTGAAAATACATGCTCAAAGCTGGTGGAAGACAGAAAACATCTTCCAAAATTGTACTAAATGCTTTCACTGAGAATTACTTTGAACAATTAGTTAATGAGCCCATACGAATTGTAAATGGTTGTGAAAACACATTTGGCCTCTTAGCAACAAATAATCCTGATCTAATAGAGAGTGTCATGATGGATACAGGGATTAGTGAAGGCAGGGCCCCAGAGTGAGGCTTAAAACCATATCAACCAAAACCACTAAAAATAAATGCAAAATATATCTATTTAAAACACCAGATAAAAATTCACTTTATGCCCTTCCTAAGAGAGTCTCCATCCCTTCCAAGCTAATTATGCAAGTGTAGACCAGATATGACTCAAATTCAAAGATACAGTATTGATAGCAATAGATAGGTTCATACAGCATAAGTTAATAAGAGATGGAACTGATCCACCATGGTACACAAAACACATCAGAACACTTTTGCAGAAGCAATGAAAAAAGCATGCCAAACTCAGAAGAATGCAAAATCCCAAAGACTGGCTAAGTTTCACGGAAGCTCGAAAGTTAGTGCGGATGTCAAAGCGAGATGTTTTTAATAGTTTCCACAATGAAATATTGTCTCAAAATATGGTAGAAAACGCTGAGATTCTGGTTGTATGTAAGGTACACCAGTGGCAAAAAACAGTCAATACCATCACTGCACAATAGCAACGGAAATGTTACCGATGATGGTGTCACTAAACTCGAGTTACTAATTACAGTTATCTGTAATTCCTTCACGAAAGAAGATGAAGTAAATATTCCAGAATTCAAAACCAGAATAGCTGTTAGCATGAGTGACATAAAAGTAAATATCTTAGGTGTTGCAAAACAACTCAAATCACTTAAGAAAGGCAAGTCTTCCAGTCCAGATGGTATACCAATCAGGTTCCTTTCAGAGTATGCAGACACAATAGCTCCTTTCTTAGCAATCATATACAACCACTCACTTGATGAAAGGTCTGTTCCTAAAGACTGGAAAGTAGCACAGGTCACACCAATATTCAAGAAAGGAAATTAGAGTAACCCATTGAATTACAGACACATATCACTGACCATAGGATTTTGGAGCATATACTGTACTCAAACATTATGAATCACCTTGAAGAAAATTAATTGTTGATACATAACCAACACGGATTCAGAAAATATCATTCTTGGGCAACACAGCTAGCTCTTTATTCCCATGAAGTAATGAGTGCTGTCAACAAGGGATCTCCATTGGATTCTATATTCCTAGATTTCCAGAAGGCTTTTGATACCGTTCCTTACAGGCAACTATTTATCAAATTACATGCATATGGAGTATCATTTCAGTTGTGTGACTAGGTTCATGATTTCCTCTCAGAGAGGTCACAGTTCATAGTGATACATTGTAAATCGTCAAGTAGAACAGAAGTGATAGCTGGCATTCCACAAGGTAGTGTCATAGGCCCTCTGCTGTTCCTGATTTACATAAATGATCTAGGTGATAATTTGAGTAGCCCCCTTAGATTGTTTGAAGATGATGCTGTAATTTACCTTCTAGTAAAATCATCAGATGATCAATTCCAATTACAAAATGATCTAGAGAGAATTTCAGTATGGCGCAAAAAGTGGCAATTGGCACTAAACAAAGAAAAATGCGAGGTCATCCACATGGGTACTAAAAGAAATCCAATAAATTTTGGGTACATGATAAATCACACAAATATAAGGGCTGTCAATTCGACTAACTGCCTAGGAACTACAATTATGAGCAATTTAAATTGGAAAGACCACATAGATAATATTGTGTGGAAGGCGAAACAAAGACTGCGCTTTGTTGGCAGAACACTTAGAAGATGCGACAAACCGAAAGAGACATCCTATAATACACTTGTCTGTCCTCTGCTGGAATATTGCTGTGCAGTATGGGATCCTTACCAGGTAGGATTGATGGAGGACATCAAGAAAGTGCAAAGAAGGGCAGCTTGCTTTGTGTTATTGCGCAATAGGGGTGAGAGTGTCACTGATATGATACACGAGTTGGGGGTAGCAGTCACTGAAACAAAGGCAGTTTTCTTTGTGGTGAGATCTATTTATGAAATTTCTATCACCAGCTTTCTCTTCTGAATGTGAAAATATTTTGTTGACACCCACCTATGTAGGGAGCAATGATCATCATAATAAAATAAGAGAAATCAGAGCTTGAACGGAGAGATTTAGGTGTTCCTTTTCCCACGTGCCATTCAAGAGTGGAATGGTAGAGAAGTACTATGAAAATGGTTCGATGAACTTTCTGCCAGGCACTTAAGTGTGAATTTCAGAGTAACCATGTAGATGTAGATGAACCATGTAGGTTGATCACCCAGTCTGCACATGTTTGATTAGGGCACTTTTTTCCATTGCCAAAATTCTAACCAGGCTAAAATTGTATGTCTCTTTATTGAAAAAATGTGCTTGCAGCAGAGAGAACATTATAAGCAACTAATGTTCTGACATATTGGCATTAATTTTTGTCTTAGGAGATACAGTTTGGGATTTCCTGACAAAAACATGATCCATAGTCTTTCCATACTAGAAATTTGACAAGCCAAAAAATATAACTACAGTCATCAATGGGATGTATCCCACTCTTCATTAAATAATACACACACTCAAACAATGCAGTTTACTTGCAGCAAATCACACACTTGTGCACACACTCTTCACCTGGCTCAACACACAGAGCAAGTTGGGCTCCACACAGGTTTTAGTGCAATTGGTCATTTCCTCACTCCACACAAAATTATTGGAGGAACAAATGAGTACCATATCCTTTTCTGGCATGCCTTTATAGATTTTGAAAAGGGATTCACTTTGATTAGTCACCCAGCTGTGTTTGGGGCTCTGACAGAGAAAGGAAGGGAATCTGGCTACATTCATGTCTTATTTAACATATGCAAAATCTCCATAGTGTTTGTGAATGTTATTGAAAAACCATTGAATTTCCTATTGAAAATTGTGTAATACAATGTTTAAATTGAATTGGAAAACAAAGAGAATCCAGGTTCTGGGAAAGAGGTTAAATAACCTGAGGTTTGCTGATACTATTGTTCTATTTGCAAATAATATAGAAGAACTTCAAATACTGGTCGGCAAACTTGTGCTACTATGCTATGAAGTTGGTCTAAAAATGAACTATGGTAAAATCAAGATCATGATGAATGTGTGGTATTGGCGGAAAATATATTTGTTGGATGTACAGAAGCACAAAGGTCATAGAATATGTCTATCTGGGTCAGTTTTTACATATGATAGGACACCTAAAAGCAGAAATATTTCAATGTATTAAATTAGGCTGTCAGTCTTATGGAATATACTATTCAATTTTGAAGTCTAAGATGATTGCTGAGCTGAACAAAACAGTTTTATCCCATTGTATATTGCCAGTGTTGACTTATGGATGTGAGACATTGATATTAAATGAATTAATTGTCAGAAAACTAATAGTGACCAAAAGAGGAATGGAAAGATCAGTGTTTGGCTGCATAAAGATAGAAAGAAATCAGCTGATGTCAGACAAACAACAAATATCAGTGACATAATCGAAAGAATGAATATCTTGAAATGGAAGTGGGCTCGTCATGTCACTTGAAGAAAAGATGGTAGGTAGTCAGACAAGTACTAAATTGGAGCCCAATTTACCAAAAAAGGTCAAGGGGGAGACCATCATACATATGTGACAGAGACTTAAAGAAGACAGCTGGACTGAACTGACAACAAGAAGATCTAGATCATTAGGAATGAAAGAACCTGATGAGATTCTATGTTGCCACTAACTCAAAGAGACTACACCACCAAGTGATGGGATTGGCTGATTATGACAATGATGATGATGATGATATATACAGGGTGCTACTAGGAACAGTGCAAGCTATCATAACAGTTTGAGTGACAGTTACTCACATAAATCTGTATACCCTAATCCAAATTATTTCTCCAACTCATTCATCCAGTACCAGGAATTTTTACTATAATTTGACTTTCTGGTACAAACTCAAGAACCAATGTGAAGCTACTTTTCTTAATTTGAAATGAAGCTTGTTGACTGATTTTTAAATAAATATCTTTTTGGTAAACCTCTTATCACTGCAGAGCATGAGAAAGATTGCCTTTTTCAGGTGCAAAGAAAATTTATTTTAGCATTTCGTTTAAAATTTATGAGTAAAACATATGAGTTTAAGTCTGTATATGCAATAAAAATGAAGAGAATATTACAGAAATGGTTCAGTATTTCAAATAGCTTTTTTTTAATGGTAGAGCTGGAAACATAGTCGCAAACAAAACCACACTTTGCATGCACCACACTGAAACAATGTATCCTTTCTTTTGGCTACTCCTTCTCCCTTGCCTCTTTCTGAGCACTGTCTACATGTTTCCTGTGACTTTTTTCTGTCCTGGTTGTATTGGTACTATCTCCAGGAAATGATTCTTAGCCAGCTACGAAATCTCAGCATCGCTTTTGGGAAGTAGAGTATGAGCACTGCATGCTGTCGATGTTCTTTGCAAACAGAAATAATGGATTGTCTAGTAATAATTTTCTTGTTTGTAAAAGAAATCTGCCAGACTTCTGGCACTCTTGAAGTTCATTTCAGTTTGTATATTCCCATTATCACCAATTAGTGATTTGCATATAATCCCTGTCATCCCAGTCATCATTTTCCTCAACTGTCCTGTGTCTTGCCCATTTTTCTATCTGCCATTTTCTGTTTGCAAGACGCAGCAGCAGCTGGCATCAGATTTTCTCAATGCTAAAATAATACATGAATTATGCATGAACATTTGTACCCATATAACATAACAGTAGAGAAGTACCAACAAAAACTTTTGTATTATATTACTTTATAAGATACATTATGCTAATGAAATATCTATGCTGCACAATAAACTACGGAGACTTTCTTGTGTGAATCATATAATTGTGAAGTCAGAGCTTCATGTGTGTAATCTGTGGCAAAATTATCACTAAGATAATCTTCATATTCTTTGAAGATCTGAAAAATCTCTGCACTACTGGGTAAGCTATTGTTAGGCATATTGCTTTGAATATACAGTGTGCTAACAGTTGTGTCTTGCACTCGGCTGACTATTTTGACTGTTTAAATTACCATGCTGCACTATAGTGAAAAAAACTAGCAGAAAAGTATAAAGTATTTATCTATTGGATGACTAATATTACTCAAACGAGCATTTTTCCATCAAGTATTTTTTTACTTCATGCTCGAAATTATTTTTGCCTTTCAGTTCTTTAATTTGAGATGTAAGTGCATTTAAAAGCTTTATTCCTAAGTGGCTAACATGTTTCTGACTTCTAGTTTTTGCTACACAGGCAATGTGGAAGTCTTTACAATGCCTTGTATTGTGATCATGGTAGCTTGAGTTGGTTTGGAGATTAAAACTGAAGAGACTGCAAAAAGGTGGGAATTTAAGGAGATGGGACCTGGACAGACTGATTAAACCAGAGGTTGTACAGAGTTTCAGGGAGAGCATAAGGGAACAAATGTCACAAATGGGGGAAAGAAATACAATAGAAGAAGAATGGGTAGCATTGAGGGATGAAGTAGTGAAGGCAGCAGAGGATCAAATAGGTAAAAAGACGGAGGCTAGTAGAAATCCTTGGGTAACAGAAGAAATATTGAATTTAATTGATGAAAGGAGAAAATATAAAAATGCAGTAAATGAAGCAGGCAAAAAGGAATACAAATCTCTCAAAAATGAGATAGACAGGAAGTGCAAAATGGCGAGGCAGGGATGACTAGAGGACAAATGTAAGGATGTAGAGGCTTATCGCACTAGGGGTAAGATAGATACTTCCTACAGGAAAATTAAAGAGACCTTTGGAGAAAAGAGAACCACTTATATGAATATCAAGAGCTCAGATGGAAACCCAGTTCTAAGCAAAGAAGGGAAAGCAGAAAGGTGGAAGGAGTATATAGAGGGTCTATACAAGGGCGATGTACTTGAGGACAATATTCTGGAAATGGAAGACAATGTAGATGAAGACGAAATGGGAGATACAATACTGCATGAAGAGTTTGACAGAGCACTGAAAGACCTGAGTCGCAATAAGGCCCCGGGAGTAGACAACATTCCATTAGAACATTAGAACAGTCAGTTTAATAAGTCACAGCTACAAAATACTAACGCGAATTCTTTACAGACGAATGGGGAAACTAGTAGAAGCCGATCTTGGGGAAGATCAGTTTGGATTCTGTAGAAATATTGGAACATGTGAGGCAATACTGACCTTACAACTTATCTTAGAAGAAAGATTAAGGAAAGGCAAACCTACGTTTCTAGCATTTGTAGACTTAGAGAAAACTTTTGACAATGTTGACTGGAATACCCTCTTTCAAATTCTGAAGGTGGCAGGGGTATAACACAAGGAGTGAAACGCTATTTACAATTTGTATAGAAACCAGATGCCAGTTATAAGAGTCAAGGGACATGAATGGGAAGCAGTGGTTGGCAAGGGAGTGAGACAGGATTGTAGCCTCTCCCTGATGTTATTCAATCTGTATATTGAGCAAGCAGTAAAGGAAACAAAAGAAAAATTTGGAGTAGATGTTAAAATCCATGGAGAAGAAATAAAAACTTCGACGTTCGCCGATGACATTGTGACAAATTTCAAACAGAAATGCAAGTCATTACCCATAGACTGAAGAGCACTGGAAATGAAGAAACATGAATGAAACTTCAAAGAGAGCAAATGTAGCTAAAGACAGAAAATGATGTACACAACACAAAAGCAGAAACATTCCACAGAAGAAAGAAAGCTGGAAAAATTAAGAATATTAAATAGAAAGATTGTGACGGTATTGTCATAGATTTTCAGAAAAATCTCATTATACCAAACATCTCCACCATTGATGTGTTTTATAGGTGCCAATTATCTCTGGTTTTGTTTAGCATTCATTCTGTTTAATAATAACTCAATTTTCCACTGTTATGATGAGACCATTGGACTGAATGGATCCATCAAAGTTGCATCTATGGTTGCATCACTTTTGCATTTGGCACCAAATGTTAGGCATCTGTACATGTTGTGTGGCACATGTAGCAGGCAGAATATTATCAGAGTCTTGCATTATGTTGTCTACACTACAAGAAGACTGAACTCAGTTTCAGTAATTTTTGCTGTTAGATGTCACTCTTATACAGTAACAGTACAGTACAGTACAGTACAGTAACAGTAAGCCATGTGCTGAAATTCCTGACCATTGATTGAGCCATATTTCTGCAGCCTGAATAAATCTTTCTCCTTTTGATGTCATTCGAGTTGGTCAAGCACTTCTCAGGTCTTGGACACATTTTTTTATCACCTCTGTACAAGGAGAAGTGTCCTTTTGCAATTCAGCCAATGAAGGAGCTTTTCCTACAACAAGAGATGGGTCATGTTGTTCAGTTCTGAAGATCCTACAATGATGCACAGGAGGGTTCATCAACAAAGCAACCTCTTTGTGGCCCAGGGCCACTCGAAGCTGATGATGAAGTTAGTGAGCTAAATTCTGGAGAATTCTTCCTTCCATATTATTTGTACAAAGGTAATATGGTCACCTTCATTTCACACTCTTAAAATAAGACAAAATATTTGGCATTGTGGTTTCAATATTAAATCTTTCATTACAAGAAATCAATTTCTGTAGTTATGAAGAAAGTAATATCCGTTGCGCCCTGTTGCAGATCTCATCCCATTCTTACTTGAAAAGATTAGGGACCTCCAACACTTGATGCAGTTTTGCAGCCCAACAGCAAGGGATTTCAGAATGACCCTGCCATTTTTGAGACAAAAAAGCAAACAGCAAATGTCAGAAAAAAGCCAAGTATTTGGTACAACAGTGAGAATTAATCACATCACCCTAACTTTATTACTTCAGTGTAACATATCTGACGTTCATCATTGTTTCCAGTAATAGGGTGTACTAACAATTGAAATTTGGATGTAGTCATCATAATTTTAAAATAAAAATTATGAAATGTATTAACAATATGAGACAATAAAATACCTTAACTAGTAGCACACATAGCTTCACACTAAACACCCTACCTTTTCTCTTGAAAACTGATTACAAACGACATTCAAATGGTTCAAATGGCTCTGAGCACTATGGGACTCAACTGCTGAGGTCATTAGTTCCCTAGAACTTAGAACTAGTTAAACCTAAGTAACCTAAGGACATCACAAACATCCATACCCGAGGCAGGATTCGAACCTGCGACCGTAGCGGTCTTGTGGTTCCAGACTGCAGCACCTTTAACCGCATGGCCACTTCGGCCGGCTACAAACGACATTCGTCATTTTTCCCATTGCCTCTTCAAATGTTATGGTTATAGTATTTCTTGATAACTCAACTCTTTTAAAAGTGACAGTTATTCAGAGGAAATTCTATCCAACAGCACACAATAATATCCAACAGGATTAAGAAAAAATATCTGCTAATCATAGAGAAATTTAAAGTACACAAAACATAAACTGAGCAGCCTGTGATTACAGGAGTGACACTTTGACTGTGATGCATCTACATCAGTGGAAGCTGCATTGCTGCAATTCCAAAGATGTGCTTGGTGACGCATACTTCTGATGTCCTCTCCATTTTTCTGATCTTTTATTTTTCCCCTTTGGGCAGGCAATTATTGAGTTGGAACTGTTTATTTTCAATATTGACTCTACTGCAGCACATAACACTAATACAGACTCACAACAAATCACATAAATACAGAATTGGCAGAAATCATGGGATGAACATTGGAACATCATATGTTAGGCTTATAGCAAGCTAGAATGTTTGGTGCAAGTCTACCAAAAGCACTGACACTGAAGTAAGAATGCAGTACACTGAAATTCCATCTTTTGAGTGTAGAGAAAAATATGAGGTGTGGTGAGAAATAACAAGTAGTATTACAGACAAATGGACCATGTATTCAACCACAGGTAAATGAAATACAAGCATATGCCATCAGTCAAAAAGTTTGAGAATTATTTTATTCCTGCGAATTAGGTGATGTCAATACAGTAACTGTGGTGGGCAGCAGATTGAACTAACAACAGCTGCACATTCAACCAGTCAGCTGTGAGCTGACAATGTTAACTAGTGGAAATGGAGCCATAGAGTGTCAATGTTGTTGTGTTACAAATCACAATGGAGTTCCATCTCTAAACTGATTGTTCAAGACATTGTCCAGAATGTTATGAAGAAGAGGAAAGTATGTACAAAGTTTGTCCCACACACACTGACTCCTGAAGGAAAATAATGGTGCATTGATGCCTTCTGTGACTTGATTGAAATGAGAAAGCCATCATGGGTGATGAGACTTGGTGTATCAAAATGAATGTACCGTAAAATGACAAAGTGTGGAAATTCACATGAAAGGTCAATGCTTTGAGGACTTACCCAAAATTCAAGCCATCATGACTCACAACTTTAATGGTGTCCCAAAGAAGGACACTTATGATAGTTTCTAGTTGTTGAATGAATGTTTTAAGCAGTGAACTCAAGATGGGGAGGGGTGGGAGGAGGAGACTATGTAAAACATCTGACTCATTGGAATCATCATTTAACTTTTATCTGTTTTTTATTAATCCAGTCTTGAAACTATTTGGACTACCAGGGTACATCTCAAAGCCTCTGAAATTATTGAGCATTTCATGGGGACATCAGTGTGAAATTGCGGTAGAAGTCAAAGCCTTATTGAGCTACAAGAGTCATACAAATACTTGGGAGTACAGAATGTGAGGTTAAATCTTTGGAATCCTATCATTTTTCAAGCCACATCAATTGAGTTAAAATTCTACTGCTAATATTTTAACTCAATTTATGCAGCTTGAATACTGAGAGGCTTTAATCAATGCTCATACATAGAGATATGAAGTGCAAGAATTATCTAGGTTCATTTGTAAATAAAGCAAAGCCAGCTTCAATTCTTTGACAGGATACCAGGAAACTGCAGTTTTGTACATGGGAGATATACCCTACATAACACTTGCATGGCGAATACCCTGTTTTATGAATTATCTGAGTTTGGATTTGTTTGAGCAGTTACTACCTGCTGTTACAATTTTTACCAAGTATGGGGTGTGTGTGGTTTTTTCTGTTTAAGTTATGAGTCAGGTATATCCTACCTTCTCATTCCACTAATGATTATATGTTTGTGGTATATTTTCTCTTTGTTGCTAAACAAAATGACAAATATTTTTGGAAGTGGAACACCTAGATGTAGTAATTCTGTAGTGGTTTAAACAAAACTGAAATAGACTGTGACTTCATCATAGGATAATTTTATATACACTATCAGGGTATGCGTAGTTTGCAAGAGAAACCAAAAGAGTAGTCGAAGGACACTGTACAGACATTGATTACCAGATAGACAGGACACAAATGCGGAACTGATTTTGCTAGATTTGTACATGGGCAAGTCAACCTTCAGGCTGCCATTGCATTTATAGACGTTTTCTGATATTAGGAGATTTATCACCTTTGGCAGCCACAGCTGGTGGTGTCATTGGAGTCTATAATTCAGTAATGACAATGTGTGTGTGTGTGTGGGGGGGGGGGGGGGGGTGTCCTCTGGACAAAGCAGTGGTGATTCATTACCGTCAGCAAACTGAACACCATATACACTTATTTTTGTTTTGTTTTATAAGTAAATCATATTCTATGAGTCATTGTTCTGTAATATTTTGCCAATATAAATGTTTTTCTATCAAGTTGTTAAGTTGTTTTAATTTTGTGTCTTCATTTAAAACATTTTATGCTATGTAGATATAATGTTTATTTTACCAATAATACTAGTGTTTGGTTGTTTACTATGATACCTCAAGGAAAATCTGACTATACACCAGAAGAGCTAAGTTGAAATAAAACACTTGGACTAGGTGACTTCACATCAGAATTATTGAGATCTGTGAAAGAACATACAATTCTTTATATTGTGTGTGACACAGTGGTATGACCATTTCAGAATGCTGTAACTGGTTTGACTGGCTAGAGGCCATCATTAGACTATCAGTAGATGAAAAGAAAAGATGACGAATCATTATGGGATCTATATAATCTGTCAAGTAACTATGTATGAGTGGTCCATAGGCACACACTGATGCGGAAACATTAAACTCCATCCCACCCCACCACCCCATCATCTCTCAGCTCTCTTATGATTGTACCTCTGTATTTACATAATTACTCTGCAGACCACACTTAAGTGTTCATTTTCTTTGACAGTTAATTTTCTTTGACGTATTTAATAATATGGGAACACAGTATATTGTGACATCTCTTCATTCACATTTGCTTCATTTCCTCATCAGACAAGATGGATTTGTCTTTACTTATCTGAGTAACTTGCCACCAACTCCCCAGTAACTTCCTCCCTGGAAAAGGAACCTGTACTTCTAAAAACTAGTATTATTGCCATTATTGTTTTTTTACTCCTCCATTAACTGTACTGGGTATTGTACCCCATGAAGGTAAATACTAGACATCTATCTTTATCTTCATGAACTTAATAGAGTTCTGAATGGAAGTTTCCTTTTAAACAGTTTAATGTTTGAGTGAGAATATTATTCAGCAAATATTTGTAAACTTTCCAGAATGAATTTTCATTATGCAGTGGATTGTGTGATGATCTGAAACCTTCTGGCAGATTAAATCTGTGTGCCAGACTAGAAATCAAATGTGGAAACTTTGCCATTCACATGCAATTGCTCCACGGACTGAGATATTCAAGCACTAATTGTGACTTGCCATCACAGCTTTATATCCACCATTACTTTCCCTCCAACTTTCCAAACTTCTCAGAAGTAGAGCCTTGCCAGTAAAATGCAAAGGTCCCTTGTTCAAGTTCCAACCCAATACACAGTTTTAATCCACCAGAAACTTTCATATATGAACTTCTTTGTTGTTCATTTGTTTCACATTTACTCATCATGTTACTCCAGTTTTGATGCTAGTGTCTTTCTCTCTTTACAGTTCCTGGTGTGCTACAAAATGTTTCTAATGAACTTAGATCAAGTCCATTGGACACACGTGATCCAACAAGACAGGCACTTATATCTGTGCCTACCCATATATTTGATTCAGCAAATGGTAATATAATGTACTATGCAATTTTTGTGGCACTATACTCTTCGGATCAGAATTCATCAAGTGGATATCTAGAAACACCAATACAACTGTCAAACTGTAACATAACATGGCCTGATAATAGCTATTGGGGTGATGTTACTGTAAATGGAATACCATCCAGTGAATACCAAGCTACACCTGACTGCTGGTATCCACCTACTGCAGGTACTATTTTGTGCATCTATGTACTTTTTATCAGATATTGTTCATGGTTTATAAATAGTAATTTGCAGAAAAGGGGGATTCCTTAGTTGATCTACCTGCACCAACAAATATTTCATTTCGATGAAATTTTGGGTTCTTATTATGATTATGTTTAGTAATTCAAACTGTGACAGCTATACATTATACATAAAATATTGAAATAGCATTTAGTAGTGTAGTTCACATCTGCCAGGATGTAAATAATGGATGAATAATTCGAACTTTACATGCAACTCTCATTAACTCACAGCTAAAAGTTTATGCAGGTATAGAACATGTCAAAAATACTAAATACATACTACATGTTTTACACAGTTGATATTATATGCTTTGATTTAGTGTTAATTACTCAGACCACAAGTTTAGCAGTTCTTATCAGTGTTCAAAAATTGAAACACATTACATTTACATATTAATACAGTAATTATAATAAACATATAAGTCTACACATAAAAAAGCACATAAAGTTTTTTCTGGGACAATTTTCAAAAGAAAAGAGTTTATAGTGTTTATTTACTCTGATGCTACTATACCTGAGATGTTTAAGAGTAAAATTTTACACAGATTTCACATAATGTAATGTCATTCATAATATAAATAATTCAAGAAAGTTTTGCATAACATGCATATCTGAAAATGTGTGTGGGTCTTATTTCCAGGTAAGCTGAAAATGAAAGATAAAAAAGTTTCACAGTAAAATCAAAACAATACAAAATCCAAAATAAAGGCAGAGTATTCAAAAGTTCAAATCTTCACACATTTGCAAAATCAAATTCTGCTGCTTGGTAGCATTCAATACTACATGCTCCATCCCATGCACAGCAGTGTGCTTGGATCCTCCTCGTCATGCTGTTCATGATATGGTCGAGTGTCATTGCTCGGCCTGCTGCACTCTTCTGTGGCAGCCCTCTTTATGACATCGAATGTGTGATGCTGGTTTCTATGATAATATACTGTAGTTTCAACTGGTTCCAAGCGAGTTCATGTCAACAGACACCTAAGGTGATCCCATTTGGTTTATTTCTACCTACTGAGAAAGATGCTCCCTAGGTGGGCTTAGTATACTCATGCATTATCATCTTTGAAGACAAATCCATCACAAGAATGTTGATTGTGGGGCTGGAGAATGAGCTGAATGATCCTGACCCACTACTTCAGTGTCCAAATTACTCTTGATAACACTGAGAAACATCCAACATCTGTATTCATTTTTTTGTTGTTGTTATGATCCATCAAGTCATCTCTGACTCATGATGACTTAATGAATGATGTCCCTCCATGCACTCCTGGGTGTTATTTTGGTCCTCAGGTCTTCCAGAGTCATTCCATTGCTTCCTTTGATGTCCTCGATTCATCTCCTTCCTCATTTGGTGCTTGGCTTGCTCCAATTCTTGACCAACATAAATGATTTATTAAAAATGTGCTCTTTAGAGATTAGAAAAGTTTACTGATAAGGACCCAAGCAAAGCTATGCAAGAAACAGTGAGGACTGTGATTGGCTTACAACTGTTTCACAGCAAACTGCTTAAGCCTTAATCTTGCAAAGGCTCATATTATGAAATCCAGAAACAAATAAAAATGCTTTTAAATCCTAAAAGCAGAGATCAATAGGTATACATTAGATGAGGTTCCATGCATGAAGTTCATATACTTCCAGAATGGTAATAAACTAAGGTGGTACCATCATTGTATAGGTTATCAAAAACTTCCATACTGCCTTCTTTGTAGTTAGAAAACTGTGTGATCATGTTGAACTGCAAGTAGTATTGCTAGCTTGCTTCACACACTTGCATTCAATGCCATTGTGTAATCTTCTGGGGTAATGCTGCTAAGTTCAAAAAAGTATTTATTTTGTGGAAGCATACCTTGAGAATATTGTGTAAAGTTAATAACTGAGTGTACTGCAGAAGCCTCTTCATGGATGTAGAGTTTCTTACACTTATGCGCCAATTCACATACTACCTAAGAGTTTTTTTGGTTAATAACAAGAGGGAATTTAGGATGAACTGTACAGTTCACAACCAAAATTCTTGAAGTAAAAATAATGTCAATGTAGACTGTACATCTCTACCCACAGCCCAGAGTAGAATTTTGTATTCAGGTGCACATGTCTGTAATGGATTGGCAGAGGACATCAAGCTGGAAACTTGAAATACCCAAATATTTAAAAACAAAGTAAAAGAATATCATATTAGCTATTGAATCTACGATTTATCAGAATGTTAAGACTCTGGGATGTAAATTCCATATATCTCTAAGGTTTGTGTTAAATGGATAGTGGTTTTACCATTGTATACATAACCTATAGTGTTCTGTGTAAAATTACATAAATGCTTTCTTTTAAATATTAGATGTAAACACCACCCGATTGTGAGAAGGGGAGAAGCAGTAGCTTTTTTTGCAGAGTAGCTGTTATCTGCTAATATGCATGTCTCAGGAAGAATGGTAGATATTCATGATATAAAAGGAATGTCCATTCAAAACAAAAAAGTCTAGTAAACATGGGCTCTAAAAATCATTCCTTAAGAGCTATTAGCACTTCTTCATCTCTGATACTGTGAAACAAATCTTTTCATGTGCAAGGTCTTTGCTTTCCATATTTTGAGGGACGTTAGGATGGACCAAAAGAAGAAAAGAAGTCCAGTAAATATGGACTCTAAACTCCATACCTTAAGACCTATGAGTACCTGTTCATCTTGACATATGTCTCTTCTACTGAACAAGTGCTCATAGCTCTTAAAGTATGCACTTTAGAGTCCATGTTTACTAGGTAATTTTTACTTCATTTTTGGTTCATATTACCTCTTCTAAAACAATGGAAAGCAGAGAGCTTTCAGTATCAAAGGTGGAGAAGTGCTCACAGCTCTTAAGGTTTGCATTTTTGAGCCAATGTTTACTAGAATTTCTTGCTTCAAATGATCATTCCTGTCATATCCCTGAATATTGACCATTCCTCCTGGGACTCCCTGTGTATGTAAGTAAAGTAAGATAAAATTTATTCCAATAATTATCAAAGTGAGTGGATTCATGTGCATCATAATGTGTGTCAGTATACTCTACAGAAGCAGCCAGCAGCTCCTCACCCTGCCTGTCAATGTATAGCTCGACTTGAGCACTCCAAATTTCTGAAATCTGTCATCCATGGTAGAATTTAAATAATGTGTTGTGTAAATGAATGAATGAATGAAATCAATGAATCAATTATTGAATGAGAAAGATGTTATTGATGTGCTCAATTCTAAGCTTAAGTTCTTCCTTTGTTTGTTGATTGATGAATATATTTTCCTAATGAACTCATAACAACATAATCACAATTTATTTGAGTGCTCTGTAATTATATCTTCATTTATTTTGCATCTGATAAATTAAAATGAGCCCTGCATCCACCACCATACATGCACAATCCATCAAAGATTCATGTATGAATTAAAATATTTTTCAAAAAAAAAAAAAAAAAAAAAAAAAAAAGGCATTTTTTATTAGGGAGCTACATTTTTCTCAGTTTATTCATTCCTGTAGTCCACATATAGAAGTTTTCTGTCACCTACAAGAGCTAATATGACAAATTTTTGTATCTTCAGGAGACAAACTGTGTAGTACTGCTGATTTTTCTGCTGTTTTTTTTTTTTCCTTCTTCTTATTTGTCCCATAACATACATAATCTAAATCATTTGATTCTGGTGCAGGAGACATGTCAAACTGTGGTAAAATTTAACCGTAAACAAAGAACAGTTGATGTTAAAAAACAGCATAATAATAATAATATAATTTTGTTATACCGGTATATACATACAATAAAATCTAACACCTAATTACCCCTTGCTCAAATTATCATTTCATGCCCCATGAATTCTTCTACTGAATAGTAGCATTTCTCCCACAGAATGTGCTGTAGCCTTATTTTTAAAATTTCTGGCTTCATGATTAAATATGTTTTATCTCATTAACTTATTATATAGTGTGATCCCCACATACTGTGGAGTCCATGCATATAATTTCAATTGGTGTGTGGGTAACATAAAATCATTTTTATTTCTTGTGTTATATGTATGGTTAAAATGATTCTCCTCAAATAATTTTTGTCTATTGTGTAAAAAGATTATAATTTCATAAATGTATATGGAGGGAACAGTTAGGATTTGTAGATTCTGAAGTAACAAGCGACAAGACTCTGTTTGCTGTGCAGTACATATGTATTGGACAATTTTCTTTTACAGTTTCAGTATTCGAGATACACTACTTCAACTTCCCCAGAAAATGATCCCATATCTAATGAGAGATTCAAAATAATGATGACAAGCAATTTTTCATGTACTCAGGTCAATGGAATTTGCTAGTGCTGCATTGCAAATGCAGTGCTACGTAGTTTATGGGATAGGAAGTCAGTATGTGTATTGCAGTTTAAGTTCTTGTCCACGTTTAGTCACAGGAATTTGACTGTGTCAACTTCTTTCATAGGTTGATTGTTATGTTGTATATTAAGTTCCACACATTTTGAATGTTTGGTTTTGAAATGTACCGTACAGATTTTTGCAATGTTCAGTTTCAACCCATTTAACTGCAACCAGTTTTCTAAGGTACCAGTGTGCTTATGATGGAACTCAGAATTTTTTCTGAATTGTCATCTTCAATTAAAACAGAAGTATCATCTGCAAACAGAACTGATGGGGAAGTTATGTTTATGGGTAAGTCATTTATGTAGAAAAGGAACAGACTTGGACCCAAAATGGAGCCTTAAGGCACACCTTGTGATACTAGACTCCTTTTAGAATAATAATTCACTGCATCTGAAGTGATAGTTACCCCATGTTCTCTGTTGTGTAAGGATGATGTTAGCCAATTTAGAATATTGTCTTTAATTCTGTATTTGTCTAATTTGTAGATGAGCAAGTTGTGAAATGCTTTTGTGAGATCACAGAAGATACCTGCAGCTTTATTCCTCTGATCCAAAGATTTGTCTGTTGTTTCAATAACGTTATTCACTGCATCTAGAGTGTTTTTTCCTGGTTGAAATCCAAACTGCTTACTTATAATACAAGGTGTATAACTATGCTTCCACTGTTTGCCAATAGGTGGTGACAATGGTAAATAACGGTCAAAAGAAACAGATCACAGACATCAGGCAGTTGGGTTGGACCTCGGTCAACATAACCTCATTCAAACATTAGTCAATTTGTGTCTGCATCATAAAGTTGTTCTTGATTGAAAAGTCAGTTTACAAGCCTAATTCTCATCATTTGTGGGAGGTGTTACTGTTTTGTTTCGATATGAAGGAAGCAGTAGCTGAGTCTAATTGAATGCTCTCAAGTATATAGGGCAAGGATGCTATTAGTGAAAGAATGTGTCGTGAGTGGTTTCAATGCTTCAAGAACAGTGATTTTAACATCGTAGACTGGCATAGTGTTTTAGAAGATGCAGAATTGGAGACATTGCTGAGTGAAGACTCGCATCAAACTCAAGAAGATTTGGCACAATTAGTGAGAGTAACACAGCAGGCTATTTCAAACATCTGAAGGCTATGGGTATAATTCAGAAAGAAGGAACTTGGGTCCCTTGTGAGCTGAAACCAAGAGACGTTGAACGGCATTTGTTTGTTTATGAACAGTTGCTTCAGTGGCAAAAACCGAAGGGATTTCTGCATCACATTGTCACCAGGGACAAAAAATGGGTTAATTAAAATAACCCTAAACGCAAAAAATCATGGGGATATTGTAGTCATGCTTCCACGTTGACTGCCAAACCCAATATTCACGGCTCCAAGATCGTGCTCTGCATTTGGTGGGAACAGTTTGGCGTCATGTACTATGAGGTATTAAAACCAAGTGAAACAATCACAGGTGCTTGTTATCAAATGCAATTTATGCCTTTGAGCAGAGCATTAAAAGACAAATCACCACAATACTGTGAGAGGCACGATAAAGTGATTTTGCAGCAGAACAACACTCTACTCCACATTGCGAAAGAGGTAAAAACATACTTGGAAACATTGAAATGGGAAGTCCTACCCCACCTGCTGTATTCTCCAGACATTTCTCCCTCTGACTATCACCTATTTAGATCAATGGTGCATGGCCTGTCTGACCAACACTTCCGATCTCATGAAGAAGTCACAAATTGGATCGATTCATGGATTGCTTCAAAAGATGAACAATTTTTTTGACATGGGATTCATACACTGCCCAAAAGATGGGAGAAAGTAGTGGCTAGTGACAGAAAATACTTTGAATGATACATGTTTAACCAATTTGTTTCATAAAAGCCTCAAATGTTGGGGCAAAAATGGCAGAAGCAAAGTTCTACACTTTGTAATATCATTATTCACAATAAAGTTTTTGATCTGGTTTGCAGCTGCTTTCTCTGACACTTTTGACAGGACTGTAAGAATAGAAATAGGCCAATAGTTTCCTATGTCTTCCCTTGACCCTGTCTTGAACAGAGGTCTAACTTTGGCATACTTCATAACATTGGGAAAGCATCCCTGTTCAAAAGACTGGTTGAATATTTTAGTTAGGGTAGGTGCTATCATGCCACACACTATTTTAATCACTTTAGTGGATATCCCATCCCATCCAGCACACATACAAAAGTAAAAGTGGCACATTACATAACTTTTGAAACTAATACATTGTCAAGTCAAGCCATGAGGTGAGACCCTCTCTCCTTGATGTCCTCCTCACACCACAAGCTGCCACTTTCCATCAATATCCTAACCTCTGTAACATCCTGGCCAAACCCTTGTGATGCTTCCAAGCCATTGTCCCAAAGTTCCTACCTGTTCAATTGTTCCCACTGTACAACTTGCCTCATGCACAACCTATTACCACTTACTCCAGCCACCCTACTGGTAAATCCTAATCAGCGTGACTTGCAAAATCGTGTATGTTGTTTACCAAGTAACTATATAGGCCTGCCTGCCACTAAATTGGTTAAGAAGATTAACTGGCATAGAAGAACTATCCCTCTTGGGGACACCCATTATTCCAATGCTGAATATGCTCTGCAGCATGTTGTGAGATAACTGGGTGCTTGTTACTCTATATGGGCTATTTGGATTCTTTCACCCAAAACTACATGAGCTGTTTTTTTTTTCAACATCCTAAAGGTCATAAATAAGAGAGATGTGCATATAAAAATTATTTTATTACTATGTGTTACACACATTTGTATTCGCTTCTTGATATAATCACCAAATTGATTGAGGTATCTGTGGTTGAGTTTTCCAGTACTCACTTCAGAAAATGTTGCCACCACTGAACTGAAATGAATCTTGACATGGTCCTGAAGCTCCTTGTTAGTTGGGAAACACTGCCCTTCTACCCACTTCTTCAGTTCAAGGGAATGATGGAAGTCACTTGATGCTAGATCAGAAATGTAGGGCAGGTGATGGAAAATGTCCTGCTGAAACTGATAAATGAGCCATTGGGTTGCATCAGTACTGAGAGGTTCAGACACTGTCATGGATCATAACAATTAAAGAAATCAATCTGTCTCTTCTTTTGCTTTGAATGGCACTCTGCAGACACCATAAAGTTTCATGCAGTCAAATTAATTGTTAATTGTTGTTGCTGACAGCTTGAACTCACTTTTTGATCCAAGGTGGTAGAGTAGAGAGAAGATCTTGTAACCTTTGGAAATTCCATAAAGAAAGCCCACATAGTGAAACTATAGTTTTCTTTAAGCACTTCATCAACTCATTAAACAAGGTCATCTGTAGCCACAGACTTGCATCCTTGTACCCCTTCATCTCACACGTCACCTTGGCCATCTTTAAATTTTCTACACCATTTGTTTGCAACACCATCACTTGTAAAGTTTTCTCCATAAATGCAACTCATTCCTCATCAGTCTGTGCTATGATACACCCATATACTTGTAGGAAATGAATAAGACTTCACAATTCACATTTGGTGGGAGAATCAATTGAGATGGCATTGTTTATGTGACTGTAGCCCTGCACAGACTGACATCTTGAAGTCAGCAATGGCAGAGTGCAAGATACAGGAGATGCACAGTTGCCTTCTTCACTGACTGATACTTGTCTGGCATTTATGCTATGCAGTCAGAACTTGATGGAAGAAAGGGAGCCTTGTAATTTCCCTCAACTCCATATACACGAGCTCTTTTCTTTCCTATACCTAAAAACATTATTCATCTCTGCTCTCTTGTGCATCTTAACTTCTCTCTCTCTCCTTATTGTCTCTGGTGATGAAGCTGACATGGTACTTACCAATGTATCATCTCTAATGTAGTCCTTCTAAAACATCCCTCTTCATCTTTATCTACTCCTCATAAATGGGGTTGAGCGACTTGTAGTTCCTTCTTACCCCCTCAGCTCATTCCTCTCTGCCCCAAGTGTGGAAGTATTGTTTATGAATGCAAGTTAGTGCATAATTTTTGCCTCGTGATGGTAATCAGTACCCAACAATCTATTAGTTTCCTTGATTGAATATTCCACTGGCACATTAGCTTGCAATTTGTTATGTTGGTTACTGTGTTTCTCATGTTTTTGTTAGTTTTCTTATCACCTTACATTATTGTTATGTGTAGCTCTTAGTTAAAATATTCCTCAATATGATCAGTATAGGTAATTGTTTTTTTTTTTTTTCACTGATTCTGATATAAGAAATCTTTTAATGTAGGAAGGTTATCAAAAGTTATTCTTAAGGATTTGAACAATGTATTTTCTATTCATTTTGCTTTCAGGTGGAGTTTTTACTTTTGTACTTGGTACTGATGAGTCTTGTAGCACTCATCAGTATTGTAATGGACCCCTGCACCCTCGTACGGAATACACTTTCAAAGTACGGGCTTATACCTCTCACGGCTATCAAGATTCGTTTGTTGTTCCATTCCACACAGGTCTGTTTATTTCACTCTAATTCCAAATAAAGACAATATTTTTTTTTGAAAACTCTGATATTAATGAAGTCTTTTATTTACTATGATGCTGTGGTATTTAATTAATTAATATATGCACTTCATGACAGAGTCAGCTTACCATTTATATTTTTCCTGTGTTGTAAAAGTGTTTCATTTAGTTTTATGCTTCATGCACAGATATAATAAAAATGTTTAGTTAATTTCCATTTTTTTGCAATTTTTTCTTGCAGACAGTGAAGTTGCAGTTGGACTAACCTTGGGCCTTGTGTTTGGGTTTTTAATGGCAGGGACTGTTTTATTTGGATTTGTCATGTACCGGAATGGCCAGATATCTTGGTGAATATTTGAAACTGTTTTTAGTTTTGAGTGAACAAATTCCCATTATTATGTTATACTAAAATGCTAATATATATCTGATTTTTTGTAGCTCTTTGGCAACCATCCTTAATAATAATGACACAAGAGATGTTTGTCCTCGGCCCATTCCTCTCAAAAATTTTGCAAAGCATTGTGAGCTGTTGTTAGACATACCTGGACGATTAAGCAGTGAATTCCAGTTACTTTCTACATTATGTGTTGATATCAATGATACAAATACATTTTCTGTTGGTCGACTACCTGATAATAAACGCAAAAATCGCTATATCAACATCCTGCCATGTAAGTATACCAATATCACTTAAAATATAACCTGTTTTGCAAGAGGGATGCAGGAACCATTAAATGAACTATCACATCTTAACACATCTCCTGTCATTCTGTCCATTCTTCTTGTCAGTGTTTTCCACATGTTCCTCTCCTTGCTGAATCTACAGATTAACTACATATTTATTATCTTATTTGTCCACTGATTTTCAGCATACTTCTTTAGCACCACATCTCACTGTATATTCATAAAATAATAGTAGATAAATGCCATCTCTGATTTTGTTCTTTCCACTGTATGTATGTTAGATTTTTTAAAGAATGTCAATGGGTATGAAAACAGTGATTTGTGCCCTTTAGTTCACTTTTTTCAAAAAGTCAAAAGAATAAATGAATACTCCTGGTATTTTTGAATGAGCACAATGGACTGATGAATACACAAATTTAAAACCAAACTTGAATTAATAGTTTTCAAATCATGGAAAGAATGAAGATTAGGCATTAATGCCTGACAGTCACATAAATAAGTTTGAAACAGTTAAGTTTTTTGATTATTTCCTTTAGAGTTTGACATTCTGTCCCATCTGATATATCTAAAAATAATAATTTGACAAATTTTTATGCTTTCTGACTAGCAGAATGGCATTACATGCCTACAATGGATATAGTAATATTAAATTATTAATTTTCAGTATGTGGTAAATACTCATCCATTTATGTAGGGTGGCCAGGTGCAAGTTGTTTCCACACAAGTACACCGATGAAAATGATAAGTGTTATACCATGAAACATCAGTCTGATATTTATCAAACACTGTGAAGATTTCATCACATAATTGGTACTAAATTATTATACTTTCATTCCATTTGGGACTGATGTCGATTATCAGCATCACTATGAGCTGTGAATCCCACTGAAACAAGTAGGCTACACCCCTGCATTCGAGGTGGCCTGAATTGTTACAGCTGCTGAATGACAGCTTGAGGAATTCTTGCCACACTTGAGACATTTGCTTTCTCATCTGGTAAAGACTGCTGGCTGCTGGCTGGTATGAAGGTATACATCTATCTATTGCATCCCAGACAGAACCAGCAGATATAGCAGGTCAGTAAATTATCTGTACATCCTTCAGCCTGTTACTGATGTGAACTGTAATGTGGGGTTTTCCTTTATCCTAGCAGGTGAGTAAATAATCTGTACTTCCTTCAGCCTGTTACTAGTGTGAACTGCAATGTGGGGTTTTCCTTTATCCTGCTTGAACACAATGTCATTTGATATCCTGGTCCTGAAGGTTGCAGAAACATGGTTCACTTTTCTTTTTATATACTTACAAGCATTCAGCCTCCCTACAACAATTACCAAGTCAGTCCTACTGTCATATCCAATAACTCAGTAACTTTCCATGTCATGGTTCCAAGTGTTGGAGAGGTATGGATCTTGAGAGTTGATAGTTCCTATGAAATTTCATTAAGCATTTATTTAAATGTTGTTGTTGATCAGATTTATTTGTCCATTTATTTGTTCATCATATTCTATAGATTCTTCCTTAGACATAAGCAAAACTCCTCATTGATCAGCACAGAATGCCACCCGGTGTCCCAGTTGAATCTAGGTCTACACCATGCAAGTCTGTATGTTTAGTGTTATATGTTGGTTCTCTGATGCTCCACATCTGACCCAGTCAGTTCTGATCCAATTCATTATGCACCAGTATCATTGAGGTACAGTAGAACCTTGAGTATCTGAATATTGGCCAACTGACCAACCATGTAACTGAATTGTTTCTAATTCGTCCATGCCCTCCACTGAGGGGGCATGACTCCCCTCTTCATCAATGCTGAGTTGCCAACAATATTAATAGTTTGCACTCTGTTACAATGACTTGTGTTAACTTTAGTGCATAAAGTAAACTTATATTATAAATAGCTTAAATGTAAAAATATTGTCCTCTCTGTGAGAGATAAATACAAGATTAATAAAAGATTGGAGGAGTGTTATACAATGAAACATTGGGTCAGATGTGGAGCATCAGTGAACCAATCTGCAACCAAGTTACCTAATTAGTACAAGGTTGGTAAGACAAGAATTTTGGATATAAAAAAAACAAAAGACAAGCATCATCAGTTCTGTATCTCAGCTTGATTCTGCTGATCGATCAACAAGGTGTGAAACTATTAAGTTCACCATGAACACAGATCTAGAACATGCTGTTTACAAGTGGTTTACAGAAAAAAGATCACCAGGAGAACCTTTCTGTGGTCCCATTCTATGTGAAAATGCAGTTCTGTTCAATTAAAATGTTGGAGGGCTGCTGAATGTCAAAGCAATCACAGGCTGGTTAATATGCTTCAAGTCAAGACACAGCATTTGTAAGCTTCAAATACAAGGAGAAAAACTGTCGGCTGACTCTTCATCAGCTGATCCTTTCAAAATATGACTAAGAGATGTATTGAAGGAAGAAGCTTATGCTCTCAAAAATGCTTACAATGCTAATGAAACTGGGCTCAATTGGAAAGCTTAGCCAAGAAAAACTCTTGCTTCACATCATGAATTAGCAGCACCTGGTGCTAAATTAAGCAAGGGTTGTATAACTGCGGTAGCTTGTGCTAATGCTACTGATAGAGACAGACTGCCCATGCTCCCATGGATAAAAGTACAAAACTGCATTACTTTTTGAAAAACATTACTGTATCTCCAATGACTATTGTTTACACCTCTCAAAAAGCACCTGGATGGATAATATGAATTTCCCAGAATGGTTTATCAAACAATGGAAGATCCAGGATGGAATGTAACAATATATATATAATATTAATAATATTGCCAGAATGGTTTATGGAAGTTTTTGTGTTGTCTGTTAAAGCACACCAGTTAAAGAATAGCAAAATCGAAAATTCTGAATGAACTGGTAATTCTGGGTTGTTTTTCATTCTTGTCCACTTGCTCATTCTTTACCTAATTGGATAGTGCCTTACTATCTCTAGGTTATGCAAGTTAAGTGCTTTGCACTATTCCTGCACTTCCTAATGTGTATGTTGTCCACATGTTCAGCAATGGCCATGATCGTATTAATGGTATTAGTGGACTATTACTAAGACGTGACAGCCAATGGGCTAAATACACCCTGTGATGCGGTGCACTGCTTGATTGAGCTGTGTTAATTATTGTAGTGTGGGGACTATTTACCCAACTGGAAGAGCATTATCCTGTGACTAAGCATCAAAGAGCTAAAACTGCTGATCTGAGGACTGCTACAATGGTACGCCACACAGTTACTGTTAACTTCTGGACACTACTGTTCCCAATTTTGATTTTAGCTGCCACATTCCAGAGATGAATTTTGTGTGTCAGTGAACTGTATAGGTTCACAGTAAGGTATTTTAGAGTGTTGCAATATTGGAGAATTTGATCTCTAAATGCGACATTAGGTTTGTACTTTATTTGTTTATTCTGTAGGTGGAAAATTGATAGAATGGGCTATTGAGGGTTTGGTTGAAATGAATTATGTTTGAAGTATTCATCCAACATCTTCATGTCTGATGTTAGTGTTGCTTCAACTTCTCTCAAACTTTCATTGTGAGCAGGCAAAGCAATATTGTCAGCATAAATACATTGGTTGGAAGAAAGTAATGATAACACTGCCGTAACGTGGAGGTTGTCCATCATATAGCATTTCTGCTGTCTGATGAGTCTGTGAGGTTATGACCTGTTGGCCAATGTGGAGGAACCTCTTCATGGCACATGCTACAACACAAGAGAACATATCACCTGGGTCATAGGATGGTTGTTGTGCGACATCAGCTGATGGTATTTGATGCCTTCCATCTCTGTGGGGAAAGGGGATAATGATGTGGGGCAGTCATACTGAGGGTATGTTATATGATATACACTCCTGGAAATGGAAAAAAGAACACATTGACACCGGTGTGTCAGACCCACCATACTTGCTCCGGACACTGCGAGAGGGCTGTACAAGCAATGATCACACGCACGGCACAGCGGACACACCAGGAACCGCGGTGTTGGCCGTCGAATGGCGCTAGCTGCGCAGCATTTGTGCACCGCCGCCGTCAGTGTCAGCCAGTTTGCCGTGGCATACGGAGCTCCATCGCAGTCTTTAACACTGGTAGTATGCCGCGACAGCGTGGACGTGAACCGTATGTGCAGTTGACGGACTTTGAGCGAGGGCTTATAGTGGGCATGCAGGAGGCCGGGTGGACGTACCGCCGAATTGCTCATGTGGGGCGTGAGGTCTCCACAGTACATCAATGTTGTGGCCAGTGGTCGGCAGAAGGTGCACGTGCCCGTCGACCTGGGACCGGACCGCAGCGACGCACGGATGCACGCCAAGACCGTAGGATCCTACGCAGTGCCGTAGGGGACCACACTGCCACTTCCCAGCAAATTAGGGACACTGTTGCTCCTGGGGTATCGGTGAGGACCATTCGCAACTGTCTCCATGAAGCTGGGCTACGGTCCCGCACACCGTTAGGCCGTCTTCCGGTCACGCCCCAACATCGTGCAGCCCGCCTCCAGTGGTGTCACGACAGGCGTGAATGGAGGGACAAATGGAGACGTGTCGTCTTCAGCGATGAGAGTCACTTCTGCCTTGGTGCCAATGATGGTCGTATGCGTGTTTGGCGCCGTGCAGGTGAGTGCCACAATCAGGACTGCATATGACCGAGGCACACAGGGCCAACACCCGGCATCATGGTGTGGGGGGCGATCTCCTACACTGGCCGTACACCACTGGTGATCGTCGAGGGGACACTGAATAGTGCACGGTACATCCAAACCGTCATCGAACCCATCATTCTACCATTCCTAGACCGGCAAGGGAACTTGCTGTTCCAACAGGACAATGCACGTCCGCATGTATCCCGTGCCGCCCAACGTGCTCTAGAAGGTGTAAGTCAACTACCCTGGCCAGCAAGATCTCCAGATCTGTCCCCCATTGAGCATGTTTGGGACTGGATGAAGCGTCGCCTCACGCGGTCTGCACATCCAGCACGAACGCTGGTCCAACTGAGGCGCCAGGTGGAAATGGCATGGCAAGCCGTTCCACAGGACTACATCCAGCATCTCTACGATCGTCTCCATGGGAGAATAGCAGCCTGCATTGCTGCGAAAGGTGGATATACACTGTACTAGTGCCGACATTGTGCATGCTCTGTTGCCTGTGTCAATGTGCCTGTGGTTCTGTCAGTGTGATCATGTGATGTATCTGACCCCAGCAATGTGTCAATAAAGTTTCCCCTTCCTGGGACAATGAATTCACACTGTTCTTATTTCAATTTCCAGGAGTGTATTTTATTGTCCTGTGAGGTACAAAGCATGTTGTCACTAACATTAATCAGAGCAAACTAACTGTAGGTCCAGAGAGCTTAGTTGAGCTACCTCAGGACAACTTATTGTTTCAGGCAACTCCATGGAGCTATGTCCCCACATACTGTGATAACTAGTTATAAAATATTCTCTGTTGTAATAAATAGTAAAATGATCATTCAATAAATACCACACAAACAGTATTAAATTATACAGTGGAATGTAGCAAACCAACCACATCTGTGTATTCTGGTCGTCATGAGCTGCTGAGCACTGCTACACTGACTTGCTGATATTTTCATATGATGCCCAACAATTGGCATCACTTGCACATCATGAAAAAGGTGAACATTCAAACACATGTACCTCAAATTTCCATTGGGGAAACAATACTTCTGTTGCAACTGTAACACAGTAAAAAGCAATGTACACAATGTACACAAAGGGTCTGAAAGGGATAAGACTCAATTAGACTCACAAAAAATTGTTCTTCAAGCTGCCAAATAAGTGTCATGGTAAAATATAAATAAAGTTAAAAACTTTTAAATGTGGTTCACAGTGTATGACAACATGTGAGAGGCGATCAGTGTATTTTGTTCACCATATTAAGTAACAGTCTGCCTTTGGTAACAATAATACCATACAGAATAACTATAAATTGATGGTTGTCATCCCTCACACACAAAGAAACAGTATAATCTGCACAGATACAGAAAGTAATCAATCATGCGCGATCCAAATATATCTTATGAACTAATATAAAATTTGTATGTTTCTTTGTTTAATAGAACAAATCACATGTGAGTATGGTCAGTATTATTAACACATAGCTATGGAGGGACACTGAAGTAATTATGTATTTTTAAAGCAACATGAAACTATCAGAATGTGTTTCCAAAATCACATCAGAAAGTAGTGAAAGAAAACTCTGCAGATTTGTAACATCTGTTAATTGCAGATGAACTTCAAAGTTAGAAACTAATTATTACATCTACAATAGTGTTCCTCTTTGAGGCAGAAACATAAAGTGACAGAAGGAGAGATCACAGAAAGCATTTGACAAATATTCAGCAGAGGGTGAGAAAGGTGAGCCCAGGTAGAAGTCTAGGTACAGACTGCTTAGATCAGGTAGACGCAATGGGCAATAATGACATAGTGCTCAGCTCGGCATGTAGCAAGTATAACTGTAGCAGCCACAGGGTTAAATAATAATAAACTATACAGTGTTAGAGATACATTATTAACTATGAGTATTATGAAAAAACATTCTTTTACACATCACAAATTGAACTGATAATGTCTCATTTATGTGCACATACATGAATTACCAGCAGTTAACATACAAAAATAGATAATTATCTCTTTATTTAAGAAGTAGCAATATTCTTGATTGCAGATGCACAGGTATCAGACAATTGTGGTGGCATCATACGTTCCACTACCTCCTTGTTGTGTCAGCTGCAGCTCAAGAAATCACTAATTCAAAACTCTCATATATACATAATTAAATTGGATAGATCAGGGCTTCCCAATGTGTGGTCCATGGACCCCTTAGGGGTCCGCTGGCTCTTTCTCGGGGGTCTGCTGCCACCTTTCACCAAATTGTGTAAAATAATGAGTAAAATTATTGAATAAAAATGTGAAAATCAAATTCAGAACTTTTTTTTTGTGTGTGTGAAAATCATGTGTACTTTTACTTCAGGTCATATTCCCAAGCAGCCTTTGCAGTTCCTAAGTGAAAACGCATACACAGTTTAGTGCCGGAGAATGTGTCTTCTCTGATCGACTGTTTCGCAACAATGCAGAACTGGAAAATGGCTTTATAAAACAGATTTCCAGAATAGATTTTGAAGTGTTTACCTGACCAACCAAAAGTGGAACTGGAACATCGGCTTACGAAATTCGGTTTGGAAAATGCATGTAAACTGGGTGAATGTGTTTCCACACATGGCACAACAGGACAACTGTCCTTTAAAGGGAATTCCTTGGCCTCTTTTCTTTTGTGATGTGTTTGTATCCCGAATCATGGGTCTGCCTCTTTTCTTCACAGCCGCGCGAAATGGCGGCGCAGTCTGAGGCGCCATGTCGTGGATTGCGCGGTCGCTCCCGCCGGAGGTTTGAGTCCTCCCTCGGGCATGTGTGTGTGTGTGTGTGTGTGTGTGTGTGTGTGTGTGTGTGTGTGTGTGTGTGTTGTCCTTAGCGGAAGTTAAACTTGAGTTAATAGTGTATAAGACTAGGGACTGATGACCTCAGGAGTTAAGTCCCATAGGCTTTACATATATTTGAAAATTTTTCTTCGGATTTCATGAGAAACCACACACACACACACACACACACACACACACACACACACACACACAGAGCGACTGTTATGAAACATGCATACACAACAGTAGCCAAACATAGGAAGTGAACAGACCATAAGCGGCAGCTTGTCAACAGCGAACAGTTTGGACGTGACGTCGATTGCTCTTGGAGGAAGGCAGCTCCAACATGTGAAATGTCAATTACCAAGTAATTTTAATCAGGCTATAGTGTGTTCAACAAAGGGAGGAAATTCACTAGTAAGTGTCTGGATACTGTAGAAATTCAAATTGGATCGTTAATTTCAAGTTTTTTCATTCATCTCTAAACCAAAGACTACTGATACTTCGGGGTGGGAGGGGGGGGGGGGGGGGTCATTGGAAACATGGCCCTTGCATTAAGAGCTTTCAGTTCCCATGGGTTTCGCTCTGAAATTTAAAGTTACTGTGCTCTTGACTGACTAGGGGTCCGCCATGGATTTTCAATTGAAGAAGGGGTCCGCTGGCTGAAAAGGTTGGGAAGCCCTGGGATAGATGAAGAAACTAATCAGCTAGGGGTGGTAGAACACACACATAAAAGAAGGTTAGAAGGTTGTAATTTGGCAAGCTTTTGGAGCCAGTGGCTCCTTCTTCAGACAGAAGGGTTGAAGGGGAAGGAAGAGGGGTGAAGGAAAAGATTTGGAGAGGTCTAGGAAAAGGGGTAGATTTTGGAAAAGTCACCCAGAACCACAGGTCAGGGGAGACTTACAGCATGGGATGAGGAGAAAAGATTGATTTTTGGGGACTGCATTGGATGATATTTGAAAACCTGAGAGCTTAAAGGTGTAAGACAGGGAAATATGCAAGACAGAGGTCACTGAAGTGTAATCTCTGTCTTGCATATTACCCTGACCTCCTGTTTGCTACTCACCATACAGAGGAGATGTTGAGTCACAGACAGCCACAAGAAAAAGATAGCTAAAAATGTGAGCTTTTGGTAAAAGGCATACTTTTAAAGTAGACAAAGCACACACATTCATGCAAGCACAACTCACACACACGCATGACTGCTGTCTCTGGCCTCATTGGCACAACCAAAGTATTCCTAAAGATGTGGGCTTTTGGCCTAAAGACCATCTTCTAAAGTGAGCAGCACACAGACACACACACACACACACACACACACACACACACACACACACACATTCATGCAAACACAAATCACACACACATGACCATTGCCTCTGGCCACCAAGCTCACTTGTATAGCAGTCTTTTTGTGTGTCTGTCTGTGATTCAGCATCTCCTCTATATGGTGAGTACCAATATTGCCATTATTCTATCCTGGATTTTCTGTTGTTTGTTTTGGAATTTTATAACATATTCTGAGTATGTACTTGGATATAGATTTTTTATGGCTTATGGTAATTCCATTACAGTACATTATATAACTTTTACACTCAGATGTTTGTGATAATCACTCTAGACAATCTTCATGTTTAAGTAATTGCTTCAGAAACATGTCTTGTTCATTCTGTGTACTCTGATATGGTGTTTTGAGTAGACAAGATGGGTTGTTGATGCCATTACTTAGGCCTGAATATGATCCAGAGTGATCAAAACATGTAATGAAATTAAAAAATTGTGGAAGGGAGAATTGTCTTAATTATTTATTTTAAAATGATTAATTTGATATACATAATAATGTGATGACATTTATTCAGTGAAAATTTTCACTGGTTGGATAACTCAAACCAATTTAAGTAAGAAAATAACTACAGGAATGTTTGATGGAGTCGATAAAAGTGATGTACTAAGAACTGATCACCAGTTATAAACAAGAACTCATTAGCAGGAAAGTTCTTTGTGAACTGCATATTTTGCTTTGTTTCAAGATGTGTTATGTATTTGTAAGAATCAACTATGTAATTATATTCCATATGTGTGCACTCATGCAGAAGTTTTGCTGTTGTATTTCAGTTGATGCTAATCGTGTAAAGTTGGATATCGTTGATGGCGATCCATCATCCGACTATATAAATGCATCTTTTATTCAGGTAATTTTCTGTTATTTCAACAAGAAACTACCATAAATAAATTATTTAATATTTGATGACAATATTATGAAAAGGGTAGACTGCTACTTACCAGTAGAGGAGATGCTGAATCACAGACAGGCACACAAAGAGACTGCTGTAAATACAAGCTTTTGGCCAAAAGGGCTTCTTTTAATGTAGAATATGTACACACATTCATGCAAAAACAACTTGCATACACATGGCCATTGTGTGTGGCCAAAGAGGCTGTGGCTTTCAATTAAGAGATAGAGACATATAAACTGACACAAACAGTTGGGATAATAATATGAATAAAGTGGCTATGTTGTATTTAACACAAAACATTATCCAAATATTGTGTTTGACTTTTAAAACCATTGCAAAATGTCCAGAAATATGTATCTTAACAGGAAGAAAATATCAAGGCAGAAATGGCATAAGTATGAAGGACTTTTATAAATCCTTGAACTGATATCTAGGGAGAGGAACTGAAGACTAGAAAAATCTGAATGAATATTGGTGGCTCATAACCAAAGTAATGCACTCCTCCAGCTGCCACTTGTAACTCTACCAACCTCTCTTTAATAATGAATATCCAAAAGTCAAACTGATATGATCTAAGTAGTGTTTCTACTGTAATAAACATAGTTTTTAACACTCTGCACAGTATTGTGATGAGTGGAAGTTACACCAAAAAATTATACATAACCTGTTGTTTTTGTTGCTGCCTCCACCTTGTTGAATTCTTCTTTAAAAATTTGCATGATTCTGTATTTGCATGTGGAAGCTATGTAAATAAAAGATTCAGGTGTATTTTCAAATTTATCATCATTTATTTGTTCTTCACATGATATAAACAGCATTTCCAAAAGACTGACTGTCCAAAGCACATCAAGGCAAAACACTAATATAAAAACACTAAGATAAAAAACTGAGCTAAAAAAACTGCAGCAGTAGACACACATACCCACACGCACACATACACTCACACAAGTGCAACTTGCACACACATCTGCAGTCTCAGAGAGCTGAAACTACCAGCTCTCTGAGACTGCAGACGTGTGTGCAAGTTGCGCTTGTGTGAGTGTGTGTGTGTGCGTGTGTGTATGTGTGTCTACTGCTGTCAAAGGCCTTAATAACCGAAAGCTATGATTGTGTGAATCTTTTTATTGTTCCTATCATGATTCAGCATCTCCGCTATATGGTGAGTAGCAACTTTCCTTCTCTTAAATTATATAAACATGTATATAAGTCTTATTATGTTTGAAAAACTTACTCCTCTTGTTTCTTACTGTGTCATCCGTCATCATAGCTGATGAAATGTGTGTCCACCCATCAGCTACTGTTGTGCCTTGTATATTGTTTTAAATCATATTTTTTATCACCTTTTCATTCTTATCTTCTCACATACTCTTGAAATCATTTCCAAATAAGTTAGTTAATTTGAGATATTTTGCATTTTTACTTTACCATTTGCTTGAAACTCCAACTTTGTCTTTAATAGCTTCTTTGTTCTATTTTAGATTTTTCTTTTGTTTTGCTTTCCTCATATACACAAAATCTTTTGTGCAGTTTCGACATTTTGTCGATGTAGGGCCAGCAACCCTTTTGTTTAATTAAGAGTTTATTACTTCTGTCACAGTTGCAGTACATATATTTTAATGGCTTGTTTCAAACTGACTGGGCCATCCTCAAGTCTGACCTACTGAGGCAGCACTGCAGTGGTTTGAAGCTAATCACCAAAATATACTTACTGCAACCGTAAAAATGTTAAGAAATTATAGTTGCTACTCACCATGCAGTGGAGATGCTGAGTTACATGTAGGCACAACAAAAAGAATGTCAGAAAGTGAGCTTTCAGACAGCAAGGCCTTTGTTGGAAATAGAAAACGTACACAAACACTTATGCAAATGCAACTCACACACATATAAAAACAGTCTCTGGCTGCTGAAGCCTGACAGCAAGCAGCAGCACATGATGGGAGAAGCAACCAGGTGGTGGGGGTAAGAAGGAGGCTGGGGCTGGTAAGGGGAGGGATAGCAAGTAGGAGTGGGAATGATAAAGTGCTGCTTGTGGGAGCATACAGGGGTGAGGTGGAGAGAGGACAGGGCAGCTAAGTGTAGTGGGGATGTTGGACAGAGGGTAAGGTTGGAGGGTTAGTAGAAAAGGAGAGAAGTAAAACAATTGTGGGTGAACTGGTGGAACAGAGGGCTGTGTAGTGTCAGAATGGGAACAGAGAAGGGGTTAGTTGGGTAAAGACAATGATCAATGAAGGTTGAGGCCAGGAAGGTTACGGGAACATAGGATATATTGTAGGAAGAGTTCCGCTGGGCACATTTCAGAAAAGCTGGTGTTGGTGGGAAGGATCCAGATGGATCCTGTGAAGCAATCATTGAAATGAAGAACATCATGTTGGGTGGCATGCTCAGCAACATGGTGGTCCAACTGTTCCTTGGCCACATTTTGTCGATGGCCTTTCATGCAGACAAAGAACTTGTTGTGTCTCATGCCCTCGAATGCAGCACAGTGGTTGCAGCTTAGCTTGTAGATCACATGACTGGTTTCACAGGTAACCCTGCCTTTGATGACATAGATGATGCTTTTGACTGGACTGGAGTTGGTGGTGGTGAGAGGATGTATGGGACAGGTCTTGCATCTAGGTTTATTACAGGGATATGAGCCTTGAGGCAAGGGGTTGGGAGCAGGGGTTGTCTAGGGATGGATAAGGATATTGTGTATGTTTGATAGGTGGTGGAATGTCACTGTTGGAGAGGTGGGATTGATAGTGGGTAGGGCATTCCTCATTTCAGGGCATGTTGAGTGGTAGTCGAAATCCTGGCAGATAATATGATTCAGTTGTCCAGTCCTGGGTGGTACTGAGTCATGAGGGGAATGCTCCTCTGTGGCCAGATGGTGAGACTTTGGGAGATGGTGAGTGACTGGAGAGATAAGGCTCAGATGAGCTTTTTTACAAAGTTGAGAGAGTAATTACAGTCTGCGAATAGGTTGGCTTAGGATGCTACCATGTGGGTGCCCATAGCCATACCCTGGATTTGTTTGTACATAATAGCTTCAAAGAAGAAGTAGTTATGGGTGAGGATATAGTTGGTCACAGTGAGTAGGAAGGAGGCTGTAGGTTTGAAATCTGTCAGAAATTGGGAAAGGCAATATTCAATAGCAGTAAGGCCTTGGGCATTAGAGATGATAGTGTAAAGGGAGGTGGCATCAACAGCAGTGAACAAGGCACCATGTAGTAAAGGAACAGCAACTGTGGGGAATAAATGGAGGAGATGGTTGGTATCTTTTATATAGGAGGGTAAGTTGTCAGTAATATGCTGAAGGTGTTGGTCTATGAGAGCAGAGATTCTTTCAGTGGGGAGCAGAGATTCTTTCAGTGGGTGTACAGTAACTGGCCACAGTGGGGTGTCCTAAGTGGTTGGGTTTATGGACTTTACAAAGCATGTAGAATGTAGTGTGGGGTGTAGTAGGCGTGAGGTGAGAGATGGACTCCAGGGAGAGGTTCTGGGATGGGCCTAAGGATTTGAGGAGAGATTGGAATGGGGTCACTGTGCCAGGGTTTGTAGGTGAATGAATCTGATAGCTGGTGGAGACCTTCTGTCAGGTAATCCTAGCAGTTCAAAACAACAGTGGTGGAGTCTGTGTCAGCAGGTAGGATTATGTTGGAATCAGTTTTTACTTGGTGGGTTGCAGTTCTTTCTGTTAGTTTGCTTGTTTAGGGTTCTGGGGAATGGTGGTGAGGCTAGGTTTGAGGTTAAGAAATTCTGGAAAGTTAACAGGGGGTGATTTGAGGGCAGTAGGAATGGTTCACAGTTGGATGGAGGAGTGACTGAATCATGAATTGTTCAGCATTGGTCTTTGGCTGAGTCTGATTGGTAGACTTGATGGGGGGCGGAGGTGGGGGGTGGGGGGGAAGAAAAAAAAATGTTTCCCTGTAGGGATCGGGGATCGGGAAAGGAGAGAAGTTCTTTAACAAGTCCTGCAAGACTGAATTTGGGAGTGGGGCAGAATTTGAGATCTTTGGAGATCTTACACATCTGTGACTCTAAGGCTGTTGGAGGAAATGTTCATGAGTGTGTTTTGGGGCTGTTTAGGTTCTGGATTTTGTATAGTGTGGGAGGGAGTTTTTGAGAGGGGGGTGAATGTAGAAAGTCTGTGAGGCAGGGTTTGTCGGCTATGAGGAGATGTGGGGGACGATTGGAGGTTGTTGTAGAGGTGGTGGATAGTGGTAGTCCATGGTGGGTATAGGAAAAGGGTAGAGAGTTTTTTAAGGTGACATTGAGCATGTTGATCAGGTTCCTGGACAATTTCCTAATATTGCTGAATTCTGTCCTGGATTTATCATTGTTTCAGTTTGTACTGCAACTATAACAGATTTGTAATAAATTAATCATGAAAACCTTTTGTTGTATGTATTAGTATGTTTGATAAATAATTATCCCTTTCCTCTACATTCTGCATGTTTAATTTGATCATTTATACTTCACTATACTTAAGTAAATTCTCATAGTGTACCTTTCTGAAATCCTCTCTGATGACTCTCTTCCTTCTAGCATTGTATCAAATTTTACTCTATATCTTACAAGTCTATAATCACTTGCAATTCTAAATGGGTTTAGGACCATCATCATATTCTATAGTATTTTATCATAATAATCAAAAGACAATATCAGAAAAAGATGACTAGTTCTGCTGAAGAAATCTCAGGGGCTATTATAATACTTTTGGAAGACAATACAACTGTCTTCCACCCCCTCCAACTTTACATTAATTCTGACAACTGAGGACAGAGAAATGACAGGATCTTTCAATAAGCTTTTAACTTTCAAGAACTCAGGAAACTTTTGAAAATCAATACAAACTTTAAAAAAATGTATAATTTTAAACTGCCTGGTATTCACTGATGGCCTTTCTCTCCTGTCCAACAACATTCTGCAAACCTGTCAACAGGTAAATTACTACAGGAAATAACATAGAAACTCAGGTCCAGCATATCATTTGGGAGTGGAGGATGGACTGCATTTTCTTAGTATTCTACCAATCAGCTTAAATCTTCCACCTGCCTCCCCCCCCCCCCCCCCCCCCTCTCACCTCCTGTCCCAATTCTTAACTGATTCACCTCTTGCACCCAAATATGCCTATAATGATGATATAAATGTAATATAGAAAATAAGTTTTCTTGCATCATGAAGGATACATATGAACAGTAATTATAATCATACTCACTGAAAATTCAAGAACGTATCACATTCTAATTTTAAATGTAGTTGTCACTATGTGTGTGTTACCTTCCATATCTTGTGAGTAGCATTTGAACAACTTTATAATAACAAAACAATCATTTTTTGACAATATCATGTAACTGGAAAAATAAAAGAATGTACTCACCAAGTGTCGGCAGAACACACACATAAAAGAAGGTTATAGTTAGGTAAGCCTTTGGAGCCAGTGGCTCATTCTTCAGGCAGAAGGGTTGAAGGGGTAGGAAGAGGGTGAAGGAAAAGGACTGGAGAGATCTAAGAAAAGGGTAGATTTTGGGAAAGTCACCCAGAACCATGGGTCAGGGGAGACTTACCAGATGGGATGTGACTCATCCTGTCCAATAAGTCTCCCCTGACCTGCAGTTCTGGGTGACTTTCCCATAATGTACCCATTTTCCTAGAACTTTTCAGTTCTTTTCCTTCAGCCCTCTTCCTTCCCCTTCAACCCTTCTGCCTGAAGAAGGAGCTACTGGCTCTGAAGGCTTGGCTAACCATAACCCTCTTTTATGTGGGAGTGCTTCTCCTGCTTGGTAAATAGATTTGAACAACTTTCACAGATAAATTACATTCACCATCAGTTATATGGGGCATTCAAAAAGAAACAAGCCGGAGGCAATAGTACGGAAACCATTACCTGTATGTTAGAAGTATCAACCCTGGCTGTTGAGACACTTGTCCCACTTTGAGACACGGTGGTGAATGGCTGTCTCATAATATTCCCAGGGCTGCGATGTTAACCAGCTCCGTACATACAGCTGGATGTCATCATACAAGGTGAATCGTTTGTCCCAATACTGACGTTCTTCTTTGGTCAAGATGGCCCCTTCTGATTCACTTCCTGCAGCACAGGACAACAGTGAATGCCCAGAATTAGTCACAAACCTTGACCATACTTCAACAAGCGAACAAATCAAAATGACCTGGCAATCTCACCCATGGGGTCATTCTGCTTCACAACAATGCAAAGCCTCATACAGGCACAGAGTCGTGGCACTCCAGCAGAAATTCTAATGGAAGGTTCTTGGCCACCCACTATACAGTACAGACCTCTCTGTGATTATATCATTTTTGGTCCCCTTAAAAAGGCTCTGAGGGGCAAATGATTCATCTCGGTTGTTGACATCCAGCTGTACTTGCAGAACTGGTTAACATCGCAGCCCCGGGAATTTTATGACACAGCCATTAACTGCCTTGTGTCACAGTGGGAGAAGTGTCTCAACAGCCAGGATCAATACTTCTAAAATACAGGTACTAGTTTCTGTAATTATGCCCCCGGCTTGTTTCTTTTTGAATGCCCCTTATATTATAATCAGCTAGTAACTTTCTTTCTTTTTTTCTACATTGGTGTTGCCATGAAAGCACAAGTATCATCATTGTGATATACATATTTTTCCTAATTGCCACATCAGTACTGCTCACCAATTAATTAGTTTTTATGATCAATGACCCACTTCTATCTACATTACCTGATTTTCTTACCTGCATGTTCAATGAATGCATGCATATACAGTTTCTATTCATTAACTGAGTTTGTGTAAAATCAAAGGTTACTAGCATTTATGAGAATTAAAATAAGTTCTGGGGCAAGAAATCTGCTTTAAGTTCCTTCCACACAAATCATTTCAAGACTTTTGGCTTTGTGCAAGTTGGTAGTATTACATATTCTTTCATAAAATGATAAGTTTATTACCTTACAATGTAATGTTATAGAAGGCTAAAGATAAAAAATATATACTTTTTTTACATTGGCCACTTCTCTCATAAGAATGAAAAAAATGGTCCATGCAGACTGTAATCAATTTATTGTCTGTACTATTAGCTAATTTTGACCATTGGTCATTTTCAGGCACTCATCACAAGCCTCAATCTTCAGATAATATTGAACTAAGGGACATAACCTTATTTGGTTTCTGTTTAGTTCTGTTTTTCAGTAAGACTATAGATTATTTAAATCTGTAATGGAGCTTTCTTTGGTTTGTTAAGAATTTTCTAATGAATTCGTTGAACCATGTCACATATTTCCCATCCATTATAATGTTGTATGATTCATAATTATCTGTTCAGTAACAGCAAGTTATGCACATGCTGATGGGTACTTGGCCCAGTTTATGTACTTCAGGAGATACATAAAGGATGCTCCTCAGAAAGAGTACAAGCTAGCTTAAATCTGTATTCCAGAGCAAAATCCAGTCCACATCATATCAAAGTTCCACCAATGGCAAATAAAGTCCACAATATTGACACCAGTGTCAAACCAGTAACACACTTGCTGCATACACCACATATTGTGTAGCATCTGACTCAGACTGGCTCTGGGCCAGCTTATGTGCTGAATTTTGGTGTAGTCCCATCAGAGGGCACTCCTGATGACCAGCATCCTCTGGGTAATGGCACAATATCAGTCATCAGTCATATCATGCCAGTTATTTTATTTCAGTAGTGATGTCAGCTGGCAGCAATACAATCTGTTACATTTCTTGAAAAATATTAGATTTATAACAACAAAAATAATCAATTTTTGATAACATAATGTAATTGGATAGATAAAAAATTACATTATATTATTAATATTAGATTGATAGCTCCTCTACATTTTTGTCTGTGTTGAAAATTAACAATCAGTTTATTGTCACGTTATGCTTACACTTCATAAAACTACATCTATACACTGCAAACCACCATGAGGCTGTTGTTGTTGTTGTTGTTGTTGTTGTTGATGTTGTTGTTGTATTTATTGGTCCTGTTGCCTACAAAGCAGCTTATGCATAAGACATTGGACATGTCAATTATAAACATGCAGCTGAAAGTCATTTCTAGGCATAAGTATTTAAGGTTACAGTAATACACTTTATACATAAGTATTTAGGCCTATATAACACACTTCACAAATTTAAATATTCTTCAATGGAGTAAAAGCAGTGATGCTGTAAATATGACTTAGGGATTTTCCAAAGGTACTGACCTCAGTAATATCTTTTATGTTTTCAGGAAGTTTGTTATAAAGCTTAACTACCATGTGAATAGCACCTTTTGGTACAGATCTGTGCTGATTTGGGTTATATGTAAGTTTCTGTTTTGTCTGGTAAAATGATCTTGTATATCACATTTTTTTTCAGTCTGCAGTCCTTACCTATTAATTTATTACAAAGAATAAAAGGGTTTTCATAATGTATACACATGGTAGTGGAGGAATACCAGATTTCTTAAACAGAGGTTTACAAGTCTTGCCCCCAAACACGATTCTAATGGCCCTTTTCTGTAGTTTAAAAGTGCTATTAACTGTTTTAGCATTTTTCCAGAAAGTGACCCCATATCTCATATGAGAATGAAAGTAGGCATGATATGCATTCATTGCTTTTTTCTCACAACAGCATGATTTTAGTGAGCAAAGAAGGTGACATGTTTTGCTCAGTTCTGCATTGAGATATTCAATATGCTTATTCCATTTGACATTGCTATGCAGTCCTAAGAGTTTGGTTTCAGTATTGTTACCAACTAGTTCATCATTGATAGAGACCAATGGGATAAACATGTTCTTGTTAGGAGAATTGTGGAATTTTAGTGAAATGGTTTTTTTACTGTTTATTACAACCTTATTATTCTTTGCCCAGTTACTGACTGCTGTAACTGTTCATTGTTGTCACCTTTTAGTAGAATTGTGGTATCATCTGCAAATATGATTGTTTTATGTGCATTAACATTTAAGTTTAGATCATTTATGTACAGCAGGAATAGAAGGGGTCCCATTACTGATCATTGTGGTACACCACTTTTAATTTGTTTATAGTCAGATAAGTGTTCAGACACAGTTTTTAATTCAATATTTGTGTGCTTGCTGCACATTGTTGCTTATGATCAGTCAGGAAGGAGCTGATCCATTTGTTGGACAGACCTCAAGTACCATACCTTTCAAGCTCTTATAGCAGAATTTTATGATCCACCATGTCAAAAGCTTTTGACAATTCAATAAATACCCCTGTTCATTCCTGCTTTTTGTCCATCAGGTTTAGGATGGATTTGCACTTGTAAATAACACTTGCCATTGATGCCTTATTTCTGAATCCATGTTTTTCATGACATAGGATGCTGTTTTTATTTATAAATTTCACAAGTTTGTCATACACAACCATTTTAAATACATAAGAGATGCAAGAGGAAATTGTGATGGGTCTGTAGTTATTTACATTAGCTTTCTCACCTTTTTAGTATACTGGAATAACTTTTGATGTTTTCAATACATCAGGGAAAGTACCTGCCTGAAGTGAGCAGTCACGTAAGTGAGTGAGTATTTAAATTAGGTTTGATGCACTCTTCATTAATATTATTGCAGGTATACCATCACTGCCTGCAGGGATGGAATTTTTTAGTCCTTTCATTGCTTTAACTACTTCATTTTGTGAAACAGAACTGATGTACATTGGCCCTCAATATGCACTTATTTTATATTCATTTGCCTGGGTGCTCTTAAAGTTTGATTGTGACATATTATCAGCAACACATGTGAAAAAATTGTTAAATGTGTTGGCTACTTCTAAGGGGTTTGTTACTTTTTACACGATTGTCTGTATTTCCATATTCTTTTTTTTTTTTAAACACTCAACATAGCCTTTGAACACAAACATACACACAAAATTCAAGCTTTCGCAACAAACTGTTGCCTCATCAGGAAAGAGGGAAGAAGAGGGAAAGACGAAAGGATGTGGGTTTTAAGGGAGAGGGTAAGGAGTCATTCCAGTCCCGGGAGTGGAAAGACTTATCTTAGGGGGAAAAAGTGACGGGTATACACTCGCACACACACACATATCCATCCACACATATACAGACACAAGCAGACATATTTAAAGACCAAAGACAGAAATATATGTGGAGAGATAAAGGTGAACTAGAAAGCAACTGGAGATCTGGTATGAAAAAAGGCGAAAAAGTGTTGGTTAAGTTGATCCTGTGGTGAACTTGGGTTGGTAGACAGCGATGTGCATAAAGGTTAGGTGGTTGTGTTGCCGCTAAATCACGTTAAAGGACGGAGAAATTCGGAAAAATTTCGAAAAAACGTATTAAAAAGAGTGGTGTTGTGGTGAAAGATTACGAAAATGGGGCTAACAATTGTCTGACGAAGAAATAATGACGTTAAAACCTGTGGGGAGTGGCTAAAATGATCAGTGATGTGCGAAAAACGGAAGTGGAAATAAAGTGAAAGTTATTAGAACTAGCCTAAATGGTTGTTTAATACGTGAAAGCAGCTGTTATTGAACTAGAAACGGTGGACTTTAAGCAGCGGTAGTGTTGAAAGCGGAAAATAAAATTTTTTCGGTTATGGTTTGGAAGTGGGTTACGTATTATTGAGCATATATAGGCGGGATAAAATTGTATAGTAGATTACGGTAAAAGGGGAAGGTGAATACAAAGTGAGACTACTGGTAAAAACAGAAAGAGAAAATAAAGAGAAAATAAGACGACAGGAAAGATTTCGAAATGCAACAGCGACAATAACAAACGTAATTGTTGGGTTCAAATTAATGATATGGTTATAATAGAAGGAAACATTCCACGTAGGAAAAATATACCTAAAAACAAAGATGATGTGACTTACCAAATGAAAGTGCTGGCAGGTTGACAGACACACAAACGAACACAAACATACACACAAAATTCAAGCTTTCGCAACAAACTGTTGCCTCATCAGGAAAGAGGGAAGAAGAGGGAAAGACGAAAGGATGTGGGTTTTAAGGGAGAGGGTAAGGAGTCATTCCAGTCCCGGGAGCGGAAAGACTTACCTTAGGGGGAAAAAGGGATGGGTATACACTCGCACACACACACATATCCATCCACACATATACAGACACAAGCAGACATATTTAAAGACTTTAAATATGTACTTGGGTAGCAGCTTTTACTTCAGCACTTAAATTATAGGATGTTGCAAGATTCAAAAGGGTCTCTCTATTTCCACTACTTGTGAGGAAATCAATATTGAAGTCACAACAGATTATCAATGCACAATCCTTTTTATTTACTTTATCTAGCAATGACTCCATTTTGTTTAAGAAAAGTTCAAAATTTCCAGATGGTGATCATTAAACTGTAGCAATAACCAGGTTGAAGTGAGTAATTTTTGTAGCTGCAATTTCATAATCCTTTTCGACATTTGTTCTAGTTAAGTCAGATAGGGTAATAAAATACACATTTTTCCTTTGTGTAGATTGCCACACCACCCTGCATGCTGTTTTTCCTGCAGTAGTAAGAAGCCAAAATGAATTTGTTTATTTTTGTATTCTGGATGAATTCTGAGTTAAGCCAGTGCTCAGTAATGAATAACACTGAGATATTTTTAAGTTTGTCTGTTAACAGTACATTAATTTCATCGATCTTATTACACAGGGATTGTACATTATGGTGTTAAATTTTTAGATCAGGCATATTCATGATTTTATAATTGGGAGTCATATTTACAGCATCATATACCTTTAGTTTAAATTAGAATCATCAGTGGCATTGTATTTTTGTTCTTCTTTCTTGTTCATTTTGTTTTCCACACTGTTGTTGGAAGGATGTACAGGAAGCTGATGTATCACAGGGTACATCCAATTGCACCAGTTATTAAGATTTCTTGCCATTCCATTCAGGTATGGAGCATGGGAAGAATGGTTGTTTCCACTGAACAATTTGTATTATTTTTTAAGCTGTGAAAGCTGTTGATATTATAATAGCACAAAGGTCACATATTTTGTTACTTGGGTCAAAAGGCTAAGGCAGATTGCTAACCAGCAGAACTGTGGTATTACTGTTATTAGTGGATTATCTAACTGAATGACATAAATAATTTGGACAGGAAACATTTAGTACATGCATGGAAGTCTCATTCAATCATTAAAACATTGAAATTACTACAATATATAAACACACACACACACACACACACACACACACACACACACACACACACACACACACACACACACACACACACATATTTACAGAGGTTGTACTACTAACTGTCTTTGAACAGTTCTGTCATATGAGTACTGGTAGCTGATTTATTTATTTATTTATTTATTATCATCCCAATGATCACATTTGTGATATAAGATTTGTCAGGGCACATTTTAACAACTATATAATATCTTTACAAAATTTGTATCTGTGCTGAATTCATACTAATCTATCTTATGTTTAATACAATATACAACTAATAAGTGTTTTTACAACATAATTTTTTATGCACTGATGTAATTTCATTTGTCACATTAACTTAAACATATATTTTATACAGTTGCGCAGAGATATTCACTTATGCTGTAATAGCATTTGTCCAGCATGTGGTTCTTTAGAACAGTTTTAAATTTATCCTCATTTTCCAGCTCTTTGATAAGTTTTGGTAGTGCATTAAAAAGTTTGATGCCTTGATTACATACATGTTTCTGGCTTCGGGTCCTTGTTACAGCTTGTATGTGAAGATCTTTACATTGCCGTGTATCGTAATTATGGAAGTCTGTATTGGTTTTCATTTTGTCCTGATTTCTTTTGATCACCAACAGACATTTCAGAATGTATAATGATGGAATTGTTAAAATTTTCAATGCTTTAAAAAGGGGCCTACAATGTGTTTGAGGTGGGCTGTGGCTGTGGGTCATTATCCGAATAGCACGTTTTTGCAATTTGAAAATCTCATTTAGACAACAATTTGTTTTTCCCCAGAATACTATCCCATAGGATGCAATGGACTGAAAATAGTCAAAATATACTAATCTGGTACAGTCATTACTACAAACTCTTGAAATTATTCTAAGCACAAAACATGCTGATGCAGATAGCAACAAGTTACTAATTTAATCATCTTCCTCACTTATTTACATTCAGGTTATTTTACATTCTGAGTACATTAAATTACTTAAATTGTTTGTCACATTATTGTGTGCTTAGTATGTGTGCAATGGAAGCTTATCATGTGTTGCCAGGAAGTATGTGGTATAGACGTCTGACTAACACAAGTTTTACACGAGAAGTTAGAGTAACTTTCCTGAGGCAGAAAGTCAAGAAGTGGTTCCACATAGCTAGTATATGGCACTGATCAGTTTTCATGAAACTTCTCCATTAATAAACTGATATCCAAATAATGTTCAGCTTTTTTGACAACAGTCCATGTTCCTTTCTACCACCGTCATTTTAATGATTCGGAAGATCTATTTCATCAAAGGGAGATCACCTATGATTTGATCTGAATAAAAAAACAAAACAAAAAAACAAAAAAAAGAAATGGGTATGGAATCACAACCAAATGGAATGACAACCAAGCAGTTGCAAAGGACAAATTGACAGTATATCTACTGATAACATATGTTATCTTCTTGTTCTGAAACATTTCAGCCAAGCACTTAGTGCCAGTTTCTCACTGTTGGTCATTTTAATCCTTTATCTTACTGCATTGACACATTGCAGATTGGAACATATTTTACAGGACATGCCTGGTTCTTAATACCTATCTGACATCATTTTATGTTAATTACCATACTCCTCTTGTTGTGTACACCCTTTCACTTCTGTACTGTATATCTTACATCAAGTTCTTGCTCCTCTTTTATCACTTCTGACATTTGCTTCCAATTATCAGCTGGTTTTTGCCTTTCTGTATTGTCTTTTCATCTTTTTATTTATTTTGATATTTTTTCTATGGCATTTATCTATGCTTCTCATTTGTTGGTTAGTTTGATTTATATATTTTTATTGTCTTAGCTTGCTGGTCTGATCTATGCCTTTTGATCCAGTGATTTGGGCATGTATTCACTTTGTCTCTAAATATTCCTGTTTCTTCTAATCCCTTTCTCATTTTTGCTCTTATGCAGACTCTGTTGGTATCCATTAACCAGCAACAAGAGTATCTCTTTGTTATTGTAATTTCATTTTGAAATCTTTTGCATTATAAATGAAAATAATTTAGGAATCAAGGAGGCCACTCTCCCCCCCCCCCCCCCCCCCCCACACACACACACACACAGAGAGAGAGAGAGAGAGAGAGAGAGAGAGAGAGAGAGAGAGAGAGAGTGTGTTTTGCCCCTACATTGTGCCATCTCATCATACACTGTGTCGAGCCAGGAGTTCTTGTGTGTGTGTGTGTGTGTGTGTGTGTGTGTGTGTGTGTGTGTGTGTGTGTGGGTGGGTGGGTGTGTTGTAAGTTGTCAAAGGTTTTCTTCTGAAAGCTGACAAGCTTTCATTCTTTCCTGTGTGTGCCTACCAATGCCTTTACTCGTAAATTATTTAAATTCTAGCCTATCAGAACTTTTTTTCCTATACTTACATTATAGATATTAGTGGCAATGTCTGCAAATTTCTTGTTCTACATACACTGCTCTTGACTTACACAACTGTTGTGCATCATGGAATATACCTATTTTATTTTAAAGGCATCAGTTTATTATTTATAACTGGAATAAAACTGGCATGTGCTGTATGTGTTACTGGTATATAAACTCTCATTTATTATACAGGGTATCCAGTGAAGGAGTCCCGGATTTCGGGATTAAATATATCATAAACTAAGACCAATAGGTGAGTTCATCAAATGGTATGTTTATTGTAAAATCTATAGAAATTTTACGCAAACGCTATGCAGAAGGATCAAAATAATTTGAAAAGCTGTTGACACATAACATTGTATGCTGAACAGTTCATTCAGTATCAGTGCACACAATGAAATGCATCCTCTGCAAGCAGTCTTTCCAATCACATCACAGTCCTTTCAAAATGTCCACCACTAGTGGTATGATGTTCATGTAGTGAGCAATGAAATTTGACACCACATAATGTGATGTCTCAATGGAAATGAAATCAGGTGTCACAGAGATTACTGATTGAAGCTCATACTTTGTGGTGAGATGGTTCTGGTAGACAGTGACTTTCAATGTATCCCACAAAAAGTAGTCACAAGGACTCAGGAAGCCAGGTCATACCTGCACCAGTAAATTTGTGATAATCCAATGTAACAACTACTCCCAAAGTACGCATTAAGAAATTGAAACACCTGTTTGGTGTGATGAGGTCTGGCCTCATTTTGCGGGAACCACTTAGTGTCTGGTCAATCCTAGAAATTATTCCCAAATTGTTCACTAGTAATTATTTTTTGCACAAAAACGGCCATTAATGCCTCTGCTGCATACTGCAGCCATAACACTAACTTTGGGAGAATACCGTGGTACAATGTTTTTGATTCACACAAATGGAGATTTTCAGAACCACACAATCACAAGTATGGTTGATTCATGACTCTAGTGTGCATCTGTGAACTAGATGCAGCCAACATCAAATCCTTCTTTATCAGTCATTATGAGAATCTGGTTTACAGATTCAGCTATCTGTTGCACAGCTTATATAGGTATGGCCTGGTGGCTTTGGATTTTGAATGGAAAGGTGTAGCTCTATTTCAGTATTTTCTGTGCGCTGGAACACATCAAACCAGTCTGCACTGCAATTCTTCAGAGGTATTTCCTTTCATTTTTCTGAATAACTTTAGAAACCATTCCAACATTTTCAGGAATAACTAGTTTACCTGGAGCCAACATTTCCCATTAGATCATCAGCCATACTGCCTGTGCATTGGAATTTGGTGAACAGCTTGTGAATGTTTTTCATGTCACATTGCTTTGGAACATTAAATCAAGTTTGAAAATGGTACCTTGTCATTGTAGGACTGTGGTCTAAGCTGTGGTATTCCATTACCAGAACAGCATATTTTTCAATGGAATACATGGTTTCAACCTCTTCCTTGACTACACTAACCTCCTTTCATATTTCAACTGCTTGCTGTGATCTGTGACACACTACTTATAGGAACTGTGTATCATGATTACAGCACTATCTGTTAGCAGCTTTTTGAGCTATTTCAAAACTTCTGTACAACATCTACATAAAATTCCTACAGCTTTCACAATAAACATACAATTTGCTGCTCTCATCTGCCAGTCTTAGTTTTGAGATATTTAATTTTGATACCAGAGATGCAGCATTCAACTGAGAAGGTTTCACACTACCAGCTATTGGTTGTCCATCTTTGACAGATGAGTGACAGCATTAGTCCCATTAATTTATAGACACACATCATCTGTCCATACATACAGACATACTTACATTTTTATAATATGAATGGATTAGTAAAATGTCATTAAAAATGCAATGTCATGTCTTTGGTTCTTCATTTCCTGGAATAGAACACCTACTATCAAGTTAATACTAATCATGATATTTTTCCTTACAGGGATATAGTAAAAACATTGAGTACATAGCAACACAAGGTCCTAAGGAAGAAACTGTAAAGGATTTCTGGCTCATGGTCTACCAGTATGATGTGACCATAATAGTGATGGTCACTCAGTTAGAAGAACAAGGAAAGGTTAGAATCCTTAAATTATTATTACTATTTAGCTTTGAATGAGTAGAAATTTTGTTATTTACATGATATGGTATATATATGGTTTTGTTTATTCACTAGAAATAAGGTCTTCTTCTCAATACATGCCAGTCATAGAGCATTTAAAATCTGTGGACATCTTAGACTAAATAATCTTTCTGACCCATCTTTAAGTTTGTAATTCGTTGCTTTAGGATCAAACAGATTTGCTAAATGCAGAAACGAAACAGCATCACTCAGATTAAATGTGTATAGTTGAGTAAGGCATTGCACAGAATGAAGGCTGTTTATGCAATTGCTTGATTTCCTAGGGCGGTATAATGGAAATCCCCATTAGTAACATCAGAAATAATGGTGCCCATTGCAGATTAGTGTTCAGCATCATTCCATGTAGGTAGCTTATCCTTTTTATAAATTATTAGTGTACTCATATAAATACTAGACAAAACACATACTACATTGGCAGTCATGTGTGTGTGAGTTGCTTTTGTGTGTGTATGAGTGTGTTTGTCATCTAATTCTGATGAAGGTCTTACTGGCCAAAAGCTGTGTTTGTGAAAGTCTTTTTGTTGTGCCCATGTGTGACTCAGCATCTTTGCTATATGGTGAGTAGCAACTTTCCTTTTCACAATATTATTACATTGACTTTTCTTATTTTTATATATTTTTTTCCCTTTAGAGTGGTTGCCTTCTTGTTGAGTGTATTGTATTTATTTAGACCTATATCTGTTCCACATACAATGCAAACCTATGTGAATGTTGATTTTAATTTCAGTGGACGTGGTTAGAAGCAAAGAACTGTAATTTACAAAACTGAATATTTGGAAACATGTGCACCATAATGTAGTGGAAGGATATAGGTGTATGAGTTGATTTGAGCTGCTTGCTAGTGGTTGTCTGAAGAACTGTTTAACAAAAAATATTTTCTTTTTGGCTACAAAGAGATGCAAGTCCACATACATCTCTTTAGCTCCAAACGTTTTGTAAACTATTGTGGTCAGGTGATTTGATACATTATAATCTGGCATATTAGAAGCTGTTCTTGCATTCAAAGCCTTAAAACAGAAGGATGGAAGAAGGTGAACATATTAAGATGAATGTAAATATGAACAGACAGACAGTGGAAGTGCTAGTAGTGATGGTTTGATGAAGCATGTACAATAACTTTCCCAGTCTGTAACAACCCATCATTGCTTTTAATGTTAATTTAGGGGGAAGAACAAGAATGAAAACATCATTACGTTCTTGATGATGTCATAAATCACACCCCACTGAAGAGCACTGGCCAGAAGTTCCTCATTTCAGGCCATTCCTATATAGAGGATTTTATGAGTCTACCATCAATGATGACATGAATTTTGACAATCAAAACCAGGATACCCAAGCTCTGCAATAATGATGTTAAATATGCTGTCACAAATGCCTTTAACAGCACAGAAATTGCAGCAGTTACTTTCATTTGTGCCTTCAATTTACCAACCATTCTACACAGATCTTAAGCACAAATCAAAGATATCTGTTTCCAAACAATAAAGGAGACCACCAGGAAGTGGAGGGCAAAGCACACAATCTGCTAAAGAAGTAGTGCCTTCTGATAATGCTACAATAGACATTCCACATAGCAGGAGCAGTTCATTCTACAGGAATAGAGGGGCCTGGCCCCACCAGAAATTTTGTGATATTTTTTTTTCAGTTTTATATCAGACAGTTTGAGTATGACATGATTGTAGTGTAGTATGACTGACAGAAACCCAACATAATCAGACCAGTTTCTCTGTTGCACACAAACACAAAGTGTATCATTCTGAAGTTACAAACTAATTTCTCTTTCCCCATCACATTCATTCAAAGCCAAGGGCCAGTGGCAGGTGGCCTGTAGCCCCACACTCCCTCCACACACCTGGTCTACAGTCACAGTGGTGCAATAAAATGGTTTCCCCTTCTCCACCTCGCCCCTCACTAAAGTATAGCTGTGAGCAAGCAAGCACGGGCTCAGTGGAAAGACCACCACATCTTAACCCCTGTTTTCCTGAACCCCAGCCATGTTGTGGGGCCAGCAGCAGATTTCCCTTCCTTCTCCCACACCCCCAGATCCTAAAACTGCAGTCACAGTGACATGACCAAGCTGTTCCTCTCTCTCCACCTCAGCCCTTGCCCTAGTGCAGCTTAATGCCACCTTGAGTGGGCCTGACTGGAAATATTCAAAGTATGCAGCTTTGGTTGTTTCCCACTCTCAAACAGCTGCCACTGAATGAATGACAAATGTTGCCAAATTCAGTCTTTTATATAGGTCAATGATGTGAATTGACCAGTTTAGATTGTTATTAATATGGAATCCCAGGAATTTGGAAGACTCAACTCTCAATATTTCCTTGTCACTGCATTTTATTTCAACATTTTCCCATTTTTGTTTGCTGTTCTAAACTGAATGAACTGAGTCGTGATAACATCGAGGGACAGACAATTTTAAGTGAACCAATCTAGAGCTTCTTTGAACATAGTGATCACAGTATTCACTAGACTCCAGCTGGGTAATTTGTCAATCCAATCATTGTGATGCCTGCAGATACTGTGAAATGTTCTTTTTATGTCACACACAATGGAAAGTCATTGGTAAAGATTAGGAAAAGTAAGGGACCAAATGCTAAGCCCTGTGGTACTCCACATTTCACTGTGCCCCAGTGGAGCAGGCAGGTGCTACAGTGCTACTGCAGAATTATTGAATACTACCTTCTGTCATCTAGATATGACTCGAGCTGCATCCCTGCTTTACCATTTAAGGTGTAGTACTCAGCCTGCATGAATAGAATTTTGTGATCTACACAGTCAAATGCTTTAGATAGATCACATGATTCAGTAGAATAAATACATTCTTCATCTTAGCTGCAATGTTGCAGAAGATCATGCCATAAGATAAGACTGGGTGAAAGTATGCTAGTAATCTTGTCTGCAGATCAACACAGTGAGAGAGGCATCTGAGTGCAAAGCCAGGTAAACTGAGCTTTATGATTAACTTACCCACATGCTGTTGACACCTCCACTTATAACTGGTACATTGGGTAGGACCCTATGCCATACACTTCACAGTGGTTTGCACAGTGTAGATGTAGATGTAGAACTAGGACAGAAACTATCAAGAACTGCAAAGCTGAGTACTTGGAGTAGTATTGCTGTATAATTTCTAAAGTATTATATATATATGTATATATATATATATATATATATATATATATATATATATATATATATATATATATAATTTCTAAAGTATTATATATATATATATATAATAGAAGGAAACATTCCACGAAGGAAAAATATACCTAAAAACAAAGATGATGTGACTTACCAAATGAAAGTGCTGGCAGGTCGACAGACACACAAACGAACACAAACATACACACAAAATTCAAGCTTTCGCAACAAACTGTTGCCTCATCAGGAAAGAGGGAAGGAGAGGGAAAGACGAAAGACGAAAGGATGTGGTTCCTGATGAGGCAACAGTTTGTTGCAAAAGCTTGAATTTTGTGTGTATGTTTGTGTTCGTTTGTGTGTCTGTCGACCTGCCAGCACTTTCATTTGGTAAGTCACATCATCTTTGTTTTTATATATATATATATATATATATATATATATATATATATATATATATATATATATATATATATATATATAGAGAGAGAGAGAGAGAGAGAGAGAGAGAGAGAGAGAGAGAAGTTGTGAGCTTTCCATTATTGTAGTATAATTTCTAAAGTATTATTTATATAGAGAAGTTGTGAGCTTTCCATTATTTTAGGGGATAAAAATAAAAAATTGCATTACTACATTTCATTAATAAGTTTGTTTATTTCCTGCTTGTGCAGAAAATGCAAATTAACCAAATCTCAGTTTTTACCATCATGGCAGTTAATCACATACAGAAACAGCACCCTTTGTGAAAATATTTGACTGGTAACATTTCGCTAATTCAGAAATTTCCACAGATTTCTTCTGTAAATTATGTACCAGTATCATAGTCAGTAACATTTTTTACTAAGTGAAAGTACAAAAAGTGTCCTAATTGCAATTTTTCATTGAGCAGTGACCCATAAATATTATTTCCAGGGGGAAAGGGGGGGGGCAGTGGTGGTGGAACCCACATGTCACATTTGACAGGTGAAGTGGAAACTGCTGCAGAGAAGTAAGAAACAGTTGCCAGTGTGAAGAAAGAAATAATTGACAGTTGGAAGATTGCCTATGGTTTTTTTATCTCAAGTGCTGTGAAGCTACCAGTTTGATAGAGTTTGGGCAGAGGTGTCAGTCGAGGCGGAAGTACAGAGTCAGAGATGTTGTTGAATGACAAGTGAGGTATGAGCGGTGGCATGTATATGTGCGGATGGATATGTGTGTGTGTGTGTGTGTGTGTCTGTGAGTGTGTGAGTGCACGAGTGTATACCTGTCCTTTTTTCCCCCTAAGGTAAGTCTTTCCTCTCCTGGGATTGGAATGACTCCTTACCCTCTCCCTTAAAACCCACATCCTTTTGTCTTTCCCTCTCCTTCCCTCTTTCCTGATGAAGCAACCGTGGGTTGTGAAAGCTTGAATTTTGTGTGTGTGTTTGTGTTTGTTTGTGTGTCTATCAACATACCAACGCTTTTGTTTGGTAAGTTGCATCATCTTTGTTTATATATATATATATATATATATACCTAAAAACAAAGATGATGTGACTTACCAAATGAAAGTGCTGGCAGGTCGACAGACACACAAATGAACACAAACATACACACAAAATTCAAGCTTTCGCAACAAACTGTTGCCTCATCAGGAAAGAGGGAAGGAGAGGGAAAGACGAAAGGATGTGGGTTTTAAGGGAGAGGGTAAGGAGTCATTCCAGTCCCGGGAGCGGAAAGACTTACCTTATGGGGAAAAAAGGACGGGTATACACTCGCACACACACAAATATCCATCCACACATATACAGACACAAGCAGACATATTTCAATGTTTCCTTCTATTATATATGGTGTCTGTGTATGTGTGGATGGATATGTGTGTGTGTGCGAGTGTATACCTGTCCTTTTTTCCCCCAAGGTAAGTCTTTCCGCTCCCGGGATTGGAATGACTCCTTACCCTCTCCCTTAAAACTCATATCCTTTTGTCTTTCCTTCTCCTTCCCTCTTTCCTGACGAGGCAACCGTTGGTTGCGAAAGCTTGGATTTTGTGTGTATGTTTGTGTTTGTTTGTGTGTCTGTCGACCTGCCAGCACTTTCATTTGGTAAGTCACATCATCTTTGTTTTTAAATATATTTTTCCTTCATGGAATGTTTCCTTCTATTATAACCGTATCATATATATATATATATATATATATATCTTGACACTGAATACAAAACTACTGAAAAATATTTCTGAGAGGATGTTCACCCCCAGATTTTGCCTTGACTATACAGTCCACAGAATGTATTCTCAACTATTTCAACTCCTGAAATCACTATTTAATTCATTATTTATGATGTACATTAAAAAAATAAATAAATATTCCGTGATAGCAAAAATAAAAATAAATTTCCTCTTATTGGTTATTTCACTTTCACTGGGTTAAAGTACTCACCGTAGAGTTTGCTAAAGTATACAGTATGATCTTGACTATGTAAAGTAAGATGTATAACAAATAAATTTCCAATGGTGTGTCAAATATCAAAGAACAAATATCATGATGGTAAATGGCTGATTAAGGTTGTCTGCACAATTTCAGCTGTGTCACGTTCCTAAGTCCAAATAACAAAAAATTCAAATGGTCCTACATAAAAATCAAACAACCCCAATCTATGCCAGGTAAAAGCATACACAAATGTTCAAATATACCCTTTCTAACCCCCACTCTATGAATAGACAAAATATAGGTAAAAATATGCAAATATTCACACTACAAAATAAATATGAATATAAACTACAAAAAATATTTTACAGTATTAGCTTCAAATAGGTTAAGTTATCCGATTTCTCACTTCTAAGTGTTTGAATTTGCAAAAAGCAGTGGACATTAATTGAGATTTTTATGAATTGTAATTTTCTTTCAATTAGTGTTTTTATTATTATTGGGTCAGAATATTCATAACGTGCCTTAACAAGGTGTTTCAACACTGTGACTACTCTGTTCTACCACATCCTCATTTTTCTGTCTATTGTCTACTGGAATTACATCTGGAATTACATTGTCATTCTCATTTCCATTGCCAAGCACATGAACATCAGCTATCACACATACAGCACCAGTCCAGCTTTTTCACTCATTTCACAGTCACTCAACATTCTCACTAATCCATACTCATCAAACCTGTTTTCAACACTATCAATGGCTACTACTGCATTACTGCTGTCAAAGAAATTTGTCAAAATGTTTTCTTCTAATTTTAATTCAGATTTTCTTCTACTTTTTTGTTTATCTTTGTTCCCAGATAAAAAAAATTCTCAAAATGCCCTATCAAACTTTATTTTATTCACTTCAGATTTTATACTGGGTACAAAATTTTGGTATGTCCTATTTGTTCTATCTCTTCCCCTTCTCAAATTACCACAGTGTGCCTGATTATAATCCCTATGTCTATTTGCCCCACTTTGCCAGGCTCCGAAACAGACAGGTCTTAGTTTACTGGACCATTTCTTCTGTTTTCGAAATTGTTACTATTGTTTCCCTGATTTTGTCCACACTGCCTATTTCTTGGTTCAGAATTCCTATTCTCTGGTCTCTGCCTATCATTTCTCTCTCCATTTCTTATGTCATTATTTCTGAATCTACTGTTAAAATGATCATTAAAAGCTCTGTTATTGTTATTCCTGCTATCATCTGGTCTGTTATTATATCTGTCATATCTCTCCCATGTCAAATCCAATTTATCTATATATCTAAGAAACTGTTCTATAGTGTCTCAGGTCAGTAGACAAGACTCCACAGTACCCTGTGTGGTAATCTACATTTTAATGCACCTCTCTGGATCATCTCGTCTAGTGGTTTATCAAGATGCACCAAAGTTCATAATTGTTGTTCACAAAAGGTTTTCATTCATCCACTACCCAGTTTGAAATTTGGCCCATTCAAAAATTCTGACTTACATCTACATCTACATCGATACTCCGCAAGCCACCTGACCGTGTGTGGCGGAGGGACTTACTTCTGGCTTGTTTAGTTTCTGACCAGAATTTGTTCATAAAAGCTCATTTTATCTCAGTAAATGACATTTTAGGTTTGATTGCTTGGTTTGCCCATGACAAAGCCTCCCCATCCAATTTTTTTTTTATATTTAATTTTCATATTATCCCTCATTTTATTTTTGAAGTTATCTTTAATTTGGCACATGAAATCAACTGGATGTATATTTCCCACCCCTGAAAATGTTTTTATGTTGACATTGTTCCACAATGGACTGTAACCACAGAAAGATTTCACAGCAACGGAATCACCGATTTCTTGGAATTTAGATTTGTAGTTCATAATTTTGCCTAAACAAGTGCCTACATCTTCTTTCAAGTTTGCAAAATTCTCATTTCCGAGTTGTATACTTTGGTCTGTTTCTGTGAATTTCTTTATATAATCTTTGTTGAGCTTTTTCAATTGTAACACTTCTACAGTAGCAACTTTTTCGGAATTTTCCATGGACTCTAGCCTCTCTTCAAAATTTTGGTGTTCCTGTTTCAAGGTAACAATTTCCCCTTCTATAGTTGACACATTTCTGGTATTCTTGTCTACTTTTTCCCAACACCTCTCTAAACTCTCTTTTGTCTTGCAGATTTGATTCCCATGTTTGTCTATTTTTTTATTGATACAGTCAAGCTATTGTCCAAAAAAAAGTTTTATGTTGATTAAACGATTTTCCAATTGCCTTTTGCTGTTCTTCCATTGATCTTTTTTGTTCTTCAATTAACTGAACTAACCAATACATTTGATTCAAATCCACAAAAAGGTGAACATACACTACTGTGGTCACTGTCCTCTCCAGTTTCATTGTCCCGTTCAACTACACTATTATCAGTAATATCTATGCTATTTTGCATGTTTCCATTAGCCTCCCCATTATCATCAACTTCCCTATCCATATTAACAATTACAGTCAACATTTCCCACAAGTAAACTATTAAATAAATTTTGTATTCACAGTTAGTTCTCCAAATTACGTTTTCACATAAGTGTCATTAAGACCTTTATATTGTTACTCACTTTTTTGTTGTTCAGTTATCGAAAATATGGAATAATATTTGAACAAGCGAATTAACTCTGAAACAAAATACAAGATTTGTTTACAGAATTACACTGCATCCCAACTCCTCCACATTTAAAACGTAACTATTCTTAGGTTAAACATTTATATTGTGATTTTTGTGTACTCATCCTTTCTGAAAATCTGTCACAACTGAAGTCCTAAGTTCTCAGTAACTGTAAAATTTTAACTTTGGAAAAGCTAAGCTAAAAATCAGTGTTGTATTATGTTTCAAAATATTTATTATACTTTGAAAACAAAAGTAAAATATTATTACAAAGGCAAACAATACTTACAGTACAAAAGGAGCAGCTAGATGCTCAGCCGGCCGCGGTGGTCTAGCGGTTCTGGCGCTGCAGTCCAGAACCGCGGGACTGCTACGGTCGCAGGTCTGAATCCTGCCTCGGGCATGGGTGTGTGTGATGTCCTTAGGTTAGTTAGGTTTAAGTAGTTCTAAGTTCTAGTGGACTTATGACCTAAGATGTTGAGTCCCATAGTGCTCAGAGCCATTTGAACCATATTTTGAGCTAGATGCTCACTGCTCAAAAACCAAAACCAGACTGATTTCCTTATGCCAATATGGCTACCCCTATAAGTATAATCCAAGCAATCCTGAACAATCCTTGGCATTGTTATAAAGGGTTTTTTAATAAAATTACAATCAAAACCCTCATCCTACAATTAGGTATCAAATGTTAACAATACACTTGTTATATTTACTAAATACAGAATATTCATACCATATAAAATGTTCCTACCAATTAATGGACTTCTAAACATTAGTGTAATTAAGATTCCATAATTTTTTTCTTCATAACTTTTCCACAAGTACATGTTTGTATACAGCTCTATTCCAGAAATTACTGTTTATGGTTAAAATTTACATGTTTAAATGGGTTTCGATTAGACTGTTACATTTCATGCTGCAACTCTGCTAGCTATAGTCTAGATGTCTCCAACAGCTTCACTGATGTGGAGACTATAAATGAAAGTGTGTAGAGAACATGAGGAATTCAGAAACAAACTGAAAAGACCGGGGAAGAAGTGGAAGCTAAGGTTAGTAGTAGTTGGAGGGTTAAAAAGACCAGGTAGATCCACCAGGTAAGGAGTAGTCATGAGAGGGGAATGCATTGAAAAACTGACATTAATCTTGATCACTGTATTTATTAATCTTATACAGCCTTTCACATTTCAGCCTTACACCATTGTCAAAGCTCAAAATATCCATAACACACTCAGTTTGCTCTCAGATTTCAAGTAATTTAGACCCGATACATTGTACCCGTATTTAACAAATGTATTTTCGTTTTATCTAAGAATGTGTAATGGATATTTTGGGCCCTTGAGACTGACATAAGACTGAAATGTGAAAGACAGTACAAGATTAATAAATGAAGTGGACATGACTAACATCAGTTTTTGAGTGCATTAGAATCATTTGCAACATCTCACAAAACGTTTATGGAGATTGGTACTGAGAGAGGAATATCAGAACTAGTTTAGAACTGCTTGGACAGTGCCTACCAATTAACTAGTATTTTTAATCCAAATCGAGGGCTCATCCATGCCACCTGTGGTTTAGGTTCTTTGGGAAAAGGTCCCGGTAAAGAAAATCATATACTGGTCACTGGAGGTGCCAAGAAATTTTGTACCATGTTGTTGTTGTGGTCTTCAGTCCTGAGACTGGTTTGATGCAGCTCTCCATGCTACCCTATCCTGTGCAAGTTTCTCCATCTCCCAGTACCTACTGCAACCTACATCCATCTGAATCTGCTTAGTGTATTCATCTCTTGGTCTCCCTCTACGATTTTTACCCTCCACGCTGCCCTCCAATGCTAAATTTGTGATCCCTTGATGCCTCAGAACATGTCCTACCAACCGGTCCCTTCTTCTCGTCAAGTTGTGCCACAAACTCCTCTTCTGCCCAATTCTATTCAATACCTCCTCATTAGTTATGTGATCTACACATCTAATCTTCAGCATTCTTCTGTACCATTTTCCAGTAACAGGTTATGTGTACCTCTAATTTCCAAAACCATGTCCGCCGCTCGTGGTCTCGCGGTAGCGTTCTCGCTTCCCGAGCACGGGGTCCCGGGTTCGATTCCCGGCGGTGTCAGGGATTTTCACCTGCCTCGATATGACTGGGTGTTTGTGTTGTCCTCATCATTTCATCATCATCCAGGAAAGTGGCGAAATTGGACTGAGCAAAGGTTGGGAAATTGTACGGGCGCTGATAACCACGCAGTTGCGCGCCCTGCAAACCAAACATCATCATCATCATCATCATCCAAAACCATTCAGTGTAACCAAAACATAGTTTGTTTAATCCATGTAATTTTCAATATTTTCTCACGGCCTCTTTGTGGAAAAAGACTTCTGGAATACAGCTAAATAACTACTGACTCAATAGCTACAATAAATGAGGAAACAAAGAATGGCAGCTTAGACAGGATGAAGCTTATTAATCATAACATATCTGGATTCTTCCATCAAAACTCAAGAAGCTTTCTCAATAAGAAAAATGAGTTTCTCATATCAATAATCGATACTGAAAAATCTTAGCATTTCTAAAGTTGTGCTATATGTTGAGTCTTGTACCACGGGAATCAAGGGAGAGGATGTTGTTTGGTGGCTGGCATCCTCTTTCTACAGTACAAATGCATGTATGTATTAATAGGGTTCCTTATTTACATGACCAGGTAGCTACTTATCTTTAAGAGAGTCCATATGTTGTGGTACAAGCTCTTCCGTAATAGTTCACATTAGCCTCGCTGCTGGTGGAGTACAAGTCCCACTTTGTGATGAATGAGAGATGCCAAACTTGGAGTGTGAGTTGGTGCACCAGTAACTGAGTAGCTGAGCTAGTGACTGGGTTAGTGACTGAGACTGAGCTAGTGACAAAGATTTAGACTGAAATCTCTGGTGATCTAAATACTTTCAGTCAAGAGGGCATTGGTGTGTGTTGCTTGCCAGTCTGCCTTTGGCCTATCTCCTGATAGGCATGCTTGATCCAGTGCCTATTATCGACCACCTTGCTACATCTTTGCCAACTGGTGTGCTGTCAACAGCTTACGCCAGCTCACTATGCACAACATGTCGTGGTCACCAGATATGGTGGCTCAGGAGAGAGATAATGTGGATTGTCCAGTTATACAGTAATTATCATTTAGCCATACCAAAAATTGTCCACCCAGAAATGTGCACAGGTAGAGGTGCATGGATTTTAAGAATGTTGTGACAGTTCTAGAGCACAGAATAAATGTTAACCCCTTTTAGTTTTGAAGTCTGGCTTGGTAATTTACCTTTTCTCCCAATTATGTTCAACGATGCTGACATGGCTGCAGCGGCTATTCTTTCTTTGTGTTGACTTCATCTCTGAAAAGCTCCATTTAAAAATGTGAGCCCTTGTCACATCAGGAGAAGGAAATTAGTATGTAGCACAGTAGTAGAACGAAAACTTGTGACTTCTGGATATTATAACTTTTAGTTAACACAATATTGAGACAACACAGTTACAAGCATCTTTCTCACACCAGCTCAAAAGACTGATAGACACTGGGATTGATGACAAAAGAAAACCAAATGAGGTACACAAGAAAAGTGATAGTTTTCTTCAAATTTCTGTTGACTTACTGAGATATTTGTACCCCCCTACCTTATCTTTGCCATACGGGGACCTTGAAAATATTTATTTATATGTTTAGGCCTTTGAAGAACCTACACAATCTGGAAGTCACAAAAATTGAACAGCTTCACTAAGATGGATGCAAATTAGTTTCATGTTTCCATAGGTAAACATGATGAAAGGGGGAGTAGCTGTATAAATAAAAGATGGATTAAGACTCCACACCATAAAGCTCACTGGAAACTGCATTGAACAATAACTTGAGGTAGCAATGAATGGTGCAAACATTGACTGCATGTGCATCATCGAGCATTAGTGCAGAAGTTTTGAACTAAGTAGCTTTAATATTCAGCCATATAAGTTGGCAAGTCAGTATTGTAGAAAAATGCCAAAAACAGAGGTGTATGTATCCTTATTAAATCCAGTATCAGGTCCAAAAAAGGTGTGAAGCTGAATCATTGAGTGTGGAAAATAATTTTGAAGCAGCAGCTATACAGCTGTATGAAATACAGGGAAAAGCTGTAGTCATAGCAATATACAGACCACCTACTGTGGATACAGACATATGCATTAATCAGTTAGAAACACCGCTTAATATTCTTTTTACTGAAAGAGCCACTGTAGTTGTCTGTGGGGATTTCAACATAAATCTTATGAATGAAAATAGGCTAAAAAAATCAATTTATAAATCAATTATGTAGTTTCAGTCTGTTTCCACACATACATAAACCCACTAAAATAACATATAATACAAATAGTCCTATAGATAACATATTTTCAAATGTATGATCCACAAAAGTAGAAGTAACAAATACTGATTTGGGATTATCAGACCATAATGCTCTTGTCCTCAAAATTCCTTCAATGCCACTGCTTGAAAAAGAAGTGTATGTCATGTATAAAAGAAAATTTTCCACTGAAAACTGTATAGAATTTACAAAAATCCTAACTAGTAAGTCCTGGGCAGAAGTGCTGTCCCTAACAAATATGAATGATGCATAAAACACCTTTTCTTCAGTTTTAATCAGATATTTTGAAATGTGCTTTCCAAAGGAACTGTCAGAATCACATCACATCACAATACAAAGCCAAGTTCTTGGAACACAGCTAGCATCAAAACTTATTGTGGAACTCTTAAGAGACTAAATTCAAAATTGAAGACATCTACAGATCCACAGCTCATAGAATATGTTAAGAATTACAAGAGGGTCTATCGGAAAGTAATTGCCAAGGCAAAATTTATGAGTAATGACAACTTAATAAGACAGTCCGACAACAAATCAAAAGCAGTATGGGGTATTGTGAAGACTGAAACAGGAAAGAGTTGCAAAGACCAGGATTTCATTCTCAAAAACACAGAAAATGTCAATACTAAAAAAACAAGATTTGCCAAATTACATCAACAGTTATTTCAAAACACAACAACTTTATTGAGCTAAAAATTTACAAACCGAGAAAAGCTAGAATTTACAAGAGCTGCCTATAGCATGAGGATAGATCAGACAGATGAACATGAAGTGTTTAAAGTAATAAAAAACTTGAAACCTAAAATGTCAGCAGGAGTAGATGAGGTGCCTATTTATATCATGACAATGGCAGCTGCACAAATTTCAAGGCCCTTGGCATACATAGACAACTTATCATTTAGTGATGGAGTGTTTCCAGAAAGGATGAAATTGTCGACAGTGAATCCATTATTCAAAAATGGCAACAATCATAAGGTTGAAAACTGTCAGCCAGTATCCCTCCTTCTGGCATTTTCCAAAATAATAGAATCAACAAATATCTAAATGACATAAGTTACCAAATAGAAATCAGCATGGCTTCTGGGCACAGAAACAGCACTAATGTGCTACATTGAACAAATAATAAAAAATCTAGGAAAAGACAATTGTGTAGTCAGAATAAATAGATCTCTCCAGAGCATTTGACACTGTCAGTCATGGCATTCTTTTAGAAAAACTGAAATTCACGGGATAGTGAAAAAGTTGTTTGACTCATACCTACAAAACAGAACTCAGATTGTATGATTTCAGATTACTCCAACAACAAAATAAATTTAGTATCAGATGCAAAAAAGTGGAAACAGGAGTGCCGCAAGGCAGTATTCTAGGTCCTTTATTGTTCCTTGTCCACATAAATGACATTCACACCTCAGATGGAGCAGCAAAACTGACACTAGTATGATAATAATCAAACAATGGAAAATCCAGGGTGGAATGTAACACTGTTATGAGAAGGAAAGTTGCTACTCACCATACAGTGGAGATACTGAGTTGCAGATAAGCACAACAAAAAGACTTTCACAATCAAAACTTTTGGCCAGTGGCCTTCATCAACAATAGACACACATACGCACACAGCAACACACACAAACACACACACACACACACACACACACACACACACACACACACACATGCAAACACATCTCATGCACATGACTGCAGTCTCAGGCAACTGGTTTCACTTGTGTTTGCATGTGTATGTCTGTGTGTGTGCATATGTGTGTCTATTATTGATGAAGGGCAAAGGCCGAAAGCATTAATTGTAAAGTCTTTTTGTTGTGCATATCTGTGACTCTGCATCTCCTCTATATGGCAAGTAGAAGCTTTCCTTCTCATAATAGTGTGGTAATAGGTCCACCAAAGCAAATGCCGCAAACAACTACTGATCAAGTAATAAAGAATGTCCACATTTGGATCAATGCAAATCAGTTGACATTAAATGCAAACAAAACAAATTATATGCAGTTTTGGAAAATATGTCAAAATGTAAATTTTGATCTGTCATTGAGTGACAAGGCCATAGACAGAGTCGCGTCAACAAAACTGATGGGGATTCATGTAGGTGAAAATCTTAATTTTAATGATCATGTAATGAAACTTGAGTAGAAACTTAACTCAGCACGTTTTGTCTGTAGCATTATTGCAAATGTTTTACAGAAGAGGGTGCCAGGATGGTGTATTTTGCTATTTTCAGTCTCTTGCAACATATGGAATAATATTTTGGGAGGTTCCACCACTTGCCATCTAAAACATATCTTTATGTTACAGAAGAGGGCTATCTAAATAATAACACACAGCCATCCACAGACACAATGCAAACCCTTATTCAACAAGCTTAAAGTTCTAACAACCCCTTTTACCGTAATCTACTATACAATTTTATCCCGCCATATATATGCTCAACAATACGTAACCCACTTCCCAACCATAACCAAAAGATTTTAGTTTCCGCTTTCAACACTACCGCTGCTATAAAATCCACCGTTTCTAGTTCAATAACAGCTGCTTTCACGTATTTAACAACCATTTCGGCTACTTCTAATAACTTTTAACTTTATTTCCACTTCCGTTTTTCGCACATCACTGATCATTTTAGCCGCTCCCCACAGGTTTTAACGTCATTTTTTCTACAATTGTTAGCCCCATTTTCGTAATCTTTCACCACAACACCACTCCTTTAATACGTTTTTTCGAAATTTTCTCGAATTTCTCCGTCCTTTAACGTCATTTTAGCCGCTCCCCACAGGTTTTAACGTCATTTTTTCTACAATTGTTAGCCCCATTTTCGTAATCTTTCACCACAACACCACTCCTCTAATACGTTTTTTCGAAATTTTCTCGAAATTTTCCCGAATTTCTCCGTCCTTTAACGTGATTTAGCGGCAACACAACCACCTAACCTTTTTACACATCGCTGTCTACCAACCCAAGTTCAATACAAGATCAACTTAACCAACACTTTTTCGCCTTTTTTTCATACCAGATCTCCAATTGCTTTCTAGTTCACCTTTATCTCTCCCCATATATTTCTATCTTTCTTTTTCATTTCAACCTCATGTTAAACTTTCCACCTTCTAATACCATGTCACCCTCACAACACCCCCACAACGACCCCATTAAGTTTTATTTACATTCCCTCCGCAAGCATGCCTTCACCCTAGCCAGATTACGCTCACATATTTTATTTTCTCAGGCTTGTCTGACATTTGGCATAACCCCCAAAGGCCTCACACTTAAAGTTCCCATCTCTGGTTGCAACCCTTCTTTCCATCAGTCCCTATACCAGTTCCAAACTGAACAATCCATTGCCCTCACCCACCTAATCCTTCACCTACACATCAACTCAGCCAATGAACACACCCGTCAACTCCTATCCTTAATAAAAGTCCTCAATCTTTCCTCTCCCACATCCACACCGGCTATTCAGAGCATCCTCCTACAGGCCAACCGCCAATTAGAACAGCATGCCACCCTTCACCTCAAAAAACTATCCAATCTCCTGGTTTCCCACCTCCGGAAAGGCAACTCACTCACCCTTCACAACCTTTCCAGCAAACCTCAACCACCTCTCATTGCACACAAACCCAGTCTCTCCCATCTACTCAATCTCCCACTTCCAGCTCCACTCCCTCCAAAACCTCAAAATTCCGATCAACACAATCTGGCACCACAACACCCCAATTCAGTAGTTAACCTTTCCTCCAAACCTCTCTCCCAATCCGAAACCTCTGTCCTATCCAAAGGCCTCACCTTCAGCCCCACTCCCAGATTCAACCAAACAGCCCTCGTCAAAGATTTACTGTCCTACACTCGTACTCTCTGCTGGAAGTATCACTTTGCCACGAAGAAAAATGATCCTAATCCTACCCCTAATGATCCAACTCCCCGAGACACTATCCAAATTGAACCCTGCCTGGAACAGTTCCGTCCTCCGTCACAGCGGGACCCACCTCCTCTTCCTCAAAATCACCCTCTCCAAACCTTCCAGGAATTTCTGACTTCCAGCCTTGCCTCTCAATCCTTCTTAAAAAACCTTAATCCTACTCCCAACATCACCACTGCTGAAGCCCAGGCTATCCGTGATCTGAAGGCTGACCGGTCCATCGTCATTCTTCCGGCGGACAAGGGTTCCACGACCGTGGTACTTGATCGTCGGGAGTACGTGGCTGAGGGACTGCGTCAGCTTTCAGACAACACCACATACAAAGTTTGCCAAGGTAATCCCATTCCTGATGTCCAGGCAGAGCTTCAAGGAATCCTCAGAACCTTAGGCCCCCTACAAAACCTTTCACCTGACTCCATCAACCTCCTGACCCCACCGACACCCCGCACCCCTACCTTCTACCTTCTCCCTAAAATTCACAAACCCAATCATCCCGGCCGCCCCATTGTAGCTGGTTACCAAGCCCCCACAGAACGTATCTCTGCCTACGTGGATCAACACGGCCAAACTCTTTGCCTTTACAAGTGTCTGCTTGTGTCTGTGTATGTGTGGATGGATATGTGTGTGTGTGCGAGTGTATACCTGTCCTTTTTTCCCCCTAAGGTAAGTCTTTCCGCTCCCGGGATTGGAATGACTCCTGCAGTAGACAGAAAAATAACATCTTCGATGCTTTAGTAGGTGTTGCACCTCTGACTGGTGTAGACCATGATGTACTACTGTCCAGCAAATAAAGTAAGGATTTGTCAACCACACTTTGTGTACCATTTATTACATATGCATTCCCACTGGTACTGCATTTCTTACAGTGGTTACCACATGGACTGTACCGCATTGTAATTTTGTACAAATCTGCTGTGCTGGTTGGGTACTTGTTGCCATTGCTCACTGCATCACCTCACAGCATCAATGTTGGTGCCAAGGAGATTTCAAAAACAATTCCATGATGTGATACGAGCATTCCATGTGACAATTTTCAAAGTAGTAGTGGCATTTGAAAAGTCTGTGCAAAAATAAAAACTAATTATGGTGTTTGGGGTAAACCTTTTTTATTTTTTGACATAGTCTCCTTTTAGACTTATACACTTTGTTCAACACTGTTCTAATTTGTCGATCCCTTCTGAATAATAGGAATGTCCAAGTCTGCAAAATATCTATTAGTTGCTGCAATCATCTCCTTGTTTGAATAAAATCTTTGTCCCACCAGCCATTTCTTCAAATTTGGGAACAAATAGTAGTCCAAGGAAGCCAAGTCTGGAGAATAGGGGGGATGTGAAATGAGTTGGAGTCCTATTTCCATTAATTTTGTGACCACAACTGCTGACCTGTGTGCTGGTGCATTGTCATGATGGGAAAGGACTTTTAGCGGTCCAATCACCGACATTTTTCTTGCAGCTCGGTTTTCAAATGGTCCAATAACAATGAATAATATGCACCTGTTTTACCCTTTTCCAGATAGTCGATGAAGATGATCCCTTGTGAATCCCAAAAGACAGTCACCATAACCTATCCGACCGAAGGAATGGTCTTCGCCTTTTTTTGGTGCAGCTTCTCCCTTGGTAACCCATTGTTTAGATTGTTGTTTGGTCTCAGGAGTATATTAATGTATGCATGTTTCATCCACAGTGATGAAACAATGCTTAAAAGTCCTGCAGATTCTTCCTGAACAGCTACAAACCATCCTTGCAACACTTCACATGATTCTGTTTTTTTTTCAAGTGTGAGCAATCAAGGAACCCATCTTGCGGATAGCTTTCTCATGTCCAAATGTTTATGCAAAATATTATGTACCCATTCATTCAAGATACCCACAGCACTAGCAATCTCATGCACCTCAACTCTTCTGTCATCGATCACCATATCATGGATTTTATCAATGATTTCTGAAGTCATAACCTCCTACAGGGCATCCAGAACATTCAGCATCACTTGTGCCCATATGACCACTCTAAAAATTTTGAAACCACTTATAAACTGTTCTAATCAATGGTGCAGAGTCACCATAATGTTTATCAAGCTTCTCTTTAGTCTGCTGAGGCGTTTTGCCTTTCATAAAGTAATGTTTAATCACCTCATGAAATTCTTTTTCGTCCATTTTTTGACAATCACTCATCTTCTTTGATTCACATGAATGCAAAACACAAAGAAATAGAACAATATGGCTGAAACTTGGTGTGTGTTCTTTCCAAAGATGCTACTAACTAAACATGACCTCGATACATGCTGGTGGTGCCATCTCTCAGACTTTGCACTGACTTTTCAAATGCCCCTCATAATGTTTGACTGGACTAGAGGAAATTCACTGCAGTTATTTAGACAGAAACAATTCTGAATGGAGTAATGAACAATGACACCCTGTTTATCCTGCAAGTGTTACATTGTGTGCTCCTAGTTTTTCCTCTGATCCAGCTCCCACTCCTATCTGTAGACTTCAAAACCTTTCCAGTGACTTTTTGAGTAATATTCTCCAGCCCCAATGCCATAACAGTACCTTTCCAATGCATCAACAATAGACTCTGTCAAATAATCCTGCCATTATCTCATCTACTGCTTCAATGTGTGGACAGCAAATTACAATGGCCAATCCCACCAGTATCTGAGTCTCATGTTGCAGTTATTTATGTGCCATTCATTCTGCTCAGAAGTTATCCCAGTGCACTGAATTGTGGTGTCACACTCATCCCAGCAAATCATCCCATGCTGTGTACCACGTTTAACCTAACCATGACCAAACATCTTGTATCTTATGCCTCTCATGTGCATTCTGCATACAGTGCTAATATGCTCTGCAGGCCTCAAGTTTTGCAGCATTGACCGCTTCAGATCCCATCTACATTGCGCCAACCCCTGTCTGACATTAGATCCATGCCAGCTGCTCCGTGTGCTTTTGACCTTTCATATGACACTCATAGAAACAGGATGCATTGAGTTGATTGACTGAGCCTGCTGCATTGTTGCTATTCTCTACTAACCTTCCAACAATATGTTTTACTCTATGCAAGTGCTTGATGTCTGCCCAAGGGATCACCAATGATGATGCAAGGTTTATCATCTTACTCAGCCACCGCGACGGTGATGTGGACATAATCAGCAACCTCTTCCCAGCAGCACCCACTCACAACAAGTATGAGATAACTATGGCTTTGCTGCTCTGGCACCTCTCATGCTCTCCATAATGGCAACCACATTTAGGTATGCATGAAAAAACCCTCAGAGACGACAACCCACCATCCTCACTCTGGTGACACCTACAGACGAAGGTTGATCCTATACTGATGACTGACCACACGCTCTGGGCACTTTGGCTATTGAAACTTCCCACATACATACAGAATGCAATGCTATCACATGAGGATGACCACCTTGATGCCAGACTTCACCTTGCAGACTGAATTCACATCCTGGCGCAGCATTGTACTCTCGTCAACAGCTACTCTGACATCAGCAAGGCCATCACCCCACTCGACTATGAGGCAAGCAAGGCTAAATGACTACTGCTGAGCCAGCCCGACCTCCCCGACTCACTGCCAGTTGCCACTATTGCCTCCACTCTGCACAGCCATGACACATTCAAGGTCAGCCAACTCTGGCCGGTCCAGCCAGCACCCCGTCCCACCACTATGTTGTGCAACCTTCACATTACCAACAAACAACAATCACTGAATGATACAAGGGATACGCTCACCAGATTACCCCCTGGCACTGTTTACAAACAGATGCCACTTCAGAAAACAATGCCACCAGCCTGCACCCCTTCAACAGCTGAGTGATACTGTTGGTTTCATAGCAGATTTGGACAGGAGGCTAGTAGGTGCATAGCACTTTGTGCTTACCCAGACAAGTACATTGGCCTTCTGTAGGTGCACCAGACTGTTCTACAACCACAAGATGCCTTAATCAACCATAAGTGCACAGTTCTACCACCTCACATTGTCTTTCCAACAGCTCACGCTTATTTGTTTACGATCACCTGATGCAACTTATTACCTCATTGACACGGGTGCCGACATCAGTCCCCTCCCACCATCTCGAGCACCAACTACTTTCTTGCTATCATCACACCAATTCTATGCCACAAAAAACACTGTCATTGTGGTCACCAACACCACCTCAGTCACTTTGGACTTGGGGCCAGAGAGTCATTGCACCTCCCTCACCAGCAAGATGGTCAAGCTGGTCCTGGGGGCAGACATTCTGCGTCACTATCACCTGCTTCCTGACCTCACCTACCGATTATTATTACCACATGATGATCAGCATTCAGTCACTGGAGTTCTCAGCAAAGTTCTCCTTGAACATTCCTGTCCACCTACCACCTCTTCATCATGCAGATATACACCACTGGACCTCCTTCTAAAGTGCTCAGCACTCTTCAGTGAATTTTGATAATTGATGTCCATCAATTCTTACTACACACTGAAAATGACATCAAGACAAGCATAAATGTGGATCTTCAGCAGCACATTACTGATACTGCAGCACGACTTCAAGCTGCCAGGCACAAACTTGATGCCCTACAACATTCACAACCACCATGGCAGATGTCTGTCAGTTTGGAGGACACCTACGTACTTTCAGAGCCTATCTCTGAGGAATCTGAACAGAGTAGTGAAGTGCTGCATCCGATTTCAGTGCACGATTCTGACAGTGTACCCACTGCTCTGCCTAGTGATCCTGCTCTACAACGCAGTGTGTTTTTGGCCACATACGTGCACCCTACTCTCAGACCACAAGCAGTTTGTGCTGTTCATTGTATAACACTACACCTGGACTGCCTGTCTAGCGTAGATCTCAGTGCATACCTCCCACAAACATAGAGTGGTGAAGGCCACCATGGACAAACTAATGGGGGCAGGCATTATCCACCCATCAGACAATTTCTGGGCATCCCCTACAAAGCTCATTTTTAAGAAAGACAAATTATGGTGCCTATGTGGTGACTCAGTGACACAATGACCAAATTATTATAGATATTTATCCAATCCTTAACTTCCAGGATGTCGCTCAAATGTTAGCTGGCTCCAAAATATTCAGAGTTATTGACTGTAGGACAGCATACCTCCAGATTTCCAAGGCAGAAGAGGACATACTGAAGACAGGGATCACTACATCTTTCAAACTCTTGGAGATTTTGTACATTCCTTATGGACTAAAAAACACTGTACAAACATAGCAATGTTTTTTTGATGAAGTTTTGTTCAGTCTACCATTTTGTTATGCATACAAAGATGATGTCCTTATATTCTCATCATATGCAGAAGAGCACAAGGCTTACCTTCAACAAGTCCTCAACAGGCTAGCTGCCTATGGGGTCATTATTAATGGAGACAAATGTCAGTTATAGTAAGCCTGCATGACATTCTTCAGCTTTCATGTAGATGCCTTAGTCATCCACTCAACACCAGAGAAGACCAATCAGATGTGACTCTTGCACCACCCTCCAACTACAGAGTGTTAGGTGGATTTTTAGATGTCATAAACTTCCACAGGAGACACATTCCACACACAGCTGAGATTTTCTTTCCTTTGACCAAAGTCCTGTGTGGGAAGAATACTGTGAGAAAGCACTGCCTTGTGTGGACTCATGTAGTCTGCTTTTTATAAAATCAAGGATGACTTGCTGCATGCGGCTACACTGACTCATCCATCTCCCAACGCCCACCTTACATAACAGCAGGTATGAGTGACCATGCTATCAGTGCCATGTTTCAACAGGAGATAAGTGACATTCCCCAGCCTCCATGGTTTCTCTCTTGTAAACTTTCAGACACAAGATGGAAGTGGTCAGCCTTTGACTGTGAGCTACTCACCATCTAAGAGGTTGGTCAGTACTTTCCAGAAGTGATGGAGGGCAGACATCTTAGCTTACATGGATATCCATCCCCTGGCTGACACAATATGCATCCAGCCTGATGGCCCCTCCCTCAGGCATTTTTGATACCTTGATTTCATTTCACAGTTCACAACTGATATGTGCTATGTCAAAAATGCTGACAAAATTCTCGCAGACGACTTGTCGCAGATCACATCTTCTTCTGCTCGGCTCAGTCATGAGCAGATCGCCAAGGTGCAAGACTCACATCAAGATGAACAGAACCTACTTCATGACCCAGACACAGGCCTCAAACTTGAGCAACTTACCTTTCTGGCTTCACCAAACCAGGTTGGTGCGATGTGTCCTGTGACTGGGTTTGACCACTCACCCCAAAAACTTTTCAAAAACAAATCTTCGATCTCATCGATGATCTTGGACCCCCTAGGGTATGGCCCTCTGTAAATTTAGTGACAGAACAATTCATGTGGCACCAAATGTGAAAGGACTGTGTCACATGGACCAGAACATGCATCCCACGTTAAGATAGCAAAACAGGCCACCACACTCAGCACCCCCTTGACAAATTTCCAATCCCTAAGGGGAGGTTCCAACACATGCTGTGGTGTCACCGCCAGACATCACACTTGCTAGGTGGTAGCTTTAAATCGGCCACGGTCCATTAGTACATGTCGGACCCGTGTGTCGCCACTGTCAGTAATTGCAGACCGAGCGCCACCACACGGCAGGTCTAGAGAGACGTACTAGCACTCAGCCCCAGTTGTACGACGACTTTGCTAGCGACTACACTGACGAAGCCTTTCTCTCATTTGCCGAGAGACAGTTAGAATAGCCTTCAGCTAAGTCCATGGCTACGACCTAGCAAGGCGCCATTAACCATTTCTGGAGAGAGTCTCACTTGCATCATCAAGAATGCTGTATACAAATGATGGATTAAAGTTAAGTATTCTTGGAGCTACGTACTTTTCTATATAGCATTCAATACGTATCCTGTTCCAGACCTCACGCCCGTCTGCCTTAGATTATAGCGTGAATTTAGGCCTCCTCTATCTACAAGGTGTTGGCACATTTGCCAACACATCACATGCACATGGACATAATAAGACCACTTCCAGTCTCAGATGGACAGCATTACATTGTATCACTGATTTATGGAGTTATGTGGTCGGTCAAGGCCACACCTACTGATGATATATCCACTGAGACTGTTGCCAAAGTTTTTGTCAACAAGTGGATCACACATTTCAGCTGCTCTTTGTCACTCACTGCCAACCAGGGCAGACAATATTGAATGTCATATTTGTGGCTGCCACTTTTTCCATACCACTGCGTACCATCCACAGTCAAACAGTCTCATTGAAAGATCTTCTCTGCTTGTTGCTTAGTGTCCACACCATCCATAACAAAGATCTTGAATCATCTTTAGCCGAGATCCTGTATGACAAGACATTATCTCTTCCTGCTGATAATGTCAATACAGGTTACATTTTCCACTAACCATGACCTGCCAGATTTCATTGCCTGCATCAGACACCACATACAGAACCTGCATATACTCTCCTCTCCACCCCCCACCCCCCACCCCCACCCCCCTTTGAGACCAGCCCTGCACCTGCCATATACAGACCCTCATAAAGTAATTACTCTTGGAATGAACACATTTGACATCATGATTGGCAGCAAACAATCAAGAGTATCTGTTAATAGACTGAAGCCAGCTTGGTATGTTGCAGAATGCCGTTTAGCCCTGCACCCGATCAACAGTCTTTTACCCTTTCACACTGCAGCTCAATTTCTTCAACTTCCCACCCTAGGATATATCTGTGATGCTCGTCAATGGAATTTGGTCATCTTCATGCATTATGAAGACAAGAGGTCCGGGGCTACACCATTGGCTACTCTACCCTCAATGCCCACTATCAAGGCTGTTACTGATGGCAGTGCACCAGTACCTTCTAAATCCTGCTATGGACACCCCCTCTGCCCTCCTGCCCACCTCAGAGACTACAGGATCTCTGGCATTACTGCAGCTGTTGCCCCACCACAAATCAACACCGACACCCCACCTCCTTTCAATGTACATTGCTTCCACTTCTCCAGTGCTCTGCTCTATGGGAGGGAGAGGACATGGTGGGGTGGTGGGATCTTGGTGGTGACATCCCAACCATATATCAACTCTGACTGACAAAATAAACATGGCTGTTCTGTGCAGTAGAGTGTACAATAATATTTATGATGGTGGTTTAGTATGTGTTAAACCTCTGACCAGTACAGACCATGATGTAATTCTGTCCAACAAATTAAGTAAGGATTTGTCTATCACATCTCATGTGTTGTTTATTATGTATGCACTCCCTATGGTACCACATTTCTTACAGCTTCATTGTAATTTTAGTAATATTTCATGGAGGAATAGCAAATAGGTAGAATATTGTACATAGTATACAGTAACGTGCACATTGCAATTTTTTTATGAACAGAGTTGGATGCCAAGCATTCATTATCAGTTTTCAATTAGTGATGAAGCTGTTTGATAGTTGACAATCCACGAAAAAGAGCACAGACCAGCAGACATTGCTATATGTGTTATGAAAGATCAGCTGCCAATCTACAGATGCTGAATTGATGGCAGTTCCATAACTCCTCTATGTGCATAATCTGTGTGCAAACAAAAGACATGACCTGTCCAGTGTTAGGGACTTTTATAAATACAGCTAATTTGTAAAGCCATTCCTGTGCATTTTAGCCTAATCACCAGTGACATGGCCTTACAATGAAGTTGTAAGAAATGTGGTACCAGAGGGGATCTCATATGGGATTTTGTACTTGTTTCAGTTTAATTTATGTCATTAAATGAAGAAAATAAACCATGGTTTCACTAGTTGACCAAATTAAATCCATCCCCTTTGACCAGTCAGTAAAGAGACCAATTAAGCAACAATCAGATCATTTTAAACTTCAAATTTTCTTCTGTTGCTTTTGGGTAATGTTAGGTATTTACTAGTTTCACTATAGAAACTAGTATATTGCCTTCATTTATTCAGTGTGTTTTAGGGGTAGTAAATATTTTATGAGGTGGTAGAATCAAACAGTGGAAAATGAAGCACAGAGTAGCAACAATACAAAATAGGATGGGTTGCTACCTATCACATAGAGGAGGTGTTGAATGGCAGGCAGGAACATTTAAAGAACACTTTAAAAAATTCAAAAATGCATTGAAGTTGAATGTGGAATTGATGGAAACTGACTTTGAACAGTTATTTGCCTTTTCTGTGAGTGTTTGGCTAACTTTCTAACAGCTGTATCTCTGCTGCCATAGAAATTGGACGCATGTTATGTGGAGTGTTTTCTCTGAGTTAGCCTATACTACCACCACCTAACATAGTTACTAATTACACTATAGGAAATACTGCAAACAGCCACATGATTTTTGAAATGATTTTATTGTACCATTACTAGTTTTGTGGTTGAGCCCATCATAAAATGGTAGTGTTGATTTCTTTGCAAGTTTTACATTTGTGTCCTAAAATATAACAAAGTTTTTGTGATTGCATAGTTTACAAAAGGTTTTATATTTGCATCCTAAAACATAACAAAGTTCTTGTGTTTACAAAGATAAGTGTAAAACTATGTAATCACAAAAGATTTGTTATACTTTAGGACACAAATGTAAAACTAGCAAACAAATCAATGCTACTGTCTGATGATGGCCACAGACCCAAAACTACTAATGGTACAACAAAATCACTCCAAAAAAACTTGTGGCGTGTTGTAGTATTTGCCACAGTGTAATTTATGAAAATAACTATGCTGTTCTCTAGCCAAAATGGATAAAATAATGTTCACAAATTCTCCTGAAACACCCTGCATATAAACTCAGTGAATGTTAAGTTTGATTCTGAAGAAGTGAATGGTTTAGGGATAATTTTTCATTGACAGACTATGTATGTCTCCTATATACAATACACATAATATTTCCAGTTGTATTTCACTTTAGAGAATTTCTGGTCCCTTGGTACAGACATGCTTAACTTTATTATGCAGTATCTTTCTGCCATTTTACGCTTTCTGATCACTGTAATGCAAACTATATGCTATATCTTAGACTTCATTTGTTTCAATATTTATCTTAAAATGTCTGTCAAGTACTTACTTATAATAACCAATAGATCTCTTTTTTAGGTTAAATGTCATCAGTATTATCCAAACTTAAGAGAAACAGCAAAATATGGTGAGATCAGTGTTAAATGTTCAACAGAGCTACAATTCTCTATATATACATCCCGTACAATCATGCTGGAGAAGGTAAATCATGACTTTCATATTATTGTTGCATAATTAGCTGTAATATCACATGTGTGATGGAAGTCTTTCGCCATGTGCAGCACCCTATTGCTGTTGCAACAGTATGAGCTCTCTCTGCTGCCACATTTGTAACACCCCCCCCCCCCTCTCCTCCTGCTTCCTCTAACTCTCTTAGCCCTTGCAGATACTTTGCTTCCTTTCCTCAATTGTTATATTCTTCAGCTGCTTCACCCAAAAGAACTTTCCACTACAGTTGGTGCACAACACTGAGAGAATGTAGCTTTATGTGTATATGATACTTTGGGAATTCTGAAAAAGAATACAAATTTGTAAGGTGGGCTGTTGCACTAGCAAGCAACAAAATATGTGCATGTGCAATATTTCTGTGTACAGTTGTGACTTGCAGGTAGTGAGGAGAGTCTCAAGGATGTAGAAAACATGTAAAAGCAAAAATAGTTAATATGTGAAACTTCCTAGCAGATTAAAACTGTGTGCTGGACAGGGACTCAAGCCTAGAACCCTTGGAAGCAGGAGAGAGGAACGTCTGACATGCAGCTATGAGGGCAAATTTTGAGTCATGCCTGTGCAGCTCAAATGGTAAGAGCAGTGTCCACAAAATGCAATGTTCTGGGTTCAAGTCCCAGTCTGGCACACAGTTTTAATATACCATTTTGGGATGCACTTCCTGAAAGCTGAATGTTTTTTATGTCATCTGTTGCTACCAGTTTAGGAACCTTCATGTGAAACTAATTTCCTGAAATTCTGAATCTTATAAAAATCGTATGGTTAGTGTAAGTAATGAAGTAGGTGTTGCCCAAAAAACAGCAGTTTGTTATTTTTAGGTGTCTCAACCCATCTTTTAAATTCTTTTGAGTTCTCACATGAATTTTCTTTCTGATAAAATCAATCGTTCTTCTTACATCTATTATAATTTATGTTATTTGAGGTTTATGTGACATTGTTCAGTGATTTTGAATAATGAAGTTGTTAAAATTATACAAATTAACACAACCTACACACTTACTATCTAAGTATTGTGGAAACTTCTTATCCCAGATATAGTTACAAGAGAACTTAAGAACAGAACTGGTCAATAACATGTAAAAGACGTTCACTCAACTATAGCATATCAATGCCTGGAGCATAGTAACACATAACAGAAAACAGCATTCACAATTCATCTTGAGCCCTAGCTCTTTTTTCAGCAATAGTATACACATTGACACATACAACAACACAGACACACAAACGCATACACAAGAGTAACCATTTACACAGGAGTGTACATTTTGGTGCCTATGTGGTTGTGTGTGTGAATGTGTGTACTATTGCTGGAAAAAGAGGTAGTGCTCAAAAGCTACTGTGATTAATGCTTTTGTCATGTACCACTGTCCTCTATGCATTGACATACTATAGGTGAGTGGTCGCCTTTCCCTTATATTACATAATGCTCCATCCAGGAATTTCCATTACTGTTGTACTGATCAACAATGTCTAGAGTTGTTGACGTCCAGCTGTCTTCAGTGATGTACATGATTAAATGGTTATCTGACCATAATGATCAAATTATGGTGGAGCAATTTCATAAAAATATTGCATTTCAGAATCATAACCAAGGTTTGTGTCACAATGTTCATATGCATTCTCAGAAGATACGAGGGTAATCCCAAAAGTAAGGTCTCCTATTTTTTTATAAGTATATAGACCTGTTTATTTCTACAATGGTTTACATCAGTTTACAGCTTGAACATTTAGCTATTTTTCAACATTATCACTCTTTCTATCGATGCATTTTTGTAGATGCTGTGGCAGTTTTTGTATGCCCATGTCATACCACCTAGCCACCATGTTGTTCAGAAAGTTATGAACCTCTTCTTTCACCTCATCATTGGAGCTGTATTGCTGGGATGACAATTAACAGTGACAGGTACTGTGAGACTCTGAAAAAACTCAAACGGGCAATTCAGAACCGGAGAAGAGGAATGTTGAACAAGGGCATACACATTCTCCATGACAACGCTCGCCCACACATCTCTCTGCAAACTGTTGCTCTCCTGCAACAGTTTCAGTGGAACATAATCATCCATCCAACCCATAGTTCTGACTTGGCACCCAGTGACTATCACCTGTTCCCTAGGTTAAAAGAACATTTGGCCGGAAAGCGATTCAGCTCCGATGACGAGGTGAAAGAAGAGGTTCATAACTTTCTGAACAGCATGGTAGTGAGCTGGTATGACATGGGCATACAAAAACTACCATAGTGTCTACAAAAATGCATCAACAGAAATGGTGATTATGTCAAAAAATAGCTAAATGTTCAAGCTGTAAACTGATGTAAATTGTTGTAAAAATAACAGGTCTATATACTTACAAAAAAATAGGAGACCTTACTTTTGGGATTACACTCATACTAATTTTGCCATTATTGCATATGTGGTGGAATACAAAATTTTCAAGACTGTTGCTGGAAAGTAGGAGTAGTAGATCTTCGCACTACTATGTGGTGAGAGCTGCATATCTGATGAGTCAGTGTGCTAAGTGGCATTCAGCTGGGAGGACATTTTGCATGTCCACAGTGATTTCCGTAATACTCTGTGTTTGGTGTGTGGCAATTTTATGATGGATCTGTGAACAGAACAGTGCATGTGTATCATGTTCTCTGCGAATCTTGGGAAAAGTGCTACAGAGACCCTTGCAATGATTCAACTAGTGTTTGGGGGACAGAGCATGAGCCGTACATGTGTGTTTGAGTGGCATGCTTGGTTCAAGGTCCACAGTACAGACATCGAAGATGATGCTCACACTAGAAGGCCCATTAGCTGCACAACACCAGACATTGTTGCCAAACTTCAACAATTGGTTCGTGTGGATTGATGTCAAACCATTCAATACCTTGCGGATGAAGTGGGTATTGGTTATGAGACATGTCAATGAATGTTGACTGATGAATTGGGCATGCATTGTGTCGCTGCAAAATTTGTGCCAAGGATCTTGACTGCCGATCAGAAAGCACAATGTATAGAAGTGTGCATGGATCTTCGTCAGACCGCATATGATGATCCAACCTTCTTGTCACAGGTTTTCACCTGTGATGAGAGCCGGATTTATGGTTATGACCCAGAGACAAAGCAACAATCGTCCCAGTGGAAGAGCCCAGGCTCTCCAAGACCCAAAAATGCAAGATAGATGAAGAGCAAAGTGAAGAGCATGATCATCGTTTTCTTTGATACCGTGGGAATTGTGCACAAAGAATTCATCCCACCAAAACTAAACAGTGAATTCTGCGTACTACTGTGATGTTTTGTGATGGTTCCGTGAAAACGTGTGGTGACGTCGGCCCAAACTTTGGTGTCGAGGGGACTAGCTGCTGCTTCACTACAATGCACCCTGTCACATGTCCTAGCTCACCAGGACCTTTTTGGCAAAAAACAACATGGTGGTTGTACCCCACCCACCATATTCAACAGATTTTGCATGTAGCGACTTCCCGCTATTTCCAAACCTGAAACTCAAGTTGAAACCATCAGTTTGACACTCTAGAGAAGCATTGCTCATGATGGTAAACACCCTCAAAAGACAGGACTTCCAGAAGGGTGATGGTGACCATTAGTCCAAAGGTAAGGTTTTCAACAGATGACAGTACCAGTTCCAAAAATTTTGAATAGCACCTTGTATGATATAAGTACAGAAATAAAAAAAATAAGAACAGTCCTCTTACTGAAAAAACACTAACAAAATATTTGAAAATGTCTGACAGATTGTTCAAGGCCAATGAGCAATCATTAAATTTTTGTCAAGATTGAGCAGATAAAGTTAAATAATTCTCACTGAATTCCACAAACTATAAAAATAGTCTAGCCAGATGGTCAAAAATAAGAACTAGAAAGTGTTAGGGTTTTGGAAATGCCTTAATCAGAGAACTAATACCCCAGAAGCACATAAGTTCAGCCACACGTGTAATATACAAAATTTCTGCAAAAGGTGATTTTAAGAAAAGGAACCTTGTGTGCATATCCATTCACCTTTATTTTTCATTCAGTGTAGAAGTATAGTATTTACAGAATATAAAAGGATTTTATATTATCTGGTGTTAGCTCTTAGTACATACAGCAGAGAACCATTAGAAATAATATTACTATTTTGCCAAATGTTCACAGAAAACGTTATGTTTTCAATAAGATGCTTTATTGTTAACATACCGATATCTGTCTTTTCCAAAAAAATAGTGTGAAGCAAGAATGTGACATTAAGGTAAAAAAAAAAAAACTCTACGAATACACATTAGCATGGAAAGATGTGCCCCAGGAATGTGTGTTGGCTGTTCCTGTCATATATTAATGATATGGCAGCCAATATTAATAGTAACCTAGGGTGTTTAGAGAGATGATGCAGGTGTCTATAATAAGGTACTGTCTGAAAGAAGCTGTTCAAATATTCTGTCATATTGTGATAAAAATTTCAAAGTCATGCAAATATTAACAACTTTCTTTAAACATTCATAAATATGAAATTATGCTCTTCACACAGAAAAAACTGTGATTAAAATAACAGTGAGTCATGATTGGAATCATTCAACTCATACAAATACCTAGATGTAATAACTGCAGGGATACCCATATGCTCAGTTGTTGATAAAGCAGAGGGTAAGCTTCATTTCACTGGTGTTCTACTGGAAAAACACAATAAATCTACAAAGGAGATTGTTTGCAAAACATTGTTGCTCAAGTTTATATGACCCATGCTAAATATGACTAACTGGAGACACTGAATATATACACAAAGAATGGCAAAATGAATTGTGACAGGTTTGTTTGACTGACAAGAGAACATAACAGAAATACTGAAAAATGTGAACTGATAGACAATTAAAGATAGAGTGGATTAGATTAGGTTAGACATACTTTTTGTTCCAATAGATTGAGAGTGAGGATATCATGATGAAAAACATGTCAGAAGAACAAGAATACACAATTACTATTTACAAAGAAATTTGCTAATGTACTTTCCACACATCCCAAGGCAAATTGTCCTCATCAATGTGAAATACGTCCATACATTTTTTTCATTTAAATGCTAATAAATAATTTGTCACAAAACATATAAATGTTCAGTTCACTGATGTGCAAATGATAATTTTTAGGCTATTGTAGTCATGCATCATTGAACAGAGTGATCATTTTACAACACTTATTTAAAATGATTACATCACGGCACTTAATTTGTACAGAAGTCAGACTGTATTAATATTTGCATTATTTGGTATTCTTAGTAACATATACATATCAGTTGGTTCTACAAGAAATTCATCAATGGAGTAGATGAAGTTGGTCACCAATAAATCCTTTATGCTGCATTTATACTGAACTTTATTTGTAGTTAAGATTTTTGGCTGCTGGCTAGTTATATAAAATGTATGTTCCTGAATAACAGACATCTTTCTGGACCAAAGTAGTTAACTTTAAATATTTGTTAAGGTTGTTCTTATTTCTAGTATTAATTACATGAACTGAGCTATTGGTTTGAAAAAGAGATATATTGTTAATGAAAAATTTCATTAAGGAGTAAAAATATTAGGAAACAGTACTTGGTATCCCCAGTTCCATAACCAGGCCTCTGCAGTATGTTCTTGAGTTCTCACTGCAAATAATTCTTATCACATATTTTTGGAGCCAGAAAACTTAAGCCTGGTTTGATGAGTTACCTTAAAAAACAATGATGTTATGAAATGGAAGTAAGCGTAATATTCTAGATTTTTTTAATATCACCTTTATCTGACAACATTCACATTGTAAATAGAGATTTTGTAGGTGATTCAGTAGTTCTGTATTCTGCTCCTCCCAGATGAATTTAATGTCAAGGTGTAATCCCAAGAATTTAACATTGTCAACTTCTTCTATTGTTTGTTACCATGTTTTAGGCATATACTGATAGGAAGCCTCTCACTAGCTCTAAACTGCATGTAGTATATTTCCAAGTTTACCGATAAAGCATTGGCTCGGAACTATTTATTAATATGCATGAAAATTTCTTTAACCAATCTTTCTAAGACTGTACTTGATTTGCTACTTAGTGCAATGCTTGTGTCATCTGCAAACAAAATAGATTTGTCATCTGGTAATGTTACAGAGTGAAGGTCATTGATGTAAGCAAGAAAAACAATGGCTCTAATATGAAACCTTTTGGGACACATATAATAGTTCCCATTTGGATGATGCCTGAAAACTTAATCCACTTCTTTGATATTGACATCCTATGTTTCCTGTAAGAGATACAGGATTTCATCCATTTTGCAACATTTCCTGTTACATCGTAGTATTCCAATTTATTTAAAATGATGATGTGATTTGCACATTCAAATGTCTTTGACAGTTCACAAAATATACCAATAGCTTCTAATATACATTGACGAGCCAAAACATTATGACCGCATGCTTAGTAACTTCTTTATCTGTCTCTGGAACAAAATACATAACTTATTCTGTGTATCAGGGATCAGACAGTTTATTGGCAGGCTTGTGGAGGTATTTGGCATTAGATGTCTATGCACAGTTCATGTAGTTTGTGTAAGTAATAGGCTGCTGATTTGCATATATGGTGATGGTGCCCAATAGTGACCCAGATGGGTACCATAGGATTTACATCAGGCAATTTTGGTCACCAAGACATCAACATGAGTTCACTATGTTACTCCTCAAACAAATGTAGCTGGTTGTGGCTTGGCTCCAATACATGGGCAATTATACTGCTGAAAGATGACATCACCATCAGGGAAAACATCAAGCATGAAGGGGTGCAAGTGGTTCACAGCTGTTAGCATGTCATTGATTACTACCAAAGGTCCCATTAGATTAGATTAGTTTTTCATAAGCAGGGTGTCTCCCATTGCATAATACTGCTCCCACTAGCTTGTGTCCTTGGTGTACTACGTGTTTCAAATCGCCGTTCATCTTGATGACAGCGTTCGTGAAGATGACCATTGACCTAGTGTAGCAAAAATGTGATTCACCCAAAGAGCTGACAGGTGTCCATTGATTGACAGTTGAAGCTTGGTGGTCCCACGCCCATTGCAGTCATAATTGATAATGTCATTGGGTTGACATGTGAACATGTAGGAGTGGTCTGCTGTCGAGCTCCATGTTCAACAATATACGATGAGTGGTGTGCTCTGAAAGACTTGTGTGTGACACAGCATTGTGCTCTTTTGGCAGAGATGACACAAATCACAATATATCCTACTTTACAGAGCAGGCAGGCCTCTGAAACCCACTTTTTGTGAAGATTTCTGGATGTCCTACAATTAAGCCCCTATAGATAGTTTCGCTGCCCTTCTACATCTTTCCATAGAGGCTCATAACAGTAGCACATAAATATTTGACTAGCTTCACTGGTTTCAAGATACTTGTTCACAGGCTGTACATTATAATGATCTTCCCTTTGTCAAAGTCACTTATCTCAGTGAATTTCCCCATTTGCAGCCCATATCTTCACTAGGGTGATCCCTCATCCATGTTTGCTCCACTTACATACTTTTGTTACTGTATCATGTGCCCACAGTGCCACCAGATGGCACCCAACATCTTAATGGGCAGTGACCATAATGTTTTGCCTTATCAACATTTTGTCTGATACATTCTTGTTGCACATGTAGATAGCATTCTCAATATCAAAACCCTTAAGGAAGGTTCTTCTGACAAATGGCTGGTTAAACAGATCACTTCATATGTTACCAAGCTCAGAAGCACACTCTTTTATTAACTTTGTTGATATTTCATTGTAACCACTAGAATATTTAAATTTTAAAGATTTTATGGTGCATTTACTTCTACTGGTATAGTGAAGGTCATACTCATAGTAGTGAAGTTATCTGTAATGTCTGGTCTGAGCTACTCCATGGCAGCATCTACTGAATCTGACAACACCATCTTTTTGGTAACAGTTATGAGCTGCTTGTTAAAAAGTTTTGCATTTACTCTCAGTGGTATCAGCTCTTCCTCATGTCTGGTTGTTCCAGTCTCCTTCATTATATCCCACACTGTGTTTATTTTGTTGTTTGACGTGATTATCATTTTTCTGTAATGAATTTGCTTTTATGTCAGTATTATATCATTAATATCTTGCTGTGAGTCTTGTAAAGAGCTGTAGTATCAACATCATAACTGTTTATGACTGACAGGTACAGTTTTCTTCTTGTTTTAAGATGTCAGCTATCTCACAGAAGCCTACTTACAACATCTGAAGAACCATTCTGTACAAAAGAATCTAAGAATATACTAGAGCCTCCCATGTTTTGACCCATAGAGACTGGTGAGACAAGGTTAAACTAATTACTGCATTCAAAAAGGCATATAAGCAGTTATTCTTATTGTGCTCCACATGCAACTCAAATGGGAAGAAACCCCACACTGGTCTGACAGTGCCACTATACTACACCATAGATATGGGTACGTCATGGGCCAATGGTGGTTCAATAATAACAGAGGAACAGGACCCCACAAGAGGAAATGAAAACTCACCATGTGAGTGAACCTATGGGAAGTAGAATGTCTGAACCCTCGCAGAGACATACAAAGGGAAAACTCAGTACACAGCTCAGGCGGCTGTCAGTTGAGCTCTCAGCAACAACAGTCAGTGTGCTGTGCAAAGTGAGATGTGGGGTAGTGAACTCAGCATAAGCTTACTGCTAAGCTTACTGCCATTTACAGGTAAACACCTTCATCAGCACCACGTGCCCCCTCTATGGCAAGTTTACACATTGTTGTGCAGCACTGCTCATGCCACCTCAACAGCCTCCATTGTGATGTCCACTGGCAGGGATACTAAATCCCTTCCTCCTGGAAAGGCTGCAGGGCCAAAACAGGCCAAGCTTGGGCCATGACCTCCAGTGCAGAACTGTGGAGGCCACAGGAGAACCTGGTAGCAGATCAACCACAAAAGGTGGCAAAACAGACACTGCCAGTTTCATCAGAAGGGCATGGAGGCTCAGGCAGTGGGAGGAACATCAGCAGCAGAGGAGATGCGGCCACCTCCAGCAATCACTGGGATGGGGAGGAGGATGAGGAGGAGAAAGAGACAGAGGAGGAGGAAGAGAGGAGGAGGAGGAGGAGGAGGAGGTGAAGGAGGTAGAGGAGGAGGAAGAGGAGGAGAAGGAGGATGGTGGATCAAAATCCAGAGGCTCCACATCAGCAGGTGGAGGTGCAAGCCTCACTGCAGCTTAAGGCTGCCGATGACAGAGGATGAGGGGAGTCAGCATGCTGTTGCAAGTGGGAGTCCACACCCAGAACAATGAGACCAATCCTGGCACCTGACACACCAGAAGACCGCAGTGGTGATGCCCCAAAATAGCACAAGTGCAACTGATTTCCATGGTGGGTCAGCTACCCCCTTCTGACATCAACCACAAACAACTGCCGATCTCTGTGACCCACCATGATACCTGGCAGCTACCTCTGCTGCTAGCCAAAGGATTGCGACAAATGGCAGCCCTGAGAATAAACACAGCAGGCTGCTGTGGTCCACGGCATGCAACTCAGGGTGTAATAAATGCAGGATACCTAGTGGCTAAGGTCCATGAAAATGTTCCCCCAGACTACACCTATTGACTGCTGTTGCCAGATGGGTAGCTAGAAAACTCAACAACATATCATCACAGTAAGAGGCAAACACTGACTTCTTCATTTGGGTCTTGAATTTATACATGAAGTGCTCCATCCCTAAGTTACAAGCTGGATAAAATGGGGTGACAGTCAGATGCCAGATACTTTTACAAATGCAAAAGTCTTCGAACTCTTGTGACACAAATTGCCTACCATTATTAGAGGCCCTTCAATGGCAAAATTACCAACAATGTGCGAGCAGTGGCAGTCAAAGATGTGGAGGTCAGCTTGGCTGTGTACAAAAAATTATACCATGCATAGACCACCAACTACCACATGCTGACCAAAAACAGACCTGCAATATTGATGTGTACCCTGTCCCAAGGATGTTCCAGGACCAACCAGGAATAAAACTGGAATGGTGGTGCAGCCAGATTCTGTGCACAAGCCCTGCAAGCCTGCACCAGATATTCAGTGTCACAATTGATTGCAGGCCAGTAGGCATCATGTCATGCCATTGTGTTGATTTGAGTCATACCCTAGTGTGCAATGTGCAGTAACTAGAGTTTGCATAGGTGCAATGGAGTCAATCACATATGAGAAAAAATGTACACCATGCTGGATATGCACCCAAAGGATTGCGACAAATGGCAGCCCTGAGAATAAACACAGCAGGCTGCTGTGGTCCACGGCTCTGACCAACTCATCAGGACTGATAAAATGATTTTCCAGAAAAGCTGGTCACCAGCCATGGCAGTTGCTATCTCTCACACTGTCAATCAAAAATCCAATGGGTTTTGATGCAAGGCTTCATTCAGCATGAACACAAGAGTATTGCTGACTGAATGCCAGATCAGGCCCCACCAATAGCCACAAGAGTATAACAATGTTGGTATACTCTGCAGTGAAATGTTAATTAATGCCATCATATCAGTAGTTACTGAAAAAGAGGGCCCACCTGTACAATTGGTGGGGAGTGCTGCCAGATAGATTGGAACAAATTAAGAAATTGAGTAGCTTGTGGTTTGTGGTCAGTCATAAGGAGGAACCATGTCCCATACCCTTCAAAAGTAACAACTATCACTTCCTTTTCCACTTTTGAATAATTAATTATGCTGCATGGCAGAAGCACCATCTATGCACAGGCTATTTGGTGTCATCTGGATTTTTATGGGATAGCACTGCACCAGTACCATACTGGGACACATCACAGTCCAGGGTTAAAGGTTTATGTGGCACAAAAGAAGGCAGCAGAGCATAAACACTGCTTGAGGGACTCAAAATTCCAATGACATTCTGCAGACCAGACAAACTTAATGCTCTTCTGATGTAGCTGGTTAAGATGATGCAGATGTGTGGGGTCAGGCAGATGAACTGAGCATAATGTGAAATCTTACACAAAAAAGTCTGGAACTCCTTCAAGTTCTTGAGCACTGGGAGGTTGATACTGCTTTGACACTGTCATCCTTTGGGACAAGGCCATCTTCCCTAAGCACATGTCCCAAAAATGTACCTTCAGGAAGAAAACAATGCACTCTTCCAACTTGTAATGAAGGCCATTCTCCAGGAGGCATTGGAAAACTGTCTGAAGATTTTGTAAATGCTTCTCTCTGGTAGGGTCTGTTTCTCAGATATCGTCAAGGTAATTGACGCAACAGAAACTGTCCTGAAACAACTGCTCCAAAAATCATTGATAAATTCTTGGTGCACATGAGATTCTGAAAGGCAAGCAATTAAACTGGTAATGCCCAAAGAGAGTGCTGAGGACAAAGAAAGTCTGAGAGACTGCATCCAACAGCAACTGCAGGTAAGCATCATGCAAGTTGATTCATGAAAAATACTGGCCCACTGGCAACTTCATGATTTCACCAACAACTGTCCCAGCTACAGAATTGGATACAAATCCACAACACATTGCACATTGAGTGGCTGGTTAAAACTGCCACAAAGGTGTGCAGCACTGTCAGGCTTTTGCATTGTCACCAAAGGAATGGCCCATTGAGTTCACAGAATAGGAGAAACAACTCCACAATCCTACCGAAGTTGCAACTGAGCCTTTACTTTGTTGATCACAGCTAATGGAATGGGATGGAGGCAACAAAATTTAGGTACCATTAATAGTTTAACCCTACACTGCATAATGTTGCATTTTTGCTACATGAAAGTCGTTTGCTTCTAAATTTGTATAACTGCAACAGTTGACAGTATTGCTCATGTCAGAGTGTCTCCTTGACTTCTGTAAGCAGTAAACATAGATAAAACAGCTGACTGTATTTAGGAGTGTTGTCCCACAAACTCCGGTGACTGTAATCATGAAACTACACATATTTCGACACTTCCAACACCACATTCCTTGTGTCATATATCCCAAATGAAAGATAAATCTAAGTATCATCAAGGAAAAAGCAGAGTAGTGATCATGTAACATGGAACCTGCATAGTATTGATTTTCCAGTTGACAAAAAAATATTGAAGCGGAACCTCCATCAACCAGATGAAGTTCGTGCTTTGGAAATGCCATTTAAATTCTTCAGATATGGTGAACAGATGAGTTACTGAATCATATTGCAGAAAAAACAATGTTAAACAGTGTTTAAAAGGACCCAACAAAGCCTTATAATACCATCTCTGAAGATATATAAAAATTCATAGGAATCTGTATCATATTGTCAGTCATGTCTGCAAGATACACTAGGATGTACTCAAACCCAGCTATGGATTTATCTGTGATACATGAAACAATGTCAGTGAATAAATGTGAGAAATTGAGGCAGTTTTTGCATTGCAGTGACAATTCTAAGAAAATTCCTCATAATCAGCCAAATTGTGATAAGCTACATGAAATTTATCTCGTCACAATATCGCTACTGAAGCAGTTTTCCACATTATCAATAGAAGAGAATCTTGCCATGTATGATCTGATGACTGCAACAAAATCAAGGCACAATCTACAGCAACACATGTTGATAACCCACACAAATAAATTTTCATGTTGTGTGGTATATCTGACTTCACTTATGATTTTGAAATTTATACTGCAAAGGAAAATCATCTATCACTCTGCTTGCAAGATGAACTGGACTTGGATGCCTCCTTACCTCCTTATCTCTAATGATACATTTGGCTTCTTAAGAAATTCTGTCTCTGGGATCTTTTAGGAGAAACAGAATTTCAGACTGTAAACTTCCAACAGTTGATGATTTGAGAAAGGAACCAAGGGGAAAGTCTATGAAGTATGTGACAAACAGAAGTGGAACAGATGTATCCTCTGTAGTGGAAAGACATCTTTATTAATGAGGCTGACTCACTCCCATGTTAACTTGAAATTTGACCAGTCACCCCTCCACAAATAACACCAGTGAAATACACTGGAACAACCCTTGCAGAGCAATGGGGATGCATCACATTCCAGCAAAAATGCAAGCACACCTGATAGCTGATTTGTGGCTCACCATCAGTCTCAAACAGTTACCAAACGTCCTATCTGATGGCTTATCCCACAAATGTCTTCCATGTGTGGCAATCTTGATGAACATGCAATAAAAGACAGACGGGCCAGGATCACTGCTTTGCTCAACAGGTGGAGGGAGTATTACACTGAGGACCTGAAAACCATTGTAGGTGGAAAATACAGTGTTGTAAATGACCAACCTAAACCCACTGAGCTTGGCACTGGCGAAGATGGGCAACATAGCATCGCCAGATTTTGGGCAACTTTGTATAAACTTGTGCTTCAGGACAAAAACTGACAGCCATATCAACTAGATTGACAATATGCCTTACTTGGCAGTGGAGCAACAATAGATGCAGCTAATTCTCCCACCATTTCGTAAAATCATCAAAATTGGGGCAGGGATGGAGAAGAATACTGCTCAATGGGTGCCTGAACTGAAACTACTGCAGAAAGGGCGTGAAACAACTTCACCTCCTGATTCATCAGCCCTACATCTGCTCCCACAGCTGCTGCTGCTGCTCCTTTTGGAGGTGCAACTGCTTCTTTCAGCATTGCTGAAATTCTGAGTCCATGATGCCCCAAATAGAGAAATAAAAAATAAGGATGCTGCACATGAAGGAATGTCCTTTGTCACCACTTCAGTATTTGCACTGTGGTGACAATACTGCTGCACTATGCTGTCAGCATGAGTACAGCATGGGTTGCCAGTGGCTTGTCAATTACCAGGGATCAGAACCATGTGAGAGGAAATAAAAACTCACCTTGTGAGTCAGTCTATGGGAAGCACAAAGTCTGAATCCTCATAGAGGAGTGCACAGGGATAACTCAGCTTGTGATTGTTGTGGGTGGCTGTCAACTGAGCAGTCAGTAGCCTACTTCAAATGATGTGCAAGGCAAGGCAAGCAGTTGAACAGCTGAACTCAGTGTAAATACTGGTCTGCTCAGCTTTTTGCTGCCCACAGGTAACACCCCTCCATCAGCAGGTCTGGCCATATCGTGTGCTGCATACAGCCTCCATGGCAAGTGTCCACACTATTCCATGGCATTATCCACGACATCTCATATGCCTCCATTGCAATATGTGTCGACAGGGATACTGAAATCCCTAATACAAGGTACAATCAAAAATACCCTCTCATATACACTTCACTTTGGTTTGCAGACTATGGATGTATATGAAGGATGTAGATGTAGAAAATAGATAGATGTGTAAACATCTATTCAATAACCTGTGAGAGCATATTAAATATCTTGTAGGTAATGTGATGGAATTTGAGACTGAACAAAAGAACTTTCTATTGAGCTAACTCTTAAAATAAATGATTTATGTTTTTTCTATAATTCTCATTAGCATTCTTATACATATATTTAACACTGTTAAGTCATTTCATTTAAATAAAATATACATCTTTGTCTTCTTTCCACATCTAAAAATCTCTTTAAATTTCTGTGATTCGTCTCCATGATGTCCATGTAATGTAAGCAAAACAGAACCTACACATGCTGTAAATAAAATAATTAACATTTAATGAACATATTCCTACAGTATTTTAGTTCTTTTTTTATCTTGTAAAAAAAAAAGAGACATAGGAGAAAATTAAACAATAGTAGCACAAGTAGTAAAGCTCCACATGTAGTAACACTGTTCACGTTACGTCGCACTTCACTTAGCGTAGACCGGGACTGTGTCCTAGGCATGCCCGATGTTGACTGACTGCGCACGGCCTGTCCTGCCGGAGTTGTTGTTGTTGTTCTTGTTGTTACGCCGGCAGAGGTCGCATCCGAATTCTCGCATGCCCTCTGGTGGACGGGACTCTACTGGCGGCAACTACCGTCCGTGACGCGCCGTGCCAATGTGCGCCTCCCGTGATCTTTCTGGTGGCTACTACACTCCTCCTCCTTCGGGGGGTGAAGCCACTGTGATCCACTGCATCGGAAGGTGGAGCGTCGGGCAGGAGCAATGACCTCCATATCCATTGGATGGCCGGAGTCGAGGGGATCTGCCAACCCTCGAGCTGGAACCTTCGAATACAGCTGGAAGTGACCCACACGAAGAGGCCCCCGTTGTCCCACAACCGGAGCCCGGGACAGCACGGGCGACAAGCTGTCGAAGTCTGGATCCTGTTCCACCTCAGGAGGGGCAAGACCCAGTGGCGGGGACGAAGGGGAAGGGACGACCACAGGGGAACTAGCCCCCTGTGAAACCGGGCCGGCTAGGGGGGCCGGCTCTCGCTGGGGCATCTCAAATGACGGCGATGCCGGTGCTGGAGCCACTGGAGGCTGCCAAGGCTGAGAACCATCGCAGTGTGGCAGAGTCACAGCGGGGAGAGGAAGTAACGTCCCCTGTGAAACCAATACAGGTGCCAGCAATGGGGAAGCCGGTGTCCGAGAGGTCGGAGGGTGGGTGCCCGAACGTGGACGGAGCTGATTTTGGTGACGATGTACCACCCGGTCCCCCGCCTGCAAGGTATAGAGCCGGCGGCCATGGCGGTGCAGGACCACCGCCGGTATCCAATGTGGATTGCGACCAAACCCACGGGCCCAGACTGACATACCCAGTGGAAAGCCAGGTACTCCATTTTGTGAAGACTGGCAAGGACCAGGCTGGAAGAGGTGCAGCAGAGTCCTAGGTTGACGCCCATGGAGGAGCTCTGCGAGGCTGCGGTCTCCCATTGGTGTGGTCCGGTATGCCGTCAAGAAAAACGTCAATGCTTCCTCTGCAGGAAATTCGTGCACATACTTTTTCATCTGCGTCTTAAAGGTGCGCACCATGCGCTCAGCTTCCCCATTCGATTGTGGATGGAAGGGGGGAGAGCAAACGTGCCGAATACCGAAGCGCCTACAAAATCCTGGAAGGTCTGCGAAAGAAACTGCGGTCCATTGTCCGAGACCAGGGTGATTGGCAGACCTTCCACAGAAAAGATTTTTGCTAGTGCCTGGATTGCAAGTTCTGAAGTGGTTGAGGAGCAGCGAACCACATATGGGAATCGGGAATAAGCATGAATGACAATGAGCCAAAAGCCATTGAGAAACGGGCCCGCAAAATCGATGTGAACACGTTCCCACACCTGGGTTGCCGGCGGCCATGAAGAGAACGCTGCCCTGGGAGATGCTTGTTGGCTCGCACACTGGGAACAGGCGGCCACCAAGTGCTCAATTTCTCTGTCAATACCGGGCCAGTACACATGTCTGCGAGCCAAAGTTTTAGTACGGGAAACACCCCAGTGCCCCGCATGTAATAACTTGAGGACCTCCCTTCGTAAACTTGCAGGAACAACCACGCAAGGAGCTGTATCATCGGTAGCCAGAAGGAGAACTCCTTCCAAGACTGAGAGATGGTCTCGTAGAAGAAAATAATTACGAAGAGGGTCCGAGGCCCGGCCCGGAGGGCGGGACGACCACCCCTGCTGAATGAGGCGAACTACTTGCCGGAGAACCGGGTCAGCCGCCGTTTCCCTGGCGACTCGAGAACTAGTGATCGGGAAGCCATCAACCACTTGGCGGGACGCCACATCCAAATGAAAGCACATAATCTCCTCTCGATCAAATGTAGGGTCCGGGCCCACCGGAAGACGGGAAAGAGCGTCGGCGTTGGCATGCTGGCCTGTAGGGCGAAAACGAATGTCATAATGGTACTTAGAGAGGAACAAGGCCCAGCGCTGTAGTCTGTGGGCTGCCCTATCCGGAATGTGAGAGGCGGGGCCAAATAACGATATTAACGGCTTATGGTCAGTGATTAACTGAAACTTCGTGCCATACAAGAAAGGGTGAAACTTGGTAACAGCGTAGACAATGGCCAAACCTCTTTTTCCACCTGGGAGTAATGGGCCTGCGCGGGACTAAGCGTTTTCGACGCAAATGCCAGTGGTTGCTCGGAACCATCTGCGTTGCGATGGGCCAGGACCGCCCCCACCCCATACTGCGAAGCATCCGTAGCCAGGACCAACGGCTTATGGGGATCAAAAGTAGCCAATCAAGGGGCTGACGTGAGGAGGCCCTTCAACGAGGTGAATGCTCGCTCGCATGCAGGCGACCAATCAAAAGGAACACCCTTGTGCAGAAGGCAGTACAGGGGGTGGGCTATAGTGGAAGCCCTGGGAATGAACCGGTGGTAATAGGCTATCTTGCCTAAAAAAGCTTGTAACTCCTTCAGCGAAATGGGCCAAGGAAGGTTGACGATACCGTGGACCAAACTTCCTAGTGGCTGGATGCCGTGCCGAGATTTGGTGTAGCCCACATACTCAATGGACGGTTGGAAGAAAGTTGACTTATGCAGGTTGCAACGCAAGCCCACAGACCTGAATTTGAGAAAGAGGGTTCGAAGGTTGTGCAAGTGGTCTGTCGTGCTGCGGCCCGTGACAATGATGTCATCCAGGTAATTAACACAATGAGGGATTGTCGACGTGACATGCTCAAGATAACGCTGGAATATCGCCGGGGTACTGGATATCCCAAAAGCCAACCGCTGGTATTGGTAAAGGCCAAACGGGGTGTTGACGACTGCCAGCCGTTTGGAGTCCTCATCAAGTGGTATCTGATGATAAGCCTCTGACAGATCGATTTTCGAAAAATAGTGGCCTCCCGCCACGGCGGAGAACAATTCATCAGCACGAGGCAAAGGATAGGTGTCCACCACCAATTGGGAATTAATGGTGGCCTTAAAATCGCCACAAAGACGTAATTTTCCCGAGGGATTCTTGACAATAACGAGGGGCGAAGCCCACTCACTGGAAGAAATGGGAAGAACGACCCCTAGGGCTGTCAGCCGGTCGAGCTCTTCCTTTACCTGAGGGCGGAGAGCCAAGGGGATCTGCCTCGCGCGTAGAAAACGCGGGCGAGCAGACGCCTTCAACGTTAAGTGAGCTTCAAAATCTGTCCTCTGTACTTGCTTCCTTCGATTCCTTTGAGGCTGAGCGGCAAACTTTAGCAATGTGACCGTTTTTATGACATTTGTGACAAACGGCCCAACGCTGGGGGCACTTTGACCGATCGTGATGTATATAGCGCGACGCACAGGATGGCAACAGGGGCCGGCAACCGGAATTCTGTTTACGCGCCGCGCGGGAGCGGCCGTAACGGCCGGATTGTACCGCTCGCACGTCATCCACCCCGGACACAGTGGACGCGGCCGCGCCGCCCTGAACCTCCGCGACGTCGCACCACGCCTCCAGCTGTCGACCTGCTGCGTGAGAGACTTCATACGATTGAGCAATGGACAGGACTTCCTCGAGAGAAGGGTCTTCTAACTGCAGGGCCCGTTGCTGGACCTCCCGATCAGGGGCCGAACGAACAATGACGTCACGGACCATAACATGGGCATACGACTCCCAAGACTGCTCCGTGACAAAATGACACTTGCGACTAAGACCGTGCGGGGTAGCGGCCCACGCCCGGTAAGACTGATGGGGCTGTTTCTTGCATTGATAGAACTCGACCCTAGCAGCCACAACATGCGTGCGGCGGCGATAATATGAAGACAGCAATGAACACAATGCGTCAAATGACAAGGATGAGGGTTCCTGCAACGGCGCTAGCTGCCGCAAAACTTGATACAGCGAGGGAGATATCCAAGACAAGAAGAGAGCACGACATACCTCCGCATCGGCAACATGAAACGCCTGTAAATGCTGCCGAAGGCGATGTTCATATGCGTCCCAATCCTCTGCCGTCTCGTCATACGGGGGAAAGGGAGGAGGGAACTGCGCCGGAGCAGACGGCGTGGAGAGCAATGCCGGAAGCACTTGTTTCATGGTGGCCATGAGCTCCGTCTGCTGTGCAACCAAAACCCGCACCAACTCCTCCATGCCATGGAGAAACTGCGAAACTGGAACAACGACGCAACACGCGAAAGAACGACCCTACTCATCGCCAATTGTGTAGTAACACTGTTCACGTTACGTCGCACTTCACTTAGCGTAGACCGGGACTGTGTCCTAGGCATGCCCGATGTTGACTGACTGCGCACGGCCTGTCCTGCCGGAGTTGTTGTTGTTGTTCTTGTTGTTACGCTGGCAGAGGTCGCGTCCGAATTCTCGCATGCCCTCTGGTGGACGGGACTCTACTGGCGGCAACTACCGTCCGTGACGCGCCGTGCCAATGTGCACCTCCCGCGATCTTTCTGGTGGCTACTACACCACATATTGGCTCTGGTGGGTCATTCAGTAGTGAATGGTTGCCTAGTCATCATCTGGCATATGGCATCATGTGGATTTCGTATGGAGGGGCAAGGGTTCAATAAGCTAATCTCCTGGTTGATGTCAGCTTCCCAGGTCTTGGAATTGCTACTGCTTCTCACTCAAATAGCTTCTCAATTGGCATCACCCCACTCCAGCCCTCTTCATATCATAGAACAAAATCTTGTACATTATTATCAAAAAAGAAATAAAAAACAGAGAGGCAAATGGAATTTAGTTGTAAGGAAATGGTGATACATTGAAATTATTTGTGGGTGAATTCAGTTGATGCTTCTTCAGAATGGCTGCAAATACTAAAATTTCTAACAAACAACCAAATAGAGATGTGCTGGAGTTACTCTAACAGTCACTAATGACACTATCAATAACCATTAGTTGTAGTACACAGGTCCTCTGGAAATCATAAAAATCATTATATTGCTTGAAACTCTCATTATTTTGACAATGTCAATCATTTTCACAAAATATCAAAACTTTGTGTTTAGAACTATGTTTGTGATATATTACAGTGCCTGTGTTCTTAAGGAGAACAATGCAGTCGCACTGTGATGACTACAGCCAATATAAAATATGTATCTGTTCTGTAAAAGAGTGACAACAACGAAAATTGGATTTTCCGCTTTACATGAGCAGTCACCTTACCTGCATTGGCTATCCAAGCATAACTGACAGCCAGACCCAAACTTCCATGTGTCTACAGTCTGGACACATACACATCATGTAATTCCAATAGAGGGGAGATATTTTAATTGAAAGTCACTGCCCTGATATGGGCCAATAAATACAATATTGCAGTGTCTTTGTTGGCAAGAATTAATATGCACACAAGAGTATCTGAAGGAATGTTGTGTCATAATTCTTGCCAACAGAGGCACTGCAATATCATGTTTACCAGCAAATACCAGGCCAGTGACTCTCAATTAAAATGTTTTCCCTGTACAGGAATTACAAGCATTATGCATAAAACTGCAAGTTGGAGACATGTGGACGGTGACATATGGAAGTTTGGGTCTAGCCCTGAGCCACACTTGTGTAGCCAAACCAGTTAAGGTGATGGCATGCATAAAGTGGGAAATCTGGTTTCAAAACCCAGTCTGGCGCAAACTTTAATTATAGTCATTGCATTATATAGCTGAAGGTTGTCAGTATTCACAATTGCAAATACATTTCATGTATTGCATTACAGCTGTAGTCACCACAGGACACATTCTTGCCAACAGAGGCACTGAAGTATTGTATTTACTTCCCAATATCAGGCCAGGGACTCTCAATTATAATGTTTTTCATATATGGGAATTTAATGGTGTGTATGAGTGCATGTTGTAGACATGTGAACAATGACATATGGAAGTTTTGGTCTGGTCATGAATTGTGCTCAGGTAGCCAAAGCAGTTGGGGTGACCACTTGGGTAAAATGGGAAATCCAGCCTTGAGTCCCAGTCCAGTGCAAATTTTCATTGTCATCATTCCATTATACAGGTGAAGGTTGTCCAAATTCACAACTACATATGCATTTGATGTATTATAAAACTTTTTATTTACAACCAGTTGTGATCACTGACCAGTTTCATGCTGGAAAATTTTTTTTATAATGGCAATATCACATGACATACATGTTTTCAAGTATGAAGGTTAACATGCAATTTTTTTGATTGCTGTTGATTGAGCCATTGCTTTGGTACTGAATGACTGTATTAAATGTTTGTCACATAAATAATTTTATAAGATAGCACTGTGTCATCAGTAATTTTTAAAAATAAAATAAGGAGCCCCACAACAATCAGCATCAGCAGGAGATTTTTTCTTGGAGTGTGTATTACTAAGTTCCACTGATTTTAAACACCTGTTCAGAAACTGTTGGAAGATAATTCATTCTTTCATAATTTCCATTGAATAGGAGAATCAGGAATGGTATACATGATAACCAGGGTTTTATTATACAGCTTAATACAATATGCACTTTATCAATTAACTATAGTTAATTAAACAAACAGAAAGCCACTAAAAAGAAACACTGCTTGTTCAGTCGTTTTCAATTAAATATCTGCTGTTTAGGTCATACTGGTAGTTTAAAATTTATGTGTATATATTGATATTTTTCATAGAAAATAGCCAGCTACTTCTACAATAACAGAGACCTATCTTCAGTACACTGCTACCTGGCATGAAGCTTTATATTGAAAATTTCTATCTACCATATAGCAATTTATAGAGAGACTGACTAACAAAGAGTGCTTTGCTTATGCCTTGAATTTGCAAAGATTCACAATTTATTCCTGTCTGGTGGACACATGCTTTGAACCCTACATAACAAAGCAATGTCTACATCAGAATTATTCTTCTTCTTCTTCTATTGTGATGGTGCAAATTACAGTTTAGCTAGAACTGATTTTTATTGTAAGTACATATACTTTCTCCAAGTCAACAAAAATGTTCTAGGTATGTGACTGTATCATGTATGATAATGCTGCCACTGTTTCAGCAACTATTGCAGGCAGGTTTCATTGGGTTGACTACTTGTGAGTTGTAGTTACTGCTTTATACTTATTCTTTGAAAATGGCTAGTCATTGTGGCATGCTACATTTTTATTGGGTGACAGGATGAAAGAGGAGAATTATCAGATGCTTAGTGCTGGAAATATTTAATATTTATTTTTACAGTAATATTATAAAGAGGAGAGATTGCTACTCATGATAAAGATGACACACTGAGTTGCATATAGGCACAATGAAATGACTGTTACACATTGAGCTTTCAGCCAAAGCATTCTTCAGAAAGGAAAACACACACACAAATAAGCCTTTACCTGATGCACATTTGGCCACTATGTCCAGCTGCTGCAGCCAGAATACAGTTGTGTCACATTGAACATAAGCAGGGTGTAGGGGGAAGGGGGAGGGATAGTAGGGTGTGGGTTTGGGGAGAGCAGTCATGACTGCCTGGCAGAGCGTGTAGCAGGGACTAGATGGTGGCAGGACAACACTGCCAGGTGTAGACTCGGGAGACTGTGGAGGAGGCTAGAGGTGGAGGAAAATGGGGATCAGAAAAGGAGAGGAGCAAAGAAAAGGAAAAGACTGGTGGGTGCACCAGCAGAGGGCCACACACAATGCGGGTGATGGGACATGAATTGGGAGGAAGTGATAGGACAGAGAGGAAGAAACTGTTGGGTACCATAGGTTGAGACCAAGTTAGTTTTAGGAGCAGAGAATTGTTGTAAGGAAACTCCCATCTGCACAATACTGACAAGCTGGCAGTGAAGGAGAGGATCCACATAGCCTGGGTTGTGAAGCAACCATTAAAATCAAGACTTATGTTCAGCTGCATGTTGTGACGTAGGATGGTGCACTTTGCCCTTGGCCACCGTTTAGTGGCAGCCATTCATCATGGTGGGCAGGTGATTAGTAGTCATACCAATATAAAAAGCTGTGCAATGATTGCAGCAAAAATGGTATATGACATGGCTGCTTTAACAGTTGCCCTGGTCACTGATAGACTAGGATGAGCCTGTGGCAGGAATGGAATAGCAAGTACTGAGTGGCTGGAATGGGCAGGTCTTGCATCTGGGTCTTTCCGCAGGAATATGTTTCATGCAGCAAGGGTTTGTAATTGGGAGTGGCATTGGGATGGCCTAGGATGTTGTAAACATTGGGTGGGTGACAGAACACCAGTTGGTGGGAAGGGTGTTGGCTAGGATGCCCCTCATTTCAGGGCATGAGGATAGATAATCAAAGTGCTTGTGAAGAATGTGGTTCAGTTGTTCTATTTTGGGGTGGCATTGGGTGATGAAGGGGATGCTCCTCCACAGCTGGTTCTTGGGGATGGTTGGAGGACTGAGAGTGTGTGGGGATACGGTACAGAAAATCTCTTTGCAGGCTAGGTTGGGGGTAGTGGCTGTCTGTGAAGGCCTTTGTGAGACCTTCAGCATACTGGAAAAGTGAATTGTTGTCACTGCAGATACGCTGCCCCACGTGGCCAGGGTGTATGGAAGGGATTTTTTGGTGTGTAAGGGATGTCAGCTGTCAAACTACAGGTACTGTGGTGGTGGTTGGTGGGTTTAATGTTCACAGATGTGTGGATTAAGCCATCAGATAGTAGGATTTTAAAGTTCAGAAAAGTGGCACATTTGGTTGAGGAGGACCAGGGGAAGCAGAATGGAGAGAAGGTATTGAGGTTGTGAAGGAATGATGAAAGAGTGACTTGGCCCTCAGTCTACATCATGAAGATATCATCAATGGGGTTTAGGGGGGGCTAACAAGGTTTCTTCAAGATGGCCCATAAACATGTTGGCATAGGGGAATATCATTACGGTGCCCATGGCTGTGTTTCAGATTTTTTTGCATACATTCTCTTCAAAGGAGAAGTAGTTGTGTGTTAGTTTAAAATTAGGAAGTTTTATAAGAAATGAGGTAGTGAGCTTGGAATCTGAAGTATGTTGGGAGAGGTAGTGTCTAATAGTGAAAGACCATGGACATGTTGGATGTTAGTATATAAGAAACTGGTGTGAACTGTTACCAATAGGGAACCAGGAGGTAAAAGGGTGGTAAAGTTGTCAAAGGAAGTGGATGGTATCTCTGACATGGGAGTCTATATTTCGGGCAGTTGGTTGGAAGCGATGGTCAATGGGGTTCAAAATTCATTCAGTGGGAGCACACTAACTAGCTACAACGGGGTATCCAGTATAGTTGGGTTCATGGATTTTGTGGATCATGTGGGTGTGAGTGGTGTCATAGGGGTGATGAGGAAAATGGGTTCAGGGGAGGGATTTTGCAAAAGGTCTAAGGTTTTAAGCAGGTATTAGATATTATGTGGAGTTCTGGGATGAGATCAGTCTGCAGAGTTCATAGGTAGAGGAATCAGACAATTGGCAGAGGCCTTCTGCCAGGTGGTCACTACAGTGACTGCAGGTGGGGTGATTATGTCAGGATCTGTTTATTTTTAGCCTGTGTATGGTTGTTCTTTCTTCTGCAGAAGGGCTGGTGTTCTTAGGATGGGGCCTAGGAGAGGATGGTGAGGCCAAGTTGAAGGTAAAGAATTCCTGGAAGGTGACAGAGGGTTGGTTAGGTGGGATGAGGAGAGGATCATTGTTGGATGGTGGCATGAACTGGGAGAAGCAGAGTTCGGGGGTGTAAACTAGCAGAAGAAGAGTTCAACGTTGGGATTAAGTTGGCTTTGGTTGGAGGTACCGATGGTAAAGAAGTGTTTCTATTGAAGAGATCTGGAGAAGGAGAATAAGTCTTTGACAAGTCTAACATTGTTACATTTGGCCATGGGGCTGAAGGTAAGGCCTTTGGATGGGACTGAAATGTCTGTGGGGCTGAGAATTTTGGTGGAAAGGGGAACAGCTGTGTGCTGCGATTGTTTTGGCTCTGGATTTTTTGGGTGATGGTAGTGACTTTTTGGAGATGTGGCAAGTTGAAAAGGTCAGCTATGCTCTCACAAACCTGATACTGCAAAAGCACATCTCCTGGGCACAAGCATCTCAGAAGCACTTATTCTCCCTTTGCAAGATACTGTCACTGTGCAATCCATAGTACATACATCACATCTCTGAAACTGAATCTCTTGCATTCCAGCACCTAAAAGATGATTTGGACATGAGCTCCATAAGTTGTCTGGCCTACCGACATCCTTTAGCTGCCTTGGGGCACATATGTCCTGCCCCTAACCTACCCACAAAGTTCCTCCTTGTCAACCCCTCACAGCACCCTGACCCTGCCTAGCTAGACCAGGTGGAGACCTGTCAGTGCTACCTTTTGTTTAGAGTGTGATGTTTGTGTTACATCCTGAGACATCTCCACAATTACTGCTGGTCTGCAGGCTTACAACTATTGACATCCACCATAGGAAGAGTCTATAGCTCAACTCATGGTTCATGTTCAACAGCCAACTTGCCATTTTGACAGCATCCCTGATTTTGTGCTTGGTGATAAGCATCTGCCTAGCTAAAACACGGGATTCTTTAAGTTGTATCTATCTATCATACTTGTCTGTATGTCCTGGCACTATTGATGTAGTATGCCCGAACAAGCCGTACCATATATATCTCCCATGCTTGACATACAGGTGTTCATTAGGCATCCTTTCTCTACCATATAAAGTATAAACCAGTACACAATCACAGCTAAGCTCATATACTCCTGGCATGTGAAATTTCTTAACGAAGTAATTAGTGGGATCTAGGAAGTCTCTTATTTTGTTGTTGATGTAGTAGATGGATTTGAATCCCCCTTGGCAGAAAATCTTGCTCAGACTCTCACTAATGTCTTGTACACGTTGTAGATGTAATCTGACATAGGGGTTATTCCTGGTGCTCTTTTTCTAGTCCCTTGTTGCCTCTTGTTGTAGGTTCTGAACAATAGGCTGGAAGTGTTGGTCCACAATAACAGAGATTCTCTTTATGAGTGTTGTAATCTTACCTTCCCACACAACACCATTAAATTTTTATGTCTCTGCAAAAAGTTTAGAAAGCTTTGAGAGGTGTAAGATATACAAAAAGGAAAACTTTTTACTTATCTTTACTTTCTCTTCTTGTTGTTGTTGGCTGCAGTTATTGCACCTAGGGGTACATTCTTGTGGATGAAGATTTGACTTATTAGCTTCCAATGACTAAATAACTGATGAAGTACTATCTGTTGCTATGATTTTATTTATTTTATCTCATTCTTCTATATCACACTGACTTTACAATCTCTATTTTCATAAAACAATCAATTACATTGTTGTAGACAAAATTAAAAAACACATGCACTTCCACCAGAGGCATGCCCACTACTCCTTACATTCTGCAGTACTCACAATATTTGAAAGAGTTTGGAGAGCAACAGAGTTTACGTACTTTCTTTACAAAAGAAGAATCTTAACTAAGCCACATCATTATTTATATTAAAAACAAAGATTCCATGACTTACCAAATGGGAAAGCGCTGGTAGATAGGCACAATAAAAAACGCACAAACACACACACAAAATTTTGAGCTTTTGCAACATATTTAAATATGTCTGCTTGTGTCTGTATATGTGTGGATGGATATGTGTGTGTGTGCGAGTGTATACCTGTCCTTTTTTCCCCCTAAGGTAAGTCTTTCCGCTCCCGGGATTGGAATGACTCCTTACCCTCTCCCTTAAAACCCACGTCCTTTCATCTTTCCCTCTCCTTCCCTCTCTCCTGATGAAGCAACCGGGGGTTGCGAAAGCTCAAAATTTTGTGTGTGTGTTTGTGTGTTTTTTATTGTGCCTATCTACCAGTGCTTTCCCATTTGGTAAGTCATGGAATCTTTGTTTTTAATATATTTTTCCCATGTGGAATGTTTCTTTCTATTTTATTTATACCACATCATTATTTTATAGATGAATCCAGAAATAAATTTAATAATTAGTGTTAGATTGTACAATCAATAATATGAATTTTAAATTTGCCAGATATTTCATGATTTCAAATATTTTTAAAAGAAGGGTAATTTTAACTGCACATACAGATTTAGTACATATTTATTGTTCAAATTATTTTTTTTTATACATTTTAGCCTGAAATATAATCCATCGTACACACAATCAAATAAAATTCTTTCAGTGAATCAGCCGAGAATGTTCATCAGTACCAGATTCGGGATTAATCCTTGTATCAGCTACTTCCATTGAAAGGGTTATGTTAGGAAAGGGTGTCCCATTACAGTGTGTTTCTACAGCTTCAATGGGGTGTTCTGGGTTGCTGAGTTTCATTATTTTAGGAAGCATGTAGAAGGCAGGAGTGGGGGAACAGTGGTGATTAGGATGGAGATAGACTCAGGGAAGAGGTTCTATTATGGACCTAGGCATTTGAAGAGGGACAGGGAGAGCATGCGCAACCTCTGAAATGGTTTCCTTGTGCAGAAATTGTAGGTAGATGTGGCTGGCAGCAAGTGGAGCCCCTCATCCAGGAAACCCCTGTGGTTCATTAGCACAGTCATGGAGTCTTTGTTGGCAGGTAGGATAATAAGACCAGAATCAGTATTAAGGTGGTGAATAGCACTTCTCTCTGTGGGTATGTGGTTTGTTTCCATGTTGAGGGATTTGGAGAATGATAATGAGGTAAAGTTTGAGGTTAGAACATTCTGCAAAGTTATCAGTAGATGATCTGGGGGAGTGGGGGAGTATCAGAATTAGATGGATGAGATGAGATGGATGGATGAGATAACCAAGAAGTCTGTTTTTAAAAGTGCCTTTCCATTGCTCAGTGTCTCCTGTATGCAGTGAGTAGCAAAATATCCTAATTCATTTTGTCATTCAATCCCAGATTTCCCATTTTCCAATATTTATGGAATATTCCATTGGTAATGGAGGAACATAGACATATTAAACAATGAAATACAAAGTATTGATGTTCCACAAAAATATTTATTTTATATTTTGTTGTGGACCACCTTTTGGCTTTCTAGGCCCTTATCAGTCAACTTAAGACTGAACGGACAGTCCACACTACATCGATGAGAGGTTCTAGTTGTACAGTGGCAGTTGTTCCAGAAGATATATGAGATTAAAGAAACACAAAATTGTACTGCACCAATCTGACTTGGGTACAAAACAAGAAATATTATGTGGTGATGTACTGAGTAATTTAGACTCTATAACGACGTGAGTATAAATGTATAAAGCGAATGTTTGACAGAACTAAATGCATTGAACTACAATGGTTATAAAGATATTAATTTAAATCTTTGAACTATACTCAGATTGATATTGCAACAAACACGAAGAAGGTATAAACCAATAACACAAATATAACATTGCACTCAAAGATTAAAGGTATATGAATATAAAGGGTGAAACATTAGCCTACATCAATTGAGTAATTCCTCAGACTACTGCAGTATGTGGACAAAAATCCAACGATTGGTGATGAAATGGGAAAGAATGAGTTAATAATGAAAGGAGGTGATGCTGGGGACAAAGAAAGGAAATGTACTGTGGGAAGCATCAAACCATTACATAATTTACAACAAGCATACCATCTTAGGGTGAGTTGTTGTTGTTGTTGTGGTCTTCAGTCTTAAGACTGGTTTGATGCAGCTCTCCACCCTACTCTATCCTATGCAAGCTTCTTCATCTCCCAATACCTACTGCAACCTACATCCTTCTGAATCTGCTTAGTGTATTCATCTCTTGGTCTCCCTCTATGATTTTTACCCTCCACGCTGCCCTCCAATACTAAACTGGTGATCCCTTGATGCCTCAGAACATGTCCTAACAACCGATCCCTTCTCCTAGTCAAGTTGTGCCACAAACTTCTCTTCTCCCCCATCCTATTCAATACCTCCTCATTAGTTATATGATCTATCCATTTAATCTTCAGCATTTTTCTGTAGCACCACATTTCAAAACTTCTATTCTCTTCTTGTCCAAACTAGTTATTGTCCATGTTTCACTTCCATACATGGCTACACTCCATACAAATACTTTCAGAAACGACTTCCTGGCACTTAAATCTATATTCAATGTTAACAAATTTCTCTTCTTCAGAAATGCTTTCCTTGCCATTGCCAGTCTACATTTTATATCCTCTCTACTTTGAACATCATCAGTTATTTTGCTCCCCAAATAGCAAAACTCCTTTACTACTTTAAGTGTCTCATTTCCTAATGTAATCCCCTCAGCATCACCCGACTTTATTCGACTACATTCCATTATCCTCGTTATGCTTTTGTTGATGTTTGTCTTATATCCTCCTTTCAAGACACTGTCCATTCCGTCCAACTGCTCTTCCAAGTCCTTTGCTGTCTCTGACAGAATTACAATGCCACCGGCGAACCTCAAAGTTTTTATTTCTTCTCCATGGATTTTAATATGTACTCTGAATTTTTGTATTGTTTCCTTCACTGCTTGCTCAATATACAGATTGAATAACATTGGGGAGAGGCTACAACCCTGTCTCACTCCCTTTCCAACCACTGCTTCCCTTTCATGTCCCTTGATTCATATAACTGCCATCTGGTTTCTGCACAAATTGTAAATAGCCTTTCGCTCCCTGTATTTTACCCCTGCCACCTTCAGAATTTGAAAGAGAGTATTCCAGTCAACATTGTCAAAAGCTTTCTCTAAGTCTACAAATGCTAGAAACATAGCTTTGCCTTTCCTTAATCTAGCTTCTACAATAAGTGGTAGGGTCCGTATTGCCTCATGTGTTCCAATATTTCTCCGGATCCAAACTGATCTTCGCCGAGGTCAGCTTCTACCAGTTTTCCATTCGTTTGTAAAGAATTCACGTTAGTATTTTGCAGCTGTGACTTATTAAACTGATTGTTCTGTAATTTTCACATCTATCAACAGCTGCTTTCTTTGGGATTGGAATTATTATGTTCTTCTTGAAGTCTGAGGGTATTTTGCCTGTATGATACATTTTGCTCACCAGATGGTAGAGTTTTGTCAGGACTGGCTCTCCCAAGGCCATCAGTAGTTCTAATGGAATGTTGTCCACTCCCAGGGCCTTGTTAAGACTCAGGTCTTTTAGTGCTCTGTCAAACTCTTCACACAGTATCATATCTCCCATTTCATCTTCATCCACATCCTCTTCCATTTCCATAATATTGTCCTCAAGTACATCGCCCTTGTATAGACCCTCTATATACTCCTTCCACCTTTCTGCTTTCCCTTCTTTGCTTAGAACTGGGTTTCCATCTGAGCTCTTGATATTCATACAAGTGGTTCTCTTTTCTCCAAAGGTCTCTTTAATTTTCCTGTAGGCAGTATCTATCTTACCCCTAGTGAGATAAGCCTCTACATCCTTACATTTGTCCTCTAGCCATCCCTGCTTAGCCATTTTGCACTTCCTGTCAATCTCATTTTTGAGACATCTGTATTGCTTTTTGCCTGCTTCATTTGCTGCATTTTTATATTTTCTCCTTTCATCAATTAAATTCAAGATTTCTTCTGTTACCCAAGGATTTCTACTAGGCCTCATCTTTTTACCTACTTGATCCTCTGCTGCCTTCACTACTCTCAAAGCTACCCATTCTTCTTCTACCGTATTACTTTCCCCCATTCCTGTCAATTGTTCCCTTATGCTCTCCCTGAAACTCTGTACAAACACAAAGAACATATAGACCAATAACACAAATATAACATTGCACTCAAAGATTAAAATTCTGTTGGAAATGTTACCAGTCCAAGGCCAAACAGCTTTGTTTTACATGGCCCCTGTTTATTTTCATAACTCACCCAATCCACAGTTCACAATAGTGCAACACATGCCTGAGCTGACTTTTACTACTACAATTTGCTCAAGCTCCCTTTTGATCAATACAATGGTTCGGGATGCTGCAACACACCTCAGTTGGAGGTAATGTGGTAGACAGCCACTTTGCACAAAGCAGGATCATATTTTACATACTCTTAAAATGTCCTAATCTTATATGGTGTCAAGAACCACATGACACCATGTTTAGAGAGAATATGACCAATTCTGCTAGAAATGTTACCTGTCCAAGGCCAAAAGGCTTTGTCTTACATGGCCTCTGTTTATTTTCATAACTCACCCAATCCACAGTTTGCAATAGTGTAACACATGCCTGAGTCGACTTTCACTATTACCATTCTGCAACAGGCAACTCTGAGTTAAGCTAATTCAGCCAACAAACTTTCAGGGTCTCATATGTCATGGGCTGTATGAACTGAGGTACAAAGTACATCTACATCTACATGGATTGCAAGTCACATTTATGTGCCTGGCAGAGGGTTCATCAAGCCACCTTCACAATTCTCTATTATTCCAATATTATATAGTGTGCAGAAAGAATGCACACCTATATATTTCTGTACAAGCTCTGATTTCCCTTATTTTATCATGGTGATCATTTCTCCCTATGTAAGTCAGTGCCAACAAAATATTTTTGCATTTGGAGGAGAAAGTTAGTGATTGGAATTTCGTAAAAAGATTCTGCCGCAACGAAAAACACCTTTGTTTTAATTATGTCCACCCCAAATCCTGTGTCATGTCAGTGACACTCTCTCCCTTATTTTGCAATAATACAAAATGTGCTGCCCTCCTTTGAACTTTTTTGATGTACTATGTCAATCTGATCTGTTAAGAATCCCAGACCAATCAGCAACATTCTGAAAGAGGACAGACAAGCATATTGTAGGGTGTCCTTAGTAGATGTGTTACATTTTCTAAGTGTCCTGTCAATAAAATGCAGTCTTTGGTTAGCCTTCCCCACAACATTTTCTGTTTTTTCTTGCCAATTTAAGTTGTTTGTAATTGTAATTCCTAGGTATTTAGTTGAATTTACAGCCATTAGATTCAACTGATTTATCGTGTAACCAAAGTTTAATGGATTCCTTTTACACCCATGTGGATGACCTCATGCTTTTCATTATTTAGGGTTAATTGCCAATTTTCACACCATACATACATCTTTTCTAAATCGTTTTGCAATTTTTTATCTTCTGATGTCTTTACTACTCAATAAATGACATCATCATCTGCAAACAACCTGAGACGGCTGCTCCAATTGTCTCCCAAATCATTTATATGGATAAGGAACAGGAGAAGGCCTATAACACTACCTTGGGGAATGCCAGAGATCACTTCTGTTTTGCTTGATGACTTTCTGTCACTTACTATGAACTGTGATCCCATCACACTGAGCTAGATAATGATAGCTATCACCTTGAAGATATGAATCCATGTGAATTGGTTCCTACAAATGGCATGCCCCATACCATCAACCTTCCTCCCATCCAGCACATCAAGAAAGGGAAGATAGCCATACTTTTAAATCTCCACAATGAAGTGAATAGTTGGGTGGATTGAATTTGGATGTTCCAAGAAGCTGTTTAAATTCACTTCCAAGAGGCCAAACAACAAAAGTATCACCCCCATATCTAAGAAAGCACAGAGGTTTCAATGTTGCTGACTCTAGGGTACATTCCTCAAAATCTTCCAAAACAGAATGGCAATAATAGGTGACAAAGGGCTCCCTTTGCAACTCCATCTGTCCATTCATAGAACTCACCGTTGAATAAAAAGTAAGTGGAAGTCAAAATATGCCAAAATAGGTTTGTTAATTCAACACCAGTCCTAACCTCAATGAACTGTAATGAATCAGATAGAGAGGGACCACATAAACACTTACCAAAATACTGGTGATTCAAGTGCAACCCCTCTAATCAATGTAAGAAACCCTCCAAGTTATAAATGTGATGCACATATCAACTTATTATTGGGCTCAATATAAAAAACAATGTGTTTTACTATATGGTGTGTTGTTGCAATGATGTTACTGACAGCAGATGTTAAGATCTTCAGAAGGCCTTATAATCTAGAGAGACAGCACAAAAAGAGTTATGCAATGTGCTAAATCAGACAGTGAACACTGCACCATTTGAACACAAGCTTACATGCCTAACACAACCATAACATTGCTCTTGTTTGTGGGGAAGACAATAACATCAGAATCCACCCAGGACGACTGCAAAGCAGCCATCTCAATTGCTGTAATATCAGCCTTGTGTAGGAGTGCCTCCATTAACAAATGATATGTTTCTCTCCTAACCCTCTGAGCAGGTCTAAGAAGTTGACTGAGTCTGCTCCCAGCTCATCATTGACATTAGTAAACATAAACATTTATTTAATGTATATAGGAAAGTAACTTCTACAGACAAAGTAATACCTGCCAATTCCCAGTGTCCTGTAACACACAAGCATACAACCTTCCATCCCCTGGTGTACCACCTTCTATTTATAACACAGACCAAATCAGATTTCCAACATGAATTAAAAATTGCTAAAGAAATTGCATACACAATAATATACTTAGGAGGATGAGTGTACAGAGAAAAACAGCACTTTTGTTTCCTCCTCAGAAGGCAAATTGGTCTCCACGTTATGTGTTGGAAGGACTTCAGACGCATTTGTCAGCAAACTAAAATCTAGGAAATACACAGTCACTTTCTACATACTGTTGCCCACTTACTGTTCATCAATGATGACAAGACGTCAGAATGAATTTTTGTGACTAAACTTTCGTCTGAAATATTGTTGGACTTCTTAACCTCAAGTTTTCAATCATTACCACCATTGCCTTTTTTGGGACTGACTGACTTTTATGGTTGTTGCTGTAGTGGCCATACATATGCTAACCAAATATCAACATAAGTTAATGATACAAAAAATTGGCCACTGTGAACATCACATTAAAAACTCTCAGAGGTTCATTAATAAAATCAAACAAATTATGGTTAGCCTAAACACTACAGAGGGGTCCAGAAAAATGAACATTCTCTTTGATAATCAATATCTTTTGAACAAAATGACATATTATTGCAATTTTGCATGGTAGCATCTTCCATTGTTTTCTCAACAGATCTTGGTATATGTTTCCAGCAGCTGACAGTGCAGCAATGATTGAAGTAAGATTGTCATTTGAACAAGACAAGGCCATATTGAAGTGGTACTGGAAGTGTGAAAATACGATGGAGGTACAACAGTAATGGTATAATGTGTGTGGAATTCAGCCACTAACACATGCAACAGTTTATCATATTCAGGATAAATTGGAGACTGATGGTACTGTTCAGGATGCACATAAGGAAAAGTCTAGCTGTTTTGCAACAGTTTACTATGTTGCCTCAAATAATTGTGAAGTAGGGAGGACGTGAAGGCAAGGTTAGCCGATCCAGCATATAATTAATTCTGAAGGCTGCGAAGTGGAAAGTATACATTCCAAGATAACTGTGTGCTATAAATGAGGATGACCTGCATCCAAGGCTGGAGTACTGTGGGTGGTTTGAAGACATGTTTTGTGAGGGTAAACAGTTTGCAGGGATGGGTATCTGGTCTGACAAGGTGCAATTTAAAATTGAATGGTATGCTATGACTGCATGTACTGGGCTCCTGAAAATCCTCACATGTTATGTGAACAAGCATGTTAATCTACTGGGAGTTACTGTGTAGTGTGGTCTGTAATCACATGATTTGACTGCCCATTCTTATTTAGAGGTACTATGCTGGTGAGGTGTATCTCCATATGCTGCATACAATGATTTTATCTGCCATCTGAGAGGTGTTTTGAAATGAAAGACTTTATCTACAACAAGATGGCACTCTGTCTCACTACCACAGAGATGTCAGAGCCTACTTGGATGAAAATCTACCTGGATGATGGATAGGTCAAAGAGGAGCTTTTGAGTACTCACATGGTCTCCAGACCTTACATCTCAAGACTTCTACCTAAGGGAGACCTTGGAAAAAGAAGTTTGTCAACAGAAGCCATCTACACTGAACAAGCTATGAGAAACCATTGGGGCTATCCTGTGTGGCTATCGCACCAGCAACACTGACAGCCGTGGTTTGGTCAACAGTTCAGTAGCATCGACATTGGCTGCTAATGGGGCTCAATGGAACACACAAAATAACCCTTCCTCCCATGCAAGAATTGTAATGGTATGTCATTTTGTTCCATTAATATTGACTATCAAAGACTGGCTATATTTTTCTGGACCCTTCTGTACTTCTCCAGAGTGAAATTTAGAATTAGTTTAAACTTTGATCATGATTCATCATACTGGAACTAAATGATATCCATACATTGTCTTCATGGGATGCTGACAATTTCTTAGCTGCTTTTTCTAGTATAGATTCTCTCCTAACCTTCTTGATGGATTTATGAAATTTAGTAAACAATGCCAATATGATGATCAGTAATCCCTGTTTTAATACTGACACTGTTGATGTCGACTGAGATTGAAGGGGTGAAGGACTACAGCCAGGTACTACAAAGTAATCATCCTAGCTTTTGCCTGAAGTGATTCAGGAAAATCATGAAAAATTGAAGTCAGTGATTTGAACCATATGAGTCTGATCAACAAGTCTCTGGGCTCCAACATTAGGCACATTGTGGAGCACCTTAGCAAGATAGCATTCAGGTGTAGAAAGAAAGCCAATGCACACTTGGCATGTCTGCCAGGAGCCTCATCTGAGAGTGGAGGTGGACTTCCCTGCAGCTATCAAGTATGCAGTTTGCAGTCATGTGCAAGTTGTGACTCATGTCTGCGTCAATGAATCTTGTTGAATGGGTCCTGAGGCCATCTTCAGTTCCTACAAGCAGTTGGTAGAGGTGGTGAAGCCTGCTGGTTTCACACATGGGTGCAAGCAGAGCTCACAATTGGTGAAATTGTTCCTGGAGTTAATCAGGTCCTTTCGTTCGGAGGTGAGTGGAGGGTCTCAGCCACAGACTTCATCAACTCTGTGACAGTCTTGGCTGCAGATTTCTAGACCTGTGTTATTGGGTGGGGATTAGTAAGGCTCCCCTTAATAGGACAGTGGTGCCCTCTACAAAGGAAGCAGGTGCTCAGGTAGCAGAGCAGTTGAGAGTGAACATGGTGCTTTTTGTGCTAGGTGGTAGTTTGAAGTACTCACCAATTCACACACAGCAAAACCAGACTGCATTCAGAGTAAGGACACTTTGACTGTCAAAATTATATCAGTAAATTGTCAAAGTATTCATAACAATGTTTCTGAATTTAATGTCCTCCAGGAAAGTTCTCATGATCAAATTATTCTTGGGACTGAGAGCTGGTGGAAGTCTGAAGTCTGAGATATTTAGTGAGTCATGGAACACATATTGGAAACATAGATTAGATGCCATAGGAAGGGGAGTGTTTATTGCAGCTAACAAAAATATTGTCTCTATTGAGCTTGAAGTTGAATGTGACAGTGAAGTTATCTGGTCATGTATAACAGGTCTAGGTAAAACCAAGTTAATTGTTGGATGTTTTTACTATCAACATCATTTCACTGTGACAGTTCTAGAATTTTCTGAAGAAAGTCTACAGTCAGTAGTGCATAGATACACAGATCATACAGTAATAGCTGGAGCCAACTTTAACCTACCAAATGTAGACTGGGACATTTATGGATTCATTGTGGGGGCTACAGACAGACATTCTGCCAAGTACTTTTGAACATGTTTTCTGAAGATTATTGTTAGCAGCTTGTTTGGCAGCCCACATACAATGGAAATATCTTAGACCATGCTCCTGGAAACAGGCCAGACCTTGTTGACAGTAATCATGATATCCTTGTAGCAACTATGATTATGAAAGTTAATAAATCAGTAAAGAAGTCTAGGAGAGTGTTTCTGCTAGAAAGAGCAGATAAGCAGCTGTCAGAATTTCACTTAGACAGGGAACTGTCACCACTTAGTTCCAGTAAGATGGACAAATAGGTATTATGACAAAGTTTAAACAGATTGTAGATCATGGTCTGAAGAACTATGTGCCTAGCAAGTGGACTTTATGTCTGGTTTGTGATTAGTACATCACCATAATTAAACATAGTATCCCAAAACTTTTGATCAAAACATAAATGAGATATCTGATATTCCTTCTGTTCAACTTCAGATACCTGTGCCACATTATTAACACTGTTATTATTGTCAAATTGTGAATGAAAATTGGGGGTCATGTGCTTGTTGTCTTTCCTCATCACAAAACTATGGACCTTCATTGAGGTGGAGTTTCCCAAGTAGTTACCTCTATAATTGTTTCTTCTATTAAATTGCTTATGGTTATCCCCATTATTGCTATTCTGCTGATGTTCAAAATTTCTGTCTCTATTACCATTTTGAACCTGATAGATATTACCACTATCTCTGTTCCTGTAGTTATTGCCATTGTGATCTCTATCATTTCGATTATTGTGGTACATGCTTCTTTCTTCTGTCTTATCCAGCAGCCTGTCAACATATCATAAAAATTGTTTAAGACAATCGTCAGGTCCATGTACTAAATCCCACTGCAAACTTTCTGGTAATTTCATTTTGAGTGCATCAATCAATGTCATTTCATCAAATGGTTTGTTGAGGTGTCTTAGTTTCTTAGGTTGATTCTTACAGAACTCTTTCAAGGTACCATCCCTATTCCCATAATTTGGACCATTCAAAAATTCACTTTTAATTTTCCCTTGTTTAGCTTCCAACCAAAATGTATTTAGAAAGCTTTTTTCGAAACTTTGGTGCATTTCCCACTGACTTAAATTTAGATTTACCCATGACAGAGCTTCACCTACAAGCCATCTTTTAACAAATTTAATTCTTTGGTCATCGCTCATGCCTGGCACAAAACTATCTCTACAGTCATGTAGAAAATCCACTGGATGTAAATTGTCTGATTGAGAACTTTTGATCGGAATGTTGGACCACACAATACCATTGTTTGAACACAGATTTTTGTGAGTACAGTTTTTCTGAACTGTCGAAATTTTTTTATCTAAAACATTTACATTAGTTTCCGTATTGTTTTCAACATTTAAAATTTTTTGACCTAAACTACTTAAGTTCTGTTCCATTTTTTCCACTATGTCCTTGTGTTCAACTCTGATGTCATTAACATTCTTCATCTGTCTTGCAGATTCAGCTACTAACTCATTTGCCAAAATAATAAATTTATTTTGTAAGATATCTACTTTTTTGTTCACACTTTTTAATCCCTGTGTCAACCAATTTTTTAGCTCCAAAACCTGATAACTAAGTTGGTCTACTTGGTATTGTACCCTTCCCATTTTACTATTGTTTTCAGTTTTTGGGTATTTGATTGTCCTTGTAGTGAAGTATATTTGGTATCATTGTCCATCCTTATTTCAGTTAACTGCTTGCTGACTATGCTTTCACTCACTTCAAACATGTGCTAAATGGGTCCTACAGCTTTCACTTCTACATCACTACTACCATCATCTCTATTCACTTTGCAAACAATCACATGAGTCCACAAACAAATTAATTTCTCAAATAGTTCATACTTATCTTTCCCTTTTTTGATGTCCCTTATCATAGTTATAAAGTTCCAGTCATTGTCAGTAGTATCTCATTACTGTGGATATGACTTTATTGAGCAGTCCTCAGTCTTCTTTCTTTGAGTGTTTAGAAATCCATTCTTCTTCTGCAACAGACAAAACTTCATTATCAGTTAATTGATCCTGGCTGAGCTTCCAATTGTAATCTTTCCCTCCCTGACATCACCAGTTGATTTTCACTCTTTTCATAATTGACTCATTTCATAAGCTTCGAGAGGAGTAAGATTTACAAATAAACTTTTTTTACTTATCATCTTTTCTTATAGTTGGGTCCAGTTTGTCACATCAAGGGCTTGATTCTTGAGCCTGAAATTTTTGATATTGTAGGTTCCAAATGACATGATAATGTTTAAGTTAGCCTGCTCCAAATTTATCATTTGTTTCCCTTTTTATATGTCACATTCTTCTGTATCACACCATCTTTACAATTTCCACTCTTATATCACCACAAATGACATTGTTATTTCCAAACATAAAAACACATCCAATCACATCAGAGGCATCCCCACTAATAATCCATTCTGGGTACTAACAATATACCAAAGAGTTTGCAAATATTGTTGACAAATGAATCATCACTAATTTATATCATTATTTTATAAATGAATCCAGAACTAAACATAATAAATATCATCAGATTGTGCAATTAATAATAGGAATTTTAAGTGTGCCAGATATGCCCTAATTTCAAATGTTTCTAAAAGAAGAGTAATTTTAACTGTACATATAGGGGTAGTACATATTCATTTTGACAAAGAAAATGAAATAATTTCTTTTTATACATTTTAGCCTGAAATATAATACATTGTATACAAAACCATATGAAATTCGTTTAGTTAAACAGCTGAGGTAATATTAACCCGTACAAGATACAAAATATCTTTGGTGTAAGATTACTTCTGTTGAATAAAGGTAATGTTGGAGGAAGGTGTCCCTTTACAACATGATACCATATTCTTGAATCCTATCTGTTGACACAATCTGTTTCTTGTCATATTTCATAAGCAGAAATACTTTTTATGTTTCTTAACAACCCATTTAAAACAGTTTTCTGACTTCCAGAACACTTACTATATCATCTGAACTTTTCAGCTACTGTTTGATACAGGTACATAAACTCTTTTTATATTTAACATATGAAAACATTCTTTGTTTCCCAATATCTTTGTCCTATAACACTAACTTGCAATAATTTGCTAGCATGAATCACTCTTACTGGTAGCAATTCATTTGTACTATATAGGTAGCACATATTCACCATTTCTTTACTGTAATAAAAGTATTCAAATTTTAACTTTAATGCCATTGATGTTATTTGTGTCACAATCTTTATTTAAAAATACATTTTTAAAGGGACAAGAGAGGAAGAAAATAGTGCACTTACATTTTCGGGAGTGGCCTGATTTTGGGTGTCCAACAACAACTGATGTGATGCTACAGTTCTGTCAAATTGTGCGGCATCAGATCTTGTTATCAAGTGCAGGGCTCACTGTGGTTCACTGCAGGTAAAGTGAGATAAATTGACATATTTAATTTACTGTTCTTTGCCAATTTAATTTCTTTTTGTGAAATCAAAAAGCCAGGTAGTTGACATGTATGTAGAAGTTGATGGAATCATTAATAAACTTGGTGGGTAAATTTCATGCTGGCCAACAGTGGAACAGGTGAAATGTATGCACAGTTGCCAATATGGGCAACTGTCAGCTATATAATTGAATGACGACTTGAAAATTTGTCCCGGACCAGGACTCGAACCCAGATTTCTGGTTTATTGTGAGAGGTTGCTTAACCAGCAGGCTATCTGAGCATGCTCTATGGCCAGAACCAAATATCCATGTATCATCAGCCACATGTCTGCAGCCTGCACTCATATAAATCCATTATGAATTTTATCATACAGGGGAGACCTATTCATCAAAAGTCACATGCTTGGTGCCAGCGGATAAATGCAATATTGAAGGACCTGTGTTGTTCACAAGTATGATGCATAGTTTCTTCAGAAATGCATGCAATACATAGTAATAGTAATTCTTACCAACACAGGTACTGCAATATCTGCCAACACAGGGCAAGTGACTTTCAATTAAAATGTCTGCCCTGTAAGGGAAAATATGTAATGGATATACACTGAAGCGCCAAAGAAACTGGTATAAGCATGTGTATTCAAATACAGAGATATATAAACAGGTAGAATATGACACTATGATTAGCAATGCCTATATAAGACAACAAATGTCTGGTGCAGTTGTTAGATCAGTTACTGCTGCTGTAATGGAAGGTTATCAAGATTTAAATGAGTTTGAACATGGTGCCATAGTTGGCACATGAGCAGTGAGACACAGCATCTCTGAAGTAGTGATGCATTGGGGATTTTCCCATATGACCATTTCACAAGTGTATCGTGAATTTAAGGAATCCAGTAAAACATCAAATCTCAACATTACTGTGGCCAGAAAAAGATCCTGCAAGAGTGGGACCAATGACAACTGCAGAGACTCATTCAATGTGACATAAGTGCAACCATTCGGCAAATTGCTGCAGATTTCAGTGCTGGGCCATCAGTAAGTGTCAGTGGGTGAACCACTCAATGAAACATCATCAGTGTGGTCTTTTGGAGCCGAAGGCCCACTCTTGTATCCTTGATGACTGCACAACACAAGGCTTTATGCCTTGCCTGGGCCTGCCAACACTGACATTGCCTGGGCAGATGAGTCTTGTTTAAAACTATATCAAGCGGATGGACATGCACAGGTATGTAGACATCATGGATTTATGGACCTTGCATGTCAGCAGGGGATTGTTGAAGCTGGTGGAGACTCTGAAATGGTGTGGGGTGTATGCAATTGGAGTGACATGGGACTGGTGATACATCTAGTTATCACTCTGACAGGGGATGCATACATAAGCATCCCTGATCACCTTATCATTCATGTCCATTGTGCATTTTGACAGACTTGGGCAATTCCTGCAGGACAATGCAACACTTTACACGTCCATAATTCCTACAGTGTGGCTCCAGGAACACTCTTCTGAGCTTAAAAACTTCTGCTGGCCATCAAACTCCCCAGAAATGAAAATTATTGAGCATATCTGGATGCCTTACAACATACTGTTCAGAAGAGATCTCCACCCCCCTTATTTTTATGGATTTATGGACAGCCCTACAGGATTCAGGGGGACAATTCCCTCCTACTTCAGACATTAGTTGAATCCATGCCAAGTGATGTCGTTGCACTTCTGCGTGCTCGGGGGGGGGGGGGGGGGGGCATACATGATATTATGCAGATGTACCAGTTTCTTTGGCTCTTCAGTGAATGGCTGCATGCAGGTTGAAGACACATGTTGATGACATATGGAAGTGGGTCTGGCTGTGGGGTGTCTAATGGTTTGTGATAAGTGGGAAATCCGGAACAAATTTTCATTGTCACTATTCAGTTATATAGCTGATAATTGTTGGTATTCACAACTATGAATACATTTCATCTACTTCATAATGGCTGTAGCCACCAGAATGCCTGTTCCTTTGGATATGAGTGTGTGTCTGAAGGAACATTGCATCATACCTCTGAACACCACATGCACTTCAATATTGTATTCCAATAGCTCATGTCAGCCTACAGAAAATGCATCATGTGATAGCTGTAAAATGACATATTGTGACATAGATCTGTCATTATTATCATTGAATATGTGGTGAAAGTACATTGGGAAATGAAATATGCCTCTAAGAAGGACTAAGCATAACAAAAACAATAGAGGAGTCTCATTGTGGGTGTATATGAAATTGGTTCTTTCAAAATGCACACAAGATAGGATCAGCAGCACTGTAAGTTTGTTTGTTGAAGACAGTTTTGTCTACATTAAAGTATTACCACTGGGCGATAGTAAGGAAATGAAGAAAGACTTGGATAAAATTTCTACTCACAGGGGAACCTTTGCATTGCACAGATTTAGTGGTAAGATGGCCCAGTGGGTAGCCATTGAAAAAAACTGAACACAGATCAAGCATGAAAACAAGAAGAAGGTGTACTGAACTGTGAAAAAAAGCAAAATAGAAGCAGCAAATGGACCATGCTCAACAAGTACAACATTAAGTAAGGTGTAACAGACATAGCATTGTGGTTAAGTGGCCAGTGTTACAGCACAAAGAGGATAATCTGGGTTCTAAACCCCATGATGCCATTTATTTATTTCTTTTTTACAACTGTATGAACTGTCTGCATGACCATTTAAATGTTTGTTCTCTTTCTGTATTCGTGGCAGTTATACTATACATTGGTTATAGAATATAAGTCACATGGTAAGAATACATTACCATCACAAGTAAATGTGATGAATAGCAACAGCAGGGGAGATACCACATATACACCTCACAGAAATGAGAACAAAAAATAAACAGATGTGAAATATGCTGCAGCGTATAATTCAAGAGTCAAAACTTCAAAAATGGAATACAACTTCAAAAACATTAGAAACGTATGTTTTGACAGAGCACAGAGAAACTGTTGCATTCATTTGTTGCAGCTCATGTGACAAACTATTATGTTTTTATCATTTCCTAGTTAATGATCACATTCAAATTCATATGAACACCAAAATTGGGCAAAGAGACATATCTCATTCACTCACCAAGCATACAAACTCAAGTCCTATCATAAGTTGTGTATGACACAGCAAACATGTTTTCTGGTGGAGGATTCTGTTGACTTGTCACCATGTCACATCAAAGGTTTGTGGTTCCTATTCAAAAGCCACTTCCTTTCAGCTGTTGATAGGATAGTTGTGCAGAATCAATTTTCATTGAAGGTCCTTGCCTTACACCTCGTTATTGCAAAGACATTACACCACAACACAGACACAAATTTGAAAAAAGAAGAAAAAAAAGTCATGAGGGAGCTCTGAATATGGCTCACCCACTTTGCATTCCAATGCCATGACCATTTCATTATAACATCATCACTTCTTATCTCCACTCAATGTTGCATTTGTTGGGCTTTGACTGTTCACTGTTTCAACTGTACTTTTTTTTCACAGTTCAGTACACTTTCTTCCTGTTTTCATGTTTGATCTATGTTCAGTTTTTGACAGGCTGCCCTCTGGGCCCCCTTACCATTAAATCTGAGGGGGCATGTGATTGGGAGTTTTCCCTTGTCAGTGTAATGAATGGCAACTCTCTCAAATGTGGACCAATGCAAGAAAGAGAAATAACCCAATAGTAGCCTGTTACAAGATTAGTTGTGAACATCTTGAACACATTACATCTTGTAAGTATTTATGGGTAATTCCTAAGAAGCAATGTAAAATGGCACATTAAAATAAAATCAGTCTTAGGGACAGAAAATGGAAGACTTAGATTTTTTGGAAGGGTTCTGGTAAATTGCAGTGGATATATGAAGACAGTAACATAGAAAATGCTAGTGTGACTATTTCTAAAGTATTATCCCAGTGTTTGCAGTTCTTGCTAAGGAGTTATGACAACAAATGTTCAACAAATTCAGAGACATTCCCCTAAGATTGTGACAAACCTGGATAACCCATGCAGAAGTGCAACAGAAATGCTTGGGGAACTGAAATTGGAATCCTTGGAAAAATATGTTGTAGTTGTGTTGGATAAATTTAGAAAACCTGTATACAAAGAAGGCTCTACAGCCATTACGTGATCACCATTGTATTTCTCACATAGGGATCATGAGAATAAGATGAAAAAGATTTCAGTATGCATAAAGCATATATACAGTCATTTTCCTTTGCTCTGTATGCAAACAGAAAAGGCAGAAAATCAATAATATCAGTACAAAGTGTCCTGTAATATTCACTGTATAATGGCTTATGGAGTATATATGTAGATGGAGAGGAAGGTTGTGCAAAGGCATCACTGCAGAGTAAGAGGTAGTGGATATGGAAAAGAAATCCTATAAATGGCAAATGTTTGGAAGACAGGCCATACTCAAAATTAATACCAGTTAACTGACAGGCACAAGTTTCAGACATTCAGAGGGTAATGGAATATGATTTGAACTTCCCTATGTCCAGATGCTCAGCTTCAGAATCTCTTGAAGTTACACTCTTATACTTACACTGTTCTGTGGGTGTTGATATACATATGATATTGACTTACGAATTCCATTTCAATCTAGACAAAGTAGACCAGCTAATCCATTTGTAGAGATGCTCTGTCTAAATTCAAATAATGTGGTCTGTTGTTATGTACTTCCAAGTCAAAGTGTGGTGCTGCTACTTATGGTAGATACAGCTCCCCACTGTAGTCTATGGTGTGTGAACCTCTTTATCTCTGTATAGCTACTGCAACATATATCCGTCTGAACCTTCTCATTATAGCCAAGCCTTGCTCTCCCTATACAATTTTTGCCAACCACACTTCTATTCATTATCGAAATGACAATCTTTGATGTCTCAGGATGTGTCTGATCAACTGATCCCTTCTTTTATTTAAGTTGCACCATACATTTATTTTCTCCCAATTCAATTCAGTATCTCCTTATCTGTTTTCTGATCTACCCATCCAATCTTCCACATTCTTGTGTTGCACCACATTTCAAAAGCTTCCATTCTCTGATTTTCTGAACTGTTTATCATCCATGTCTGACTTCCACACAAGACTACACTTGAGACAAATACCTGCACGAAAGACGTCCTAACATTTAAATTTATGTTCACTGTTAGCAAATTTCTCTCATTTTGAACTGCTTTTCTTGCTGTTACCACTCTGCATATTATCATCTCTACTTCAGCAATCATCAGTTTTTTTACTACTCAAATAACAAATCTCATCTACAACAATACCAGAGAAGGAAAGTTGCTACTCACCCTATAGCGGAGATGCTGAGTCACGATAGGCACAATAAAAAGATTCACACACTCATAGCTTTTGGCCATTAAGTCCTTTGTCAGCAGTAGACACACATACACACACGCACACACACACACTCATGCAAATGCAACTTGCACACATGCATGCAGTCTCTGAGAGCTGAAACTACACTGCGAGCAACAGCACCAGTGCATGATGGGAGTGGCGGCTGGGTGGGGGTAAGGAGGAGGCTGGGGCGGGGAGGGGGAGGGATAGGATGGTGGGAGTGGTGGACAGTGAAGTGTTGCAGTTTAGACGGAGGGCCTGAAATGAGAAATGTCCTACCCACTATCCTTCCCACCCCTCCTACCGTGGTATCCCGCCGTCCACCGAACCTACAGAATATACTTGTCCATCCTTACACAACCCCTGCTCCCTATCCCTTACCTCATGGCTCATACCCCTGTAATAGACCTAGATGCAAGACCTGTCCCATACATCCTGCTACCACCATCTACTCCAATCCGGTCACTAACATCACCTATCCCATCAAAGGCAGGGCTACCTGTGAAACCAGTCATGTGATTTACAAGCTAAGCTGCAACCATTGTGCTGCATTCTATGTAGGCATGACAACCAACAAGCTGTCTGTCTGCATGAATGGCCACCGACGAACTGTGGCCAAAAAACAAGTGGACCACCTTGTTGCTGAACACGCTGCCAAACACGATACCCCTCATCTCAATGACTGCTTCACAGCCTGTGCCATATGGATCCTTCCCACCAACACCAGCTTTTCTGAATTGCGCAGGTGGGTTTTCCCTGCAATACATCCTACATTCCTGTAACCCTCCTGGCCTCAACCTTCGTTAGTAACTGTCCTCACCCATCCAGCCCCCTCTCTGCTCCCATTCCAGCACTACACAGTTGTCATTTCACCGCCACACCCAATCTTTTAATTTATTTTTATTTTTATTTCTCTCTTTTCTGCTACTTACATCCTACCCCCTCCACACCTTCTCTCCTGCCCCCTGTCTAAACTGCAACACTTCACTGTCTGCCAGTCCCACCATACTATCCCTCTCTCTCCCTGCCCCAGCCTCCTCCTTACCCCCACCCAGTCGCCACTCCCATCGTGCACTAATGTTGCTGCTTGCAGTGTAGTTTCAGCTCTCTGAAACTGCAGACATGTGTGCAAGTTGCATTTGCGTGAGTGTGTGTGTGCGTGTTTGTATGTGTGTCTACTGCTGACAAAGGCCTTAATGGCCGAAAGCTATGAGTGTGTGAATCTTTTTATTGTGCCTATCATGACTCAGAATCTCCACTATATGGTGAGTAACAACTTTCCTTCTCTGGTATTGTTACATTCCATCCTGGATTTTCCATTGTTTGAATCTCATCTGCTACTCTTAGTGTCTCACTTCCAAATGTCATTCCTCACAGCATCATCTACTTTAAATTCACTACATTTCATTATCTTAGTTTTACCTTTGTTGATGTTCATTTTCCAACCCCCCTCTCTTTTTTACTTATTTATTTTTAAACTGCACTAAGATTGTTTACAAGAGCATAGACACACAACAAATCTCATCTACTACTTTTAGTGCCTTACTTCCAAATGTAATTCCTCATAGTATCATCCAATTTAAGTTCACTACATTTCATTATCTTTGTTTTACTTTCATTGATGTTCATCTTCCAACACTCCTTTCTTTTTTATTTATTTATTTTTAAGCTGCACTATGATTTTTAATGAGATCATAGCCACAATACATATGCTGGTGTGGATTCTGGTTTGCTTTCATATGATATTTTGACTGGCAATTTGAGCTCAGCCACTATGTTCCCATAGTGGGCCTGACAAAGGCACAATGGAATGCTGAAACTGGTTGCCTCTGGAATAAATTGGAGATGAAAATACAATTGCTGGTTAATTTATTGCTACTTATGGTATACATTCTGTTCAACTGCTCTTCCAACTCCTATGCCATCTCTGACAGAATTATGATGCTACTGACAAATCTCAAAGTTTTAATTTTTTCTCCCTCAATTTTGATTCCCTTTCCAAATTTTTCTTTGGATTCCTTAACAGCTTCCTCACTATACAAACTGAATAACACTGGTGATAAGCTACAACCGTATCTCATTCCTTTCTCAGCCATTGCTTCCCTTTCATGTCCTTTGACTTTGATACTTGACATCTGGTTTCTGAATAAGTTGTATATAATATTTTGCTTCTTGTATTTTATCTCTACTGCCTTCAGAATGTCAAAGAATGTATTCCCATTAACTTTTTCAAAAGCTTTCTTTCAATCTGTAAATGCAGGTTTGCCTTACTTTGGTCTATCTTCTAAACTAAGTGGTAGGACAGTATTGCTTTGTGCATTTCTAAATTTCTCTGAAAACCAAGGTGATCATTTCAACGATTGACTTCTACCAATTTCTGCAATTTTTATCAGTATTTTACAACCAAGACTTATTAAAGTGATGGCTCTGTATTATTTACACTGCCAGCAGGCACCTTCATTGGGAGTGGAATTAGGACATTCTTCATCCAATTTGAGGATATTTAGCCTCTCTCATACATCTTGCTGCATAACAGGAGACAGAGGGGGGGGGGGGGGGGGGGGGGGGGAGCAGGATAACTGTGTAATGACTGGCTTTCCCAAGAATCTAGATAATCCCTTCTTTTATGCTAAGTCTTTCATCATTCGGTCAAATTCTTCTCTGAGCATCAAATTTCCTGCCTCATCTTCATCTACTTCCTCCAGCCTTTCCCTGACATTTAAGTCTGTTTTCACTGTATAACTCTTCCATATATTCTTCCCACCTATCAGCTTTCCTTTCTTTGCTTAATATTGGCTTACCGTCTCAGCTTGTAATAGTCATATAGGTGTTTCTCTTTTTGTTTTTCAATGTGTTCTACCATTTTCCTATAGGCAACATCTATCTTTCCCCTAGTCATACATGCTTCTACAGCTATGTATCTGTCCTCAAACCATACCTGCTTAGCAATTTCTCACTTTCTGTCAGTCTCAATTTTTAGAAATCTTTTATCCCTTTAGCCTGCTTACTTCACTGAATTTTTACAGCCTCTCCTTTTGTCAGTTAAATTCAGAATTTTGTGTGTTATCCCATGATTTCTAATTGACTTTGTCATTTTCACTATTTGTCCTGTGATGTCTTCACTATTTATTGCTCAAAGCAACTTATTCATCTTCTGTTTTATTCATTCCCCATGATACAGTCAGTAATTGCCTAATGCTCCCTTTGAAAGTCTTACCAGCCTCTGGTTCTTTCAATTTGTCTGAGTCTCACATCCTTAATTTCTCACACAGCTGCAATTTCTTCAGTCTTAATCTGTAGTACTTAAGCAATGAATTAAGGTCAGAGTCCATGTCTGTCCCAGGACGTCTTTTGCAGTGTAAAATCTAATTTACAAATACCTAATTTACCATTACATAATCTATCTGAAACCTTCTGGTGTCTCCAGGTTTCTTCCACATAAACAGTATTGTTTCATGATTCTTAAACCAAGGCTGGCCAGTGTAGCTGAGTGGTTCTAGGCACTTCAGTCTAGAGCTGTGCGACAGCTATGGTCGCAGGCTCAAATCCTGCCTCAGGCATGGATGTGTGTGACGTCCCTGGGTTAGTTAGGTTTAAGTAGTTCTAAGTTCTAGGGGACTGATGACCTCAGATGTTAAGTCCCATAGTGCTCAGAGCTCATTCTTAAACCAAGTGTTGGTGACAATCTACAATCCTTTTAAACTCTGCCTATAACTCCTCTACGTCCATCATATTGGAACTAAATGATGTCCATTCATTACTATGTGGGATGCTCTGTGAAAAATTTTACCCGGCAACTTCCCCTTTCCCCTTTCATCCCTTCCCACTAGTCCATATTCTTCCACTATTTTTCCTTCTCTGCCTTTTTTTACTATCAAATTCCAGTCATCCATCACAATTATGTTACATTTCCCATAATGCACTGAATATTTTTTTTATCTCCTCACACATTCTTTCAATTTATTCAGGTGCAGAGCTAGTATGCTTATAAACCTGTACTACTATGGTGGATGTTGGCTTTGTATCTATCTTAGCTACAGTAATGTGGACACTAAGTTGCTCATAGTATCTAACCATATTCCCTTGTCTTATTCGCTATTAGACCTGCTGCTGCATAACCTGTGGCTTCTGGTATGCGTGCAATTATCTTGTAGTGACAAGTAACTCCTGATGTTCATTCTAGGGGCTTAACAACATGCTTCTATGTGAAGTCATCCAAACGAGATTATGTAACTGTTATCTGGATCAAAATGTACAACTATGTTCTCATAGGACACTCTCATTACTTATACAGAAGGATTGCTTGAAAACCATATGCAGTAGCCACCAGAAAGATCGTGGGAGGCGCACATCGGCATGGTGCATCACGGACAGTAGTTGCCTCAAGTAAAGTCCCGTCCACCAGAGAGCATGAGAGAATTCGGCCACACCCTCTGCCGGTGGAACAACAACAACTCAGGAGCATGGGCCGTGCCCAGTCAGTTTTACATCAGGCATGCCTAGCAGACAGTTCCCGGTCTACACTATGTGAAGTGCGATGGACAACGTGAATCATGTTAATGCACAATTGGCGATGAGTAGGGTTGTTCTTTCGCATGTTGCGTCATTGTTCCGGTTTCGCCATTTGTCCCCGGCATGGAGGATTTAGTGTGGGTTTTGGTCGAGCAGCAGAAGGAGCTCATGGCAACCATGACACAAGCACTTCCGGCGTTGCTCTCCACGCAGTCTGCTCCAGCGCCGTTCCCTCCTCCCTTTCCCCTGTATGACGAGACGGTGGAGGATTGGGATGCATATGAACATTGCCTTTGGCAGCATTTCCAGGCATTTCATGTTGCCGATGTAGAGGTATGTCGTGCTCTTTTCTTGTCTTGGATATCTCCCTCGCTGTATCAAGTTTTGCGGCAGATAGTGCCATTGCAGGAACCCTAATCCTTGTCTTTTGACGCATTGTGTTCATTGCTGGCTTCATATTATTGCCGCCGCACACATGTTGTGGCAGCTAGGGTCGAGTTCTATCAATGCAAGAAACAGCCCCATCAGTCTTACTGGGAATGGGCCACTACCCTGCACGTTCTTAGTCGCAAGTGTCATTTTGTCACGGAGCAGTCGCGAGAGTCGTATGCCCACGTTATGGTGCAAGACAACATTGTTCGTTCAGCCCCTGATAGGGAGGTCCGGCAACGGGATCTGCAGATGGAAGACCCTTCCCTTGAGGAAGTCCTGTCCATTGCTCAATCGTATGAAGTCTCTCATGCCACAGGTCAACAGTTGGAAGCGTGGTGCGATGTCGCGGCAGTTCAGGGTGGTGCAGCTGCATTCACTGTGTCCGGGATGGACGACATGTGAATGGTACAATCCGGCCATTATGGCCGCTCCTGCACGGTGCGTAAACAGAGTTCCGGCCGCCGTCCCCTGTTACCATCCTGTGTGTCATGCTATATACATCATGATCGGTCAGAGGGCCCCCAGCGTTGGGCCGTTTGTTGCAAATGTAATAAAAAAGGACACATTGCTGAAGTTTGCTGCTCAGCCTCAAAAGAATAGAAGGAAGCAGGTACAGAGGACATGGACGTTGACATTGAGGAAGTTTCATCGGGCCAGGCTCCCGACGCATCGGCACACAAACTCTTTATTGAAGTGTCGGTTCGGTCATGCCGACTACAACTGCAAGTAGATACGGGCATGGAAGTTTCCTTGTTGAATGCACAAACTTACTCTGACCTTGGGTCACCTCTGTTGGCGCCAGTTTACCGGCATCTCTGCAGTTATGGTAAACAGTTCATTCCCATACTGGGTCAATTAACTACTGACATTACTTACAAATCAGTCACTCAGTCTCTTACTTTTATTGTTGTCAGTGATGTGAACTCTTCTAACCTTTTTGAATTGGGTGCCTTTCAAGCTTTCGGTTTTTCTATCGCAGACACCATACAGTTGGTCTCCAAAGACGTTCCCTATCAATCATTGGAATATTTGACCTCTGAATTTAAGGATATCTTTGAGGAGTGCCTGGGGCATGTTTCAGACTTTGAAGCTCACTTAACATTGAAGGCGTCGGCTTGTCTGCATTTTCTACGTGGGAGGCAGATCCCCTTGGCTCTCTGCCCTCAGGTAAAAGCAGAGCTAGACAGGCTGACAGCCCTTGGGGTCGTTCTTCCCATTTCTTCTAGAGAGTGGGCTTCACCCCTCATTGTTGTCAGGAAACCCTCAAGAAAATTACGGCTTTGTGGGGATTTCAAGGCCATCATTAATTCCCAATTGTTGGTGGACACCTATCCCTTGCCTCGTTCTGATGAATTGTCCTCCGACGTGGCGGGAGGCCAATATTTTTCGAAAATCGATCTTTCAGAGGCTTATCATCAGATACCACTTGATGAGGACTCCAAACGGCTGGCGGTCATCAACACCCCATTTGGCTTTTACCAATACCAGCGGTTGGACTTCGGAATATCCAGTGCCCCAGTGATATTTCAGTGTTATCTTGAGCACGTCATGTCGACAATCCCTCATTGTGTTAATTACCTGTATGACATAATTGTCACAGGCTGCAGCATGAAAGAACACTTGCACAACCTTCGAACCCTCTTTCTCAAATTCAGGTCTGTGGGCCTGCATTGCAACCTGCGTAACCTTCCAACCGTCCATTGAGTATGTGGGCTACACCATCTCTCGGCATGGCGTCCAGCCGCTAGGAAGTTTGGTCCAAGGTATCATCGACTTTCCATGGCCCGCTTTGCTGAAGGAGTTACAAGCTTTTTTAGGCAAGACTGCCTATTATCACCGGTTCATTCCCAGGGCTTCCACCATAGCCCGCCCTCTGTGCTGCCTTCTGTGCAAGGGTGTTCCTTTTGATTGGTCATCTGTATGCAAGCAAGCGTTCACCTCATTGAAGGGCCTCCTCATATCAGCACCTTGTTTGGCTACTTTTGACCCCAATAAGCCATTGGTCCTGGCTACAGATGCTTCGCCGTATGGGGTGGGGGCGGTCCTGGCCCATTGCAATGCGGATGGCTCCGAGCAGCCACTGGTGTTTGCGTCTAAAACTCTTAGTCCCACGCAGGCCCATTACTCCCAGGTGGAAAAAGAGGCTTTGGTCATTGTCTACGCTGTTACCAAGTTTCACCCTTTCTTGTATGGCATGAAGTTTCAGTTAATCACAGATCATAAGTCATTAATATCATTATTTGGCCCTGCCTCTCACATTCCGGATACGGGGCGGTCCACAGACTGCAGCGCTGGGCCTTGTTCCTCTCTAAGTACCATTATGACATTCATTTTCGCCATACCGGACAGCATGCCAATGCCGACGCCCTTTCCTGTCTTCCGGTGGACCCGGATCCTAAGTTCGATCGGGAGGAGATTATGTGTTTTCATTTGGATGTGGTGTCCTGCCAAGCGGTCCAAGCGGTTGATGGCTTCTTGATCACTATTTCTAGAGCCGCCAGGGAGACGGTAGCTGACCCGGTTCTCCGGCAAGTAGTTCACCTCGTTCAGCAGGAGTGGTTGTCCCAACATCCAGGCCGGGCCTTGGACCCTCTTTGTAATTATTTTGTTCTACGAGACCGCCTCTCAGTCTTGGAAGGAGTTCTCCTTCTGGCTATCGATGATACAGCTCCTCGCATGGTTGTTCCTGCAAGTTTGCGAAGGGAGGTCCTCATGTTATTACATGAGGGGCACTGGGGTGTTTCCCGTACTAAAACCTTGGCTTGAAGACATTTGTACTGGCCCAGTATTGACAGAGAAATTGAGCACTTGGTGGCTGCCTGTTCCCAGTGTGCGAGCCAACAGGCATCTCCCAGGTCAGCTTTCTCTTCATGACCGCCTGCAACCCAGGCCTGGGAACATGTTCACATAGATTTTGCAGGCCCGTTTCTCAATGGCTTTTGGCTCATTGTCATTGATTCTTATTCCCGATTCCCATATGTGGTTCACTGCTCCTCAACCACTTCAGAAATTTCAATCCAGGCACTCGCAAAAATCTTTTCTGTGGTAGATCTGCCAGTCACCCTGGTATCGGACAATGGACCTCAATTTGTTTCGCAGACCTTCCAGGATTTTTGTAGGTGCTTCGATATTCAGCATGTTTGCTCTCCCCCCTTACATCTACAATCAAATGGAGAAGCTGAGCGCATGGTGCGCACATTTAAGCTGCAGATGAAAATGTATGTGCACGAATTTCCTGCGGAGGAGGCATTGACGTTTTTCCTGACGGCATACTGGACCACACCGATTGGAGAACACAGCCCTGCAGAGCTCCTCCATGGGAGCCAACTCTACTCCACCTTCACCGGCCTGGTCCTTGCCAGTCTTCGCAAAACGGGGTACCTGGCTTTCCACCGGGTACGTTGGTCTGGGCATGCGGATTTGGTCACAATCCACATTGGATACTGGCGGTGGTCCTGCGCCGCAATGACCACCAGCTCTATACCTTGCAGGCGGGGGACCGGGATGTGTGTCGTCACCAAAATCAGCTACGTCCACGTTTGGGCACCCACCCTCTGACCCCTCAGGCGCTGGCTTCCCCGTTGCCGGCACCCCTGTGACTCTGCCACACCGCAATGGTTCTCAGCCTTGGGAGCCTCCAGTAGCTCCAGCACCAGCATCACCATCGTTACAGATGCCCTGGCGAGAGCCGGCCCCCCTCGCAGGCCCGATTCCTCAGACGGCTGGTTCACTTGTCCCTGATTGTCCCTGCCACTAGGTCTTGCCCCTCCTGAGGTGGAACGGAATGGGATCCGGAGTTCAACAGCTTGTTGGCTGTTCTGTCCTGGGCTCTGGTGGTGGGACGACAGGGGCCTCTTCGTGTGGGGTCACTTCCAACCATATTCAAAGGTTCTGGGTCAAGGGTTGGCAGATCCCCCCGACTCCAGCATTCCAATGGACATGGAGGTCATCGCTACTGCACGACGCTCCACCTTCTGATGCAGTGGATCACAGTGGCTTCACCCCCTGAAGGAGGAGTGCAGTAGCCACCAGAAAGATCACGGGCGCACACTGGCATGGCGTGTCACGGACAGTAGTTGCTGCAAGTAAATTCCTGTCCACCAGAGGGCACGCAATAATTTGGCCGCACGCTCTGTTGGTGGAACAACAACACCTCATTCAGTTTTACATCGGGCATGCCTAGCAGATAGTTCCCGGTCTACACTATGTGAAGTGTGACGGACAACGTGAATCGTGTTAATACACCATACACACTATCCCACAGTTTGCAGCACTCCTACAGAAAGAGAAGAGAATTTGACAGAACATACAACTGAATAATTATCTGTTATTGAATTGACAAAAATCAAACAATGGAAAATCCAGGATGGAATAAAACAATATTATGAGAAGGGAAGTTGCTACTCACCATATAGAGGAGATGCTGAGTTGCAGATAGGCACAACAAAAAGATTTTAACACTTCCCTGAGACTGCAGTCATGTGTGTGAGTTGCATTTGTGTGAGTATGTACGTGCATATGTGAGTTTATTGTTGACAAAGGCCATTGGCTGAAAGCTTTAAGTGTGAAAATCTTTTTGTTGTGCCTATCTGTGACTCAGCATCTCCGCTATATGGTGACAAGCAACTTTCCTTCTCATAATGTTGGTCAATTGACAAAAACATAGATAGACTGGCAGGTACTTAGCTTCAAGAGGCACAATTCTCAGTACTACTGAAGCACATAAAAATAGGAAACAACACACCTAGCTTGTTCTTTCTTTAGACAGGAAAGAAGAATTACTTGGGTGTGGTTGGTTAATGGAAAGGGTGGAGGGAAGGCAGTCACTTAAAACCTTGGCTCAGAGGGAATCACCTTATATGAGGAGGAAGGGAGACAAATATGAGAGAAAGGTGTCAGAGATAGATAGATAGATAGAGAGAGAGAGAGAGAGAGAGAGAGAGAGAGGTTAAAGATTGTACATTAAGCACTGTGTGGCCTTGATTTAGATATTAGAGACAGGAGCTTTATAGTGAGAAGTGTCTATGAACCAAGAGAAGAAGTAAAGAAATCAGCAAGTGAAGGAATAGTGCAAATAAGGAGAAAATGGAAAAGATAAAAGAGAGGAAGAAGTGGGACAGCAGAGAAACAGATAGATAGAGAGAAAGACAGAGAAGCATAATAGATACTGAGAAAAAGGTTCATAAAATAGGAGGTGAACCTATGAGGGACAAGAATAAACAAGAAAATAATTAAAATCCTGAGAAGCAACGTAGAAGAAGGAAAGAAGGGTTAAGTTAATGGAGGGCGGCAGTATTCTAGAATATGTCGCAGAGCAATTTTCCTTCTCTGGAGTTTAGTGAAATTGATGGTAAGTAGGGGGCTCCAGCTGACACATATTGTATGGAATGCATTCAGCTTTCTTAAATGCACAGCAACTGGGTACTGGGCACCCCTAAGAAGGATGTTTCCTCTGTTTCCATTCTTTTTGTCATTTTGGTGATGGTGATTCTAATATAGAATGGTTCAAATGTCTCTAAGCACTATGGGACTTAACATCTGAGGTCATCAATTCCCTACATTTAGAACTACTTAAATGTAACCAACCGAAGGACATCACACACATCCATGCCCAAGGCAGGATTCAAACCTGTGACCATAGTAGCAGCGTGGTTCTGGACTGAAGCATCTAGAACTGCTTGGCCACAGTGGCCGGCTCCTAATACAGAAAAGAAAATGATTATATATGTTAAGAAATAGGTCCCCCCCCCCCCCCCCCCCCCATGAACTATGGACCTTGCTGTTGGTGGGGAGGCTTGTGTGCCTCAATGATACAGATAGCCGTACCGTAGGTGCAACCACAACAGAGGGGTATCTGTTGAGAGGCCAGACAAACGTGTGGTTCCTGAAGAGGGGCAGCAGTCTTTTCAGTAGTTGCAGGGGCAACAGTCTGGATGACTGACTGATCTGGCCTTGTAACACTAACCAAAATGGCCTTGCTGTTCTGGTACTGCAAACGGCTGAAAGCAAGGGGAAACTACAGCCATAATTTTTCCCGAGGGCATGCAGCTTTACTGTATGATTAAATGGTGATGGATTCCTCTTGGGTAAAATATTCTGGAGGTAACATAGTCCCCCATTCAGACCTCCGGGCGGGCACTACTCAAGAGGACGTTGTTATCAGGAGAAAGAAAATGCGTTCTACGGATCGGAGCGTGGAATGTCAGATCCCTTATTCGGGCAAGTAGGTTACAAAATTTAAAAAGGGAAATGGATAGGTTAAAGTTAGATATAGTGGGAATTAGTGAAGTTCGGTGGCAGGAGGAATAAGACTATTGGTCAGGTGAATACAGGGTTATAAATACAAAATCAAATATGAATAATGCAGGAGTAGGTTTAATAATGAATAAGAAAATAGGAGTACGGGTAAGCTACCGCAAACAGCATAGTGAATGCATTATTGTGGCCAAGATAGACACAAAGCCCATGCCTACTACAGTAGTACAAGTTTATATGCCAACTAGCTCTGCAGATGACGAAGAAATTGATGAAACGTATGATGAGATAAAAGAAGTTATTTAGGTAGTGAAGGAAGATGAAAAGTTAATAGTCATGGGTGACTGGAATTCGAGAATAGGAAAAGGGAGAGAAGGAAACATAGGTGAATATGGATTGAGGCTAAGAAATGAAAGAGGAAGCTGCCTGGTAGAATTTTGTGCAGAGCATAACTTAATCATAGCTAACACTTGATTCAAGAATAATGAAAGAAGGTTGTATACATGGAAGAATCCTGGAGATACTAACACGTATCAGATAGATTATATAATGGTAAGACAGAGATTTAGGAACCAGGTTTTAAATTGTAAGATATTTCCAGGGGCAGATGTGGACTCTGACCACAATCTATTGGTTATGAACTGCAGCTTTAAAATGAAGAAACTACAAAAAGGTGGGAATTTAAGGAGATGGGACCTGGATAAACTCACTAAACCAGAGGTTGTACAGAGTTTCAGGGAGACCATAAGGGAACAATTGACAGGAATTGGGGAAAGAAATACAGTAGAAGAAGAATGGGTAGCTTTGAGGGATGAAATAGTGAAGGCAGCAGAGGATCAAACAGGTAAAAAGACGAGGTCTAGTAGAAACCCTTGGGTAACAGAAGAAATATTGAATTTAATTGATGAAAGGAGAAAATATAAAAATGCAGTAAATGAAGCAGGCAAAAAGGAATACAAAAGTCTCAAAAATGAAATTGACAAGAAGTGCAAAATGGCTAAGCAGGGATGGCTAGAGGACAAATGTAAGGATGTAGTGGCTTATCTCACTAGTGGTAAGATAGATACTGCCTACAGGAAAATAAAAGGAGAGCCACTTGCATGAATATCAAGAGCTTTGATGGAAACCCAGTTCTAAGCAAAGAAGGGAAAGCAGAAAGGTGGAAGGAGTATATAGAGGGTCTATACAAGGGCGATGTACTTGAGGACAATATTATGGAAATGGAAGAGGATGTAGATGAAAATGAAATGGGAGATACGATACTGCGTGAAGAGTTTGCCAGAGCACTGAAAGACCTGAGTTGAAACAAGGCCCCAGGAGTAGACAACATTCCATTAGAACTACTGATGGCCTTGGGAGAGCCAGTCCTGACAAAACTCTACCATCTGGTGAGCAAGATGTATGAGACAGGCAAAATACTCTCAGACTTCAAGAAGAATATAATAATTCCAGTCCCAAAGAAAGCAGGTGTTGACAGATGTGAAAATTACTGAACTATCAGTTTAATAAGTAACAGCTGCAAAATACTAATGCAAATTCTTTACAGACAAATGGAAAAACTGGTAGAAGCTGATCTTTGGGAAGATCAGTTTGGATTCCATTGAAATGTTGGAACACGTGAGGCAATATTGACCCTATGACTTATCTTAGAAGAAAGATTAAGGAAAGGCAAACCTTGTAGGCTTAGAGAAAGCTTTTGACAATGTTGACTGGAATACTCTCTTTCAAATTCTGAAGGTGGCAGGGGTAAAATACAGGGAGCGAAAGGCTATTTACAATTTGTACAGAAACCAGATGGCAGTTATAATAATCGAGGGGCGTGAAAGGGAAGCAGTAGTTTGGAAGGGAGTGAGGCAGGGTTGTAGACTATCCCCGATGTTATTCAATCTGTATATTGTGCAAGCAATAAAGGAAACAAAAGAAAAGTTCAGAGTAGGTATTAAAATCCATGGAGAAGAAATAAAAACTTTGAGGTTCGCTGATGACATTATAATTCTGTCAGAGACAGCAAAGGACTTGGAAGAACAGTTGAACAGAATGGACAGTGTCTTGAAGGGAGGATATAAGATGAACAACAACACTAGCAAAATGAGGATAATGGAATGTAGTTGAATTAAGTCGGGTGATGCTGAGGGAATTAGATTAGGAAATGAGACACTTAAAGTAGTAAAGGAGTTTTGCTATTTGGGGAGCAAATCAATTGAATATGGTTGAAGTAGAGAGGATATAAAATGTAGACTGGCAATGGCAAGGAAAGCATTTCTGAAGAAGAGAAATTTGTTAACATCGAGTATGGATTTAAGTGTCAGGAAGTCAATTCTGAAAGTATTTGTATGGAGTGTAGCCATGTATGGAAGTGAAATGTGGACGATAAATAGTTTAGACAAGAAGAGAATAGAAGCTTTCGAAATGGTGCTACAGAAGAATGTTGAAGATTAGATGGGTAGATCGCATATCTAATGAGGAGGTATTGAATAGAATTGGGGAGAAGAGGAGCTTGTGGCACAACTTGACTAGAAGAAGGGATCGGTTGGTAGGACATGTTCTGAGACATCGAGGGATCACCAATTTAGTATTGGAGGGCAGCGTGGAGGGTAAAAATCGTAGAGGGAGACCAAGAGATGAATACACTAAGCAGATTCAGAAGGATGTAGGTTGCAGTAGGTACTGGGAGATGAAGAAGCTTGCACAGGATAGAGTAGCATAGAGAGCTGCATCAAACCAGTCTCAGGACTGAAGACCACAACAACAACACAAGAAATAGGTATAAATTTTAATCAACATAAAAATTTGAGTTCAGCAACAATATTATGATAAGGATAGATTGTAAGAACATGAACAATTATCAGCATTTTACTTGTATTGAACATAGTTAGATACTTCATATTTCACTGTTCTACTATAATTGCCTAATAATTACAATATACACTCCTGGAAACTGAAATAAGAACACCGTGAATTCATTGTCCCAGGAAGGGGAAATTTTATTGACACATTCCTGGGGTCAGATACATCACATGATCACACTGACAGAACCACAGGCACATAGACACAGGCAACAGAGCATGCACAATGTCGGCACTAGTACAGTGTATATCCACCTTTCGCAGCAATGCAGGCTGCTATTCTCCCATGGAGATGATCGTAGAGATGCTGGATGTAGTCCTGTGGAACGGCTTGCCATGCCATTTCCACCTGGCGCCTCAGTTGGACCAGCGTTCGTGCTGGACGTGCAGACCGCGTGTGACGACGCTTCATCCAGTCCCAAACATGCCGGAGATCTTGCTGGCCAGGGTAGTTGACTTACACCTTCTAGAGCACGTTGGGTGGCACGGGATACATGCGGACGTGCATTGTCCTGTTGGAACAGCAAGTTCCCCTGCTGGTCTAGGAATGGTAGAACGATAGGTTCGATGACGGTTTGGATGTACCGTGCACTATTCAGTGTCCCCTCGACGATCACCAGTGGTGTACGGCCAGTGTAGGAGATCGCTCCCCACACCATGATGCCGGGTGTTGGCCCTGTGTGCCTCGGTCGTATGCAGTCCTGATTGTGGCGCTCACCTGCACGGCGCCAAACACGCATACGACCATCATTGGCACCAAGGCAGAAGCGACTCTCATCGCTGAAGACGACACGTCTCCATTCGTCCCTCCATTCACGCCTGTCATGACACCACTGGAGGCGGGCTGCACGTTGTTGGGGCGTGAGCGGAAGACGGCCTAACGGTGTGCGGGACCGTAGCCCAGCTTCATGGAGACGGTTGCGAATGGTCCTCGCCGATACCCCGGGAGCAACAGTGTCCCTAATTTGCTGGGAAGTGGCGGTGCGGTCCCCTACGGCACTGCGTAGGATCCTATGGTCTTGGCGTGCATCCGTGCGTCGCTGCAGTCTGGTCCCAGGTCGACGGGCACGTGCACCTTCTGCCGACCACTGGCGACAACATCGATGTACTGTGGAGACCTCACGCCCCACGTGTTGAGCAATTCGGCGGTACGTCCACCTGGCCTCCCGCATGCCCACTATACGCCCTCGCTCAAAGTCCGTCAACTGCACATACGGTTCACGTCCACGCTGTCGCGGCATGCTACCAGTGTTAAAGACTGCGATGGAGCTCCGTATGCCACGGCAAACTGGCTGACACTGACGGCGGCGGTGCACAAATGCTGCGCAGCTAGTGCCATTCGACGGCCAACACCGCGGTTCCTGGTGTGTCCGCTGTGCCGTGCGTGTGATCATTGCTTGTACAGCCCTCTCGCAGTGTCCGGAGCAAGTATGGTGGGTCTGACACACCGGTGTCAATGTGTTCTTTTTTCCATTTCCAGGAGTGTAATATGTTGTTTTCTATGTACATATAATATCTTGCATATTGCCTCAAAGTAATTACTATCACATGCTGGCAAGAAACTTGTTCTTAAATCAAACCTCACAATTGGCCTTACCAAAGAAAGGACTGCTGTAGGGCGATGATGGACGGTGAGAGAGATAGAGTAGTTCAGAAAAATTGTTCACATTTATTTTCAGTTAATGTTTTGAACACAAAATCTACATCCTTGTTCCCCTGATACTAAGATTAATTTATTTCCTGTATGTATGCACATACATACAATATGTTCTGTACGCCAAAGTTTGTAGTAGAACATTCAGCGAATTAGTAAGACATTACAAAAGCAACTGACTTAATTTACCAGTAATATATGAGAGAGACAGAAACTGCTCAACACTCTCTCTATACAGTGAGTGGTTGTCTTTTCTCATGTAACTCTAATTATTAACATTAGTGTAAGTATTAGCAGTAATATTTATATTTGACACTTTCTTACAGCAACTTTACAATGTCATCACTATGATGTGAGAATATTATGTAGATGCAATGACTGTTTCTAGCTTTTTATTCTCTGACACTTAACCGCATGCTTTCACTCACAACATCAAACCAAAGGAGAAGTCCAGGTTTGAATATTAGCAATATTATGAAAAGGATAGAGTGCTACTCACCATAAAGATGATATGCTGAGTTGCAGACAGGCACAGTGAAAAGACTATCACACAATGAGCTTTTGGCTACAGTCTTCTTCAGAAAAGAAAACATACACACAATCACACAAGACTTTGAATGGAAGGTGTACAAATAAATCCGACTTTGAATGGAAGCTGTACAAATAAATCAGTGGCACAATCATGCCTTTCTTAACTTATTGCATTGTACCCTCCTATACAAACCTGTTTATAGGCCATCTGCAGGAAATCTTCCTAGCCTCCCAAAACCCAAAACCTCTGGTGTTGTTCATGTTTGTTGATTATATCTTAATGATCTGAACTCAGGACCAAGACACCTTATCCTCAGTCCTTCACAACCTCATTACCTTCTCAGTCATCCACTTCGCCTGGTCCTCCTCAATCCAGTGTGCCACCTTCCTGGACACTGACCTCCTTCTCTCTGATGGCTCCATCCATACCTCTGTCCACATTAAACTCATCAACCATCAACATTATTTGCGTTTTGACATTCTACCCTCCTCACCTAAGTGGTGTTCTGTCACCCACCCAACCTCCACAACATTCTAGTTCATCCCTATGCCATTCCCAATTCCAAACACTTGACACAGGGATCATATCCCTGTGGAAAACCTATATGTGAGACCTGCCCAATCCACCCACCAAGCACTTCCTATTCCATTCATGCCTCAGGCTTATCCTACCCCGAGGACGGGCCACCTGTGAAAGCAGTTGTGTCATATCCAGGCTCTGCTGCAACCATTGGACAGCTTTTTATATTGGTATGACTACTGACCAGTTGCCTGCCAGGATGAATGGTCACCACCAATAAATGACAAATGGCAAAGCGGACAACCTGTTGCATGCCATGCAGCTGTACATAACTTGTTTGTTGCCAGTGCACCCACCTGTCTTTTATCCTTCTTTGCTGCTTTCCTTCTCTGTTCCCTGTTCCCCGTTGCCCCCCCCCCCTCCCCCTCTCCCACCAGCCTCACAATGCTGCACCTGACAGCCTTGTCCTGCTACCATCTATTCCCTACACACCCCGCCAATCGGCACAGACTCCTCTCCCCCATCCATACAATGCTATCGCTCCCCCAGCCCAGCCCACTACAGGTTGTATTTGTTCCATACAGTAGCTACATTCTGGCTGGAGTGGCCATAGATAGCAGCCATGTGCGTGTGAGGTGTGCTTGCTTGTGTGAATATGTTTGTGTTTTCTTTTCTGAAGAAGGCTGTGGCTAAAAGCTTAATGTGTAACAGTCTTTTTTGTGCCTGACTGCAACTCAGTGCATCAGTGAGTAGTAATTCATCCTTTTCATAATATTGTTCAAAGGAATAGTATGTTTTTAACAAACTGAACATATTGCAGATGCCACCTCAAGAATCCTGAAGATCTGCTGTATTTACACATCAATGCCATGTAATCCCAATGATAAAATGATAGTTGCAAATAAAAATGCAATATACACTACTGTAATAAAGAACACAAACATAATTTCTGCACTGAATTTGCACCCTTACTTAGGTTCAGAATGACTGATCTTTAAATATTGCTACTATAGGCCTCTCTTCTTATTTTTAAGTAAGGAAAATTCCAATTATTACAAAATTGTTTATCTTCTCCTCGTTGTACCTGTAGTTTCACAAAGTTATTTTTGGTGAATATTTTAGACCATAAGGGCTGCCTTTTAAATTTTATTTTGCATTACTCATTTTATTATTTCTCAAAATACTCACCTTTAAAATTTAACAAGCAATCATTTTTCTTCACCAAGGTACCTCCTTTGTGTTTCCACTCATTTAGTAAAACCCATACAGTTGACTCCTGTTTGATATCTGGCTTATGCAAAAACACTGACTGACAAAAACAGTGATACACCCGGAAGTGGAGGAGCAAAGGAAATGAAATTCACAGGTGGTGAGGGTATGTTATGTTATTTCATTGATTACAAAATTGAGTCAAATTTACAAATAACTTGACAGTATGTAAAGCCATGTTATCCCTTTCTGGGGTGATCTGGCCCACAACTGTTATAACTGGTTTTGGATATCTGGACACTTGTGCTAAGATGGAGTAGATGTCTGAGCTCATCCTTATACACTCCTGGAAATTGAAATAAGAACACCGTGAATTCATTGTCCCAGGAAGGGGAAACTTTATTGACACATTCCTGGGGTCAGATACATCACATGATCACACTGACAGAACCACAGGCACATAGACACAGGCAACAGAGCATGCACAATGTCGGCACTAGTACAGTGTATATCCACCTTTCGCAGCAATGCAGGCTGCTATTCTCCCATGGAGATGATCGTAGAGATGCTGGATGTAGTCCTGTGGAACGGCTTGCCATGCCATTTCCACCTGGAGCCTCGATTGGACCAGCGTTCGTGCTGGACGTGCAGACCGCATGAGACGACGCTTCATCCAGTCCCAAACATGCTCAATGGGGGACAGATCCGGAGATCTTGCTGGTCAGGGTAGTTGACTTACACCTTCTAGAGCACATTGGGTGGCACGGGATACATGCGGACGTGCATTGTCCTGTTGGAACAGCAAGTTCCCTTGCCGGTCTAGGAATGGTAGAATGATGGGTTCGATGACGGTTTGGATGTACCGTGCACTATTCAGTGTCCCCTCGACGATCACCAGTGGTGTACGGCCAGTGTAGGAGATCGCTACCCACACCATGATGCCGGGTGTTGGCCCTGTGTGCCTCGGTCGTATGCAGTCCTGATTGTGGCGCTCACCTGCATGGCGCCAAACACGCATACGACCATCATTGGCACCAAGGCAGAAGCGACTCTCATCGCTGAAGACGACACGTCTCCATTTGTCCCTCCATTCATGCCTGTCACGACACCACTGGAGGCGGGCTGCACGTTGTTGTGGCGTGAGCGGAAGACGGCCTAACGGTGTGCGGGACCGTAGCCCAGCTTCATGGAGACGGTTGCGAATGGTCCTCGCCGATACCCCGGGAGCAACAGTGTCCCTAATTTGCTGGGAAGTGGCGGTGCGGTCCCCTACGGCACTGCGTAGGATCCTATGGTCTTGGCGTGCATCCGTGCGTCGCTGCAGTCTGGTCCCAGGTCGACGGGCACGTGCACCTTCCGCCGACCACTGGCGACAACATCGATGTACTGTGGAGACCTCACGCCCCACGTGTTGAGCAATTCGGCGGTACGTCCACCCGGCCTCCCGCATGCCCACTATACGCCCTCGCTCAAAGTCCGTCAACTGCACATACGGTTCACGTCCACGCTGTCGCGGCATGCTACCAGTGTTAAAGACAGCGATGGAGCTCCGTATGCCACGGCAAACTGGCTGACACTGACGGCGGCAGTGCACAAATGCTGTGCAGCTAATGCCATTCGACGGCCAACACTGCGGTTCCTGGTGTGTCCGATGTGCCGTGCGTGTGATCATTGCTTGTACAGCCCTCTCGCAGTATCTGGAGCAAGTATGGTGGGTCTGACACACCGGTGTCAATGTGTTCTTTTTTCCATTTCCAGGAGTGTATATTCTATTGGGGATACATCTGGTGATCTTACTAGCCATGGTGGTACCTTGATATCATGCAAACGGCTCATAGAGACACATGCCATGTGTGTTGGTGAGTACTGTGATGTATTTGAAAGAAAAGAAAAGGAAAAGGAAAAGGAAAAGGAAAAGGAAAAGGAAAAGGGAAAGGGAAAAGGGAAAAGGGAAAAGGAAAAGGATCACAATACCATTGCATGAGGATCCAGGGTGTCTGTGACATAGTGTTGAACCATCAGAGTTCCCTCAGTGACTACCAACTGTGACCTAATGTGATACCTGGTGGCTCCCAATACCATGATATCAGGAGTGACACTGCTGTGCCTCTCCACAACATTGTAGTCTCATAATGTTGCAGGGAGCCTGTTACTTGTTCTCAGATGGCAGGTGAACATGCCAAGGGGCTGCAATGTGCTTAGTGCACAATATGGCAGTCCTTCCTTGTGGTGTTCAGATAAGGTTGATTGGACCCTTGATGTTCCCATGAATCCAACATCATGCCACTGTCACATTTGAATGGCCCACAAATGTGATCAATGCACAATTTGGCCAGATGGACAAATGGATATGCACAATAAGGCCCCTTTCAAATTCTGTCAGGTCCTGATAACATTGTCTCACGGAAATAAGTGGTATCTATGAGTCCTTCACAATGATCACTCAACATATGATGCTATCACATCTATTACATACTCTGTCAGGATTGATAATGGTATTAAACATGAACAATATTAACATGCACTCTGGCATCCATTCTACCCATCACAGAATATTGGAACTCTAATCACTTACATACTTGTTGATGATGTGCACACGTGCAAAGTTACATTGACATCCAAACATGTCCCCTGGGTACTTCACTTTTGTGTCGGGTGGGTATATTCAATTTTTGTCTCCTGTTACTATGTTGTATACAGATTTTGTATTTCCTTGGTCAAATGTTTTAAGCAATTCCTTACACCAGTTGAGAGGAGCCTCATTTTGAGCTTCAGTCACATTGTGGGAAACAGAACTTTTTCATGGTTAAATGTTTTTGTTTCCATGATACAGTAAGTCATATGCCTTCTGTTTAATCCTTTTGTGTGTGCACAGCATAAATGTTTTTTTGTAACAAACCATTTTTAGCTGACCTTCTCATATTTTGTTACAACTTGATGAAATTCTGCAAACCAATAAAAAATCATTTTTTTCTGAATGAAGTGATCCAAGACTTTGTTGTTGAGTTGGGCCTTTATAAAAATCATAATAAAAGACAAAAAGGAAGTCCAACAAAATCTTTCCCATGGAATTTATATTTTTGCTCAACCTTATTTCTTCAACATTCACTGTAAACAATTTATTTGGCTAATTGCTCGGCTGTCATTGTTTTGAAGATAGATTTTAAAACATTAGTAAAATTTCAGCTCAATAGTGCCTGCCATCTAGTAGATGTTTTTAGAAACTTATAAGGCATTCCTCATAAAGCAGGATAAGTAATAATTTTATAATGTATTAATTTGTGTTCTTTGTCAGTAAACTTGTTTGCTTGTATTTTTTAACCTATATGTGCAATAATGAACTGAATAGTGTATCTCACATGAAATATCAATTTAAAAAACTACTGTACTGTCAAGTAATCTTTTTTTCATAAACTTTTTTTTTTTTTTTTCAGTGCTGGAGTTGGCCGAACAGGAACATTGATTGCACTAGATATTCTACTACAACATATACGAGAAAATAAAACTATTGATATATTTGGCGTTGTTTACAATCTCCGAAAGCAACGAACAAATATGGTGCAGTCAGAGGTAAAATAATTTCAATAATATTTTGTAAATATTGAAACAATATGAAACAAATTCAAATAGGTAAATGGGAGTAGTTAAAATAACCACATTAATGTAGTGAGCTTAATCAGAATGGCTGTAGAGATTTTGGTGTTAAATATTAACCCTTTGAGTTCTAACAATATGAAAAAAATATACTTTCAAAATTTTTCACAAAATTAAACTTTATTAACATATTACATGAGTGTTGTTGTTGTTGTGGTCTTCAGTCCTGAGACTGGTTTGATGCAGCTCTCCATGCTAATCTATCCTGTGCAAGCTCCTTCATCTCCCATCTGCAACCTACATCCTTCTGAATCTGCTTAGTGTATTCATCTCTGGGTCTCCCTCTATGATTTTTACCCTCCACGCTGCTAAATTTGTGATCCCTTGATGCCTCAGGACATGTCCTACCAACTGATCCTTTCTTCTAGTCAAGTTGTGCCACAAACTTCTCTTCTCCCCAATCCTATTAAATATCTCCTCATTGGTTACGTGATCTACCCATCTAATCTTCAACATTCTTCTGTAGCATCACATTTCGAAAGCTTCTATTCTCTTCTTGTCCAAACTAGATATCGTCCATGTTTCACTTCCATACATGGCTACACTCCATATAAATACTTTCAGAAATGACTTCCTGACACTTAAATCTATACTCGATGTTAACAAATTTCTCTTCTTCAGAAATGCTTTCCTTGCCATTGCCAGTCTACATTTTATAACCACTCTACTTCAACCATCATCAATTGATTTGCTCCCCAAATAGCAAAACTCCTTTACTACTTTAAGTGTCTCATTTCCTAAATAAATTCCCTCAGCATCACCCGACTTCATTCAACTACATCCCATTATCCATGTTTTGCTTTTGTTGATGTTCATCTTATATCCTCCTTTCAAGACACTATCTATCCTGTTCAACTGCTCTTCCAAGTCCTTTGCTGTCTCTGACAGAATTACAATGTAATCGGCGAACCTCAAAGTTTTTATTTCTTCTCCATGGATTTTAATACCTACTCCAAATTTTTCTTTTGTTTCCTTTACTGCCTGCTCATACAGATTGAATAACATCGGGGATAGGCTACAACCCTGTCTCACTCCCTTCCAAACCATTGCTTCTCTTTCACGCCCCTCGACTGTTATAACAGCCATCTGGTTTCTGTACAAATTGTAAATAGCCTTTCACTCCCTGTATTTTACCCCTGCCACCTTTAGAATTTGAAAGAGAGTATTCCAGTCAACATTGTCAAAAGCTTTCTCTAAGTCTACAAATGCTAGAAACGTAGGTTTGCCTTTCCGTAATCTTTCTTCTAAGATAAGTCGTAAGGTTAGTATTGCCTCACATGTTCCAACATTTCTACAGAATCCAAACTGATCTTCCCCGAGGTCGGCTTCTACCAGTTTTACCATTCGTCTGTAAAGAATTCATGTTAGTATTTTGCAGCTGTGACATTAAACTGATAGTTCAGTAATTTTCACATCTGTCAACACCTGCTTTCTTTGGGATTGGAATTATTATATTCTTCTTGAAGTCTGAGGGTATTTTGCCTGTCTCGTACATCTTGCTCACCAGATGGTAGACTTTTGTCAGGACTGGCTCTCCCAAGGCCGTCAGTAGTTCTAATGGAATGTTGTCTACTCCGGGGGCCTTGTTTCGACTCAGGTCTTTCAGTGCTCTGTCAAACTCTTCACGCAGTATCGTATCTCCCATTTCATCTTCATCTACATCCTCTTCCATTTCCATAATATTGTCCTCAAGTACATCGCCTTTGTATAGACCCTCTATATACTCCTTCCACCTTTCTGCTTTCCCCTCCTTGCTTAGAACTGCGTTTCCATCTGAGCTCTTGATATTCATACAACTGATTCTCTTTTCTCCAAAGGTCTCTTTAATTTTCCTGTAGGCAGTATCTATCTTACCCCCTAGTGAGATAAGCCTCTACATCCTCACATTTGTCCTCTAGCCATCCCTGCTTAGCCTTTTTGCACTTCCTGTCGATCTCATTTTTGAGATGTTTGTATTCCTTTTTGCCTGCTTCATTTACTGCATTTTTATATTTTCTCCTTTCATCAATTAAATTCAATATTTCTTCTGTTACCCAAGGATTTCTAGTAGCCCTCGTCTTTTTACCTTCTTGATCCTCTGCTGCCTTCACTAGTTCAATCCTCAGAGCTACCCATTTGTCTTCTACAGTATTTCTTTCCCCCATTCCTGTCAATTGTTCCCTTATGGTCTCCCTGAAACTCTGTACAACCTCTGGTTTAGTCAGTTTATCCAGGTCCCATCTCCTTAAATTCCCACCTTTTTGCAGTTTCTTCAGTTTTAATCTACAGTTCATAACCAATAGATTGTGGTCAGAGTCCCGATCTGCCCCTGGAAATATCTTACAATTTAAAACCTGGTTCCTTAATCTCTGTCTTACCATTATATAATCTATCTGATACGTTTTAGTATCTCCAGGGTTCTTCCATGTATACAACTTTCTTTTATGATTCTTGAACCAAGTGTTAGCTATATTACATGAGTACAAGATGAAATTGGTAAAAGTAAGTACCGATAATGTTAAAGAGGTGGTTTCACTTTGGAAGATAACTTTAAAATTGTCACAAAAATATCTTTCATTATCATAGTAAGCAACAAATATAAGAAAAAATTGACAAAAAGTATGCAATCAGTTATTCTAAGGAGGTGTTTCACTTTGGAACCACTCACTTCCTGTGTTATATTTGAAAGAAAATTCGCTTTTTTCCTGGACACTATCTCACATCTCAAAACTTCCATGAACTCATATTTATAGTTCTAAATAACAAGCAAGAATGGGCTAAAATTAAATAATTTTGTATCAAAACTACATACTGCCTCAGTGCTTAAATTTCGAAATCACGTACAAAAGATACAAGCAGTAATTCAGACCCAAATCTACATCAAAATAACATTACATATACTTACTTTCACTGTCACTGACCTCTGTGGCCACAAAAATAGAAAAAGGCCACATACCATAATCTCCTACAATCACATAGCACAATCTCCATCCCATGCCTCCAGTTGCGTTGAATGCTCTAAGTGACTGCTACAGTTCACTACATTTGTGGAAGTACCTCAGTGTGCCACTACACACTGATCAGCCAGAACATTACGACCACTGACCTACTATCTATATAAAACTGTCCAGGTGATAGCAGTGTGTAACCTGATGAGGAATGACTGCTAGTCAGACACAAGCACAGTGTGTGTAGTATCAGTGAGCATGCTGTCTGTTGTAGAAGGGGGAAGATGTTCAATCTATCTGAGTTTGACCAAGGGCAGATTGTGGTGGCCTGGAGGCACAGCCTTAGCATTTTGAAAACTGCATGACTTGTTGGGTGTTTCAGGGGCACAGTTCTAACTATTCTAAGTGTCTGCAGTATGTGGTGAAATCAAGGTGAAACGACATCCAGACAACAGGAGGTTGGGTGACCACCCATCACTACAGCTGTCAGATGTCGTAGGCAGGGCAGACTGGTAAAACAGGACAGGCAGTGAACTGTGGCAGAACTAATATCAGACTTTAACGCTGAGCTGAGTACAAATGTGTCTGAACACACAGTACACAGAACTCTCCTAACAGTAGGCCTCTGCAGCCGACGAGCCATGTGTGTGCCCATGTTATGACTGAAATGGGCACATGATCATTGGGCTGGATATTGGCACAGTGGCAGAGCATTTCATAGTCTGATGAATTCCAATACCTCATTCATCAAGCAAATGGGAGGGCACGAATTGTCGTCTACCAGGGGGACATGTCCTTAAGACACCTCTACTGTGGGATAGAGACAAGCTGGTGGCATGTCCATTATGCTCTGGGGAATATTTGTGTGAGCATCCATGGGTCCAGTGGAGCTTTTACAAGGCACTGTGATGGCCAAAGAGTATCGTACACTGGTTGCAGACCACATACACCTCTTCATGATGTTTATTTTTCCTTATGGCAGTGACATTTTTCAGGAAGGTAATTTCCATGTTATGAACCCAGGAGAATGATGGACTGGTTTGAAGAGCACTGTGGTGAGTTCCAATTGATGTGCTGGCAACCGAATTTGCCAGATCCGAATCTGATCGAACATATCTGGCATGTGATTGAATGTGGTTTTGGAGCTTATTGTCACCCTCCCTGGATTTTACAGGAATTAGATGATTTGTATGTGCAGATATGGTGGCCTCCTAAGACCTCATTGCTTCCATGCCATGATGCATTATTGTTTTCATCCACACCAAAGGTGGCTATTAGATAGGTGATCACAATGTTCTGGCTGATGGGTGTGTGTCTTACAATAGAGTTAGTGGTTTCATGATAAAGGCACTGGTGCTTACAAAAATTAATAAAATTGTGCTTTCAGACAGAAACCACAGGTAACCAAAGCATTAAATTTAAGGAATGTGCTTCACTAATTGTAACATAAAGAGAATAAGAAACAAATGTCATGCTGTGTAAACATAACAAATTGAGTTTAAGCACATATGTCACCAGACTCACAAGTGCATATTAAGTAGTAGAGTGGACAAAATGTAGAACTACAATGGATGAAAAAATTAAAATTCAAGAGAAGTTAGTATAACATCCACTAGAATAGTTCAGTATGTTAAGTACACCATGTTACAAGTTTATAAAACAATCATCCCCAAAGCTAATGCTACTGTTAACATGGTAGCCACCTTTCCCAGCATCCTCTTGGTACAACAGTCATGAATTTCTTACCAAATACATTTGAACAAACAATTGTTTCTACTTTGAATGCCAAATATGCAAAACTGCTGTGGGAGATAAAAGACACCCTTCTACTTCAATCAAAAATATTCCTATCCACCCAGCTCATATAACATTCAGATTCATTGATGATATCTCCACAATATTTATAAATAGTGTAGAAAGTTAATGGGCCATTAGGATAAAAGGGTGGAGTGACTGACTGAGTTGGGGTTTCACATTTTGCAAAATCACATAAATTGAAAATTTTAATAAAATTTAACATGGCCATAATCCAACAAAATAAAATTCAATTTGACATGCACTTACAGTCCACTATAAGGAAACATTAACTTAATAAACAGTCGGTGTTCCAATCACAGCAGTGATTATTTAAGAAACATTAATCATGCAGTTATTTCCATTAGTTGATAACTAACACTTAAGAAAACATTAATCTTTAATTATTCAACAGCTTAGGAAGTAACATTCCAGTAAAATATCATTGTCCAATATACCTTCAGCTATTTAAACAGGTTTGCAGCAGCACTTAATTAGAAAACAGTTAAGTTTTTAGTTATTTAAAATAGACTGGCACATAACACTTGATTAAAAACAACAGCCAAAATATACTACAGTTATTCCAGCAACACTTACTTGAGGGACAGTTATGCTTTAGTTCTTTGAAATAGAGTAACAAGTAAAATTTAACTGAAATGTATCAGCCAGTATATCCTTTAGTTGTTCCAACAGGTTTGCCAGCACTCAAGTGAGGAAACAGTAAACTTTCGTTATTTAAAATAGACTGGCAAATAACACTTAACTGGAAAAAGTTAACATAAAAAATCAGTGTATATTCAAAATAAAATTATGATCAATAAGAAAAAACTTTTATCATAAAGTTCCATATATTATTATGATAGAAGAAAAAAAATGTAGGGAATGATACTGCTTCGTGGCTGTTAAGTTACTCACAAAAAGTACCTTACTAAAGCGTCCAACTGACATGTGCGAAATGCTGTTATAAGAGGTACAGTACAATTAGGTTAATGTAAGAATATAAACAACATTAGCTTCACTTTTTCACTGTGTACTGTGCTAGCAGATCCCTCTTTCCCACATGTGGCAGGCATTTAGCACATCAATTTATTCATATAATATGTGTACAATGGAATCAAACCTGCAAAATGAGCTATAATTAGTAACTGACAATAATTTTTCTTACTGTCAAAGCTGTTCATTACTTCCCTGTTCACTACAGATGTGGCCCAGTGATACACAAGCAAGTAACTGAGTGTCAATTACATGATCCAAATTTAAATTCAGAAAACAGCATGTAGAAATGTTAGAGTTGGTAGAAACACTCCATATGCTTCAATCACAAGAATACAGTTTGCTGATGGACTCATACAGCTAGCTGACTTCTGCAACAGAACCCAGCAAATACACCAGCACCTGTTAACAAGAACACCTTCAGCAGCCCAGGTTGCCAGTGCCCAAACTTCTAACAACTCACCAGACCAGCTGCCACCAGCATGTTCAAGAGGCAAAAGGCACAAAAGTCCACTGTCCAATGATGGCCCACTCATCCTCATTCCATACTCTCTCCACGTCCTTCTTACTGCCCTACAGATAAACAGCCTGAGCACCAATGGTTTGGTTGACACCAGCCAGCAGTAGTATTACCAAGTGCCAGCTATTGCACAATGGCAAGAACACCTTGCCAGTTTTTTTCTGGAATGTCGAAACCTAATCCAAAATTCACCTGCTACTTCAGATCTCAACAATATGCATTTGTACTGACTTTGACCTTTCTGGTGACTCCAAAAAGAGTTTCTTCCACATAAGACGTACTAATCACCAATAGTTTTTAACAATTGCCATCCCTTTCACTTAAAAAATAAAAAAAAGATGCACTCCTAAAGCCTTAGCATGCATCCATGGGTATCACATTTGCAGTGAGAGGCAGGAGGTGTTATTCAAATATGTTAATAAAATTTCCTTTATGCAGAGAATTAGTAGATAATATGTTGCTGTATATTTTATTTTTGTATGTAAGCTTATTATAGCTTTGTTGCCTCCATCATTTCCTGCCCTGACACTATAGGTGGACATATATCAACTTTGAGTAAACTATTACTGCTGTCCGTAGTTGTTGGCTGTAGTATTTTTTCAGTAACATTTTGAAGTTGTTTGATGATTTAATGTTGCATGTATATTATAATATGCTCTTTATTCTATCTTTAAGTAACCAACTAGCTGTCAATCTTGAATTTCTAGAACTGTCAAAATAATAAAAAATCATATTATTATAGACATGCAACATCAAATCATTGAACAACTTTAAAACATTACCGAAAACAATTACTCCAACAACAATATAATGAAAAGGATATTTGTTACTCACCATACAGCAGAAATGCTGAATATAGAAAGACATAACAAAAAGTTAGGTTTTGGCCAACAAGGCCTTTAGCAAAATTACACAACATACACACACGCACTCACACAAATGCAACTCACACACACATGACCACAGTCTCTGGCAGTTTAATTGCAAATAACTGTTATCAGATGTGTTAGGCATAGATATACTGTTTATTAGTAACATATAAAAAGTTGTCCCAGACTGGGGCTCAAACTCGGATTTCCCACTTAACATGAGCAGTCATCTCAACCACTTAGGCTGTCCATGCTTGCCTCCCTGACTGACCCAAATTCTCATATATCACACAGTCTACACCCTTTTACCATGGATGTAAGGGACTATGGTACAGTGATATAGACTGTGTGACATATGGGAGTTTCAGATGGTCCTAAGTGGTTGAGTAGACTGCTCACAACAAGTGGGAAATATGGATTTGAGTCCTGGTCTCACACATATTTTCATATGTCACTAATAGGTAGTGTATCTATGCCTAACACAGCTGATACCAAGATAAGCAGTTAGCAAATTAATTTCAAATTAATTTCAGATAGCTGTCAATCACAATTAATGTCTGTTCATCCAGACACAGAGGCAAATATTACACACCAAGACAGGCACAAGACAATAATATCATAGTCTCATTCTCACTGAGCAGGAATACAGAGTGAAGCTGTGAGCATTAAGTAATGAATGTAGGGCACTATGGTATAGGATGTAGACTGTGTGACATATTGAAGTTTGGGTTGGTCCAGGAGGTATTCATAGATACTCTATGTGGTTGGGGTAACCGTCCATGAGTAGCAGGAAATCTGGTTTTGAGTCCTGGTCCAGTACAAATTTTCATATTTCAGTAGTAGTTAGTATAAAACAATGGTCCAGGATGGAATATTACAATATTGTAATAGGTAGTATATCCGTGTATAACACAGCTGATGCCAAGATATTTGCAGTCAGTGAATTTAACACATACAACATTTTGGAAAAGCAAACAACCTTAGGTATCATTACAGTTTACAAAAAAATAAAACCTGTACTTAATCATCATGCTGATGCTCAGCAGAAAACAGATATATTTTTCATAATTAGTTTAGTAAAACATAGTGTATTTTTATTATTTTTACAATATGTACAGAGAGATCATAATTAAAGTTCCATCTTTTTTTTAAAAAAAAAAGAAAGAAAAAGAAAAGAAAAAGAACTGCCCTGAGAAAGATGTCCAATTCAAATGAAATACAATCTAAGATGTGGGGGGAGAGGGGATTTGATGGTGCTTTAAGTATTATAACTCATAATGTAAATGGGATTGGCTACAAATGGCAGATGAATCACAATATGATGAGAGCTACGGTGTGAGTTGCACATTACACCAACCATACTGTGTAATGAGCAAGACCACATATGTTTGAAATTCAACAATTGTGACACTGTTCATTAGATAGGCCCATCTACCATGGCAAGGTCACTCCACATTGGATGGGAAAAATCGGTTTTTAATGGTCATGAGGCCAAAACATGCATAAAAAGCAACAATGAATTGAATTTTAATTGTTGTGAGACTTGTGCAAGACATGTTCAGTATGATGTCAACCATTTCCTGCCACAAGCTGACATCAAAAAACAACGTTTCACAATACATCAGTGTGTCTCAGGGATAACATTCAGAATGTGTTGCACAATGCATGTTTTTAATTCAGTTATATTTGTAATTAGAGAACACAGCATTTTTTAGGTAAGCCCACAGCAAGAAGTCACCACTAAATTATTGAATTATGGTTTATTAGTCTCATAAAGTACATAATGTAGATCATTTGATTCAGGTGCAGGAGACACATCAAAACTGTGGTAAAATTTCACCATAAACGTATAACAGCTGATGTTAACAAATAGCATCATAATAACATACAATTTTGTTATATTTACAGACAATGAAATCTAGCACTTAATTACCCTTGCTCAAATTATCATTTCATCCTCTATGAATCTTCTATTGATTAGTAGTGTTTCTCCCACAGATTATGCTGTAGTCTTGTTTTTAAAATTTCTGGCTTCATATTAAATATGTTTTTGCCATTATCTTGTTATATATTGTCATCCCTATACACTGAAGAGTCTGTGCATACAGCTTCATCTGGAGTGTGGGAAGCATAAAATTATTTTTATTTCTTGTGTTATATGTGTGGTTAAAATGATTCTCCTCAAATAATTTTTGCTTTCTGTGTAGGAAGAATACAATTTCATAAATATGTATGGAAGGAATAGTTAGGATTTGGAGTTTCTGAAATAATGGGCAACAAGACTCTGCTGTTCAGTGCACTTGTATCTGACAATTTTATTTTTCAGTTTCAGTATTCAAGATACACTACTTGAACTTCCACAGAAAATTATACCATATCTAATAACAGATTCAAAATAGTTATGGTAAGCAATTTTTTGTGTAATCAGGTCAGTAGAATTTGCTAGTGATAGTATTGAAAATGCAGAGATCACTTGATATGGACAACCAAGCTGTAGGGAAATAATGGTTGATAATTCCAGCATTTCTAAAATGACTCTGCAGCAGCTGCTTCATAGATTGTGCAGTGTGTGAAGGAACATTGAAATCTACCCACACATCCATGTTGTTGAATGGCTGATAGACATTAGTGCACAAAAACTCTAATAACATTTACCAGTGGCCGTACAGGTAACAAAACCCCCAGGGCCCATCTCCTAGAAAAAATATGGCCCTACAATAAACAATGCTGTCAGTCTGTTGGAAGGCTGAAAGACATTGGTGCACAAAAGACACTCACAACATTTACCAGTGGTGGTACAGGCAACAAAACCCCCAGGGCCCATCTCCTAGAAAAAATACAGCTCTACAGTAAACAGTGCTGTCAACGTGCACTGTACAGATACCTTAGCAGAATGAAGTGGTATCAGTTGATGTGTGAGTGGATATTCCATTGACCATAATCTGCAATTCTGTGTATTGACATACCCTTGGAGATGGAATTGGGCTTTGTCTGTACACAGAATGTTCTGTGTCCATTTATTGTCCACTTCCATATGAGCAGAAAATTATAGAGCAAAGGTTTGTCTTACTGTCAGATCAGCATGAAACAACTTCTGAATGTAGGGTAATTTTATACGGGTACTAGTGCAGGATGTTTTGCAGAATTTTATGCACCATGCTTACAGGCATATCCAATGTTCAGGCAATTCATCATGCACCGCCCATTTGCACACTGCTGCTCGAACTCTCCTGCAACACTGTGGCCGCATCTTTTATTGATGTCAGATCAATTGTTTTCCTCCTGCTGCCACAATGCATTCCAAAAGAACCTGTTGTTTTGAATTCTGTAATTATTTTCTCCAGACTCTTGGGAGACATTGGACCAATGTCTTTTTTCATACCCTCGAGTATCCAGAACCTCTGCAGAGCTAGTAGCACACAGTTACCAAATGAGGAATAGCCATGTACCCTGCATCTTTCACTTTGCATATTCTGGCACTTAAAGCTCCACCTAGTGGTAAAATTTTAGTTAAATTCTTTTTGTTTCCATAACATCCAATAATATTCTACTCAAATTTGACATCATTCTGAGCAGTGGTTCTTTTTTTTATAGAATTTTGAAACTGGAACTTTAATTACAATCACCCTTTACATTTTCATTGGCCAATGGCCTTGCCACATTGGTAACACCAGTTCCCATCAGATCCCTGAAGTCAGCACTGTCGAGCTCCGCTGGTCCCGAATGGGTGACCGTCCAGGTGTACCGAGTGCTACTGGGAGCCCAATCGAGAAGCTACTTAATTCAGAAGTAGAGGCTCCAGTCGTGAAAGCTCACAATGGCCAGGAGAGCAGTGTACTGATCATATGCCCCTCTATATCTGCATCCAGTGATGCCTATTATCTGAGGATGATACAGCAGTAAGTAGGTACTGTTGGGCCTTCTGAGGCCTGTTTGGATGGAGCTTACAGTGCATATTTTTATTAGAATTAAACTGATATTCCATTTGCCTACAATTGTGATCATTCCATTCATCGACCCTAATTATTTGCTAAAATACACTACCCCACTTGTTTATTGTTTTCTCTTTGATTCACTATAGCAGGGGCGGGCAGGAATCCTGCACGTGTGCGGTGCACTTGCACGTGTGCAGTAAACAGGTGTTCTGCGTGCACACAGCGGCAGGCTGGCCACCCGCTTCTCTCCCCTCCCCACCGTACCGTCTCTCCGCTTCTTCCTCCGTAATGCGTTTTGTTTCCTGGCCTGCTTTATTGAATGAAGGAATAAGGTTAGTACGAGTCCGCGAATGAAATCACGGTTTGAAAGAGTACCTATTACCTACGATACGTTGTATTTAATTATCACGGGTGGAGTTTACAATACGTTTAATGTCTGGAACAAAATTTCTACATACAGACAAACACAAACAGTTACGTAAATTTTCATTACTGGTGTTTACTCTTAACCGAGGCTTATTAATTTTCATAACAGAAAAAAATCTCTCACAAACGTATGTCGAGCCAAATATATTATCTTCGCGGCTTCACGATGGAGACGAGGAAACTCTTGCTGTGGAAAGTTGTGATAAAAATCTATTACACGTCTTGCCAAAAGAAACTCGTCTCTCATACGAGAATTACACTGTAGAATCTACATTGTAGGTCTGTTAATTCCATTTGCAAACTGGGATGAATATCATCTACAGAAACAGCAAATTGTCTCAAGAACTATTCAAAACCTTGGGATAAGTATGATATATCCCCAAATCGCTTGAGAATTTCCTCTTTTATTGCACTAAGTATGGGAACATATTGAAATTAATTATAATGGCGTTCAATATTAAACTTCCGCTGACCAGCGAGAATACTGTCATTTCGAATTTTCACATTTTTGCACGAAGAAAAAATGATTCTTCCATTCCTTTTTAAAAGATAGCAATTCCTTTTTAAAAGATAGCAAATCTCCACTTCTTCGTTTCCTTGATTCACTCTGCATTTTCCGGTTCTTGAAATACAACGTTCACTACGTAGTGGTCACTTCGCTTCAACATCCACAGATTAGCCTGGTACTACACTGCCGCACCCTGCCAGCTGTCACCACAGTCCCATTCGACGATTGCACGTGAGCAGCACATGTGCAGCGCTGTGTGCTCATGAGCCACGTGCAATGTTTGCCCGCCCCTGCACTATAGGATGCCAACATTTCTTACTCTATCAATCTGTCAGACCTTAATGCCTTGAAAGATAACTTCAACAGTCTCTAGTAACAAAACATTTTAAAGGCTTCTAATTGTTTCATTTCTGTCTTTCTGTTTGCTACAATTTGGAACCATGCAGAGCTGTATTCCATACATAACCTTTTGTGAATCTTAAAGAGTCTCTTGTCTCAGTAGAAATGTTTACCCCCTTAATATGTCCTCCTGCTGGGCACACCATTACTGCAAATTTTATTTTCATGTACGTGCATATTTTAGCCATCAGCTTTCAATCAGTCCATTCTAGTAAGCACCCAATGTAGTTTGTGTTCACCATTGGTGATCACTACTATATCACCAACAGACCTTGTCTGCCTGTGACAAACAACTCTCACACTGAGATAGTCCTTTACACCCTCATGTTCTCTTCAATACACAAATTAAATATCTTTGTTGACTACGAGCATCTAGGGCCTTGCATCTTTACTGATTTTAGCTTCTTGTGACATAGTGTCAGTTGTTACTACCATAGTTTACCTTGCATTAAGAGAATGGATTACCCTTTTATCCTTCAGTTGATAATTTGCTGACTAAGAATTGAATACATGTTATTATATTTCACATTACCAAAAGCCTTACTTTCTTCAGAAGGGTGAAAATTATATTCTTTTAAAAATCTTATGGAACTTCACCAGTTACATAAATTTAATTCATGAGCTAGTGCAGTTCTTTCACTGATTTCTCGACTGATATGTGTTATTATTGCACTAATATTTCATCAACACTCCAACATTCATTCCTTCTGAGTTCCTCCATAGCTTTTTGAAATTCACAAATAAGTACTGAATACCTCCTGTCATCTTCTTGCAACATGTCATTATTTTCAATCATCTTAATTTCTTCTGGACAGCTATAGAGTTTCTCCATGTATTGTTTTCACTTTCTCATTTTATTTTCTGCTGCTTTTAACCAATTGTCTTTTAATCTCTAATCATTGTACTTCTTGTTCTGTGCTCCCTAAGATGGTTTTTTATTAGTCTGAGTCCAGCATAAGTGTTACTCTCTATCTTGTATCTACCTCATGACATCTTTCCTTCCTCTGTTCTTCTTTAAATTTTTCTACATTTTTAGATAATTTCATATCTGCTGTTCACTTACAATGTTTTTAAATTTTTGTAATTTCTTATGGATTTCATTTATAGCTGTCTCTTTCCTGTCATTATCAATTCTTGTAATTTTATCCTGCTGTATTTACTTCACCCTTTGAAAGCCATTCCATTGGTTTTCCATGCCAGTAACTCTTTCAAGTGTCATTATTTCTTTTATCACATCTTTTTGGGACACTTCAGCTTTTAGTATCTTCAGCTCATCTAGATCCCAATGTTTCACCTGATTTCACTTTAAGTTCTTAAATTTCTTCTGGCATTTCATTAGTAGTTGTCTATGGTCATCATCCAGTGTCAGCACCTGAATAACTCTTGCAGTCTCTAATCATATCTATAGCTGACATCTTTCACATATACTTTCTTCTCCAAGGATGCTCAAAACATAGGTACATTAGAACAAATTCATGCTTGGAATAGAATTCTATTAACCTTCTTCACTCTCATTTTGCTTGATGAGACCCAATTGTTTCTGGATCTATGGAGATATCCACTAAGGAGACAGGTAGTTACAGTAACACAAGTTTATTTATCTAAAGCAGTGTTAACAAAATACAACCCCAAGGCACTGAAGTGCTCAAGGCCAAGCAAATCTGAAGCTCAAGGGCAGCTATCACAAAGATCCTTGCAGTAAGGACTGTTGACCCATACTTGATCCGTGCTGCAAAGGTGCCTGTGACGTCTATGAGAACATTGCTGAAGCTGCAGAGGGATGCATCAAATAGTTGGAGTGGACACACTCCCACCTGTTCATATGTGAGCCAATCAATAATATAGGTAGAAGAGACTGTATCAGTTTGCAAATCAACAGGAAACCTGTCAAATGTAAATATGATTGACATCAACTTCTTGTAATACAGAAGCACTGTTTGGACAGACACACATTGGAAGGAACTGATTCCTCAGCTGCAACACCAGAGTCCGGAGAGTCATATACATCCAACTGATGGCCACGACCAATGAGGAATTACTGACCTCTGCTGTGACCAGATTTTCCACACACTGCACATTTCATTAGGTGGTGCTGACATCGTTGCTACTGATGACTATTGAAGCACTGACTAAATGGCAGAAGTTGGCAAAAGCAGCAGAAACCCAGAGAATCTTTGTCCGGCTTCCAGCATTTCTTGAATAGAGAAGGGCCACCGCAGGATGGGCAGAAGACAAACATGTGCTGGATCTTACAGTGTCTCTGAAAAATGTAAATACTGATCAGGCATGTGGATAATAGGGAGACAAGCTCCAATGATGGGTCTTTGAGTTTAAGCAAATTGTGGCATAAAGCCTCATCTGGGAAGTGTCTCTACACCGAGTTTCTGACAAGGGAGGATGCATAAGACTGCTTGTGCTGACCATTAGTATAGTGGAAGCAACATCCCCATGTAAACCCCTGCAGTTGTGCAATCAGCTCCTGAAAGGATTTGGAAGATAGTTTGTGACAACTGAAAGACTTGTGCCTGGTCATTGCCAGATGCACACAGGAATCAAGATAGTCTAAAAGAACTTGGTTTCAACATGGCATAAGGGAGCACATGGGTGTTAGCTTCTGGGTGTAATTGCTGGATCAACTGGAGCACCAATGGTCCTGCATTGGCCAGCAGGAAAGCATGTTGCTGCATATCACCTGCAATGTTGTGGATTGGGAAGTGTTACTCCATTCTGATGATATAACAGGACCAGGGTTCCACTTTGTGGTTGAATTGCTGGAAGGATGTGAGCATCAGATGGGTGTTGTGCATCAAGGAGTCAGTTTGTGCAAGGTTCCCAGGGAGCTCTGGAGCTGACTTGGTGATAGCCGCCAGCAATTTGATGAGAAGTTAATTGGTATGTTGCATTCTCTGCAGCAAAACAATCACAGGATGAGTTAAATCCACTGGGTCTGCAGTGGTTGCCATATCAGAAACTGTCCTTGAAACAGAAGTAGACTATCTGGAACAAGATGCATGGAAAAATGACCTTTTTAAATGCATGTTTCCATCTGATATATCCAGTTCGACATTGAAGAGGCAGGTATCATAGATCCACAAATTTATTTCTCTAACACAGCATTAACAAAATCAGCAATGTATTATGAAGGTAAAATTCCTTTAAATCTAAGCTTAAACAAAACTCTTCCACAAGGGAAGAAACAAACAATAGTGCTACAGTGACAAACAGACTTAAAGTTCCTGTATCCAAAAAACAAATAATTACATTCCTCAGCATGTGGAATTAAACATCTTGAAATCTGAATAAAGCTTCTGTTCAGCTTAAATCCAAGTTACCAGTTCTTGAGATTGAAAATGAAGTCCACACTCTAGCTTAAGTTGTGGGGAAAAACTTTCAGAGTATCTTACAATAGAACTTCACGGGAGAAGCATCGATAGTCAGACAGTTTAAAAAAAGTTCTAAGTCTGGGAAGGATGGACTTACTAAGTGTAGTCTTGGCACCAACTAGTCATTGTATAAAACAAACAGCAGAAATTATATTAAGTTACAGATAGCATGCTGCCGATCACTTAGTCCAGACAGAAGCACTAGTGTGCTATCTCAGAAGGCATAGTGGAGATCTTCTGGTCAGTTGCTTTCTGTGATGGAATTTCCCTGCTAAGCTTGTGTGTTGGCATAAACAAGTGCCTCACAGAAGGATCTATGCAGGCCTATTTCTAGTATGTGACACTCTGGATGCAGGGAAAGGTGCAGTACAACAGTGACCTCTACTGTCACCATGCACACCATCTGGTGGCCTGACTGGAAAGCTGTTATTACCACCTGCTGGTCTGGCCATGGAGTTCCAGAGTTCAAAGTTCCCACGGAATCTGTTTCATAGGGTTAAAGCTTACAACAACCCAGATTACTTAGAGGTTGTTCAGGGTGCATTGGTGCCTAGTGTCCAGGGAGCCAGAGTAGTTTCATTATTTTCTTTGTGATTAAATTCTAACCCCCTTTGAAATATTGTTATCACACACTACTTCAATTTCATTGTTATCTACATTTATGATTATCACTAAGGACTGTTGGATTTACATTGAATTTCACTATCAATGTACTATCTATAACCGAGACATCATTCCTGGAGGAATTGTTGCATAAATTGTTCTCTGTACACCTGTCACATTAATTCTCAATGGAAATATGAGCTTTCAAGAATGGCTACCACTTTCTTCATCAAGAAAGTGAATTGCTGTTAAAGAAGTAATGGAATCACACAGGTTTAATACATGTAGTACTGTGACCAGAGATTACTTTGGTATCAACAATGGAATGTCACTTACATTGTCTTTGTCCTCACAACCACGTTGTGATGGAAACAATGCCTCATATATTTGTGATTTTGTATGTGGTACCCATTACTTGAAGCAGAGTACATTCAGAAAACTCAAGGTTAAATTTTCAGAAAGTGTCACCAATGTCTTAGAACTCTCAGAATGTCCATTGGTGTTATATGACTACAGTGAATCCTGCAATAACACTCTGATACTACTATGAAAAGATAATGCATATTTACATTTAACTGAGTGTATGGACACACTGGGCATCTGAAATCTTTCAAACCAAATTGAAAAAGGGGATAGTAGGTCCACAACCAATTATATTGAGATAGGGAACCAATGGTCAGAAATGCGTATTTACTATGTTATGGATGTACACAGCTTACACCAAATATTGACAATACAGCTCATAGTAATTGTTCAAAACAATGACTGCCAGTCTGAGTGCATGAATTGGCAGAGGGCATGCAGTTCTGCTGCACTCTCACAAATATTCCAGGTGCCTGTTGTACACCGGAATGGCAGCAGGTGATGAACAGACCACCAAACAGGCATACTGTACATAACTGGGGCCATAGCAGGTGTGATACGTGGTGACTGTATGAATCACACTAATGTCATTCACACACCACTATCCCTGGTGTCAATTGTTCATTGCATCACACAGCTTATGATGTGACCATGGTGAGGTGTGTTTCTGTGTATAGTGCATGATGCGTAGTCAAAGATGAAACATTACTCATCACAAGAGTTGGTACACATGCATTTAATGTATGATGCAGCAGGATGTAGTGCATGTAAAGCAATAAGAATGTACAGAGAACACTTTCCCAACAGGCATCATCCTAATTAGAAGAAATTTATCTCCATACATACAAACTTATGAGAGATGCGATCATTCATACCACAGAGAGCCAGCCAAGGTTCCCACCAAAGACATTTTGAAACACCAGACTTTGAGGACATGGTGTTGGATTGTGTAGGTGATCACCCAGCAATACCCATCAACTTTCCTGTGAAATGCACACTTTAAAGGATACAGTGTGCAGAATACTGGTGGAACAGGTATTATGCCCTGTCATAAAAAATGTGTGGAAGCACTGGGACCAATGGATTTTGAGCCCTGTGTTCACTTCTGTCGATGGATTGTCCATCACATTGCTGTAGAGCTAAAATCTGTAGAGTTTGTATTGCCAAACTTTGTACAGTTTGTATTGCTCACAGATGAAGCTTCATTCTTCCGCAATAGTGTTTTCAACAGCTGTAACAGCCATGCCTGGAGTGAAGACAGTCCCCACTCAACCCACATCAGTGGCCACCTACAAAAATTCTCTGTCAATGTATGCCCAGGCATTGTGCAAGATCATCTAATATGACCATATTTGCTGTCTCCTCTTTTGACTGGTCAACATTAGCTGGTTTTCCTGCGAGATGTGCTGCCACAGTTCTTGGAAACTGTACCCCTCGTTGTCTGGGAAAAGATATGGTTTCATCGTGATGGTGCACTATCCAACTTAGAGGTTAATGTCCATGAGCACTTGAATAACACCTACCCCCTTCATTGGATTGGAAGGGGAAGTCCTGTCCAATTGTCAGTGCGACTGCTGGATCTGACACCTCTAGATTTTTTCCTCTGTGGTTCCATCGAGATGTTGGTGTATGAAACCCCCACAGAAACAGATGAAGATCTGCTTGCTAGGGCACAAGCTGCCTGTCTTCTGGTACAACAGACATCGGGGGACCTGGAGACACTGTGGCAGAACTTTGTGTCCTGTTGCCATGCATGCATTGCGAATCGCAGTCATCATTTTGAACAATTACTATGAGCTATGTTGTTGTTATTGCTGATATGTCAAAACTCAATAAATTTCCATTTTCAACAATTGGTTCCCTATCTCAATATAAACAGCAGTGGACTCACTATCACCTATGTCAATTTGATCCAGTAGGTTTGAGACAGCCTGTATTCACAAATCATCTAATGGACAGGGTACATAGCAATCTGTGCCTGTTTGCCAATGACGCTGTGGTGGACGGGAAGGTGTCATCTATGAGTGATGTACTAGGATACAAGATGACTTAGACAAAATTTCTGGTTGGTGTGATGAATAGCAACTTACTCTAAATGTAGAAAAATGTAAGTTAATACAGATGAATAGGAAAAACAATCCTGTAATGTTTGAATGCAGTATTAGTAGTGTGCTGCTTGACATAGTCATGTCAATTATTTTTTGTCAATTAAATGTCGAGGCATTACTTTGCAAAGTGATATGAAATGGAACAAGCATGTAAGAATGGTAGTAGGGAAGGTGAAGGGTTGACTTCAGTTTATTGGGAGAATTTTATGGAAGTACAGCTCATATGTAAAGGAAACCATGTATAAAATGCTAGAATGACCCATTATTAAGTACTGCTTGGGTGTTTGGGATCCCTTCTAGATCAGGTTAAAGGAAGACATTGAAGTAATTTGAAGGCAAGCTACTATATTTGTTACCAGTAGGTTTGATTGACATGCAAGTGTTATGGAGATGCTTCATGAATTCAAGTAGGAATCCCTGCGGGGGAGATGACATTATTTTTATGGAACACTATTGAGAAAATCTGGAGAACTGGCATCTGAAGCTGCCAACTTAAATTTCACAGAATTCTCCATCATGCACCATACTGTGGTTTATGGCGTATGCATGTAGATGTAGACTGACAAATCTTTACTGTTTTCCATGATGCCATTTCACTGTGATGAGCTAATTTACTAAGTACAGGTAGCTGTGCAGCATAATCGGAGTGGCCATTCACTACCAGATAAACATTTATATCATTGAGTAAATATTCATTAACAAATATCTTGTCTATTAATGTACTGCTTGCCTGTGAAATTGTGTGCCATACTAACATTGTAACTCAGGTTATAAGTCAACAGAACGAAAAACTAGTCCAAGTGGCAAAAACTTTATTTTTCATTCAATGACTAGTTTCAGGCAGAGACCCATTTTCAAATCAACATAACACTGTCGAAAATGGCATTTCTGAAGATGTTAACAAACTGTGTAACTTACATTCGCAGTGCATACAAATAACTAACAAGTTATAAGTGTTAATATATATACAAATAATTTCTTTCATGTGAATTTTTTGGTAAATTGTTACTAAATTTTCAATGGATTCTCATTTAATTTCTTTTGTCCACTAGGTGGTGGCATGATAATGACTCAATTTTCTTCTTTATTTTTAAACATAATTATAAATGACTTTTCCGGTAGCAAAATTTCACAATCATATGCTCTAATTGGTGGTCTAAGTAGAAACTAATAGTTTCAATAGATTTGAAATCCATATTAGTTTTAATACATATTACAATTTGTTCCATGTTTCCATACAAAAGTAGGCTGATAGTTTATGATACATTGTGATTAAAATACAGATTCTCCTGTTTACACAGTGCTCCTATAGACATTAACACATCAATGTTGACAGACAAGAAATTCATTAACTTTATTTTTTTAGTCCTTTAACATTGTGATGCACCACAGTAAACAACCTGATTTTGTGTGCAACACAGTGTTTATCTGTACTATATTTGTAGTTCATCTGAATGAGATTTTTAGCCTAAAGAGTCTTACCTTTCACATTTGTAATGACAACAATTTTACTATTGGTGTCCAACTCCTCCTATATGTTTTCAACTATCAGTTCAACTAATCTACCTTTCCCCCTTCTGTTAAGGTGTAGGTCACATCTCTCATATCCCCATCTCATAATATCAGCAACTGACACACCATCAGTGAGAATCCTACCCAAATTAAGCAGCAATCCAGGAGACCTTGGTTAACTAATCTGGCCTATTGCAGCTCCCCCAACTAGAAACGCCTGGTATTATTTATTCTAATTTCTAATCTGTGCCTTAGTTCCTGTATTAATCAGCTAAAGATAGCTTATTAACTGATCTTAGCACTAAACCCTTTCTTTTTCTACTCAACTCAGTTTCCACAATCTCTTAAATTCTTAGTAATGGCCTGCTACACACAACTTGTTTCTACAGCTTAATGATAAACTGTGAAATTAGTTAAATAACATACAGATTTAGTTAAGAAAAACAGCCTTGCAGTAAGGTGGCAAACACTTAATAAATTAAAAGTAGCTCAGAAGATTGGCACCATCAGTTTGTGCAATAAAGTAATTGCCTTTATGCAATGTGTATACCACTAAGCTACTAGTACTGTATCATCATTCAAAGAAATTAAGAACATACTTAGCTCCCTCAGAATTTTGGTTACATCTAGTCTGATGACAATAAGATTTAAGATAAGACTATTAATAGCCTACTGTCTCTAAATGTACATAAAACATACAGGGTGTCTGAAACCTTTTGGCTCAAATTGAAATAAGTGATAGTGGGTCCACAATCAATTATACTGATATAGGGAACAAATCCTCAGAAATGCATATTTATTATGTTACAGACATACACAGTGTACACTGAATAATGACAACGTAGCTCATAGTAATAGTTGAGAACTGATGACCGCCAGTCTCAAAGCATGCATGGCAACAGGGCATGAAGTTTCCCACACTCTTTCAAAGATCCCTAGTGTCTGCTGTACCAAGAGACAGGCAGCTTGGACGCTAGCAAGCAGGTATTCATTCATTTCTGTGGGGGTTTCATACACCACAATCTTGATGTAAGCACAGAGAAAAAAAAAGTCCAGACATGTGATATCCAGCAATCACACTGGCCAATGGGCAAGATCTCCCCTTCCAATCCAAAGATGAGGGTACATGCTGTTCAGGTTCTCACTAACATTAACATCAAAGTTAGCTGGAGCACCGTCATGCTGAAACCGCACCCTTTCATGAACAAGTAGCAGTACAGTCTCCAAGAACTGTGGCAGCACATCTTGCAGTAATACCAGGCAATGTTGACCAGTCAAAAGAGAAGACAGCAAATATGGTCCTATTAGGTGATCTTGCACAATGTCCGTCTATACACTGACAGAGAATCATTGTTGGTGGGCACCAATGTGGGTGGAATGGGGATTGTCCTCACTCCCGACATGGCTGGTGAAGCCGTTGAAAACATCATCATGGATGAATGAGGCCTCATCTGTGAGCAATACAAACTGTTCAAAGTTTGGCACTACAGTAGTGTGGTGGATAATCCATTGACGGAAGTGAACAGAAGACTGAAAATCCGTTGGTCTCAGTGCTTGAACACACACTTTATGTTAGGGGTGTAATACCTGTTCCACCAGTACTCCCCACACTGTAGCCTTTGAAGTGTGCATTTCACAGGTGAGTTGATGGGTGCCTGTTGCTGTGTGATCAGCTACATAACCCAACACCATGTCCTCAAAGTCTGATGTTTGCACATGTCTTTGGTGGCAACTCTGTCTGGTGCAAAAGACCACATCACTCACTAGTTGATATCAATGGAGATGAACTTCTTCCATTTAGGATGATGACTTTTGGATATGTGTTCTCTATACATTCATGCTGCTTTACAGGCACTACATCCTTCTGCTGGTGTACCAACTCTTGTGATGAGTAAAGTTCCATCTTTGACTATGCATCATGCACTGTGCACAGTAACACATCTCACCATGTGCACACATCACAAGCTGTCTGATGCAATAGACAACTGATACCAGGGTTAGTGCTGTGCATGAGGCACAAGTTACTGTGCCGGTGTGATGCATGCAATCATCACAGGACACAATGCTATGAGCTACGTTGTGTATAGTATGTCCATTTGGTGGTCAGGTGTGTATGCTGTTTATCACCTGCTTCCTGTTCCAGTGTTGCAACAGACACCCAGAATCTTTGTAAGACTGCTGCAGACCTGCATGCTGCATTGAAATACACGTGTGGGTGTTATGGGTCCTAGATCGGTAATAACACACTTTAGCTGTCGAATGAACATTTATTTAAGCACAGAACAAGGCGAATACAGCATGGCTGTACAAATGTAGCACGCAGAAAAGACATAGACAAAGCAAATCAAAGATCATCAGGTCCAACAAAGATATGGCGCTTTATGCCAGAGGTGCCACAGAGACACCCCCCACCCTCCCTCAGCAGTGCGGAGCATGGCAGGGTGAAGTTTTCTCTCTTGAACACAAAATCTTTGTGACAGTATGGCAGGTGAAGGCAGCGTCCATCGTGAGAAGTGAGCACCTAGGGAACCGCGCTGACATGGTCACATGTGTTGGACTGCTGCACAGGTGGTGGAGCATTGCTGGAGGCCACATCGGCAGCATCAGCGGGTGAGGCGGCAGCAATGGCAGGCATACCAGAGGCGTCAGAATGTGGGTTGGAGAGGGACCATGCCAGTTTTTATCAGTTAACTGCAACAGTATTGGGTCGTCCATTGAGAAGTATTGAGATGTGGTGCAGACCTGAGTAAGGTGGTTGCAAGGCGACTCGTACGGAGTCGTCGCACAGCATTACAAATTTGCACAATGCCAGGTCTTTGTGGAACGATGGCCTTTGTGGACCGATGGCCTTTGTTGTCTGGTCCCTTCAAGCCCCACAAACCAAACACCAAACCAAGTCTTTGTGTACAGACACCGGTGGCATGAAATGAGCACGAGGCAGAGGTGGTCGAAGGCGGACGACGCACTCGTTCTTCAAGGGCTGGAAGATTGATTGCACCAGTCAGGGGTGTGCCCTCGGTGAATTCAGCTGGCAGGAGAAGGGGTTCTCCATACAAGACCTCTGCCAGCGAATCATTCAGGTCCTCCTTGTGAGCAGAACAGCTGCCGAATAAGACCGAGGAAGTGCCTCAGACCAAAGCCCGTGTGGCACATGAGTGCAGCTTTTAGAGTTTGTTGCCATCACTCAACCGGTCATTCACCTGTGGGTGATAGGCCGTGTGAAATTTTGCTACTCCACACAGCTCGCAAAGTCGAGTGAAAAGCGTGGACTAGAATTGTCATCCCTGATCCATAGTAAGTGAAAGGGGGCAGCCAAATCTCATGACCCACACCGATAAGAAAGCATGAGCTATGGTCTCTGCCATAATGTTGACCAGAGGGACTGCCTCATCTCAACGGGTTACATGGTCAATCATAGGCAAATGTATTTGTACACCTCAGAAGGGGGCACGTGCTGAAAGTCACCCCTGGGGACATCAAACTGTCCTAAAGGTGGCTGCATGTGTCTGTCCACTTTACTATGTTGGCAAGGGACACAAGTGCAGGTCCAGGAGCGGCAATCATGCTGGACGTCAGGCCAGACAAAACGTTCAGTGGCTAGTCTTGTCATTGCCCGCATTCCAGGGTGGGCCAGGTTGTGTAAAGTGTCGAAAACCCCGCGCCGAAGACCAGATGGCACCAAGGGGCGGTGGATGCCCACAGAAACATCGCAGAGGACAGGGGTCTTCGACCTGTGCAGGACAAGAGATTTGATAATGAACAATGACTCGCTGTCTGAAACCAATCGCTGTGCATCTGCGTCTTCAGTTTGGAGTCATTCGAGGTCATCTATGTTCAAGGGTGCAGAGAGCACCGAGATACGAGATAGATACTCAGCTACATTTTGCACCCTGTGGATGTAACAAGCGCCCAAGGAATGTTGGTAAATAAAGTCTAAGTGCCAGAAGTGTCATGGTTGGAGGTCCTTCGCTGAGTTGCGTATTGAGGCAAAGAGAGGTTTTTGGTCCGAGTAGATATTGAAAGGATGCCCCTCCAGGCTGCTCTGGAAGTGTTTGACTGCCTCATAAACCTTGAGAAGCTCGCGGTCGAAAGCCAACCATTTACACTGACTCCTGGTTAGTTTCTTCGAAACAAAATGGAGTGGCTGGGTGGAGTCCGTGGTGTGCTGTTGTAAGACAGTGCCCACAGCTGACTCGCTAGCATCGGTCATAATAGAAATATGGGCCTCGGGGTTGGGGTGGGCGAGAGTGACTGCTTTCATGATGGCGGTTTTCAGATTATCAAATGCATCGAGCATGGGCTTAGTCCAGTCCAACTTTCGCTTCCCCGTGGCATTTTTTACCAGAGAGGGTGTCGGTAAGGGCTGATTGGATGGAGGCAGTTTGGGAATATGGTGTAGATAAATGTTTACCATACCCAGAAAATGATGGAGTTGAGCATAATCCTCAGGAAGAGGTAGTGCGAGAATCATTTCGATGTGAGAATACGTTGGTCAGAGGCCGTCGGCTGAGACTGTAGGGCCAAGGGGTGTAATTGATGTAGAACAGAGTTGAGATTTTTTGTGGTTGATCACCACACCACTGGCAGTGAGAGCCGAACAAACTGTATTGATATGAAACTGGTGCTCCTTGGCAGATGAGGAAAAAATCAGAATGTTGTCCAAATAAGCAAATGGGAAAGGCAGAGGTAGCAAAATGGAATCAATGAACTGTTGCCATGTCTGTGCAGTGTTTTTCAAGCCGTAAGGCATGTAACAGTATTCAAATAGGCTGAAGGGTGTGATGATGGCTGTCTTCAGGATATCCAGGAGATGCATAGGAATTTGATGATACACCTTTGAACACCCCCCCCTATGAACCAAGGACCTTGCCATTGGTGGGGAGGCTTGCGTGCCTCAGCGATACAGATAGCCGTACCGTAGGTACAACCACAACGGAGGGGTATCTGTTGAGAGGCCAGACAAACATGTGAAGAGGGGCAGCAGCCTTTTCAGTAGTTGCAAGGGCAACAGTCTGGTTGATTGACTGATCTGGCCTTGTAACAATAACCAAAACGGCATTGCTGTGCTGGTACTGCGAACGGCTGAAAGCAAGGGGAAACTACGGCCGTAATTGTTCCCGAGGGCATGCAGCTTTACTGTATGATTAAATGATGATGGCGTCCTCTTGGGTAAAATATTCCGGAGGTAAAATAGTCCCCCATTCGGATCTCCGGGCGGGGACTACTCAAGAGGATGTCGTTATCGGGAGAAAGAAAACTGGCGTTCTACGGATCGGAGCGTGGAATGTCAGATCCCTTAATCGGGCAGGTAGGTTAGAAAATTTAAAAAGGGAAATGGATAGGTTAAAGTTAGATATAGTGGGAATTAGTGAAGTTCGGTGGCAGGAGGAACAAGACTTCTGGTCAGGTGACTACAGGGTTATAAACACAAAGTCAAATAGGGGTAATGCAGGAGTAGGTTTAATAATGAATAGGAAAATAGGAATGTGGGTAAGCTACTACAAACAGCATAGTGAACGCATTATTGTGGCCAAGATAGATACGAAGCCCACGCCTACTACAGTAGTACAAGTTTATATGCCGACTAGCTCTGCAAATGACGAAGAAATTGAAGAAATGTATGATGAAATAAAAGAAATTATTCAGATAGTGAAGGGAGACGAAAATTTAATAGTCATGGGTGACTGGAATTCAAGTGTAGGGAAAGGGAGAGAAGGAAACGTAGTAGGTGAGTATGGATTGGGGGTAAGAAATGAAAGAGGAAGCCGCCTAGTAGAATTTTGCACAGAGCACAACTTAATCATAGCTAACACTTGGTTTAAGAATCATGATAGAAGGTTGTATACATGGAAGAACCCTGGAGATACCAAAAGGTATCAGATAGATTATATAATGGTAAGACAGAGATTTAGGAACCAGGTTTTAAATTGTAAGACATTTCCTGGGGCAGATGTGGACTCTGACCACAATCTATTGGTTATGACCTGTAGATTAAAACTGAAGAAACTGCAAAAAGGTGGGAATTTAAGGAGATGGGACCTGGATAAACTGAAAGAACCAGAGTTTGTACAGAGTTTCAGGGAGAGCATAAGGGAACAATTGACAGGAATGGGGGAAAGAAATACAGTAGAAGAAGAATGGGTAGCTTTGAGGGATGAAGTAGTGAAGGCAGCAGAGGATCAAGTAGGTAAAAAGACGAGGGCTAGTAGAAATCCTTGGGTAACATAAGAAATATTGAATTTAATTGATGAAAGGAGAAAATATAAAAATGCAGTAAATGAAGCAGGCAAAAAGGAATACAAACGTCTCAAAAATGAGATCAACAGGAAGTGCAAAATGGCTAAGCAGGGATGGCTAGAGGACAAATGTAAGGATGTAGAGGCTTATCTCACAAGGGGTAAGATAGATACTGCCTACAGGAAAATTAAAGAGACCTTTGGAGGTAAGGGAACCACTTGTATGAACATCAAGAGCTCAGATGGAAACCCAGTTCTAAGCAAAGAAGGGAAAGCAGAAAGGTGGAAGGAATATATAGAGGGTCTATACAAGGGCGATGCACTTGAGGACAATATTATGGAAATGGAAGAGGATGTAGATGAAGATGAAATGGGAGATACGATATTGCGTGAAGAGTTTGACAGAGCACTGAAAAACCTGAGTCGAAACAAGGCCCCCGGAGTAGACAACATTCCATTGGAACTACTGACGGCCTTGGGAGAGCCAGTCCTGACAAAACTGTACCATCTGGTGAGCAAGATGTATGAAACAGGTGAAATACCCTCAGACTTCAAGAAGAATATAATAATTCCAATCCCAAAGAAAGCAGGTGTTGACAGATGTGAAAATTACCGAACAATCAGTTTAATAAGTCACAGCTGCAAAATACTAACACAAATTCTTTACAGACGAATGGAAAAACTAGTAGAAGCCGACCTCGGGGAAGATCAGTTTGGATTCCGTAGAAATACTGGAACACGTGAGGCAATACTGACCTTACGACTGATCTTAGAAGAAAGATTAAGGAAAGGCAAACCTACATTTCTAGCATTTGTAGACTTAGAGAAAGCTTTTGACAATGTTGACTGGAATACTCTCTTTCAAATTCTGAAGGTGGCAGGGGTAAAATACAGGGAGCGAAAGGCTATTTACAATTTGTACAGAAACCAGATGGCAGTTATAAGAGTCGAGGGACATGAAAGGGAAGCAGTGGTTGGGAAGGGAGTAAGACAGGGTTGTAGCCTCTCCTCGATGTTATTGAATCTGTATATTGAGCAAGCAGTAAAGGAAACAAAAGAAAAATTTGGAGTAGGTATTAAAATCCATGGAGAAGAAATAAAAACTTTGATGTTCGCCGATGACATTGTAATTCTGTCAGAGACAGCAAAGGACTTGGAAGAGCAGTTGAACGGAATGGATGGTGTCTTGAAGGGAGGATATAAGATGAACATCAACAAAAACAAAACGAGGATAATGGAATGTAGTCGAATTAAGTCGGGTGATGTTGAGGGTATTAGATTAGGAAATGAGACACTTAAAGTAGTGAAGGAGTTTTGCTATTTGGGGAGCAAAATAACTGATGATGGTCGAAGTAGAGAGGATATAAAATGTAGACTGACAATGGCAAGGGAAGCGTTTCTGAAGAAGAGAAATTTGTTAACATCGAGTATAGATTTAAGTGTCAGGAAGTCATTTCTGAAAGTATTTGTATGGAGTGTAGCCATGTATGGAAGTGAAACATGGACAGTAAATAGTTTGGACAAGAAGAGAATAGAAGCTTTCGGAATGTGGTGCTACAGAAGAATGCTGAAGATTAGATGGGTAGATCACATAACTAATGAGGAAGTATTGAATAGGATTGGGGAGAAGAGAAGTTTGTGGCACAACTTGACCAGAAGAAGGGATCGGTTGGTAGGACATGTTCTGAGGCATCAAGGGATCACCAATTTAGTATTGGAGGGCAGCATGGAGGGTAAAAATCATAGAGGGAGACCAAGAGATGAATACAATAAGCAGATTCAGATGGATGTAGGTTGCAGCAGGTACTGGGAGATGAAGAAGCTTGCACAGGATAGAGTAGCATGGAGAGCTGCATCAAACCAGTCTCAGGACTGATGACCACAACAACAACAACAAACCTTTGAACAATCTGAGAGGAACTTTGAGCCATGCAGTAAATGCGTGAAATGCTGGATATGAGGAATGGGATAGTTATTGATAATTGTCTGAGCATTAAGAGACCTGTAGTCGCCGCACATGCATAGAACCAGATTCGTTGTGGAATGTTGCGGCCTGCAGGTCTGGCAAAAGTTCGTAATGATGTAGAAAGTCCACCCTGATCACAGGTTCATCCACATCGACGACGTGGAAGGTCCAAGGAAAGGTGGTGTATGGTGATAGGTGAAGTGACATCTTGATGGAACCAAGGACTGCAATAGGGGAGTGATTTGCTGCGATAAAAGTGAAGTTAGACGGAGAAAGCATGTTGACTGCATGCTTGGCTGTGATAATGTTGAAGTTGGCACCAGTGTCGACAAGAAAGCGAGTGCCCGATGACAAATTCGAGACATAGAGGAGTCGCACCGTTGAGGCAAGTAGTGTGGCGTCGGACGGTAGGTGCCATGGGCAATCACGGCAGGACGTGGCGCCTAAACGTGCCTGCCGGAATCGTTTGGGTATGAACAAGGCATGCGGCAGCTGCAAGCAGTGCCCCCATAAGTAGCATGGTACCAGTATAGTGGGTAAGCTTGGACGTGAGGCGTCATGGAATGGGTGGGGGATGCAGCTGACTGCACTGTTACCTGAGACTGCTCGGGCTGCTGCTTGGGTGAGGTCGGCTGCTGTTGGGAGGTCGCAGGCAGTACCTTCTGTAGGCTGCCAGCAGGCAGTTCCTGACAGGCCGCTGAGCTTCTGAGACATGCGCGCTGACCCCTGCTGGCAGGATGTGGAACTGAAGGTGCAGGCATGCCAACTGAAGGTAATGGCAATGTTGTCCATGACAGGCAGTGTCGGTGAGAAATGATTGTGTATGCCTGATCAGCCCTACGTAGACAAACCTCGAGAGGGTCAGCTATGTGAAATAGCAGGTGAAGTTGTAGGTCCAACAGGAGTTTGACCATCCACAAGGTCCACAGTGCGGTGTCTGGTAGTGCTTGATCATCAATTAATGCACAAATATGCCACCAAAGCTGTGTAGGTGAGTGGTCATCGAGGTGCTCATCATTGACAATGTGGTGGATAACCTCTGCTGGTGTATGAGAAAGGTGTTCGATGAGCAATGTTTTCGCCATTAAATACTTGGGCAAGGCGGGCAGTGAGAGGAGCAGATCACTGATGAGGTCTGGATGAGCATGGAGGTGGCTCACCAGGCAGATGAAACGTGCGTTATCATCTGAAATCCTGCGGATATCCAGTATGTGATCCATTAATCCAAACCAAGTCTTAAGGTTGTCCTTTAGCAACACAGGCAGCTTAGGAAACCTGCCGGTTAACACATGTTGATGCAGCACTGGGAGGCTAAAATAGGCTAAAATCTGTGTGAGGGGGGTAGGAAGCCCCCGACACCAGGAATGCAGTAGTGGTGGACGATGTGTCATCTACAGTCTGCGTGGGGGGGGGGGGGGGGGCAGCGGCAAGCAGCACACGATGTGGAGAGAGAGCGGTGCAACCAATAGCATGATGTGTGTCAACTGTACGCCCAAAGACGAACATGGCACGGGTCTAATGGCTGGTGCTGTTACAACAGTGGGCAGAAGGCAGTCGCAGTGCAGTCATGGGGGGGCTGATCTGGTAATCGGTGCGGGTGGAACGGCTGGTGCCATTACGAAAGTGGGCTGCAGGCAATCGTGGTGTGACCACAGAGCGATGGTCACAGAAACGGGCACTGTCAAGGCAACCGGTTTCGCTGAGATTGCGTGCGGGGGCTGAGCTATGACGTCAGGCATATAAGAAAGTGCGACCCTATGCACATGAATGTTTAAATTACAGTTCTTGAACTTCGTCAGCACATCAGACCAAACTGAAGGTGACTGCTTAGCTGAGGGGTGAACCACAATGTCCTTCACTCAATTATCATTCACAATGGCACTAAGCGGTGTGCATTGTCTGTGTTAGCAGCTGTTGCTGCGTAGTTGCACTTGATGGTGGCCATTCTGGGCCAGTTACAGTTAAGTGGCTGCTGGCATGGCTGGGCCCAGGTAATTGTTCACTTTTAACTAAATGCACATTAGGTACACTAGCAAATATGCAAACACAGTTAATAGGGAGCGAAACATTAGCACAAAATGACACTGGTATATCCATTGTTGTGAAGACAATGTCGACTGGCACATGAAGTCCATTAAAGATGAAAAGAAGCACAAAATAATTTCCGAACACACGACGATGATGTCGGGGTCACCACTGTGGGTATCATGGGTTGTAGATTGGTAATAACACACTTTAGCTGTCGAATGAACATTTATTTAAGCAAAGAACAAGGCAAATAAAACATGGCTGTACAAATGTAGCATGCAGAGAAGACATAGACAAAGCAAATCAAAGATCATTGGGTCCAAAGATATAGCACTTTACACCAGAGGCATCACACGTGCATTGAGACTGGCAGTCATCACTTTGAACAATTACTATGAGCTATGTTGTTGTTATGTCATGTATATTGTGTATGCCCATAACACAGTAAGTATGCATTTCTGACCATTGGTTCTATACCTCTATATAATTGGTTATGGATCCACTATCACCTGTTTCAATTTGACCCGAAAGGTAGAGACAACCCGTATGGAAAATAATACCAGTCCTATCAAAGTTTCAGGGGCACTCATGACAATACCCTTATCTCTGGTGAACAGTCACCATCATGGACAACATACTGGGTTCTATTACTTAAGACGTTTTCAAGCCACTCACATATCTGGAAACCTATTTTATATGCTGGTAACTTTATTAACAATCTGCAGTGGTATAAGAGAAAACTACAAGCTGAGTTTCACAGAAGCAGTACTTTCAAGAAACTTGTCTATCACAAGGAAATTTATTATATTCATACTGAGAATATGTTCAAGAATTCTACAGCAAACCAGAGTTAACAACAGTGGTGGTTTGTAATTTTGTGGGTCACTGCTTTTACTCTTCTTAATTACAGGAGTCACATATTCTTTTTACCATTCACTTTAGACTTTATGCTGGGCAAGTGATTTGTGACAAATGAAAGCTAAGCAGAGGGTAAATGGTGTAGAGTACTCTCTATTATATCGAATAGGGACTCCATCCAGATCTGATGACTTATTTGTTTTCAGCTCTTTCAGTTGTTTCCCTACATCAGGGATGCCTATTACTAAGTCCTTCATTCAGAAGTCTGCATGAATGTGAAATGTCAGTATGTCTCTTTGATCCTCCTGTGTGAAAGATGTCTTAAATGCAAGACGTAAAACTTAGGCTTTCCTTTTGCTGTCTTCTATTGCCACACAAGACTGGTCAGTGAGTGACCAGAAAGAAACATTTGATCCACTTAGCAATTTTATGTAGGACCAGAGTTTTCTTGGGTTCTCAGCAAGATCTTTTCTTAAGATAGGACAGCAGCAGTTATTGTATGCTTCATGTCTCAGTCTTTTAGGTGATCCATAAATTTCTACTAACTTTTGCCTGCATCATTTCCATGTACATTTTTAACCAAGAGTTCAACAGCCCCTGCTTCCTCAACAGTTTCTGAATTTCCTTATTAAACCAGGGTGGATTTTTTGTGTCCTTAGTCATCTTACTCAGTACATACTTCTCCATAATGTGCATTACAACCTGATGGATGACCATACAACAGAAAGTTTTAACAAAGCCATACAGGAAGCTGACTGGAGGATGTGTATAAAGTGGCAGATTTGAATTCTAAATTTAATACATTTATAGAGTAATTTCTGTCAATATTCAGTAGCTGTTTTTACAAGATGACAATAAAGTATGACACTAATAGGTTTAACTAAAGTTTTGCATTGCAAAAGGAAATAAAAATTTCAAATGCAAGGAAAATAAAATTATATGAAATGGTCAGGACAGAGAAGTAGAACTGATTTCATATTACAAGAATCACCCATGCTATCTCAAGGAAATGATTAAAAAATAAAAAAGGTCTCTGTAAAATGTCTCAAATTAATAATCCAAATAATGGGGGTGATAGTTGGAAGGGGAACAGAGAAATCAGTCAAGTTATATAAAAGTCTTGCTATTAAAGAAAGCCCTTGAATAATAGGTGCTAACAGTCTGCTAATGAAAATGTTTAATAATCACTTTCTGGAAAAAGCTCAGAAGTTGGCATGGGCAGTTCAGTGGATAAAGCAATAGCATATATGCAAGAATAAATACCAAACCCGCATATACAGAGCCATATTACAATTACTCCATGTTCCACCAAAGAAATTAAAAATGTATTTAACTCTTCCAGAACTAAAACCTATTACAGAGTTAGTAATAACACAAAGAAAATTACTAAAATTGTTCTTTGCATATTTATGGAAAAGCCATTTAATTTGGCCTTAATTTGTAAAACTATAAAAATTCAGATAACTGTGTGTGCCTTAAATATCCAACAGATGTGAAAAAATGCTCATCACAATTATAGATGCAGTATCCCGTCCAGATAGATTGTGAGAAAATGTAACGCAGATGGCACTATCAAATCACCAATCAAGACATCTTTTTAGAGAAACTATATACCAGGTTTTAAATTGTAAGACATTTCCAGGGGCAGATGTGGACTCTGACCACAATCTATTGGTTATGACCTGTAGATTAAAACTGAAGAAACTGCAAAAAGGTGGGAATTTAAGGAGATGGGACCTGGATAAACTTAAAGAACCAGAGGTTGTACAGAGTTTCAGGGAGAGCATGAGGAAACAATTGATAGGAATGGGGGAAAGAAATACAGTAGAAGAGGAATGGGTAGCTTTGAGAGATGAAGTAGTGAAGGCAGCAGAGGATCAAGTAGGTAAAAAGACTAGGGCTAGTAGAAATCCTTGGGTAACAGAAGAAATATTGAATTTAATTGATGAAAGGAGAAAATATAAAAATGCAGTAAATGAAGCAGGCAAAAAGGAATACAAACGTCTCAAAAATGAGATCGACAGGAAGTGCAAAATGGCTAAGCAGGGATGGCTAGAGGACAAATGTAAGGATGTAGAGGCTTATCTCACTAGGGGTAAGATAGATACTGCCTACAGGAAAATTAGAGAGACCTTTGGAGAAAAGAGAACCACTTGTATGAACATCAAGAGCTCAGATGGAAACCCAGTTCTAAGCAAAGAAGGGAAAGCAGAAAGGTGGAAGGAGTATATAGAGGGTCTATACAAGGGCAATGTACTTGAGGACAATATTATGGAAATGGAAGAGGATGTAGATGAAGATGAAATGGGAGATACGATATTGCGTGAAGAGTTTGACAGAGCACTGAAAGACCTGAGTGGAAACAAGGCCCCAGGAGTAGACAACATTCCATTGGAACTACTGACGCCCTCGGGAGAGCCAGTCCTGACAAAACTGTACCATCTGGTGAGCAAGATGTATGAAACAGGTGAAATACCCTCAGACTTCAAGAAGAATATAATAATTCCAATCCCAAAGAAATCAGGTGTTGACAGATGTGAAAATTACTGAACAATCAGTTTAATAAGCCACAGCTGCAAAATACTAACACGAATTCTTTACAGACGAATGGAAAAACTAGTAGAAGCCAACCTTGGGGAAGATCAGTTTGGATTTCGTAGAAATACTGGAACACATGAGGCAATACTGACCTTACGACTTATCTTAGAAGAAAGATTAAGGAAAGGCAAACCTACGTTTCTAGCATTTGTAGACTTAGAGAAAGCTTTTGACAATGTTGACTGGAATACTCTATTTCAAATTCTAAAGGTGGCAGGGGTAAAATACAGGGAGCGATTGGCTATTTACAATTTGTACAGAAACCAGATGGCAGTTATATGAGTCGAGGGACATGAAAGGGAAGCAGCGGTTGGGAAGGGAGTAAGACAGGGTTGTAGCCTCTCCCCGATGTTATTCAATCTGTATATTGAGCAAGCAGTAAAGGAAACAAAAGAAAAATTTGGAGTAGGTATTAAAATCCATGGAGAAGAAATAAAAACTTTGAGGTTCGCCGATGACATTGTAATTCTGTCAGAGACAGCAAAGGACTTGGAAGAGCAGTTGAACGGAATGGATGGTGTCTTGAAGGGAGGATATAAGATGAACATCAACAAAAACAAAACGAGGATAATGGAATGTAGTCGAATTAAGTCGGGTGATGTTGAGGGTATTAGATTAGGAAATGAGACACTTAAAGTAGTAAAGGAGTTTTGCTATTTGGGGAGCAAAATAACTGATGATGGTCGAAGTAGAGAGGATATAAAATGTAGACTGGCAATGGCAAGGAAAGCATTTCTCAAGAAGAGAAATTTGTTAACATCGAGTATAGATTTAAGTGTCAGGAAGTCATTTCTGAAAGTATTTGTATGGAGTGTAGCCATGTATGGAAGTGAAACATGGACGGTAAATAGTTTGGACAAGAAGAGAATAGAAGCTTTCAAAATGTGGTGCTACAGAAGAATGCTGAAGATTAGATGGGTAGATCACATAACTAATGAGGAAGTATTGAATAGGATTGGGGAGAAGAGAAGTTTGTGGCACAACTTGACCAGAAGAAGGGATCGGTTGGTAGGACATGTTCTGAGACATCAAGGGATCACCAATTTAGTATTGGAGGGCAGCATGGAGGGTAAAAATCGTAGGGGGAGACCAAGAGATGAATACACTAAGCAGATTCTGAAGGATGTATGTTGCAGGAGGTACTGGGAGATGAAGAAGCTTGCACAGGATAGAGTAGCATGGAGAGCTGCATCAAACCAGTCTCAGGACTGAGGACCACAACAATATATAACTGGTTCTAATAATCAAAGCTTGGAATTTTTTCAGCAAGTCATCACTCATAGTGAATGTCTATGATCAACAAGCTGTAGTTGTGTCCATATTGTGTGTTTAGTGAGCACCATGTTATTTCTGGTTTAAAAAAACTAGTGATAAATAATTATGACTTATCACTTTCATTTTGTAGAAAAACTAAAGGAAGAGGTGGTGTAGCCATCTATCAAGAACATCATGATGTGTAGCACAATTAATGCATAAATTAAAATTTTAGCCACAAAACTGTGTGTAACTAATTCTTATTCATATATTATAACATTGTAATGGGTATCATCAGTGAATTTTAGTCTCTTTTTGAAGCAATGGGAATTCTTCCTAGCATACATTTCTAAATATGCGAGGTACATTATAGTACTTGAGGACTTCAGTGTTAACTTGCTGATACTCTCTAGTGGTAAATCTGACCTAGGAAATTTGATGTCCATATATAACCTTGCTTCTCCAATAAGTTTCTGCACCAGAATAAATTTACATTCCAATAAACTGACAGTGTATTATAGGTCAACAATAATAGCTGATATTACTATTAACAAAGTTCAGAATGGTGTCTCTGAACATGATGGACAAAAGCTTGCTATAGATAATCTAAGCATTAGTGAGTAGTTAACCGAGCCTCAGTGGAAAGTAGTCAGACCAAAAAATTAGGAAAGTATTCATCTTCAAATCATGTCACCAAGATGTAAACTGGAGGCCAGTGTATGATGAGGATAATGTCAGCTACAAACTTATTTTGTTCAGTGATGATGAGGCACTAATATTTGACAGTACTATTTCCAAAAAGGATTTACAGGGCTTGTACCATAGATTCCAACAGAAAATCATGTATCACCAGTGGCACAAAGTTTTCATGTAAAAGCAAGTGAGAATTGTAATCACATCAAATGTTCCAGGCAATACAGCACAGTTAAATTGTGACGAAAAACACTTAAAAACATGATTAAGTAACTCTAGCAATACAGTCAAAACCATCTGGGGTCGTTAGTGGTGGTGGTGGGGGGGGGGGGGGGAGGCAAGCCGGTGGGTGGGGAGGGGGGGGGGGTATAATAATGGAATGAGACTGGTGCTTCCCATCGAAATAGAACTCAAGACATTTTTATAAACATTGAAAATAACAATGTATATAATACAAAGGCAGGGACAAGCCTCTTTAGAAAATGGTAATTCCTGAAATAACATGTCCCCCATAACAGTATCTAAAGTGAGAAAAATCATCAGTACTTTAAAAAGCAAAAGTCCAATGGGTGTAACCAATATTTTGAGGATGTTGGTAAAAGTCTGCTGTAATCTATTAACCAAAATTCCAGCACATATATTCAGTGCTCTGGGAATCAAGGTGTCCTTCCTGACAGATTGTATGCCTATTTATGAAAATTGTTATGCTGCAGATGTTACAAATTATTGTTCAATCTACCTCTTGATAGCATTATCTAAAGTCGTTGAAAAATTGTTACTTGCCAGGCACTTGAAGTATCAATGACAGCTTCAACTTTATTAGAAAAAATCAATGTGGATTTAGAAAAAGTATTTCTGCACTGGAAGTCATATTCACATTCACAGATGATGATTTGAATGCCTAGAGTGTTGGGGGTTGGATTGTTTGTGGGAAGAGACCAAACTGTGAGCTCATTGGTCTCATTGGATTAGGGAAGGATGGGGAAGGAAGTTGGCCATGCCCTTTCAAAGGAACCATCGCGGCACTTGCCTGGAGTGATTTAGGGAAATCACGGAAAACCTAATCAGGATGTCTGGACGTGAGATTTAACTGTCTTCCTCCTGAATGTGAGTCCAGTGGGTGCTAACCACTGTGCCACCTCGCTCGGTGAATGACAGACAAAAACACATAGCCATTTGGTATTTTTTGTGATCTTCCAAAAGCATCTGACTGTGTCGATCCCACAAAACTTTTTGAGAAAGTGAGTCACAAAGGAAACAGGAGAAAAGTGAGTAAATGGCTAAAATCTTATATACAGTGCAGGTAGCAAAAGGTAGTTTTCTATGTAAACACCAAATGGACAGGAAAGGTATATTATGGAGTCTCACAAAGATCTGCCATTGGTCCACTATTATTTTTTATGTACATTAATGATCTACCTTTGTCCTCCAACAAAGCAAGCAACTTCACAACATTTGACAATGATGCGTGCACTGTGATTGACAATAAATTATCCTACCAATTGCTTGTATATATTCTGAACTGGTTCACAGTACATTCACTAGGTATAAACCTCAGCAAAACAAACTACATCAAATTCAGTTCTGCCTGCAAAAGCTCACAGGAGATTTTTATTGCACGCAAAGGCCGGGAGGTACAGAGCATATGTTGTTCAAAATTCTTAGGTGACCAAACAGTTAGCAGACTTAACTGGAAAATCACATACTGCAAATCTTGAAATGGTTGTGTTTAGCAGGATTTATCATCAGGATAATTTTCAGTCAGAGATATCAGTATTTCAAAATCAGAGTGTTTTGGCTATTTCCAGTCACTCATTTATTATTGAATCATTTCATGGGGCAACTGACAAGCATCAAAAAAGTATTTACCATAAAGAAAAATGTCATTGGAATTATGCATGAAGTGCCTCCAAAAACTACTTAGCATAGCCTTTTTGAAGGATACTGTCCACCAATTCACAGTACATGTATCAATAGCGAACTTTATAACTAACAATCCATACATATGAAACATACCACAGTCATAACTCTAGAAAGAAACATGGCCCACACTCTGATATGAAGAATTTATCTCTAGTTCAGAATGGAGTAAAAGACAATACCACCAAAATTTTCAACTCACTTTCAAGTAATCATAAATTACAATAATAAACTATTTAAAACTAAATAAAAAGAATTTTTCCTTGAAAACACTTATAATTTTCTATGTGTTCTAATATCACAACTATATAAGTTCAATTTGTTCAAAGCAAATGGAAATAAAAATGTGGAAGAGATCCTGAACTAAGCTTTTGTGTTACCTGTCCTAAATTTTTAACTGGATGGGATCAATTTCAGGGTGGACTAATGAAACATCAGAAGACTGCAGTGTGTCTGATAATTGTTGTCTGTAAGTCATAATTTGTTCTTTTACAGGATTCTCAAACTGGAGATGATATTGAAGTCTGCTAATATTTTTCTTCCTCTCATTCAGTCTCAAAACTCATTTCTGTTATGCCTTCTGAAACTAGAAATTAATTTCTTTAATTTTATCTGTTTTTGTTTGTTATACCTACAATTTAAATTGCTTTATTTTTTTAGTTTATGTCCATTCACAAAATATTATCGTTATTGCTGTGTTCTTTAATATTTAAAGACTGAGCTCCTGTTAAATCATGTTACGAGAATAAAATATTACCTCTATATGTGAACACAGTCCATCATCAATCCAACAAATTACCAAGTATTAAACACGTCATAACAGCGACAATAATGATAATAAATGAATGCAATATTAGAAGTTCTTGTCAGACTTATTTCAAATACAATTTCAAGGCATTAAGTATTATTGTGTGTCTGTTAATCATTTATTCTAAACTGGGTGTTTTGAAATCATGGCCCAATGGACAGAAATGAGTATTTCAGGCAGTGTGGGATTGTGAACATGCCTATGGGATTGTGAACAAGCAATGTGTGTGAGGTATACGCTTGTAAACTGCTTATTTCTCATATATTGCTTGCCATATTGGCATCGATGGCACTACCTTGAAAAAGAATGATACAATTGTAGATGGTACATTGTGTGTCCTCACTGTTCATAATTCGTGACTAACTGACAAAGGTGATGAAGTGCTTGGCACAGGAACTTGCAGACAGGTATTTAGCAAATTTTGCAGTAGGATGTAGTGCTGTGAAAGCCAAGAATAAAATTACACCTTATGCCTAAAAGGAATTATTCTATTCTTTTTATTTATATCAATTGTTACCTGCAAGATTTTATAATGATTCTTTATCTCCTCTCTTTATCTACTACCAGACAGGTGACCACTGGTTGGTTGAAAGTAGTTACTGCATTGTGAAATAAAATGCTCATGTGATTGATTAAGTCCTTTTATATTTTATATATGAGTCAATCACTCACTTCATCTCCATGGCCAGCATGTCATTTTCTTTGGTCTGTTGGTAGGTACATCTGCACTCTTGGTACATACTGAAATCCCCACACCATACTACTGTAACACCAATACAAAATAGCACAACACATCTCCACTTTATCAATGGGCTGTGCCATTTTGTTTTGACTTCTGTAACTGCAAGCTCTGTTACTGTGCTGTGGGGATTTCTGTGTGTATGAGGACTGCAGACATATATCTACCAATAGACAAGAACTTAATTCCTCTTCTTCCCAAAACATTTTTTCTTAAGCAGGTTTCACAAAGCCCCTTCCAATCTTCTCCTTTCACACACATTCTAGTGTAGACAATTTAGTCTCTTTGTAGACCTCTCCATTTTGTTCATGGTCTTCTTCTAGATTCCATCCATTTCAGAGTCCTTCTCGGTAGCCACTATTCCCTCATTCTTCTAATCTGGCCCCGCCATCTCAGATTCTTTATCTCCAAAGTTCAGAGAACGTGCCAAAATTTTATGCAACACAGTAATGCATGCATTGAGACTAGCATTCCCCACTTCACATGTTTTCTATGAACTTAACTTGTTGCTATACGGTTTAGTTATGTAACCAAAAAATTAAATTTTCAATTTGAATCATAGTTTCTTATCTCAAACAATGGAAAATCTGGGATGAAATGTAACAATATTATGAGAAGGAACAAAAAGACTCTCAAATTAAAGCTTTTCAGCCATTGGCTTTTGTCAACACACACACACACACACACACACACACACACACACACACACACAACTCTCACACGTTTGAAGTTGCATGTCGGTGTGCACGCACATGCATGTGTCTATTGTTGATGAAGGCCAATGGTCAAAAGCTTTAATTGTGAGAATCTTTCTTATCTCAATGCATTCAGAATAGGATTCCCCTCACATCTGTATAATTTTGACCCTGCAGGTTTTGGACATTCTGTACACAGTTTATACAGGGCTATTACAAATGATTGAAGCGATTTCACAAATTCACTGTAGCTCCATTCATTGACATATGGTCACGACACACTACAGATACGTAGAAAAACTCATAAAGTTTTGTTCGGCTGAAGCCGCACTTCAGGTTTCTGCCACCAGAGCGCTCGAGAGCGCAGTGAGACAAAATGGTGACAGGAGCCGAGAAAGCGTATGTCGTGCTTGAAATGCACTCACATCAGTCAGTCATAACAGTGCAACGACACTTCAGGATGAAGTTCAACAAAGATCCACCAACTGCTAACTCCATTCGGCGATGGTATGCGCATTTTAAAGCTTCTGGATGCCTCTGTAAGGGGAAATCAATGGGTCGGCCTGCAGTGAGCGAAGAAACGGTTGAACGCGTGCGGGCAAGTTTCACGCGTAGCCCGCGGAAGTCAACAAATAAAGCAAGCAGGGAGCTAAGCGTACCACAGCCGACGGTTTGGAAAATCTTACGGAAAAGGCTAAAGCAGAAGCCTTACCGTTTACAATTGCTACAAGCTCTGCCACCCGATGACAAAGTCAAACGCTTTGAATTTTCGGCGCGGTTGCAACAGCTCATGGGTGAGGATGCGTTCAGTGCGAAACTTGTTTTCAGTGATGAAGCAACATTTTTTCTTAATGGTGAAGTGAACAGACACAATGTGCGAATCTGGGCGGTAGAGAATCCTCACGCATTCGTGCAGCAAATTCGCAATTCACCAAAAGTAAACGTGTTTTGTGCAATCTCACAGTTTAAAGTTTACGGCCCCTTTTTCTTCTGCGAAAAAAACGTTACAGGACACGTGTATCTGGACATGCTTGAAAATTGGCTCATGCCACAACTGGAGACCGACAGCGCCGACTTCATCTTTCAACAGGATGGTGCTCCACTGCACTTCCATCATGATGTTCGGCATTTCTTAAACAGGAGATTGGAAAACCGATGGATCAGTCGTGGTGGAGATCATGATCAGCAATTCATGTTATGGCCTCCACGCTCTCCCGACTTAATCCCATGCGATTTCTTTCTGTGGGGTTATGTGAAAGATTCAGTGTTTAAACCTCCTCTACCAAGAAATGTGCCAGAACTGCGAGCTCGCATCAACGATGCTTTCAAACTCATTGATGGGGACATGCTGTGCCGAGTGTGGGAGGGACTTGATTATCGGCTTGATGTCTGCCGAATCACTAAAGGGGCACATATCGAACATTTGTGAATGCCTAAAAAAACTTTTTGAGTTTATGTATGTGTGTGCAAAGCATTGTGAAAATATCTCAAATAATAAAGTTATTGTAGAGCTGTGAAATCGCTTCAATCATTTGTAATAACCCTGTACATATCACATCCGCATATGAGGATAATATAATGGAGATTATGAGTAACTGTGTTTGCATGCAGCTGTCAGAATTTCAGAAATGAAATTGTTTACTAGGAAACTGATTTCACCAGTCTGTTGTAGATGACTTTTTCAATATGATGCAGATGTAAGGTATATTCTAGTTCTTGATTCAGCAGCAGATTTGTGTGTATTGGCCTTTTATCATTTGGTGAAATCATTTACAACATTTAATCACTATTTTATTCAGATAATCTGTTTTTGACAAATCTGTAATGCACTGATAATCCAGCCAATACTACAGAATATGCTATATTCAGCTGTAATATTAGAGATTTCCCAGAGGGGGAAAAAATATTCATTTGCAGTTACAACTGAATAATCTATATCTACATACATACTCTACACGCCACAATGTGGTGTATGGCAGAGAGAACCATATAGCACTAGCAGATATTTCCTTTCCTGTCTGTGTTTGAATCCTAATTTCTCTTTTTGTCTTCACGGCCCTTAAACAAAATGAACATTGACAACAGTTTCCGTTTCTGCAGTCAGCTGCAAATGCTTATTATTTAAATTTTCTCAATAAAGCTTCACAAAAAGAAAGTTGCCTTTCCTCCAAGAATTCCCATTTGAGTTCACGAAACATCTGTTATTTGTGTTGATCGAATAAACCAATAACAAACATAGCAGCACACTTCTGAATTGCTTCCTTTAATCTGACCTGGTGGTGATCCCAAACATTTGAGCAGTACTCAAGAATGGGTTGTACTATTGTTCCAAATGTGGTCTCCTTTGCAGGCGAGCTTCTCTTCTCTAGAACTCTCTCAATAAACCAAGTCAACCATTCACATATCCTACTAATAGGTAATTTCTTCTCATCATTAGTAAAGCTTAAGAAATGCCTTCAACATTCACACCAATTAATGTTGCAACAACATTTACAAAAGTGTTGTTAATAACATTTATTCTTTCTAGATGTTACCCTTAGTATTACCTCTTATCACTATTCTTTTGGAAATTTCAAGGTTTAATTTTTGGTGTTGTCACCTTGTGATTCTTATATCAGTTTCCATTTCTAATGCTCAAACTTTGTGCTCAGAAACAAAGCTTTACAACTGATTTCTAGTCACTGAAATTGATCATGTTGGTAGCTTTTTAACATGCTGTGAGGCCGGACGCCATGTACTTGTCAGCCTGCTGGCAAAAAGTCCACAACAATGTGTACAACAGTCAACATGTTTATCAAGGCAACTACCTTTTTAATTGGCGAATGTGTTACTTTGATTCATTTAAATTTATACATAATCACCTGTAGTGGTTTCAATGTTGGTATCACTAGTGTGCCTATGTTGACATCTTATGTTACAAGATTTACCTTGCCTCTTATCTTGTAGTGTTTTCTGTTTACTTCAAACAAGATGACAGAGAACAATATCTAAATTCTGAGAAGTTGATGCATACTGAGGTACGACACGATTGTCTTTTCAGCATTTGTATTCTATAAGTGTAATATCTGTCTTACTGTCATATTTCGGTATGATCTTCGGTCACTTCTTTACATAGAGCACTAGTTGGAATGTTACTAACAGATTTACTTGGGTTTCTTTACAGGCTCAGTATGCATACATCTATAAGTGCATGAGGGATGCGTTAGCGAATACAGCATATCCAAAACATGGTAAATATGATTAAATTGTTTGATAATGGTTAATTATGAAAAAAATTGAATTATTTTTAATGTGGTGTGTGTGCTTATTTTGTTTAGACAAAACTTCTACAAGTTCACTGGAACCAATCTATGAATCTGCAGGCCCTGCTTTAAATGCTACAGTCCACGACAGTTCAAGGATGCTGAATGCAAAATCGAATATAACTGAAAATGAATATGAACTGTAATTTATTGTTGAACATTATTTAATGTTGTGTATTGTGCTTACGAAATATGAACTGAATTAATTACATGAAATTTGATCTCATGATTTTCAAGCATCAGTCATAAATGAGAGCTAAGATGAACAAGTGCTAGCAAAAAGGAAACACACTATATCCTCAATTTACAAAGGTGACAAAAATGATTTGGAAGTGATAATATTTCCTTTCCCAACTGAATTGATTTGTAACTGGCTTCAATAGCTCTTGCTCAGATGATAATACAGTTATTTAGAGAAATAGAGCGCCGTACCTGACAAAATTTATAAAAAAATATCAGTGTGATATATGTTAGTTGGAGATGTTTATGTTCTCATAACAAGAACAGCTCAAAAATAACCCTGTGTTCACTTTACATTAGAAAAAATTCTTCGCATGTACATAAAATGCTATCTGAAAGTTCCCGATTTGTATCTGAATTGTATTGGTGCTCATTGTAATTTTGATAACTATTTTAAACCATTACGTATGCAAAATTTATTAGGCTAGGCTTCCATGTGGCCTGAATTATTTGAACATTTTGATGTCCACGCCTTTGAATTTAATAACTGGTTTTGTATTAACAGATGGTCTCACTTGAATGTTAATTACAACATCTTTAAACTCATTTCTTTGTGCATCTAACAACAACATGCAACTTTTTGTTGTTTGGTTTTAATTATGGCATTTTAAAGTACAGAATTTTGATTTTCAATTTTTTTGAATTCTGCAGATGTATCTCTTAACATAAACCTGTGAAATGTGAATTTACAGATTAGTGTGGACTAAATTTTAATACACCACAGCATGTAATGTTCTTGACACTTACTCCAAGTTTTAATATTCATGATTACTGCAACAAATTTTGTGAAATATGCTGTGGGTTTTGTCACATTGTGAAGTTGAATGTATTGTGTTACAACTCGACATCTCATGCTGCATGATAACTGTTAAATACAGGATTAGTCTTATGTACATTAATCATAAATAATGTTATGTCATCTCATTTTATCGCTATAATAATGATTGTGTCAAGTGTGTTTGTAAATATATTTAAGAAGAATGTGGATACCCACTGAAATTTTTATATCATACCTGATACTCAAACTGTACTCTGAGAGTGTTTCATGCAATCATATACATCAATTTCATCTAATGTAAATAAACAAACTCTGGCAATATCTTTTAATCTTTAGTCACAAAGAAATTATTCCAGATGTACTCAAATGATTCATGAATAACACCATGTGTATTTCACCTACAAAGTGATTATGCCCACCAATATCTTCATCTGTGCTGGTCTTTACCCATTACCAACACACATCTCACTACCTGAAAGTATCTTTAGGAATATGTATCACTGATTGGTTGAAACAAAGAAACAATTAAAAAATAATGACTTTCATCCAGAATCTCTGTGACAGGAAACGACAGACACTAGCATGTATTACAGTTAATTAAAATTCTTGCATTACAGGATTATGTTTGATATTTTGACATCCCTTCCTTTACAAGCTGTTACCTAATAAGATGCGCCAAATCAATCAATCCTCCTTTTACGCAACTTGTATCATAAATTTCTTTTTTCTCCAGTGTGATTCTGTACCTCCTCAGTAGCTACTCCGGCCAACCATCCAATTTTCAGCATTCTTCTGTAGCACTAAATTTCACAAGCATTCTCTTCTTGACTCAGCTCATTACTGTTCATGTTTCACTTCCCTACAAAGCAAAACCCCAAATACATACCTTCACAAAGTGTCCCTATCACTTAAATATATATTAGATGTAAACAAACACCTGTTTATCAGAAATGCTTTCATTGCTATTGAAAGAGAACTTATAATAGTCAAAGTATGTGCAAAGTGCAGAGAATATTAAGAAATCTAGAAATGGTTTCACTGCTGTAGCCAGCCTGCACTGTATATTCTTTGTACTTAAGCCATTATCAGTTATCTCACTACAAAACAGCAAAACTCATTTACTATCTCATTTCCTATCATCTTATAACCTCTTCTCAGAATACTACATATTCCACACAACTGCTCTTCCAACACATTCGTTGCTTCAGACAGAATTGCAATGTTATTGGAAAATCTCAAAGTTTTTATTTCAGTCCCTTGAACTTAAATTCCCCCCCACAAATTTTTGCTTTGTTTCTTTTACTGCTTGCTCAATGTGCAGACTGAATAGCATTGGAGACAGACTACAGCCCCATTTCACTTCCTTCTCAACAACTGCTTCCTTTCATGTCACTGGAGTCTTACTTGCAGTCTTGTTTCTGTACAAATGGTAAATAATTTTTGCTCCCTGTATTTTATCCCTGGCATTTTTAGAATATCAGTGTGTTCCAATTAACCTCTCTCTTAATTTAAAAATGCTACATACCTGAAAAAAAGTGTATTTAATGATAATGTATCCATCACCACCCCACTACCACTTGGATTCTATTTGTCACCATTTACACCACCTTCCCATGCACTAACATCTTCCATGTTAAGAGCATAAAATTTATTGAAGGCAACCTCTCTCAGTGTCCTTTCTATTCTATATTCACTACCTCATATCTTATTCACAATCAAATCTGAGGGAAAGGTACAAAAACAAATCATGGCACAATCACACACACCCTTACAGTACCCTCCTACGCTAACTTCTTTATTAGCCATCTACAGGAAACCTTCGTAGCAACCCATAAATCCAAAACTCGTGTCTGGTTTAGGTTCACTAAAGGTATCTTCATGATATGGACCCCAGATCAAGACCACTAACCTCACTCCTACACAGCCTTAACATCTCTCCTATCTTCTACACATGATCCTCCTCACTCAACATGTCACTTCTCTGGGCATTAATCTTCATTTCTATGATGGCTACATCCATACCAATGTCCTTCTCAAACACACTAAAAATTGACAGTATGTGTGCTTTCTACAAGAAAAATTCTGTTGAGAAAACTAATAAATACAAGACAGAACTGCAATTTACTACTTACCTTCAGAAAGCGAAGCATTTAGTACTACTGATACACAAACATAAAAGTGAAAGTGATGACATTACCACTGCTCATGTTTTCTTACACCATACCCATACCATTACTAATAACTGGAAACACTTTCCATGCTACCAAATAATATAATGTACTCCAGCATCACATGAAACAAGTGAATACAGTGGAAGAGAGCATTATATATCTTCCAAAAAAGGAAACTGTGTATTTCCCAGTGCATATAATTATGAGGGAAATGCTTTTGCGATTAATGTTTCATTTTCTCCTCTAAATTTTCCAATAAATAAATTTATAAAGGAGAACAGTTCTTTGTTTCAAACACTTTATTTGGTAAGACCTGATAGCATGGGCAAATGCACGATACATACAGAATATTTACAACTTATGTCATTTTACAAGGAGTGAGAAATAGCTTCTGAAAGACAAGGTATGAAAAATAAGTTTAAAATATATCAATAAATGATACAAAAAGCAACGTGGCTTCTACGGTAATGAAAAAACATAAATTACAACTTAAGCCAAGGCTACCGTCTTGAAAATTTACAAGAATTACTTATAGAAAATTAAATTATTTAATAAATTATGTAATATGAAAACATTGAACCAATAGTCATTGCTAAGGTATCAAATTATTTAACAGTAGGTGAAATCAGAAAATATTATAATTAATAAATATCACAGCATAATATATACATTCGAGATATTTACAATAATGGCCCATTCATGGTGCTTTGTTTACAAAAAAAAAAAAAATTTACGAGCCTAGGCAGCAAGCATACTGGTAATAAGTACAGACATAAATTTCATATTTCATTTCTTCCCTAAGTGTAGTAGCTTACATTTCTTTTAAGCTTGCAAATTAGTTGAATGTCCTTCATAAACCTTATATTTCAATACTGCAAAATATCAAAATACTGGAGTAATATTATGCAGCCCCCCACCCAGAAAGTTGAATTGAGAAAGCCAAAGTTACTGTTTTACTGTCAGATGCACCATAAAAACTGAAATGAATGAAAGTTCTGAGTTTACCAATGAAGTTTTCCTGAACTGTGGACTGATAGGGCTGCGATTTCATGCTACTACTAAATTTATTGTGTTATGCCAAATTTTGCACTTTGTGCATATGTTCTTTAAATAATTGCTAAATGCAGCATGACATCATTATCTGCATATGGCTTTATGCCCACAATCACACAACACAAAAATCATTGCAAATAAAGCTATTATATAAATAATGTAGACAGAAAATTACACATATAGGTGCCTCTTGTTGAATTTCAAAAAAACATTCTGGGAACAAAAAAGACCCCCCACTTCCTCAACGGAGTGGAGAAGATGACAGCGAGGACAGGCTCCCTGGACCGGAGTTGACACTCAATTTGTCAATATCATCATCAGCTTGATTATTGCGTAGTTCTTGCAGTGTATAAACAAATTTGCTCCATTCATCAAGACGTGGTTGTGCCAATTGCTGTAATTGAAAAAAGTCTTTAAGTAATATGTTATATATTAACACAATGGAAGTGATTAAAATATCTGCCCCCCCCCCCCCACACACACACACAAAAAAAATAAAAGAAATGATTTGCCAGGTACTTGTATCCACATGAGCAACTGTATTAGAGATGCTATCTTGGAGTGAGAACACCCCAATGCAAACAATGCTTTTGATCACAGCCAGACTCCGTTCGCCAGACACCAGACGCACGGAGGAATGCCTCGTTCTGAAGTCTTGCAAACTCAGGGTCTTTCACATGCCGCAGTTTAAAGGATGTACTGTAAGTATCTTGGTTCAGGAAAAACTGCACTGAGTGCCACCACAATGACAGGAGTTACTATCAAATATTGTAGATTCTAACAATGAATGGAGGATCTAAAATGGTGCAAATAAGTGTGAATTCAGTACAGGAGAACAACAACTGGTGATAGCTATGTCATGAAGAACCACTTTCTTGCTGTGCAATAGAACATGCATTGAGGGAAACAAAAGAAAGGGGAGGCCACCTGATAGAATTTTATACAGAGTATAATTTAACCACTGCTAACACTTGGTTTAAGAACCATGAACAACTACTACATATGTAGAAGAGACCTTGAGATTCTACAGTTTTCAGGTATACTGCGTAATAGTCAGACATATTTTGGAATCCAACTTTAAACTGCAATATATTTACAAAGGCAAATAAGTGACTGACTTTAATTTATTGGTTATGAGCTACAAATCAAAATTGAAGAGTTTTGTATTGTTTTTATCCCATTTCACATTTTCCAGAATTCAATTACATAGGTCTGTATATTAACCACTGATAATATTTCAGCAACCTTCTGCACGTGTATTTTTCAAATGATCTATTACATACTTTTGAAAAGCTTATATCTGTGGACTGAATCACTTATCAGAGAGTGATGGAGTGATATGAGTGCCGGAAAAAGTCTAATTATTCGCTTTGAGCCAAGACTCCACCTGTATTGACTTTGCTCGTCCTTCCCTGAAGTACTCAGTACAGCATGAAATTTCATTTACTATTGCAGTGTGGCATTTTTTGGTCAGCACAACTCTCTTCAGTTCAGCAAAATCATGGTACCAGTACAATTTATGCTTCACTATTTGTTTGTGAAATCAAGGACGTTCATTGAACTAGTAGATGTTTGCAAAGAGGCAGTCTAGTGATCTATCTTGCACAAGCCTTTAAAAATGAATGGGACTGACAGAAGAGGGGAATGAGGATTCTCAGTACATATTATATAGTCACATAAGACATGAAATGATATTACAACACCATGCAGAAACATCCCCCAGCTTGTCACAAGCGAGTAACTCCCGTAACTGGGGAGAGGATGCTGTTTTGATCAAGACTGACACAGATCTCATTTAGGTCAAGCCCTCCACCTCCCCGAACTTGTCCTCTAAATGCTCGACAACAAACTGAGGCTTCATCGTCATGAAATATTCCCCATCAGCTCTCGTACATACAAGGTTCGAGGGCGAATAAGATCTGCTGCCATCCTTAGCCAGAAGTTCCTCCCATGGTGTGGCCAGGGAGGGGAATGATTTGGGGTTGTACTTCTGTGCGTTGAATTGAGCTCGTGATCACTTAGAGACTGCTGGTGTTTCACCACCAGCAAGAGATGATGGGCAATGGGCAATGCTTCATCGCGTGTCATCTGCCCTCATGCCACCCACTCCGACCAGGGGGCCTCCCCACGGCGCCAACCAGCCGCAGCAAAGGCTACCTGACAGGATGGCCATTGCAGGGAGTCCTGATGCCCCAGGGGTATGGGCATCTACTCCTTGACATACATGGGGAGTTAGAGGTGCAGGCATCAGCAGAGCATTCCCTGTGTGGTCAGGGGGCTACAACCAAGAGCGTACATGGCAGCCCCACCACAACGGACTGGCTACTGTGCTGAATATCAGGTGCAAAGAAGTGCATGGTCATCGTCGACGCAGAAATCGACACTGCATAGTGCATGGTGGAAAACACAACCAGGAATGTGTCCTTGCCCAAGAGATGGAGAATGGGCAGGACTGCAATGCAACAACGAGAAAGTGGGCTAAACATCTCAATGCAGGATTGGCATGATGCACCTTGTAAGGTGCCCTTCCCCAATTGGCTTGCTCTTTGGGAAAATTTTGAAGAATGGAGGTAAAACCCTGCAGGGGACCATCACACAAAAGCTGAAACATGTGAAACTCCTTTTAGTCTCCTCGTACAACAGGCAGGAACACCTCGTGCCTACTCTAACCCCTGGACCCTCAGGGGGACAAGTCATATGCAGTGCGACTGCACTGACATTTAAATGCAGTGTGTTCAGAATTTCCCCCTCTCCCCCCTCCTCCCACCCTCTCAGTGTGGTGTAGCAGTGGGGGAAATGTGCAGCAAGACTGAGCACTATGGTACTTATGCCAGGGCATGGGTTATGAGCTGAAATCTTGGCCACTCCTGAATTACATGGGTAAGTGCCAGCAGTGTTGTACTGTTGGATGCAATAATTACGTGTAAAATGGGAGTCCTGATTTTTTTTCTAGGACAGCATACCTACTCACTTTTATGAATCTTGAGTCATGTGTCCACAAACAAGTAACTTCTACAAGCACTTTCTGACATGTTTACATTAGGACTTGTACAAGTTTACTTCTGCAAGTCGCTTCAACAAGTTAATTCCAGGAATTTGCTCCGCATATTTCCAGTAGTGTTTCCAATAGAGGTGTCATGAGACAGGCAAATGGAAGCTTACTGTGTCACAGCTAAAAACAGAGTAGGCACTAAAAACAAAGTTCAGAAAATATTTGGGTGAAGAAATGGATACAGAGACATACATATTTAATTTATCACAAAACACTATCAAATAAAATAAAATCAGTGGACTTCACTCAGAGTAAACACTTTCGGAGAACGTTGTTTGCTGATTTCAAACATCTTGTGTCAATTTTTTTTGAGTCACCAGTCTTCTGACTGGTTTGATGCAGCCCGCCACTTATTCCTCTCTTATGCCAACCTCTTCATCTCAGTCTAGCACTTGCAACCTACATCCTCAATTATTTGCTGGATGTATTCCAGTCTCTGTCTTCCTCTATAGTTTTTACCCTCTATAGCACCCTCTAGTATTATGGAAGATATTCCCTGATGTCTTAATAGATATCCTGTTACCCTGTCCCTTTTTCTTGTCAGTGTTTTCCACATATTCCTCTCCTTTCTGATCATGCGCAGAACCACCTCATCACCTTACCATCCACCTACTTTTCAAAGTTTGTCTGTAGCACCACATCTCAAATGCTTTTATTCTCTTCTGTTTCGGTTTTCCCACAGACCTCGATTCACTATCATACGAGGGCTATCCACAAACTACATTACGTTTTGGAATTAAAAATAAATAAAGTATTGGAAATTTTTTTTATTATATACAGATGAAAGCCACACTTAAATACTACTTTTCTACATAGTTGCCATTTAAATTAAGGCACTTATCATAGCGATGGACGAGCTTGGAAATTCCTTCGTCGTAAAATTCGGCCGCCTGCGCCTTCAACCACGTGGTTAATCAGTAACCTAGCAGAAATACGATTTTTGTGGATTTCCTGGAAAGAGGCACTACAATAAACTCTCAAAGGTATTTCCAAACTCTGCACAGCGTCAGAAGAGCAATACAAAACAAGCGCAGGGGAAAGTTGGGCTCAAAGATCTTGCTGATTCACGACAACGCCCGGGCCCACACGGCAAATGCCACTCGTGAAGTTTTGAAACGAGCGACTTCCACTTATTCCCAGCAATGAAGAAGTGGTTGGCTATGCAGCGTTTTGATGACGACGCACAGCTTCAAGAAGAGGTAACCACGTGGTTGAAGGCGCAGGCAGCCGAATTTTACGACGAAGGAATTTCCAAGCTCGTCCATCGCTACAATAAGTGCCTTAATTTAAATGGCAACTATGTAGAAAAGTAGTATTTAAGTGTGGCTTTCATCTGTATATAACAAGAAAAATTTCCAATATTTTATTTACTTTTAATTCCAGAACGTAATGTACTTTGTGGATAGCCCTCGTACAATGCCATGCTTCAAACGTACATTCTCATAACTCTTTTCCTCAAATTAAGGCCTAAGTTTGATACCAGTATATTTCTCGATTACATATACCCTTTTTGCCATTGCTAGTCTGCTTTTGATGTCCTCCTTGCTCCATCCACCATTGGTTATTTTGCCCCTAGGTTGCAGAATTCCTCAACTTCATTTACTCTGTGACCATCAACTCCTGATGTTAAGTTTCTCACTGTTCTCATTACTTTTGCCTTTCTTCAATTTACTCTTAATCACTATTCTACACTCATTAGACCGTTCTTTCCATTCAGCAGACCATGTAATTGTTCTTCACTTTCACTGAGGATAACAGTGTCATCAGCGAATCATATCACGGAATCCTTTCACCTTGAATTTTAATTCCACTCCTGGACCTCTCTTATTTCCATCATTGCTTCTTCTGTGTATAGATTGGACAGTAGGGGTGAAAGACTACATTCCTGTCCTACATCCTTTTTAATCTGAGCACTTCATTCTTGGTCTTCCACTCTTATTATTCCCTCTTGGCTCTTGTACACATTGTATATTACCTGTCTCTCCCTGTATAGCTTACCCCTATTGTCCTCAGAATTTGGAACATCTTGCACCATTTGACATTGTCAAACGCTTTTTCCAGGTTGACAAATCCTATGAAGGTGCCTTGATTTTACTTTAGTCTTGCTTCTATTATCAACAAAATGTCAGAATTGTCTCTCTGGTGCATTTACCTTTCCTAAAGCCAAACTGATCATCATCTAACACATCATCAATTGTCTTTTCCAGTCATCTGTATATTATTCTTGTCAGCCACTTTGGTTGATGAACTGTTATGCTGATTCTCATATTTGTCAGCTTTTGCAGTCTTCAGAACTGTGCAGGTGATATTTTTCCAAAAGTCAGGTGGTATATAGCAAGATTCATATGTTCTATACACCAACACAGATGGTTGTTGTGATGTTACTTCCCCCATTGATTTTCGAAATTCTGATGCAATGCTATCTATCCCTTCTGCCTTATTTGATCTGAAGTCTTAAAAAGCTCTTTCAAATACATATTCTAATACTGGAGACCCTACCTCTTCTAAATCTACTCTTATTTCTTCTTCTATCACATCAGACCAATCTTTCCCCTCAGAGGCCTTCAATGTACTCTTTCCACCTATCCACTCTCATCTGCATTTAACAGTGAATTTCCATTACATTCTTAATGTTACTACCCTTGCTTTTAATTTCACTGAAGTTTGTTTTGACTTGCCTATATGCTGAGTCAGAACTTTGGAAAACCATTTCTTTTTCAATTTCTTCATGTTTTTCATGCAGCAATTTCATCTTAGCTTCCTGCACTTCCTATTTGTATCATTCTCAGTGACTTGCATATCTATATTCCCAAATTTCTCTGACTAGTTTTGAACTTCCTTCTTTTATCAACCAACTAAAGTATTTCTTCAGTTACCCATGGTTCTTTCGCAGTTATCTTCTCTGTACCTATGTTTTTCTTCCCAACTTCTGTTTTTCCCTTTTTAGAGATGTCCATTCTTCTTCATCTGTAGTGCCCATTGAGGTATTCCTTATTGCCTCAGAGAACTTCAAATGTATCTCTTCATTCCTTAGTACTTTCATATCCCACTTCTTTGCGTATTGATTCTCCGTGACTAATCTCAAACTTCAGCTACTCTTCCTCACTACTAAATTGTGATCTGGATCTATAGCTGCTTGTGGGTATGCCTTACAATCAGTACCTGATTTCTGAATCTGTCTGACCATGATGTAATCTAACTGAACTCTTCTAATACCTCTCAGCCTTTTCCAAGTATACCACCTCCTCTTGTGATTCCTAAACAGAGTATTCGCTATTACTAGCTGAAATTTATTACACAAATCTATTAGTCTTTCTCCTCTCTTATTGCTAGAACCTAGCCCACATTCTCCCATAACCCCTTTTTCTATTCCTTCCCGTGAAACAGCATTCCAGTTCCTGAAGACCATAAGATTTTCATCTGCCTTTATACATTGCATTACCTGTTCAGTATCGTCATGTAATTTCTCTATCTCGTCATCTTCAGCTTGGGAAGTCGTCATGTATACCTGAACTATCATTTTCTTGATTCTGATGAGAACAACCCTATCACTGAATCGTTCACAATAACATACTCTCTGCCCTACCTTCCTATTCATGATGAATCCTATTGCTGTTGTACCATTTTCTGCTGCTGTTGATATTACCCTATATTCATCTGACCAAAAATCCTTGTCTTTATTCTATTTCACTTCACTGACCACTACTATATCTACATCGAGCCTTTGCATTTCCCTTTTCAGATTTTCTAACTCCCCTGCCACTTTTAAGCATTTGACATTCCACACCCTGACTCTTAATATGTTATCCTTTCATTGGTTATTCAATCTTTTCCTCACAGCTACCTCCCCCTTGGCAGTCCCCTCCCGGAGATATGAATGGGGGACTATTCCGGAATATTTTGCCATTAGAGGGATCACCATGACACTCTTTCAATCACAGGACATATGTTCTGTGGATACACATCACGTGTCTTTAATGCAGTGGTTTCCATTGCCTTCTGCAACCTCATGCCATTGATCATTGCTGATTATTCCACCTTTAGGGGCAGTTTCACACTCCATGGGCAGCAGAGTACTCTTAACTTATCCACTCATCTACTCTCTTTGCCAAGGCCAGTGTCAGAATGAGGGTGACTTCTAATGCTGGAAGTCTTGAGCCACCAATTCTGATTTTTATTCAAAATTTAAGCAGAGGCCATTTTTGAACCCAGGACTGGTGACATTTTGATTTCTAATCAAAGACACTATTCCTACCCCATGGATGCAATTCTATTGTACAATCAAATATTCAAAAACAGGATACAAAAGTGTCGCAAGTTATATTTCCAAGAGATGGCATTTTAATTACTTTTTGAGTTTTGCAAACGATTGATTCTTGAGGAAGGTTCACATATATAACTTATAAATTTTTCATTGAAATTGGCCAAACTATCATGAATTAAAGTCCGCTGCTGCTGTAAAAATTATGGAATTACCATCTAGCATTACAGTCACCAAAACTCCAGACAGCAGCAAAGCTTGAGCAGAATCTGAGTTGGTCCTGCTGGTCTAGTGTGTGCCTGAAAACCAAAAGGTTGTGGGCTCATTATCAAAGCCCCTGCTACTTTCTTCTACCTATATATGAAGGTAGTCTCACACAACTACTGTAGAGGTCTTGATTACTTTTTCCACTATTGCATACATTGATTTGCAAGGAAGATTGGTTTACTTAATTCATAAATATATGGTGCAAAGTGGCTGAACTATTTTTCCCGTGTGTATATGAAGGCTATTTTCAAGAATTACTGTAAGGATTTTGATACTCGCAGCTGACTGGTGCGACATCCTCACCAAAAACCAAGTGGCTGTGGAGATGCAGTGAGTTTGACATATGGCCCACGTCGTTAGCCGGTTGTAGTCTGGCAGTCCCATTCACGCCTTCAGGCACTGCAGTATGTCAGTAAGTGGCATATGGTACTTATATCGTTTAATTTATAAGAAAGTGATGATATTCAGTTATGTAATGTTTATGATTTATTGATGAACAAAATTAAGTTACCTGTTCTCTCATATTTAATCCTAACTCTATGCAGTGTCCCACAAAAGATATTACTGCTACGCCAGACTGTCATCCGGTCTTATATACAATATGTATAACACGGAAAATTTACTTAAGAAAACTGTAAAATTGTGATGGAACTTACTTTAAAAGGCCTAGGAGACTTTGATATGTTGGTGATGGTTAGACAGGAAGACCAGTTCTCTCAGACTGCTAGGGTGGGAGAGACCCAACTGTTTCGAGTTAACTGGATATAACTTGAACTTAATAATACAGCACACAGCTTATATCTGGTATTGTTATGCATTTAACAGTTAGCTGATCTTCGCATGATCAATTGGTTGTTGAACCTCATCTTGAGTGGTACCTTTCTGTTTTTTCAGCATGGCACATTCTATTACAAGCATAATAGTACTGTACACATAACACATGTCATAGAGCTGATTTTGTATGCTATACACACATGCTCAATAATCAGATATGACTGCTTACCCCGTAGTTTGGTCCATTTATACCCCAAACCCCAAAATTTGAAATTTTTAGTAGAACAAATAAATAGATTGAATGCAATTCAGGCGGTTTATTAAATCCCAGCTACATATTATTGTTTGATTTTTTCTTCTTTAGCTACGGTGACTGTTTGGATAGCCAAACCCCCCACCCCCCTTTATCTGACAATATTTTCCAGAATATTTTTAAATTCATTTAACCCTTTAAATAATACTTCCCTTATTTCCAAATTATTCTATGACACTAAAAAATGATCTGAACTTGCTTCCCAGTGTCTCATCCAGTCTGCTCGTTCTGTCTCATAAAGAAGGGTGTGTGTATGTGTACGTGTGTGGGTGCACATGCATCCATCCCTACAACAATACAGCAGAAACCAGTTTCAAATATGTTTTCTTTACAGATCATACACACTGCCAAAATATGTAAACAACATATCCCTCAGACATTTGTATTTGGGAGTAGCGTACAAAATCCTAAAGAGGCAGAATGACTGGTCAGTTCTTACCTTCAGGACGTGAATTCCAGTTCTGCTATACTATTGGGGGAGGAGGGGGGGGGGGGGCAAGAGTGTTCTTACATACAGAAAGGTGGGAATGGAGACCACACAGAACCCAGGAAGAAAGTGACTCATCTGTTGTGAGGATAAGGAGAAACAAAGATCTAGTATAACAATACTGTGTGTATAATGGATGACCTCATGTGCTGTAGTATTCTTTTAAATATGTCTACTGATATACTGGAATTTTACCTCTTAAAGATAAGTACTGCCCAGCCGTTCGGTCTCTTTGTTTATGAGGAAAACTCATTTACAGGAGAGATGTATATATGGGAGGCAACATATAAAACTGTTCATTATATTTAACATATTCACCAGAAACAGAATTTCTTGAGATTATGGATTGCACTTTATCATCATCTTTTTTGTTCTGTACAGTCAACTTACTCATCCCTGGACTCTCTCCAGCACTACCTTTTTAACATCTTGATGTTTCTGAATCTGTTCTGTTCCTTATCCCACTGTCTGGACAGTCTAAGGACTGAGTTCCAGTACAAAAAAGAATCTTCTGTTGGAACTTTTGTTATGTGAAGTTTACTTGATAATGGTAAATTAAGGGCTAAGTAAGGTCATAGTATCAACCTAAAGGCAAACTGTATGGGAAGCACCATTATAAGACATATGTTACGAAAGTTAGAGATCTACGAAGAGTTGGTGACTCGACAGAAAAAAGAAGCCCCTGTTGTTGTTATAAAGGTAATTTATCATTTTTCATTGGCAATACATTTTATCTACTTCAACAAAAACATTCGCAAGTTCTGGTTGAAAATCATGAATTGTTTAGGCATAAAGGAGATGACACACCAAAAGGCAGAAGAACTGCATCGCCGATAGGCACAAAAACAAGAGGTATGGAGCTTGGCTACAATGTGCTCAGCACAATGTATGGCAACAGGCATGTGGGTGTCTGTGTGCATGTTTTTACTACATGCTAGAAAAAGGAAGTGCATTTCGAAAGCTGGCCAAGCTCCATACCTTCTGTTTGTGTCCCTATCGAAGATCCAGATTTCTGCCTTTCAGTGAGTTGTGAACTCCTACAAGGATGCATGTGTGTACAGGTTGATAGCTGTAGAGATGGACTCATTTTCTGTTAGTATGCCCACATTTCACAAAATCTGACAATTTTTGTGTGCCAAATGTATTGCAAATTATGATTTAGCACTTATCCACCAATATGTATACCTCCGCCAAAAATACTTTGAATAATTTATATTTTGCACCCAGATTCACTGATCGAGTATTATACAAATGAAATTTGTGTTCTACAATGACAAAATGTGATTCAAATATGCACGACATTTAATAAACATTTCACTTAAGTCACATTGAGGTATAAAAATAGTTGAATTACAATTTACATGAAACATTCAAAATTAATATATATTGAAGCCACTTATATTCAAATTACTTATGATGAAAGTCATAAACTAATGAGAATACAGAAATAATAAGTGAAAGTCCTTTTACACTTTTCTAAGAACTTGAAAATGTAATGGTGGAGAATTACTTTTTAAATATATATTTCATAAAACATCAGCCATTTTAGTAATTGTATTGACCTTTAATTGGAAACCCTCTGTTTTATATGTATTTCATATTTAACAAACATGTTACAGTTTCCACTTTTCTTCCAAAACAATTCAGAATTATTAACTTATTTCAATTTCTTCTGCGGAATACTTTTCTAACTTGTTTTCTAGTTCATAAATATATTCCAAAGTTTTGATGTTACATCTATAGCAGAAATATATTTGAAACAATGCAGACTCCAGGTAGGAATACCAACAATGTAGTAAAAGATAAGATTGCTACTTACCGTAAATAGTACATGTCAAATTGCAGACAGGCATGACTGAAGACACATGAAGCTTTCAGCCACACCCTTTGTCAGTAAACACACACACACACACACACACACACACACACACACACACACACACACTACTATCCCTTTCCCTTTTCTGCTCTCTCCTGACTGCTGCTTGCATCCCCCATGACGTTGCATTCTGGTTCCATATGTTGGAGTTGGCGGTCATGTGTGCATGAGGTGTGCTTGCTTTGTGTGTGTGTGTGTGTGTGTGTGTGTGTGTGTGTGTGTGTGTGTGTGTGTGTGTTTACTGATGAAAGCTGTGGCTGGAAGCTTCGCGTGCGTGTCTTTTGATTGTGCCTCTCTGCAACTTGACGTGTCTTCTTTACATTAAATGGCAATCTATCTTTTCTTACATTGCAGAAATATATTTCTTTCTTATATTCACAGCTGTATTTGGCAAAAATTTAGCAGAAATCCAATGCAGTTAGAAGACTCTGACATATGGTGCCTACATATTTATTTAACTTGGCAAGATTAGGGCCATCAGGCCTCTCTCATATCTAACCAGGCATTTGACATAACATGTATCAGAACAGACTTTCAAACTCTTGCTCTTTTATAGTAAAAGTACACACATTCTCACACACAATAACAAAGACACCCAAACGTACACTCAAGGGTCTGTAAGAGCTCGAAATCTTGGGTCAGTACTGTTTTATGTTATGTGTTTCTATGCTCCATAGAACAAGTGTTTATTTTTCCCTTATTTTACACATTGTTCCATCCAGCAATTTCCATTATTCTTATATATTGTGATACATATGTTATAATCGATTTAGAAAATAAAAATTGTGCCCCCCCCCCCCCCCCCCCCACACGCACACAGTTTCTATTAGTACATGATAAGTACAACAATAATTAGAAATTATGGCAAAGTACGTTTTTAATTATGAGAGATAGGAGCAATGGACATGATAGAAAAGGGTGGAAGATGGGGAGGAGGGGGGGGACGGAGAGAGGGGGGAGAGGGGGAGAGAGGGGGGGGTAGAGAGAGGGGGGGGGGGGTAGAGAGAGAGAGAGAGAGAGAGAGAGAGAAATGGGCTAACACACAGTTAATGAATATAAGGAGAAGAGAAGGCAGTGTGACTCTGAGGAAGGGAAATAGAGAGAAGCTTAACTGGGAGAAGATAGGAGCATTGGCTTTACTATTTGACAGATGGAAAATTGGTCATGTAAGTTAATTTTTGTGGAAACATAATGGGGATGACAGAAATAAGCACTTCAGCTTCTCCTTAAAAGAGTAGGGCATATAATTGCACACACAATACAAGGCAGGTTATTAACGCAATGGACAAAGGCAACAGCAAAGGAGTTTGTGAAGGAGGAGGGGGCAGGGAATCACCCAGTAATTTTACTCCCTACACAACTTCATAACATCTCCCTGCAAATTAGAGTTATTTTATTTCTCACAACACTACTTCCCAACAAACCTCATGTATCTCAACAAGGGCACCAGACGTGAAATGGTTCAAACTTCTTCGAATGCTGTCCGGAAGAGGTGCTAGCATTGCTTGTCTATCATTGCTAAGTTTCCTTCTGATTGGACTTACATTCAACACAACGGTTAGTTCGCTAGCATTAACATGGCGATGAACACTGCTACAAATAGTATAGCTATTGTTAAGTTGCCAGTGTTAAGAGAGAAAGCAGTAGCAGCCTGAATAGTTTCCACTTGTAATGAGTTCTACTGATTCAGAACTAGACAGACTAGGATTCAAGGAAGCCTTGCCATCATATTATGCCATGTACATAGGTTTTTTTTTACCCATCAATATTGTTTCTTTAAGCATAAATGGTGGAAAGTTTATAATTGTGTTAACACAACAGGGAATGTGAATTAACATTATGACCATAAGAGTGACTGCAGAACCAATATAAAAATGACGTAAAGTGGAAGAAAATGTTACTTCCTGATATATGGAAGAGGGATAGTGCTGTATTAGAATTATGCCAGTCAACTACTCAATTGCAGATGACTGGTTGGTTACATGTAACTAAACTTAAAAACCCAGAAAAGCACCCTAGCTTTTGAGCTATTATTCTTCTCCTAGTTATGCCTACCTACCTATTCCCCCCCCCCCCCCCCTCATTTACTATGATGCTTGATGATGATGTCTGGGGGAGGTGTACAAAAAGACCTCTATTTAGGAGAGAGAGCAGCTACAACCTAAATTACAAACAAAGTTTTAAAGAAATATTGCAAAATACCTACCTCACCAACATCAAAAACCCAAATTTTTCCCATATCATCACCAACAGTTACATGCAAACCAGATGGAGTCCAAGAAACACGATTGAGAGCAGGATTTCCATCTACTGTAATACTGGCTGTGGGTACCTGCAGAAAGAGCAAAAAGAAAGTTATTCTTTACTTCACAGCAACACTGTAAATAGTTGTGAATCAGTCTAATCCAATTCAGAAAAGTTTCCAGCAGCTCAAACTGAAAACTGAATCAAGGGTTCATACTACACCACTAAATGCATCAACTGTCATACTGTATTCCAAAAAAACAAGAGGTCCTCAGTACATAAATTTGTTAGTCATGCACCATAATTTTAAATAATGGTCTGTCTACACAGCTGGGTGGCCAGTGTGCCTGACTGCCAGGTGGGAGGCCAGGATTCAACTCCCAGCACTGTTGGAGATTTTATCCAGTGACTCAGTGTTGTATTGTCCTCAACATCATTTCATCATCATTGAATTTCAAGTCACCGAAGTGGCTTCAGACAGACTTGGACTAGGAGGTCAACAACCCCGGATGGCGTTTCCTGGCGAGTAATGCCATACAATATTTCATTTCCTTTAACTAATTGAATTAAAAAGGAGGAAATAAGCAGTAAATGCTAATTAGACATGCAGTTATTGAACATAAGGAAAAAAGACAAACTGTACATGTTACACTGTCACAACAGGAAAATGTTTACATGATTATTATCCATTTAGTTAAATTTATTGTAATTAATTTCTGCAAACCATATTTTGTATTTTCATTTACTGATAAAAATGAACAATACATCGAGCGTACAGATGCAATCTTCCATTGTACTGCTTCTTAAAAGCTAGATTCTTGTCCTTTACATGTGACAGCCCCTGAACATTGCAATGCTGTATTGGAAAATGAAAACAAAAATCGCCCCCTTTGCTGTGTGAAGAGAGACTTATTGTGCATTACAGCAATGGCAGCATGCATGTTTGACACTTAAACTTGGCCACAGTCTCACACAGAATACAGAGACTAAACTGCTCCACAAACTCTTAAAAACACACAAACATGGTTAATCATTAGTAATGATAAGTGATGTAACCAATGAAAGTTGAAGCTTTACAACAATTTTTTTCTGCCACAATAGCTAAATTGGTTTGTCTTGCATTTCAATCTGATGCAAAGAAAATGACAACAGAGTTGACAGATAAATGTTATATTTTAAACTGTGTACACAAAATTGTTCTTCAAAGTACCCACTGGTCTCTGTGACTCTTATAACAAACACTCCCCAAAAAATGTACAAAAAACCATGCTTCCTCCTAAATATTTCTGGATATTATTCCCCTCTTTTCAACCAAAATACAACGTCCCACAAATGTTTGATTGGATTCATGCTGGATGATCTAGGTGGCCAAATCATTCACTTGAACTGGGCCCTGTGACATGGCTTACTGTCATTCATAAAAATTCCATCATTGTTCAGTAACATGAATGGCTGCAAATGGTTAATGGTCGGTTCAGATGGGCAAGGGAATCCAGTTCATTCGCTGTTAAGAAAGCTCACATTATTACGGAGCCACCACCCAGGTTGCAAGGTGCTTTGTTGACAACTTGGGTCCACGGCTTAGTGTTGTCTCCACTCCACTTTAACCCCGCGACCAGCTCTTATCAAATGAAACTGAGATTCATCTGACCTGGCCATGGTTTTCAAGCTGTCTAGGCTCCAAATGATATAGTCATGAGCCCAGGAAAATCTCTGTAGGCGATGTCTTGCTCTCAGCAAAGTCACTTGCGTCAGTTGCCTTCTGCCATAGCCCATTAATGCCGAATTTTGCCACATTTTCCTAATGGATACATTTGTCATACATCCCACACTGATTTCTATGCTCATTTCATGCAGTGTTGCTTATGTCAGCACTGAAAACTCAATGCAAATGCCACTGTGCTCAGTCGTTAAATGAAGGCAGTTTGCCACCGCATTGTCCGTGGTGAGAGGTAATGCCTGAAATTTGGTATTCTTGGTGTACTGTAGACACTATGGATCTCAGAATATTGAATTCCCTAACAATTTTTGGAATGGAATGTCCCATACGTCTGGCTCCAACTACCATTCTGGATTCAAAGTTTGCTAATTCCTGATGTGAGACCACAATCACACTGGAAACCTTTCCACATGAATTATCCAAGTACAAATAACAGCTATGCCAATGCGCTGCCTTTTTATACCTTGTGTATGCGATACTACCGCCATCTGTATGTGCATATCGCTATGGCATGACTTTCGTCGCCTCAGTGTAGAATATAAAAATTAATTCCATTTAGCTGCTAAAAGGTTTATTGATTCTGTATTATAGGCTTATTTCAGCATTAGTGCCATTTTCTAGCACAACCTGCAATTAATATGAACTGTATAGATCTTGCCCACTTGGTGGTAACTGATGTTTGACAGATTCACTTATGTCTAGGTTTTTTTGATGTCCATACATATCGCATCTTTTTGTGATCGCCTTTTGCTGTCTTTAACTATTGTGAAACATTATGCATTAAAGTAATTTTGAGAGTTGGTTTGACGTTTGACAGCTGTATGACACACTTCAAAGATGCTATATGTATACATTTATTTATATTTATCATAGATGAAGTTTGGTTTGTCAACTATAGGTTACACAAACCTGCAGACAACCTAAACATCATCTATGATAAATATAAATAAATGTAAACATACAGTATCGTTGAAGTATGTGAAACAGCTGTCAAACTTGAAACCAACTGTCACAATTACATGAAATAAATAACGTTTCACAATAAACAAAGACAGCAAAAAATGACCATACAAAGATGTGCCATATATACATATATAGAAACCTAGTATAGCGTAACTTTATTTACCTATACAAATGTGCCATCGCTAGCTGGCCCCATTAGATATGGAAGCAAAGCTGGTGGTGAGGATGTGATTCAGAACAGATATGCAATTTAAAAACTTAATTTGCATTTAGTTGTTGAATAACCTGTGGTTTATGACTAGATCAACTCTCATTCACTGTAACTACAGTACAGATAAAACGGCTAGCCACATTCTACACTCTGTAGATATCCCAAAACTTGACTGAGCGCAGTAACCTAAACCTGAAGTAACACTACAGTTCACATGTTGCAGACGAATATTTAAAACAGACCCACAATTATACTCTTGAAATGACGTCTTTCACATCTAACAGGTAGTCTGGTATGAAAACGATGTTCAAAGCAAGCAACTACTGGAAGTAGCACAGTTCATATTCCAATTCTATTGTCACAGCTTGCAGAATACATTACAGAAGATTAACAGATCATGAAATTAATGATCAGCTCACAGGTAATCATTCAAAACAGTCACTGAATGTATTCTCAGTTACAGAATTTAGAAAAAGGCAATACATTTTGCGATTCGTAACTGATACTAAATCAACTGCAGTACATTTCCAGTCATTTTGGGAACAAATGCCCCCCCCTCCTGAACCATAGACCATGACGTTGGTGGGGAGGCTTGCGTGCCTCAGCAACACAGATAACCGTACTGTAGGTGCAACCACAACGGAGGGGTATCTGTTGAGAGGCCAGACAAACGTATGGTTCCTGAAGAGGGGCAGCAGCCTTTTCAGGTAGTTGCAGGGGCAACAGACTGGATGATTGACTGATCTGGCCTTGCAACACTAACCATAACGGCCTTGCTGTGCTGATACTGCGAACGGATGAAAGCAAGGGGAAACTACGGCCGTAATTTTTCCCGAGGGCATGCAGCTTTACTGTATGGATAAATGATGATGGCGCCCTCTTGGGTAAAATATTCCGGAGGTAAAATAGACCCCCATTCAGATCTCCGGGTGGGGACTACTCAAGAGGACATCGTTATCAGGAGAAAGAAAACTGGCTTTCTACGGATCGGGGCGTGGAATGACAGATCCCTTAATCAGGCAGGCAGGTTAGAAAATTTAAAAAGGGTAATGGATAGATTAAAGTTAGATATAGTGGTAATTAGTGAAGTTCGGTGGCAGGAGGAACAAGACTTCTGGTCAGGTGAATACAGGGTTATAAATACAAAATCCAATAGGGGTAATGCAGGAGTAGGCTTAATAATGAATAAAAAAATAGGAATTCGGGTAAGCTACTACAAACAACATAATGAACGCATTATTGTTGCCAAGATAGACTTGAAGCCCACGCCTAAGACAGTAGTACAAGTCTATATGCCAACTAGCTCTGCAGATGACGAAGAAATTGAAGAAATGTATGATGAGATACAAGAAATTATTCAGATAGTGAAGGGAGACGAAAATTTAATAGTCGTGGGTGACTGGAATTCGATAGTAGGAAGAGGAAGAGAGGGAAACGTAGTAGGTGAAAATGCATTGGGGATAAGAAATGAAAAAGGAAGCCGCCTGGTAGAATTTTGCACAGAGCACAACTTAATCATAGCTAACACTTGGTTCAAGAGTCATAAAAGAAGGTTCTATACATGGAAGAAGCCTGGAGATACTGACAGGTTTTAGACAGATTTTATAATGATAAGACAGAGATTCAGGAACCAGTTTCTAAAATGTAAAGCATTTCCAGGGGCAGATGTGGACTCTGACCACAATCTATTGGTTATGAACTGTAGATTAAAACTAAAGAAACTGCAAAAAGGTGGGAATTTAAGGAGATGGGACCTGGATAATTTGACAAAACCAGAGGGTGCACAGGGTTTCAGGGAGAGCATAAGGGAACAATTGACAGGAATGGGGGAAAGAAATACAGTAGAAGAAGAATGGGTAGCTTTGAGGGATGAAGTAGTGAAGGCAGCAGAGGATCAAGTAGGTAAAAAGACGAGGGCTAGTAGAAATCCTTGGGTAACATAAGAAATATTGAATTTAATTGATGAAAGGAGAAAATATAAAAATGCAGTAAATGAAGCAGGCAAAAAGGAATACAAACGTCTCAAAAATGAGATCAACAGGAAGTGCAAAATGGCTAAGCAAGAATGACTAGAGGACAAATGTAAGGATGTAGAGGCTTATCTCACGAGGGGTAAGATAGATACTGCCTACAGGAAAATTAAAGAGACCTTTGGAGAAAAGAGAACCACTTGCATGAATATCAAGAGCTCAGATGGAAACCCAGTTCTAAGCACAGAAGGGAAAGCAGAAAGGTTGAAGGAGTATATAGAGGGACTATACAAGGGCGATGTACTTGAGGGCAATGTTATAGAAAGGGAAGAGGATGTAGATGAAGATGAAATGGGAGATATGATACTGCGTGAAGAGTTTGATAGAGGACTGAATGACCTTAGTAGAAACAAGGCCCCGGGAGTAGACAACATCCCATTAGAACTACTGACAGCCTTGGGAGAGCCAGTCCTGACAAAACTCTACCATCTGGTGAGTAAAATATATGAGACAGGCGAAATATCCTCAGACTTCAAAAAGAATATAATAATTACAAACCCAAAGAAAGCAGGCGTTGACAGATAAGAAAATTACCGAACTATCAGTTTAATAAGCCACAGCTGCAAAATACTAATGCGAATTCTTTACAGACGAATGGAAAAACTGGTAGAAGCCGACCTCGGGGAAGATCAGTTTCGATTCTGTAGAAATATTGGGAACACGTGAGGCAATACTGACCCTACGACTTATCTTAGAAGCAAGATTAAGAAAAGGCAAACCTACGTTTCTAGCATTTGTAAACTTAGAGAAAGCTTTTGACAATGTTGACTGGAATACTCTCTTTCAAATGCTGAAGGTGGCAGGGGTAAAATACAGGGAGCGAAAGGCTATTTACAATTTGTACAGAAACCAGATGGCAGTTATAAGAGTCGAGGGACATGAAAGGGAAGCAGCGGTTGGGAAGGGAGTAAGACAGGGTTGTAGCCTCTCCCCGATTTTATTCAATCTGTATATTGAGCAAGCAGTAAAGGAAACAAAAGAAAAATTTGGAGTAGGGATTAAAATCCATGGAGAAGAAATAAAAACTTTGAGGTTCGTCGATGACATTGTAATTCGGTCAGAGACAGCAAAGGACTTGGAAGAGCAGTTGAACGGAAGGACAGTGTCTTGAAGGGAGGATATAAGATGAACAACAACAAAAGCAAAACGAGGATAATGGAATGTAGTCAAATGAAGTCAGGTGATGCTGAGGGAATTAGATTAGGAAATGAGACACTTAAAGTAGTAAAGGAGTTTTGCTATTTGGGGAGCAAAATAACTGATGATGGTCGAAGTAGAGAGGATATAAAATGTAGACTGGCAATGGCAAGGAAACCATTTCTGAAGAAGAAAAATTTGTTAACATAGAGTATAGATTTAAGTGCAAGGAAGTTGTTTCTGAAAGTATTTGTATGGAGTGTAGCCATGTATGGAAGTGAAACATGGACGATAAATAGTTTGGACAAGAAGAGAATAGAAGCTTCCGAAATGTGGTGCTACAGAAGAATGCTGAAGATTAGATGGGTAGATCACATAACTAATGTAGAGGTATTGAATAGAATTGGGGAGGAGTCTGTGGCACAACTTGACTAGAAGAAGGGATCGGTTGGTAGAACATGTTCTGAGGCATCGAGGGATCACCAATTTAGTGTTGGAGGGCAGCATGGAGGGTAAAAATCATAGAGGGAGACCAAGAGATGACTACAATAAGCAGATTCAGAAGGATGTAGGCTGCAGTAGGTACTGGGAGATGATGAAGCTTGCACAGGATAGAGTAGCATGGAGAGCTGCATCAAACCAGTCTCAGGACTGAAGACCACAACAACAACAACAACAACAACAACAACAACAACATGCTTTTACCATAACCTTTTGCAGCTTGACTAATAATGGTTTCCACCCTGCCTCTTTTGTAAGTTTGCAATAATTGCACGTAAGGCTATTGCTGTTTACTATGTTTATACCAATTACAATTGAAGATTTAATATTAATAGTAAAATCAGGCTTTTTGCAGATAAAGTTACCTATAATGAAGTACTATCTGAGAGAAGCTGCATAAATATTCAGTCAGATCTTGATAAGATTTCAACATGGTGCAAAGATTGGCAACTCACTCTAAATGTTCAGAGATGTAAAACTGTGCACTTCAAAAAATGAAAAAATGTACTATCCTATGACAACTATAATATCAATGAGTCACTGTTGTAATCGGCCAACTCATACAAATACCTAGGTGTAACAATTTGTAGAGATATGAAATTGAATGATCACATAGGTTTGGACGTGGGTGAAGCAGGTGGTAGACTCCAGTTTGTTGGTAGAATACTGGGGAAGTGTAATCAGTCTACTAAAGAGATTGCTTACATATCACTCGAGCGACCCACCCTAGAATATTGCTCAAATGTGTGGGGCCCGTACCAGTTAGGACTAACAGGGGATATTGAACGTATACAGAGAAAGGCAGCACAAACGGTCACAGGTTTGTTTAATTCAGGGGAGATTGTCAGAGATACTGAAGGGATTGAAATGGCACATCTTGAAGACATACATAAACTATACCAAGAAAGTCTATTAACAACGATTCAAGAACAGGCTTTAAATGATTACGTTAGGGATATACAACAACTCCTACATATTGCTCACACAGGGATCATGAGGATAAGATTAGAATAATTACTGCACGTGTGTGCGTGCGTGCACACACACACACACACACACACACACACACACACACACACACACACACAGAGGCATTCAAACAATCATTCTTCCCGCACTTCATACATGAACGGAGCAGGTAACTGGTACACTGGACCATACCCTCTGCCATGCACCTCACAGTGGTTTGTAGAGTATAGATGTAGATATAGATGTAAAAGTGGTAATTTACGTTTCTGAGTAAATTAATAGTACAGTAAGATTTTTCTCATCAAGGACTTTTAGATACAACAATAATCTCTATTAAATTATGTTGTTTGGTTCGGAATTCTATTCCACTAATAATGTGTTAACTAAGGAAATTAATTACTGTGAAACCAAATGAGCACAAATCTTGCTAATATTAGCTGTATAACTGCTACGGTTTATCTACTTCATCAGAAAGTTAGTAATCAAATATATCTTTACAAATGAATGTTATCATAGATAAATTAAAGACTTAAATGTCTCAGGGAAAATTTAAAAAATGGCTCAAATGGATCTGAGCACCATGGGACTTAACATATGAGGTCATCAGTCCCCTAGAACTTAGAACTACTTAAACCTAACTAACCTAAGGACATCACAAACATCCATGCCGGAGGCAGGATTCGAACCTGCGATCATAGCTGTCACGCGGTTCCAGACTGAAGTGCCTAGAACTGCTCGGCCACAGCGGCCGGCAGGGAAAATTTAATTTAAGATCTATACGATCACCTGTAGTACAGCACTTCCCCATTACGTCCAATGCTGGGGTGCTATTCCAGTGTCGGAGAGCCCTGGTAATAGTGACAATATAAGGGGAGATGTGAATTGGAGTTCGTGTTGCGGAGGGTATTTGACTTTGGTAGTTCGTGCAGCTATGTTGAACATAATGCTATGGTGGTGTAATGGTCACCGTATCTGCCTAGTAAGCAAGAAGATCCGGGTTCGAGTCTCAGCCGCAGCACAAATTTTAATTCACTTCTTCCGCTTCCAACATTATCAATGGTAACGAAGGTTTAGATTAGTGTTTACAAATGAACAATGGTAACAAAGTTTTAAATTAGTGTTATTTTGTAATTAGCACAGTTTCCTGGTAAAAAGCCACGTTAATGGGTATAAGTAAACAAAATAATGTAACAAATAATAAAGTTAGGTATTGTGCACACTCTACATACAAGATCATACTGAATATATTGGGGGAGGGGAAGAAGAACACAACAGATGGAAAGGATCCACCTGCTTTGTTGTACAAGACATTAAGTAAAACTGTCAAACATCTTCTAACCTACCATGAAGTAGGAAGTATCAGTATCGCTCATATTAATGGTAAGTTGTACTACACAAGGCCACTAATGCCAAAATAGGCCTGCAGAACAGAATCAAATTCAGCAGCTAACTGTCATCAGTTTTAATATAAAATTCATACTCTGACATATATTATGCTGCAAGCCCTACAGTGTTTAAGTTACTAACAAAACATAACATTCAAATACACAATTAAAGTAAAATTTAACAATGGGAACTCCATGTTGGAATATCAACAGATTGCTACTTACTGTAAGGTTGATATGTTACGTTGCAGAGAGGCACAACGGAAAGACACTTACACATTAGCTTTTGACCAAAGCCTTAATCAGAAAAGGAAATGCACCCCCCCCCCCCCCCACCCCCCGACAAACAAACTCATTCACACAAGCAAGTCACATAGGAGGGAGCAATGTACTGCTTGACTCTTCAGTGAAGGTATGTTCTCGACACTTTATCAAAAGCCCGTACCGAGCTACTGAGCGTCTCTCCTGCAGAGTGTTCCACTGCAGTTTATCTATCATCTCCGTAACGCTTTCGCGATTACTAAATGATCCTGTAACGAAGCGCGCTGCTCTCCGTTGGATCTTCTCTATCTCTCGTATCAACCCTATCTGGTATGGATCCCACACTGCTGAGCAGTATTCAAGCAGTGGGCGAACAAGCATACTGTAACCTACTTCCTTTGTTTTCGGATTGCATTTCCTTAGGATTCTTCCAATGAATCTCAGTCTGGCATCTGCTTTACCGACGATCAACTTTATATGATCATTCCATTTTAAATCACTCCTAATGCGTACTCCCAGATAATTTATGGAATTAACTGCTTCCAGTTGCTGACCTGCTATTTTGCAGCTAAATGATAAGGGATCTATCTTTCTATGTATTCGCAGCACATTACACTTGTCTACATTGAGATTCAATTGCCATTCCCTGCACCATGCGTCAATTCGCTGCAGATCCTCCTGTATTTCAGTACAATTTTCCATTGTTACAACCTCTCGATACACCACAGCATCATCTGCAAAAAGCCTCAGTGAACTTCCGATGTCATCCACTGTATATTGTGAATAGCAACGGTCCTATGACACTCCCCTGCGGCACACCTGAAATCACTCTCACTTCGGGAGACTTCTCTCCATTGAGAATGACATGCTGCATTCTGTTATCTAGGAACTCTTCAATCCAATCACACAATTGGTCTGATAGTCCATATGCTCTTACTTTGTTCATTAAATGACTGTGGGGAACTGTATCGAACGCCTTGCGGAAGTCAAGAAACACGGCATCTACCTGTGAACCCGTGTTTATGGCCCTCTGAGTCTCGTGGACGAATAGCGCGAGCTGGGTTTCACACGACCGTCTTTTTCGAAACCCATACTGATTCCTACAGAGTAGATTTCTAGTCTCCAGAAAAGTCATTATACTTGAACATAATACGTGTTCCAAAATTCTACAACTGATCGACGTTAGAGATATAGGTCTATAGTTCTGCACATCTGTTCGATGTCCCTTCTTGGCATGGTGGTCCGAGCTGCCAGAGATGGTGGCTGTGCATGTGTGAGGTGCGCTTGCAAATGTGAATGAATGCATGCGTGTTTCCTTTTCTGATGAAGGCCTTGGCCAAAAGCTGATGTGGAAGTGTAATTTTGTTGTGCCTGTATGCAACATAACATATCACCTTTAAGGTAAGTAGTGATCTATCTTTTCCTTGTACTGTTGATACTACAAAATGAAAGAGACTTTTCGAACATTCTGGCAAGGTGCAACACACCATTGGTGGTCATGTGATATAGCCAGAAGAGTTCAAAACTTAGGACCAGTCTTCACAAAATGAATAACAGGGGGTGGCATTATGTGGCCTGTCTTTGGATAAAATCTCTTGAAACAAAATTCCAAGGCATCCACACTTTTGAAATAGGGATGAATGAATTTACACAGCACTAATATTATTTGACATGATAATGCTTCATCATCATCCCACTAAGAAATCTACACAGATTTACTTGTTTAATGGGGTGTGGTATTATTCATTACAGCAAGGATATTTCTCATGCCATGAAAAGAATAAAAAGCAAAAGAACAGTGATTGGTTCAGCACACAACAAAGAAGAAATGAGGTCTGATATTTACAACTTTGTTGTACACAGTGGTGGTGGTGGTGGTGGTGGTGGTGGTGGTGGCGGTAGTATAGCTGCATCACCTTCGGTCCGAAAACTGGTGTGATGTAAGCTCTTCACACTAGTGTATCTTGTGAAAGCCTCTTCTTCCCTGCATTACTTCTAAAATCTACATTCATCTGAACCTGCATAGTGCAGTCAAGCTTTGGCTTCCCTCAACACTCTTTAGACCCCATACTTCATTCCATTATCAAACTGACAATTCCTTGATGCATCAGGATGTGTACTATCAAGTGGTATCTTCTTTTACTGAGATTGAGCAAAAAATTTCTTTGTTCTCAATTTCATTTAACATCTTGTCATCAGTTATTTCATCAGGTCTATGCATCTAACCTCCAGAATTCTTCTGTAGCACCACATTTCATAAGTTTCTAATCTCTTCCTGTCTGAACTGCTTACTGTACACATCTCACTTCGGTACATTCCACACAATTACCTTCATAAAAGAATTCATGTTAAATTTCTTATTTTCAGAAACACTTTTCTTGTTATTGCCAGTTTGCATTTTATATTGTATCTACTTTGGACACTATCAGTTGATTTGCTGCCCAAACAGGAAAACCCATCTACGTTTGGATTGTCATTTAATAATCTAATTCTACTGCATCACCTGGTTTGATTCAGCTACATTCAATTAACCTTGTTTTACATTGACATCCATCTTATAACCTCTTTTTCAACAGACAATCCATTCAGTTCAACTGTTCTTGCAAGTCCTTTACCACTTCTGTGCCTTGTCAAAGGCAAACTGCAAAATTTTTACTAAAAATAAAAAAAAATGAAACACAGAGTGTATGTACAGAATTGCACAAATAGGCCATGTAGACAATATTACATTAAAAAAAATGGTTTTAAATAATGTTCTTTGATTTCCTTTACTGTTTGCATAATGTACAGACTGAATAAAAATGGGGAGGCTACAATACTGTCCCACTACCTTCTTAACTAATGCTTCCCTTGCATGGGCACTGATTCCTGTCACTCCACTCTGGTTCCAGTACAAGTTGTACAGGAACTTTTTCTTCCTGAATTTTCCCCTTGCTACTTTCAGAATTTCAGGCAGTGTCTAGTGGTCAATATGCTCAAAGCTTACAAATGCTACGAACGTAGGCCTTCCTTCAGTCTATCTTCTAAGGTAGGCCTGGTCAGGAGGTCGCTACGTGAGCACAAACACTCACAGTAAAATAGTGTGGGTAGATGTCACTATGTGGCAAAGGGATTACAAACTCTGTACTACCTTTAGAGGAATGACCAAGAATTACTTTTGCCAAAGTCTTACATACAAGCATTTATAATTATGGCACATTACTTAAAGTGGAGAGTAGCCCATTTGAAATTGATGAAAAGCAGCATAAGGGCCAGGTTAGGAACTCCGAAGTGACGGTCAGACACACCAACATAAATTTACAACTTGTTATAGTATGATGTCTAGCTACAGTAATAAGTTTGAGCAATTTTTTACTACAATGACAGACTTCAATTTAAAAACTTATCTTCACATTAGTAGTGCTCAGGAAGTGGCACCAGACATCGATGCTTTAGTGAAAATCAAAATAAGCAGTATTAACTGACACGCAGTATTTCAATTTTTAATGTGTGATTAAAATAGTCATAAAATACACGTAATGGCCATCTAAACTTTGGCTAAAAACAAAACTGACTTAAGTCTGCATTGATTGTAAAGAAATGCCAGGCTTCATACTTAGCTGCACCACATTCCTCACGTCATCAACTGAAAGAAATGTACATTTCATTTCGCTGTCATTTATAATCAATGCAATAGTCTTAAAGCCTGCATGAAGTGATAAATCTATGAAGAATTAACACAGAATAGACTCACTGACAACAGCTGCCTACATCCTTCTGATTCTTCCCACGCTTCCAGCCCCCCTCCCTCCCCACCATTAGTTGCTGTGAGCTGGTAGGTCTCTCACTGCTGTGGCGTGAGTTTGAGTGAGCTCATACTCACAGATTGGTGAACACGCCAGTTCTGAGATAAGTTGTAGGGTCAGGATGGCCTAGTGCACTCCTCTCATCTCTAGAACCCAAGATAACTTCTACAATTTTTTCCATTCTTCTGTACTTAATTCTTCTTAGAATTCCACAGCTATGACTTATTAACATTGTTGGCATCTCTCTTTTTGATACAGGAATAATTACATTTTTGACACATGTAAATTATTCTTGCAGTATCTTACCTCCCATCTGATATTCATTTACTTCCTTTTTTCTTTCTATGATATTGTCTTCCCATTTGTTTTGCTCATACAGACCCTCTACATTTTCTTTCCATCTTTCAGCATTCTCATTGAAGTGTATCAGGTTGGCTTCGGCTGAACACTCATTTTACATATAATGAGTGTTGTTTACTGAATATTTGGTTGCCTTTACATATTATTAATCAGGGTCCCGCCAGTCTGTAACCTGAATCCGTATGCCTTGGCTCAGACTTTGCCTCCTAACAAACTGCAGATAAAGGTGTTGACAATTACCTTCTCGTTATCATTCACTCTTCCACATAATCAAGAAGTGAGATCAATTCACCTTCTTATATTATCTTCTAAATTATAACTCAATACACGTAAATGAGGACAGCTACGAACTTCTATACTGCCTCCCTGAACTACGTACATACTGTATTGTATTGTATGTTAACCGGGGGCCTAGGAACAATGGAGAGGCTCCATTCCTGCCGCAGCCGCAGTGGTCCACAACCCCATGACGACTACTGCAGTCCACTTCACCCCTCTGCCGCCCCACACCGAACCACTCTTTCAGGGTTATTGTGCAGTTTGGCCCCTGGTGCCTGCTTCTTTCATTTCTCTTCCCTGTGCATGATGTCTTACTATTTTCCCTTTTTGTTCTTTCCCTACTGTTGAATTCTAGCCACAATGAAAACTAAATTTTCATCTCTCTTTACTACTTTAAGAGTTCCTTTTATCTTGTCATACATTCTTTCAATATCCTAATCATCTGCACAGTTAGTAGGCATATAAACTTGTAATACTGAGGGGTGGGGGGTGGGGGTGGGGGGGGGGGGGTTGGCTTCCTCTACCTTCAATATTAAGATGTGTGCACTACACTATTCATAGAAGTTCTCTCACAGGCCCATTCACTTTTTCATTATTAGATCTACTCCTGTATTATGCCTATTTGATTTTGTTTTGGTAAACCTGTACTGACCTGACCCTTGACCGTATCTCACCATTCATTCCTGTTCTTCCAGCCACCACAGTTCACTAATCCCCACTGTAATTTCAAACGATCTTCATTAATTCCCACTATATCTAACTTCAACTATGTTGCTCCTTTTTCACAATTCTCCAGTGCACCTACCTATCTAGAATGTGGAATGCTATCTTACAGAATAATATGTTTTTTCCTGATTCCTTATTTTTGAGACAAATTACATTCATACCAATTTTGTTTGAAATTTCTCCGTGTGTTCCAGAGTAGTGATCAGAAGTGAGCTCTATTAACTCACTTTAAACTTGCCAACAGGTCCTATGACATCTCTGAAGTCATCATGCCCTTAGGTTCGGTGACTCAGCTCTCACGTCTGAAGTGTCAAGTCTCTGTTCCTGCCTATTGACTGGAAACTCATCTGCATCCATTTTTGGAAACACAAAGGTTATACTAGTGTAGAATGGAGAGCAAGTACACAAATTTGCAAATACAACCCAGGATTCGCATCACTGCTGCTACATATGCAATCACAGGGCATTTGATTATTATATACCAATACAATCACTGAAAGGTTACAGTGAATATTGTTATTCAGTATCATTAAAGGCCATCTGACCCCAACAACTGATCATAGTAATTCATGATTAACCTTACACTCTTGCACACTTTAGTAAGAGAGAACAACTTGACTAGTATATAGAAACTGCAGTGTTACTGTTATTAGACTTGTCATACTTGCAGAACTATGGCAGAAAGGAAGTTGTTATAGCATTGAGGTAACAGCTATGCTTTGATTTTTAATGTATGTAACCCACACCATTAGATTTGTACTCACTCCACTTATGATCTCCAATTCCAGAGTATTGCTTACATGTTACCACTTTCCTCACCCCGACCTATAAATAGGTTACCACCTTACACACACATTAATTGTCTCCTGACACTAAGTCACATATGTACAATGCTTGTTTGGAATGAACAGTAGTTATATGTCTGGTCAATACAAAGAAAGAGGTAATCATTTTCCTACTATGTTAGTGATTCCTTTCCTGGGTCAGAGAAGAAACAAAGGAATGTTTCAAGCTTTTGATTCCATAGTTGAGAAGTATATAATTTCACCACTTACTATGTTGTTTCTCTGCCACACAAAATTTTAGCAAAAAGGTGGGAAAATTAACAGATACAAATGTTCACACTGGATACAATGTCTGCATCTGGAGACTGCAAAATACCCTGCATTAATTGAGAATAAAAAGGACAGTGTGGATATGAATGTTTTCCCAATATCATTGAAGAAAGTTTACAGACTTCGTTTTAATATGCAAACAATTTTAGTGGAGTAGAGAACAGCATCTTCCTCATTGACTGTTGTTGTTGATGACTTCTCAGTAAATGAATGGATTGTGTGGGTGGATGGGGGGAGGGGTGAATTGCCTAAGTAGCTGTTTACATTCCCTCTACAATCAGTACTGGATGAACTAAAAATATGTTTCAACTGAAGTGAACTTAGTAACATGAGACACACACTGTCATTTGTGGAATTAGTTCAGTTATCACAAAGATGTAAGTCACAAAACCCAACAGAGACAATGGAATATCATAGACTGCCATATCAGTGTATCAAAATTTAGATTACATCAGCCCCCTTTCATGTCCAGCTCACGATACATAAAAGTATGAAACTGAATCAATCATCCTGAATCAATCTCCACATCAAAATGTTTCTAGCTTTCGTGGTCTCAAACCTAGGGTTATTTTTATTCCATTATGAGTTTCTTCTTACATATGAGAATGGTCATTGTTAGTGGGATAATTACACAGGCTTTAAGCTCAGTAGATCTGTATCAAACAGCAAGATGTATGAACAGTTTACTGTTTTCAGAGCTGAAAGCACTGAAGTTACCTCTGTGTCCTGATTGAGATTCCAAAGATCCAGCCGACCAGTACCATCAGCAGTAGCAAACAATGCTGGATGGATAGGTGACCATGCAACATCGTACACATAATCACCATTGTCTTCAAAAGAGTACAATGGTCTCCTGTCCTTTCCTTCTTTCCCTTCTGTTGCCTGCTGGCTCCATAACTTGACAGTCCAGTCAAAAGATGAGGTCAGGAATAGATGTGAGAAGTCTATGCCTCCTTGCACTGAATGAGTAGAGATTCCCGTAACAGGCCCTTGATGACCCTCATAGGACTCTGTAACTCCAGCCTTACTGCCATGCCGACATGCTGAAAAGAATTTTTTTTTTAAATTCATTGCTCCTTAGTTACAGTCTCATGTCATACTACATTACAGTCAAACGATAGCAAGCACGTCATGCTCCCCACCCACCTAGTTTTTTCTCATATAAAGACAGTACTACATTATTTGCTATTCAGCAAATAGTATCCCAATATGTATTTTTAGTAAATTACCTTTTCATTGATAAAGATACAACTTTCATGGACATAAATATAAGACAGAAGATACAAAATTACAACCACAGTTTATTCAGCAGTCTTTTTCCATTAGGAAATTTGAAGACAGTTTTAAAAATGCAATGTTTTAGTAATGTATGTAAAATATCTTTCAAAGTCAAATTCTAATTACATGTAAAGAACATTAGCATTAAACAGTAACTGAACTAAAACATTGTGGGACAAAATTGTTAATTACGATAGCCTATTTACGAAATACAGTGAATATGGCAGGTAGTCATGAACATTTACACACAGAACTATACAGAGCTCAAAAGCTAGTGTGAATACTGTTTTCTGTAATGTGTTTACATGAACCATACATCGGTCCAATATAGGTGACTGGCACGTTTACCTTATTTTACTTATTAAACCATAAAAATTCAATCTCATTCATTAATTCCAGTCAATGATCAATATTGTCATCAGACTATTGATGTCGGTGGATAACAACCATCTTCTGATCGAAGTTTGCAACTGTTGCCAGCTGCATAAACATATACATGAGAGAAATTCATAAAACTTTAATTCCATTTTGTTATGGGAATGAATTCACTTTGGCAAGTACAATCTGGTAACATTTCTCTTCTTGCATGATGTATTAATACTAACTAAAAATTACCTTGGCTTTTTCTTCTTCAGAAAAATCATGTAATGTGTTTCTGTGAGATTAAAACAAACTGTATATTGTGAATCAACTGTAAGCCTGTTAAGCTATCATCAGAGTTGTGGGTCATAAGGCAGAGTTTTGACCCTTTAACGCTTTTTCCTTATTAATCTTACAATCAAATGGTCCAATCACACATGTCGAAACATGCCCTGAAACTTTTACATTGGAACAATACACCTAAAGATACGCACTTGCAAAATTTTAGCTGCTAAGAGCATTACAAAGTTTTTTAATATTCAAACTTGTCAAATTTTTAGCCCACTACAGGGTTGGAGTACTGTGCACCACTACCAGCATTCTAGCAGACTGCCCAAGTACAAAATGGCTTGAGCGTATCCTTGTTTGACAGAGAATCAATGAACAGATATAGTAGCAAAATTCAGATTCTCTAACGCAATTGTGAATACTGGTCACTCATATCTGTAATTCACTTACTACCCACAGTCAACAAGATACCAGATGCTTTTGCAGTATTGATAAGTGTTAACAGTGGATATAAAATTCAATTGATATACACTGTGCTTTCTTTGTGTGTGTCTGCTATCAGCATCTGTATCTGTGCAAGTTCCAGAGTTTTAAGAAATGTGCAATCAAATTAACATTTTCAATCTTGCAAAGATGAAATGTGATAATGTGGTACACAATTGAACTCACCTATCCCTCCTGAAAACCTACATAGGTATTATTTCCTACTGAACTTCTTGGACAGTCAGTCTAACAATGTTGACATTTCATTAAAAGTGTGGAAACATTGGACAAAATAGGAAACAGTTCCAGCAATTCCATGAATTGTGGTTCAAACAATGATAATTTTGCCATCAAGGTTCCAAAACAAGGATACCTTACTAGCCCAAAGAAAACTTGTACTGTAATAGCTTTCAGTGACAACAAAAACTCTAATTTTTGATTGAACAAAGGAGAGAGAAAATGTTTAAAGTTAAGCAGTTTGCAAAGCCAGCTTCATTTCATAAAGTCTAAGCATGGAGTGTATAAATGGAAGAAAGAATTACATGAAATAAGAATTAGTCACCAAAAGAGAGAGAGAGAGAGAGAGAGAGAGAGAGAGAGAGAGGGGGGGGGGGGATGGGGGTTGGGGGGAGGGGGGAACTTGTCAGATACTACACACCATTATCAGTGGAGAACTACTGGTTAAACAGAGTTCAAAAATGATATAGTACAGGAAGTTACAAAATTACATGTTCAAATAAACATGTAGAGGAGAACCATTAACAAGCAATACTAAAGAGAAATTCACAAATGATGTGAAGGTGAAGCTTGCTGTTATCTCTGCAACTACTGTGTATAACACTGATCAATTGGGTTTCGTGAAAGGAGGAGGGGATGGTTTAAAAGGAGGGGGGAGGGGTGGGGGGGACTAAACTGCGAGGTCATTGGTCCCTTGTTCCTTGTAAAATAATTACACAAGGAAAAGAAAGGAGATGTATAGCACAATAACAGGAGAAAGAAGGAACCAGAAGAATGACAGAAGGACAATCAACACTACCATGGACAAAACAGGAAAAGAAAACCACAGAGAGAAGCAAGAAACACGTAGATGGGGTAAAAACAAGAGAGCAAAAACATCCACCCTAAAAGTATTAGAGTGGAGAACACAAAGGGACAAAGGACATGTACTAAAACTTATATAGAATAATAAAACCCACCGTCACATATAAAACATAAAAATAAATTAGCCAATGAGGCGTTGTCAGCTAAAATTAATCGCAACAAGTCCATCACAGGGCAGCCAAAGAAAAACAGCTCACCAAGATATGGGCCACTGTCAACCGGGTGCCACACCAACACTGAGGTGGGCTATCACGGTGCAGGGGTAGCCATGTGTCACCCAAGCATGGCCAATGCAGAACCGGCAGAGAACCGCATAGTCCTGCGAGAGGCCAGCATGGAGGACTGCCACACAATTGTAGTCTCCTTAATAACACACAGTTAGTTGTGCATGCTGAGGTTACACAATTTTGTCTCCCAAAGCTGCAAAACCTTGTGGCGTAGTACTGAATGCAGGTCAGTTGCAGAGAAGGCAATCTCCATAAGTAGTTTCCACGTAGCCTGTTAGGCCAGCTTGTCGGCATGTTTGTGGCCTGGGATTCCAACGTGACCTGGGGCCAAGACAAACACAACTGAACGACTGGACCATTCCAGGGCATTGATGGACTCCTTGATGGTCGCTACCAAAGTAAGACGAGGGTAGCACTGGTCGATAGCTTGTAGGCTGCTCAAGAAGTCAGTACACAGAAGAAACGACTCCCCAGGGCATGAATGGAAGTGCTCAAGAGCACGAGATTTAGCCACCAGCTCAGAAGTGGAAACACTGCAGCCATCAGGCAAAGAATGCTGTTTAGTATGTCCTCCACGGACATCCGCAAAGCTGACGCGAGCATCAGCCATTGAGCCATCACTGTAAACCACTTCGTGGCCTCAGTACATGTCAAGAATTGAGAGGAAGTGGCAGCAGAGAGCCGCGGGGCTATGTGAAAGCTCCAGGCGAAACCGTGGCCTAGGTGTACGCCACGGAAGTGTACGTGAATGGATCTCAAGTATAGGTGGTAAAGGCAAGGACTCCAGTTCAGAAAGAAGGGATCGGACACAAACTGCAACTGGAAGGCCTGACCTGGGCCGTCATTGTGGGAGATGAACCGCCGTGGGTGGGAAAAGGAGACAGTGATTCGGATGTGCAGGAGAACTCCGAACATGTGCAACATAACTGGCCAGCAGTTGTGCATGGCTAACATGCTATGGAGGGACTCCAGCCTCCACAAGGACGCTGGTCACCACACTCTTCCTAAAAGCTCCTGTCGTAAGGCGAATGCCACAGAGGTGCACTGGGTCAAGTAAACGCAATGCTGAGGGTGCTGCCGAACCATAAACCAGATTCCCATACTCGAGGTGGGTTGAACAAGGGTTCTGTAGAGCTGCAGCAGCATAGAGTGATCTGTATCCCAGCTGGTGTTGCTCAGGGAATGGAGGGCACTTCCGCTTAAGCTCACGAAGGTGAGGAAGCCAAGTCACTCTGTTATCGAAAACCAGTCATAAGAATCGATATGTCTCCACTACAGTGAGTGGATCATCATTAAGGTGAAGTTTTGGCTCCGGATGAACGGTATGACACCAACAGAAGTGGATAACACAAAACTTTGCAGCCGCAAACCGGAAACCGTGGGCTAGAGCCCATGACTGCGCCTTGTGGATGGGTCCCTGTAGGAGCCACTCAGCAACACCAGTACTGGTGGAGCATTGTGAAATGCAGAAGTTGTCTACATACAGAGAAGGTGAGACAGACGGCCCTACAGCTGCTGCTAGACCATTAATGGCCACTAAAAATAGACACACACTCAACACAGAGCAGTGCTGGACTCCACTTTCCTAGATGTGAGGGAACTATGGGAAGCACTGACTTGGACATGGAAAGTATGACGCAACAGGAAATTTTTAATAAAAATTGGGAGCGGGCCTCAGAGACCGCACTCGTATAATGTGGCAAGGATATGATGTTGCCAGGTGGTGTCATATGCTTTTCATAAATCAGGAAAGACGGCAACCATGTGTTAGCGTCTGGAAAATGATTTTTCATATGGCAGACTCGAGGGACACAAGATCATCAGTGGTAGAGCAACCCCGGTGGAAGCTGCCCTGACATGGAGCCAGTAGCCACATGACTCCAGGACCCAACCCAACCGCCGACACACCATACATTCCAACAGCTTACAAAGAATGTTGGTGAGGCTGATGGGCCGACAGCTATCCACATCAAGTGGGTTTTTACTGGGTTTGAGCACCAGAATGAGGGTGTTCTCCCAGCATTGCGATGGAGACGCCATCTCACCAGATCATGTTGAAGATGACGAGAAGATGTCGCTTGTAGTCAGACGAGAGACGTTTAATCTGACTGTGGATTCAATCTGGCCCAGGAGTAGTGTCGGGGCAATGTGCAAGGGCACTGAGGAGCTTCTACTTGGTAAATGGGGCATTATAGGATTCACTGTTGCGTGTAGTGAATGAGAGTATTTTCCCTTCCAGCTGGTGTTTGAGAATGCAAAAGACTGGGGGGTAATTCTCTGACGCAGAGGCTTGAGCATAGTCATAGTTCTCAGCAAAGTGCTCGGCAATCACGTTTGCATCGTTACGTAACATGCCATTTATGTTACCACTGGGAACACTAGTTGGGATCTGGGACCTGAAAACATGTTTGATCTTTGCCCAGACTTGGGAAGGTGATGTGTGGCACCCAATGGTTGAGACATATCTCTCCCAACTCTCCTGCTTCCGTTGTTTGATAAGCTGGTGAACTCGGGCACAGAGGCGATTAAATGCTACAAGGTGCTCTAGGAAAGGGTGCCGCTTCTGCCACTGTAGAGCTCACCGATGCTCCTTAACTGCTTCAGCAACTTCTGGCAACCGAGGGACTGCCTTTCTTTGGGGCACCCTAAAGAGAGAGGGATTATGTTTTCTGCCACAGAAACGATTGTTGTAGTCACTTGCTCAACCAACACATTGATGTTATCATATGGGAGAAATTCAACAGCGGCAGCAGTGGTGAAAGTTTCCCAGTCCACCTTGTTTAATGCCCATTTGGGCGGGTGTCTGTGGCCCCGATGCCAGGGGAGCGACAGGGAGATGGGGAAGTGGTCACTACCACACAGGTCATTATGTGCTCTCCAGTGGATATATGGGAGTTCCTGGGCTGCAAATTGGTAAATCAATGGCCGAGTATCTATCATGAGCCACACTGAAAAGTGTGGTGGTTTCAGTATTTAAGAGGCAGAGGTTGAACTGAGACAATACAGTTTCGACATCTCTGCCTCAGCGAATAAGCACTGTACCACCCTACAAGGGGTTATGGGTGTTAAAATCTCCCAAAAGTCGGAAAGGTTTAGGGAGTTGATCAATCAATGCAGTTAATACATTCAGGGATACTGCACCATCTGGAGGAAGATATACATTGCAGACAGTTATTTCCTGTGTCGTCCTTATTCTGACAACCACAGCTTCAAGAGGGGTTTGAAGGGGCACAGTTTCACTACAGACTGAGTTTAGGACATACACGCAAACTCCACCTGGCACTTGATTATAGTCACTACAGTTTCTGTAGTATCCCTTATAGCTGCAGAGGGCAGAGGTCTGCATTGCTAGGAAATGCAGAAAGCAGGTGTAAAGCTTAACCAGTTGCCTTAGCTCAGCCAGGCGGTGGAAAAAACCACTGTGATTCCACTGGAGGACGATGTCATCATGAGACTAAGAAGGTATGGAACATTCAGTGAGGCAGTTTACGCCTCAGGGTCTCTTGCTGTCGCCGACTTTTTGCCTGAGCAGTCTGTATCCATTTTGTCTCAGGGTCCGGCTAGATCTAGGTCCTCAGCAGATGCTAGAATCTCCACCTCATCCACAGACACAGAGCTTGAAGGTAGCGGTGGTGTGGGTGCCACCACAATTCCCTTGGTGTTGGGGACCTTTGTTTTGGATTTCTCTCGACGTTCCTTGGGTTTCCCTTGCTGGGAGGGCTTCACTGATTCAGTCTGTGGGATTGAGGATGAGCGTGAAACCCTACGACCAGCTGATTTTGAGCTCTTCGGCCACTGGCGGGTGTCGTCTTTCCTACTAGAAGGAACCTGGGAAGGGAGTGACCCAAGGGACCCCCTCCTAGCAAGAGGAGGAGACTGATATCCCCGATGATTGGTTTGGAGGGGGGGGGGAGGGTCGTGTGTTGCTCCCGAAGTAGGTCGTGCGGAAGCTACAGGGAGGGAAGTGCCCACCACCATCAACAGGGCAGGTGTAGTCTTCTGGTTCTGAGAGGCAACAGGAATGTGAGGAACTGATGGGCGACAACTGTTCCCGTAGCAGCGGTGTAAGAGGAGGTCATAGCCACAGGATGTAGCGCTCAAATTTCCTCTTAGCCTCTGTGCAGGTCAGTTGGTCCAGAGTCTTATATTCCATGATTTTCCTCTCTTTCTGTAAAAGGGGAATGAGCAAGGGGAATGATGCTCTCCGCAGTTGACACAGATGGAAGGCCAGGGCACATGGGATATTGGGATGTGAAGGACGTCCGCAATCTCGACCCGTGACACTGGAATAACAGTGGGAAGACATATGGCCGAACTTCCAGCACTTAAAGCACCACATGGGGGGAGGGATATATGGCTTAACGTCACAGCGGTAGACCATGACCTTGACCTTCTTAGGCAATGTGTCACCCTCAAAGGCCAAGATGAAAGCACCAGTGGCAACCTGATTTATCCCTCGGACGCCGATGGACATGCCGGGCGAAATGAACACCTCGTCACTCTAAATTGGTGTGCAGCTCATTGGTGTGCTGTAAAAGAAGATTCTCGTTTAATATAATACCCTGGACCATATTTTAGGTCTTATGGGGTGTGATGGTAACAGAAACATGCCCCAACTTGGCACAAGCAAGTAAAGCCCATGACTGGGCAGAGGATGCTGTTTTTATCAAGACTGACCCAAAGCGCATTTTGGACAAGCCCTTCACCTCCCCTATCTTGTCCTCCTAATCGTCCACAAAAAACTGAGGCTTCATGGACATAAAAGATTCCCCATCAACACTCGTACATACGAGGTATCGGGGTGAATAAGCTTTACTGCCATCCTTAGACTCGCGTTCCTCCCATGTGTGGCCAGGGAGGGGAATGATTTGGGGTCATATTTCTTAGCATTGGAGTTAGACCACAAGCAAGAGATGACATACTACGTATCATGCTATGTCATCTGCCCTGATGCCATCCACTCCAACCAGGGGACCCTCCCCATGGGTGCCACCCAGCCTCAGCAAGGGCCACCTGTCAGGCTGGCAATCGTCGGGAGTCCTGATGCCCCAGGGAGACAGGCATCTATTCCACGGCATACGTGGGGAGTTAACGGCGCAGGCGTCAGCAGAGCGATCCCTGTGTTGGTAGGGGGTTACAACCAACAGGGTACATGGCGGCCCCACCATAACAGACTGGCTACCGTGCTGGATATGAGGTGCTAAGACGTCCAGGTCATCGTCGGTGCAGAAAGTGACAATGCATAGGGCATGGTGGAAAACGCACCCAGGGTGGGGTCCTCACCCTAGAGATGGAGAATGAGCAAGACTGCAATGCGACGATGAGAAAGTGCGTTAAAGATATCAATGCACGATGGACACTATGCACCATGTAAGGCGCCCTATCCTAATTGGTTCCTTCTTCAGAATATTGAGAAAGATGGAGGTCAAACCCAACAGGGGACCATCACATAAAGGCCGAAACATGTGAGATTCCTTATAGTCTTACGACAGGCAGGAATACCTCGAACCTATTCTAAACCATGAACCTGCAGGGGGATTTCATTAAAGATCTGCATGCAAACTGTACTTTATCTTTCAGGGGAGGAAAAAGCAGTTAGTTGTGCCCTCTATAAACGCCTTGACACATTTTCATTCAATAACACCAGTGCCAAGTATGAATGGATTAGTGTATCCCCATCTTTATATCTTGTTTAGGACATTCAGGGCAAATTAGGACACAAAATTGTAAAAGGACTGCTTGGTTGAAAAAAAATTGTAACTGACTAATTGCAGAAAACAATTCTCTACTTTTGCTGTACTTATGGCTTGGAAATAACAACAATCTGTTTTTGAGGAGGACGATGGAAAGGCTGCTGAAATAATGCAGATTCCACCTGCAACACGTAATGTGATTCAATCTCTTGTTGAAGAATTGTTCCACACAGTGGATGCAATTATGAGGAAATTGTCAGGCAACATAATTTGCAACAGCTCTTTGACATATGAGGTTTATCAGTGGAGCAGCATTCCTAAAATTCAGTCATTTTTACATTATCAGTTATTATCACTATGTTTTATGAATGATCAAGTATGCTTGGTATGCGGGACAATATGTAGAACAATGACCAGGATCATTTCTTATTTCATTCATTATGTCTAAACAAAACTAATAATTACTGTGAAGTGCCTGAATGCATTAGATTTCCTCAAGCGTGCATGGTGTAAGAAAAACATTTGTTTTCGTCATTCAACAGACACGATATCTTTTTGTGACAACTGTAGTGAATGGAAAAGGAACTGTTTAATTGTTAGCAAATTATACAACCCTCAAAAATTATCATAAGAAGTGTGTTCTACGAACTGTTATAAAAGGATATATGAATATGACATATTCCATTTCAAGAAATTCATCCCAACTGAAGGGAACTGACTGTTATTGGATACTATTTTTTTTCTTCTACCATTATCTTTCTACGAATTACACCTGAACAGTGACTCTGTCAATATGAACTGGAAATTACTCAACAAATTAATATTATGTTACTTTTAGGTATTGTTTACGTACTTCAATTTCCTGTATGCCTACTCTGGATTTTACTCTTCACAGCACTGTAGCCTTTTGTCATGGTTGCTTCTGCTGATTTGTGCACAAGGCAGAAAGGGCTGTACAAACTACTGCTTTTAGCAGTCCTTCATGCAGCAAAAATTAGTAAGAAACTTTTTTGAAACACTTAAAGTGTGTCTTAGCAGCTAAAATATCGATGGTGCATTTATTCTGGTGTATTCTCTCCATGTAAAAGATTGCAGCATAGATTTTCATGTGTCTGAATGGACCATTTCTTTGTCTGTAGTTCTACTTTTTCACGTGAACTGTAAAATAGAGAGTGCTAATCCCTACATGGAGGAGGCATTTGATGGCAGTCATTCATCAGATGAAGAAACGTACAACCACAGGTTCATATGTGCAGAACTAATGCATACATGCCACTGTCATCTTCAGGTGCTGTGGCCCACTGCGGCGAGCAGTAGTTTCTGCTGATGTGGATAGTAGAGATACAGAAGAAGTGTGGACAGGGAGGGGGACAAATAGCACTATATGTGGGGAAGACACTGTAATGCCTGTTGGTGGGTGGTGGGGGGAGGGGGAAGGGAAGCAGAGGTGAGTCTGGGGCACAGAAGGCTACAGTGGGAGCGGGGAAGGGGACAGAGGCAGGTGGAGTAATGGAAATAGTGAGAGTTGAGGTCATGGGGGTTATGTGAACAAAGGACATGTTACAGAGACAGTTCCCACCTCATGCTGCTAGCTACTCTAGTCTTGTTACCCATCTGTACCTTCCTCTCCTCTGAACAAGGAACATATGTAAACAATTTATTTGCGGGAAAGTATGTGTTTAGCTCATATTTTAATGCCTGACATAAGTAATTTGTCTGATACATCTAGTAACACAGCTGAGAAATTATCAAACCATTACTCTTTCAATTAAATCAAACATTAATTATCTGAACATATTAGTAAATAAAACATTAATGGAATTCACCTGAATATACAGCTCCTTCTTCACTGCCAACAACAAAGTTGTTGACATCACCATGTGGGAATGCAAGGCAAGTAGCTGCAACTGGTTTCCCTTGCTTATGATGCAGTTCCAGTGTTTCTTGTGGCTTTGACAGCATGTCAAGACTCCAAGAACATAATCTTCCATCAGTAGACACGCTGATGAGATTGTGGGCATTCTGAGTGCCTACTACACTCAAACAATATACAGGATGCTAGAAAAAAATACAATAATGACCTATGTATTTGCCAGTTTTAATGAGTTTGCAGCATTTTAGATTAAATACAGAATATTTCAATAAGCTGTATACCATTTTTATTAGGCTTCTACAACACAGGGTAATATTGTTTGAGAATGGTATGACTTAAAATCTAACTCACTGTATGAGCTGCTGATGACAATGGGGTTCGTTGAATTGGTGTCCTCTTCTGAACACGATTATCCCATAGCACAATCTGTCCAGAGTAGGTGCCCCCAAGAATGAGATTTGGGTGGAATCTGGCATCAAACAAAGGGAATGTACAAACACTTTAAAACATTGTTTCATCACTTTAATTGTAAATATTGGGTTACAAGTAGATTAAAGTAGCAATGTACCTGTGTCTTTAAAGTAATATGAGCACTGTATTCACGAGAGAAGTAGGGAAGGTAAACAAATGTGCAATAAAGAGGTATACAACCAGTAGCATTTAAAAATTTGTATTTACTCAGAGTTTAAATAATGATACACAAGCATGAGCAGAAAAATCACAAATCACAATTACTTTTAGTTTTTTTGTTAGTCCTTCCATTTTACACCAATCAACATTAATTATTTCAGAGGTATTCATAGTGTGTGTAGAAGTGAGCATATTCCCCACTGTGTTGACAGACTGCAGGTTTAGCTATATGGGTCGCATTATCCCAGGACGTTAATTAATACCCTTTCTCCCTTCCAAATGCTCAAAGAAGCTCAAGTTAGCAATTTATCCATCTCTTATACAATTTTAGTAAACAGGGCACAGGGAGAAATACAAACCACAAAGTAGTAGAAATGTATGGTGTGTGGGTTAAAACATTTGATGCAAGAATGTTGAAATTTGTTCATATATTCTAATAAACAGGTGGCAATTTTCACATTATGATCCAAACACACGTGGTTTTTAACAACATTGATTAGATGACACTTCCCTCCATATCACAAATTCTTGAGAATTTTTTTTATGGAAACTGCAACTATACATTGACATTTATGCAACAATGTGATTTTTTATCAGCAGTTGTGAAACAGTGCCAATGTCAACTTGTCAATTAAATGAATGAAAACTACTAACATATTTTAATGAGATGATAGTTGATAATTTATGTGTACTGCACCCGGAGAAAATCTACAACACTTATATAGTATCAACTGTTGTTTGATACTTCTCACAAGGAACTCAACTGTCAGTTACATTTTTATATTTCTATTGAACTTATTTTTAAGAACATCTACAATGGTACTTGTTGGTCAAGTTAAAATTACCTTGCAAAAATAGATGACATCACTGGAGACTGGCAGTGGAATATGTATTCAGGAGTTCTTTTCTTGAATTTTGTATTCCATATGAGGCATACACCATCTGGATCATTGGGTGAATCTTCATTATTGTGGTAGCTTGCAACAAGAAGTTCTGGAAATTGTGGGGACCAGTCCATTGAAGTCACACATCTGTTACGAGACCAGCGCTCATCATAGAACCAACGATTAAGGGAGAGCCTTGCATTAGATTTTTCATCCCTGTAAATGAGGATTGCTGCTTTGTAGGTGAATATACATACAGAACATTTTTAAAAACAACACTACAAAAGAATGCCTTCATAATCAACAATATTAGGAAAAGGACAGACTGCTACTCACCACATAAGAGGAAGCACTGAATCATAGAAAGCCACAATGTAAAGACTCCAACATATTTACGCTTTCAGAAAAAAAAAAAAAAAAATGTTCTTTGAAAACAGAAAACACACACACACACACACACACACACACACACACACACACACACACACACACACACACACACACGGCCACTGTCTCCAAGCACCACAACAGCCAGAGAAAGTGGCTATGTGTGTGCAAGTTGTACTTGTATGAAAGTGTGACCATTTTCCATTTTGTAAGGAGGATTTTTTGACTGAAAGTTCAAATGGCTCTGAGCACTATGGGACTTAACATCTATGGTCATCAGTCCCCTAGAACTTAGAACTACCTAAACCTAACTAACCTAAGGACATCACACACATCCATGCCCGAGGCAGGATTCGAACCTGCGGCCGTAGCAGTCGCGCGGCTCCGGACTGAGCGCCTAGAACCGCTAGACCATCGCGGCCGGCAGATTTGTCTGAAAGCTTAAATTTTTAGCTGTGTTTTCATTTAGCATGTCTGCTACCCACCACATAGAGAAAGTGTGGAGTTGCAACATATTCTTTTCATGTTTGATTTTGCCTTCATAATCAGCCGAATATCTCAAATGGTACCAACAATGCAATAATAATCACAGGCAATGCAAAAGGTTACAAAGCAAGAAATTCAATAGTCTCAGAAATTGTTAACTCAAATAATGAAAAGTAGAAAATCCATTGTCAACAGTACCATTTCAGTAAGAATGTATGGCCATAGAGTTTTCTATGCAACAATTTGCTGTTGAGTACCCTTTGGTATATAACGAAAGGATCTGGACATTTGTTTCACCATCCCAGTCACCTAGGTTGTTCTTTAACAACTAGAATTTTCAGAGATAAGAGAATTTCCCCAGTATGTATATGACTTTTGCCATTCACAAATCTTAATTTCAAAAGGTTTTCTTATACATGTGCCATTTCCATTCTTTCACATATTCTTATTTTCTACCATGTTCTCATTACATTTTGCAACATTTCCCTCTCCTTGTGAGCATCTGTCTCACTTTGACACTTTTTTCATTATTTCTTCAAACTATACCTTTCATCCTTCATTTTTTCCCTGTAGCTGCTTTTGAGATTAAGATTAAGATCTCATTGATCCAGTCTCAGCTGCACATCAATATTTGTAAGCAATATGTGCAGCAGACAATACAAAGTGTACAAGTCACTTGTATTCTGTATCACAAGGCTAATGATAGGAATGGTTCATTGTAGCTGAGCTTCAGTTGCAAGTTTCCTGTAGACACTCATTTGTCTCGAAGAGAGTTAAAAATGTACTTTTTCTCACTTTGCCTACAGTAATGTGCAAGAAACATGAAAACATTTCAAAAATTCATGTTAATACCTAAAATTTGATCTCTGCATACTACACTACCTTTTAAATTACATGTTTTATTATCTTTCTACAAAATGGTCATTTAATGAGAATGCCATACATAGAGTTACAGCCGAAAATGCACATTCTTCATAAAACATGTAAAATTTAAAATTAGTTTTACTGAATACTTACGTTCCTTCTTCATTATCTGTGACACCTGTGTAATCTGTATATATGTCTACAGATTCACACAATGCTCTTTCCATTATACGAGCAGAACGATCAAAAAATCTTTGGAAGTCTTCTGAAAGTATTATCATTTGTTTCTCTTCTTCTGACAATTCACGCACTAAAAACCAAAATAATTTGAATAAACCAATGAATACTATTCAGAATTAAGAATAACAGCTGATGCCAAAACAAACATTAGTTGAAAACCACTTACCTTATCACTAAAACCACAAGGCTATTAACAAAACTACATTGACGGGAAAAGCTGTGTCATTTGTTATGTCCTTTTAAATAAATGAGAAGTACTCAGACTGGACAGTGTGACAATTTTATCTGCTCAAAGGACTCAAAAGAATTGTTCAAGATTCAGATTACTACAGGTTGCAATCCTGAATTTCCCATAACTTATCTTTGTTGTATGTGACTGTGAAATGTTTTTTCTTTTGCTAATGGCACCAAATGATATTTTTGGTAGTTGTTTCGTTACCAACACTACCGAGAGTTTAGCTACCAGGATGTGTTGGAACTTCACAGAAGTATCATATCACAAGATTAGCTACGATAATGTAAAGACAACTCTTTTCCATGATTACAGAAGTAAATTTAGCCAATGAATTCTTGCACAAATCACAATTGCAAATTTGTCAACAGGTAAGTCATCTGAAATTGAAGAAACATTCTGCAGACACATTTTTGACTGAATGCTTTACACTCTTTGCATTTTACAAATTTTGCTGTTTTATATCTTTAACTATGCTCTTTATGAGCACCATATCCTGAAGTAATGAGCTTCTTACACAAAAATTACCTTTTCTTTGAACATTTTTTAAATGTTGCTGATGTAACATTCATCAACACTCAGCATTAATAAATTATTCCATTACATTTTTCGAACTCGGGAAGTGAGGGTGGTATGTAGAAAGTGAAAACTTTCCAAAATAGTGTGTCCTATGCACACTCATACCAGGATGTTCACCCGAGAAATTTGACGAAGAGACCACCAACCTTTTCAGACATGCGCTGACGGTGAATACTACGAGCAGACAGAAGGAGTAGCCATGGGGAGTCCACTCTCACCTGTTGGCGCAAATATGAACATGGAACATTTCAAGGAGGAAGCTCTTGAATCAGCACATCTCAAACCCATCTGTTTCTTTAGATATGTGGATGATAACTTCGTTATCTGGCCACATGAAAGAGAGAAACTGGCAGATTTCCTCACACATGTCAACTCCAGACACGAGAATATTAAGTTCACCATGGAGATTGAAACAGATGGGATGCTCCCTTTCCTAGATGTTTTGATTAGAAGATGAGGTGACGGCACTTTGGGCCACAGCATGTATAGGAAGAAGACGCACATCGATTTGTACCTACGTGAGGATAGCTGTCACCACCCAGCACAAAAAATTACATGCTCAAAACTCTTGTACACAGAGCTCACACCATCTCCGACAGCGACAGTCTCCAACAAGAATTGGACCATCTGAAGACCGTGTTTCGGAGGAATGGTTACAAGGAAGGGCAAAATTGGAAGGCTCTACATCCCACACCTGCAGCACTGGTGGAAACTGAAGATGAACCTCAGGAGGAGGTGGCCTTGGCTATTATTCCGTTTTGTGGGGCCTTATCCAGAAAAATTGGATGCGATTTACGTAAACTCCAAGTCAAAACCATCTTCCGTCCTCCTAGCAAAACCAAGAGCCTTCTTGGTAGTGTCAAGGACAACCTTGGTCTACGTAAATCAGGGGTTTATCAGATACCTTGCCAATGCGGTAGTGTATACATAGGTCAAAGCATTCGTGCCATTGAGGACCGATGCCGAGAACATCAACGGCACACTCGACTGCAACAGCCCAGTAAGTCGGCAATTGCTGAGCATTGCCTGTCGGAACTCAAAAGCATGGATTATGACCAAACCAAAGTCCTGACACAGATTTCCAAATACTGGGACTGTGTCATCAGAGAAGCCATAGATATCAGAGTAAGGGAGTCACAACTAAATCATGACAGCGGTTACATCCTTAGCAAGGCGTGGGAACCCGCGATCACCTGGATTAAGAAGAAAAAGGATATTTTCCAAAGTGTACCGACTTTGGGGGAGGAGGGAAGAAAAACGAGACCGGTGCTGGCACACCCTCCTGAACGAGAAGACATATGACTGAGCGCCCAGACGGCAGGAGAACGGACCTTATGCCTGGACCACGTGCGGACCGCACCGACTCACAGAAAGTGCCTGAGGGAGGAGACTGAGGGAGGAGCAGGAGGGGGATTGTCCTATATATACCTGGCGCCAGCCCATCGCCGGTCAGTACATCAGCGAACCTGATGATGGCAACGTGCCGAAATAGTGTATCCTATGTACACTGATACCAGGGTGTTCACCCGAGATTTATTTCGTCATAAAATATTCCTGGAGAAATTGAAGAATCAATAATAATAATAATAATAATAATAATAATAATAATAATAATAAATTATCATAGCCACTAACCTTGTTCCTGCTGCTTGGTTGCTTCGTGCTCAAGGCTTGTCACTGCTGGCTGCACTTCCTTCACTCGTGGCAGACCATGTGGAAGGATGCCTGGTGGGAGTTTGCTCTGGAAAAGTCCTCCACCTTCCAAATGCGGCAGCGAACCCTCCTCGTCTTCCGCTTGCGGATCGTCAAAGGTCAGAACTGCGGTGAATAAGCCTGGCCTTCTCCAGCCCATACTAGTCCCCTCACCTCACAACCACACAGGAGGGAAGAGGGGTGGCAGGGGGCAAAGGAGAGGGGGGAAAGGGGGCACAGAGGGGGGAAAGGGGGCACAGAGGGGGGAAAGGGGGCACAGAGGGGGGAAAGGGGGCACAGAGGGGGGAAAGGGGGCACAGAGGGGGGAAAGGGGGCACAGAGGGGGGGAAAGGGGGCACAGAGGGGGGAAAGGGGGCACAGAGGGGGGGAAAGGGGGCACAGAGGGGGGGAAAGGGGGCACAGAGGGGGGGAAAGGGGGCACAGAGGGGGGGGGAAAGGGGGCACAGAGGGGGGGGGAAAGGGGGCACAGAGGGGGGGGGGAAAGGGGGCACAGAGGGGGGGGGAAAGGGGGCACAGAGGGGGGGAAAGGGGGCACAGAGGGGGGGGAAAGGGGGCACAGAGGGGGGGGAAAGGGGGCACAGAGGGGGGGAAAGGGGGCACAGAGGGGGGGAAAGGGGGCACAGAGGGGGGAAAGGGGGCACAGAGGGGGGGGGGGAAAGGGGGCACAGAGGGGGGGGGGAAAGGGGGCACAGAGGGGGGGGAAAGGGGGCACAGAGGGGGGGAAAGGGGGCACAGAGGGGGGGAAAGGGGGCACAGAGGGGGGGAAAGGGGGCACAGAGGGGGGGAAAGGGGGCACAGAGGGGGGGAAAGGGGGCACAGAGGGGGGGTTAGGGGGCACAGAGGGGGGGAAAGGGGGCACAGAGGGGGGGAAAGGGGGCACAGAGGGGGGGAAAGGGGGCACAGAGGGGGGGAAAGGGGGCACAGAGGGGGGGAAAGGGGGCACAGAGGGGGGGAAAGGGGGCACAGAGGGGGGGAAAGGGGGCACAGAGGGGGGGAAAGGGGGCACAGAGGGGGGGAAAGGGGGCACAGAGGGGGGGAAAGGGGGCACAGAGGGGGGGAAAGGGGGCACAGAGGGGGGGAAAGGGGGCACAGAGGGGGGGAAAGGGGGCACAGAGGGGGGGAAAGGGGGCACAGAGGGGGGGAAAGGGGGCACAGAGGGGGGGAAAGGGGGCACAGAGGGGGGGAAAGGGGGCACAGAGGGGGGGGGAAAGGGGGCACAGAGGGGGGGAAAGGGGGCACAGAGGGGGGGGAAAGGGGGCACAGAGGGGGGGAAAGGGGGCACAGAGGGGGGGAAAGGGGGCACAGAGGGGGGGGGAAAGGGGGCACAGAGGGGGGGGAAAGGGGGCACAGAGGGGGGGAAAGGGGGCACAGAGGGGGGGAAAGGGGGCACAGAGGGGGGGAAAGGGGGCACAGAGGGGGGGAAAGGGGGCACAGAGGGGGGGAAAGGGGGCACAGAGGGGGGGAAAGGGGGCACAGAGGGGGGAAAGGGGGCACAGAGGGGGGGAAAGGGGGCACAGAGGGGGGGAAAGGGGGCACAGAGGGGGGGAAAGGGGGCACAGAGGGGGGGAAAGGGGGCACAGAGGGGGGAAAGGGGGCACAGAGGGGGGGAAAGGGGGCACAGAGGGGGGGAAAGGGGGCACAGAGGGGGGGAAAGGGGGCACAGAGGGGGGGAAGGGGGGCACAGAGGGGGGGAAGGGGGGCACAGAGGGGGGGAAGGGGGGCACAGAGGGGGGGAAAGGGCACAGAGGGGGGGAAAGGGGGCACAGAGGGGGGGAAAGGGGGCACAGAGGGGGGGGAAAGGGGGCACAGAGGGGGGGAAAGGGGGCACAGAGGGGGGGAAAGGGGGCACAGAGGGGGGGAAAGGGGGCACAGAGGGGGGGAAAGGGCACAGAGGGGGGAAAGGGGGCACAGAGGGGGGGAAAGGGGGCACAGAGGGGGGAAAGGGGGCACAGAGGGGGGGAAAGGGGGCACAGAGGGGGGGAAAGGGGGCACAGAGGGGGGGGAAGGGGGCACAGAGGGGGGAAAGGGGGCACAGAGGGGGGGAAAGGGGGCACAGAGGGGGGGAAAGGGGGCACAGAGGGGGGGAAGGGGGGCACAGAGGGGGGGAAGGGGGGCACAGAGGGGGGGAAGGGGGGCACAGAGGGGGGGAAGGGGGGCACAGAGGGGGGGAAAGGGCACAGAGGGGGGGAAAGGGGGCACAGAGGGGGGGAAAGGGGGCACAGAGGGGGGGAAAGGGGGCACAGAGGGGGGAAAGGGGGCACAGAGGGGGGGAAAGGGGGCACAGAGGGGGGGAAAGGGGGCACAGAGGGGGGGAAAGGGGGCACAGAGGGGGGGAAAGGGGGCACAGAGGGGGGGAAAGGGCACAGAGGGGGGGAAAGGGCACAGAGGGGGGGAAAGGGCACAGGGGGGGGAAAGGGCACAGAGGGGGGGAAAGGGCACAGAGGGGGGGAAAGGGCACAGAGGGGGGGAAAGGGCACAGAGGGGGGGAAAGGGCACAGAGGGGGGGAAAGGGCACAGAGGGGGGGAAAGGGCACAGAGGGGGGGGAAAGGGCACAGAGGGGGGGAAAGGGCACAGAGGGGGGGAAAGGGCACAGAGGGGGGGAAAGGGCACAGAGGGGGGGAAAGGGCACAGAGGGGGGGAAAGGGCACAGAGGGGGGGGAAAGGGCACAGAGGGGGGGAAAGGGCACAGAGGGGGGAAAGGGTACATAGTGGGGAAAGGGGGGTAGAGGGGTGAAAGGGGGGCAGAGGGGGCAGAGGGGTGAAAGGGGGGCAGAGGGGGCAGAGGGGTGAAAGGGGGGCAGAGGGGGCAGAGGGGTGAAAGGGGGGCAGAGGGGTGAAAGGGGGGCAGAGGGGTGAAAGGGGGGCAGAGGGGGCAGAGGGGTGAAAGGGGGGCAGAGGGGTGAAAGGGGGGCAGAGGGGTGAAAGGGGGGCAGAGGGGTGAAAGGGGGGCAGAGGGGTGAAAGGGGGGCAGAGGGGTGAAAGGGGGGCAGAGGGGTGAAAGGGGGGCAGAGGGGGGAAAGGGGGGCAGAGGGGGGAAAGGGGGGCAGAGGGGGGAAAGGGGGGCAGAGGGGGGAAAGGGGGGCAGAGGGGGGAAAGGGGGGCAGAGGGGGGAAAGGGGGGCAGAGGGGGGAAAGGGGGGCAGAGGGGGGAAAGGGGGGCAGAGGGGGGAAAGGGGGGCAGAGGGGGGAAAGGGGGGCAGAGGGGGGAAAGGGGGACAGAGGGGGGAAAGGGGGGAACGTTGGGAAACGGGGGAAAGGTGCGAAAGGGGTGGAAGGGGGGAAGGGGGGAAAGGGTGGGAAAGGAGGGGAAAGGGGGAGGGAGAATATCCCACCACCTTATGCTACAGAATGGCCCATGTTTCCAATCTATAACCATATACCATTTACAGCCATTTACAGACGTCAAATAGTATTGGCATGGATTTTTTTCCCTTTACATTAGAGAGTACTCGAGTAAACAAACTTCATATGATGTAGTGTTGAATTAAACACTTTGATAAATAACAGCCGTTCGGACTTCAGATGAATATGAATAATCACACAACAATCACCATTAAGACATACAGAGATTCTAATGGAGGAAAAAGACATAATGCTGCTTATTGTAAAGAAGACACATCAAGTCGTTGGTGGTTGTATGTGCATGAGATTGTGTGTGTGTGTGTGTGTGTGTGTGTGTGTGTGTGTGTGTTTCTGTGTGTTTTTTTGCTGAGAAAGGCAGTAGCCAAAAGCTGTATGTGAGTTTCTTTTGATTATGCCTCACTGGAACTTGACATGTCTTGTTGGAATCTGTCTTTTCCAACATTGTTGATATTCCTACCTGGAGTTCCCATTGTTGGAGAGATTCTAATGTGTTCTTCACTTATTACTTCCCTTATGTTTATTTTTGAAGAGCAAGACTGATTATTGGTAGGGCTACATCTTACTTACAGTCCAGCAGTAGTTGTTTATAATTTCAAGGTTTAATGACTTACATTTTCTGAAAACCTAAATGCTAAATGAATGTTTTTGCAGCACGTCAATGCAACAATCTGCTCACATATCCTGCCACATCAATCTTTAGTGCATCTGCGACATTTGAGAGGGTACATACTTTCCTCACGTCTTCTGGCAAAGTGCTAGTAACACAAGTACTTCAGCAGAAAATGGAAGGAGAATATATATGCTTTCTGAAATGTTGCAGACACACTGTGAAATGACACGGTGAAATAAAAGAAGATTTTACTGCATGATTGTATTGTCAAATGAATATTCTGTAACACTAAAAACTTTATCCTGATAGAGGTAGGTATTGCGATTAAACAAATATTCATTGACATCCCTAAAAAATCTGAGACAGCGGTCATTCTAATAATAAATATTTATTAAATCTTACACAAGCTACAAATATGGAAACATGGGCCAAATGTACTCTCCACCCATTTCATAAATTTTTGTTTTGTATGGCCACCAGGTATCTTATTTTTACCAATATTAGGTAGTTATATGAACAATAATGGAAAATACTACCATTACATTGCAAATTCAAACAGCCAGAAACATTCATCTTCAAAGTAAGCCGCACATATGAGTTTGCAATGTGAAACAGAAGCATTTATCTTCTTACTGTTTTGAAAGAGAATAACTGGTGCTCATACTCAATATAGGTTAATATATCCATCTGACAAAAGAAACTAACTACTGCAAAAGGAGATCAGATTTGTTTAATATTTTTAAAGACTATTTCTGTATAAAACTTATGTTGAAAAAATTAAAGTATCTTGAACATTTCAGTTGCAAATTTCCTATTATTGAACAATTTCCAACTGACTTACACTGAAACTACTGATATAATGAATGTGTGTGTTTTAGATTGCCAAAATTAGATAATGGATCTGCAGCTCTATACTGGTTTCACTGATAAACTAAAAAAAGTGTTAAAATGCAACACTTGTGCGTGCAAATAAGCATAAAATTTAAGCATTATGTGTGGTAGTACAGAATAATGCAGCTTCTATGAACATTCAGTTTTAATCTAAAATATTGTCAACCACATGCAATGTCTTCTGCATGTTTGTATATTTAAGATACATGCACCAACACTCACTCCCTCTCTCTCTCTCTCTCTCTCTCTCTCAAACACACACACACACACACACACACACACACACACACACACACACACACACCAATGCTGGAATAAGTTGTTTTATTTATGCCAATAGAGAAAATAGCTAGTGGAAAGATCTTTAAAAATCAAGGGAGGAAAAGCCATAATTTGCTATCAAAACATTGGATACAGCACAATTCTTTTCTTCAGAACTACAGTAAAGGAAAATTTTGCTCTACTTTTACTTAGTAGTCATAATTATGTTGCTACATTTTTAGATCAGTTCTCCAGTTGAACATTCCGAAGGCATGCAAAAAAATTGGAGGCAGATGATTATATGTAAATGAATACATTCAACTAGTTCGGAAAGCATCAGCAGGTAACTGAGAGAAAGTGCAACATCAAAAAGCTAAAAGCTGATGCAAAAAGCAAATTAATAATGTGCACTTTGTATGTGCCATTCTAGACAAGGGTACCAAATGTTATGCACAAAGCCTCCCTTTAAACATTTTGGGACTGCCAGTAATATCACAAACCCATGATCTGTTCTTTTAAGTTGGGCAGAAAACAATTACATGAAAACCAAATTTGTATGTAAACTGTTGCAGAAATATGGTCAAATTAAAAAAGAAAATACCAAACAAATTATTCTTCTTTATATGCCTTAGTTCCAGTGAGAAATTTCTGAGCATGTACATATGGAACACAGCACTGTATGGATGTGAATTGTGGACTGTGGGAAAACTAGAAAAGAGGATCCAAATGTCTGAATAGTGTTATACAAGAAGGATGAAAATGGAGTTGAGTGATAGGTAGGAAATGAGAAGGCTCGCCAAAGAATTGGAGAGGAAAGGGATATGTTGAAAACACTAGCAGCAAGATGGGATAGGACAACAGGACATATGTTAAGACATCAGAGAATAACTCCCATTGTAGCAGAGGTGGCCATAATGGGCAAAAACTGTTGGAAAAGACAGAAGCTAGAAAACATCCAAACATAATCAGAGATATTGGCTGTAAGTGCTTCTCTGAAATGAAGAGGTTGGCACAGGAGATGAAGTTGTGGTGGGATACACAAAAGCAGTCAGGAAGTGGATTGGGGAGGGGAGGGGGGGGGGGGATGACAAAAAAGGAAGAACCTACGATCATGCTATGTGCTCCTCTCTTTCGTGCAAAAGCTACCCACATGAGACAACACAGCAGTACGAGAAACTCATTTGCCACTGTTTCTGACACGATTTTTCAAATGTTTATTTTAATTAGAAAGTATAATAATTACTGTTCCATGGCCTTGCTACATCAAACTGTGCCAATTATAGGAACAGAAAAATAATGATCTAAGGAATGATGTGCCCTCTGACCATACAAAATGAATTTTTTGTTAAATAGATAAACTTGGTTAGGTAATTGAAACAAACATTACAGTATCAATAGTAAATGCAAAAATTTTAAAGGCTGTAAAAACTCTATTCATTCTCATATTTTTAACATGCAGAGAATACTAGTGCCATTGGGTTCATGCAGAGCTTTAACAAATGAGAAACAAATCACAACAACTATGGGAGCTATAAAGCCCGACTCGATCAGAGAAAACATAGAAAACTGAGTTTAATAATAGTTCATAAAAATGAAAACCCAAATTCTAAATTTCCATGAATTAATTCATTCTTTTATTCAAATTGTGGAGCTAAGAGCAGAAGCGGAGCAGACACCAGAAAAAGATGAATAGAATGGCAAGTTTACAAATTTAGTTACATGTCTGCTGGTTTACATGTTTCATAATATTGATGTTATCTTCTCTGTGTCCTTTTACTCCATTACAACAAAACAACATTTGGGTTTACACTTTCTGTGTTTCTATCACCAGAATGCCATTTCATTTTTCTATTACCATCACTTAACTGATCTGATTGTCCCGCTTTTCAGTGCCATGCTTGTACAAAAAGTATAACAATCAACACAGAATGGGATGGCATTTAATACTGAGGAAATCCTCATGCATGGCATTAATGATTGATAGTAAAGAGAGAAAATAACATTCCATAAAAATAATTAATAATAGGTGATCATGCATGAATATCAGGTCCATGGAAACACAGTACTGCTGTAATTTCCTGGTAAGGGTTCCCAGGTATGCATGGAAAGAATAATGAACTATTGTAATGAGATGTGAGAAATCATTCTAGCAGAGAAATCAGTACTGGCACAAATTAACATATACCATGAACAAAATTAGAAACATAAGTGCAGCAATAACACAAAATAACAATTCTAATACATAATATTTTCAAAATTGTTGGCATTCAAGCACGGAAAATTTCAATATTATGTTAACATAACCATTTGGTTTATTTAAACAAATTATAATTACAGTCTGAAATAGCACAGGAACACAACAACAACAATCAGCACACACATTAATGAAGGTACACAATATAGGTAACCATCTGAATACTATCTGAGTAAAAAAGTAAACATTTTGCAATTACATCCTAGCACAAATCTCGATTTTGTAGGAACAGAAGCAGCATAAAATAACTCACAGGCAAGCACAGCTAAGCCAGAGCAAATACAATGCATGCTGTCAGATCAGTACTTGACTCATTATCACAAAATTAATTTTAATATATTCAGTGGTGTTTTACAATGCATGCTGTCAGATCAGTACTTGACTCATTATCACAAAATTAATTTTAATATATTCAGTGGTGTTTATCTCTGCAAGGGTACATAAAGCCTAAAAGCAGTACTTCAGATGCCTCTGTCCCACTGTCTCATGTGCCAACCTCTTCTCCCACTTTCCAACCTTTTATTTGCATTTCACCATTCTGTTGATTATTTGTAACGTATCAGGCATCCAAAATCAATCCCTACATAATTCTTAGTAATAGACTCATTACTGTCCTACCTTTAAAAGATTTTTTAGCAGTTTTTACTTTGTGCTTCTTTCTCTTATTTTCGACACAGTTATTAATGTTCATAAATTCTTCTACTACTTTGCCATTAAGGTTTAATTTCTGCAGGCAGCAATACTCTTGGCAACAGAGATTCATGTAGCTGAACAAGCAATGAAGTAGGCATGGTAAACTTAATTGCTGTCTAGGGATCCAAACCAATGCCTCCCAAGTAAGGAAAGTTAAGAATGAATTTGAATGAGCATCCTGCTACTTATAAGGATGTCATTGCAGTACATTCCTCAAAACTATTTTGTAATGTTATTTGCACTATGCCATGCTAAGAGAAATTTACATGTAATATTAACTCATTTTCTTTTAAAAATACAGAGCATTCGCTATAATTTCGAAATCTGGATAATGATAGTTAATAGAAAGCTATCTTTAGCACATATATAATAAATCTTAGGAACAGAGGCACAATCTTGAACAACAAGTATTTAAAGGACAGAAGTTAATCTATAAGTCATATAGTTCAGATGAGAACAGAACAGCAAGTTTTGAACTGTAGTGCTACAGAGTAATGCTGAAAATTGAACAGGTGGATCCATTAACTTATGAGAGGGTACAGAATCGAACTGGGAAAAAAGGAGTTTGTGGCACAACCTGACTAAAAGTAGAGCTTAGTTGATATGACACATCTGGAGGTGTGAAGGAATGATCAGTTTGGTAACGGATGGAAGTTCATGGGGAATGGAGTGGGGAAGGGTGTGGGGGGGGGGATGTCCAAACTATAAAAGAGAGACCATGGGATGAATACAGAAATTAGGTTCAAACGGATGCTAGTTGCAATACGCATTTGTAGATGAAGAGGTTCCAACAGGATAAAGTGGTGTGGAGAGCTATATCAAATCAAATCAGTCTTTGGGCTAAGGACAATGACAACAACAGCTAAATTATGAAAGTTATTGGGTATGTGAACAGGTGTTAGACAGGGAGATGGTCTATCCCCTATTTTATTCAATTGTGTTCTTGAAAAGATGATCCAAGAATGGGAAGAACAACTCACAGAGAATGGAGTAAATGGACAGGTGAAATTCAACTATAAAAACAATAGCTCCCTACTTAGCAATCATATACAACCGCTCGTCACCAATAGATCTGTACCTACAGAAAATTGCGCAGGTTGCACCAGTGTTTAAGAAGATTAGCAGGAGTAATCCATCGAACTACAGACCTATATCATTGACGTCGGTTTGCAGTAGGGTTTTGGAGCATATACTGTATTCAAACATTATGAATCACCTCGAAGGGAATGATCTATTGATACGTAATCAGCATGGTTTCAGAAAACATCGTTTTTGTGCAACGCAGCTAGCTCTTTATTCGCACGAAGTAATGGCCGCTATCGACAGGGGATCTCAGGTTGATGCTGTATTTCTGGATTTCCAGAAAGCTTTTGACACAGTTCCTCACAAGCAACTTCTAATCAAGCTGCGGGCCTATGGGGTATCATCTCAGTTGTGGGACTGGATTCGTGATTTCCTATCAGGAAGGTCGCAGTTCATAGTAATAGACGGCAAATCATCGAGTAAAACTGAAGTGATATCAAGTGTTCCCCAGGGAAGTGTCCTGGGACCTCTGCTGTTCCTGATCTATACAAATGACCTGGGTGACAATCTGAGCAGTTCTCTTAGGTTGTTCACAGATGATGCTGTAATTTACCATCTAGTAAGGTCATCCGAAGACCAGTATCAGTTCCAAAGCGATTTAGAAAATATTGCTGTATGATGTGGCAGGTGGCAATTGACGCTAAATAACGAAAAGTGTGAGGTGATCCACATGAGTTCCAAAAGAAATCCGTTGGAATTCGATTACTCGATAAATAGTACAATTCTCAAGGCTGTCAATTCAACTAAGTACCTGGGTGTTAAAATCACGAACAACATCAGTTGGAAAGACCACATAGATAATATTGTGGGGAAGGCGAGCCAAAGGTTGCGTTTCATTGGCAGGACACTTAGAAGATGCAACAAGTCCACTAAAGAGACAGCTTACACTACACTCGTTCGTCCTCTGTTAGAATATTGCTGCGCGTGTGGGATCTTTACCAGGTGGGATTGACGGAGGACATCGGAAGGGTGCAAAAAAGGGCAGCTCGTTTTGTATTATCACGTAACAGGGGAGAGAGTATGGCAGATATGATACGCGAGTTGGGATGGAAGTCATTAAAGCAAAGACGTTTTTCATCGCGGCGAGATCTATTTACGAAATGTCAGTCACCAACTTTCTCTTCCGAATGCGAAAATATTTTGTTGAGCCCAACCTACATAGATAGGAATGATCATCAAAATAAAATAAGAGAAATCAGAGCTCGAACAGAAAGGTTTAGGTGTTCGTTTTTCCCGCGCGCTGTTCGGGAGTGGAATCTTAGAGAGAGAGTATGATTGTGGTTCGATGAACCCTCTGCCAAGCACTTAAATGTGAATTGCAGAGTAGTCATGTAGATGTAGAATCTTAGGATTTAGTGTTTGGTTTTTGCCGACAATCTTGCAATACTGTCTGGAGACATTGCAATAGTAAAAAGGAAAATTAACATTTTGAAAAGAACCACAGAGAAAACAGGCCTTCAAATATCTTATGCAAAAATAATATATTGATAAACAAAAGATGCTCCAAAATTTCATGAACATAAATTACTGATTAATTATGTCAATAAATTTGAATATCTTGATCACTATGTTACAATAATAAGGTTAGAACATTTATAAGTATCTGAATGCCTGGATTTGATGAAGACGGGAGAAATAGGAAAGATGGAAAAGAAAGGGAGGAAAATCCTAAGACAAGTACAGGGACCAATAAAACACAACAATGAATACAAGAGCAGGTGTAGTGAAGATCTGCACAAGAAAACTGAACAACTAAATGTAATGACGAGAAACTTAGAATGATGTTTTTCAGCTATCTGGCTCGAATAATGGAAGCAGGATTTGCAAGAGAATTTTTGAACATGTCAACCACAAAAAATGTTCCTGGTGCAAGTTGCTCTCTGAAAGAGAGAGAGATTAAAGAATATGAAATTTTGAACACAGATACATTTTCATAGAAGGTTTTAGATATATATAAACTGGAACAAAGTGGCCAGAAGTTCAGAAACAACAGCACTCTGATGTACTGAAAATGTATTGGAAAAACTGGAAATTTAATTAAAAGTATTTATTACACACACACACACACACACACACACACACACACACACACACACAAATACCAGTACTCAGACTGCTACAAATCCACAGCAGTGCTGTAGAAAAATGAAGGACATGGTGGGTGTTCAGCAGAGGCATTGCTGAATAGTACCAGCATGACACCAAAGTAGTCATGAATCCCCAGTTTCTGTAGAAGCTAGAGGCAACATTCACAAATATAAAACATGTTAAAAATTGTTGTTTTAGTTGTAAGAAACCAGCAGCAGAAGCTGTGAGTATGACAATATTAACAATATATGACTAACTGCAGCTCATGAGTGGACTGAAAAATGATTAACAACAAAAATGGGTTCACAAAGTTTCTTCAGATACTGCCCAATGCTAGTATGTTAATACATTCAAAATAATTCTGTAAGTGAGGGTCTGGTATGAAATATACTTTTGATTGTAGCTATACTCAAATTTTTGAAACCGAGACTACATAGGCATAGTGAGCATAATCTGAACTTGTCTCACCAGTTGTTGAACGTTTAAGAGGAAACTCCTAATGATTTCTGTTTTGGAATGTGTGTGTGAGTAAAAAAAGAGTGCACAAGCATTCTGAAAGAAACATTTACAATATAAACACTGATAATGTAGGGAGATTAAATCTATATTTTGAAGTATCCCATTTATAAGACAGACAGGGAAGAAAGTTTTACTTTTGTCTAACAGATGTTTACTGCTCAGAAAATAGATATGAACCTCAAATTTTTATTTTCATGTAATTTACAATGTCCTACCAGTTCAAACATGTGAGGCAATACTAACCTTACGACTTATCTTAGAAGAAAGATTAAGAAAAGGCAAACCTACATTTCTAGCATTTGTAGACTTAGAGAAAGCTTTTGACAATGTTGACTGGAATACTCTCTTCCACATTCTAAAGGTGGCAAGGGTAAAATACAGGAAGCGAAAGGCTATTTACAATTTTTACAGAAACCAGATGGCAGTTATAAGAGTCGAGGGGCATGAAAGGGAAGCAGTGGTTGGGAAAGGAGTGAGACAGGGTTGTAGCCTATCCCCGATGTTATTCAATCTGTATATTGAGCAAGCAGTAAAGGAAACAAAAGAAAAATTCGGAGTAGGTATTAAAATTCATGGAGAAGAAGTAAAAACTTTGAGGTTCGCCGATGACATTGTAATTCTGTCAGAGACAGCAAAGGACTTGGAAGAACAGTTGAATGGAATGGACAGTGTCTTGAAAGGAGGATATAAGATGAACATCAACAAAAGTAAAACAAGGATAATGGAATGTAGTTGAATTAAGTCGGGTGATGCTGAGGGAATTAGATTAGGAAATGAGACACTTAAAGTAGTGAAGGAGCTTTGCTATTTAGGGAGTAAAATAACTGATGATGGTCGAAGTAGAGAGGATTTAAAATGTAGACTGGCAATGGCAAGGAAATCGTTTCTGAAGAAGAGAAATTTGTTAACATCGAGTATAGATTTAAGTGTCAGGAAGTCGTTTCTGAAAGTATTTGTATGGAGTGTAGCCATGTATGGAAGTGAAACATGGACGATAACTAGTATGGACAAGAAGAGAATAGAAGCTTTCGAAATGTGGTGCTACAGAAGAATGCTGAAGATGAGGTGGGTAGATCACGTAACTAATGAGGAGGTATTGAATAGGATTGGGGAGAAGAGAAGTTTGTGGCACAACTTGACTAGAAGAAGGGATCGGTTGGTAGGACATGTTTTGAGGCATCAAGGGATCACAAATTTAGCATTGGAGGGCAGCGTGGAGGGTAAAAATCGTAGAGGGAGACCAAGAGATGAATACACTAAGCAGATTCAGAAGGATGTAGGTTGCAGTAGGTACTGGGAGATGAAGAAGCTTGCACAGGATAGAGTAGCATGGAGAGCTGCATCAAACCAGTCTCAGGACTGAAGACCACAACAACAACAACAACAACACCAGTTCAAATACAGCATAGTTTAATACAAAAAACACAATGTCTTCAATTTGTTGAACTTCATTAAAACTGCTTTCATCTCTGCTATTACAGAATTATTTATCAGTTCTGCATGACCTCTCCTATTATTTAATTGTCCCAAGCATGTGCTAACAATGATGGTTTTGCATTTTTCAGTGCTGGATCAGGTGAAGGACTACCTCACACCTTTTCCTCTTCAGTGGGAAGTGGGGGTGGGGGAGGGGGCAAGTGGAGGATCTTTAAGAAGCCACAAGAGTTGACCTTTCCATAAAGAAGTTTTGTGTTAGCCGTGTGGTTGTAACAGAGCTTAGTGACATCACCCGAAATATGGTGACACCATTACATCACTGTATTTAAATATTAACAAGAAACCCCTCAATATTTGGACATCTGTACATTCATTCCCCATTTGATACATTACATTGTCTTTCATCTCTGTTCAATGTTGAGCATGTAATTATGAGATAACCTCCTTGTATCAGATGTCTACTGATGTGGCTACCAGGAAATAAACAGCTATAAGCAGCCCACAAAATTTAACAGATTGTCCTCACAAGGTTTAACAGAATTTTTTTTTCTATGTACAGATTTTTGTCAATGGGTTACTAATATTTTATAATGTTGTGGTAGACATCTGTTCCACAACTGCTTCTCTCTCAGTTAAATTAATCCTTCCCTCTCAAAAACCAAAAAAAGTTTGGGGGCTTATAAATGAAGCTCTAAAAAAGGTAACCCATTGCCATTTGACAGATGCATACTTTAAATTTGTGTTACTTAAGAAAGGAGCATGACAAACACAGAGTTACAAGACACAAAAAACTAAAGAAAAACTGATTTGTACCTACAAATAGATGTTGTAATGCCACAGGATGACTTTTCCTTGCAGAGATCAACCACTTTCAGCAGTTAACTCAGGAGACTTCATAAGCAATCTAAGCAATACAGCTTTGCTCAGCTGAGCTTATGTCTTGCCTGTGATACTTCCACGTGCAGCATAATGTCGTGCACATGCTTTGAATCTGTTTCATGTCCTATGGGACCTACCTGTGAATTCGTCTTCCCATTCTAAACCAGGATTTAGATTGTACTCGTCTTGAAAGGATGAAAAAGAAAAATCATATCAATACCACTGTAACATGAAGTGTTAAAATTTAATTTAGTAGGACACAATGCATTTGTTTTTGTAAAAAAGCCACTCATGACTATCTATACCACATGCTGTCAAACTGCATGAAATCATGCTTTCCCATTAGTATTACTGGAACAAAAGTGATTAAGTAATTGCAGTGCTAAGTCATCCACATATTCCCATAAACAGAAAAGCAATCTATGGGGTGTAACGTCTAGCCCTCTTTCCAAAGGTGGTTTTCTTCCTGTCTTACACCATTCTACAAAAGCCGCATTATCACTTCTTCCATTAAAGTTACCACAAAAATACGATGCAAATGGAACAATTGCAATAAAATCTTTTTACAGCTCCATAACAGTGGTATCAGGAAGATGTAATTATTTATCTGACATTCATAATGAAAAAAACGGGCAAGTGAAATATACAATGCTTCATAAGAGGAAAAGAAATTTGCAGAAATGAATGCCAGCAGACAAAAATTTGAATGACAGATACCTTTAAATCCGGCAAGAATAACATGCAGACTGACTGTGTAAGTGAGTGTACACTCAACGCTTGTTACAAATGTGGGAAGAACACAAGTAAGCCATTCAATCAGTGAAAAGATTTTCGAATTTAGCAGGTAATGTGCCAAGCACCTCATACTGTCAACATCCAAACTAGTTTCTCTGTTAAATGAGTCAAAACTAATACCTCTACTCCTATTCTCACTGTTTTCTATATTTTATACTCTTAAATTAATGCGATAGTTCACACTATGCTAATTCACTTGACAGTAATTCTTAATATGTAATAGAAAATGAATACTTAGCAAGCTGACTATACAAATAACTGTGCAATTTTTTAGTACATTCTTAGAAGAAATTTAACGCAAAGATGTATTCAACTATCTTTTATAACTACTTGCAGTTCAGAAGAGAATTTGTTTTATATATATTAATGGTTTTTGTCTTAATATGTAAAATTATAAGCAACCAATAAGAAAAGGTATAACTGGATAAGATTTGAGTGACCAATAGGCAAATAAAAGCCTGGTGTTTATTCGAGGTAAAATATTAAACCCGTGTTCTCCATCACAGAGTGCATGCATTCTTCATGGAGGATGTGTGTGAAAGCTGAGTTACAACAATGATCTTAATTTTATATGCTTGTATACTATTTTTTGAAAGGTTGTCTGATCTTGTACTACTATAAATTTACAAATTACTTTCTTATCAGGTTCTGACATGACTGTTTCTCACTTACATCTCATAGTTCTGTCACTGCACATAACTGTATATTTGGACAAAGAGAGATTTAGAAATAAGAAAAACATTAGAATAGCCTTTTTTAACATGTGTGTAACAGTATAGTAAATCAGCGCTGTAATATCTGCAACCATACATACGAAATGGAATAACCCAAATTTAAATTGATGGAAAATTTGCAATGAACGGTATTATGTATCTGAGGACAAAGTATTCTTTCTAAGAAAAAGAATAAGCACAGAGTAGAAGTCAGCCATGTAGGTAAGGAAGATAACTTGCTATACTTTTATTTTACTCTCTCTCTCTCTCTCTCTCTCTCTCTCTCTCTCTCTCTCTCTCTGTGTGTGTGTGTGTGTGTGTGTGTGTGTGGGCGCGTGCGCAAGGAGTACTTTTCTCCTATGTACATAAACAGGGCAATGTTCATGGTCTGTTTATCACAATTACACACTCTTATATGTACATTAATTTCTGCACTAACAATTCCATATATCTACTCGTTTCCAAGAAATTCTTAGATATATTGACAAAAACTTGTTCTCAAAAATGATAAAGTATTTCATTACATCTGATGGAGAAATCCATATTATTTGCAGAATCTCTGAAAATAATGTAGTGTTCTTCTATGATTAGGTATTTTGATTTATTAAGTATGCACTAGTAAACTCCAGATTCTTTAAAGAATCAAACTCCAACAGCTTCAGACATCTGATTACTTTGCAAATGAGATAATGTCTTAAATTTTTGACATTACACATCTAACAAGGAGAGATCCACAGCAATAGGATTTACTTTTTGAAACCGCCTATACTGTGACGTAGGTTAATATCCCAGCTATTACACCCTCCAGCCATTCACCATGGTAGGCCCTCAATTGTGTTACTGACAAGAAAAATTCAGATTTTTGCATGACACTCAATACCATTAATATACTACAATCATGTTGACTGGGTGCATGGTGTAATCGACAGGGTAAGACATTGATTTGGAGAAAGCCTATGTTCAAGTCTGGTCAGGTACTTCAATTATTATTATTATTATTATTATTTTAAATTTTTACTGAAATTAGTTTGATCATTATTGACTGCTTTAAACGTAATTTTATATTTCTATCCTTTGTCACATCATTTCAGCTTCTTCATTTGCTCTCATTTTTCTTCCTGTCATTCCTTTTCCACTTGAAATCTTTGGTCACATGGTCTTAATTAATTTTATGTATTAATTTCAATTTAATTTATTTCATCATCCGATTTTTTTTTCATGTTACTGCAGTCATTATTTCTATTACTCATTTTTCTTGATTTTCGTTTTACTTACAATCCCTTCTTCCACTTTAATCGTCATCTGTGTTATTTTGTCTATAAGGCAATAGGAATTTAGGCTATGTTTTAAATGTTTGTATGACGATTACCATCCACAAAAAAAATTTTACATCTTGTAATGAAAAATACATTTTTTACACCATTGCACTGTCACTATAAATAGACTATTTCTTCTTTTGTTTTTAAACTGATAGTCATTTTCAAATATTTAAATATAGTTAAGTTCATATTCATAAAAGTTTCCAGTGGAAAAAGAACGATATAAAGAAAAATTAGAACAAATGTTGAAATCCATATGATGATTAAAATGTGACAAAGGAAGAGAGATGAAAAGTTACTTTAAAACCAAGAAAATGAATAAAAATAATGATTAAAGTCATTTTGATATAGATTTAAAAATTAAAAATAAAAATAGGGTACTTGATGAGATTCAAACCACAATCCTCAGCATGCAAAGGCCTTATCTTAACAATTAGACCATGCCACAAGACTACAGAAATCTTCTCTTTTAACACTATTGAGTGTCCCATCCTCTTTGCAAGTGAGGAAAAGTTTAGAGAAGGTATGAAATTATGTTTGATGTTCATTGGAAGTCAGCCAGTGTTTTCATCACCGAACACTGGACGAGTGTAGTTTGGGTAATTTGCACTCCTTTTAAACAAAAGTTGGTTTTTCACACATTTCAATGTTTATGGCATATCTCTAGAACTGTGTGTCATACAATGATAGAATTTCGCAAGTACATTCGGTGGTATGTGTAGACACTGTCTGCAAAATGTGCTACAAAAGATTTAATAATAATGTACTAAATGAAAATGTCATGCCAGATGGTGAAGTTTTCTTTGCAAGAACAGCGAAAATGTAGTAAGTGATAAACTTTTTTTCTTTCGTTATTGTGAGTCCATTGTGTGTGTGTGTGTGTGTGTGTGTGTGTGTGTGTGTGTGTGTGTGTGAGAGAGAGAGAGAGAGAGAGAGAGAGAGAGAGAGAGAGTGTGAAAGTTCAATAAAGGTATGAAGTTATATTTAAAGTCTGTTGCTAGTTGCTAAGTGCTCTCATTATCGAATACTACACAAATATAGTCCTGGTAAGTGGCGTACCGTTATGCTGCCTCAAGCCATACACAGTTTTTCACTGTAATACTAGTCTTACTGTGATGAACTTTTACGTAAGATTATAGTGCTTAGATCATGAAAGCATTTAAAATGTTTAGATTTGGGCTATAATTATAACAAATAATGAAAACAAAATTTTTATTGCCAATGAAAGCTGAGAGATGGGCAACCTGCCACTGGGACTGCGCACCCCACGAACTGCGTTAGCCATTTTATAAGGTAGCACATCCTAACAACTTAGTCAGAAACGTGTAGGTGTACTCATTTGTTGGAGACAACACAAACAGTGCATATACAACAGCAATAAAGATGTCTCCATGTGATGTTTTGGTAAGCTTCAGTATCACTCATTTTTATTTACCAACCTTGAACATTCTGCAGAACAAGACATCCTCAGATATCTTGGTGCAACAGAATGGGATTTACAGTTACTTCATGTGGTGGAGAGCCATTTGCCAAATAGATAAAAATAATTTTGCAATTCCTTCATATCTGTTCCCATCTGTGATGGATTTGTGAATGATGTAGGTCAATGAAAAACACCTTGAGAATTATCCCCTGGAATGTCAGTGTTTGCACTAAACGTATGACAATTCTGATATGAGGAGGAAGACTGGAGATGCCAGGCACATATTTGGACCCCTTCAGGTCTAAATCAAATTTTAGTGCAAGACCAAAGGATGTCCGTTTTTCCTCAATCATTATGTATGCATAACACTGCCAACAAAAATAGGCAATAATGTCTCTATGGAGCTCATAATTTTTGTAGAAGGTACCCACATGCAGGAAAAGGGGCAGCACTGAATGAAGTGGCAGCAGGAGGTGGGCAAAACACAGTCGGCAGCCAAGCAGACATAGTTGGTGTCCATCATAGCCCAAAAAGAATATGGTACTGAGGTAAGAAAAATTATTAGGGGCCTGCTACACTGGTACGTTGGAGGTACAAGAACCAAAGAGAAAAAAGTCAACAGACATGTCTTCTCACACAGCTACCCACAGATACACTACGCACAGAATTAAAGAAGTGAATTGTTTCATAATCTACGAATAATACATATGAGAACAAAAGCGTATCATAACTGTATCATTATATATCTTACTGATGATGCCTTAAAGTGAAAAAAGGCGAAAAACATCTCCGAGAATAAAATACAGTGCAGCAAGACAAGATGTTTTTTATTTACAAAACAAATAAAGAATAATATTTGCGAAACCCCATAACTGCTTCCCACAACGTTATGCAGGTGCAAAATTTCCTCCAAAAGTCCTGCAACCTTCCTCTGTGATGGTGGCAAAATCATGGCACCTTGTGATGTCACCCTTGGGCTCAGTGATGCTTCAAACAGCAAGGTGTAGACACGAGGGGAGAAAAAAGGCCACAGATCATAAGTTCATGTGAGCTATAAGATTGGTTGTTGTTGTCACATTGGCACCACAATTCTGCCCAATGCCACGGATGATGTGTCACACGATGAGAGGGTCACCACAACTCCTTTTACGCACAATTCAGCCCTTCTCTTGCTATCTCAGTGTTGGAGGTGAGAACCATGAAGCCACCATTGAAATCTTATGGATTTGTTATGGGTGGCTGAGGAAAACATTTCAGACATATCACTGCTCACTGCTCAGACGTGACCTGAAAAGGCCTCAGGATGTGGCATAACAGGTACCAATGAAACCATCCCTTGCCCTGGAGCATTGATTCCCACAAATTTCACAGTCAAAAACGACAGTTTGCAGTGCAATGAGGAACAGGGATATGTCCTTGACATCCTCTCACACTACTTACATCCTCAGATGATTAGACCTTTCTCTAAGAAAATTGTGGGGCTGCATACCCATTGAACATGATCACATCCACAATTTTCAATCTCAAGTACACGCTGCAACCACTAGGGACTTTCAAAACCATTTGTCAAAATTTGAAAGTGATCCAAAGTAGTAAAGGGTACTTCTGCTTTTTCAGCCATCCATTTTTTGCCCTCCTGTAGCGTGATCACATGGGTGTACAATAATTACATGCATGTCAATAAAAGGACAAAGGGTTCCTTTAAGAACTGCCAGTTTGTTCTGGAGCCACTCATGCAACTTTATTGAGTGCGTTAAAAATGTAGCTGTCAAAAACTGACACCATTTCAGCCTGCCGACTGTTCTAGTGCCGTAAGTAGGCAAACTGCACTCAAGAGTGCTCAAGGGGTTGCTTAACCCTCACACAATACAGCTGCCACCAGGCTGAATTGGTGTCAAGGTTTCCGACAGCTACATTTGTAATGTGCTCAAGGAAGTTCTGTGGGTGGTATCAGGGGTGATGCCAAATTGAGTAGTCCTAGGTGGGCCCCCTGTCATTTATTGATGCACATGTTAATGTTGCACACCCATGCGATCATGCTACAGGAGGACAGAAAGATAGGTTGAAAAAGCAAAAGTGCCCTTTACTGCTTCAGATCACGTTTCAAATTTTGTTGAACGGTTTAAACAGTCCCTAGTGATTCCAACCTACACATGAGAGCAAAAAAATTTTGTGCTGCAGTCCCAAGTGCTACAATCACATTATATGGGGATGCAACCCCACAATATCCTCAGAGAAAGGTTTAAATGACCGAGGGCGTCAGCAGTGTCAAATGATATCAAGAACATCTGCCTGTTGCTCATTGCACAGTGAACTGTTATTTTTGAGAGCAAAATGTGTGGGAATGAATGTCCCACGGAATGGGAGGTTTCAGCGATGCCTTTTATGACACCCCGAGGCCTTTTCATTTCGATTCCAGGCGAACCATCACAGAGACATCAAAAGAAGGGGTGAAAATGGGATAAGAGGGGCTGTGATGACTTTCCCTTCGCGTGACACATCCACAGAGGCATTGGACAGAAATGAGGTGCAATTTGGTGTCAATACGATATCATTAACCCACCTTACACCTCATGTGAACTTCTGAGCTCTGGCATTTTCTCCGCATGTGTTAACACCATGCTGTTTAAAGCATCACCGAGCCCAGAGGCTGATGCCACAGGGCACCCCATTTCTGCACCATTACAGAGTAAGATTGTTGGCACCTTTGAGCCAAAATTCAACTTGTGTGTTGCAACGGAAGATTATTTTGGGGTTTCACAAAAATGAACCTTCAATCCTTTTGCACAGTGTAGCAATACTTAATAGGAAATGAAAGTTATTAAAGCACAATTAAATACTATGTGTTACAGTACTGACATTGCAGGAAAATGATGTATTTAGTGAAGCAAAGCACTAATGTTGGCGAGATGGAGATGGTACATTGAGGATCCACTAGTACCATATATTAAACCATATTATCCAGATTACACTGATGTCACAAGTACTGCAGATTACATTCCATGATGAGCTTTAATGAATAAAATTAGTCACTATAACATCAAGGAATTTCCATCACCAGACAAAGCTGTTTCCCACCATTGCAAAGCACTTTTACAAATATAGTGTCAATTACAAAAATATGCATGAAGGCAACAATCTTATTTAATAATGAGGGGAAGTAAAAAAGAGGACACACGCTGTCAGTGGAAACAATGAATAGTTAGCAATTAAGATATTTGAGTCAACAAGTTATCTAATACTATGTTTGAATTCTCTTCATAGCGAAGACATCAATGCACCCTTCAAGAATGGTTGTCTACAGGGGCAACTGCTCTGAAACTAGACTTAGACTGGTTTGAATCCTGCAGTGGACAGAATTTTCATCATCAGTATTTGATCAGTAAGGGGAGGAGAGATGGTGGCCTACAGCTTGTGCCTAATCATAGGACTGTATGCAAATGACCTGGACTATTCTCCACATCTCTCCTGTCTCTCATGCACATATCAGAGTTGTTAATGGTGGTTTGTCTGTTGGGTGAGGATACGCTGAGTGCACTTTGAGGAGTATGTTATATAGAGCTGATTCCCTTCCAACCATTCATAATGCAAACATTAAACCACAAAACTACAATATGAATTAGGACAGACTGCTATGCACCAAACAGAGGAGTCATATTTAAAAGTAGAGTATTAGGATCTCCTAAACTATCAGATGAAGTTCTCCTCCACATGTAGAAAAACACACACACACACACACACACACACACACACACACACACGTGCGACTACTGTTGTCTCTGGACACTGAGGCCTGACTGCATGCCTACACCACTCCTGAACCCCCACAACCAACCCCTGGCCACTATCACTGCTCACTGCAGTCAGGCTCTAGCGCCTGTAGATAACAGTGTGTGTGTGTGTGTGTGTGTGTGTGTGTGTGTGTGTGTGTGCGCACGCACTTCCATATTTGATGGAGGACTCCGATTATAATATTTAACAGTCTTCTTTCAATTTGCTCATTTGCTGCTCAACACCACCTCTAGCTGGAGAGTAGCAATCTATTCTACTGTTATCCCATCTCGGATTTTCCACAGGACAAACAAATCTGAAGCACATCCCAGTGATTGACAGTCACTGAAAATGGACCTTGGGATGCGAGTGCCATGTTACTAAGAAGCCTGGCCAAAAATCTACATGATAGTATACACAACGTTCAAGTCCCAAAGAAACTAAAAAAGTAGCTGGTGCGAAAGGAATTATACAGTGTTAAAGAATACCTATTAAATTAATTTTGTACATATTTCTTCATAAGCAATGATGTCGGTGTAATCAAAATGGTTGATCCTTAGGAAATAAGTTATACTGGTAGTTTTTGACATGGTCTATATTACACATACACTTGCTATACACAATATAATTCTGCAGAATTGAAAATTCAGTTTATTGTTCAAACATAGAAAATTTAATTATTCCTTGTAGAAGAAACAGATCACAGAGAAAATTTTTCAAAAAACTCTCAGAATTTCTTTTGGTAAAGGTGGGTTGTACAAGAGACTCAATTTTATATATTTTTTTTTTCATATTGTAAACAAGATCTCTTGTTAAGTACTAAGTGAGCTTGACACTACAGATCCACTACTTAATAAACACTATCAGGAAGTGACACAAAGAAAAGAAACTTCCAAATGAGAAGTTCAAGATGTTACTGTAATACTTTTGCATTTACACCATTAACTATGTAGATAAAAATGTGTTTCATATTTCAAAAATAAACATGGTTCTGCTAATAATGATCAAAGAAGTAATGCTGAGTACATCCTGAGAAAAGAAATGAAAAGCCACCTTCACTATGAGCTGATGGCTGTGGCATGTAAAAACTAGTTGGCTCACTAAATGAATACTGACATCAGTTTCAATTTTTAGACTGTATACCCGTATGCTGAATGAATTATATTACCCAGTCACATTAATTATGAACAAGTGGTAAACTCATATGTATCTTTTTACTGTAACTGCCTTATAGAGCTTGAGGTTAAGTGGTATAAGAACAGGAAAGAATCTTCACCAATGGGTTAGGTTCAGAGCAATGAAGCTTAATTTTCATGACTAAACACCTGTTATAACTGAGTTTTTGATTATGTAAAAAATATAGAGGAGAATGATGAAAGAAACTTTACACCATTCTGTAGTTGATAAAGCCAACTGTTTCAATTATGTGTCAACTATGTAACCAAAGAAAATATTGTGACAGTCTTAAAAAGAAAGTATGAAAGAATTTCAAATGGGAAATTGTAAAACTATGTATCTTAAGAAAAATTCAAATTCTGATTATTTTGTTATATCTCTGATACAACATTGCTCAAGGAAAAAAAATCACATTTTTGGGGTTACTGTGCAGTTTTACTAGAGCTTTAACCAATGCAGTTAGGTACAAATATATTACATAACCACTTCTAACATTACAGATCTAGCATTGGGTTTAATGACAACAAATGTAGATATGCTGTAGCAGTAGCTATTTTCATGAGAAGCCAAAAATGTTTTGGTAGAAGCTCACAGAGTTACAGGAAAGTACGTACAGAGAAGACGGAGAGAACGCAGGTAGACAGGTGGGCAACGATGATGGGGAGACCCTCCACAGTCAGCTTGCAAGAAAATTGTTGTATCAATCAAAAGGAACATAGGACATCAGACTAAGCCATCATTAAAAAACAAAATATGCCTGGAAATTAAAGCAAAGACACTAATGTGTGTAGGCTCAGCAGAAAGCAAACAATGTAATACTGGAGATATACTCTGCAAACACTGGCATCATTTCTGGTGCTAAAGGGAGTAGGAATCAAGTAACAGTGGCTCATTGCAACTGTTATTATATTCATAGTTGGTGGAGGTTATGCAGGAAGCAATGGATAAATAACAGTGAACATATCGGAAATTCTGATTTCTCAATTGAACAATTTTTACTTGGTGTGCAAGACAGGGAATTCAACTACAAACTACAACAGAGAGAACACCTGGTAAGGGTAAGTTAAATCATCGACTTTTGTATTATATGCTTGGGGCAAAATATCTGAATACTTACAGATATTACCTCTGAGATCTGTTCAGTGTAATGAATCCATTGCTAGGGACCTTTTTTGTGTAAGTGCAGTGGTACTTGCATTTATAATCTGTACTATTCTACTTTTTCACATGACAGTAAAAACTGAAAATTTACACTACTAATCTATTTATTTACTTCTGGCTTTAACGTAATTTTAAATGAAAGGAATCAGTTACTGGGACTGCTTATAGTAGATGTGAAACTGAATTTCCTTATGATATCATGTATGACTGCCTGTTAAGAACCTGAGACAGTATATAAAATCCAACTTAGAAGCCACTTTCACTTTCACCACCACCACCACCACCACCACCACCACCTCTTTCTTCTCCTCTAGGAAATCTGTTATTGGCTAGAATGAGATTTTCACTCTGCAACGGAGTGTGCGCTGATATGAAACTTCCTGGCAGATTAAAACTGTGTGCCCGACCGAGACTCGAACTCGGGACCTTTGCCTTTCGCAGGCAAGTGCTCTACCATCTGAGCTACCAAAGCACGACTCACGCCCGGTACTCACAGCTTTACTTTTGCCAATATCTCGTCTCCTACCTGCCAAACTTGACAGAAGCTCTCCTGCAAACCTTGCAGAACTAGCACTCCTGCAAGAAAGGATACTGGCTAGTTTTTACACAATCGTGTAAACAGAAGAACGAAAAGTGTTTCTGAATTCCCCAGACAGAAACCATTCTTGCAACCACAAATCACCACCTTCTCTCATCAATCAAACAGTTTTTAAAATTTCAAGATGATGTTTGTTACTGGCATTTGCCGATTTACATTCAGATACAAATAAACATTTTTTCCATAGCTTTCTACTCTTATGGTGTGACAGTGCAGGCAGGTGTGAGGTGGAGACTGGGTGATGGGGGACATTAGACACAGCACCAACTTGAAGTGTATTAATTCTCTATGAACGAACTCATTTAGAGTGATTAACAGACACATTATATTTAGTCTTATGCTTTGAGGTATGCTGGAGACATTTTAATTCTGTCTGCGACAAAAGATGGCTTTGAAGGGCCACTGAATGGAATTGATAGTGCCTTGAAAGGTGACTATAAGATGAACATAAAAAATGTAAAACATGGAAAAAGGAATGTAGTTGGGTCAAATAGAGAGACACTGAAGGATTCTTATGAGGAAATGACACACCAAAGGTTGTGACAAGTTCAGCTATTTGGGCAGCAAAATAACGAATGATGGACGAAGTGGAGAGGATATAAACTGTAGACTGGATAGTAAGAAAAACATTTCTGAAAAAGAGGAATCTACTATCATATAACATAAATTTAAGTGTTGGGAAGTTTTTCCTGAAGGTATTTGTCTTGAATGTAGCCTTTTCGGGATGTGAAATGTTGTTGATAAGCAGTTCAGACAAGAATAGAATAGAAGCTTCTGAAATGTGCTACACAAGGATACTGACAATTAAGTGAGTAAACTGATTATCTAATGAGAAGGTACTGGATCAAACTGGTGAAAAAAGAAATTTATGGCACAAGTTGATTAAAAGAAGGGATCAGTTGACAGAACACATTCTTAAGCATCAAGGAATTGTCAATTTGACTAAGGAAAGAAGTGATTGAGAGCAGGATGAAGATTATGGAGGGAGATTATAGTTTGAACGCAGTAAGCAGGTTCAAATGGATGCAGATTGAGAGATCAAGAGACTTCTACAGGATGGACTAGCATGGAGCGCTGCATCAAACCAGTGTGCACACTGGAAAGAGCAACAACTAAGTGTAGTGTATGACTCAATACAGAAGGACAGTCAATGTTATTAGGGTGCAAATTGATAGAGTCAATCCTGACAAATCAAGAGTAAGAAAATGATCAGCTGTGACAGTATATCATTTAATATATAAACATCATACAATATTCATCCGTTGATGTGTTTATACAAAGTATTTAGGTAAAACAGAATTCTCAGGAAAGAAGTATTGTCACACAAGTAACAGTAATCAGAACTCAGTGTGAATATTAGAAGAGGATTCATGGTTTAGTTTATGATGACATTTTGACGAGTAATTCATCCAATATGGGGAACAGAAATTACATTCAGTGCAGCCACAGAAATTTCAATGATGTATGTGGTCAGTAAAAAGTGCAAGTTACAAATTAAAATGAAAATTTTCCGATTTCTCTTTGAATAACTGAAATATAGCTGTTAGACAAAATCAAACAATGGAAAGTCCAGGATGAAGTAAAAACAATGTTACGAAAAGTATAGATTGCTACTCACCACATAGAGGACACAATGAGTCGCAGACAGGCTGCGGCTGCAGCAGCAGGGGCAGTGCTCATGTGAGTGTGCTTTCTACTTCACAAGAAAGCCTCTCAGCCAAAAGCTAAAATGTATAGCAGTCTTTTTGTTGTGCCTGTCTGCAACTCAACATCTCCTCCATAGGGTGAGCAGCACTCTCTCCTTTTCATAACATTGTTGAAAAAGCAGTGATGACACTACCCAGAACATATTTAAGTAAGCCCAATGTAATGTATTGCTGGAAATTTCTCCCTTAGGAAAGGTCAGCATAACTTACTAAACTGCACTTACAGAAAGATCTTAACATAAAAATGACAATGTTGACAACCTAATCCCAGACAGATAATTAAGTTTAGTGGTGGAAAATTTTACAACAGGACACAAAAATATTAAATAATTTTTTTTAAACCTGTAACCATGAATACATATGTACACATTTCACATCTGCAACAATATGGGGTACAAACACAGTACAATGAAAACTGAAATGACAGTATGGCTCTGTCGGGGAGACCCCATCTGGGGTTGTTCGGCCACCTGGTGCATGCCTTTCGATACAATATCACTTTGGCGACAATGAAGACGAGATGAAATGGCTAGGAAACAGTCACCCAGTCCACGAGTGTAGAAAATCTCTGACCCTACTGGGAATCGAACATGGGGCCCTGCAATTCAGAGGCAGTGATGCCAACCACTAGACCACAAGCTACGATACCCAGAATTTGCTAACATATTCCGCATCAGATGTTAACTTCGTTTTTCATCACTTTTGGGAATTTTATGCAATAAACTACTGCTGTTCCTTATTAAGGGTGCAGCCTTTTTATGTAGTTGCAGGGGCAAAAATCTGGATGAATAATTGATCTGACCTTGAAATGTTAGCCAACATGGCCTTGCTGCGCTGGTACTGTAAATGACTGAAAGCAAGGGGAATCTAAACACATTATTTATTATTATATAATACACACAATATTATTTGCTATTATATAACCCAGGATGTGAAGTCCTACTATATGGCTTAGTAATAATTGCATACCCCAGGGCAGCGACTAGTCAGGAAGATGATGTCATCAGAAAAACAAAACTAGTGACAGTGTTGCAGAGTGGAATGTTGGATCCCTTAGTAAGTTAGGTAAGTTAGAGAATTTAAAAGTGGCAATGGATACAATTACTGAAGTGTGGCGGCAGGAAAAAGAAGGTCTCTGGTCTTTCTTTGTATAACACAAGTGTTATAAATACAAAATCAAACAGCATTCATACAGGAGTAGGTCTAATAAAAAGAAAATAGAAATGTGGAGAAATTATTATGAACAGCATGTTCAACACATTGTTATCACGTAGATAGGTATGAAATCAACACTGAACATGATATTTAAAGCTTATATGCCAACTTTATCTACACGTAAGGATAAAAAAATTTAAGGGATTTGGAAATTTGTTTTGGGGAACTGAAACTGAAAAGTGGGAATGGAAAGAAAAATGGGAGAAAATATTTGGGGGAAGGGAATGAAAGGAGCAACTGTCTGGTGCAACTCTGGGACTGTATACATGGAAGAGTCTAAGAGACACCAGAATGTTTCAGATAGATTACAAATGGTAAGACATAGGTTTCAAAACCAAATTTTAAACTGTAAAGTATTTCCAAGGGCCAATAATCAACTGATCTCAATTTTTTGGTTATGAACTACAGATTAAAACTGAAGAAACTGCAGAAATGTAGGAAATCAAGATTAGGCCTGGATAAACTGGAAGACACAGGAGTTGCTGCTAGTTTCCTTTGAAACATTGGGCAACATTTGAATTAAACAGGGAAAAAGAATACAATAGAAGATGAATGGGTAGTTTTGAAGGATGAAATAGAAAAGAGAGCAAGGGTGAACAAGGCAAAAAGATGAGGTCTAGTAGACATTCTTCGATAACAACCGAGACACTGGATTTAACTGAAAAAAGTGTGAGAATAGAAAAATGCGGCAAATGAAGCAGACAAAAAACAGATGTCTAAAAATGATACAGACAGAGAGTGCAAAACTTCTCACCTTAAAAAGTTTAAGCAATTAAGATACACAAAATCTGTTTTGAAATGCTACCCACTTCGGCTCGAGGACAAATGCTACACTGTAGAAGAATGCATGACTATGGGAAAGATAGATGCCACTTGTATGACAATCTGAGGCCTTTGGATAAGAGAGAAACAACTGTATGGGTATCAAGAGCTCAGATGCGAACACAGTACTAAGTAAACAAGGGAAAGCCCAAAGGGCTATACAAAGTAAATGAACTTCAAGCCAATATTATACGAAAACAAAGGAAAGTAGATCACAAAATTGGAGGTATGATACTGTATGAAGAATTTGACAGACTGCTGAAACACCTAAGTTGAGACAAGGTGTCTGGAGCAGATGATATACCCTCACATTTATTTAGTTAGTTGGGAAAGCCAGCCACTGCAAAACTGTTTCATCTGGTGCACAACAAGATGGTGCCGGGTGTAGAGGGCAGAGTCGCATCACTCCTGAAAAAGAATAAAATAAACAGTGCATCATGTAAGAAGTACCAAATATGTCTAGTTAAGGGAATTCTGTGTGTTAAATGCAACTTCTGGTCACATGAGCAATGCACCAAAGTATGTTTAAAATTCATTAGCGAAGATTTCAGTGATCATTTTCTGACTGCTTAGAACAAGAAAATGCTTGTTTAGCATCAGAAGTGAAGCTGAAAGACAAAATTATAAAAGTGCTATTAAGAGACATAGCCGTCTTGAAAAGTGAGATACAATTATTAAGCATCAAGCCAACTGTAGTTGTGTGAAAATACCAATTGTTGCAGACAATAAACAAGAAAATGAGTAAAACATTAATAATGGACAAGGACGCAAAAATCACTGGAGTGATACAATGTCTCATTCCTCAAGAGAATGAGTAGCAGTTTTGGAGCAAACTGAAGACTGTAAATCAATGAACAGATATAAATGGACAAAAGTGGCATAAAACAAGAGATTAAATAATCAGTGCAGTAGTGAAGAAAATACTGTCAAAGACGAGTGTTCATTATCGGTAACAGTAGCTGAAAAACAATGAAGAACCAAATGCAAAAATTTACATATATCCAGGAAACAAGTCTCAATAACTGAGTAAATATCTCAGTAACATATTATGGTCAGAAGAAATGTCAAATGACGAATCCAACAGGAACTACAAAGCTGTATTCCTACACATAGGGGCAAATTCTCTTTGAGGCAGCAGCAAGGAAGAAATCATAGGAGAAACAAGGAACAAGATCTGAATGGCAAGACACAAGGTATCCCTCAAGGTTATATGCTAGGACTCATTTTGTTTCAATTTTACATCAAGGACATATCAATCATCTTAAATACCCCATCCATTTTATTTGCAGATGACAAATCTGTATTAATTGAAGAGCATGGTTTTGTCTCACTGGTTTAACCCTGAGTATCCCAAAAAACCCATGTGATCCAGGTCAGAACAAAACAGTCAACATACCAGGGAATTAAAATAAAAAATCTAGAAGTACTGGATTCTGTGAAATTTTTTGGATCAAACCTACACAAGAATTTAAATGGAACAAACATATGGAATACCTAGTAAACAAATTCTAGTTTTGTATTTGAAACACAAATACTGGCAAAATGCCACTGACTTTTTTTTTTTTTTTTTTTTTGGGAAGTTCAAGCAACTCAACGTGCATACTGAAATCACAGAAAGGAATTATTAAAATGTGCTGCGCATCCAATGATGTCATGCTATCAATTATTTAAAAATCTGAAATTATTTACGGTACTATCATTTTTTGTATAGCAGAACTTATTGCACAACAATAAGGAAAATTTTATGCTCCCTGCACATCGTTTAAATTTATATGTTCAGAGTCATCAGTATAAGGGAATGAAGATTTACAACAAACTTAAAGCAAAGAACCTTCTGAATATGAACCTAGATTCACTGAAAATAACTCTACACGATACTCTTCTTTAGCGATGAACTGAATATCTGAGCAGGATGTAGTTGTCTTGTTATGTGAACATGTAAAGGTATCTTTTCAAAAGAAAAAAAAAAAGAGAGTTACGTTAATGTTTAAAAACACTTCAATCTTATTAACTATAGTTTTATATGAGTAAAATTGTATTAACCAAATTTTGATGTTCCTCCTGTACTCTAATCGAGTAATCAGCATAGGTATGTTACAAGACAAATCAATGGCAAATCACAATCAGTCAGGAAAAATACCCTCAGATTTCAAGAAGAATGCAATAACTACAATTGAACCATCAATTTAACAGATCGTGTTTGCACAATACAGACCTGTATTATATACAGAACAATGGGAAAACTGGTAGAAAGCAATGTCAGGGAAGATCAGTTTGGGTTCCAGGGAAACGTATGAACATGCAACGCAATACTGACCCTATGACTCATCTTAGAAGATAGGTTGAAGAAAGGTAATCATCAATTTATAGCATTTGAAGATTTAAAGAAAAATTTTGGCAATGTTGACTGGAATACACTATTTGAAAATCTAAAGATAGCAAGGATAACACACACAGAGTGAAAGGTAATCTACAACTTGTATGAAAACTAGGATGGAGTGGTAAGACCCAGGACAAAATGGAACCAGTGGTTGAAATGGGAGTGAACAGGGTTGTAGCCTTTACCTGATGCTCTTCAATCTGTACACTGAGCATCTAGTAAAGGAAACAAAGGAGAAATTTGGTAAGGGATTAAATTTAAGGAAGAAGAAGTAAAAACTTTGTGGTTTGATGATGTAATTGTAATTCTCTCATATATGGCAAAAAACATGGAAAGAGTAGCTGAATGAATAGTGTCTTGATAAGAGGTGACAAGATCATCATCATCATCATCATCGTCATCATCATCATCAATAACAACAAGTTACAAAAGGGTAACAGAATTTACTCAAATTAAAGGAACAATTCTGCGGGAATTGTATTACAAACTGAGACACTAAGAGTAATCAATACATTTTGCTGTGTGGGCAGCAAAATACTTTTAACTCATTGACGACTGAGTTAGAAACGACATAAAATGCAGACTGGCAGTAGCAGAGGAAAGCATTCATGAAAAGGAGGAATTTGTTAACTTCGAATATAAACTTAAACATTGAGAATTATTTTCTTAACAAATTTGTCTGGAGTGTAACATTACACAGAAGTGACGAACAGATGATAAATAGTTCAGACGAGAAGAGACCAGCTTTCAAAATGTGATAAGACAGAAGAATGTTGAAGATTAGACAGACCAGAAAGCAAATAATAAGATAAATATGTAGACTGAAGCGATGAATGAAAATTTGTATCAAAGCCGGGTCGGTCTCCTGCCCACTAGGCAGATGTACTAAGCACTACGCCACTCTGGTAGATGATTTGTTCATCTATGATTTTACAGCACTATGTCAATGAAAAGATAACCAGAAAATAGTGAAAGCACAGGGCAAAAACAGTCAAGATTCACAAATCTACTAAAATCAAGTGAGAGGTTTCAAAAGTTTAAGTGCTTAAATGGGTCCGGTGAAACTCACTGATAATTGGGGAATTAGATGTATTCATCAGGCTTCCTTGAACAACTGGTGATAATGAGGGATAGAGATAATAAGACTGACATGATCTGAGGCCTTTTGGGAAAACAGGGTAATAAGTCAGTTTTTACAATGTGTCTCATTTGTGTCACTATACTTCCCTCAATTTCCTGCACACAACTACTATCACATAGGCCTTTGATACATGCCCAACATTTCTCAGTTGAATATGGTTAATTATTTATCAATATTATGCAGATTACATTTTATTACAAACTTGGATAACTGGATTTCAATTTGAAGAACAGATATCACCTTGCATGTAGCAAAAAAGTCTTGCCTCAATTTGTAGAATTGTGAGGAGATACAACTGTATGACTAATAAAAGGATCTTGAATCGAACAGAAATTTTAATTCCATGCTAACAAGAAAAAGGCCCCCAGTGGCAGAATTGACTTTTTGAAACCATCTGTCCAGTGATGTAGGTCCCAGTTATTACACCCTGCAACCATTTACCCTGGCTTACCCTGGTGGGAACAACAGAATCTTGCGTAATGCTCTACAGCTTTACAAACTGGTTGTGTAGCATAAATGTTATAACATGAGCCTCATATGCAAAAGATTATGGGTTCAAATCTCATCAGATGGTTTGAAATATTATATTTTTAAATCTGTACTGAAAATAATGATCAAAATCATTTCAATAGAGATTTAAGAATCAAAGATTTCAAAGCCCCTAATGGAATCAAAATTACATCCTTTTGCATATGAGGCTAGTATAATAATCATTATGCTGCACAACCAATTTGTATAACACTACTATTTGAAAACAGTGGAGATCACACAAAATTGCAAAATTTTGTTTCTCGTCAGTTACTCACAAACAATGGCCAACCAGGATGAATGGTTGCAGTGTACTTGGGAGCTCAGCCTACATCACCATACAGATAGTTTCAAAAAGTTGATCCCTCTGCTTGGAAATAGCAACAAAGCTAATTATTGCTACAACAAACATCCCATAACAATGAAATTTGAGGACTCTCCCAGTGCTTGGAAGCAAATTATTTATGTCAATCTCAAAAAAAGGATGTACTGAAAGATTCACGGGAATTGTCTTTTCACTGGTCACATATTATGATGCTATCAGTCGGTCAGGCAGCATAGTTTCCAATAACAAATCATGAACATCAATTAAAGAAAGGGATGGGATGTGGACTGTGGTGGGGTGGAGTGAAGAGGGAGGGAGGGAGGGAGGGAGGAAATGAAGACAGAAGAAGTACTAATTACAGCATGTCTCAGGAGGAATGTCGATATTCAGAGATGTCACAGGGACCATCATTTGAAGTGAAAAAGTTGAGTAAACATGGGCTCTAAACTGCATATCTTAAGAGCTATGAGCACTTGTTCAGTACAAGAGATTGCTTTGACAGTAGCAAAGATGAATAAGTTGTTTGGTTGGTTTAAAAGACGACAGAAGGGACCAAACTACGAGGTCATCAGTCCCTTGTTCCTAATAAAACAATGCCGCAAGTGTGAGAAGAAAACGGATGAAACATATAACACAAAACGGAAAGAAAGGAAAAGCCACAAGAATGAAGAGGAGGCAACAAACACTAAAAGGAACAAAAGAGGACAACAAAACAACAGAGATATGCTAGAAACAGAAGAGAGTAAAACATGAAAGCAGATTACAGTGGCTGGCCAACCACCAGAATAAAAAGGGAAAGTCAGCCACAATGCGATACATTAAAACCTCCACCCTAAAAGCACTAGCGTGGAGTACACAGAGGGACAAAGGACATTTGCTAAAACCTACATTGAAGTATAAAACACTCTCTCACGGATAAAACGTAAAACTAAAGCTGCTGTGGAGCCATTGTCGCCCAACACCAAAGGCAGTTTGCTTGGAATGTTAAAAGTTTGCCGCAGAGCGGCTAAAAGTGGGCAGTCCAGCAAGAGGTGGACGACTGTCATTTGGAGGCCACAGCAACTGAGGTGGGTCCTCGCGATGGAGGAGGCAACCATGCGTTAGCCACGTATGGCCAATGCAGAGCCGGCAGAGGACAACTGATTCCCTGCAAGAGGCCTGCATGGAAGACTTCTACACATTCTTAGTCTCCTTAATGACATGCAGTTTGTTATGTGTGCTGTTATGCCACTCCGGCTCCCAAAGCCGGAAAACCCTGCTGTGTAAGACAGAACGTAGGTCAGCTTCAGAGATGCCTATATCCAGAAGCGGTTTCCGCATCACCTGTTTGGCCAGCCTGTCGGCAAGTTCGTTTCCGGGGATTCCGACATGTCCTGGGGTCCACACAAACACCATGGAATGGTGGGACTGTTCCAGGGCATAGATGGACTCCTAAAAGGATGTTACCAGAGGTTGGTGAGGGTAGCACTGGTCGATAGCTTGAAGGCTGTTCAGTGCGTCAATAAACAGGAGAAATGACTTGCCAGGGCATGAGCGCATGTACTCAAGAGCACGAGATATGGCCGCTAGCTCTGCAGTGAAAACACTGCAGCCAACTAGCAAGGAGATCTGCTCAATGTCTCCTCCATGAACATATGCAAAGCCTACGTGACCATCAGCCATTGAGCCATCGGTGTAAAGTACTTCAAAGACCCGGAACACGTCAAGAATCGAGAGGAAGTGACAGCGGAGAGCGGCGGGGTTAACAGAGTCCTTAGGGCCATGCAAAAGCTCCAAACAAAGCTGCGGCCGAGGCATACACCATGGAGGTGTATGTGAATGGACGGCAAGTAGAGGTGGTAAAGGGAAGGACTCCAATTCAGAGAGAAGGGACCGCAGGCGAACTGCAATCATTAGCCCCAATCTGGGCTGCCAATGCGAGAGATGGACTGCCACGGGTGGGGAAGGAGACAGTGATTTGGATGTTCAGGGGAACTATAAATGTTTACCACATGACTGGCAAGCAGCTGCGCACGTCTGATCTGCAGTGGAGGGACACCAATACGCTGATCGCCCGACTCGTCCTAAAAGCTCCTGTCGCTAATCACACCCCACAGCGGTGCACAGGGTCAAGTAAATGCAATGCTGAAGGCACTGCCGAACCATAAACCACACTCCTGTAGTCGATGCAGGATTGGCAAGGGCTCTGTAGAGCTGTAGAGCTGCAGAAGCATACAGCAATCTGCACCCCAATTGGTGTTGCTCAGGCAACGGAGGGCATTGATGTGCTGCCAGCACTACTGCTTAGGCTGATGAAGACGAGGGAGCCAAGTCAATCGAGCATCAAAAACTAGTCCTAGGAATTGATATGTCTCCACTAAGAATAGTCATTAAGGTTAAGTGCGGGTTCTGGATCAACAGTACGATGCCGACAGATGTGCACGACACACGACTTTGCAGCTGAAAACCGGAAGCCATGGGCTAGAGCCCATGACTGCGCCTTGTGGATGGCTCCCTGGAGGTGCTGCTCAGCAACAACAGTACAGGAGCAGCAGTACGAAATGCAGAAGTTGTCTGCATACAGAGAAGGTGAGACAGAAGCCCCGACAGCTGCTGCTAGACCGTTAATGGTCACTAAAAATACACACACATTCAATACAGAGCCCTGCGGGACTCCATTCTCCTGGATAAGGATGGAACTATGGGAGTAACCAACTTGGGTATGGAAAGTACGGAGCCACAGGAAGTTTTGGATAAAAATCAGGAGTGGCCCGGAGACCCCACTCATACAATGTGGCAAGGATATGATGTCGCCAAGTCGTGTCGTATGCTTTACGTAAGTCAAAAAAGAAGGCAATCAAGTATTGCCGCCTGGAAAAGGCTGTTCGGATGGCAGACTCAATGGACACAAAATTATCAGTGGTAGAGCAACCCTGGTGGAAGCTGCCCTGACATGGAGCCACCAAGCCACGTGACTCCAGGACCCAACCCAACTGCCGACATACCACACACTCAAGCAGCTTACAAAGAACGCTGGTGAGGCTGATGAGCTGATAGCTATCCACATCAAGTGGATCTTTACAGGATTTGAGCACCAGAATGATGATGCTCTCCTGCCATTGCGATGGAAAGACGCCATTGCACCAGAGCTGGTTGAAGATGACGAGAAGATGTCGCTTGTAGTCAGATGAGAGATGTTTAATCAAGTGGCTGTGGATGTGATCAGGCCCAGGAGCTGTGTCGGGGCAATTTGCAAGGGCACTGAGGAGCTATGACTCTGTAAATGGGGCCTTATAGGATTCACTGCAGTGTGTAGTGAACGAGAGGAATTTCACTTCTGGCCACTTTTTGCGTGTGTCAAAGGCTGGGAGGTAATTCTACAATGCAGAGGCTCGAGCAAATTGCTCAATGAAGTGTTTGGCAATCACGTTTGCATTGATACATAACTCGCCATTTATGGTAACACCAGGGACAGCTGTTGGGGCATGGTACCCGAAAAGAGATTTGATCTTTACACAGACTTGCGAAGGTGCCGTGTAGCACCCAATGGTGAAGACATATCTCTCCCAACACTCCTTCTTCTGTTGTTTGATAAGGTAGCAAACACGGGCACGGAGCCATTTAAAGGCTATGAGGTGCTTCAGGGAAGGGTGCCGCTTATGCTGCTGTAGAGGTCACTGATGCTCCTCAATTGCATCAGCGACTATCTGTTACCACCAAGGGACTGCCTTCCGCCTCGGGCATCCTAAAGAGCGAGGGATCGCATTTTCTGACGCAGAAACAATTGCGCTAATCAACTGCTCAACCATCACATTGATGTTACCGTGTGGGGGAGATTCAACGGTGACAGCAGAGGTGAAAGTTCCCCAGTCCGCCTTGTTCAAAGCCCGTCTGGGCAGGTGCCAGTGTGCCTGACGCTGGGGCAGTGACAGGAAGATGGGGAAGTGGTCACTACCACACAGGTTGTCATGTGCTCTCCAGTGGATAGATGGGAGAAGTCCTGTGCCACAAATTGATAAATCAATGGCCGAGTAACTACGATGAGCCACACTGAACTGTGTGGTGGCCCCAGTATTTAAGAGGCAGAGGTCGAATTGCAACAGTAAAGTTTCGACATCTCTGCCTCGGCCAGTAAGCATGGTACCAACCCACAACAAGTTATGGACATTAAAATCTCCCAGAAGTGGGAAAGATTTAGGGATTTGATCATTCAATGCAGCTAATTCATTCAGGGGTACTGCACCATCTGGAGGAAGATATACATTGCAGACAGTTATTTCCTCTGTGGTCCTTACTCTGACAGCCACAGCTTCAAGAGGGGTTTGAAGGGCACATGTTCACTACAGACTGATTTTAGGACATGAACGCAAACTCAACCTGACACTTGATTATAGTCGCTACGGTTCCTGTAATATCCCTTATAGCCGCAGAGGGCAGGGGTTCACACTGCTGGGAACCAGGTTTCCTGGAGGGCAATGCAGATAGCAAGTGTAAAGCTTAACAGTTGCCGTAGATCAGCCAGGCGGTTGAAAAAACCACCGCAATTCCACCGGAGGATGACATTGTGAGACTGGGAAGGCATGTAACATTCAATGAGGCAGTTTATGCCTCAAGTCACCTGCTGTCACCAATTTATTGCCTGAGCAGTCTATATCCATTGTGTCTGAGGGTCTCGCAAGATCTAGGTCCTCCAAAATCTCCACTCTATCCTCAGCCACAGAGCCCTGTAGGTAATAGTGGTGTGGTTGCCACAGCAACTTCCTTTGTCTCCGGGGCTTTCTTTTTGGATTTCTCTCACTGCTCCTTGGATTTCACTGGCTGGGAGGACTTCACTGGCTCAGTCTCTGGGACTGAGGATGAGTGTGAAGCCCTAGGACCAGCTGCTTTTGGACCCTTTAGCCACTGGCCACTGGCAGGTGTTGTCTTTTCCACTAGAAGAAACCTGAGAAGGGAGTGACCCAACGGACCCCTTCCTAGCGAAAGAAACCGAAGAAGACCCTCGCTTCTCTGGCTTAGAAGTGGGGACAGATGTCCCCGATGGTTTGGAGGGGGGGGGGGGGGGGGTGCTGCTCCTGAAGTAGATGGCGCAGGAGCAACAGTGAAGGAATTGCCACCCACCATCAAGGGGGCAGGTGTAGTCTTCTGGCTCTGAGAGGTGACCTGTGTTGGCAGAGCTGATGGTGCCAGAACTGTTGTAGCAGTGGCGTAAGATCATGTCATACGCACAGGATGCAGGCATCCAAATTTTCTCTTAGCCTCAGTGTAGGTCAACCTGTCTAGGGTCTTGTACTCCACGATTTTCCTTTCTTTCTGGAGAATACTGCAGTCAGGTGAGCAAGGCGAATGGTGCTAACAGCAGTTGACACAGATGGGAGGTGGGGCACATGGAGTATTGAGATGTAATGGGCATCCGCAATCTCAGCATGTGATGCTGGAAGCACAGCGGGGAGGCATATGGTCGAACTTCCAGCACTTAAAGCACCGCATCAGGGGAGGGATATAGGGGTTTACATCACACCGGTAGACTATCACCTTGACCTTCTTGGGCAATGTATCTCCTTCAAAGGCCAAGATAAAGGCACCGGTGGCAACCTGATTATCCTTTAGATCCCAGTAGACATGCCGGATGAAATGTACAACTCGCCACTCTAAATTGGCGCGCAGCTCGTTGTTGGAATGCAAAAGAAGGTCTCTGTGAAATATGATACCCTGGACCATATTTAAGCTCTTATGGGGCGTGATGGTTACAGTAACATCCCCCAGCATGTCACAAGCGAGTAACTCCCGTGACTGGGCAGAGGATGCTGTTTTGATCAAGACTGACCCAGATCTCATTTTGGACAAGCCCTCCACCTCCCCAAACTTGTCCTCTAAATACTCAACAAAAACTGAGGCTTCATCATCATGAAAGATTCCCCATCAGCTCTCGAACATACAAGATACTGGGGTGAATAAGATCAGATGCCATCCTTAGCCTGACGTTCCTCCCATGGTGTGGCCAGGGAGGGGAATGATTTGGGGTCATACTTCTTGAATTGAGCTCGTGATCACTTAGAGACTGCTGGTGTTTCACCACCAGCAAGAGATGATAGACTACGCTTCATCGTGTGTCATCTGCCCTGATGCCACCCACTCCGACCAGGGGCCCTTCCCACAGGCACCATCCAGCTGCAGCAAAGGCCACCAGGCAGGATGGCCATTGCCGGGAGTCCCAATGTCCCATGGGGATGGGCATCTACCCCTTGGCATATGTGGGGAGTTAACGGCGCAGGCATCAGCAGAGTGATCCCTGTGTGGTCAAGAGGCTACATGGCGGCCGCACCACAACGGCCTGGCTACTGTGCTGGATATCAGCTGCAAAGAAGTCCATGGTCATTGTTGATGCAGAAATCGACACTGCATAGTGCATGGTGGAAAACACACCCAGGAAGGTGTGCTAACCCAAGAGATGGAGAATGGGCAGGACTGCAATGTGACGACAAGAAGGTGGGCTAAAGATCTCAATGCTTGTAAGGTGCCCTTCTCCATTGGCTCGCTCTTCACGAAAATTTTGAAGAATGGAGGTCAAACCCTACAGGGGACCATCACATAAAGGCTGAAACATGTGAAACTCCTTTCAGTCATCTTATACGACAGGCAGGAATACCTTGGGCCTACTCTAACCCCCAGACCTGCAGGTGGGGATGAAAAAGTGCTCCTAGCTTGTAATGTATGCATTTTAGAGTCAATGTTTACTAAACTTCTTTCTTCGAATGATCATCCCTGTAATATCCCTGAATGTAGACCATCTCTCCTGAGAAACCCAGTATAGAGTTAGTTACTGATGGCATCCAAAACATTCATGAGTTATATCAGTAAACGACACTACTAACAGTGGAAAACTGGTTATTTCAAATATAGTTTGAACATCCATTGCATACAAATTGTGAACATTAATCCAAATTATTTTTTATGCACAATACTAGTCCAGTGAGAGGGGAAGCAAGTTGGGAGTTTCACATCCCATCGTACAGGTCTTAGAAAAAGAGAAAAATTTCATACTACACAAGGCTGATGCAACTGACCAGTTGCAGTTTTGAAGAAAACTCTTATCATTGCTTTGAAATGCTTTAATGAAGCCAAAGGAAACCTGATATTGTCAATTTCTAATCAAGCAATATGCCTCACACTGAATCAAAGGTTCAGTCTGTTACTAATCTCCTTTGTAAACAGAAGTAGTATCACATCATTCTTCTTCTAGACTTACCTTTCTGGAGAAGACAAGTATGTCACTCACCCTTACACCAACAATTCTCAACGATGTGAAGGACCGAGTGGATTTCCCACATTCATGGCACATGTCTTATACAGAGAATATTTTATCCAATATAATAAGAATATTCTGGATGTTCCAAGTTCACACTACTTTTCATTGATCAGTGAACCAACACAAGGGACAGTGATTTAAAGAGAGACATGGAGTCGCCAATCAATAAAGAGAGACTGCTGATTAGTCAGCAGCATACACACTTTCCTACAGCCCTACAAGTCTGCCTCAAGCAAGTAAAACACAAGTATCCTGATACTGCATTCTAACATCTGTGGTACACTGATAAAAATGAGTGAAAATTCAAACAAAAAAGATCAGGGCAGATGTTTCTGGCTAAATACGACATTTAACTGTTCACTGTGATTCCACAATAAAACACCTGTTGAAACAGCAAATGACAAAGTGGGGCAGTAACATTTTCAAAAGTTAAATTTTACAGTTGCATTATGGACCATGGTTATGTTGGTCTTTCATTTAATTTCGACTCACTATAAGTACGCTCTGATGGATAAGTTCATACACCTTTACTGTTGCACTACTAGCAGAACACCTTCATTTCTCTTTTTGTAAGCTTGTCATTATCACCCAGCAAGGTATGACAAAATTCCAGAACATAAGTTCCACTGCTCAACACAGAATGCAACAGAAATAGACAGCTCACGAAGTTTACATGGAGACCTTCTGAATATGTCTCAACATAACTATCACGTTGACATACTCGTTGTATCAAGGCACCATAGCTGTATCACAATATCAACGCCTAGTTTACACAACGACATTGGGTTGCACCACTAGTTGCGTAGAATGAGTTACGCACAAATGGTTTCATATTTGACTGTAGATATGGTGAAACCAGTATACACTTAAGTTTCGTCGTTTTGTGGGTCCCCGAGTCGTGTCTGGAATGAAAGTTTCGGCAGCTGCACATTGCACAAGTTGTGATGAAGTTAAAGCTTGTTACGTGGAATCGCTGCATAAGGAAAAAAATAACAAAATGTGTTTTGATTCGTGACTGGGTGAAGAAAAGATGTCAGCTTGGTTGCTCAGCATCCATTCTGAAATAATTTGTAATGGGAGACCCAAGAAGTTCTTTTAATCATCTTAGAATGTCACCAGAACTGTTCACATTTCTCCTAAATAAGAGTTAATTATGTAATAAGGAATAAAGATATTGTAATGCATGAAGCACCGTCGCCAGAACTGAAATTACATATCACATTGCATGCATTACAATCGAGAACACTCGGCATGCTATAAGATGTGGTTTTAGTTGGTGATGGCGCTTTTTCATTAACAACAATAATTATTAACAGTAATGATTATTAACATTAACTGCAGTAATTATTTGAAGCAGGCCGCAATAAGAAGAGAGTGGTTTGCAAACTACTCTCTTGAAGATAGATTTGTAGTGGCAATATTTCAAAATTCAAACATATGCGAATGGGGAGCACTGCAGTGACATTTTAAATAGATGAATATTGAATAAGGAATGTAGCTTCTTGATTTGTGTAGCCTTCCCTCCTGTTGAATAAGGAATGTAGCTTCTTGATTTGTGTAGCCTTCCCTCCTGTCAACAATATTCTTTTTTAAGAAGAAGAAGAAGAAGAAGAAGAAGAAGAAGAAGAAGAGTCGGCCAACTCGAATGATGGGATTTTAGCCTTGTAGACAAGAGCATTTCTACAGCTAGAATTACATTTGCTTTTATTTTTCTTAATTTCCTAATTCAATAAATTTTGCACTGCAGCTCAGATATTGTCAAACTTTCTATGTTCTGATCACACGTGACGGTCTCAGGAGCAGCAGTATGTTGCTTATTTTTGTAATCAGCATCACTGAAATCTCACAAACACCTATGCAAAGCATAGATATAGAAAAGCAAACGTTATTCTCCATTCCCCACTTCATATTTCAGTTTGTCTACACTCTACGAACTCACATAACCTCAAAACTCATGCAACTAGTGTCGCCAAAGCTGGAACACCCCGAAACTGTTTAGTTCACCAATGAGTTGCGCAAACACGCAGTGGCCAGTAGCACAGTTGCCTGCAACCTACTGTATCGTGTAAACTAGGTTTAACAAGAAACAAGATGTAACTTTTTTTTTTTCACACTGCAGTTCTTCTTGCTGGCAAGATATTTGCAGATGATAATGCTGTCAAACAATTTGTCATAAATGGTGACAGTGCTTCAATATGCAAATACAAAATGTGATGCATCTTTATAACAAACTTTAGTTCTATTTCACTGACAGTACTTATGTTCTGGATACCCTCTGTAATCAATGAAATACTGTAACAGTTTGTAGACACCTATAATTTTGATACTAGATGAACTTTACATTTAGTTTCTTGAAGATAATCTTCTATTTCCACACATGGTTTATTCAGTGGATATATTACAATCCAAAAACATTCAGGATATTATTTGCTGGGGCCTGACTTCTAGCAATTGCTAAATAAGACATTAAACACACACTTCTTATTTACACTTTTAAATGAAAAGTGTTGCATCAACATTAATTATCTAAATATTTTTATAATTGCAGCTCTACATTCATTCTAAATACTCAAAGAAATAGTAGTGGCATCATTAGTATTCAGAAAAAGATTTAAAGCAATCTAAGATTAGCTCCAAGTAAGAAGTACCAGACTACAAACTAATACCATGGCTTTAACTATTTCCATTCCTTCACATACATAAATTCTACTTACATTTTCATAACAATAACAATAACACTACAACACAATCATTAGTTCATTTTTGTCATTTTATTTATTTTCATAACTTTTAATGTAATTGTCATATTCAGTCACATAACTTTCCAAAATTTGCCCTTTTTGACTATAATACTAGGTAACAGTTTCCAAAAGACCAACAGATAACAGATTCCAGCAAGTGAAAGTAAATGATCTAAATTTGTAGTTTAAGGGAAGTTAATTCACATTTGCAAGTAATAAAAACACTTGAATGTTCTGAAAGCACACATTTCTCACACTTTGAAGCCAGAAGACTATCTAATAATTAAAAGTAAATTATTACAACAGCAGACCAGTTAGTATCCACCTGCTGAAACAAGATGCTAATAGCATTTCATTACAATATGTTCACTAGTCCTCTTACTACATCAAGAAGTGCATAAAGGACTGCACACAACTTTCAGAGCATAAACGAATTAGAGAAACAACATACAACTATCAGAATGCAGAATACTACTATTTTCAATGTTAGATTGCCCAGACAAACAGAAGCCTCTGTCTGAATAATTATATTGCATTGTTTACATGAATTGTACTCTATGGGAACATACTTAACATAAAACTGGCAGCTTATTGATCGACGGCCTCCTTGTAGAAGAGAGGAAACAAACACAGAGGTACTTCCATTCCAGCCATTCAGGATACAGGAAAAGTCACAGGAAATGTCACCTGAGACTTAAGTCCATGGATAGATCTGTAGGAAATATGGTACTCAGGATACTAGTTATGTATAATACCAACTAAAAGGTCGTATGATTCCATACAAATATCTTTTGCTGTCCTGCCACGTACAAAGCACGTTGTCACAAGCGTGGATCAGAGCAAATTAACTGCAGGTCCAGAGAGGTTAATTGAACTACCTCAGGGCAGCAATATTGTTCCAGGTGACTCCATAGAGTTACATCCCCACAGATAAAATTTTCCCTCAAATTCTATTGAGGGTTCTGGGCGAATTTCTGTGACTTTTCCTGAATAAAAATAAAAGTGAGCAGCTTTCCTCTATTGATGACATTTCTTTTGGTATATTTCGAACAGTACAAATAGAATTACTATGTGCGAGTTGCTGCAATAAACCAATAACTGAGGAAAAAGAAACCATATATTAGAACGCAGAGAGTAACGCAAAAATAAGCATGTCACTTCTTTCACTTTGTATTGAACATGACATTTTGTCATTCTTGTCATCCTTTACGTAAGTATTCCTGAGGTTCTCAATTGTTTAGGAAATGTTTTGTGAATAATTTCATTTCATAAATGGATTAACACATCACAAGTGATAAGTTTTGTAGGAGGAAAGGGTCTGACACAAATCTTTTATTATAGTGTTATATTATTAACTATACTAAGCTACCACTGCAATATTCATTATAAAGAAAATGCTTCCTCAAGCCTAAGCATTTAGATTAGTCTTCGTGGTGGAAAGTATATAATGAACTTTTGACAGGTCATGCAGCAGTGTACACTTCCCCAGGCATTCCCAACACTCCTCCAGCCACATCTGCAATTCTTCTGCAAAGTACACACTTCAGCAACCTTTGGTGCACTGAGGTATCACAGGTAGGCTGACAGCGACTCTGCCTTGTTCAATTAACAAGTGAGGTAGGACAGAAAATCTCAAATACTGGTTGAAAATACCGTCCAAGTGCTATACAGTATACATAACACTGTTTTAGAAACAATATTGTACAAATCATTTTTCCAGTTTTCTGAATTTCGGTCAGTACGCACACTTTATTCGGCAGACCAGTAGTTACTACGGGAATTACAATTTTTCACTTCTTTAGAATGAAAATGAAGCTAAAAGAATACCATGTTAAAAAAAAAGGGAAGATGCCAATATTAATGAATCATTTTGCAAATGTATGCAGAGTGTCTGACGTTGGCTTTTTCACAGCTCTACAAACAAGTCCTAATCTTTGTGTGATAGTTCAATATCTATGCCAGTGATGTAATGCCTTTTAGAAACAATTGCATTTTCAATCTGGTTTACTTTCAGTTTAATCAGTAGCACAGCTTCATTTCCTAATACTTATTAAAATGTGAAACACAATCAACTAGATTGAGGATGATGTGTGACAATTCTTGGGGAAGTGGAGCAAGCAGAACACTATTGAGTTCCAGTGAAACCTATCACAACAGCCACAGTAAGTCCAAAGACCTCTGCAGCACTTTTGAGTACCATCTACGAAATGTAAATTGTGAATGTTACTGGAAAAGGGAAGGAAAAGAGGCAGAACAAGCTTGGATTGGGCGAGTAAACCAAAAATGCCCTTTCAAAAGAACCATCTTAGCATCCATCTCAAGCAGTTTAGGGAAATTGTGGAAATTCCAAACCAAGATGACTGGAGGGGAATTTACACCACCGTCCTCCCCAATGTGTGTCCAGTGTCTCACCACTGCATCTTAACTGGAGCCACTATGGTGTTCTGTAGGATAATAATGGCAATGTGATTCAGTTCCAAACTAGATAGTACCTCTACTAACAGTTACACACTGTGTTACAACTAAAGTGAAATGGCCATTGTAACAATCTGCTCACAATGCAACTAGATGTAAAACAAACTGAGCAACTAGACTCATCCTGGATTCTGTGTACTCCAGTGGCTCTATAATAGTCACTTTCTACATCTAAATCTATACTCCACATGCAACTGTGGTGTATGGTGGAGGGTACCATGTAACACAACCAGCCATTTCCTATTCCACTTGCACATAGGGTTAGGGAAAAATGATTGACTATATGCCTCCATACGAGTCCTACTCTCTCTCTAGTCTTCACAGTCCCTACACAAAATGTACATTGGCAGCAGCACAATCAGTGTGCAGTTAGCTACAAACACCACTCCTCTAAATTGTTTCTATAGCACTCCTCCAAGGATCCCCATTTGAGTTCATTAAGCACATCTATAACACTCGTGTGTTGATTGAGCCTACCGATAAGAAATCCAGCAACATGCCTCTGAACTGCTTCAATGTCTTTTTGTGATCCCACCCAATGGGGATCCCAAACACTTTTGCAGTACTTGAGAATGGATAGCACAAGTAGGCTTTATAGGTCTCTTATGGATGAGCAGCACTTTCCTAAAATCCTCACAATAAACAGAAGTCAGCCATTCGTCTTCCCTGCTACCATTTTTACATGCTCATTTCCTTTGATATTGCTTTGCAACATTACACCTAGATATTTAATCAATACGTTTGTGTTGAGCAACACACCACAAATACTGTATTTGAGCATTACAGGATTGTTTTTTCCTACTCATCTGCATTAACTTGAATTTTTCTCCATTTAGACCAAGCTGCCATTCACCACACAAAAAAGAAGTGGTGTCCAACTCGCCCTGTACTCATATAGTCAACCACCCCATGTACTCCAGCATCATTTGCGGACAGTTGCACACTGCTGCTCACCCTGCCTTTTAGATCATTTATGTTTATGGAGTACAAGAACAGTCATATTAAACTTCCCTGGGACACACTTGATGCTATCCTTGTCTGATGAACAATCACTGTCAAGGACAACACACTGGATTACTTCATAAATCTTCAAGCCATTCACATATCTAAGAAGACATTACATATGCTCCGACCTTCATTAACTATGTGCAGTGAGGCACTGTGTCAAATGCTTTTCAGAGATCTAGGAACATGGAATCTACAGTAGTAATCACACTTTTTTATACCTTATTTATGTGGGAAGTGGCTGCCACTGCAACACGTTTTGGAGATATTTGAAATAATTTAAGCATTAAACATATAGCTCTGAAGAACTGCAACATGAAGATTCAGCTATAGAGACTGATAGCCACAAAACAGCTTATCTATATTTGGAATGTTTGTCATACAGCCACTTTTACAGTGCTTATCATCTCTCCTATGCACATTCAGCTCTCTCATAATTTCATCATTAAACCTTGTTTTGTATTATGATATGTCCGACAATGTGTAAACAGGACAATGGACAAATTCAGAATCAATTTCAGTATTTTTCCAAATATCAGTAAATACCTTGATGTAAATACAAAGTGAGATATAGCTCTGTGTTTTAAATTATTTTGGTTATTATTATTATGATGTTGCATAAACGAGGTTTCTAATCATTCTACTTTTACTGAGTTCCTATTTTTTTTTCAATACACAAAGATTTTGTAGATAAGCTGTTGGAACAAAATATCTACTATTAATTCAACAAGAATTGCCAAACCCAATGCACAAAACTTTATATTCATCTTTACTGCACAGTAATGAAGTCTACTAATTTCATATAGTATGTTATTCACACTTCTTGTGTACTTACTATAGAGTGTGCAGTAACAGTAATATTCAAAAGGATGCTGACATCACAATGAACAAATCTTGTATAAGTTTTATACTGAGATTAAGAAATGCACTGATTTTTTTACCACAATGCTGAAGAACTACACAATTTACTTAAAGAAATCATTGGTGTACAATGTGGTTTTATTGATAAACTGATAGTTTTCAGTGAAGCTCAGTTCATCTGGCAGTAATAAATTTATTTCCCTGAATTTTATTTACTTAATGGGAAATATCTGACAAAACAGAAAACTTCAACCAATAGCTATTTGCATCATCTATGTACATCAAGTCCTTCAGATTATTTCACTGATGGACTCTACAATTACATGAAAAATGGAAATGATTACAATACGTATATCAGTCATATTAACTAAAAAAAAGTAACTGCAAGATACATATTTGAAACTTATATTACAGAATTCAACACTAATAAGGTCTAAGTTAAGATAAATCATTTCCCTAACATTAACTAACATACAATAAATGATAAGTAAGATGGTTTCCAAAATTATTGCAAATTTTACATCAAGAACCATAGTAATGTAACAACTGTGATCAGTGAATCAAAGAACACAATAGTGACATTAAGAAAAACATTATGACACTTTATTTCCCAATGAATGGACAAACTATCAGTCTACAAATTGAAGAGGAAGGTGTGTGTGTGTGTGTGTGTGTGTGTGTGTGTGTGTGTGTGTTTTCTTTAAATAAATAACATAAAAATGAAATAGTGTTATTCATTAGAGTGTTAATTAAGCTTACAATTTATATATTATTTGTAAATTGTGTGGCAACACAAAGTGAAATATGCTGAGGCTTTGTGACAAGTGCTGCATTTTCTGTATTTACCACTTCAAAGTTTAAATACGAGCGGATGAAGTAACACTTCAGGGCACAACTGTCTACTGTAGTACATAAAGATGGAGAAGAAACTAAATAAAATATGAACATTACATCTTAAGATACTAGAATCAATTGGCAGACATGTCTGCAATACACACTTTCTCAGATGATGTGCAGCACTGATCTCAATGTTGACTGGTCTACATAAGTAATACAGCACATCCTGGGAACCCCGTTTTCACAAAAGCTTTTATATCAGCAAAATTCATACGATGAACAACCCACTTAATACTTATTACATGCAGACAGACATGCATGAGAATCCATCCTTTCCTGATTCCATACTGTTGGCTCATGAAGTTCAACAAAGCTGCATTAGGACTGTACAACAGGTTTGCAATGGGCACAACTGTGTGTCCTACATGACCTGTGTAATGATTTCACACATGCGATTTATAGTTTGTAATTTTATGTTAGACACACTTTTTGGGTGGAGAGCAAACACTGAATTCTGGAATAATTTTGCTATGGGAATGCCAAACTGTGTACACACATCATTTTACACAAGAGAGAAATTTACCAATCTGCATAAAGGTAACTGCACAAAGCATTCATAGTATGCAATCTTAAAGCTGCAGTTTGTCTCAGATAAGGGTCAGAGCAGTAAAGGGGCAAAAGCGAAATTTAAAGTTTAGCACAAATTTGACATTCCCTGCAAACTACTAATACCCAAAGCAAAAAAAAAAAATCAACTCTCAAAACTTACCGTAATAGTCGAATGCGTGAGCTGGATGGGGGACAGGAAAAAGAAAACAAACAAGTGTACTAAAATTTTTTTATAATACTGATGAACATCTGTGTTTTGTATCTTTATAACCAATTGGTAACGAATGATCCTAGTCCCACACCATGATAGAAGCCAAGCGTGGACATCATCACTATTTTCGCCACCATAAAATTTATTTAAATGCTCTCATTAAAATGTACTGTGGGAACAGGGGAAGAAGGAGAAATATGAACAGCCCAACAAATTATTTCCCACATTTACTTAGTAAAATGTTGTTTGTTGCAGCATTTTGCTCATGGCAGCACTACATGTGTGTGGGCTTAGGGTCAAACAACGAAATTTTATTTAACACATGTAAATACTGCTATAAATGTGATAAATATTCCCAAACAGGTAGATACTTAGCTGGTCTGAAACTAAAGCTCTAATTTTCTTTTAATCTCTAATCTTAACTTCAAAATGGAACAGAGTTCAGATTGAGGTTACCTGTAGAACAGTTATTTATCAAGTATGGGTACACTTAAGCTTGTTAGTTTTAAATGTGTGTATGATAATTTTAGTGTGCATCAGTTCAAGAATAGAAATGTTATACACAACATGTTTTAGGATGAAGCCACAACATATAGTTTGAGACGGAACAGGTTTACAATTTTATTACTATTTTACAATTGTTTAAATGGCTAGCAATTTGCATGTATGACAATCATGTATGATAATCTGGGTCCTTAAAGAATTTAATAAAAAAGCAACACATTTTTTCAGTTTCTCACAATAAATTGACACGGGCATCACACACAAGGTTGTCAAGATAATTTTTTATTTTACAACCTGTAACGGCAAATAAGACACAGTTCATCATGTGCCATTATCTAAAACTAAAAGCATCTAGCCATTTAAACATTTCCATCAACAATGTCCAACATTAACACCCACCTTTTCGTGGTCGCCACCAGTCTTCATAGTAGCCTTTGAGTGGGGAAGAAGACGCAGACCATCCTTGTAGGAACGCACAATAAGCACAACAAAAGGAAACACAATGGGATAATGTTCTCCCTAACATTCTTACTGTCCACTTTGGCTACATGGTGCTACATATAACACACTTTTGGGATGGTGTCAGTGCTGATGCAATATTTGAAAGAAAATCACCTAGCAAGATTTATGTCACAGATTAAAAAGATCAATTTTATCTCATCATTACTTATGAGCACCTGATCAACTTTACAAATAATATCTATTGAAAAACCAAGTCACTGATACAAAACTGAAATGACACTTCCCCTTCTTTTCAAATTACATTTTTGCGGTCTTTTCGAAGCACATATGTGCGCATGTGCCCACACACACACACACACACACACACACACACACACACACACACACACACACACAGAGAGAGAGAGAGAGAGAGAGAGAGAGAGAGAGAGAGAGGGGGGGAGGGAGGGGGGGGGGAGGGAGGGGGGAGGGAGGGGGAGGGAGGGAGGGGGGGGAGAGAGGGGGGAGGGGGAGGGGGGGAGAGAGAGGGGGGGGAGAACAATGTGATAACCTTAGAGTAGTTGAAGAAATGCCACTAATGTTTGAATTGAAATAGGTTTAGTATAAATTTCCAATCCAATTCCTTCAATACCAGGAAGAGTAAATTTGAAATAAAAGCTCAATCCATTAATTGGACTTATGACAAATTTCTAACACGTTTATATCAATGGTACATGTTTGGAAGCCCATATAGCCAAAGCAGACACTTTCCTAACCAGTTATTGGAAAAGGTAAATCGAAACAAGTATTATATCAACAGTAACAAAGACATTCAACAAGTATAATACCTACAAAGACTGGAACAAGTTACAATCACGGATACTTGTTTTCTGTGTACAACTCATTACTTCAATAACTTTTGTGAATAATGTTTGATTAGATGTTGATTACACAATCAACTACAGGGTAAATTGCAAGAAGCTTTTCAAAAATGATGTACACTTGAAATAAGTGCTTTCAAAACAAGGTTATCAAAGACTGATGATAAATGAAGAAAAATATCTAGAATAGAATAGGGATATCAAAATTCTGAGGAACATTAACTGAAAAATGAATGGGCAACAGAGATTTCAACTTACTACAAGTTGTGCTATATGGCTGCATTCCAGGATGATGATATGAATTCTTATAACAATCAGTGTTAGAGATAAATGAAAGAAGAGTTGAAATACACATAAGGTAAAATTACAAATGCGTTTCAGTATTAGATAGTGGTGATTTAGAAAAACAATTAAGTAAGAAAATCAAAGTTACAACATGATACCTGAACTATACACAAGGAATAGCCCATCAACTTACAAGTGAATTGTAACTACAAATGACAACATTAATAAGTTATCTTATAGCTATAGCCACTGTTGTATGTCTGTACAACCTGAAAGTCCCTTCATAATTAAAATTCTGTTCATAATATGCAGCAACACACCACTTATTAAGGCATTAGTGGTTACAGTAACTTTTCAATACAGACAGACATGTAGTCACTATTTCCCTGATGTGTTCTTTTCATCCTCTTCCTGTTTCGTGCTAGGCTTTCCTCTTTACAGCCAATATCCATAAAAATCTGATTTATGTCTTCTCGTTTGCTTCTATGTTTTTCATTCCACTGTCCCTCCCAGTTTCAAGTTAACTACAATTAGTTGCCATAGCAGACATTCTAGTAACCAATGTTTCTTCCTGTAAGACATTTACACATATTTCTTCATTAATCTTCATTGAGTTCTTCATTTTTCATTTTACCTGGCCACATAATATTTAGTAAACTTCTGTAACATCATGTTTTAAATTATCACAGGTTATTTATTATTTTCCTAAAATCTAAGTTTCACTTCCATACTGTGCTGTTTCAGACACACTGTTCTGAAATGTTTTCAGTTCCACATCAATACACAGCACCCACAGAGCAATTTATCTAAAGAGGACTGTTACTTTTCCTTGCTTTGACATCACACAAATCTTTAAGTGTGTCTACTGTTTCTCCTCCAGTTTTGACGCTTAGGATGTCACTATTCTTCTTTATACTTCCCCACTATTGGTCTCTACTTTCTTCACCTTTACCCCAAAATCTTTGCTAAGCAGACTGTGCATTTCCTTCAATAAATCTTTGTTAGGTTTGTTGAGAACAGATATGCTGAATACAAAATTGAATGATAGTACCATTCCTTTTGCATCTTTCATCTATTCTGAAATTTTATTTCAGATTGTTTGCTGTTTCTTTGACAATCAAGTTCAATCCAATGGGGATTACATACAAACCTCATGTTTACTTGTTCCTTTGGTATATTACACCTCTGTTTGAATTTAAAAGATTGTCAGAAGTTGAAATATCCTATTACATCTTACACTGTCTGCAGTTTCTCTTTAGATCCACAAAGGTATCCTGGCTTTGGCCCAAGGAGCTGATACTTGATTTTTGTCTAGTGCTTCTCAATTTTTCTTCTTGTTGTTGTTCTAGCCAGCAATGTGCGAGAATGTGAAGTCAGGATGAGAGTCAATACTTTCCACATTACCCGTCACTTAACAGTATTATTTTTCTGAAAAAATTTGATAGTCTTTTCTTTCATAGATTCTGGACACCAAATCAAATACTTTTAACAACTCTAATATTATATTATCAAACCTTTCTCCGAGTTCAAATCGTTTGGTACTCTGTCCAAATTTCAGAAGTGTTTCTTACAACTCCACTGCTTTGCACCACATAAGGTTGTAGAAAAGTAAACTTTAACTCCTGGCAACTAACAACCTTTTCTCCTCTAATAGTTTCCCTTTGTTCACCTTATATATTGATGTGTTATAAATATAACACATTATATAATGGAACTACTTTCAATTCAGGACGATGTAACTGAAGTGATACACACAAATGATACAACTCACTAGCTCAAAACATTTCAGTAATGTGTCATGAAACCGAACACAGAAACTAAAGTTGGATTTTATGTAGGATTGAAAAGTACAAACACCTTAAATGCAGATCATTAAATGTGTTTGCAAAGAGTGGATGAGCAAGATGATATGTGATACCCAATTAAAGTGAAGTAATTCATTCGAAGTTGAATGAAAATTAAAGCATTTTGCAATATTGTCTGAAAAGGAATGTGGGTTAAAAAAAAAAAATTTAACAAGGTAAATGGAAAATAGTGAAATGGTATTAAAGGAACTAAAAATGATCATCATAACAAGGGTATCAGCATAACATGACAAAATACATACAAAAACAGCAATGCCTTCATTACGAAGCATCATAATTTAAAACTTCCTATTAACGACTATAAGTGAAGGTATTTCCACAATGCTAGCCTGAAATTTGTTCAGTTCTGCTGGGAATCAGTGTAAATTGTTCCACATTAGCTCACTGTCCTCTCTTTCCCCAGAAGCTACAAATCATTTGTAACACTATTATTAACGATGAACATGATGGGAAGCCCAAGAATAAAACTGATTACTATGATATCCACACACTGATTGTGCACAGCAAAAAGGGCTGTATCAACACAATTTCCTGATGTGAAAGAATACAGAAAATTTCTTGAAAGTAGTCATTTCCTGTACAAGGTTTCTTTCTTTAAAACAAGCACTTAATTTCATTGATGATTACCTAATTTTGTCCCCTTGGACTTTATCAAGCAACACTGCACAGGTATTACATTTTGTCAGGGTGTCACAAGCCACAAAGCGGTGTGGGAAGCTCAACACATAATGGCATCCTTTATTCCTGTTGGAAGGTGTACTGGGTACAATCACAGATGTGAGGCTCTATACCTACTAAGAAAAATGTGCAACCTTTATGTGGTTTCATTAATGTACCAACACACCCAGTAAATTAAAACAAGACAGCATCTGTCTTGAAATTTAAACACACACGGTGTCAATGTCTTAACATGAAATATCATGAATGCCTATGGGGTTCGTAACTGCAGAACAGGGAAAGATTACATTTTTCCTCACACTTTTCAATGTACTTAAAAATGGAGACTGAATTATTTTCAATAAGCTCATCTTTTCTGTAGTTGTAGCAGTATATTTAACTGTTGTTCAGAACATGGCCAGCCACTCCACAGGCATCAAAGCAATTGCTGCCTTACCCAAGAATCTTCACAATTCACATCTGTTACACAGTTCAACCAGTTCAGCTATATATGGAGGATTTTATGCTAGTCCACTGTCATCAAATTTGTTTCCCAGTAAAAGATATTGGACATGGCACAAATTAGCTTCATACATACCAAATTTTGAAGTGATACGTTATTACATATGCAGTTAGTGTCATTTTCTATAGTTCTCGCAGTAAAGTATTTTTTCACAGCGAAGATACGATATAAACCTTACATTTCAACTTCCAAGTACATATATCTGCAAGCTCACTGATTGTATACATTATATAGTCAGTTAATGAAGGAAAATTAGATGAAAACTTTGTGTAGTGACAAATTCTTGTACAATGGTAGAAGGGTGTACTATGAACAACATACTAAAATTCCTGATTGACGGAATGTGTGCATTGGGGTGGCAGGTGTTTAAAAGTAACTTTTCTATGTTTTTCTTCAATAACTCTAAAATTGTGACCTCCAGTAAAAATATTTCCCGATAGAAAATTTAGCTATATATAATTTTCTACAAATAATTTCCTATTTATTTTTTTCTCTAGGACCGTTAGTTTCCACATTGCAGATGATGGAAGAATAAGACTATTAAAAATACTGGTTTAACAGTGTAAAGTTAATGGTTTTCTTTAAATAAACTAGATTAAAAACAAATATTGAACGTGTGCATTGCATCTAAGGGCAGTAAAGCCATATATCATATTTAGGAACAAATTGTTTGGGGAGTGGGTATAGAAGTGCAATGGAAGGTAGGCCATCACATTGTGTTCTTGCATTTCTCTTCTTCAAAGGTCTGCAAGCTGAAGATCAAGTAGATGATTCCCCACTGTCTACTCCACTATGTCACAAGAAGCAACTATATACCAAACCTCCACCATATGCCTTATGAATCACTGGTGACTCTGGGCAGATATATATGGGGGAGGTGGGGGGTATTTACCACAAAGTACCGTATTTACTCGAATCTACCGTAAGCTGCACCTGAAAAATGAGACTTTAAATTCAAGGTGAGAGAAAAGTTTTGACCACCCCTCCAAATAGAAACAAAGTTGGTCCATTGTAACACGAGACACAATTGAGGTCGAATGGATGAAGATACAGCTACAGTAGTTTGGTTCGAGTCTTAAGCTTAACAATTAAGCTTTACCAAGTAGCCATTGCTGTGTGTCAGGTGCACCATCCATTTTTATACGGGTACCCTTACTTTTTCACGTGCTTCGTCTGGTTTGAATCAATTGCTTATTTTGCTTTGATCCGATAAGTGCCGTTTTCTTTGTTATAGGTGTTTACGTCACTCTAAGCTGAAAATGCATTATTGTACTGTGTCATGCATTGTTTATCGCATTCTGGTAATGAGTGTTTATGACCTGTCGCCGCTCACTGCATGGCTTGCTTTTGTACGCGCTACCGCGGCTTACAATAAAAAAAAAAGGGAGGAATTGTCTCATAAGCGAAACAACGGCAAGAGACTGCTATTTGTTGTTTGTTACTTACACTGCTGCTTTCTTTGATAATGATCAACAAGAACCAAATAATATACTGTGTATGATAGAAGATGTTCCGAACGAGAGTTAACGAAAGTTTTTCTCCGTTTGAAAAACTTTGCAGATGCATCTTTAGTACATTACATTCTGCACAGAAATTAGAGTCATCTTAGTTTCGTGCTTCATTTCTGACTGTATCAGTGTTCAGCATAAGAATAATACAAACATAAACATGACATGATATGTATATTCTTCCGAATTTGCTGTTGTCTCACTCTAGTTTCGTAGTTTATTAGGCAGACAGGATTTAAATGAGAAAGAATACATGGCATAATGTTTACATTCTTCTACCTTTTCTTTTAATTTATTTACTGACGCATAGGTTTTGGTGCCAGTATTTATCTTTATGCCTGCAAAGCATGCCCGTGTAGATGGCAGAAGTTAGTAGTGGCGGCACCTACCAACATTTTTCAGAACTTCCGCTTACTTTGCACTCGATTCTAAGCCGCAGGTGGTTTTTTGGATTACAAAAACCGGAAAAAAAGTGCAGCTTAGATTCGAGTAAATTTGGTATGTTAAAACTGCATGGAATGCAGATATGAGTTACTAATAATACTAACACGAGTAACACTTACGGACAGAAATTACATATATTTCTGCCCACTGTTCTACAGTGCTATGGGGGGAAATAGATTCTTTGTCATCCTGTATGGCAGCTATAAGGTTCTTCCGGGAAAGGTGACTTCCTCCAGCATGAGCGCCTGCTCAGTTCTCAGTTTACAGACAAACTATTCCTACTCAGCATTATCTGTCAGTTCTGTTATGTGAATAGCCAAAATAACCATACTGTGCATGTGTTTATAGGTGAAGTTATTTTTAGTTTATTAAATGAGTACTTATTTGCAGTTGTTAAGTGAGCTTTTATGTAAACTGTGATGTCGCTGATTGGTAAATGCTGCTTTCTATGCAGTGTGTTATAAAGCCATATAAATGTGTTTTAGTCACGTGGTGGTGAATTAATGAATGACCAGGAAGTTATTGAATTTCTTTTACCCGTAACTGTGCTATAGATACACTGCAGTGCATTAAGGAACTGCTGACACTTTTAGAGTGGGCTGCACTAAGTGGAGCCACTTATCATACACCCACAATATATCTTCTACAACGGTGTGGGTATGTTTGATGAATGGGACTGATCACATTCAAGTCTCCAACAGTAATCTGCTGTAATGCATTGCCTGTCTTATGGTGAAATATTTGAAGTTCTAACACCTAAATGACCTACTTCTGTCACAGAGTGAGACAATTTATGCCACTGGTCTCTCCAAACATTGGGAGAGATGAGGCTGGGGTGATGAATTTGATACCCCTCATGCTGTCAAAAGTATTCCAGCCAGTGACAGTGCTAACAATGAAATCAACATCATTTAATACGTTGACAGCACCAGTTGTTGAGCTATTTTAGACAACAGCTCACTTAAATTGTGAAAAGGTAAGCACTTAATAAAGTGCATGCGTTTCTTGCACTAGTATTACTACTAACTCATATCCTGCATTCTATGTGGAAAATTATCACCCCTGTCCCCCCTACATGTCTATGCACGGCATAGCCAGTGACCAAGAAGGTGCACTGTGTAGGACAGTACAACTTTGTCAAACACCCTGTACCTGCCTCTTGTGACAGTGCAGCAGATAATCACCTGCTTGATCTCCAGTTTGCAGACCTCTGAAAGAAGGAAGTGCAAGAACACAATCCAGTGAGCTACCTTCCCTTGGACTTCTACCCACCCCCCCCCCCCCCCCAACCCTGTTACTTTTACACCCCCGGAACATAATGTATCCCTAAATATGGCTCTTGCACTTAGATGTGGTATGTTCATTTAATATTTGTTTTCAAGTAATTTCATTTAAAGAAATAGTAATATTGTTAAAAAAATATTTTTAATAATCTGTGATTTCCCATCCCCTGCAACACAAAGTATTTGTCCTAGAGAAAAAATAAATAAGACCTCTGTTGTAGGAAATTTAATGTATTTTAATTTTGTACTGGGAAACATCTTTGCTAGAGGACGCAGTTTTCGAATTATTGAAGAAAAACATTAGAGAGTGACCTTTAAATCCCTCCGACTATCTCACTTCAATACTCCACTCTATCAGTCAGGATTTTTATATGTGCTCATGGTACTCCCTCCTAAGACTCCCCAAAAATTTGTGACTACACTAATTGTTTTTCTTCCAGTTGACCTTTTTTTAGTCTTTGCTGACTGGGGTAAGGGGACAATACTCCTAATGTATGATGAGCTTAGCAACAATACGTTGATGCCATCCTACCAACATATTAACATACTTCAAAAATAATGTACAGAAGAAAAGTAAAAACTGAAAGAAAATCAACCAGTATGAAGCACTACAAATAGGTAGAGAAAGAGGAATGTTAGCAACAAACACAACAAGAGAAAAATCCTAAGGTGACATCACAGATTGACAGAAGGAAAGGATTAGCATGTGACAGATGAAACAATAGTGGGACAGGAAACACCAATAATGACACAAATATACAGCCACAATCTTATAATACTTTGCAGTTACATTTAAAAAAATGCAGAATGTATGGGGAAACTTGTACTTCAAAAATTACAGCAGACTGTGATAAAGGCATATATTCATTGGGAGTATTTCCACTGTTTCATGATAACCTTCTAAGCAAAGCGATAAAAGTCAATGTTAGTGTTACTGTTCAGATCTTAATGTAGGTCAGAATCTGGAAAACAATCATATGAGCAGTTAATCAGATCAAGTATGTTAGATTATATACTGTAGTTTTAAGGGTAAGGAGAAAATACAGAAACACATTATAACACCATCAGATTATTTATTGTATCATGCAACACAAACTTGTTACATGCTTTAGGATAGCCTTTCTGAGAATTTGTAGAATAATTATTTAAGTTCCAGCAATGTTTAGTGAAAAAAAATTAAAATAGTTTCATGGTATTAGTTATTATCTCATCCTATTCCAGCTAAAAAGTAACACAAGACAGAATTGATTGCAGACAAAATGTCCTTATCCCTTTACACACAGGAAACACAGAAATGTCAAAAAGAGTTCTTGCAAACTGAATTAAGCAGACAAATATGAACAAACAGTTTGATACTGATGCATGAAAGTAAATTCTATCAAATTAGATCATTCCTGCATGGTCATAAGGGCAATTACTGTTTGGTTATTTATGTATTTATGTCATATGGATAGTTTTTTTTCTGGACATAATTTGTTGTGACATGTTCACTTACAACATAATATTTTTGTTTCAGACCTAGAGTTTTCCATCAAAGGAGAACTTTTTTACAAAATAAGCCAAATAATTTATACTGCACATGTTCCAGCCCAGTATGAAATGCTTAACTGCAAGCACAGCTGCCACTGTATTACTGGTAACAAATCCCATTTAAAAATAGTACTTCCAACCAGCCAGGTGGGAATGTAGGTGATATAAATGAGCTACATGCCACACACATAGCAGAGAGGGAAATCGGAGGTACAAAGAGTGACATCAAGTTTGAGAAAGTTTGTGAAATAATTTGTTTACAAAAGATTCTCATCTACTGTCAATGCAGTCTATGCTTGTAAGTTTCTACTAATTATTGTTAAAAGCCTGTTCATTAACCTGACTGATACAATAATACACATTGACAGAAAAAAATCACAACACCAAGATGGACTTGTGCAATTTAAGCGAAAGTTGGTAGCACGTTTATACATCTGAGAGATGATGTCTATTCAAATCTCATGCCAAATGCATAACAACAGCACTTGTATTGCAGTTGACATTTGTTAAGAATTCCTTTAAGGTGACAAAGATGGCATTTTCAACACCTCACCAAGTTTGAATGAGGTTGTGTAATAGGACTACAAAAAACTGGATGTTCCTTCTGTGATATAGCAGGAAGGCTTGTCAGGTATGTAGCCACAGTAAATGACTGCTGCCAGTGGTTAACATGGGAATGTACAGTGACAAGAAGACCAGGTTCCAGATGGACACGTGGCACTACCAAGGGGGAAGACCACTGTGTTCTGCATATGGCTCTGGTGCATCATACTGCATCGGCAGCAGCAATTTGAGTTAACAGTTGGCACCTCAGTGACAACGAACTGTTACAAATTGGTTTCTTCGAGGACAGCTCTGAGACAGATACCCTGCATCACACATTCCACTGCCTCCAAACACCGCTATTTACAACTTTGGTGGTGTCAAGTGGTAGTTCTTTGGAGGGTACAATGGAAGTCTGTAGTGTTTTTGATGAAAGCTGTTTCTGCCTTGGGGCACTGATATGCTGTGTGTTCGTTAGACCTGCAACCGACCTGTCTGCATGCTAGACACATTGGACCTACACCGAGAGTTACGGTCTGGGGTGTAATTTCGTATGACAGCAGGAGCACTCTCGTGGTAATCACACGCACCCTGACTGAAAATCTGTACACCGATCTGGTGCTTCGACCTGTTGTGTTGCTATTCGTGAACAGTATTCCACGGGGTGTTTCCCGACAGGATAATGCTCGCCCCCCATACCGCAGTTGTAGCCCAACGATGCTCTGAAGTGTGTTGACATGTTGCCGTGGCCTGCTCGATTACCAGATCAGTTTCCAATCGAGCACATACGATATATCATTGAACGTCAAGTCCTGCATCGTCCAGAAACAGCACTGACTGTCCCCGTATCAACCGACAGGCATTGAACTCCGTCCCACAAACTGACAACCGGCACTTGTACAACATAATAAATGCACATTTGAATTCTCGAATGCAATATTTTGGTGGTTACACCAGTTGCTAAAATACCAGCATTTTACCTTTTCAATGGCTTATTTTGCACTTACATTAGCCTGTGATCTTACAATGTTAATCACTTAAATATTTTACACAGACAAACATGCTCTACTTCAATAATTTTTTTGGTGTTGTAATTTTTTTCCATCAGTGTATTATTCAGTTTAGCTGCTGTTGATTCTTCAGGGTTGTGTGGTTGTGGCCCATGAAATCTTTCTGTTTCTAACATTTTGTCTGGAGTTGTACTGGATATTTTCAGAGCAGCTCTCGGTTACACTGAGTCTTGTCGATTGGTCGGGTGTTGGAGAAAGACATAAAAGGGGTGTGGCACAAGTATCGTGTAGTACTGCCGTAGACTACAGGAAATGTGTGAGGACTTGAGGGGGTTCACTTCAGTGTACAATTTCCAAGCAGTCAGGGAGCAAACGGAGTGTGACGAACTTCCAGTTGTGGCAGGTGATTTCTCGGATCAGTGGCAAACACTGCCACAGGTCACCTACTTAGAGGGGGGTTTTGGGACTCGATAAGAATACTTGTATGAGACTGGAAGAACTCGAGGGTTTGAATAGTAATTATTTATTACATTTGGACTAGACTATTCCACTAAAGGCTATTTACAAACATGAGAAAAAGTAAAGGGTTGACTGTTGCTACAACAGAAGTCAGTGTCTGACAAGCAAAAATAGCAATCACTAGAAGCATCTTAAAATGCAAACATTAGAAAGTAGCATTCCAAGCGAGAAAGGAGAATTAAACGGAGCTTATTCAAGCTGGCATTTAGCAACTAGTTGACGTCTGAACATTTTTACTAAAGACTACTCTGAATACGAAAATGTGGGGTTGTAAAATGGTTCTGGAAGCCCAATGCTTCTCCCACTCTGCAGTCGACTCGCCAACCCTACTGGTACTTCATTATCATCGACCAATCTGGCAATTGGCTTTGCATCTCCTTGGTGTGTCTGGACAAACATGTTTGGATCCTTCACCTTCTCGTAGTCTCTAGATGGATTGTTCCTGGCCTTTACATATTAGCAAACTCATTGTTTGGCAGAAACGGTGTTGAGCTGACAGCTAAATGCCACTGTCCTCCCTTGTAAATTAGCAACAAGTGTTTCACATCATTTTGTGACATTCTTATGGTGGATACTTCTCTCTTGCAGTTGGGGACCACTATCTCAGCAGTTTTACTCATTTCCCATCTCACTCTAACCTGCATCAGTCCACTGATGTTGCACTTATAAGGAGCGAGGATCATGCTTGCTGCATATGCTAAGACATGCCAGTTTGAGTTTTCAGTTGGCTGTGGCAAGTTACAACAGTGCCTAGGTGGCAAATGGAGTTACCAGGTAATTCACTGGACAAACTTTTATCCTGTGGCAGCTGCCCACACCATCTGAAATTCACAAATTTCTTCTGTTACTGTTTTCTTCATGTAACCTAAACACTACCACCACTGCACCTACCTCCTGGTTTCCTGTTTTGGAGGATGAATAAATCAATGTCGTCAATACAGAACAGTATACATGTGATCAGCAGAGATACAACATAACTACTGACTGTTGTCTGTCAAAGATAAAACTTATCTATCAATTCTGTAGAGCTACTGTCTGTGTATCACAGAGTTTCTTGGATTCTTCTTGTCTATTAAAATTATTCCCATATTTGACACATGTTAGACTTAGTGACATATGGTTGTGAGTCTACAGAATTGATTAATAGTTTTACTTTTTACAGATGGCAGTTGTAGTTAAATTCTATCTCTGACAAGAATTATCTCTGTGATCACATAAATATGTCCAAGTACAGCTCTGGATGAAACATTAGGAACGAAAAAGTTTCATGGAACACGGCCATGCAACCTGGAAGAATCAACAGCAGCTAAGACATCTGGTCATGAAAACCTTCGTTGTATGATTATTCTGATTAGTGCCTGAACTCAGTTTGACTCACCACATGCAACTGTGCAACTGAAACTGATGAGAGAGAATGAAGGGAGCAAGGAGGAAGATGAAGGTATATGGTATGTTGTTGGGGAAGGGAGAATGGGAGCGTGTAGACTCTTAAGGAGATAGGGAGAAAAAGAGGGTTAACCTTCGTGTACCTTTAATACAAATTATGAGTTACATAGTAAAGCAATTACATGTCGAACTGACAAAGCAAAACAATTCAGAACAAGAAGAATCAGTTCTAAAAATTATTAAGGATTTAATGAGTTTTTTGCACTTTGAGTTCTCTCATTTGTTTTTATTTAGTGTGATCAAATTTTAGTCTTGGGTACTTCACTCTCACTCTTCGCTCCAAGTCTGTCTTTTTTAACCCTTCTGATTCTATTTCAAGAGATCAACCTTCTAGTTTTCTCTTATCTTTAGATCTTCCCACAATACTCTTGCTTTTATGTTTTATCAACTGGCATTGTTGACACTATGTAGCAAATAAGTATATTAGTTCTATCACAAAAAAAAAAGAATCTTTCTTCTCACACAATTCAGTTGACTTCCTTCCACGAAGCCTTATTTGTACAGTACACACTCGTGAAACAAATGCTGTGATTATAAAAATCAAAATCTTGTTGCAAAACTTGTTATTGCAAGCAACATGTGTTTTACCAATAAGCTATTGAAGCTACCAAATGAAAATAAATGAATAAAAATATAGCATGTGCAACAAAAAATTAGCAATGAGAAGCCACAAACTCACCGTCTCTTTCATGCCCTGTATGTGCTGTCTGTGTCTGCTTAGCATATGTGACGATCTCTTTAGGAGGAATGTTCGTGCTCTGTACACTGACAACACTCAACTGCGGCACCCGTTTCCTAAGAGTAACGACAATAATTAATCTATGCTTCAAATCGTAATGAATATTATAAGTCTATTCAATTACATATGTATAACCCATAACAACCAAAAATAAACAGATCATAATTCACAAGGACAAAAACAATATTGAGTGAGCAATAGGACAATAACCAAGGCATTTGAGATTAACATAAATCTCAAATGCCTCAGTTAGTGTCCTGTGTATTATTATTATTACTATTATTATTATTATTATTCTAACCTAACCTAACTTATCATTATTATTATTATTCTGTTTTTTTCTAGTCTTATCATAAATATATGTCACAAGTTAGAGCAACTGTAGTTATCAATTCATATAAAATACTCAAAACTGTCAGTTCATATAATAATACTACAATAATCAGGCCACTCTTATTGTTGTCTTCAGTCTGAAAATGATTTCATGCAGCTCCTCATGTTGCTCCATCCTGTGCAAGCCTCTCCGTCTCCAAGTACCTCTTGGAACCCACATTTCTTTGAACATGCTTACACACACTTCCTTCAATAGTAAATTGATGATTCATTGATGTCTCACAACATGACCTATCGACTGAACCCCTCTTTTAGTCAAGTTATGCTACAGATTTCTTTTCTCTCCAATTCTATTCAGTACTTCCTCATTAGCAACACAATATATCCATTCACTAATCTTCAGCATTCTTCAGTAGCACCACATTTCAAAAGCTACCATTTTCTTCTTGTCGAAACTGTTTATTGTTCACATCATGGTTCTGTACAAAGCTACACTCCAAATGAATACTGACAGGGAAGACTTCCTAATACTTAAATCCATACTCAATGTTATCAAATTTCTCTTCTTCGTAAATACTCATCTTGCCTTGGCAGTCTACATTTTATGTCCTCTCTACTTTGGTCATTATCAGTAATTTTACTGTTCAAATTTGAAATTCAATTTTAGTTTCTCATTTCCTAATCTAATTCCCTCACCACTGCCTGATTTAACTCTACTTTTGTTAATGTCCATCTTATATTCACCTTTCAAGACACTGTACATTCTGTTCAATAGCACTTCCATGTCCTTTGCTGTATCTGCAGAATTACAATGTCATTGACAAACCTCAAACATTTTATTTTTGCTCCCTATACTTTAATTCCTTTTCCAAATTTTTCTCTGGTTTCCTTTACAATTGCTCAGTGTACAGATTGAACAACACTGGAGATTGTCTACAACCCTGTCACACTCCCTTTTCGATGACTGCTTCCCATTCACGCCCCTAGACTCTCATGACCACCATCCCATTTACGTAAAACTGCATATAACCTTTTTCTCCCTGTAATTTGCCCCTGCTACCCTCAGAATTCTGACAAGTACTTTCCAGTCAATTATGTCAAAAGCTTTGTCCAAGTCTACAAATGCTATAAATGTAAGTTTACCTTTCTTTAACCTATCTCTTAAGATAAGTTGCAGGATCAGTATTGCCTCATGTGTTCCTAGATTTTTTTGGAATCCAAACAGATCTTCACCAAGATCAGCTTCTCCTATTCTTCTGTAAGTGATTTTCATCAGTATTTTGCAACCATGACTTATTAAACCAATAGCTCATTAATATTCAGACCAGTTAGCGACTCCTTTCTTTGGAACTGGAATTACTACAGTCTCCTTGAAACCTGAGGGTAGATCTCTGTCTCATTCATCTTGCACAGCATGTGGAATAGTTTTGTCATGTGGCTCTTCCAAGGATATCAGTAGTTCTGAGGGAATACTGTCTACTTTAGGGGCACTGTTTTGACTTAACATCTTTCAGTGTATATATTAGCAAGAGTCCTAAGCATCCTGTTACATCACTCATCTCAGCCTCAACAATAACCAGTCTGAGTGTCTTCAATAATCAAATTTCTCTTTCTAATACTCTTTTCTATCTCTTGAATACATTTTAAGTCATGGTCTGCTCTGCACCTTCAGTCTATCAGTGTACATTCACATTTGTTCTCCTGCAGCGTCTTGGTAAGTACATTTTTTTATCTATCCAATTACATTATATTTTCAAATATATTTTTGGGTATTCTTTCTTGTCCCATTCTTATGAAGTGTCTAAACCATAAAATATGCATTCTATTTCATTCATTGTACCACCTTGCTTGTGTGTTACTTTCAGCACATCCTCATTTATTCTATGTTCCACATAAGAGATCCTTGATGCTCATCTCAGAAAGTCAATTTCTACATCTTTAATCTTCTTGTAGTTCTTCACCAGGTAATTGGCTCCATAATACCTTTACATATATTAAGATTTGTTTTGAAACCAATTTTTGTGTATTATAAAAGGGAGATAAATTTTGATATTGCTCTCCTTTCAAGCTCAATCTACTTCCCAAGTCATCCTCACATGATCTGTCTTTACTAATTATACTCCCTAAGTATTTGTAAGTTTCTCAATTACCAGTTGATACATTGTCTGTTATTTCAAGATCTACCAACTGCATTCCCATGATTAAGTATTGTGTCAACTTGATGTTCAACTTCAGTCCCCATTTGCTACATTCTTTTATTAATTTTCTCACTATATGGGAGATGTCTTCATTAATCACAACCATCACCTAGTTGTCTGTGAATAAAATGACATATAAACTTTGGTCTTCTAACTGAATTCCCATTTTACTGCATTTATTTCTCCAGTTCTACTAGGCAACAGTATAGCTTGGTTGGTGGTATGTCATACGCTTTTTTGAGATCTATTAACACTAAATGGGTTTCCAAATTTTAATCAGATGTTTTTTCTATGAACTGGCACAGGGAGAATATACTGTAAATACACTATCAGGCAGTTCTAAACTAACTCTGTTCTTCAATGTCTACAATTTCTGCACTGATTTAGTTTCTCAAAATCTGGTCATACAACCTTTCTATCAAGTTTGTTACACTGATGCCCCATAATTATTACCCATCCTGTCTGTCTGCCCTCCCTTTTTTATTTAATGGAATTTATTACAGAAATATTAAAATCCACTGGTAGCTCTTCACTCTAATCAGTTGATTAAAGAAATATGCCGACATTTTCCATAAAATACTTGGTCCGTAATTCACTGGCTCAAGTGCTGGAACATCATCTGGTCCAGTGAATTTATTATGTTTCATCCATTTTAAAGTCCATTCTACTTCATTCTGTGTCACTGGTTCCACATTTACACTATCTGCATCTTTCAGCTGATACACTGCCTGTATGTACTCATATCTGTTCATACTCTGTATCTTTTTGTAAGGCTACCCCCATTACTGAATACTAATTACTGGATGGATGGACTGATGGGGTTAAAGGGGCCAAGCCCTGAGATCACTGATCCCTTAATCTTTTGTGTGTCAAGCCAGGAACAGTCCCCTGAGAGGAGGACACAAAGAACAAATCCAAATGGATTTTACTGCATCTGAGAATCAAGTAAACCAAGAAATAGAAGCAATTAGAAGTTAGAAAGAGGAAAAAGGGTAAAGGTGGGAGAGCTGTCCCACGGAGAAAGTAGTTGGTAGCCCCCGGTACATGTCACGCGACTGCAGGCACATCCTCCATTGCTGCAAGATAATTAGATACACAGACAAGATAAGCTCTCAGGAAAGAGAACAATGATGACAAGTCTATCAACCGATGACAGATGTAAAAGAATAAGAGGAATTGAAAAGTTGGGAAGGGAAGGGTTCAGGCTAGGCCACCCAGATGGGGCAGCCATGGGACCCCTCGGGTTGGAGCAGGTGATGGGGTACCCCCCAATCCCTCTACATGGCCGACGAGGCTAAATGATTTACAGCACAGAAAGGAGTAAAACTCACTTTCATAGGTAAAATGTAAAACAAATTCAGTCCCTTTGGCATCGTTCACTAGCACCAGAGGTAGCACGTCAACAAGTTTAAGATTTCACCATAAGGCGGCCAAATTAGACACCACAGTGAGATGGGCAGCACACTGACAGTGGGGCGGATCCTCACATCAGAGGATATGGCCACGGATTGACCAAGTGTGACTGATGTGAGGCTGACAAGACAGTAGATTCCCTGTGAGAGGTGCGAAGGGAGGACTGAAACAGTCTGGTCTCGTTCATAGTTTATTTAGAGAAACCGGGTCACATCAATTCAAATTCCAAGTCTCTGACAATTGTCAGTAGAGTCGACCAAAGCTCCAGTTCCAATCATTCCCTGGGATCCCGATGTGTCCAGGGGTCCACACAAAGACGAATGACCTTCCAATGTGGTGGAGGTCATACAGGAGATACTGGGTAGTCACACCCGATGGGTGTGAAGCACTAGTCGACAGCCTGAAGACTACTCGAGAACCCATTGCCGATTAAGAATGGCTCATCAATGCAATAACGAAGGTGACTGCGGGCCCCCGAGATGGCTAACAATTCTGCTGTGAATGCACTGCATGTATTTGGCAGGGAGTGTAGTTCAGTGCATCTGGGATGCGTGTAGGCAAAACTTGTTCATCCGTCATCTGTAAAGTTGTCAGTGTATACCATATCCAAGCACAGAAATGCGCTGAGAACATCTGGCAACAGGCAGTGAAAAACCACAGGGTTTATTGAGTCTTTCAGCATGAAGGAGAGGTCGAGAAAGATCCGACGATGTGGTACACACCATCAGAGTGCACGTGATTTCTCCTTGATGAGAGGCAACAGTAGAGCAAGTTAGGTTCAGAGCAGACACTCACTCACAATGTGAAATACAATCATGACTCCAGACCTTGGCCTCTACTGTGAGAGGTAGAGTTCCCTACCAGGAAAACGGACATGTTAGTTTGGATGCACAGAGTAGCACTGAAGGTGTATTGCACAGCTCAGCAACAGTAGGGAGGTTTTGCTTTGTTTCGTTTTAGGGCACAAAAACAACTGAGGTCATACGCACCCATGCCATAACTTTAGAACACTAAAACAAAAAAGAAGTTAAAAGCGACTACACATTAAGCCCAACTGACGGAAGGAAAGAACTATGAACATGAACTTCCTCTTGGATAAAGATCCATAAAATACGCTGTAGAGATAATGGAGGTCCCAAACTAGAGATTAAATTTTCTTTGCCACATTGCCACGATGGACAAAAAGTAAAATGCCATTAACAGTCTGTACGTTATTCGCTAGAACAGTTGATAGCTCAGATGGCAAACATACACTAGAACATAAGGAGGTTATAAAAAGGGCATTCAGATAGGAACTAGCGAACAGTCAAAGGTTGACGACAATGAGCACATGGGGTGGGGGATCACCTCCTAACGAATGACAATGGCAAAAACAAGGAAAGGTTTAATTCCCCAGAGCTTGTTTTATTGAAGAGAAGACCAGTTGTGATGCCAAAATGAGACCACCTGTGAACAGATGGCAATATGGAGATCACTGTAAAAAATGGGAAAGTTAGCAGGTCAAGGTAGGAGGACTGCAGCCTTGGCAGCCGCATCGGTAGCCTCATTACCCATCAGACAGAAGTGAACAGGAACCCACATAAACATCACAGCGGCCTCCTCAAGGGTGAGCAAGTGGAAGCTCTCTTGGATCATTGTACTAAAGGATAGATGGTGTACAGCACACAGAGGCTCTGAAAGTGACTAAGAGAATCAGAGCACATGACATAATTAAAAAGCCTGTGTCACTGGATGTACTGTGTGGCCTGATACAGGGAAAAAAGCTCTGCTCTAAATATTGAGCAGAGTTCTGGAAGCCAATACCAAAAATTCTTAGTGGCAATGACAAAGGCACATCCAACACCACGGTCAGTCTTTGAGCCTTCGGTGTACACGAAGGTATTATCACTAAGTCGAGTGTGAAGGTTGAGAAACTTATAGCAATGGATTGAATCTGGAGTAGTTTCCTTAGAATGCGAATGAAGTCCATGACAAACACGGGCCACTGCACAAAGCCAGGGTGGCGAAGGAATCCCACCCATCGGGAATGTGGCAGGTAGCGTTAAGTTAAGCTGCCAGAGCAACAGCCAAAACCAAACTCTGGGAGATTACAGAGAAGGACAAGTCCCATACGACAGTCAAGTGAGTGATCGAACAAAAAGGCACAGGGTGGGTGGCCGGGTATGGCACACAAATGGCATGTTGTACCCACTGAGAATGACATCACTCCAGTACGACTGGTAGTTCGGCAGTTTATGCATAAAGAGTCAACTGGGATAGTGTAAAAGGCACCAGTGGCCAAACCGATTCCACAATGGTGGATTGTATTGAGACAGCATAAGATGGACATATGGACAGGCAGACACATAAACGAAATACTCACAGTCTGGTTTTGAATTGACAAGGGATTGTTACAAACAGAGAAGGTGGTCTGATCCACTGGACAGGCAGCAATGCTTGGGACACGTAGGGTATTGAGGGACCGGGTACAGGGGGCAGCCGGATAAGACATGTGGGAGGACTAAGAAAGTTTTCTATGAAGCATGAGCCCCAGAAATTTCATAATTCCAGCAAACAGAAGAGTAACAGGCCCAAGATATAAAGACAGTGGAAAAAAGCCATTCTGCACCCATAAATTCATACAAACAGTTTTGCACTTCAAAAAGTGAAAACCATCGTCAACGTTTCACGAGTAAAGATGATCGAGTCATCGCTGAAGGCGCTGTTCAAGTAGACAAGTCCATTGAGAACTGCAACAGATCACGAAGTCGTTGAAGAAAAGGGAGCCACACGGGCCCAGTGGGTGACAGGCCATAATAGGGTTAATGGCTACAGCAAAGAGAACACTCAGGAAAGACCCCCTGACACACTGGGTTTTTCTGGGTAAATGTATCCGATGAAGTCGAACCCACACATACCTTGAAAACTCTGCCTTTTAAAAATTCCTGAAGGAAACAGGCAGGTGGCCTCAGATGCCCCACGTGTATACATTACAAAGGATACCTGTCCTTTCTCCAACTCAAAAACCAGTTCAGTATTTCTGCAGAAAACTGTTCATAACATGTTTTTGAATGTCCATCCTTGTGATTAGAAGTTTGAGAGACTTTGGCTGTTCACTTATGTAATAAAATGGAACACCTACAGCTGTCCTTATGATTTCATTTATTACATGGTACCAGTTACGGTGCTTCAGTGCACATCTTCAGGCTTTAGCTGGCACTGAGCTGATTAACACAATCCGCATACATGATTCATCAGACTACGTGTAACAACAATGTTGTCTCTCCAACCATCAACTACCATCAACTACCATCTCCATACCTGGTTGGAGAGACAACACTGCTGCTACAGGTAGCCTGCAAAACCCAGTTATAGATGGTGTCCACTGATGAACTGTGTATATGGGTTGTGTTAACCTGTCAGAGTCAGCTAAGGCCTGAAGATAGTGCACTGGAGCATTTAAACTGGTAGCCATTATAATAAATGGCATCCTAAGGACAGCTTTAAGTGTTCCATTTTATTATGTTCAAGACATGGGTTGACAAAGTGATGAGTTGGTCAACTGCAGAATAGTGCGATCGAAATCCACACTGTGCAGTGGTTAGTAGATTGCAAGAGTCGAGCTATGATATCAACTGGCCACGAATCATATTTTCCATCAACTTGCAAACACCACTAGTGACAGAAATGTGGCAGTAGCTAGAAGGAAGATGTTTGTCCCTACTGGACTTAGGTATGGGTATGACAGTGGTTTCATGCCAGCACCTGTGAAACACGCCATCTGCCAATATGAAATTGTATGTATGATGGAGAAACTGCTTTCCTGCAACAGAAAGCAGAAAGGCGCTGCAACATTTGAATGCGAACGTTATCCGGCCCTTGGGCAGAAGATCAGGGTGAAGATAGTATGATCTACCTCCCTCATAGTAAAGGCAGCATCACAGCATTCACGATTGTGCGAGGATGAGGGTATGGTACAAGCCACCTCCACTCTTTTTCGATTGAGGAAGTCAGTGTGATAGCGGTTGGAGCTCGAAATCTCCACAAAATGGCAGCCTAAGGTACTGGAGATAGCAATAGGGTCTACAATGACATCATCTGCTACAGTCAGGCCCAAAATTGGGGAATGGGCCTTCATCCCAGAAAGCTGTTGGAGGTTGCCCCACATGACGGAAGAGGAACTGAAATTGTTCAAAGAACTAGTAAATGAAGTCCAACTAGCTTTTTTGCTATCCTCAGGAATGTGATGACATTGTGCATGCAACTGTTTATAACGAATACAGTTCACCAATCATAGGATGATGGTTAAAAATGCAGAGAGCATGTCTCCATGCATGAATCACATCACGGCACGCCTCACACTACCGAGGGACTGGGACACGGCTCGGTAAAGATGTAGTGTGACGTAAGGAATGTTCCATGGTGGTAAGGATAATGTTTGTCTGGTTGTCATAGCTGAAGAAATGTTGTTTGTCAAAGATCACCAGGAAGGAGTAAAGCCTCCATCTGGCCTTAGAAAGCTGCCAATTGGGTTTGTGGGGCAGGAGTCAGCATAGTGATAGCACACAACAAATGGTTGCTCGAGTATGTGTCAGAGAGAACCAGGGTGTATACGGGGACAAGGGAAAAAAAATATCCTGGATTTTTCCCGGTTAAAAGTACACTTTCTCCTGGGTGAAAATACACTTTTTCCCTGTTTAATTGACAGTAAACTTTCCCTCGGAACTGTAAAACTTATAAATCTTTGAATGGGTTAGGTTTTACAGACTGGCATAGAACTTCCGGGTGCTTTAGAAAACAAACACACAGCGCACACACGTTTTGGGAGAAGCTTCTATGTGTAGCAACTTGTACGCTGCCTATTTTCGTATTACGAAAGTATATATTCGAGTTCCACCAATCACAGCACTTTAGTGAAATCAAGCTTGCGATGCTTTTAAGCCAGTCATAGTTCATATCACGTGATCTCGCCAGGGCATGTGACGTCAGCCAATAGCAACATCACTATTATGAAGCGTTAACACAAATAGGAAAAATTAATGGTTTAAATTAATGTACATAGTATAACTACAAGGAAAGCTAAGCTTTCACATATAGTATTTGTCTTCTTTGTGCGTGTGACACTTTAAAATACATCACGCAAATGTGATAGTAAAATTTTAAATAATGACGTAAATGTCTGGTCTCTGAACTGTTAAGCTTTAAACGAGAGCCAAACACTCTGTGATTTAAGAAATTCAAAGGAAATTCTCGTACGTAACATAATTCACCTTGCATAAAATTAAATTTACTTTGAAAGTAACGCTTTTCAAACCATCATTCACAATACTTTCTCGTGAGCTATTAGAATTCGTTTCACCAATTACCAGACAACACCAGAAAACAGGTGTTACTGCCCATGTGCAACTGTGACGACATAGGAAGCTCGTATGTTCGTATGTATATAGCATTTACAGATCTTGCATAGCATTAAGAAATCTTACATTACGTCATAAACGAAACAGGACCCCACATGATACTGCGAAAACATCAGAATTTCATAAATAATACTAAACTACATAAATTGGCTTAAAGTGTGTCCAGATTCACAAAGATGTAGGCCTCAACCTGATATAAAGTTTTCGGGATGCAAATTTTCTTGGAGTACCGGCACTGTATTATCTCACGTTTGGTTCTTTATTATGGCGTAATGCCATACATGCCGGATGATGAAAACGTGCATTAGAAATTTAGGGAATAGTTGAAACTAGCCAATGGTGTAGAATGAAATACTTCATTTGAAATAAATTTACTGCCTCTGCGAAAAAGACAAATAAAAGGCAAATTTCTTTAGCAGATCGAAAAAAATAACTTCATTGTTCTGCAAGGCGATTAATGCTTGACTGCCAAAAACATAAAAATAAAATAAAATCAGAAACTGAAACTAATAACATATTTTAGCCTTCTGTAATTATGTGAATTATTTTAATTCACTTGATAGCTCCCGGCCACAGAATTATATTTTGTTTTCATTTAACATTAAAGCTCTAAATAAAAGTAAATAGCAAAATCACTAAAAGTGGAGACTATTCACCCTTCCCACTACAGCTCAAGACCGCTCTGCTCTTGTGCGAATCTAGCAGCTTGGGCGCACCAGCAAAATTTTTCCGGGTAGCATTTGGCTGCTTGTTGGTACTGCTGATACAGCTCACACTCCTAAAAGTAGGGAGACGCAGTAGAAGGTGCTGATCATACGCGACTCAACAGTGCACGGGCATGAGCCCACTAACAACTCTTCAAACAAACCTCATGCGAAAAGTTGTGACGTCACGTTGAACGGAAGCAGTTTGTTGTGATGATGAACTGCATAGTCTTTGTCCTATAGCCTTCGACACTTTTCGCTATTGGCAGACACTAGTGTGTGCACTGTGCTTTGTTGTTGTAAATGGCGCATTTCCTTTGCAACTTCAGTTTTATTTTAATTTTTTTTGTCTCGTTTATGTTTTACGGCAGCAGTATTGTTCTGCAGTAGTGGGATACAGTATAATTCTTTGTCACAGTATCAGTTCTTACCAGTCAAAACAACAAAAATTTAACTGAAAAATAAAACAAAGAAAAATTGCTGGAATTCTAAAAAATTTCCAGGTTTTTCCCAATTTTCTCCTGGATGAAAAAAGTCCTGGGTTTTTCCTGCATTTCCCAGTTGTCCCGGGGTGTATACACCCTGAGAATAGACCACTCAAGATGACGGGCAAGCTGGGCAGTGCAGAATGGGAGGTCCAAATGGGAATAGGTGTCCATGGAGTCAGAAAGGAACATGGGTGTTTCAGTGTTAAAGCATATGAGGTCAAGCTGATGTAGAAGGTTAGTTAAGAGGGCACCTCTGGACAGATTCTGGAAGAACCCCAAAGGGGTTGGTGTCACCAAGCAGCAAAAAGGGGTGAGGGAGTTGACCAATAAGCTGAGGGAAGTCTGCCCTGGTGACACTGAATGACAGGGATGTAGACATTTCAAAGAGAAAAGTATTAGTAGTAGTAGTAGTAGTAGTAGTAGTAGTAGTAGGTGGTTGGTGGTGGTGGTGGTGGTGGTGGTGGTGGTGGCGGCTGCTGTGTTTCGTTTGTGGGGTGCTCAACTGTGTGGTTATCAGTGTACATACAAATTCCCAAACTTCTCACTGTCCAGTCTCATCACTTCCCCATATGATCATAAAATAATGACAACAACGCAACACCCAGTCCCCAGGCAGAGAAAATCTACAACCTAACTGGGAATCAAATCCTGGACCCTGTGATCCAGAGGCAGCAATGCTAGGCACTAAGTTAAGAGCTGTAGATGCAAAGAGAAAGTTGGAACGAGGAAGGAAAATGTGGCCTGCAACAGCTTGCAGCCGAGTGTTCAGTGAGATAGTCTGGCTATGAACGTCATTCCAGATGAGCAGCATGACTCCCCAGTGAAATGGAATGCTGTCATCGGGGGATGGGAGAGTCAAAGCAGAACAGGAGGAAATGTGAGAGATCGAAGAGGTCACGAGGAGGCAATTTTGTTTCTTAGAGATTGAAAACAAGTGGATGCTGCGATTTCAAGAGCAGGTGTAATTGTTCCTTGTTGGATCTAATGCCGCGAAATTCCATTGGAGGAGTCATGACGGGGAAAGAAGAGGGAACAAATGAGGGGTTGTCACCTCAGTAGCTGCAAAGTGCCAGCCTTCGAAGACCCTCTGCTACAGAGGCTGGTGGATGCTATTCCATGTGATCCATAGATGCTTTAGCATTCTATCTAGGTTAGCTTGTGGATTCCAGGGCAGAAAAACAATAAGTGGTAGTGTTGTGCACTGGCGTAATGGAGGTTGGCCAGGTGAGGATACCACATGGCGACACCTTCTTTGTTTAATGAAGACTCAGGTTGTTGGCTGGAGGGATGTAAGAAGTCTTCGTGGAAGTGTTCCTTTTGTCCAGTCTGCCAATTGTGAAGCAGGTGGTTTCGCCACTGGGGTGAAGATTTGGTAGCTTGTTGCGCAGCTGGAGGAGGAGTAGGAGGAGGAGGAGGAGGAGGAGGAGGAGGAGGAGGCGGTGTGGATGCTACCATGATACTGGGTGATTTTACAACTGTAGTGCTGAATTTAAGGTCGCAAGTCTGCGTGGCCATGTCCTCCATTGATCAAGGCATAGCAAGAACGGTACTCGAAGTGCCAGACAGTAAATGTAGAGCTTTTGACAAGCCAACAACTTGCAAGCGACAGGGTAATGTACTTTTAGCTTCACCCAGATCTCTTGGATGGCCCACTCACTGAGAAACACAGGACATTCTCACGATGACACTATATGGTCACCATTACAGTTGTAAATGGTTCATGTTGCTTGCAACTAATGAGTTCATTTCTTGAATCTGTAGCCATTTCTTTCAAAATATGTGAAGTCTTTGTACGACGACAACCGATCTTTTTTTGTGATTTCTGAACCAGAAAACAAATTCTTACAGAGAGCATCAGCATGATCAGCAGCAGTTAACAGGATATTTTGTTAAATTAAAAGTGAAGTGAATAAACATTCTGCTCTTATTATGTCACGGTCAGCTCCGGGACTAGTAAAAAATGAATCAATTTTCCTACTGCTATTCTTCATTTTCATATTGGAGACTTGTTTAACAGATTTAATATGATTTATTAATTTAGTTCTTCCTCCATAAGCAATGTTTGTATCACACGAACACATGGAACAGAATGTGAATGTTTCACCTTTCTGCAATTGCATAATACACGAAAATTCAGCAGAATACGCATCCCTGAAAGACTGATGATATTGTTCCTTACTTGAACTCACCACAAAAACATTAAATTGCACAAAAACTCATCACACAATTGGATGAATACCAGAACCACAGCAAACACCGTATAAAAGTAAGCATAAACAAAACTTTCCCATTAACATGCACTCAAAGCACAAAGAATATGCAGCAATAACCTGTGAGATGTGATTAAAGATAGAATGTGTGATTGCCTTTCACCAGTGGTGTTTCGAACACACAGAGTTAATGACAAAAGCGCAGCAATATTCTGCGAGAAGGGATTATCAATAATATTATCAGTCGACTTTCAGTTGAATTTCAAACTTCACATCTCAGAATAGCAACTATTATTAAAAGTCAAAACTGAATGTGATATGAATGCAGAGGGCGGGAACAAGACTGGAAGTTGAAAATTCGGAAAAAACAATGTTCATCCGGAAAACTGGAAGACTACCCCAAAATCTGGAAATCTTCTGGGAAAATGAGAAAACTTGGCAGGTATGCAGTTGATACAGTGGTGAGAAAGAAGTGAGAAATTGCCCTTGTGAACATTCCTACCACAAATAACACATTTGGCCATGTTTTTACAGGACATGCAAGTATAGTTGTAACATAGACACTGGTAGCAATGCATCATGCTTGGAATGTACGGTCGGACCATGATGACTTCATAGCCTGCTTTGATCTTTGAAGGAAGCACTACTCTATCAAACATAAGAAAAAGAGTGTGTGCAGGCACTAAGGTTACATCAATCTTTTTCATTACCTGATGGGCTGCAGTGACACCCTGATTAGAGAGGTAAGTTTGGATTTCTTCCTCAGTCAGACCATCAAGCAACTGAACGTAAATAACACCACACTAAGAATTCAGTGTTCGATGGGTCTCAACACGAACAGGATAGCAGTGGAGGAGTAAAGCTGCAAACAGCTGTTGGGTTTATCACAATTGGTCTCCAAAAGCAAAGTTCCATTACATAAATGAGAGCAGGATTTCACAGGGTCTGCAACTGCATCATCTTTCTGAATAATAAACATATTAATAGTAGCAAAGAACTGACCTCCTTCAGTATGTGATACCAAGAAGAACTGAGGTCCAGCCGGGAGATTTATTGGAGCTTTACTCTCATTCTACTTACATTTACATTTATTAGACGTAGACTGAGATGGTAATTGGGTCATTTTGAGAACACCCTCATGATTGCCAGCATCTCCGATGGTGCGCTCCTTCCAACTGGGGTCCCCCCCTTAGAAGGAGCTCACCTGCCATAGGTGATTGTTCAGACCAGGTCACACCTCCTGAATTGCTGGCAGGGAGACCAATTGGCAGTTCGGGGAGGTAACTGTTCAGCCAATCACCCCTCCCTGGGCCTGGCCTGTATCAGGGAGTCCGTGCGAACCCTACCTATCAACCCAGGTCTGGGATTTACAAGTTACCCAGTCACCTGTTAGTGTCAAATGCATCGGTTGACCTTCACAAATGCACAGGGAGGGAGAAGAAACAGAGGAACCTCAAATGCTTAAGCGGAGGAAGGGTAGGAGATGGAGAGTGAAGAAAGAAAGAAAGAACTGATGAGGGGCTGTTCCCATGTAAAGCATTTAAAACTTCAGAACACATCCCAAAAATATCCGAGACATGATACCCAAGGGAGGGGGAAAAGGACAGCAGAAGGACAGACATGCAGCACAAAAAGGGAAGAGGTGTTGCAAAGACTGAGACCCCATGGTAGCCAAGCACAGAACTCACCAAAGAGTGGCAAGCCCCCTGGAGGGTGATCTGTAGAGGAGGGACACAAACCTCAGTGAGTAGATTGTTCACAGGGATGGTCTAAAAGGCACCTGCCATAAGTTGGACCTCAATTGTGTATCAGGTCCTGCATCCACAATGCTGAAGGATCAGAGATTTTTAGACTCTCAAAAGCGTAAAGTTATCTGGAACCCAGCTGGTGTCACTGAGACAGCAAATAATATTAACATGTGTCCAGCAGACTCACTCAAATTGGTGAAGATGGGCAAGCCACGTCAACCAAGCACCAAAGACCAATCCCAAAAATGATGAGACTACACAACACTGAGCCTTTGGTCATCAAGGAAGAGTTCTAGTTGGGGACAGGCAGTACAGTGGCAACTGAAATCCACGACATGTTTTTGTGGTGAGAAACCAGAGGCTATGGGCGAATCCTGAAGCCAGCATCTAGAAACACTCACAGTTGAGGAGCAATAGTAGATTAAATAGTCCTCACTATGCAGGGAGGTTGACACTGTAGACTCCATAGCTACAGCTAGACCATTGATAGCCTCTGGAAGAAGGGGCATACTCAGTACACAGCCCTGTGGGGCCCTATTCTCAAATGCATGGAGAGTACTGTGGGAAGCACTAACTTGAACCCAGAAAGTACTCTGACAAGAAGTTCCAAACAAAAATAGGGACCTGGCTCTGGAGACCATACTCATAGAGGGTAACAGGGTGTGGTGACACCATGAGATGTCCGAAGCCCTATAAAAATCGAAAAATACAATGATATGATGTTGAGGCTGGGCAAAGACTGACCGAAAAGCAGACTCCAGGCAGACAAAATGTCAGAACTGGAACAGCCTTGGCAAAAACCGCCCTGGGAGGAAACCAAAAGACTTTGAGACATGGGTGCCAACATAGCCATCGGCTCACCCGTATGTTTGAGGAACTTGTAGAGAACACTGGTGAGGCCAATTGTGTGATAGCTGTCCATCTCAAGGGGGTGTTCACCCAAGTTTCAGTATTGGGACGATCACGATTTTTGCCATTGAGACAGGAACTCGCCCTTCCTCCAGATATAGCTGAAAATGGCAAGAACGTGACACTGGCAATCCACTGATAAGTGATAAGTGTCAGAATTTAGCTGTGGAAGCAGTCTAGCCTGGAGCCATGCCAGAGCAAAGGGCTAGGCCACTAGGGAATTTCCACTCACTGTACAGAGAATTATAAAGTTCCAGGTGAAGTGTAGTAAATGGCAAAGGAAGTCACTCTACCCACTGTTTGAGGGGACAAATGCAGGCTAATAATTCTCTGATGCAGATGCTCAGGTATAATTAAAAGCAAAAAGTTTCAGTGTAAACATTGCCAGTCACAGAGATAGCAGGTTCACCTGCAAGGTACTGGTGTCCATAGGGGTGTTGAATCTTAGCCCAAACCTGCAAAGGATGGGTATGTGGTTCACTGGTAGCAACTTATGACTCCCAGCATTCTTGTTTCTGTCATTTTAAGAGGTGCTGGACTTGGGCACGGAGCCATTTAATGGCAATGAGGTGTTCCGTTCACGGGTGTCACTTATGGCACTTGAGAGCCTGCCTGTGACCTCTAATGGCCATGGTGATTTCGAGGGTCCACCAGGGTAATGTCTTCTGACAACAGTATGCCAAGGAAGAGCAGATCACTGCATCAGCTGAAACCTCAATGTGGCGAGGTGTGAAGAGTGATGGCAGAAGTAAAAACATCTGAATCAGCATTGGAAAGAGCCCATCTGGGTAGTTATTCAGGCAAGTGAGGCAAAATGATCACTGTTGCACAGGTATTGGGGTTTACAATGAATGGATGGGAGAAGACCCAGGCTGCAAATGGAAAGATCAATGGCTGAATAAGACCAACAGGCCACACTGAAACCAACAGCTCAATTCATGGAATCAATACTGGAAATAAGAATAATCTTCACAAGGATTTAAAGTCACTTGGTCTTGTACAAAAAGGTCTGCATTATTCAGGAACACACATTTTCAATAACTTGCCAGCAGCCATATAAAGCTTAACAACCAATGAAATTCAGTTTAAGAGAAGCCTAAAGGATTTATTGGTGGCCAACTCCTCCTACTCCATTGATGAATTTCTTAGTAAAACCAACTGATTTGTATATAAGTACAGCATAACTTCTGCACAATTTCAGTGCAGTAATGTGTTCATTGAAAATGTGTGTGTGTGTGTGTGTGTGTGTGTGTGTGTGTGTGTGTGTGTGTGTGTAATCTAACTTCTGCACCATTTCAGTGCAGTAATGTGTTCATTGTAAATAAGTATTACAGTAGCTGTATTGCATGTTTATTACCTTATAAATAAATAAAAAACTTTTTTATTTTGAATTCAGTGCATTAGTATTTGTAAAATGACTCTTAGTGTTCATTAAAAATTGACGATCATTCCACTTGGGACCTGTGGAATGGTACATTAGCTTATTTATTTTAGTTATAAATATTTGTCATGTATTGTTTTTCTGACATGTTCCACATCCTGGAGGACCACCTCACTACGGATCAATTGGAATGAAAGTAAATCTAATCTCATCTGTGGAAACACCAGTATTCAGTATTCAAGAGGCAATGATCAAACTATGTGAGCATGTTTTTGACAGCTTTACTGTGGTAGATACAGACCACAGAGGGTTGCAACCATTGAACTCACCCAATATAGGAAGGGGGGCGGAGATGAGAAAACAGTGCAGACAACATGTTCTAGGGCTCTTCTTCATTGGGAGGGAGAGAGATGTCACAGAAGGTAAATTTCAGGGATTCTTCACACAAACTGCCATAGCCTCCAAAGTTGGGCTGAATGGCATGTGTTTGCTGTAGATCGAATCTAGACCATACATGCAAACTTCCTTGAAATAGTCCTGACAGTCACATTCTAGGACAGTGGCCCGAATTGTTAGGAAACAAATTTCCTACAGCATGAAGCAAAAAATACTTTAAATGTACAAAAGGCAATGTAGTGTTATCAAGTGGCGGGAAAAAAAATCCCTATAGTTCCACTGGAAGATCACACTATAAGTATCCTGTGGGGATGTGCAGAGCCAGGCCACTCATACCTCCCTCGAGGCTGCCTGCTGCCACTGGTTGTGAAGATATGCCATCAATACCAATACCCATTTGTTCCAAATCAGCATGCATTAGGGGGGTGGGGGTGTCCGGGACCATAGGGGCCACAAAGAATGCTGCTTCGGATACAGTGGCATGAGGAGCCACCAAAATCTCCCTGTTTTTGGAGGACTCTTCTTGTCCTTGTTCTTAGACAATTTAGACTTATGTCAGGGCTTGTCTGCTTCAGATTCTGGGACAAAGGAGGAACATGAAATACTGCAACCAGCAAAGTGTGGCTCCTTCAGCCACAGGCTGGTGTCCAGTTGCAGGTCAGCAGTTTCCTAGGAAGGCAATCTCTGAGGGACCCCTTCCTCGTAAGGGGTGCCAGAGGAGGGGTTTGCTTCTTTGACTAGGGGTTAGGGACTGATGTTCTCAGTCGCTTCCAAAGGGGTTGTGGGAGAAGCAATAGGAGCATGACACACAAGCACTAGAGGACCAGATGTAGACGAGCAGCCACAAGGGCCAGACATAGAAGACACAGATGGCAATGGCACAGTCATTAAATAGGATGAAGGTGTCGTAGCAGTACCATACATCTGTCACATGTGTAGGATTTCGGTGATCATATTTCCTCTTGGCTTATGTGAGGTGATGAAGAGTTGTATTCCTGGATTTTCTTTTCTCATTTGGAAATGTTGTGGTCTGGTGAACAGTTGACACAGATGGAGAGAGGGGCACGAGGGGTGTTCATGACCAACTGCTGGCCACAGTCTCTACAGTTACGGCTGGTGTTGCAACCCAAGGTGTGTTCAAATCGCATGCATTTGTAGCGCCATATGGGAAGAGGAATGTAAGGCTCGACATTACAGTGATACACCATCCCCTTTAGCTTCTTAGGCAACAAGCCACCTTTATAGTACAAGATGGAGGCTCCAGTACCCACTCTGCTGTCATTTGGTCCCCACTGGACAAGAGGACAAAATGCACACCTTGCTGCCCCCGAACTAGCAGGAACTTGTCATCAATCTGTCAAATGAGATTTTAATGGAAAATGATATGCTGTGCCATATACGGACCTTTAGCAGTGGTTAAAGTGACCGGAATGTCGGCCAGCTTGTTGCAGTGGAGGTACTTTGACTGTGCAGGAGAGGCTATTTTAAGTGGAATGGAGCCATTTTTCACTTCCCCAACCCATCCTTGAGGTGTTCAATGAGGAACAATGACTTCAAAGTCAAGAAGGAATTCTCGTTCATCCAAGAACAAATCAAGTATTGGGTGGGAGTATCTCTCAACTTGTCTGAGCTCCATGTTTCTCCCATGTCATAGCCAGTGAAGGGAACATTTCAAGGTCTACCTTCTCCATATGTCTTGGCTTCAGACAAGACTGCTGAAGCCAAGTGGTCGACAGCAGAAGAAAGTTTAATTCACTACATGTGCAAATCTTCCACCATGGTACCACCCACTCTGAATGGGGGCTCTGCCCACGAGCACCACAGCAACAGTTTCCTGGCAGTGAACAGTTGGCTGGGGTCCCCATGGCCCAGCCATGGCAGGCACATACTGCTTTGCTTGCATTGGGAGTTTCCATCTCAGGCACTGACAGTGTGATCCTTTTGGGGGCTGCCACCATGCGGGTATTTGACAATCCCCTCAACGGAATGGCTACCACAATGGGTTTTGGGTGTAAGTATCGTTGCAAGAAAGAAAGGTACGAAAGGTGGGCTATATGCTTTCTTCTATCACCCACACTTCTGTACAATTTAGAAAAGTAGCAGCAAATCAAGTCCAATAAGGAGAACATAAAATTAATAATGAAAAATTGTAGAAGGCTGGAAGGTAAAACTGGGTGTCCAAAACACACACCGGATCCAAGCACAATCGGCACCAAGAAGACCATCCAGCAGAAAGGTAGAGAGAGAAAAAGAATAGGAGAAAGATGAAGAAACAGAAACAGAAGTAGTGCTGCAAGGGCTGGGGCCTGTGGTGACCAAGCTCTTACTCACAAGAGAGATGAGAGAGATGTGCGTCCCCTGGAGGGACACTAATTATTGAAACATTAGCTGTTTCTACTCTATCTGCTCTAAGGTGTTCTATTATTTTCCAAGCATCTCTTACACTGATACCTCTCAGATACCTATTGATCTCTTTAGACTTTGTCCCACATTACATGCTTTGCTCTTGAAATTTCTTTTCTAACCTCTCTATTGCATCTTGCATAGTATTTCTACCCTGACTATCCTGTGTGCTAAACCACTTCTTGTATAATAGTTTCTTCTCTTTCATCATTTCCTCACTACCCTTTGCCCACCAGTCTGGATTCATGTAACTCTTATCACTAAGGCAGGGCACCCAATTAAGTAGTGACTGATGGAAGTTATCTGGCTTTAATCAATGTTTTATATAGATGAAACAAAGCTCCATCCATCTCAAGTTAGTTTTGCAGTAAAACTTTTACCTTTTGAGCAAAAAAAAAATTAAAAACCACCATTCTGGGTTTTGCATGCATTCTCCGTCATGCAATCTTTCTCAGTTTTGAGAAAACTATTAAAAAAAAGCAATGATTCTTCACACTTTATAGTCTGAAATGCAGCTTGATAATGAAGTGGCTCTCTTTGATATTGCTTATAGTTCCTTTGATATTTCAAAACTAAGAAAGAACTGCAACATATTTCAAGAAGATTGCAGTGAAAAATGTGACCAGTGATCAGTTATGTTTGGTGCATTTTAGGTCACATTTCTGCATAAAATACGAAAGTTAATATTTCAAAATTGCTTTTAACACACTGGAAGGAGAGCTATATCTCTTTCCAGTCTCAGCTAAATAAGTGATATATTTTGATGTTTTGCCACAATAAGCTACGATAGACCACAATTCACACTATGGGTGTGTGCTATGCACGGTTGCTGCTCATGTTTCTCTTTTGTTTGTGGTTTTTAAGGTCAGCTACACACACATTTTACATTAACATTGTGTTAAAAGTTATTTTAGAACTGCAGATTAAGTGGCAAGAGTTAGCTATATATTATATCTATAAATTTTTCTTGTTTGCATTACAGTCACAAAACATTCAGTAACACTTTTTGTTCACATATTACATTAATGGCATATGTTCCAGCAAGCAATGAATTTGAAATGGGATTTTGCTGTTGATATAACTGAAATATATTGTGTTCTGGATGTCACCAACTTGGAGTCACATTACTGCAAAAGGGTGCAAGTCTGCCACAAACTTGGTTGAAAGGAGGAGAAATGTGTCAGCAATAAGAAATAGAAGCAAAAGCTACTTATTTTGTAATTGAAACTGGTAAATTGCCATGTCAACAATAAGAGAAATGTAGGAGTTTCTCAACAGTTTGTTGTGCAGCTGACGTTCTGCAAATGCTCCACTCATGTGAATTCACAAAGGGAACCCACCATAGGCCACACTCAAACACTGATGAAAATTTGCAGGGTGACAGAAGCATCAAGACAAAGGAACACCTATTTTAGCTTCGGTGTGGACACTCAATAGTTTCTGAGAAAGTGATAATTTGAGTTTTGATGCTACTTTATGAGTTTTCTCACATTTTACAACCAAATGAGGTGGTGGCATCTTAGTTGGTAGCACAGATTTGCATTTTTGGTCCCCATGTTCAAATCCAATCATTTTTTTTTTGTTTACCTTTTGTTGCTGTGGAAGTATGTGACTTGAATACATTTTGTGACATCGTGATGTAGATTGGAATTATTGACAGAATAAACAAGTATTTCAAATCTTATTAAAAATAGATTTTATCACCAGAAATCTTATATAACCCTTTTAACATTAATTAAAAATGAAAAGATATACATTCTAATACTTCCATTTCCTTATACAATGATCATGGAATGAAGGCTTTCATGACCAGATGACATAGCTGCTGGTAAACATTTCGGGAGTGAGGTCATGGTCCAAGGAACTCTTCTGTTCCTGATGTTTTACCAAGGCCTGCACTGGATATCCTCAGACACGCTCCTCTTGCCAACTGACCAGTCTGAAGTCTGAGAGTGAAATAAATACTGTAGGAAACGGGGCCGTGTTCAAAGTAACACATGATGAGCAGAGATAATCCTTGTCAGAGATAAAAATTAACTACTGAATGTCATCTTGTCAAAGATAAAAATGTCTAGCGATTCTGCAGAGCTGCTGTCCATATGTCGTTAGGTTTCATTGCCTCCTTTTCCTAATAAAATTATAAATTTCAATGGCTTCTCTACATAGTCGTGGATGATAATTTGATATTGTAGATAAAATTTCTGTTTCAGAAAACTTCACTTTGTGGTTTCCTGACTGAAGAGCATGCTCTGCTATAGCCGATTTCTTAATTTTTCCTAGTTGGCAAAGACTTTTGTGCTCTTTTAGCCATGTATTTACACTCCTCTTGGTAGTTCCAATATCTTTCCTACAGTATTGATGTCTCTCTCAGATGTCAGATCGGTCAGTCGGCAAGACTCAGCAGAGGAGTGACTGAGGATGTCCAGTGCCGTCCTAGACGAAACATCAGGAACATAAGAGTTTCTTGGACCACGATCTCAAATCCCAAAAGGTTTACAAACAGCTTATACACTGCATTGTCTGGTCAATAAATCTGAATACCAACACGTTCATTAAAATTAATTTCACTAAAGTGTATACCATTCTGTTAACCCTATGACATGTATATTTACATGCAGGTGAAGAATTATGTTCACCGATTACAAAGTGCCCTATTGCCAAAGCACAGCATAGCGCAAGCAAATCACAAATGACAGTGATAGAATTAAATTACATGCCACAAATGATCATTCACTGAAGGCTCCTGCTTTCAAGAAAATGATTCAATATATGTGGTGATTTGGCACAAAATTATTGCCAGATCACAACATGTTTAGCAATGTTTACGAGCTTGCTTTTCCCAAGAAGATACACACTAAATAAATTTACCGCAGCGTATAAGCTTTCGCTTGTTGCATCTGATGCTCCTAATTTTTATTCTTTGAACGTTTTTGTGATAGATATTGTGATGGTGAATGCACAGGTTCTCTTTAAGTATGAAAGTAAGAATTGAAATACTTGAATTTATATATTTTTCCATTTTCATTTACTGCTGTTGATATGAGATTATGCAAGATTTGTGATGATAAAATCCATTGTTAACAAAATTTGAAATGCTTACTTCTTAGTCAATAATTTCACAGTATATATATAAGAAACTTCGAGCATCATTTTCTCAGAAACTAATAGGTGTTGGCATTTACACCAAAATAACTGTCTGTTTTCAGCCTTCTTTCACCCTGTGAAGTTTTGACTGTCAGATAGCAATGTATGGTGGGTGCCCTTTCCAGCCTTCAGTTTTTAAAAAGAGTTTAACATGTATCCAGCTTTCCTTTCATTTTTCTGGCGACTCACTATCATTTGAAGAACTATGTCAGGCATGTCAGAGGCCACATGAAGACATAAGCAGCCTGAATATTTACCAACTTCAACTCAATAATTCTGGAATGAAACAGCTGATCATCAGTACAAAGTATGGTATCAGCCGAACAGTGTTGGTAGCTTTGTCGGAAAGCATATAAACTCCTGCTATAATGGGATAAACATTTTAAAATTCCAGTCCGTAACCTTGCTTACTGGTTTTACATGCAGACGGATAATTTTTTATCAGCTGATGCATGGGAGTATCACTATAAGAGTGATGAGAGTATTTAAAGAAAACTGTTTTAGTATAGCATTGTTGGCAGACACTCCTCCACTGCTGGAACCTAAACCTTTGCCAAATAAGGACTGTGTTTCCTTCTCACAAAACACATAAATGAAACTATATCCTCAAGGAAAATTAACTGATGAAAGGCATATGCTATACTTAACTATGGATTATCCAGTGGAAGAAAGTCTGTAGAATGTTCTTTTTGTATGTTAGTGGTGAATATCCAGTAGTTGGATGCATCAATAAATTGTGACATGAATAAAATTTGTGAGATAGTTCAAGATACTCATGTGGTTTGTAACTTCATATGGATTTAAGATGGTGTATACTCTATGTTGTCTGTGCAGCACAATGTGAATCACCCTACTAAGAACTCACATCAAAAACCAGAAAACCAACAGTGACCCACAAACTATGCTATGAAACAGAGTAAGCCACTCTGTAATTCCTTTCACAGTCAAAGTGGAGTATTGTCTTTTCAGAACTAAGTATGTACACAGCTACATACCAAAAGGATCTGATATAATACTAGATCCAGCAAATCGGTAATCAGATTTACAAGCATGTTTTATAGCCAACCACCTTATGAAATTTTGTGTAGCTGTATATCTTAATTTTATTCCACAAACAAGTTAAATGAACTCCAATTACTGCTTTTGTCTATGATGTTTCACTAGCAGTATTTTCTTATGCTTTATTTTTAGCTTCCCTGTGCTATATTCAGCACTACTGAGATGGTACATGGCTATTTTTCCACTAGGCCAACAAAAATGAATATTTAACTCAGGATCATTTCTCATTTCCCTGGGTACAGAGAGAATCCTACAACGAAATCAGAAAAATTTGTTGACTGTAAGCAGCACAGATGCAATGCACGGCAAAAAGTGATACATAATGCATTCATCTGGCAGCGTTGTGGCATGTCACGACTGAACAGTCACTTCAGTTCAGTAGAGACTGCAACTGAGTACGTTCCAGTGCAGTGTAATTTGCAAGGACATTGCCCCATGCACTGAGTCATGTGATATAATCTGTTGGGCTTGCCATCAAATAGATCATTCCACGAGCTAGTGCCAGGAGTGTGTCTGGTTTAGGTGTGGGAAACCATGAGTACTTAGAGGAATAAGCTGAAGTAATCACAAGCTTTGTTTTTGAAGGGTAAAATGAGAACTTTAATAGTTTACGTAAGAGGTTAGAGACGCTTTTCGATTAGACTCAGGTTATGTGAATGTGTGCATATTTGGAACCTAGAGGTTTTAGCAATAAGGTAGGTGGAACCAGTGGTAGCTCAGCACTGATGCTGTACAGTGTTGTTCAAGTGTCACAACAGAATTGAATGATCCATATTTTCTGTCTTTACACTGTGCATGATTGACCAAAAGCAGCAATATGCTGAGGCACTACATGGATGCAAGGTGATAGACAGATGTGACATCATCTACACTGCTCTAGGTTCGCCAGGATACTGTGCACATAATAGCACTAAATCCACCACTGATGTCTATAAAAATTTGTTACTATGGGAGAATGTGACAGCAGAGTTTTGCGATGCTTTTCAAAGGCAAATTATTGGCAGGAAGGTAGCCCAAAAAATAACAGCTCAGGCTGAGGCGTAAAATGTATTATGAGCACAGGAGGGCAACTGAAAAGCAACTGTTACAGGAATTTTATTTCCTCCTCCACCACCTCTTTAATTAATAACTGGATACATGCAATGTAAGCATTAAGTGGGAATGCTAGCAAGTTTATGCAAGTAGGATACCTTTCCTGAACCCAATTTCTTTCCCAAAATGTGACATTATGTAGCTACTAGTCGATTCAAAATGTGAACTGAGGTGAAGAATTTCCAGATGCAGACAGACATTCAGCTGTGAGCCAAGTGCTGGAACAATCAATAAGGAAAAGAGATGTAAACAGTGACAAAGATAAGCTGAACCAGGAATGGAAACATGAATTATATACAGTTACCTCAGCAGAAGTAAGACTTTTGTGACACCATTCTGGGCATCAATACCCTAGGCCATCCTTTGAGAAGCCACTCTGGCTAGACTGACTTCCTCATCATCAAAACGTGCTGCCGATTAAACCAGACCCCAGCCCTTTCCCTGTCCCACATGGTTCCGAGTTACACCAAAATGTCATGCTTTCCACAACTGTCAGCACATGGAAGCAGTATTCAACCACGGCCCTCCCAGGCAGACAGTGTGCTCAGCCAGCTGTGCAATAAGTGATGCCCAGTCTGTCTGTCTGTGCCATCACTGTAACTCTGCCATCACCAAGCCATGAAGGAGGGACCTCACCATGCTTGCTAGCATGGGCAGCCAACACCACTCCAGCAGCCAACTCCTTGCAATAACTCATCACTGCCAGAGTCCTCACTTGCAATTGCGAATTTATTTTATGTGTAATCTAGTCAGTTATTTCATATTTTAAAATTATGAAAACAATGTTTGTTGTTTTTGCTGAATTCATCTGCCAGATTCCATAATGTTTCTAAAAATTTTCAGTTAAAGTTAACCCTAAAATTTAAATCTTAGGAGTGTGTCACTTCCGAGATTAATGTAATATTCAATATTTTCATGTTGAGGACCTCACTTACACATCAGTATCTCTTTAAATAGTATGTTGTGAGTAAAAGTCAAAAATTAACAAAATTTGCATTTTTTAAAACTTTTTCAGTGTGCATAAAGTAGACCCCTCTTCTCCTATTGGTAGTACATGTTACTGAAAGCGTGTTGATACTGTCAAGAGTGAGCTAAAAGGTATTTTCAGGTTCTGGGCCCTACTTACATATCAATACGTATTTAAAAACTATGGTGTTGATATAAGTCAACAACAAATAAAGGTTTTTGTAGGATGGGTAATGTGCATTATGGAAAGAGCATCGGAATTGCTGGTGTTAATATCTACTTCCATACAGCAATAGTTTACAATGAATGTATTTTCACATCTCAAAACACTGGTTTTGATTTACAGTATCTTACTAACTGTCATGCAGCTATATAACACACATGGCTACTTGCCATGTAACTAATAGAATCTTGATATTCAGATAATTTGTAAAAGGAGTTGTTAATGATGTACATTTTCAATTCTCTTTTGAATTAGTTGGGATTCACGATTTCTTCCTTTGTTAGATGCGAGCTGGCTGAACAGCTTAGGTTCGTTTGAGCAGTTACCAGACAGCACCAGACATCATCAGACTGTACTGCGCATACGCAGCTACGATGACGTAGGCAGTCTGTGCTTGGTGCTTGCTCTGCTCATACGCTTTTCTGTGTGGAACTTCGTGTTTGGTGGGGCATCACGTGACCATGTGCAGCCCTGCGGTATGTTGTTGAGAGGACATACAGAGTTGTACTTAAAGCAATTGTTTTATCATGTCCCATCCAGATAAAGGATGCAAATAAGGAAGCAGTTCTTGGCATAATATCATTTCAAAATTAGACTCCACAGCTCAAATTACCATAACATTTTGCAATGTGGTGACTGACAGTTTTTAATTCGTACTCTGCAATATTATTGTGTAGCATTACCAATCAGGTTCACATCCATACAGCACTGCAACAAGCTAGTAGTATGGAATACAAATTTCTTGGGCAAAAAAGTTTCTTGTGTAGCTTACACCAGAATAAGAGAGAATAAATTTCACGACTGTTTCAAAATGTGTAAAAAATTAACAAGATTGTCTGTGAGGCAAAGAAACTGTACAACTGACAGTTTATATTCTACTCTAGGAATAAATATAAATTCATGTGGGGAGTTAAAACAATAAAAAACGGTATGCTGCCAGTCTATGATTTAGCGTAGAATGGCATTCTATAAATTTAAGATGTAAACACAAATTAAGAAATAACTTCAGGCCTAGAGAAAGTACTAGACAAGTGCCTTGTGATCGAAAAACACTGTTTCACACAAGGCAGACTTCTAAAATTCTGCTACAGCTGTCAATATATTTGAAACAAAGTATTTAGTTCAAAACTACTGACCAAATTTGCCTACTTAGTCAGATTCAAGTCAATGTTTATGTATGTTCATATGTATATAGCATTAAGAGATCTTACAGTGACATAAAAGGAACAGGCCATCAGAGACTACTCCAGCAGCATTGGAGTTCCATAAACCATACTAAAATGCTTCATTCCGCTCTAATTGCACATTTATATATCCAGATGCATTCTGAAGTACCTGATATTCAGCTTTTCTATGTGGTTTTCGTCATACCAATTTTCTTGGAGGTCCAGTACTGTATTCTCATGTTTGGTTATTTTGGTATAATGTCATTCCTCTCATAAAATGAAAATTTGCATTTGAAATTGAAAGTAACCAACAGTGCGGAACGAAACACTTAGTTTCAAATAAACTAACTGCCTCAGTGGAAAAAAATTAATAGAAGCAAATTTCTCTACAAAATAGACAGAAACAGCTTCACTAAGACATTAATGGTCGATTGATAATAACATGGAAATAATATAAAATCAGAAAATTGAAACTACTAAATTATTTCACGATTATGGGAATGTATATTAATTCACTTGATGGCTCCCGGCCAAAGAAATCTGTATTGTTTTCTTTTGACATGGGAGCCGTAAATGAAGAGACCTGCAATATCACAAAACATATACACAGGTCACATGGAGAAAGACTCCCCCCCATCTATAACTCAGCTTGCTCTGCGCATGTGCGAATCTGGCGTCTTGGGCGCGCTGGAAAAATTTTTCCGGGTAGCGTCTGGCTACTTGCTGCTACTGCTCATATGGCAAACAGTGATGCTTCAAGTAGCCAGAAGCGGGAGGAAGGCACTGTTCATACGTGAATTCAGCTCTGTGCATGCGCATGGCCCGCTGGCAACTGCTCAAATGAATCTCTTACTACCCGAGTACATGACATCTTGTGAAACATGAACGAGGATGCAAAGTCCACATGGAAACTATTTGTGTCTCCTGTACTGTGACTGTGTATACCACAGTTCAGCTATAACTGACTTTTACAATCAACAGGGAAAATAAAGAGTTAATCTATTCCGAAGTGAGTGTAAGAATTCCAAGATACTTTAAGACTTCTGCAAAATGTGCATTACATAATATTCTTGCCAATTTAATTTACATGCTCTTCCCCAGAAGATACTTCGGTAAGACAACATAGAGTAAAAATAAGCAAATGTTCTTGTCTTTAGGTCAACACAATGAGAGAGGCTTCTATGGGCATAACATGTTGAACTGAAGTTGTTGATTAGCTTGTCCGTGTATTGACTCCATTTTAACTTGTTATTCAGCTGCAGCTCAAGGAATTTTACTCCATGTCCTTTATTCAATATATAACCACCGATGTCTACTTTTGGGGCTAAAGGGTCATTTTTGCTTGTCTGAAACCTCACAATATGATTATTAATGATTAAAGGAAACCACGACAGATGTAATAATACACAGTTATTGTGTTGTAACCAGTTTCATTCTTTTATAACATTAGCAGGTTGCCGAGTTGTGCGAGCATCATGATATAAAGGGGAGGAGGTGATATGTGTAACATTAGAGACAGCCTTGAAGACAACGATCACATGAACATTCTATTGATCCCTTGGCAGGAGCATGGTGAGCAGTAAGTAAGAGTAAATCTATTCCGAAGTGAGTGTAAGAATTCCAAGATACTTAAAGACTTGTGCAAAACGTGCATTACATAATATTCTTGCACATGGCGTGCAGTGTGCACTAGACACAAACAGACCTCTCACTGGCACAAGTCTGCAACCTGATGTTCTAAAAGAACAAAACTGGTCATGACACAATAAATATCATTATTGAAAATGCATATTAATACAGCTGTGGTGGTTTTTATCAATCATTAGTACTAGTGATCCATTAAATTTCTTCTAATATTTCACAAATACATCCATTCCGACAAAGTTGAATTGCATGCTACTCAGCATTAACTCTAATGCTCAGTTATTCGTAACAGTAATTATGCCCCAAAAACATGAAAATACACACTAATATTGTCAGTCAAGTTCGGAACTTTACAAGACCAAGATTATTTTCATAATATCAGTCTTTGTGAGATTGAGACTCAAATTTGTTAGCTGTGAACCACTTGTAAACCTGTTCAGCTGTAATCTGAACATTGTCTGCAAAAGTTGAATTTGGAACCATGATGGGGTAGCGTATGATGCTGATAACATAATCAAACATGGGTTTTTATGAAGACCTGATAGATGTTGTAAGTGACATTAAACGATAGAAAGATATATACCTCATGGGAGATTTTAATATGCACAGACAAAAAATACTAAAAATAGTGAAGTCTTACGTAAATATGGGGAGGAAATACAGAACAAAAGTGCCCAAAAGTGGTTTGATTTTTGTGGAGCACATTCATTAAGATTGTAGAAGGACTACTTTCCTCACAAAGAAATAAACATATCTGGATGCAACCTGCAAGTAATTTAAAATCTGTAATAGATTATACATTACACTTGAAAATTTGTAATTGAACACACAAGAAGTGCAGAATGTAGAATGACTATTTTGTAGTCAAAGCAAAAGGGCTAGTAAACTATAAGAAAATCAACACCTGTGGTAAGAATGAGGAGTAGAGTAAAATACACTCCTGGAAATTGAAATAAGAACACCGTGAATTCATTGTCCCAGGAAGGGGAAACTTTATTGACACATTCCTGGGGTCAGATACATCACATGATCACACTGACAGAACCACAGGCACATAGACACAGGCAACAGAGCATGCACAATGTCGGCACTAGTACAGTGTATATCCATCTTTCGCAGCAATGCAGGCTGCTATTCTCCCATGGAGACGATCGTAGAGATGCTGGATGTAGTCCTGTGGAACGGCTTGCCATGCCATTTCCACCTGGCGCCTCAGTTGGACCAGCGTTCGTGCTGGACGTGCAGACTGCGTGAGACGACGCTTCATCCAGTCCCAAACATGCTCAATGGGGGGACAGATCCGGAGATCTTGCTGGCCAGGGTAGTTGACTTACACCTTCTAGAGCACGTTGGGTGGCACGGGATACATGCAGACGTGCATTGTCCTGTTGGTACAGCAAGTTCCCTTGCCGGTCTAGGAATGGTAGAACGATGGGTTCGATGACGGTTTGGATGTACCGTGCACTATTCAGTGTCCCCTCGACGATCACCAGTGGTGTACGGCCAGTGTAGGAGATCGCTCCCCACACCATGATGCCGGGTGTTGGCCCTGTGTGCCTCGGTTGTATGCAGTCCTGATTGTGGCGCTCACCTGCACGGCGCCAAACACGCATACGACCATCATTGGCACCAAGGCAGAAGCGACTCTCATCGCTGAAGATGGCACGGCTCCATTCGTCCCTCCATTCACGCCTGTCGCGACACCACTGGAGGCGGGCAGCACGATGTTGGGGCGTGAGCGGAAGACGGCCTAACGGTGTGCGCGACCGTAGCCCAGCTTCATGGAGACGGTTGCGAATGGTCCTCGCCGATACCCCAGGAGCAACAGTGTCCCTAATTTGCTGGGAAGTGGCGGTGCAGTCCCCTACGGCACTGCGTAGGATCCTACGGTCTTGGCGTGCATCCGTGCGTCGCTGCGGTCCGGTCCCAGGTCGACGGGCACGTGCACCTTCCGCCGACCACTGGCGACAACATCGATGTACTGTGGAGACCTCACGCCCCACGTGTTGAGCAATTCGGCGGTACGTCCACCCGGCCTCCCGCATGCCCACTATACGCCCTCGCTCAAAGTCCGTCAACTGCACATACGGTTCACGTCCACGCTGTCGCGGCATGCTACCAGTGTTAAAGACTGCGATGGAGCTCCGTATGCCACGGCAAACTGGCTGACACTGACGGCGGCGGTGCACAAATGCTGCGCAGCTAGCGCCATTCGACGGCCAACACCGCGGTTCCTGGTGTGTCCGCTGTGCCGTGCGTGTGATCATTGCTTGTACAGCCCTCTCGCAGTGTCTGGAGCAAGTATGGTGGGTCTGACACACCGGTGTCAATGTGTTCTTTTTTCCATTTCCAGGAGTGTAACTGAAGCACAAAGATATAATTTGGAAACCTTTATGTAAGTTTATGTGAAATTCCTATACAAGACAAGATTGGCCTGCAAATTAAGTAATACTAGGGACATCAATGAATCCATGGCAACAACATTCTGCACTGAGATGAGAGTGCACTCTTAGTGCAGTATGAAAGACCTTAGGCCAGAGTTATGTGCCATGCAGCAGGACACAAGGCATGCTTCTGGTTAGCTTGCAACTTCAGACATAAGAGGTCCAGCTCTTGGGCCTTTGCCAAATTCTACTAATGAGTCTAAGCATATTGAACAACATGGATACAAGGCTACAACATGTACTGTTTCCATGAGTGAAAAAAAAATGTGTGTGCAGTTACACATTTCTGTTACTGTCCCTGTTGAATCTCCACTCACTTCCGTTTCCTCTGAAGAAAGGCACTTATACAGAATTATGAACTATGGTGCTGGCTGTGGTCTTCTGGCTGTCTTATCTTTACCTTCAACAGCCTTCCTGACACCATTTGTAATAAGAAGAATGTTTATGGGCATTAGCTTGAAACACACCCATACACCAACTGTAATATGGGAAATATCTGGTCAGTCATGAGTTGGGTTCTATGCCAAAGATAGCGGATGTAGACAGCAGCCGAGGGTATAATATTTGTTCATTGCCTCTATGGTAATGTATTTTGCTGGAATTTCAGAATGAAACTGGTCAGAAGTAGCCATAGAGAGGCATGTGAAGGAAAACAATGAGTCTTTATTATTTCATCCGGTTAGTACAGTCAGTCAAGCATAGTATCTTCTTCATGTAATATTCAGCACTGTAGCTACCAGCGAGGTAATGCCAGGAGACACAGACAGGTGACCTGCTTACACAGTGGGGTGTTGACATGGTGTGCAGACTCAGGGATGGTCCAGATTTTGCACATGGCCCGGCTGTGGTGCAGAAAAAGCAGCAGGTGGTGTTGGCCAGCATAGCACAAGTTCACAATGTTGTCCAGAATCCAACTCCTAAGTGCTGGCTGGACTCTGGTGATGGCAAGCAATCCCGAGGAGGCAACAGCTGGTGTGGTGTCAGCTGTTCGAGCTGGGCAGATAGACGAAGGTCCCTCTTTTGCAGTCTGAAGGCAGCAGAGTTATGGCGATGGAACAGATGGCACAGAAGGATGTCACAGCCTAGGTGGCCAAACACACTGACGTGCTGGTGCGGCCGTGGTTAAATGCTGCTTCCATGTGCTGACACTTGTGGAAGGCGCAATGTTTCAGTGTCACTTGGAACCATCTGGATTGGGATGATTGACAGCAACTGGCGTAATGATCACTGCATGCTGATGACGCAGAGATCGGCGAAACCAAAGTGGTTCCTCGAAGGTTGGCTCCAGGGTACTGCCGCCAGTCCAAGGTGCTGGCACTAGGAACGGTGTCACACAAGTCCTGATGCTGCCTCTGCTGCTGCTGCTGCTGCTGCTGATCCAGCATGGGCAACAGTCAGTTGTGGCTGATGTCTGTGGCTTGTGGCCTGATTTTGGTGCTTGTGGTCTGATGACACAGGAACTGATCATGTAGTTCAGTGACCAGATCTGTTGTCTGGATGTGGCATTGTTGCAGCATGGGCTATGACTTCTGCTCCAAGTTCTATAATTTAATCTGTTACACCTCTATCTCCTTGGCTGAAATATCAGATGAAGAAATAATATGTCCACAGTAGATGTCTGGAAAGTCGTGTGTGTGTGTGTGTGTGTGTGTGTGTGTGTGTGTGTGTGTGTGTGTGTGTGTGTGCGCGCGCGAGAAGAACTTTCTCCTGAGCGGATTCATCTAGAAAAACTCTTTGAGGTGTTAGTTCACTATTGCAACTAATGAGAATGATATAGCACACCATTTCACTTCTTCAGTCATGACATCAAAAAGAGATGTGTATCTATATATAGGAATCCCCAAAGGTATGTTAACAAGTGTTTGGTTATTAGCCTGTGTAGAGCTCAAACTAACACCGTTCTTTAAGATACATCAATTGGGATGTAGTCACTGGTGTGCAGGTCACATCCTATTAGATGCCACTGATCAATGCTGCAGAATGCTGAAAATACCATATCACAGGACACTGCATTAGTCACATCACCTATCTAGCAACCCACAAGATTTCACACTGTGATTCACTTCTCAAGCACTGCCATGTTTTACTATTGTCAGTGTCTTCAAGAATTGTAAATGAGCACTACACTGTTTGTTTTCTTGCTGGACATACAGCAGCCCACCACAGTGGCAGTAGCAAACAGCACTACTCACCTTCAAAAGATGCAGATGGCTATAACACTCGTAATGATCCCCAGTGGATACAGATAGACATTGGTTATGCTTCAATCTAATGATTGATACTTAAAAATTACTGTTTCAACTTGACTTAAAAACAACAACAATTATTTTAGCAGTAACACATTAGCAGTTTGGATGTCCCTATCCCCAAATATTTGGAATAGACAAAGGAATCAGTTGAACACAGTCAAACAACAGTTTTGATTTAATGTAACAAAAACAATAAATTTTGACAATATAATGTAATAGGATAGATAAAAAATTGTTCACTAAGCAGCAGCAGAACACACACATAAAAGAAAGTTATAATTAGACAAGATTTTGGAGCCAATGGCTGCTCCTTCAGGCAGAAGGGTTGAAGGGGACGCAAGAGGGGTGATTGAGGAGGACTGAACAGGTCTAGGAAAAGCCATAGATTTTGGAGCAGTTATCCGGAACTGCAGATCAGAGGAGACTTATCAGACAGGATGAGAAGGAAAAACTGATTGTTGGGACTGCACCGCATGAGATTTGAAAACCTGATAGCATAGAGGTGGAAGACGGGGTAATATGCAACACAGATTGCTGCTAAAAATCTTGTACGAGTTGATAAGAGTGAGAAGTTAAGTGCATTGTATATAACAGAGGTGGGAGGGGGACAGCAGAAAATAGGCAGGTAAGAAAATGAAACAGGTAGAACTAAAATGGAGTGAAGAAAGGAGTATTTACTGTGAAGAAATGTTGAGATGGAAGAAATTAATGTAAATTAAGGCCTTTTGGGTGGCGAGAACCAAGGACACGTAGCGGTAGTTCCCACCTGCAGAGTTCTGAGAAGCTGGTGTCTGGGGGAAGAACCTAGTTGGCACCTGTGGTGAAACAAGTCCTATGCTATGCACACTCCTGCTGCCACCTAGACCAGCCTTGTAACTGGCAAAAGATGTACTATCAAAGGGAGAGCCATCAGTGAAACAACACATATCCCAGCTGTTATGTAAACAATGTTTGGCCTTTTGCATCGGCATGACTACTACCAAATTATCAATTAGGATGAATGGGCACGAGCAGAGGGTGTATACTGGCAACGCACAATATGCTGTTGCAAAGCACACTCTACAACATGACAACCGTGACCTCAGTGCTTGTTTCACCTGTCCAGTAAGCCTCCCCTGACCTACAGTTCCGTGTGACCTTTCCCATCTCTACCCCTTTTCCTAGACCTCTTCAGTCCTTTTCCTTCATCCCTCCTCCTCCTCCGCCGCCAACACTTCTCCCTGAAGGTGCCGTTGGCTCCAAAAGCTTGCCTAATTATAACCTTTTTGGTTTGAAACACTCAATAATACTCTTCTGCCAAATACATGTCCGACAGCTGCCACCTCAAGCCAGTGGAAGTCAGTCAAAAGAATATCCCGGATTTATTTGGTCTGTACTCTTAACTGGAACTAAAAGAAATCAACAGGAGTATTTATTGGCTTATCAAAAGCTGTTGACATGGTGGATCATAAGATTCTGCTGTCAAAACTTGGAATACGGTATTTAAAGTTTGTCCAACAGTTCGTTCTCCTTCCTGAGCACTCTTTAAGCAGGCAGTATCAAGTACATCAATTTGAACCTTAAAATCAATGCTGAACGACTGTCATAGTATAATTAAATATGATGTGTGCCAAAGCTCAGTAATGCAACCATTCTGTTGCTTTTGAACAGACGCGGTCTAACCTTAACCAAGGATGCTCACAAAAGAACCATATTTGCAGATGACACCAAGTAAAGAAGAGTTACAGCACTCAGTAAACACTGTGACAAAACATCTTAGTAACTGTGCAGAGCATAATTAGCTCTTAATAAATAGTAAAAAACTATTGCGCTAAAATTTCACAGTGCTCTATGATGTGTCGACAGAGGGGCCGACACAGTGTTATTTTGAGGGGGCCGAATAGGCACGCTATAAGCTCACCCAGAATATCGTGAAGTCTGAAACAGGACGCTCAATGAATGCTAATAAGAAAAGAACGTAATGTCGGTTTGCTTAACTTTATTATCCTTGTGGTATACATCGTTCTTGTTGAGACATGCTTTGGACGATAATTATCAATTGCTATGTAAGGCTAATGGCGCCTTGCTAGGTCGTAGCTATGGACTTAGCTGAAGGCTATTCTAACTGTCTCTCGGCAAATGAGAGGAAGGCTTCGTACGTCTAGTCGCTAGCAATGTCGTCCGTACAACTGGGGCGAGTGCTAGTACGCCTTTCTAGACCTGCCATGTGGTGGCGCTAGGTCTGCAAGTACTGACAGTGGCGACACGCGGGTCCGACATGTACTAATAGACCGCGGCCGATTTAAAGCTACCACCTAGCTAGCAAGTGTGGTGTCTGGCGGTGACACCACACTCTAAACAATGATATGTACATCCCACTTCCCTCTATCAATGATGAACTGATCACTTACAGAACAAATTCTTATCACAGCTGCAAAGCAAAGTAAAATGGAACAATAATATAAAACATCTTAATGCGAAGTTTAGTAAGACCTGCAACCCCCCTCCCCCCTTTTGCTCGCTATCAGTTGACATGAAATTTGCAGAATGATGATAGTAGTCAAACACATACAAACATTCGCACATTGTCAAATGAAGATCAGTGGGAAACATGGAAATGGCAGACTGACTGTCCTTATTCAATTATAGGTGGAACATGTCAACATAAATCAGTAGCGGAAGGAGATAAACTGAAATATTTTGGCACTGGCAGTGGGACAACGTGTGGACAGCTCTTATCACCGGAACGGTACTTAATGGGGAACCTGCTATTTGTGTACAAAAGAAGAGGGATGCAAAAGAACTCTGGGACACTTACCAGTGTTTGAACAATCTTCATTGCAACACTTATACCGGCTGTTCCATATTTTTTTGAAACAACAAAATATGACATGTCAGCAACAAAACATGTGTTGCTACTTGCAAACATTTTCAATGACTTACAAAAGGAACAGAAAAAGTAATCCAAATGCAACCTTGCCTCTTTAGCAGCTTCATCATCATATTTTCAAAACACAGGTCCTCAATATCAGTTTCATTCATTGACCTGGTTTCGTATTTCTGAAGCTGAGCAGACAACAAAGCTTCTCAATGAGAATTTGTGCTTCACTGAGAATTCACCAGCTACACATAGAAACACTCAGGCACGCCAGTACAAAATCAGACAGCAACAGCAAAAACACAAGAACTTCACAACAGAGTGGAATAAGTCAAAGGAGAAAGATACTCTTTCATGTCTATGTTGCAAGAAAGTTGAACATATTATTGCAAACACTAACAATAATAGTTCTAGTTCCAGTTTAAAAGTAAAGAGTAGACCAAGAACATTTTTCACCACTGGTTTGCTAGTTCATACTAATTTTGACAGCACTGATTCTTGGATTTCTGACTCTCGCACTACACTTTACATTTCACCAAATACATTGCATTTCATTATATTTGAAATGTTTCTGATTCCACTATGTGTACAGAAAACAGGCAACAATGTTCTTTAACACACATGGGATTGGAAGCATTAATACTGAAGTACATATAAACAACAAGCAGATACCTGCTTTCCTAGACATAATGTAGTAGGTACTTGATACCAGACACCAAATTTTCTGTTTGTCAAGTTGCACAATGTGGACATTAAGTAATTTACCATAAGAAAGATTGCATCATTCAGTGATGTAGTGGAACAGTCACAACAGAAAAACTTTATGGTTCAATAGGCCTATACATTATGAATATGCACGTTTGTAATACAGATTCACAAATAAATATGAAATTAGCAACTCCAAAAGAACAATTACAAGAAAGGCAAGACACACTTGGTCATCAAGACAAACATAAAACACGAGATGTGCTCTCTCATTCCAAAATAGCAGTTTTGTGATGGATATGTTCTTGGCGAACTCTGTCGCAACCCAATCAGACCTCATAGAGATAATCCACGAACTGTTGGTGAACTGACTGATGGTTTTCATTACTATGAGATTTTCGACAATGATTATTTTCATTTTGATTGGATATACTTCATGTGAAATAAATCTGAAGTAGCTGACAATTTGGAAACATTTTTGAAGGAGTATGATAGTGCTGGTCATAACGTAAGAGTGTTTCAGTTTGATGGTGGACAAGAGTTCAATTGTAACACAATACCTGCAGTGTCCAGATACACCCGAGCAAAAGGATGTTGCTGAACAAGCAAATCATCAAGTAGTATAATTAGCTTTCTTCATATTATCACCTAACAGGTTACCTAAATCATTTTGTGCTCATGCATGTGACACTGCCATCACACTGGAAAGTCAACTATTCACGATAAAACACCTTTTGGATTGTAGACTGGAAAAGCATTCTTGGATCAAAATACTCTGTTTATAAGTTTGATCTTGACTGCACAATAAATACCAATCATACCGGCTGCCAGTGCCAATCAACATGCAACAGATACCCTGTGGAAAAAGCAGTGATAATGATCCCTCTGCACAAAAAAAAGGTTTGAATAAGATTAGTCATTTCTTCATAGCATGGACAGTATAACTCTGCCAGGAAAGATATCCCTTTGCATTTTCTTATGCTTGCAAGAACCATCCAGAAAATTTGGTTGAATTGTCCAAGAAAGGTTTGACAAGTTGACTTATACACTGAAAAATGTAACTGTTCATGAAAGTGCTGTATGAAAAGTTTTATAAAGGTGTCTCTTCTGTGTGTGGGGCAAGAAAAATTTCTATATCTTCTTACTTTGTGGGAAGGGCAACTGATAAAGACACTTTACGATCACATCTTTGTAGATGAAACATAAGCAAGCAGCTGCACAAAGTAACTACCCTACCTGGATGTATTCCACTTTGCCAACCCTGTGATGTTTACTATTACAAGCAGGTTAAAATTTTCACAAAATTAAAAAAAAAAATTTCAAAATGCTCCTGACATGGTCAAGACTAACAGAGAAATTGCTTTGAGAAAAGATTCCATAAACATACATTCTTTAATTCTGCGTCAATTTCATGCACCTGCTTTCACAGGAATGATCAAATACTTGCGGTTCGCATCAAAGTTGATCAAACAGAGAACAATCTTTTTGAATTTAAATGAACAAAGCTTTCTGTTATCACTTTTGAAAACTATATGCTGCAAGGCAGTAGCTTTCGTTAAATGCGCATGGTGCTCAACAAACTTGTGTTTCAGTTGCTTCTATGACAAATATCATCTGGAATGTTGTTCTAGCAGAGCAAGCAATAGCGAGCAAGACAATTCCGTAATCTATTCTGTAACTAACGGAACATACATTTGTAGAAAGTTTGCTGCAGAGATAGCCTTATTAAGGATTTCTGTATCATGAAATTGGGGAAGGGGGTGGAGGGGGGAAGAAGACATCTGTCAGACTTGTACCCTTACAAGAGCATGACAGCAGTCAACATTAAGTGCTGTGCAACATTTGCTTGGTTGACATTTGACTAACATTACATTTTTTCCTCAGGAACTAGAAACTGTCTCATGAGAAGCTGCTAACCAGGAACTGAGGACGGGCCCGTCTACAACATATCAAAGACTCATCAAAATCCATGATTAACAGGTCTGATGGTTCCTTTTTAATTCCATATCTGACGAAATAGAAAAGGAAGGTGACTATTACTAATTCTCGATCAAATTCTAAAAAATTAAATTTACTATTAATCAAATTGAGACTAGTAACCAAAAATGTTTGCATGAATTACTAAATTATTATCCAGTTTGTAAAATACACCTGCTAGTGAATTTTATTGGTTACGAACTGCCTTACCAGACTCATCCTTCTAAAGAAACATACTTATTAGTTTGCCTGACAGAAGCAATCCATGAATGGCTTGCACCAAATAACATCAATGGAGCTATGGGAAATTGTGATTCCAATAAATGATTTAATCCAATGAAAGAAGAAATGAAGGTATTCAAAGAAAATGATACCTGAGTGTTGGTAGAATTTCCTGAAGGGAAACATGTTATTGATAATAGTTGGATACTTCATGTAAAATACAAACCTGATGGACTGACTGATCAGTACCTCATTTGCTTCATTGTTCGTGGTATGCCTCAATTTCCAGCACTCTATTATAATGAAACTTTGCATCTATATCTACACTCTGCAAACCACCTTGAGGTGCATGGCACAGAGTGCATCCTATTGTACCAGTTATTATGGTTTCTTTCTGTTCCATCTGTGTATGGTGCACAGGTAGAATGATTGATTGAATGACTCTGTGCATGCAGCAATTATTCTAATCTTATCCTCACAATTCCTATGTGAGCAATACATTGGGGTCGTCGTATATCCCCATAACAACCATTTAAAGCTGGCTCTTGAAACTTTGTTAATAGTTTACGTCTATCTTCAGGAGTCTTCCAGTTCAGTTCCTTCACAATCTGTGACATACTCCCATGGATTAAGTAAACCTGTGACCATTCGTGCGGCCATTCTCTGTACACGTTCAACATCCCCTGTTAGTGCTATCTAGTATGGCTCCCACAAACTTGAGCAATATTCTAAGTCTAGTCGCACGAATGATTTGAAAGTATTCTCTTTTGTAAACTGCTTGCACTTCCTAAGTTGTTGTTGTTGTCTTCAGTCCTGAGACTGGTTTGATGCAACTCTCCATGCTACTCTATCCTGTGCAAGTTTCATCATCTCCCAGTACCTACTGCAACCTACATCCTTCTGAATCTGCTTAGTGTATTCATCTCTTGGTCTCCCTCTACGATTTTTACCCTTCACACTGCCCTCCAGTACTAAATTGGTGATCCATTGATGCCTCAGAACATGTCCTACCAACCGATCCCTTCTTCTAGTCAAGTTGTGCCACAAACTTCTCTTCTCCCCAATTCTATTAAATACATCCTCATTAGTTATGTGATCAACCCATCTAATCTTCAGCATCCTTCTGTAGCACCACATTTCGAAAGCTTCTATTCTCTTCTTGTCCAAACTATTTATCGTCCATGTTTCACTTCCATACATGGCTACACTCCATACAAATACTTTCAGAAATGACTTCATGACACTTAAATCTATACTCTATGTTAACAAATTTCTCTTCTTCAGAAATGCTTTCCTTGCGATTGCCAGTCTACATTTTATATCCTCTCTACTTCAACCATCATCAATTGATTTGCTCCCCAAATAGCAAAACTCCTTTACTACTTTAAGTTCAAAAAATGGTTCAAATGGCTCTGAGCACTATGGGACATAACATCTATGGTCATCAGTCCCCTAGAACTTAGAACTACTTAAACCTAACTAACCTAAGGACAGCACACAACACCCAGCCATCACGAGGCAGAGAAAATCCCTGACCCCGCCGGGAATCGAACCCGGGAACCCGGGCGTGGGAAGCGAGAACGCTACCGCACGACCACGAGATGCGGGCACTACTTTAAGTGTCTCATTTCCTAAACTAATTCCCTCAGCATCACCTGACTTAATTCGACTACATTCCATTATCCTCATTTCGCTTTTGTTGATGTTCATCTCATATCCTCCTTTCAAGACACTATCCATTCCGTTCAACTGCTCTTCCAAGTCCTTTGCTGTCTCTGACAGAATTACAATGTCATCGGCAAACCTCAAAGTTTTTATTTCTCCTCCATGGATTTTAATACCTACTCCGAATTTTTCTTTTGTTTCCTTCACTGCTTGCTCAATATAGAGATTGAATAAAATCGGGGAAAGGCTACAACCCTGTCTCACTCCCTTCCCAACCACTGCTTCCCTTTGATGTCCCTCTACTCTTCTAACTGCCATCTGGTTTCTGTAAAATTGTAAATAGCTTTTCGCAACCTGTATTTTACCCCTGCCACCTTCAGAATTTGAAAGAGAGTATTCCAGTCAACATTGTCAAAAGCTGTCTCCAAGTCTACAAATGCTAGAAACGTAGGTTTGCCTTTCCTTAATCTAGCCTCTAAGATAAGTCGTAGGGTCAGTATTGCCTCACATGTTCCAATATTTCCACGGAATCCAAACTGATCTTCCCCGAGGTTGGCTGCTTCTAGTTTTTCCATTCGTCGGTAAAGAATTCGCGTTAGTATTTTGCAGCCATGACTTATTAAACTGATAGTTCGGTAATTTTCACATCTGTCAACACCTGCTTTCTTTGGGATTGGAATTATTATATTCTTCTTGAAGTCTGAGGGTATTTCGCTTGTCTCATACATCTTGCTCACCAGATGGTAGAGTTTTGTCAGGACTGGCTCTCCCAATGCTGTCAGTAGATCTAATGGAATGCTGTCTACTCCCAGGCCCTTGTTTCAACTCAGGTCTTTCGGTGCTCTGTCAAACTCTTCACGCAGTATCGTGTCTCCCATTTCATCTACATCCTCTTCAATTTCCATAATACTATCCTCAAGTACATCACCCTTGTACAGACCCTCTATATACTCCTTCCACCTTTCTGCTTTCCCTTCTTTGCTTGGAACTGTGTTTCCATCTGAGCTCTTGATATTCATACAAGTGGTTCTCTTTTCTCCAAAGGTCTCTCTAATTTTCCTGTAGGCAGTATCTATCTTACCCTAGTGAGATAAGCCTCTACATCCTAACATTTGTTCTCTAGCCATCTCTTCTTACAAGGGAACCTCCCCATCGCACCCCCCTCAGATTTAGTTATAAATTGGCACAGTGGATAGGCCTTGAAAAACTGAACACAGACCAATCGAGAAAACAGGAATAAGTTGTGTGGAACTAAGAAAAAAATAAGAAAAATATACAAACTGAGTAGTCCATGTGTAAGATAGGCAACATTAAAGATAGCATGAGCTCATGAGCGCCATGGTCCCATGGTTAGCGTGAGCAGCTGCGGAACGAGAGGTCCTTGGTTCAAGTCTTTCCTCGAGCGAAAAGTATACATTCTTTATTTTCGCAAAGCTATGATCTGTCCGTTCGTTCATTGACGTCTCTGTTCTCTGTAATAAGTTTAGTGTCTGTGTTTTGCAACCACACCGCAAAACCGTGCGATTAGTAGAAGAAAGGACGTGCCTCTTCAATGGGAACTGAAAACATATGATCGCAAGGTCATGGATCAACCGATTCCTCCACGGGAAAACAGTGTGATATATTCTATAAGACACTGGTGATGGCATGAGCGTCACATGACAGGAATGTGTGTGTTTCGACGATTGTTTAGGTGTAGCGTCCCCATACTACGCAGTTACCTCGCATCGGACGGCCGGACAGATAATTGTCTGAAAATAAAAAAATTAAGCTCTTCGCTTGAGGGAAGACTTGAACCAAGGACCTCTCGTTCCGCAGCTGCTCACGCTAACCACGGCGCTGCTGAACTCAGATAATCCTTGATGTTGCCTATCTTGCAAATGGACTATTCAGTTTGTATATTTTTCTTATTTTTTTCATAGTTCCACACAACTTCTTCCTGTTTTCTCGATTGGTCTGTGTTCAGTTTTTCAAGGCCTATCCACTGTGCCAACTTCTAACTAAATCCGAGGGGGGGTTTGGCGGCGATGAGGAGGTTCCCTTGTTAGCCATTTTGCACTTCCTGTCGATCTCATTTTGGAGATGTTTGTATTCCTTTTTGCCTTCTTCATTTACTGTATTTTTATATTTTCTCCTTTCATCAATTAAATTCAATATTTCTTCTCTTACCCACGGGTTTCTACTAGCCCTCGTCCTTTTACCTACTTGATCCTCTGCTGCCTTCACTACTTCACCCCTCAAAGCTACCCATTCTTCTTCTACTGTATTTCTTTCCCCCATTCTTGTCAATTGTTCCCTTATGCTCTCCCTGAAACTCTATACAACCTCTGGTTTAGTCAGTTTATCCAGGTCCCATCTCCTTAAATTACCACCTTTTTGTAGTTTCTTCAGTTTTAATCTACAGTTCATAACCAATAGATTCTGGTCAGAGTCCACATCTGCCCCTGGAAATGTCTTACAATTTAAAACCTGGTTCCTAAATCTCTGTCTTGACATTATATAATCTATCTGAAACCTGTCAGTATCTCCAGGCTTCTTCCATGTATACAACCTCCTTTTATGATTCTTGAACCAAGTGTTAACTATGATTAAGTTGTGCTCTGTGCAAAATTCTACCAGGCGGCTTCCTCTTTCATTTCTTACCCCCAATCCATATTCACCTTATGTTTCCTTCTCTCCCTTTTCCTACTGACGAATTCCAGTCACCCATGACTATTACATTTTTGTCTCCCTTTACTATCTGAATAATTTCTTTTATTTCATCATAAATTCCTTCAATTTCTTCATCATCTGCAGAGCTAGTTGGCATATAAACTTGTACTACTGTGGTAGGCGTGGGCTTCATGTCTATCTTGGCCACAATAATGCGTTCACTATGCTGTTTGTAGTAGCTTACCTGCATTCCTATTTTCCTATTCATTATTAAACCTACTCCTGCATTACCCCTATTTGATTTTGTGTTTATAACCCTGTAGTCACCTGACCAGAAGTCTTGTTCCTCCTGCCACCGAACTTCACTAATTCCCACTATATCTAACTTTAACCTATCCATTTCCCTTTTTAAATTTTCTAACCACCTGCCTGATTAAGGGACCTGACATTCCATGCTCCAATCGGTAGAACGCCAGTTTTCTTTCCCCTGATAACGACATCCTCTTGAGTAGTCTCCACCCAGAGATCCGAATGGGGAACTATTTTACCTCTGGAATATTTTACCAAAGAGGACGCCATCATCATTTAACCATACAGTAAAGCTGTATGCCCTCGGGAAAAATTATGGCCGTGGTTTCCCCTTGCTTTCAGCCATTCGCAGTACCAGCACGGCGAGGCCATTTTGGTTAGTGTTACAAGGCCAGATCAGTCAATCATCCAGACTGTTGCCCCTGCAACTACTGAAAAGGCTGCTGCCCCTCTTCAGGAACCACACGTTTGTCTGGCCTCTCAACAGATACTCCTCCGTTGTGGTTACACCTACGATACGGCCATCTGTATCGCTGAGGCACGCAAGCCTCCCCACCAACGGCAAGGTCCATGGTTCATGGGGGACTTCCTAAGTATTCCACGAATAAACCGAAGTCTACCACCTACAAAGTGTTACACGCAGGTATTTGTACAAGTTGGCTAATTCCAACAGTGACTCACTGATATTTTAGTCATAGGATACTACATTTTTTCCCATTTCGTGAAATACAAAATTTTACATTTCTGAACATTTACAGCAATGTTGCCAATCTATGCAGCACTTTTCCAAGAACTGGATACAGTTTTTTGTTCAAGGGTCTATGATAGATTACAGTTACAAGAGGGGCTAACTCACTTGCAAATTCAGTATTGAATCTGACAATCAGGGTCGGGAGCTTTGTTCAGTTTTAACAATTTCAGCTATTTCTCAACACCACTAACACTATTACCTATTTCATTCATCTTTTTGGTAGTACAAGGATTAAATTGGGGCAATTCTCCTGAGTTTTCCTTTGTAAAGGAACACCTGAAAATGGAGTTAAGCATTTCAGCTTTTGCTTTGCTACCCTCAATTTCAGTTCCTTTCTCATTCACTTGGGACTGGACACTAGCTGTGGTGCCACTAGCAGCCTTTACACAAGACTAGAATTTCTTTGGATCTTGTGAAATGTCATTTGACAATCTGTTACAGTAGTCATTAAATGCACACACATTACCCCATTGACAGCCAAATGCATTTCATTCAGCACCTCTCTATCTTAGCCCTACACCTTGTTTTACATCTATTAGAAGTTTATTGACAGAGACTGTATACCACGGAGATGTCTTCCCATTATGAACTGTTTTACTGTGTACATATCTATTCAATGCATGGTCAATTATTCTTTTAAACCTGAGCCGTTGTTCATCTACATGCTCCTACCCTGTGCTGAAAGTTTCAAGTTCCTCACTGAGGTATAACATTACTGATTTTTTACCTAGTTTACTGAACATATATATCTTACTGCGTGTTTCAGTTGTCCTTTGCACTTTAGTAGACATTGTTGCTACAACTGTATTGTGGTCACTGATGCTTTTAATGCAGATATCCTTGAAGATGTCAGGTCTGTTTGTTGCCATTAGATACAATATATTTCTATCATGAGTGGGGTTCCTAACTGACTGATCTGGGTAATTTTCAGAGCTCGCATTTAGTCAAGTTTTGCCGGAAGTCTTATCAGAACCTCCATTAACAAAACTGTAATATTCCCCAATTAACTGTTGGATGATTAAAGTCTCCACCGGTGATTACAGTATGACTGGGGAACATGCGTACAAGTGAACTGAGGTTTTCTCTAAAGTTTTCGGTTAAATCAGGAACGAGTCTGGTGGCGATAGAAAGATAAAATTATCATTTTATGCCCACACCTGATACTGAGTCTTTCCCAAACAATCTCACATGCAGCTTCTGTCTCAGTGGATTTGAGTTTCTTGTCTACTGTGACAAATACACCACCCCCATTACCACACACATTTAAATTTTCCCCAAAAATCTCACTGCTATCAATTTCAGGTTTCAACCAGCTTTCTGTACCTAGTATTATGTGAGCTTCATAGCTTTTCATGAGTGCTTCAACCTCTGGCACTTTGTTACGAATGCTTTGGCAGTTTACCATTATGATTTTAATACTCTCACCTGTGGGAGGCACTTATTCCATATTACACTAATACTTCTGTTTTTCCTACAGCTATTGTGATAAGGATTGGATGGAGAGTCATCTAACTAAAAAACCCTTGTGTGCCTACACACACAGTGAGAAGCAGCCTCTGATGTGTAGTGCACACCTGACCTATCTTGGGGAACCCTACATTTCTCAACCCCACACCCAAGTCCAGGAAGTCACAGCATAGCTTGTCACAGAACCTTACAAGTCTCTGGTTCACTCCTTTCACTTCACTCAGAACCAAAGGGCCACAACCAGTTCTGGGGACAATATTGCAAATCGTGAGCTTTGTTAAAACTCCACATGCAAGGCTAGTCTTCCCAATCTTCTCTGCTAGTTACTGGAATGACCCAAGAATGACAAGAGGCATCATTTGTTCCAATGTGTGCCATAATCCTCAGATGGTGGCACCCTGTTCTTTCAATGGCTGCCAGAGTAGCCTCTTCAACATGTTGAATTAGGCCCCCAGGCATACACACAGAGTGCACCTGGTGTCCTTTCGAGTCCTTTGCTGTGATTTCCCTAAGTGGACCATTGTCCGCCGTACATTTAAATTGCCGACATTAATAGACCCCTACACTACTGCATTTGCCTGCTCCTGACACAGGACAAAACAATTCAGTGAAAGACAGCACCTCAAACTTGTTGGTTAGGGGAACTGAGATAGCACCCTGAGTTTTCCCTGGTCCTCATCCACACTGTACGGGACACTTAGATTTACCACTGACATGCCACTTGCAGTCAAGCAGACAGGTAATGATAGATTCTGTACCTTCTGCAGATTAGACAGGATACACAGGAGAGGATAGTACTTGAGATATCTCTGATACACGTATCACAGGTACACGACTCTTGAGAGCCCTTCCCACACACCAATTTGTAGCAAAGTGGTTAATTCTCAATAATACCTGAAGCAGATACACAAAACAAGATTTATATTAGGGAGCCCAAAAACCTGTGGTAAAAATGAGTGTTTCCTAAAAATTTTTTATGTTGATTATAATTGTTAGTGTGGTGTCACCGCCAGACACCACACTTGCTAGGTGGTAGCCTTTAAATCGGCCGTGGTCCGTTAGTATACTTCGGACCCGCGTGTCGCCACGATCAGTGATTGCAGACTGAGCGCCGCCACACGGCAGGTTAGAGAGACTTCCTAGCACTCGCCCCAGCTGTACAGCCGACTTTGCTAGCGATGGTTCACTGACAAATTACGCTCTCATTTGCCGAGACGATAGTTAGCATAGCATTCAGCTACGTCATTTGCTACGACCTAGCAAGGCGCCATTATCATTTGGTATTTATCTTGTGATGCATGTACCATCAGACCGATGTTCAACAATTATGGATTAAAGTTAAGTATTCCAGAAGCTCCGTACTTTTTTTACTAGACTCAACTCCTGTAACTGTTCCAGACCTCACGCCAGCCTGCGTGAGCTTAAACGTGTGCCTTTCGGCTTCCTCAGAGTGGCTTGGTTGTCTTGCCAAGTCACAACAGTTAGCAAACTCAAAAACAGAGTTAATATACAATAAATGCAGATAATATATAGAGCTACTCCTCTTTAAGGGAATACTAGATGTAACACAAAATGTTACTTAGCAAATCTGCTACAGTAACTACATCACAAATGCCAATTACTTACAAATTGCTCTTAGATTATGCAAAGGACAATGGTAGCTTATGAAATTTCTCAAAAACACATATTTATTTGCGTTTATATACAATAAAATTCAGTGTGATGTATACTTTGGCTAAACTGTGAACCATAAATGCTGATTTACTACGAATATCTGAAACACTCGTACAGCTAACTGACAAAAATATAGTTTTGTAAGTGTCCGAAAATACTGAAACTAAAATATTTCTCTCATAATTGCACAATTAAATTAGAGAAAGGTTGTTTTAAATGAGGATAGGCCAACTCTCCTCACAAATTTGAAAAGAGCACAATTTACTTTAAGCCTACAATTGACAATAACAGCACTAGTTTATCATGGCTCTGGTGAATGTTTGAAATCGCACAATACATCACAATGAAAACGGGTATTGATACAATCAGTGAAAGATAGCACAGACGAAGTGACGCCAACAGCAAAATAAGCAAATCTAGAACTTCTGTTGCTCATTATCATGCTATTCGTACCTTAATAGTAATTGCAGCTTAAGGACACTTTAAGCTTGGTCAGTTTAACTTTGGAACCGCATTTCTGCATTGTGATCTTGACACACAAATATATATGATTCAACCAGAAGGTTTTAATAACAGCCAGGTTCTGTCTATTGTAACAAAGAATCATTTTATGGGCTCAAGCAATACCTCATTTCTGGAATAATAAGTTTCACCAATTTATGAAGAAAACTGGATTTATCTGTTCAACAGCAGATCCTTGAATTTACATCTGCCAGTGCAAAACTGAAAAATTGCTTATTGCTATTTATGTCTGTGATGGTGTCATGGCAAGATCAACAAAGTACAGTGAATTCATTTTCAGGTTTGTTAATGACAGAACTCAAAATAAAAGTGGGCTTTCACATGTGCGCGTGCGAGAGAGAGAGAGAGAGAGAGAGAGAGAGAGAGAGAGAGAGAGAGACTTCAGCTTATTAAGATTTATTTCCTCTGATTATTGTCCTATGTATTCCGAATGTGGTTTCTAAAAGACAAAACAAATTTTTCATTTATACACTGATGAGCTGAAAAATAAAGACCGCTGCCCAAAATAAGGTTGTATGCTGCCTGGTGGTAATGAGGGCAAGTTATATGCAAAGACATGTATATGAGCTGAGCAGATATGAATGGGGAATCATTCTAGCAATGATAAGTGGCGCAAATGCAGAAATCAGTGACTTAAGCAACTTTGATAAAAGCCAGATTGTTGTGACACAGTGCCTGGAAGTGATCAGCTTGGAAATGGTGAAGCTGGTTGGCTGTTCATGTACTACTGTCTTGAGCATCTACAGAAAGTGGTTAAAGACTGCTGAAACCATGAGTAGACGACGAAGTTGGGCATCCATACCTAATGATGGAACATGTAGATCAGAGGCTAACCTGCTCTCTAAAGCAGGATAGGTGATGTTCTGTAGCAGATCTGATGACAGAGTACACTGCTGGTGCAGCCACAAGTATTTTGGAGCACAGCAATCAGTGCACAGTGTTGAACATGATGTTCTGCAGCAGATGACCCCAAATCATCAATTATGGATACAGTGGGCACGGGATCATCAAGATGGGACCCTGAATCAATCTATTGTGTCACCTTGTTGGATGAGTCCTGTTTATTGTTAAACCACATTAATGTTCACGTCCAGATATGCCATAATGCAGGAGAATGGCTGCCTGAAACATGCAGTGTGCAACGAGACTCAGGCTGGTGGGACCAATAATATGTTATGGGGAACATTCATCTTGGATTTCATGGGGCATGCAGTAGTAATTTAAGGCACCTTGACAGTTGTGGTCTACATGAACATTACTGGGGACCCCCTGTAACCCTTTATGCTTGATGTCTTCCTCAACATTTTTGTTTTGTTTTAGTGTGGTAATTTGTGCCAAGTCAAAACTATAGAACACAAACACAGAGACAAGGGAAACGACAATATGTCAGTCCCAATGGACGGAATAGGAGACAGCTAAACAACGCATGTGGAGAAAGGGCTTACAAAAAACACCATTTAAAAATGGAAGTCCAAAACTAAAAATTAAATGGCCTTTGCCATATTGCTTCTGCAGATAAAAAGTAAACGCGGTTGACAGCCTGTGTGTCATTTGATAAAACAGCTGATAAATCCAGATGGAAAACCCACGCTTAAAAAAAAAAAAAAAAAGGGCATTCCAGCAGGAAGTGGTGGACAGTTAAAATTTGGGCACAATGTGTACAAAGTGGTGGAGCAGCGCCACTGAGCAAATGATGATGGCTAAAAAGGTAGTGCCCAATATGCAGCTGAGTTAAAATAATCTCCTCCCAGCAGGAGGAGTGAGAGGAAGTCGTCCAAGGCACCGAGAGAGGTTTAATAAGCTGAAGCTTATTCCCGTGAAGGGAGGACCATTGGTGATGCCAAAGAGACACCACCTCCTGACAGACGGCAACGTAGAGATCATTGGAGGGAATTAGATTAGATTTACTTTCATTCCAATAGATCCGTAGTGAGGAGGTCCTCCAGGATGTGGAACATGTCAGAAAAACAACAATACACGGCAAATATTTACAACTAAAACAAGTAAGTTAATGTACCATTCCACAGGTCCCAAGTGGAATGATCGTCATTTTTTAATGAACACTAAGAGTCATTTTACAAATACTAATGCACTGAATTTAAAATAAAGTTTTTTATTTATTTATAAGGTAATAAACATGTAATACAACTACTGTAATACTTATTTACAATGAACACATTACTGCACTGAAATGGTGCAGAATGCAGAAGTTAGATTACACACACACACACACACACACACACACACACACACACACACACACACACACACACACACACACACATTTTCAATGAACACATTACTGCACTGAAATTGTGCACAAGTTATGTTGTATTTATATACAAATCAGTTGGTTTTACGAAGAAATTCATCAATGGAGTAGAAGGAGTTGGCCACCAATAAATCCTTTAGGCTTCTCTTAAACTGAATTTCATTGGTTGTTAAGCTTTTTATGGCTACTAGAGGTACTTGCGGGCTGAGGTACGAGGACTGCAGCCTTGGCAGCAGTGTCGGCAGCCTTGTTTCGTGGCAGACCGACATGACCACGGATCCACAGAAACATGACATTGGCTCCACCAAGGATGAGCAAGTGACAGTTTTCCTGGACCTGCTGCACTAAGGAATGAGCAGTGTACAGCATACAGAGACTTTGGAGGGCGCTGAGTGAGTCTGAGTAGAGGACACAATTGGGAAGGCTGTGTTGCTGGATGTAATCCATGGTGAAAATCTCTGCTGTAAATCTTGAGGAGTGTGCCGGAAGCTGATATCAAACGACATAGGTGCCAATGACAAAGGCACACCTGGACTCACGGTCAGTCCGAGAGCCATCAGTGTATACAAAGGTACTATCACTAAGTTCCATGCAAAGGTCGTGAAACTGAAGGTGATAGATCGAGGCTGGAGTAGTGTCCTTAGGAAATGAATGAAGGCCAAGGTTGATATGGGCCTCTTCAAGAAGCCAAGGTGATGAAAGGTTCACACCCACTGGGGAAGTTGCAGGTGGCGTGAAGTTAAGCCACCATAGCAAGTGGTGAAAGCAGACTCCAGGAGGTAACAGAGAAGAGGGATGAGCCCCATACTGACGACCTAAGGAATCATCAAAGGAGGCGGCATAGGAGGGGTGGCCACGCATGGCAGACAAACAGCATGCATACCTGCTGAGGAGAAAGTCACAGCGGTAGGACAGTGGCAATTCAGGAGCTTCAGCATACAGACTCTCAACTGGGCTGGTGTAAAAGGTGCCAGTGGTTAAACGGATGCCATGATGATGGATAGTGTTGAGATAGTCTAAAAGGGATGAGAGAGCAGATGCATAAACAAAGCACCCACAGAGTTTCGAGTGGACAAAGGACCAGTACAAAAAGAGGAGGGTGGTTCAATTGGCACCCCAAGAAGTACCATTGAGGACATGTAGGGCACAGAGACTGAACAACGGGCTGCCAGGTAAGAGACATGGGAGGACTATGAGAGTTTCCTATCGAGCATGAGCCCCAGGGACTTCATAGTGTCAATGAATGGAAGGGCAACAGGCCCAAGATGTAGAGATGGTGGGAGAAACCATTTGCACCACCAGAAATTCATACAGACTGTTTTGTCAGTAGAAAAGTGAAAGCCATAAGCAATTCTCCAGGAGTGAAGATGATCAAGACAGCACTGAAGACGCCGCTCAGTGAGACAGGTACATGGAGAACTGCAATAGATGGCAAAAATCATCGACAAAAAGGGAGCCGGAGACGCCCAGCGGGAGGCAGGCCTTTATAGGATTAATGGCGATAGAAAAGAGGATGATACTCAGGATGGAACCATGAGGCACTCCATTTTCCTGAATAAAGGTGTCCGACAAGGCAGAAACCAAATGCACCTTGAAAACTCGGTCTTGTAAAAATGCCCGAAGAAAACAGGCAGGTGCCCACGGAAGCCCCACACGTAAAGAGTATTGAGGATACCAGTTCTCCAGCACGAGTCGTAGGCCTTCTCCAAATCCAAAAACACAGCCACAGTCTGGGATTTCCACAGAAAACCATTCATGACATGGGTGGACAGAGTAACGAGATGGTCAACTGCAGAACGCCGCACTCTAAATCCACATTGTGCATTTGTAACTAAATGGCGAGACTCTAGCCACCATACCAGCCGGGCATGAATCATACGTTCCATCACCTTACAAATGCAGCTGGTACAAGAGATTGGGAAGAAGCTAGAAGGAAGGTTTTTGTCCCTACTGGGCTTAGGTATGGGTATGATGATGGCTTCATGCCAGGGTCCAGGAAATGCGCCCTTAGCCCAGATGTGGTTTTATGTGTTAAGCAGAAAGTGCTTGCCTGCAAGAGAGAGGTACTGCAACATCTGAATGTGGATAGCATCTGGCCCTGGGGCGGAGGACCGGGATGAACTGACAGATTGCCCAAGCCTCCTCCACTCGTTTCTGATGGATGAAGGCAGGCTGATAGTGGGAAGAACTCTAAACTTCCACAAAATAGCGGCCCAAGGTGTTGGAGATTGCAACAGGATCAACGATGACATCAGCACCAACTGTCAGGCCAAAAATGGGGGAATGGACCTCGGTTCCAGAGAGCCATCGGAGGTTGGCCCACACGACAAAGGAAGGTGTGGCACTGTTAAAAGAACTAGTGAATGAAATTCAACTAGCTCTTTTGCTATCCCGAAGAACTCTACAACACTTTGCACCTATCTGTTTATAATGAATGCAGTTTGCAAGCTTAGGGCGGCGGTTAAATACATGGAGGGCACATATCAGTGTACGAATTGTGTCGCAGCATACCTCAGTCCACCAAGGGACTGGGAAATGAGATGGTAAAGAGGAAGTGCGAGGAATGGAACATTCTGCAGCAGTAAGGATAACATTGGTGAGATAGTCATCACAACTGAGGAAATCTTGTTCTGCGAAGGCTGCCAGAGAGGGGTAATGCTGCCAGTCAGCCTTAGTAAGCTGCCATTTGGGCTGCATGTGGATGGGGTAGAAGTCAGCAGACAGACAGCACACAGGAACGGGCCACTCAAGACGATGGGCAAGCTGGGTCATGCAAAAGGATAGGTCCAAATGGGAATAGGTGAGCGAAGACTCAGAAAGGAAAGTGGTGCTCCAATGTTAAGGCAGAAGAGGTTGAGTTGGTTAAGAAGGTCAGCCAACAGGGCACCTCTCTGGCAAGTCCTGGGAGAACCCCAAAGGGGATGATGTGCATTAAAATCACCGAGTAGCAAAAAGTGGGGGAGGTAGCTGCCCAATAAGCTGAAGGAATTCTGCCCTGGTGACATAGAAGGATGGAGGTACATAAATGGTACAGAGGGAGAAAGTCAGGTGGGGAAGGAAAAGGTGAACAACAACAGCTTGAAGACGGGTAGTCAGGGAGATGTGTTGACTATGAAAGTCACCCTGTATGAGCAGCATAATGCCCCCATGACATGGGATGCCAACCTCAGGGGGAAGGTCAAAACCAATTGGTAAGTAATGTGAAAGCTCAATGTGGTCTTGAGGGCGCAATTTTGTTTCCTGAAGGCAGAGTACAAGGGGATGCAATGATGCTAGAAGCAGCCGTAAATCCTCTTGTGCTAATCCTCTTGTGCTTGTGTGGTCAGTCTGTGGAGTCAGACGCTGAAAAATGGTTGGTGGTGCGCACCAGTGAGACAGAGGCCAACCGGACTAAGTGACCATGTGGCGACACCGTTGAGCAGGATCTTCGAGTTGGTGAAGGAGAAGACCGTTTGTCTTTAGCAGACTTCTTCGAGCTCTTCTGGTTAGAGGAAGACATGGGTGTTGTTTGGCTGGAGGGACGGAGGAAGTCTTCTCACTTGGGAGTATTCCTTTAGTCCTTTCCTGCCTGTTGGTTGTGTAGTGGGTAGCTTCGTCCCTTTAGGCAAGAGTGACAGTTTGTTGGACAGCATGACAGGGGGAGGGGGGGGGGGGCAGTGATGCTATCTTGACACCGGGCAACTTCACAACCTCAGAGTCAAATTTGAGGGCGCACGCCTGTGTGGCCATGTCCTTCATGGAGTGAGGGGTAACAAGAACTGAACTATACGTGCACGATGGAAGAACAAAGGGTTTGCGACTAGCCAGTAACTTGCGAGCTACTGGGTAAGGCACTTTTTCCTTTACCTGTATCTCTTGAACAACCCGCTCATCTAGATACACAGGACAATCCCTGGAGGAGGTGGCGTGGCCGCCATCGCAGTTGATACAGTGGGGAGAAGGAGGTGGACATTTGCCCGCGTGTGCATCCCTGGCACAGGTTACGCATGTGGCTGGGTGTCGACAAGACGTTCTTGTGTGACTGAACCAATGACACTGGTAGCAACGCATCGGATTCAGAATTTATGGCCAGACTGTTATGATTTCATAGCCTGCTTTAATCATGGATGGCAGCACCACACTACCAAAGGTGAGGAAAAGAGTGCGTGTGGGCACCAAGGAGGAATCTGCCTTTTCATTACACAATGGACAGCAATGTCACCCATCATCAGAGAGGTAAGATTGTATTTCAGCCTTGGTTAGATGGTCAAGCAGCCTGGTGTAAATTACACCACGGGAAGAATTCAAAGTTCTACGTGCCTCGACATGAACAGGGTAGCTGTAGACAAGCAAAGCAGAAAGTAGTAGTAGTAGTAGTAGTAGTAGTAGTAGTAGTAGTAGTAGTAGTAGTGCTTGAGAATCAGAAGCCGTCTCCAAAAGCAAAGTGCCATTCCGTAAACGAGAGCAGGATTTCACAGGGCCAGCAATGGCATCAACACCTTTCTGAGTAATAAACGGATTGACCTGGTGAAGGACTAACCGTCTTCAGTACATGATACCACACAGAACCGTGGTGCAGTGGGAAGGGTATTCGAATCAGTAGCCTCATACGTCAACGTCGATGGAGAGGATGATTGATTCATCCCCCATTACGGCCAGTGTCTCCAATGGCTTCCAACTGGGGCCCCATTCACAAGGGGCGCACACCCACCTTTGGTGACTGTTCACACCTCAGGTCACACCTCCCAAACACCTGACAGAGGGACCAATGGCCTATCTTGGAAGGTTGCAGCTCAGGCAATCACCCCTCCCTGGGCCTGGCCTGTACCAGGGGGTATGTGCGAACCCTACCTGTCGACCCAGGGCTGGGAATTACGCGTTACCCAGTCACCTACAGAGCCCTCAGGAGCGCGCAGGGAGGAAGAAGGAAAAAAGAGGATCCTCAAGCGCCAAAGTGGAGGAACGAGAAGGGAAACAAAGAAAGGAGAAGGGAACCAAGAAGAAAATTAAGACTGTTCGCAGGTCAGCCACAGAATGCAGAACATTCCCAATAATACCCCAAGACCTGTTTCCCAAGGAAGGGGAAGAAGAATAGCAAGAGGATACACATACAGCACGAAAGGGAAAAAGTGCTGCAAAGGCTGGGGCCCCACGATAGCCAAGCACAAACCTGCAAAAAGAGTGGCAAGACCCCTGGGGGGTTCCTTAACAGTGATAGCATCTTCCATTATGATAACTGTCCATGCCACAAGGCCAGAATCGTGCTGCTATCATTTGATAAACATTATAGTGAACTCACACTGATGTCTTTGGCATCAAATTCAGCTTATCTGAATCCAATGAAACCAAACTGGGATGCTATCAGGCACATCCACAAACCAACCACCCAAAAATTATGCAAAGTGAGTAGGTATCTGGTGCCACAAACCTCTGGAAGCCTATGAAATACTTGTCAAATCCATGGCACACAGAGACAGAATCAATGCTGAATTACATTACACTGGTGGATCAACATACTTCTGAGTAGGTGGTCATAATGTTTTGGCTCATCAGTGTATATCAGAATGTTGTTATATAAGATACACAACTGAACTTAATCTGAAAATTACCTAAACCCTGCTTTTTTTATAAAAGATCATGAACAGGGATACCAGGTCATCCATGTACTTTACCAACAATTTTATGTAATTTACTTGTAGGTACTATACAATAATTTAGTGCAATATTCACTTCAGTAATATAACAAATGCCTGTAGTTCTTTGTTGTTTCTGAAAGTTTACCTACAGGGACTTAAGGACTTAAGTGTTGGGGTGGGGGGGGGGGGAGAGGGGGGAGAGGGGGAGGGGGGGAGAGAGAGAGAGAGAGAGAGAGAGAGAGAGAGAGAGAGAGAGAGAGAGAGAGATATACCTGTGTGAAGTGGGTGGTGGTGCTGTATTTTGCTGGGAGGAGTCTTGAGCATTGTTGGAGCCTCCTGTTTCAGAAGTAAGGCTTGACATGCTTGAAAGGCTGGAAAGAACATCAGAGACAGGTGCCACTCCTAGTGAAGACAACATTTGATCCAGTTCCTTTCGTTGGTCCTTTTCAATTCCCAGGCCTCCAACAGCAGTCCGTAGAGCAGCTTCCTCGACCTGAGAAAAAAAAAAATTCACCTTGAATTACTTCAATGTAATAAAGCAAGCCATCATCTTTAATGTCGGACAACTGTCTCTGGCTACCAAGGCTAGACACTCTTGTTAACTAGGTCATAAAAGAGAAAACTAAAGAATACAAGGTAATAAGGATATTTTCACATTATGTAGCTTCATTTACTGCTCAAGAGTGTCATCTTCTGACTAGTTTGATGTAACTCTTTACGAATTCCTGAATTCCTCTCCTGTGCCAACCACTTAATGTCACAGAGGCACCTGCACCCAATGCCCACAGTTATTTGTTGGACATATTCCAATACCTGTCTTCTCCCACTGTTTTTACCCTCTACAGCTTCCTCTAGTACCATGGAAGTTACTCCCCAATGTCTTAACATGTTCTGTCGTTCTGACCCCTCATCTTATCATGTTTCTCTCCTTGCCGATTCTGCAGAGAACCTGGACTGCTAATCAGGCCGCTAAATCTTAAACACTCTTCTACAGCACCACATCCCAAACACTTCTTTCCTCTTCTTCTCTGGTTTTCCCAGTGTCCATGATTCCTTCCAAACAATGCTGTGCTCCAAACATACATCCTCACAAATGTTTTCATTATATTAAGGCCAATGGTCTATACTAGGAGGCATCTTTTGGCCAGGAATTCCTTCTTGTCTGTGCTAGTCTGCTTTTTATATCCTCCTTGCACTCTCCATCAAGTGTTAAATTATTTCCTAGGTAGCATCATTTCTTAACTTCATCTACCTCCTGGTCCCCATATCGATGGCAAGTTTCTAAGGTTATTTCTGCTACTCCTCATTACTCTCATCTTTCTTCACTCTCAATCCACATTCCATGCTCAGTAAACTGTTCATTCCATTTACTATGTCCTGCAATTCCTCCTTACTTTCACTGAGAACAGTAAGGTCATCAGTGAATCTTAGCATTGATATCTCTTCACCTTGAATTTTAATCCCATTCCTGAATCTTTCTTTTAAATTCATCACTGCTTCTCCGAAGTAGAGATTGAGGAGTAGAGAATAAAGACTGCATCCTTGTTTTGCATCCTTTTTAATGAGAGCTGCTCTTTCTTGGTATTCTATTCTTATTGTTCCTTTTTGGTGTTCATATATGTTGTACTGGTATATTACCCATCCTTCCCAATAGCTTACACCATTTTCTGAGAATTTGTTAATACTAATAATGCTGAAAGATTGAGTAAAATTTTATGGAATGATTTGTTTCATTTGTAGAGAAAAAATAACAGTAAAGAGAGTATATCTCTCACACTGTTTTGGGCCCCAGAAACAACATAGCGTGTCATGGCTTCAGCACCTGATGTACTGCCCAAACACCCACGACTTCAATGACCATTTTCATTCTGCAAGCTGGAAAACAGACCCCCAATTTACTGCCGCTTGCTACCATACAAAAAAAGTCTGTGTTCCAAGGTCATCTTAGATTCGGGCTGTGGGTCAAGTCACTTGCTCACATTTTATATTTTCATCTCCAAGAAATCATTTTCGGTGGTGTCACAGTCTGGTAATACTCTTCAGAATGTTCTGTTCACTCAGTGCACTGTCTGAACAAATCTGGAAGCAGGTGGGTGAGGGGAAGAGACATTCAGAATGAGGACAAATCTTTGATGAATTATTTTAAAAGGAATTCTCGTGTGAATGAACAAAACTGTGAAGATATCAATTCCAACTCACATACCCTTATTAGAATATTGGACACTGAAAGAAGGCAGCAAGGAGATCGCTAGGTGTTGCATAATTTTGCCTGGAGTAACAAACAATGTAGCATCAGAATTCATTGTTTTTGTGTGCAAAGGATACCGTATTTACTCGAATCTAAGCCGCACTTTTTTTCCGGTTTTTGTAATCCAAAAAACCGCCTGCGGCTTAGAATTGAGTGCAAAGCAAACGGAAGTTCTGAAAAATGTTGGTAGGTGCCGCCACAACTAACTTCTGCCATCGAATATATGTAGCGCTACACAAGCATGCTTTGTGGGCACAAAGATAAATACTGGCGCCAAAACCTTTTTTTTTTTCTCCGCCCTGAGTTTCGACCACTGCATTTTCATACATTGTTCAACAAAGTAAATACAAATTCCATATTGTTCATCTTCGAATGTAGCATAATTTCAATGTACTACGAAAATCCGACTGGCAAGACTATTAGGGATGTTTGTCAATATGGCCAACTCTATGTTCCGAGTTTTTTCCTACCCGTGAGAAGAGATGGTTGCTAATAGGAACCTGATGAAATGTGAATCACATGCAGTATTCTCTTCACCATAAGAATAATACGAAAATAAACATTTTGCCATGTATTCTTTCGTGTTTGCTGCTCTCATTTAAATCCTGTCTGCCTAATAAACTATGAAACTAGAGTGAAACAACAGCAAACGCGGAAGAATATACGTATCGTGTCATGTTTATATTCGTATTATTCTTATGCCTAATAGTGATATAGTCAGAAATGAAGCACGGCAACTGACTAGATTTTAAATGTAAGATGACTAATTTCTGTGCAGAATTTGATGTACTAAAGAAGCGGCCGCAAAGATGTCTCTTGCCATTGTTTCGCTAATGAGACGATTCCTCTCTCTCTCTTTTTTTTTTTTTAAGCGGCGGCAGCGCGCACAAAAGCAAGTCATGCCGCGAGTGGCGACAGGCCGTACACACACACTATCAGAATGCGACAAACAATGCATGACACAGTACAGTAATGCATTTTCAGCTTAGAGTGACGTAAACACCTATAACAAAGGAAACGGCACTTATCAGATCAAAGCAAAATAAGCAATCGATTCAAACCAGACGAAGCACGTGAAAAAGGAAGGGTACCCGTATACAGACGGACGGAGCGCCTGACGCATAGCAATGGCTACCTGGTAAAGCTTAACTGCTAAGCTTACGACTCTAACCAAACTACTGTAGCTGTATCGTCTTTCATTCGACCTAAATTGTGTCTCGTATTACAATGGACAAACTTTGTTTCGATTTGGAGGTGCAGCCTAAAACTTTTCTCTCCCCTTGAATTTCGAGTCTCAAATTTCAGGTGCGGCTTAGATTCGGGAAATATTTTTTTCCTTTATTTCGAGTCTCATTTTTGAGGTGCGGCTTAGATTCGAGTAAATACGGTATATGTTTACTGTCATTTATTTATTAAAAACCGTCTTCAGTATAACAATTGTCTTCACTAGTGTTGTTGTAACTGATCCTCAACTATGAGATATTTAATGTGATACCAACACAACAGTTCACTTGTAATGGCTTGATCACAACTTATGAGAATTTGCAGAAATTTGTTTTTCTTTTTAATGTTACATAGTAACATATTGACTATGAACTTTAACAAAGCTTCCTTTCTAACATCACTACCTTTACATATTATATTTATTTTCAGAACTTCGTCATTTACTAAAGGTACATGGTATTTTAAATACAATAATAAGATGTCCTGATTTTTTTAATGACTATACTCCAACATGTCTCAGAATTGTGATTTAAGAAAAATATAACAGAAAAGGCAAAAAAAGCAAATAATTACATCTTTTTGTTCCTTTTCTCTCCGACGTCGTTCTTTTTCTTCACGTATCAGTCTCAGCTTCTCTTTCTTCCTCTCAAGTTCCGCCTTACGATCTGACATTGTGATCTACAACAAAAAATAATATGGAAGAATAAAATAAATTAGATACTTTCCAAATAGCAGCAATTATTTTTGTATTCTAAAAACACAATGAGTGTACAAACAACAAATATTAATCATAATTATGGGTGAATACAGTGTGGACGGCTAATGCAAATACTGTGACACTCCAAATCATCACTAGTGTCAAATACTCTATCACACAGTGATCAAGACAGGATGTGCCTCACTAAATATATTTGGAAAAATTTTGAAAAACAATCGGAAGACTGAAAGGCATCTAAGTTTTAACTGTGGCAATCGCCAAGGATATAATACTGCCAGTTAGTATTACAGACTTCTTAAGACCTTTAGAGATCACTACAAGGTGTGGAGTCTGAAGTACACTGAGGTGTACAGCTTTATTGCCACCAACAGAATGACATTTCAGGGATAGAGCAAAATGTTTTGAGACAACATTAGCATATGGAACTGTGGCTGAGTTAGCCCCTCTTCTAACTGTAATCTGTTGCAGATCCCTTGAACAAAAAAGTGTGCCCAGTTCTTGGAAAAAGGCACACGTCACACCCACCTGTAAGATGGGTAGTAGAAGTGATCCATTGAACTACTGTTCTATACCCTTGACATCGATTTGTTGTAGAATCTTAGAAAATATTACGAGCTCAAACATAATGAGCTATCTTGAATGGAATGACCTCCTCAATGCCAACCAGCATGGATTTCAGAAACATCTATCATGTGAAACCCAATTCACACCTTTCTCACATGACAAACTGAAAGATTTGGATTAGGGCAATCAGGTAGGTACTGTACTTCTTGTTTTCCGAAAAGCATTTTACTCAGTACCACACCTACACTTACTGTCTGAAGTACGATCATATGGGGGTAATAAGTAAAATTTGTGACTAGATTGAGAGCTTTCTGGTAGGGAAAGCACAGCATGTTATCTTCAGTGAAGATTCATCATCAGATGTAGAAGTAACTTTGGGTGCACCCCAGGGAAGTGTTGGGACCCTTGCTGTCCATGTAGTGTATTAATGACATTGCAGACAATGTTATAAAAACTGCATAAATATTCAGCGAGTTCTTCGTAAGAATTCAAAAATGATGCAGAGGCTAACAAATTGCTTTCCATGTTCAGAAACGTGAAATTGTGCACTTCAAAATACAAGAAAATGTAGTATCCTATGACCGTAACATCAATTAGTCACTGCTGGAATCGGCAAACTCATACAAATGCCTTACAGTAACACTTTGTAGGGATATGAAATGGGTTGATCACATTGGCTGAGTCATGGATAAAGCAGATGGTAGACTTCAGATTTTTGGTAGACTATTAGGGAACTGCAATCAATATACTAAGGAGACTGATTACAAATCACTTGTGCGACCGATTCTAGAATATAGCTCAACTGTATGGGGCCCACACCAGATAGGACTAACAGGGTATATTGAACATATACAGAGAAGGGCAGCACAAATAGTCACAGGCTTGTTTAATCCATGGGAGAGTGTCACAGAGATACTGCAAGGAACCAAACTGGAAGATTCTTGAGGATAGGCGTAAACTATCCCACGAAAGCCTACGGGGTCATTCCATGCCAAGGGGACCAATATTAAAAGGTATCCCCACTTGACCCTCTCCGAATCAAATGAAATTTGGTGTGAAGGTTCCATATTGTCTTTGATGGTTCTATAGCAACTTTCACCCAGAATCTTCAGTGGTTGAATTTTTGGGGGCTTTTAAAGAGAGGCTACTAATCTTCACATCACATACAAAGGTGCAAATGTGCAAAGTTTGCTAAGCTTTTCTAAAAGTTCTAGCAGACATTTCATCATTTGCTTTAATATACATAGACAACTTTTTATGCTGAATCACACCTTGGCAAAAATTAGGGATTTAGCCACACCTAAATATAGATACAAGTCTCTAAAGTGGCTAAAAAAAATTCATCGTGCTATTCCGAGAGCCAAGGTTTGACCGACCACTGCTACTTTTCATATGAACCAATCACATCAAAACTTTGGAGGGTTATTCCTACCTATGATGTCTATATGTGGATCAGAATTAATATTGGATGCCTAGATGAAAAGATATGCAACTGCAAAGTTTGTCAAAATTATCTAAGTGCAAATTTTAGGGTATTTTTGGGAGGCAATATCTCAACTGTGTCTTGTTCAATCCTTCCTGCTTGCTACAGCTTGAAAGATCATGCTTAAGCATTCCAAGCTATATTGTTTAATTTCTGGATCTTGCATATTGATAAGTAAGAATATCAATCAAAAGTAGGGAAAATGAATTATCAATAAATACAAAAATTAACACAATTTGAAGTAGTAAACTTAAAAAAAAAGTGTAATTGTAGTGTCTTTTAATAGTAAGATTTGCCATTGATTTATGGATTGTAACTATGCTAATAAGAAGTGTTTTTACATTATTTTCCAGTATAGAATACAAATATAGTTAAACCTTAGAAAATGCTCTTCAGATTATAAGATCTAGAAGATCATGACGGCAAGCTATCTTGCTTTAGAATGTTTTAATCCTACAAGGCATGATGGTGCATATATACATTGTCAGCCAATTTCCATTTGCATTATAAAGCAGCAATATTTTTGTACAGCTATATTCTTGCAGCAGTGATACATTGCTGAATCACCACTTTCAATTGCTGCTTTCATTCTTGGCAGTTTTCGCAATGTCAGTCTTCTGTGCAATGTAAGTGCTGGTGTTGACATTGTTCAATCTTAGAGCTGTATACTGAGTATTTGAATAATCAATAATCGTTGTAGCTGAAGGTAGGCTCTAAAACAATATGTTTTGATATTTTTTATACAAAGAAATCTGAATCTGCTATGCTTCAAACCAAAATATTCATGAGCTTTCAAAACTGCTTGTTATAGGGTAATAAACTAATGTATAAAATGAACCACGAGACCCTTGCACTCTGCTACTTTGGTGGATCAGATGGAGTTGATTGTCATAAGTCATCACCATTCTATTATGGGAAAAGTCAACTACGATCAGTTAATGAAAAGTCACCAGTGGACAAAGAGCTTCTACAATGTAGGTCTGGAGTTGATTTTACTGAAGTTGCCCAAATTTGTCCCTACCATAATGCCTTATGATGACAAAATTTTAATTCCTACAGAAAACTTGCTGCAACCTGATTGGTAAAGAAAAACGTGTAATCAAGAAGGCTTTAACTCCAGTAACCATTGCAATGTCGACAGGCTGAAGTTACTGACTAATGAAGTTTTTAAACCTGGCCAGAAAATTTGTACCTAATGTAGACATGAAGTGGCCCAAAAAGAATCATCCCACCAGGATAAGCAAGTATCATCATCCACTGAAGATACAGATGTTGTTGATGCTTCCTTTACTGCTAATACTTCATTACCATCACTTGTGAGTCACCATTAAAGCTTCAACGGATCAGCAAAAGGGATTCAATGGGATACATAAAGTGCAAAGTTCTGAAAGCCCAAAGCAGCATTACTAAGGTAATGCCACAGCTGTTGGTGTGAGCCAAGTAGATATTGCACAAATACAAACAGAAGAGTGCCAAAACTGTAAAGATATGGACATCTTAATTGAAGAACTTAAGATTAAGCTTCAGACTTCAAATAATTGCAGTAAAGTTCAAATTTTGACCCTGGTCCGAAATAGCTGGACTATTGAAAAAAAAAAAAAAAAACGGCTAAAGAATTTGCTGTTTCAACTAAAATGGTGAAGAAGGCTAGGAAACTAAAGATGGAAGATGGGATTTTGGCAACATCTGCAAACCAAAAAGAAAAAAGCTCAGTGTGGAAGTAAAACAAAATGTCCTCACTTTTTTGAAGATGATGAGTTTTCTCATTTATGTGCCAGCAAAAAGGATTGTGTTGCAGTAAGAATAAATGGGGAAAAGATTCACAAGCAGAAACGCCTGCTCCCTTGTAACCTGAAAGAAATGTTCATTGCTTATTGTAAACAATATGGAAATCAACTACGATTCTCAAAATATTGTGAGCTCAGGCCGAAATGGTGTACTACAATTGGTGCTTCTGGATCACATTCAGTTGTGTATGAGCAATTCATCAAATTAATCATGGCTTAAGCAACATCTATCCAATTTGACTACAAGGATTTGATGAAAAAAAAGCTGTATGCAGTTTGGAATCAAAATGTTGATTGTCAGGTTGTGAGGAATGTCCAGGAAAAATGCAACTAGAGGCTTTTCATGAAGATGCTTTTAAAGACTAATCCTGAAGAATCAGTAGAATACAAGCAATGGGTCCATACTGACAGAGATACATTAGAGACATGTCAGATTACTGTTTAAGATTTCATGGAGGCACTAATTTTGAAAATTACCAGTTCGAGAAGCCATCACTTTGTGTCAAAACACCAAAGTTTACACCGTATGCAGCTAGAAAGAAGTCTTGCAGAAAATGAATTAATTATATTGATGGACTCTGATGAGAATTTTTCTTGTTGTTCAATATGCTGTGCAAGGATTTCACTGGGAGAATAGGCAGGCCACATTACATCCATTTGTTGTCTATTTTGGGGACAAAGAATGTCAGAGTATTAGCATTTGTATGGCCAGCAACTGTCTCCATCATGAAACCACTGCTGTTCATGCCTTTCAAATAAAATTAATAGCATATTTAAAGACAAAGATTGAAAAAATTAAGAACATTTATTACTTTGGTGATAGTTCAAACAATGGAAAATCCAGGATGGAATGTAACAATACCAGAGAAGGAAAGTTACTACTCACCATATAGCGGAGATGCCGAGTCGCGATAGGCACAATAAAAAGATTCACACAATTAAAGCTTTCGGCCACGAAGGCCTTTGTCAGCAGTAGACACACGTGGCTGGTCGACCACGAGAATAAAAAGGAAAAGCCAGCCAATCTGTGACACATTAAAACATCCAGCCTAAAAGCATTGGAGTGGAGAACACAAAGGGGCAAAAGACATGCACGAAAACTTAACCGAAGACTCCGTCGCAGGGCAGCCAAAGAAGAACAGCTCACCAAGATATGGGCCACTGTCAGCCAGGTGCCGCACTGACACTGAGGTGGGTCATCACGGCGCAGGACGTAGCCATATGCCACCCAAGCATGGCCAATGCTGAGCCGACAGATTACCGCACAGTCCCTGCGAGACGCCCGCGTAGAGGTATTCCACACATTCGTAGTCTCCTTAATGGCACACAGTTTATTGTGCATACTGAGGTTATCCCACTCTGTATCCCAAAGCCGCAAAACCTTGCGGCGTAGTACTGAACACAGATCAGTTGCAGAGAAACCAATCTCCGTAAGTGGTTTCCTTGTAGCCTGTCAGCAAGTTTGTAGCCTGGGATTCCGACATGACCTGGGGTCCAGACAAACACCACTGAATGACTGGACCGTTCCAGGGTATAGATGGACTCCTGGATGGTCGCTACCAAAGGATGACAAGGGTAACACTAGTCGATAGCTTGTAGGCTGCTCAAGGAGTCAGTACATAGAAGAAATGACTCCACCGGGTATGAAAGGATGTGCTCAAGAGCATGAGATACAGCCACCAGCTCGGCAGTTCAACAATGCAGCCATCGGGCAAGGGAAGCTGTTCGATATGTCCTCCATGGACATATGGGAAGCCAACATGATCATCAGCCATCGCACCATTGGTGTAAACCACTTCACGGCCTCGGTACGTGTCAAGAATCGAGAGGCAGTGGCAGCAGAGAGCTGCGGTGTTAACTGAGTCCTTATGGACATGTGAATGGTCAAGAAGTAGCTGCAGCCTATGTGTACACTATGGAGGTGTACATGAATGAACCTCAAGTAGAGGTGGTAAAGGCAAGAACTCCAGTTCGGAAAGAAGGGATCGGACACGAACTGCAATTGGAAGCCCTGAACTGGGCGACCGATGCGGGAGATGAACCGCCGTGGGTGGGAAAAGGAGACGGTGATTCGGATGCGCAGAAGAACTACGAACGAGTGCAACGAAACTGACCAGCAGTTATGCATGCCTAACCTGCAATGGACGGACTCTGGCCTCCACCAGGACACTGGTCACCGGACTCATCCTTAAAGCTCCTGTCACTATGCGAACGCCACAGTGGTGCACTGGGTAGCATAAACACAGTGCTGAGGGCACCGACAAACCATAAACCAGACTCCCATAGTCAAGGCGGGATTGAACAAGGGCTCTGTAGTCCTGCAGCAGCGTAGAGCTCTCTGCACCCAAGTTGGTTTGCTCAGGCAGCGTAGGGCATTTAGGTGCTGTCAACACTTCCGCTTAAGCTCACGGAGGTGAGGAAGTCAAGTCAATCGTGCATCGAAAACCAGTCCTAAGAATCTATATGTCTCCACTACAGGGAGTGGACCATCATTAAGGTAAAGTTCTGGTTCCGGATGAATGGTAAGACACCGACAGAAGTGCATAACACATGACTTTGCGGCTGAAAACTGGAAACCGTGGGCTAGAGCCCATGACTGCGCCTTGTTGATGGCTCCCTGCAGGTGCTGCTCAGCAACACCAATACTGGTGGAGCAGTACGATATGCAAAGTCGTCTGCATACAGAGAAGGTGAGACAGATGGCCCTAAAGCTGCTGCTAGACCATTAATAGCCACTAAAAATAGAGATTCACTCAATACAAAGCCCTGAAGGACCCCATTCCCCTGGATATGTGGGGAACTATGAATGGTACCAACTTGGACATTGAAAGTATAAAGCAACAGGAAATTTTGGATAAAAATCTGGAGTGGGCCTCAAGGACCCCACTCATATAATGTGGCAAAGATATGGTGTCGCCAGGTAGTGTCATACACTTTATGTAAATAAAAAAATATGGCAACCAGGTGTTGGTGTCTGGAAACGACTGTTTAGATGGCAGATTCGGGGGACACAAGATTATCAGTGGTAGAGTGACCCTGGTGGAAGCCGCTCTGACATGAAGCCAGCATGGCACACGAATCCAGGACCCAACCCAACCGCTGACACACCATATGTTCCAGCAGCTTACAAAGAACGTTGGCGAGGCTGATGGGCCGATAGCTATCCACATCAAGCGGGTTTTTACTGGATTTGAGCACCAGAATGATGTTGCTCTCCCACCATTGTGATGGAAAGACGCCATCACACCAGATCCAGTTGAAGATGATGAGATGTCGCTTGTAGTCAGATGAGAGACGTTTAATCATCTGACTGTGGATTCGATCTGACCCAGGAGCAGTGTCGAGGCAATGAATAAGGGCACTGAGGAGCTCCCACTCTGTAAATTATTATAGGATTCACTGTGGCATGAAGTAAACGAGGACTTTTCCTTCCAGCCGCAGTTTGAGAGGGCGAAATGCTGGGGAGTAATTCCCCGATGCAAAGTGCTCGGGCAAAGTGCTCGGGCAAAGTGCTCGGGCAAAGTGCTCGGGCAAAGTGCTCGGGCAAAGTGCTCGGGCAAAGTGCTCGGGCAAAGTGCTCGGGCAAAGTGCTCGGGCAAAGTGCTCGGGCAAAGTGCTCGGGCAAAGTGCTCGGGCAAAGTGCTCGGGCAAAGTGCTCGGGCAAAGTGCTCGGGCAAAGTGCTCGGGCAAAGTGCTCGGGCAAAGTGCTCGGGCAAAGTGCTCGGGCAAAGTGCTCGGGCAAAGTGCTCGGGCAAAGTGCTCGGGCAAAGTGCTCGGGCAAAGTGCTCGGGCAAAGTGCTCGGGCAAAGTGCTCGGGCAAAGTGCTCGGGCAAAGTGCTCGGGCAAAGTGCTCGGGCAAAGTGCTCGGGCAAAGTGCTCGGGCAAAGTGCTCGGGCAAAGTGCTCGGGCAAAGTGCTCGGGCAAAGTGCTCGGGCAAAGTGCTCGGGCAAAGTGCTCGGGCAAAGTGCTCGGGCAAAGTGCTCGGGCAAAGTGCTCGGGCAAAGTGCTCGGGCAACATGCCATTTATGTTAACACCAGGAACATCTGTTGGTCTGGTACCCGAAAACATGTTTGATCCTTGTCCAGACTTGGGAAGGCGACGTATGGTACTCAATGGTCGAGACGTATCTCTACCAACACTCCTGCTTCCGTCATCTGATAAGTTGGCAAATGTGGGCACAGAGTCGTTTAAAGTCTATGAAGTGCTCCAGGGTTGGCACTGTAGAGCTCGCCGATGCTCCTTAATTGCTTCAGCGACTTCCAGCGACCACCAAGGGACTGCCTTTCGCCGGAGGCACCCGAAAAAACGAGGGATCACATTTTCTGCTGCAGAAAGGATTGTTGTAGTCACCTGCTCAACCATAACATCAACATTCCCCTAAGGGGGAGATTCAATGGTGATAGCAGAGGTGAAAGTTTCCCAGTCCACCTTGTTTAAAGCCCATCTGGGCGTGCATCTGTGTGGCTGACTCTGGGGAAGTGACAGGAAGATGGGGAAGCGGTCAGCACCACATAGGTTGTCATGTGCTCTCCAGTGGATATATGGGAGAAGTCCTGGGCCGCAAATTGATAAATCAATGGCTGAGTAACTACAATAAGCCATACTGAAATGTGTGACGGCCCTAGTATTTAGGAGGCAAAGGTCGAACTGAGGCACTTAAGTTGCAACATCTTTGCCTCGGGCATTAAGCACGGTGCCACCCGACAACAGGTTATGGGCATTAAAATCTCCCAAAAGTAGGGAAGTTTTAGGGAGCTGATCTATCAGTGCAGCTAATACATTCAGGTGTACTGCACCATCTGGAGGAAGATATACATTGCATACAGTTATTTCCTGCGTCGTCCTTATTCTGACAGCCACTGCTTCAAGAGGGGTTTGAAGGGGCACAGTTTCACTACAGACTGAGTTTAGGGCATTAACGCTAACTCCACCTGACACACTATTATAGTCGCTATGGTTCCTGTAATATCCCTTTAGCCACGGAGGGCATGGGTCCGCATTGCTAGGAACCAGGTTTCCTGAAGGACAATGCAGAAAGCAGGTGTAAAGCTTAACTAGTTGCCGTAGCTCAGCTAGGCAGTGGAAAAACTGCCGCAATTCCACTGGAGGATGTCGTCATCGTGAGACTGCAAACGCATTGAACATTCAATGAGGAAATTTACACTTCAGGGTCACCTGCTGCCACCAACGTTTTAGCCTGAGCAGTCTTTATCCATTGTGTGAGGGTCCGGTGAGACCTAGGTCCTCAGCGGACGCCAGATCTCCACCTCATCCACAGATGCAAAGCTTGTTGGTAGTGGTGGAGTGGGTGCTACCACAATTCCCTTTGTCTTGGAGATCTTTTTGGATTTCTCTCGCTGCTCCTTGGGTTTCCCTGGCTGGGAGGACTTCACTGATTCAGTCTCCGGGACTGAGGACGAGCATGAAGTTCTACGACCAATTGCTTTTGGGCTCTTCAGCCATTGGCGGGTGTCATCTTTCCCACTAACAGAAACACCTGGAAAGGGAGTGACCCAAGGGACCCCTTCCTAGCGAGAGAAGCCGAAGAAGACTAATACTTCTCCAGCGCAGAAGTGGAGACTGATATCCCCGATGGTTGAGGGGGGGGGGGGGTTGTTGCCCCCAAAGTAGGTGGTGTCAGAGCAACAAGGAGGGAAGTGCCCCACCATCAAGAGGGCAGCTGTAGTCTTCTGGCTCTGAGAGGTGACTGGGGTTGACAGAGCTGTTGGGGCTAGAACTGTTGTAGCGGCAGCATGAGACGATGCCATTTGTACAGGATGTAGGCATTCAAATTTCTTCTTAGTCTCAGTGTAGGTCAGTTGGTCCAGGGTCTTCTACCCCATGATTTTTCTTTGTTTCTGGAGAATCCTGCAGTCAGGCAAGCAAGGCAAATGGTGCTCTCCACAGTTGGCACAGATGGGAGGCAGGGCACATGGAGTATTGGGATGTGACGGGCGTCCGCAATTTCGACTGGCGGCACTGGAAGTACAGCAGGAAGATGGCGGAGCTGGAAGTACAGCAGGAAGACTTATGGCTGAACTTCGACCATTTAAAGCATTGCATTGGGGGAGGGATACGGGGTTTTACATCACACTGGTAGACCATCACCTTGACCTTCTCGGGTAATGTATCACCCTCTAAGGCCAAGATAAAGGCACCAATGGCAAACTTATTATCCCTCGGGTCCCAGTAGACACGCTGAATGAAATGTACACCTCGCCACTAAATTGGTGCGCAGCTCATCGTCAGACTGCAAAAGAAGGTCCCTGTGAAATATGATACCCTGGACCATATTTAAGCTCTTATGGGGCGTGATGGTTACAGAACCATCCCCCAGCTTGTCACAAGCAAGTAATGCCTGTGACTGGGCAGATGATGCTGTTTTGATCAAGACTGACCCAGATCTCATTTTTGACAAGCCCTCCACCTCCCCAAACTTGTCCTATAAATGCTGAACAAAAAACTGAGACTTCATCGTCATGAAAGATTCCCCATCAGCTCTTGAACATATGAGGTACCAGGTCGAATAAGTGCTGCTGCCATCCTTAGCCTGACTTTCCCCTCATGGTGTGGCCAGGGATGCGACCGATTTAGGGTCATACTTCCGTGTGTTGAATTGGGCCCGTGAACGCTTAAGAGACTGCTGGTGTTTGACCACCAACAAGGGTGGATGTACTATGTTTCATCACATGGCATCTGCTCTGATGCCCCCCACTCTGACCAGGAGCCCTCCCCATGGGCGCCACCCAGCTGCAGCAAACGCCACCTGGCAGGATGGCCATTGCCGGGAGTACCAATGCCCCAGGGTGAAGGGCATCTACTCTGCTGCATACATGGGGAGTTAATGGCACCGTCGTCAGCAGAGTGATCCGTGTGTGGTCAGGGGCTACAACCAACAGGGTACATGGAGGCCCCACCACAACAGACTGGCTACCATGCTGGGTCTCAGGTGCAACCAAGCAAACAAGTCCATTATCACTGTCAGTGTAGAAAACAGTATTGCACAGCTGATGGAAAAATACGCACCCAGGAGGGTGACCTCGCCCAACAGTTGAGAATGAGCAGAAGTGCAGATCCACATTGACGAAGGATGCGATAGGTCTCAGAGCATGATTGACAAGATGCACCATGTAAAGCGCCCTTCCCCAACTGGCTCGCTCTTCAAGGAAATTTTGAAGAATGGATGCCAAACGGTACAGGGGACCATCACATAAAGGCCGAAATGTGTGAGACTCCTTTTAGTCACCTCTTACGTCAGGCACGAATACCTCAGGCCTATTCTAACCCCCGGACCCACAGGTGGTAGAGAATGGTGGAAGCAGTATATAGAGGGTCTATACATGAGAGATGAAGGCAATATTATAGAAAGGAAAGAGGATGTAGATGAAGATCAAATGGGAGATGATATACTATGAGAAGAATTTGACAGAACTTTCAGAGTTCTAAGTCAAAGCAAGACCCAATGAGTAGATGACATTCCATCAGAATTATTGATAGCCTTGAGAGCACCAGCCATGACAAAACTCTTGCATCTGATGTGCAAGATGTATCATACAGGCGAGTTACCCTCAGTCTTCAAGAAGAATATCATAATTCCAATTCCAAAAAAGCAATTGCCGACAGGTGTGAAAATTATCGAACTATCAGTTTAGTAAATCATGGTTTCAAAATCCCAACACGAATTCTTTACACAAGAATGGAAAGACTGGTAGACGCCGACCTCGGGGAAGATCAGTTTGGATTCTGGAGAAATGTAGGAACATATGAGGCAATATTGACCCCATGACATATCTTAAGAGATAGGCTAAGGAAAGGCAAATCTACATTTATAGCATTTGTAGACTTAGAGGAACCTTTTGACATTATTGGCTGGAACAGTCTTTCAAATTGTGAAAATAGCAGAGGTAAAATACAAGTTGTAAAAGGCTATTTACAACTTGTGTAGAAATCAGACATCAGTTATACGAGCCGAGGGGTAAGAAAGGGAAGCAGTGGTTCAGAGGGGAGTGAGACAGGGTTGTAATCTACCATCGATGTTATTCAATCTGTACACTGAGCAAGCAGTAAAGGAAACCGAAGAAAAATTTGGAGTAGGAATTAAAGTCCAGGGAGAATAATTAAGAACTTCGAGGTTTGCCATTGAGACTGCAATTCTGTTAGAGACAACGAAAGACTTGGAGGAGCAGTTGAATGGAATGGATAGTGTACTGAAATGATAATGGAATGTAGCAGAATTGTATAAGGTGATGCTAAGTGAATTAGATAGGAAACAAGACACTCAAAGCAGTAGGTAAGTTTCACTATTTAGGCAGCAAAATAACTGACAATGGCCAAAGTAGAGAGGATACAAAATGTGGGCAGGCAATGGCAAGAAAGGCACTTCTGAATAAGAGATATTTTTTAACATAACATATAGATGTAAGTCTTTTCTGAAGGTATTTGGAGTGTAGCCATGTATGGAAGTGAAACATGGAGGATAAACAGTTTAGACAAAAGGAGAATAGAAGCTTTCAAAATGCGGTGCAACAGCAACAACACATTCTAAGGAGGTTAGATGGAGGTCCCGGCAGAGGCATGTGAGGCACATAACAATTAGTAATCCCATTCGGGGTATTAGAGAGTCAACGACCATTGTATACATAAAGAATGTGAAAAGATCAGGGGCAGGTTCTCAGATGGCACTTGTAAGTGAGCACCAGTTGGTATTGTCAGAGCTGAAGAGGGAAGCTTCCATCAGTGATTGGGACCTAGTGCATACAGAGCAGAGCAGCACATTTTGCAGTCCAAGAGGTGTGTGCAATGAACAGAGGGCATTAAGCTTCCGTGTGCAGCTACTCTTTAGTTGACTAATGTAAGGCAGACAAGTCAGATTTTTATCAAAAAGGAGGCCCAAACATCAGGACTGGGTAATAAAATCCATGTGCTGGTTACACAAGTAGAATTCCAGATCATTACGGACTGTGTTATGACAACAAATGGATGACCCACATTTTTGCAGGAGACAGTTGGAAACCACAGCAGAGGGCTCAAGCAGAGGTTCTTTGCATGGTGCCTAGGAGTTGCTGTTCAGTCACACCTTGAATCTGGCATTCAGCCAATGCTACAGAGTGGGAGCTACACCAAATGTAAAACTCATTGATATACGGTACAGGGATGGCTTCAGTGACCTGACAGAGGTCACTAGCCCATCGATGGTGAATAGGAAATGTGGACACTCTGCATGGTGGTCTGCATAATGCTGAGTGAAGTATCAATGCTAACCTGGAACAACTGGTGGGATAAAAATGACAAAAATTGGCACGGAGCCTGGAAAGCCTGTCTTGGAGGTACATAAAATGCGATGGTGTTAGGCTGTGCGTTATGCTTTATGTAGGTCACAAAACTACAATGAGGGGTTGGTGCTTACAAAACGCCTGTCGGCTTGCCATTTCCAACCTACCTAAATGGTCAGTTGTGGATATTCCTACCCACCCCCCACCCCCACCCCTGCAAATCACACTACTAGCGGGACAAAAATCCCCAAAGTTCAAGAACCAGGATTATCTGCAGACAACCATCTTTTCAAGCAAGTAGCAGAGAACACTGGTGAGGCTAATCAATCATTAGCTGTCAACAGATGTTGGGTTTTTGCCTGGCTTAAGGATTTGGACGATAATAGTATCTCCCCACTGTGAAGGAAAACACCTTCGAGACAATTACGATTGAAGACCCCGAGTAGATGAAGCCTTTTAGTAACATTCAGATGCTAGATCATCTGATTATGAACTGAATCAGTGCCTTGGGCCATATCCTGAGATGAGGCAAGAGTCACAAGCAATTCCCTGTCAGTGAATGGTTCATTACGTAATACAACTAGGTGGGGGGGGGGGGGGGGGGGGAGTGAAATATAGAGGAGTGCAGTCCAACCTGTCGTTTCTGCATTAGAAAGGTAGCCGGGTACGAAAAGGATGCTGACACTGTCAGGAATTGAGATGGCGGGCCACAAGATGCTCAGTAAGAAATGATGATTTGATACAAGATCACTCAGAACGATGAGATATGGAACAGTTGTTTATCTTTAGTAGCCCAGAAGACTACAGACTGGCCAACACCTGTCAGAAAGAGGCATAAACTGAGGTGCCAAAATTCATGGAATATCCCCTAGTGAGTGTCCAGTGTAGTGCAGAAACTATGTGGCATGGAATCAGCAAGTTGTTTGAAATCCCCTGTAGAAATACTGAGCCATGCCACCTCCGTAGCCACCCATAATTACAGAAGTGTTGCCAGTGCAGGATTCTGTGCACCAAGTGACCTCTCAATTATGTCCCATAAATGTTTGATGGGATTCGTATTGGGTGATCTGCATGGCCAAATCATTCACTCAACCACTCCAGAACGTTCTTCTAAGCAATCGAAAAAGACGGACATGGAGGACTGTCATTCATAAAAATTCCAATCAATGGTTGGTTGGTTTTGGGGTTTGATGGGAGCTAAACATTGAGGTCATCAGTCCCCTGTTCCCAACACATGTAATTGTAAAAGGCCTATACAGTAAAAGCGTAACCTCTGCACCCAGCAGGAAGGAACACCAAGGGGTACAGAGCTAAAATAAAAACCGCAATAACACAAAATAGAGGACACTTAAAAGGAGCAGAGCAAATAGTTGACTAGAGTAAAACAGACTACAGTGGTTAATGGATCAGGTAAAAGGTCAACCACTCAACTACAAATGAAGAACCTCCAGCTGAAAAGTGTTGATAGAGGTACCAACGCAATTTGTTACCATAAAAGACACTATTTTGGTATCCACGTCAAAATTACAATTCGCTGGAGTGGGTGTAGCCTGAGAAATCATGCGAGCGCGCCCACACTAGAGTGGGTGATAAAACCCATCTGCACAGATAAAACGTAAAACTGGGTCAGCTATAGAGGCATCGTCACCTAGAATTAAAGGAAGTGCAGCTGGTAAATTAAAGGACTGCCGGAAGGGGGCTAAAAGGGGGCAGTCCATCAGAAGATGGACCACTGTCAGTCCTGCATCACAGCGACACTTGGACGGGTTCTCACAGCGAAGGAGATAGCTGTGGGTCAACTGCGTATGTCCAATTCAGCGACGGCAGAGAACAACTGAGCCCCTACACGTGATCCTCAAGGATGAGTTCCATACGGCCGTGGACGACTTTACCATACGGAGCTTATTTTGCGTGTTCAAGACAGACCATTCAGAGCTCCAGACATCGCGGACCTTGCGATGTAGGGCTGACCAGAGCTCTCTTTTCACGAGACCAAGCTCCAGGGGTGGCGAAGTGGTGGCCTGCTTGGCCAACCGATCGACACATTCGTTTCCTGGAATGCCGATGTGGCCCGGGGTTCACACAAACGTCACTGAACGCCCACATTCGGCGAGAGCAAAAACAGCATCTTTAATACCGCACACCAAAGGGTCCCGAGAAAAACACTGGTCGAGTGCTTGCAATCCACTCAGGGAGTCACTGCATGTGACAAATGACTCCCCAGGACAGGAGGAAAGGTGAGCAAGTGCACGATAAAGAGCAACCAGCTCTGCAGTGAAAACACTGCTCCCACAAGGTAGGGAATGCTGCTCAATATAATTGTCATGGATGAAAGAAAACCCAGTGCATCCATCGAACACAGAACCATCGGTGTAGACTACATCTGCATTGTGAAACGAGGCAAAAAGAGCCATGAATTGTTGACGAAGACTGGCAGGTGGAACGGAGGACTTGGAGTCACAGGACAAATCCAAGCAAAGCCGCAAGCAAGGGAGGGACCAAGCAGGGGTAGAAGAAGAGGACCAGAAGGATGGAGGGAGGGGAAAGGACTCTAATGACGAGAGAAGGTAACGAATGTGGACCGCAATTGGGAGACCCGACCTAGGCCACTGTCGTGGGGAGGGGAATGCAGAAGATGGAAAAAGGAGCCTGTGGTTTGGGTGGTCAGGCAAGGCATGGACGCGGGTGATGTATGATGCAAGCAACTGTTGTCGGCGGAATCGTAGGGGAGGGATTCCAGCTTCTACAAGAAGGCTAGTCACCGGACTAGTGCGGAAGGCACCTGTCTGGCAATTCCAGGGTCACCAGAATAGCCTTCTCCCAATTGTTCTCCTCCTCCTCCTGCTCCTTTGCAACATTTTATGGCCGAAAATAGTGAGGGCATGTCTGCTGTAGGCATGGGTTGGATGAAGATTGGAGCAGCCCTGAAACACAGAGGCTACGGCTCCAAATCCAAATGGCATTGTGTTGGTTCAATTGACGTGTTTCATGTACGTAATGTCACCCTGACGCCACCAACTCTGACCAAGGGTTCTCCCCACAGGTCCAGATGACAAGAAGGGGATCCAATTGCAGCAAAAGGTCATCTAGCATGATGACCACAGCCAGGAGATCTCATGCCCCAGAAAGATGGCCATCTCCTCCTGGTTTGTGTGGGGAGATAGCAGCACAGGCAACAAGTGTAATCCTTATACTGTCAGGGGGCTAAACTTAAAAGGTAAATGAGACCCCAGGACATTAGATTGGCTACCACATTAGATTGTAAATGTATATATGAGTCTACACAGTTACTGTGCACTGAGAGTAGTTGACACTGTAGGCACTGGGCACTATTTAATACGTTCTTCCATAGTCAGTCCACACACTACAGCAAAAAATTTGAACATGGATGTGAAAGCCAGAAGTGGACCAAAATTATTTCTCCAAAAAGTGATGCAAGAGAAATTAACAAAGTTGTCAATTAAATAAAGCGGAACCTGTGGAAATAGCCAGTCAATATCAAAAGCTGCCAGCAAGAGAAAGAAATAGAAGTAGGAAGGGTAGTCTGAGATGTGAGCTTGCACTGCAAGGAAAGAAGTAGGTGCTGCAATAGCTTGGGGACCTGTGCTCACTGCAATTGCTTGAGGCTCCATACTCAGCCGGCACATACAAAAGAATCCTTAGCCCAAATGAGGGATGCAATTTATAGGTAAAGTAAACAAATAAAATAAAAAAAATTATGGTTCAATGTGGATCTGAACGACAGATGGTAAAAAAGGAGACGGAAGTAATCTTTGTCTGTTACACTGTAGCATTTTACTTTTGGAAAATAACATGAAGTATCACAAATTATGACTTTTCATGGTAAAAAAAGAAATAAACACTACAATTACATGCAAACAATGCCCTATCAGTTCACTCTACACACCACTGTCAATAACCTAAAAGTTTTTTGAAAGTTAAAATATTTCCTTTTAGTGCTTGTTTTAGCATCTGAATCACAAACACCAGCAACAAATGACATTGGGAAACAGTATTTACACTGAGAATAAGACTTTTCAGTTTTGAAAATAAAGTAGGACAAAGAAATGTGTGGAAAAAGTTGAAAAGTAGCGAATGCAAAGCCCAAAATCAGAGAACACCGAGTCTGCAACAAATTATAGTAGTAATATACTGCAGTAGTAAAGGCGTTCTTTTAATGAATTTATACATAGATTGTAAAGCAATGCTGCTAGAAAACCAAGCACACAGCTGCGCAAGTTACAGTACCCAGTCTTTAAATTACGAAGGTTTGCACAATAGACATGTTCCTTACTTTATGGCCTTTGGTTTGAACTTTTACATTCTTTTGCTGCAGCAGCAAATATTACATATGAGGAAGTTGCCTGAAATATCATATATGATAATGTGTGTTGTGTGTTCATATAGGGAAAAATCGTTTACAACACATTAGAAGGACTGAGTCAACAAATTTTTATAGTTTAGTATAATATTACAAATGTCAAGACCATTTGTCGAGCTATTTCTTCCAAAAGTAGTTAGCGGCTAAGTGGAAAGTGATAGACTATGAATCAAAGTCTACGATTCAATCCTCACATAGTCACTTATCTTTTGTCACCTCTGACAATGATTTGTACACAGCAAAGATGCCAAGAGGCAATAGGTTTCATAGTTTACATTAAACTGTGGGTCCCCTTATGACCAGCTGGGTAAGTCAGTTCAAAGGTTGGGGGAGAGCAACGGCATACCACCTCCAACAGGATCATTCCTCGTACAGCACAACAGTGCTTGTACCTATCTTCAGATTCAGGAAAACATTACTTATCTTCAGAAGTAATAAAATGAATACAGTTTTACATGGAATTTAAGAAATTCAGTCCCAGGTGCTTCTTTAAATGATCTTACTGGTTGGAGAGCATTAAGTATTGCTGCTATCCTTCACAACCTTGTTTTAAGACAGTCAGCATAACCCATGTCAGAGATCGTTTGGAAGGTGACAATCTGGTTGCGAGTTGGTGAAGCCAATAATTGAGAATATGAAATAAACACTGTGATAACCAACTGATAAACAGTGTTATCTGAGATCCAAGTCCATTGTTGGTAACATTTGCTCCATATTTAACAAAATTGTTTAAATAAATAATCATAATAATCATCATCTTGTGGTGTTGCAGTTCTTATTTCCATGCTTGCTAAGAAAACTGGATGAAGTATCTGCCTAACATAAGACACTCTTGAAGTTTTGTTTTACCCAGACATGTTTCCGTAGTTTTTGTGCTTTCTTCTGTGGCTTTCCTTTCTGTAAAATTGTTATTACATATTACAATCTACAACTAGTCATCGTCAAACTGCAAAATGTAATTTTTATATTTGTTTACTACGCATTTCTGAACGAAAATGAATGTGTGTTGTATTATTTTGTGTTTCTTACGGCTTTGATGTTATTGTGTTCGTCTCCTTGTGTAGCAGGCTTACAGCTAGCAACATGAACATTCAGTAGCCAATAGCTTCATGCAAGGGATGTAAACTAATGCCACTTTTTCCAAATAAGCTATAAAACTAGAACTTTAGAGATTTGTAAAAAACATAAAAGGCATCAGCCCAGTGATACATATCTCGAATATGATCTGTAAACAAACCATGTATAATATTTGACAACAGCCACTTCATTCACAAATGTAAATATTTTGTACCACATGTTTTCGCTAAAAGTTAATATGTAATAAATATTCTACAGAAATTAAATAAAGTAACCCCTGAAGACAGCACTAAATGAGCTGAAACATGTCCGGGTAAAACAAAACTCCAAAGGTGTCTTGCACAAGACAGAATTCCTCATCCAATAACAGTAATTGTTGTGCAAATTCATAAATGCATGTGTTATATAAAACATCATCTCCAATGAGAATTTTAGTATATATTATATAAATACTGCACATGAAAAATATAAGAAGAGAGTGTGTATCACAATTCTTACCCTGACATTCTACACTTAAATGTTGACAGATCTGCAGCATAATAATGGTGATCCAAATATCTGCAGAACATACTCAATTTTTCCTTTAATGCTGATAATATTCCAGTCTTAGAAAAATGAAAACTGCCATTTCAAATGTTTGTAAGTTTTGAACTAACTGATTGTTATACTATTATCAAAGTATTGATACTAAATTTGGTGTTACGGGGATAAACAATTACACAGTTAACAAGCAGCTGAGATCCAACAACGTTTACTGCTTACTTGATATATTTACAAGATAGTATATAATTCTGTGGCATTGGGACTCAGGTTTAGCAAAGATAAAAAAAAACCTGGTTTAACTGAAATGTTCAACACTGTTTCACCAAATCACAAGCAAACTATCATCCTTCAACTTAATCTAGATCTCAACTTACACTACAGATATGTGTAACCACATCGAAGAGTTTGTATTCACTTTGGCTTTTCCATTTTGTAACCACACTGTTACCTAACATAACCTAGACCTCACATTGCACTACAGATCAGTCCTCACCATAACCGGTACTCTTGAAAGTAATTTTGACACAAAAGAATTATGGTCAGTGTTCTGCTTCTATTTACGCATGTATGATGCCATACAGCACTATACTATACATGCATCTGAGTGAAAATACCTACAGGAAAATGTAAACAGGGAAATAGGTGCAAAATTTACACAACCATACTTGAAGACACTCGTGGATTCATCTGTAAAAAGACTGACCTCCACCCACATACCAAAGTGTAATTCCACAGTTTGTTTATAATTTAATGTTGGAACGGTGTCAAAAATGTAGTCTTATGTAGACAATTACATAGTGGGCATAAAAAAGTAAAATACTACTATTTCATAATGAGATGCCTATAATGCGCTACTGAAATTCAGCAGCAAATTTGGGGAGAAATGACAATTTCCAACTGATCAGAAGAAGGTCTTAGCAGGTAACATACAAATTGATGCATACTTACCCAAAATTTTAGAACTCAAAAGTACAGTTTAGTTACATATTTGATCATCAACTATGTCCCACCTGCTTAATGATACTGGTATGTAATTACAAAGTACTCAAGTTTCAAATGACATGCTTAAGTGCTCTGTCATGGCATTAGAAAACTAGAGCCAAATCTTAAAATAGGCACATCTCATGCTGTGTTATTTGTTCAGTTGCAACAATGAGTAAGTGCCAAGTGCCCAGTGAGACTAAAAAAAAAGTGACTCTATACTCTCAATGGAAAAATAAAGTTCTCTTCTGCTGACACAAAAGTCACCAACAATATCTGAAATGGATGTTAAGAACAAAATGTACAATAAAAAAATAATACAAAATACTTTTCAGAGTTGTCAATGACATTAAAAATTTTGACGTACAACATATGTACCCCACATGTACCAAGACACTCATTGGTGATTTCTCTATTACATAATACCATAATTTTAAATTTAATAATTTTAGTTACATTTATAAATAAACATGTAAAATATGAAGTCAGTGTAACTACAATGGATGCTTTTTGATATCAGAAATGACTGAAGTGGTAACAAAATATGCTTCAGATTTCAGCTGAACAACATTAAATTTGAAGCAAATGTTGCTTGCATAGACTTCTGACTACTCTATGAGTGAATCTGTATCTATATTTCACATCCACATTCGTTGACCGTTTACTTATGACCAGACTGTTACCTCCAAAAGCAACAGACCATGAGCTACACTGCAGCCACAATCAAGATTCTGGGCAGGCAGGAGGGCACTATCACCATAAAATCAAAAACCACATTGATATCACCTACAAAATACTTAAAACAGTTTAGGACTCAAGACCATTTCATTTCTTGGTACAATTAATCTACTTTTTTACGTATGGCACACATATTCCTTAGATCTATAAGTGCGAGCAGGTCACTTGGACGTTGCATGAGCCACTACAGAGAATATAAATTGTAATAAATATAACAATACACAAACATCCATTTTCATTGCATCTTTAGGAAGGTAGATAAGAAGAAAAATCTGAGCTTAACATCCCATCAATGATGATGATGGTGGAGACTGGTCAATACCTTGAATACGGGGAGAAAATTAGTTTTGTTCTTATCCAGGGAGAACCATATCACAGAGACAAACATTTATAGCAAATTTTGTTTAACTAAGTCCCTGTAAATAATTTTGCCTACCTTAGAGGTCTGAGAAAAGAAAGCTCGTATTTTGACAAAACTGACAAAGCACTGAAGAGTTTGCCATTTTGCTTTGATTTGTTGAATATCTTTTTTCTCACAACAGTTCACTGTTATGTGACCTTGAATGATAATTTCCCCATCATATTTATATTATAATTGCATATACCACTGTATAGATTTGCATGTAATGACAGATTAAAGCTTCCATACATCAGATACGCTAATGGAGGACTAGAAAGTTAATCCGTCCGACCCGTTTCAATGGCAACTACAACTAAACTCTGGATTCATTATCCAATTCCTAGGAAAGAGGGAAACTAATGAAGGAAGACACAGATGGATGATAATTACCACATTTGGTCTACATAACCATTGAACCAATTCACTGATATTCTCTTTAATATTTACTGTAAAATTATCTATTAACTTTCAGTTAATATGGACATGGAAAATAAATAAATATTACATGTGCTGCTCTTGAATGTGAGTTCAGTAGTGTCTTAGACACCATATCATATTCCTCCACACACTGCATTTTATCATAATTTAACATATTTAACCGATTCTGTTAATGGCCAGTAATACGGTTAGGTCAGTGAGCAATCTCTTCTAATTCATTAAAGTATCATACACACTGTTTCACAAAGAGAAACTACTCTTAGATAACTGTGATTATACACTGACTTATGATATTCTCTGTTCTAGCACCAACTCTGTGGTAAAGTTGAGGCTGAAGGGATCCCACTGGATCCACGAATTTTGCTAGTAGGTTCTTCATGACATTACAGACACATTTACTTGAGCAAATGAGTCAATACTTTCATCATTGTAAGCCACAGTATGATTAAGGACTACTTCATGCATTATTACCTGCAACATATGTACCTGTATATTTCCTCATATCATCCACCCATATCCCATTAGGTAGCTGCTGCAGCCCTTTTTCCATTTCATTGACTCAACCAAATACACTTTCTCAGCTCCTCAACAATCCATTATTCATCAACTACATGCCCTGCCCAACTCCACTTTGTTTCATTTCAGCAATAAATGTGTCTTCCACTCAAGTCTGTTCAATACTTTTGCTGTTTTCTTGCCTTTCTGAACAATTTGCAGTACACATCTCTTCACTGCGACCCTCAGTTACTAAAAACAGTAGTTTTTACATTACAGATACATGTCTCACTGCCACTAAATAAAAACTGGTAGTACACAATGACTGTAAACTTCCAATTTTGGTAAACTGGAAGCTTGGTTTTGAACTACTTAGTTTACCGAAATTCTCCACATCATTTTCACTCCTCTGATTCTTTTGCTATCCATCCAGTCACTTGATACTATTTAATTACTTTTCCAACTCCACTGACCTTTCTTAGCCGATTTTAGTCATTTTTTTTTCCAAAAATTTGATACAGGCCGAAAAGGTTTTGTAAATTTGACTCTTTCCCTCACTCACATTACACAACAACTGTCAAACCTACAATAAATTTCTGCGATGGTAATCAGAAATACAGCACATACAATGACTGACAGTGGATGTGCCCTGAAATATTAGCTCCAGTGACACACTAGGGTCTAGCGTGCCCGAGTTACAGGTTACGTTGTAAAGTGATTATTTGGTTGAGTTGGCAAAGCTAGAGAATGTGAAATATTATTGGTAACAGACTGATCTGTACTGTAGCCTGGTGTCTAAGTCTGTGCCATATTTAATGTATTTTTCATTATACAAGCTAAAATTGTAATGTAAATTCATAAAACTAATTTAGACAACGAGGCAGTCCCAAAGGTACTTTTATGGATATTATATACATATATGACTCAAGAACTACTAAAAATAAAATGCAATGAGGGACCACTATGTAACTTTCACCAAATACAACAAGTAGAGTAGAGTCACACACGAACTCTAAGTCTGGAAAACAAGAAATATTTAACCAAGGAAAAATTAGTATTTAATTCTTTACCATCAAACTAAGGCAATTGTATTACATTCAGAAGGCTAAATATTAGAAACACTGATGTTCCAATTTTTTTATCGTTTAGTACTAAAAGTCTCAATTTAGGAAAAATATGGTTAATAACGTACACGATATATTCTGACAGACCAATGACATCAACATAGAGGTATGAATCACAAGAAATGCCGGATTGAGGGCATCACTAACAAAATGAAAATATTAGCAAAACAGTCGGCTCGCCAAATCACAATCACCTTCCATTCTAATCTCGATCTCAGGCTATGCTACACATCAGTCTGTCACCACAATTGCCATTTTTAAGAAGTATTAACCAGAACAGTAACCTCACCATATCCACTAGACATACATATGTCTAATATAAAAATGGTCTAAACTACCAACAACAATAATTAAATGACATCCGGAGCACACACACATCTCCTGCAATTTAGTTGGACGGTAAGCATGGTGGCACAGTATTCGTCTGAAGAACAACGGGATATGGTTTTTCTTTATGGACTAGCCGACAATAATGCACATGAAAATTAATGGATTGCAATCAACATGTCACCAATCACATCAAGGCAATGCCAGGAATCTTTTAAAGAATGCGGTAGAACACGATTTGACATTAACAAGGTTGTGTCGCGACAGAGGATTGCCAGTTCGAGCACCTGCTGTAAGTAAACAACGTCGTAGCTACGAAAAAAGGTCTTTTCAGGACCGACAATTTGTAAAATACTTTCTGTATGCACACTAACAGAAACTACAACGGATGTGCCAGGACCCTGGCGTATTCACTTCCAGGCCCCCAGAGTGGAAGGTTGGCGCACAACCGCTGAGCATGCAGGCCGCCTTGGATACATTGCGATCTCCAGCAGGAAAGCATCCACGTTGTCCAGAGCATCCAGCAACAGGGCAATCCCGTGACCAATTGGATTGCATGGCGCCAAGTTTCCGTAGTTTAAAAATTGTGCACTGTTGACCTACATAGCATTAGTAATTTTGGTTTCTACTGGCATCAACTATCCAGGGTAAAAAATTTTGTGACAATTTTTCTCCACCCTTTGTATAAAGAACTTTAGAAAATACTTTCTGCCACTTTGATTTATGTTTAATGTTAACTGAAATCTGTTTTCAGGAACGCAGCTTATAGTCATGTGTTTTATATCCTATTCACTTAAGTCATCAATTATTTTGTTGCACAAATAACTAAACTTATCTATTACCTTTAGTGTTTCATTTTCTAATGTCATCTCTTCAATATCTTCTGATTTAATTCAGGTTTCATTAACTAATTTTAATTTTGTTGATCATCTGGGATATACCATGCAAAGTAGGACACACTTATGATTTTTTATAAGTTTAAAATTAGCTATTTCTTACAAATTGTTGAAAAGGCTAGACTTTTTACTGTATGGCAAAAACAGTTTGTTGCCCATCATTGCTTTCCCTCAATAATTTGTAGCCATTTTTATTATGTCACTTATTTTTCATGTGACTAGAGTCTGAATTAGGCGAGATTCTGGACCTACGTTTCAATTAATTTGCAGGTAAGAATTACTATATCATTTTTATTATAGTTACATACCCTTATGCATAGCATAAAAAGCATAAAACTGAAGTAGGTAAATTATAGTTTATGATAATTAGTATAATACAACAGCATGAACTTTCGTGTAACATGATTCATTTTCACATAAATAAGTTTTTATATTAAGAGGAATGTTAGAGCTAACTTTACCTTGTTCAGTAATTTATTTCTTTGTGTGAATGTGTAGCTAATTTCAGTATTAAAATTTTTTTCAATTTCAACCAATATTGTAAAAACAGAAAATTACATGTGTAATCTGAGATATATATATATAGAGGGAAACATTCCACGTGGGAAAAATATATCTAAAAAGAAAGATGATGAGACTTACCAAACAAAAGCGCTGGCAGGTCGATAGACACACAAACAAACACAAACATACACACAAAATTCAAGCTTTCGCAACCAACGGTTGCCTCATCAGGAAAGAGGGAAGGAGAGGGAAAGACAAAAGGATTTGGGTTTTAAGGGAGAGGGTAAGGAGTCATTCCAATCCCGGGAGCAGAAAGACTTACCTTAGGGGGAAAAAAGGACAGGTAAACACTCGCGCACACACACATATATGGAGTATATGCGGATGGGGGTGTGTGTGTGTGTGTGTGTGTGTGTGTGTGTGTGTGTGTGTGTGTGTGTGTGTGTGTGTGTGTGTGTGTGTGGGTGTGTGTGTGTGGGGGGGGGGGGGGTGCGAGAGTGTTTACCTGTCCTTTTTTCCCCCCTAAGGTAAGTCTTTCTGCACGATTGCATACATTAGCAAGGTACTGTCAACTCTACCTGAAAATGTGAAGGTAGTTTAGATCTGGTCAGATGAACCTGCCTCACAATTTAAAAACAAATACTTTACTGCTGCTGCACCTCAACTTCAATCGTTCCACAATATGGAAATCTAATGAAACTTTTTTACTACATGTCAACATCATAAAACACTGATTTGTGAATGTAACTTCAGTCACTATGGAATCTCCTATCTTGTAATCTCCCTTCACGGCACTATGCATTCCATTCAACAGATGCTCCGAACCCTTTGCCATCACTGACAGAATTATGTCATTGGGAAGCCTTAAAACTTATTTATTCTCCATGAACTTTAATTTCGTTCCCAAATTTTCCTTGGCTCCCTCTACTCCTTTACTGTTTGCTCTGTGCACAGTTTGGATAATATGGGGGATAGGCTGCAATATAGTCTCACTACATTCTCAACTACTACCAGATTAACTTAAGTGTTTGACGCTGCTTTGTCAAAACTCTACCAAACTATCGTGTTTCATTGTAACCTAGACCTCAAGTGTATGTTATAGATCAGTATGTTACCAAACCAAGAATTTTGTATTAACATTTTTTCGCGTTGTATCTTTTTACTGATATCTGGTTTCTGCTCAGTTTTATAAATTTCGCTCCCTGTCTTTTATCTCTGATAACTTCAAGAATTTCAGTCGTTCTCTGGATTCAATGTATCTAGGTCCCATTTTCTTTGGTTTCCTACCTTTCTGAAATTCATCTTTAATCTCCATTTCATATCCAATAAATCAGAGTCTGCATCGGCGTCTGGAAAAGCTACATAAAATGTTACAAACTATATGATGACAGAAGTTTTACATTCCTAATCTCACAAATAAACAATGAATCTACCATGTTTAGAAATATAGGTATTGTGGAAAATTCTAACAATTGCAAAACCCATTTGTACTGTGAGTCAGTGGTCTGCAAACTAATCAATGGTTGTCCAAAGTCCCTCTCAATTGCATTTTTCTAATGAAAATTAGGTGCTACGTATTTCACTACTAGTAGCTTTTACAAATTTGAAAAAAAAAAAAAAAAAAAATTTAATGAGAGTTATTTTAATAACGCAACACTGACCATATAAACTGATGAACCTAGCTCTGCATTTTTTTTAAAGGCAGATACATCATAAGGTGTTGATGATGTATACGACAAATAAAATACAACATTTTTCCTATAAAACACGAAAATTGATTTTCAAGACTGACATAGGATTTTGTAGTAGGGAAGCAGTATTCACTCGAAGCTGTTGGCTATCGTCGAGATACACTTATCCTGAAAGTATCACTCGAAAATAATAAAGCTGAATCTACTGGAATGCGAATAAATCAAAAACACCGGGAGGGTCCCCGATGTTCACACCAGTGACACAACAGCTATTATTATGGATGTATCTGTCACAAACAATTTCTCGTCACGGTCAGTACCTGTTAAAGAGCCGTAACAAAAATAATATTACCTTTTTAAGTAAGATACCCCTGTCGTCCAGTTCGTTATATTTAAAAACTGCTTCTTGTGTTTCAAATATCTTCTGCAACACACCACGCAAAAACTTAGTTTATATACCTACTTCGCAACCTGTCACGCTCGCAAGCAAGTCAATACTCTACGCCCAAGCCTATACACATCATTATCTTTGGTAATGGAAACATCTTTGGATTACGCATGAAGTATGTGGTGTCGTATATAGGCATAGACTTGCGGTTTTCCGATTGAGGCAGGTCAAGGAAATTTACATCTACAACCACAGCTGAAAACCACTGTGACATGCATGGCTGAGGGTTTTTCCCCTTGTCACACATATGAGCGTCTCACCCTGTTCTATTGGCATAAGGTGTGCGGGAAGAATAAGTCTGTGCACTGTGTCAATGGTGTCTAACATCGTCTTTGCAATCTATGGACGGGATTCGTGGCGGGGGGGGGGGGGGGGGGGCTGTAGTACGTTCCTAGATAGGATGCTTAATACTTTTTAAATATATGATAATTTTTAAATATATTTTCGCTGACGGCAATCTTCAAGCGTTTGCAAGTTCAAATTTTTCAGTATTTCCTTGACGCTCTCGCATGGATCAGATCAAAGGAACCAATGATCAATGAAGCAACCCACAGTACGTTACATTAGTTATATTCCATGGATCCTGGACAAGACTTCTGGGACAAGGAGAAAGTTGTGGGAACATGGAGAGGTCGAAAACTCTCTGACGTCCCAGGGAGAGGAGCCCTGAAAAAAAAGCAGAGACAGACGAGCAGCGAAATAATATAACTTCGAATGTCATTCAATTTGTAAGTAGAAGAATGAAATAACATACGGCAAGACTTCGGCAATATGCTTCTTAGGGACAATTAGTCATCTGGTAATCTCCGAAGTTCTTCGATATCCGAATCCGAAGAATCCATTTCAGTACTGGAACTGTCATTTGCTATGCTGATAACGAGGCCACCAACAACAGAATCCACAAAGCCACCCAAGCGCTACATTTTCTGCTCTTGTTTTATTAAGTGCTGTTATTCATCCCTTGAGCATTCAGACTTGATGAGTGCGAAGCTTGATGCATTAGTTCAAGTAAGTTTGGCAGCTTAAATGTCTTGTTATTTCTCGCGACAACTTCTGTAACTTGGATCTAGATCAGTTCTGTTGGGTGCAGATTGCAGTGGTACAGTAGCTACTTTAAAAATGCAGCGTTTGTACGGTTTGCTCGAAGCTGTGAAAATTATTGTTTTACATGTTTCTACAACGCTTATCACTCTAGATTGTACGAGATCACATCTTTGGTATAAAACAATGGACATAATCCAAACAAAAGATACTTCATTTTTCATTCTTGTTCTAAAAATTTAATTGGTAATCTTTTCTTAGTTTATCTTTAGCAACAATCTTTTATAAAATATCGATAACTAGGAACTTATATTTGCAATGAAATCTAGAATTTTGCACGTGATATACAGGGTTAATGGGTCCAGTTTAGCAGAAGATACAACGTCAGAATTGGCCAGAGAGCATGTATTACAAAGATGAAAGAGCTGAGAAGAATATTCAGAAACAAAGAAATGCAAGAGAGAAAAACTGTACTTAACATATATAAAAGCCAGTAGTATTTTCACGTTAACGATATTGCATTTGTATCTTAGTATTTCTCCGCAAAATACAATGGAAAGAAATGAATGAAATATATTACTAGCAAAGAATACATCACGTTACATGTATGTCAGTTGTATCTCGAAACTCTTTCGAACTGTATTGCTTAAGTGCAGTATGGGATACAAGTTCAGCGTACGTCGATTTCTTAGTTTCAACTAGCATTGCTGTCCTGTTGTTTACTTGAACTATGTATCCTCTGCTTCAGTAAACCGTGAATGAAACACCGGATACAAATTGAAAGCTCATTCGAAGTGTGTTGCTTAAGTACAGTACGGAATAGGAGTTTGTCGTAAGTCGATTTCTTCGTTTTCACTAGCATTACTGTCCTGTTCTTCACTTGAACGATGTATCCTCCGTTTCAGTAAACCCTAAGTGGAACACGGGATACAAATTGTAGATGTGTTGTTTATTTCGTCTCCGCTATTACTAACAGTATTTTCTTATGTACAGAGGAACTACTGATGACAGAAGGACCTACGTATGTAATATATGTATACCAGACTTCCATTGACCTCTATATATGTACACTGGTAACGAAAAGGTGGAAATAGACGTAAGTTACATTTGCAACCTGTACCTCAATTGAACTACACGGAGACAAGAAGACGACACATGTACAATTTGTATCCCGTACTTCACTATGGGTACAGTTTTCTTGTTGCCTTGGACGGTGCTAGTATCCCATTCGTTACTTGAGCTATATAGCTATATGCAACATTTGTATCTTGCTCGCCAATTGACATATATAGTGTCAGTGTAAAGGTGAAGTGGAGGACGGGATACAAATTTAGGTGTGTCGTCAGTGTAAAGGCGAAGTGAAGGACGAGATACAAGTTGTAGTTGTGTCAGGGGTTTCACCTGTAATATAGCAAGTACACATTCGAAAATGTCGTACTGATACTAGTGCTGGGAAACGAAAGAAGATCGACAGCCGAGAAATTTCTATTACGTACTTCACAACACGAAAATGCACATATTGGAGGGGAAAAAAACAGTGAACTATGTCAAAATAGTGAAATACAGTGAAAGAAGCTAATGGGAAAGTGAACTTATCACACGGAAATATCGATTAATAACCGAAGCTCGCCTAGACAGACAGTAACGGAAATTACATACCCACAAACAGACAATCCATTCCTATAAACGAAAATAAGACACTAAAAATTGTTCTACAATAACAAACTAATATTCCAAATTACCTCAATATCATTACGAATAATTATTTTAATGTACGATGATAGCGCTTATCCGGAACACAGAACTGCTTTATTATCTATGCCTTGAAGTGAAGACGTTACTATCTATGACTAATGTATGACGTCATTGGTCAAAGCCGACGGGTTGTATCCCCTGCTTCACTAGACCTGGGTTAATCACCTATAACTTGCACTGCAAATATTGCACAAATGGAAAGTGTTATTGATGTGCAATTTTCACAGAATAGTTTCATAATCAGGGACTTTTGTTGTTAGACAATCAACAGATTGTAATAATACTTAGAAAATGTATTTTTTGTGCAAACATACAATTTTTTAATGAAACAATGCCTGTTGACATTACCAGTATAAAAATGGAGTAAATTAGAATGTCAGTGGTGTTTATTGCAGGTTTGTAGCGCGCCGGCCGCTGTGACAGAGCGGTTCTAGGCGTTTCAGCTCGGAACTGTACTGCTTCTACCGTCGCAGGTTCGAATTCTGCCTCGGGCATGGATGTGTGTGTTGTCCTTACATTAGTTAGGTTTAAGTAGTTCTAAGTCTAGGGGCTGATGACCTCAGATGTTAAGTCCCATAGTGCATAGAGCCACTTGAACCATCTGAATTTGATGGTAGCGCAAGTCGTTTACGAGATAGCGTATTTTGATGTTCTCACACTAAAACTTGTACAATACCTGGTGTAGCACACATCAAAGAACAACACAGCTTTATACTCTAGTTATGAGGCTTCTGGCCAGTAACGAGACAAATGACCATCTGACCATCACAAGTTATGTACAAAATGACCACCAACAGCAGCAATTTACGCTTCCAGCCTGGTATGGAAAGACTGCTGCATATTCAGTCGAGAAGTCCGAGCAAGCTACAGTAATACATAGTTACATACCATTGGGTGTAGTAGGTATATCGTTGTAGACAGCCTCTTTCAGCTTTCGCTACAGAAAAATGTCTACAGGTGTCAAATGCGAGGAATGAGTTGGCCGAGGTACATGTCCTCTGCATCCAATCCAACGATTTGGAAACAATTCGTGAAGATATGCTGTAGTACTTCGTGCACTGTGGGCTGGACAGCCAGCACATTGATACCACAGGTTAATCCCAGTCTGAAGAGGAACGTCTTCTACCACCCATGGAAGATGGTCTGTTAGGATGCTGTGATACTTGAACGTGTTTAATATTCCTCTACAAAAATAGGCATATGGCTGATAGTTTACAACACAACATGTTGGCATTCCATGGACGCTGACATTCCATCTGACGAAGCCAATGGGGATTCTCAACAGACCAATAATGTATGTTTCAGCCGATTACCTGTCCATGATTGGTAAATGTGGCTTCATTGCTAAACAAGATACATCTGGAGTATCTCGCCTTAATGCCCATGTACAGAAGTTAACATGATTCTCATAATCGTTTCCATGCAGCTCTAGATGAAAAATGTGATAGGGATGGAACCTATGTCGATGGAGAAAGCATAGGACACTTGCCCAAACCATGCCACTTCCTTGTGTCATTGGGCTGGATCTAATGTATGTATCAACTGCAACAAGAGCAAGGATATTAATTTGCTCTTCTTCTGTCATCACTTGTTCCCTTCTGTCATGTTGTCTAGGTGTTCCACTACCACTTTCAAAGAACTGGTTTTAGAGATTGATAAATAACTACTGAGGTGGTTGACTTCTATTGGGATATCTTGCTGCATACATCGTACAGGAACAAACTGCATTCTTCCTACACTCTTCACACACCATGAGAATGTCGCCTTTTCCTGTATTGGGAAATCCCACTGTCAACTCATGAACTACTGCCTGGACTGTCACACACTAAGTGACTAGCAAGTTACAATGCAAGAAACACACAATTACACACAAGTAGACAGTAAGCAAACATAACTACATCATACCTAGCAACTACGCAGGTTGAATGGTAGAAACGAGTGTCAGCATGCAACCTTTTCAAAATACGGTATTTCGTAAACGCCTCACACTAGAATCTTGCATAAAACACCACTGACATTCTAACTTACCCTACTTTGAGTGTGTTATGTCAGTAGGCATCGCTCCATTTCAAAAAAGTGTATGTTTGCGCAAAAAATACACTTTCTAAGTATTATTATAATCCGTTTATTGGTTAACATTGCAAGTCCTGACTACCAGCCCAATCTTGAAAACCGCACATCAATAGCGCTTTCCATTTTCGCAATATTTGCGGTACATCTTTTAGGTGATTCACCCTGTTAAATCAGAAAGAAGAAGATGTGGATTTTTCGTTGAATTTATGATTAAATAGCTGTTAGGTAGCATATATTCAAGAATTTTTGTTTTTAAGTTATGAAAGTATTCTAACTGAACGAAAAAAACGCGAAAAAATATAGAATCAAACTGGGATTCGATCCAGTGATGTGCAAAATACCCACTTTTTATTCTTCGACACTACTAATTAAGCCAAGCGTATTGTTTCCAATAACATCTTAGCTTTACTTTCCAAACATCATTAAAAAATTCAGAAGTTATTTTAAGTGTAAATTTGTGAAAAAAATTCGGAACACCCCGCTTCTCGCCATTTTTAACAGTATTCCATGGATTTTTTCACTACAGAGCAGGAAGCAGTGTCAGCTGTTTTCACAGAAAATATTAACACTATGACACTCACTTCACTACTAGCGTTTACAGAGACTACAACCATACACGATTTTTAAAATAAAAACTACATAGATAGGAAGTGGCTCTTAGTACATTAGAATCTCTTAAAGTTTAACTTGCAGTAACATAGTAGATACCTACTAAATTAGTAGGACCTACTTCCAAGAGTGCAGTAACACCAGTGTATGTGTGCTACAGCTGCTACAAATCATCATGTTTGAGTCTGTTACAGCAAGTTTATACTTATGACGAATAAAGTACAGTGGCCGACTGCACCATCGTCGATTAAAAGATATCTGAGGGTCCCGTGATCATTGTTAAGGCTTATTTATGATTAAGTTGTCTCTGCACTGTATCAATGTTAAACACCAGGTAGCAAAATGTGTTCAGCTAAAGGTTAATTTACACTGTCCATCATGGCACCATCAACCGTTTGGTTCCAGGGGAATTTTCAATTTTTATAATGCGTGAAGTGCATATATACAATGCATTAACTTATATACACAGATTTTGGAGTTCAAATTTGTACAAAAATGACATTTATTCGACTCAGATGGCATGCAGCTTCCAGGAATAGCTTATATAGTGTAGAAGGAACACAGAAGTGCAAGACAATGCAAAAAAGAGTGTAGGTCTGAAAAACGTCATTATATGGTACAGCCAGGAAATTTCGCACAATATACAAGGAGCTCGAGGAAGAGTAATCTTCGTTTTATAAATATTTTAGAAAGTCGAAGCACCAGTTTTTTTCCTTTGTTAGATTAAATTGCATCCAGAATTACTAAAAGAAACATAGTGCTATGAGGTGCCATTATATCCCATGAAAATTTGCTTGTTTAAGGTTGAGTTTAGTTGCCAGTCCAGTGCAAATTTTTGTGCAGTAGTCATATCTCCCTCAACACTTTTCCTTTCAAGATTTAAATTTTGCTTTGTATCTTGTATTTGACTTTTAATAGTTCAAGTGTCTTAATTGTACTGGGTTTAGCTAGTGAAACCCCATAAATATTGATCCCTGATCCCTGCAAAACTGTTTGAAACACATTCCTAAGAGCTACATAACACTAAATAAGACTACCACAAACACACATTTAAACAAATATGTTACTTGATGTATACTTCACAGCAAAAGCATTTTTCCACTGCTGCAGTGTCTTAAGGTTTCAGTGTATTTCTTTTTTATGAAACATTACAAAAGCCTGATGACATACAAATAAATTGCACTTGCTAATCAGTCTGAATCTATCCAGACTTCTCTTTTCACTTCAAGTTGCAGCTGTAATGCAGTCAGTTTCATTTTAAAATATTAAATGCATATGTACAAAAATCTACTTTATAAATGTAGTAGATGACAAGTAATTTGAACCCTCACATAGTACAATTCAGACTGCTACCTGACTCCTTCGTTAATCTTTTGTCATTCATTAGAAAACTATATATTTTAACAAAAGAAAGAACGAAATGAAACAATTTGTAGCAAATTACAAAAATAATGAACAACCAACAATTGATATCAGGCACGAAAAATACGACATAACAAAATATGGAAATGTCTGTAAGAATATCAGCCCTCAAAACTTTTTCCCGAGAAACTTCGTCATTGCCATGAAGTTTCACAAAACCCAAACAAATTATGGTCACACAAAAATGCTGTTAGTGGCAACAAAGTTCCCAATCGCTAGCGAATAAGACAAAAACTGAAACTGAGAGTAGCAAAGCAAAAGCTGAAATGCTTTACTCCATTTTCAAATTTTCCTTTAGAAAGAAACACTTAGGAGAATTGCCCCAAATTAATCCCTGTACCACTGAAAAGATGAATGAAAAAAGTATTAGTGTCAGTGGTGCTGAGAAACACCTAATCAGTAGCGAGACAAATGAAGCTGAAATCGTTGAAATTGGACATAGCTACAGGGCCCTATTGAATCCCTGTCAGATTCTATAGGGAATTTGTGGCTGAGTTAGACCCTCTTCTAACTGTAATCTATCATAGTTCCCTCAAACAAAAAACTGTGCCCAGTTCTTGGAAATAGGAACAGGTCACATCTGTCTACAAGAAGGGTAGTAGAAGTGATTCACAAAACTACCATCCAATATCCTTGACACTGATTTTTCATAGAATATTAGAACATATTCCGAGCTTAAAAATAATGAGGGATCTTGAACAGAAGACCTCCTTGTTGCCAACTGGCATGGGTGTCAGAAACATCAGTCATGTGGAACCCACACTCATACTTTTCTCACATGATGTACTGAGAGCTTTGGCTCAGAGTAGTCAGGCAGATGCAGTATTTCTTGATTTCCGAAAAGCATGTGACTCAGTACCACTCCTATTGTCAAAAGTACAGATATATTAGATACAAAGTGAAATCAGTGACTGGATTAAGGACTTTTTGGAAGGAAGGTCGCAGCATGTTATCTTGGATGGAGAGTCTTTGTAGATGTAGAAGTAACTTCAGGTGTGCTCTATCAGAAGTGCATTAGGACCCTTGCTGTTCATGTTTTATGTTAATGACCTTGTAGACAATATTAATAGTAACCTCAGACATTTTGCAGATGATGGAGTTATTTATAATGAAGTACTCTTTGAAAGAAACCACCTAAACACTACGTCTGATCTCAATAAGATTTCAAAATGGTGCAAAAATTGTCAACTTGCTTCAAATATTCAGAAATGTTAAATTGTGTGCTTCACAGAACGAAGAAACTTAGTATTCTATGACTGTAATATCAATGTCACTGTTGGAATCGGAAAACTCATACAAATATGTGGGAGTAACGCTTCATAGGGATGAGAAAGGGAATTACCACATTGGCTCAGTTGTGGGTAAAGCAGGTAGTAGTCTTTGGTTTAGTGGTAGACTACTGGGAGAAGTAAATTCAGTCTACAAAGGAGATTGCTTACAAATCACTCGTGCGACAGGTTTTAGAATATTGCTAAGGCGTGTGGACCCACACCAAGCAGGACTAACAGGGGATATTAAACGTATACTGAGAAGGGCAGGACGAATGGTCACAGGTTTGTTTAATCCTTGGGAGAGTGTCACAGACACGCTGAAGATACTGAAGCGCAGACGCTTGAAGACAGACGTAAATTATTCTGAGAAAATCTATTCACAAAGTTTCAAGAACTGGCTTTATATGATCACTCTAGGAATGTACTACAATCCTCTACATATCGCTCACATACGGACCATGAAAGTAAGATTAGAATAATTACTGCATGCACAGAGACATTCAGACATTGTTCTCACACTCCATATGTGAATGGAACAGGAAGAAACCATAATAACTGGCATAGTGGGACACATCATCTGCCATGCATCTCACGATGCTTTGCAGAGGGTAGCTGTCTGATGTGGATGTGATGTGACGCGATGGACGGCTCATTAAACTTTGACAAAAGACAGTATATACAGTTCCACACAGTAAATGGAATCACACCATTGATAAATACAGACTTCGATCAGAAATCGGTAGCTACGGTAGAATATTCAAAATTTCTAGGTGTATGCATTGATGAGGGGTTGAACTGGAAAAAACACACTGAGGATCTGCTGAAACGTTTGCGTTCAGCTACTTATGCTATTAGGGTCATTGCAAATTTTGGCGATATACATCTGAGTAAATTAGCTTACCATGCCTATTTTCATTCTCTGCTTTCCTATGGCATCATATTCTGGGTAACTCATCACTGAGTAAAAGAGTGTTCATTGCACAAAAGCGAGTGATCAGAATAATTGCTGGAGCTCATCCAAGATCATCCTGCAGACACTTATTTAAAGAGCTGGAGATCTTCACTGTAGCCTCACAATATATATATTCACTTATGAAATTTATTATTAAAAATCCGAACGAATTCAAAAATAATAGCAGTGTACATGGCTACAACACTAGGAGAAAGGATGATCTTCACTACTCAAGGTTAAATCTAACTTTGGCTCAGAAGGGGGTAAATTATGCTGCCACAAAAGTCTTTGGTCACATACCTAATAGCATCAAAAGTCTGACAGATAGCCATATAGCATTTAAAAGGAAATTAAAAGAATTTCTTAATGGCAACTCCTTCTACTTATTAGATGAATTTTTGGATATAATAAGTGGATAATTTCCCCAACCCCCACAAAAAAAAGAAAAAAATTGAAAATATTAAGTGTCATGTAATATTTTGTGTAATGTAATATCTTGTATAGACACCTTTTATTAACCTGACACATTCCACATCGTTATGAAGTGTCATATTCATGATCTATGGAACAAGTACTAATCTAATCTAATCTAATCTAATTATGAATACCGCCATTTGAAATGCACTGCAGAATGTTTTAATGCGAGATTACGTTGTGTGATGTGATGGCCAGTGTGAATCGGCCTTAACTTGGAATTTGACCTTGATTAACTCCTTGCATTACCAAGAAATGCGTCTGTTATACATGCAAATATGATGATTATTACTGCCTGTGGTATTTACGTGTGCTTTTCAGTTTGTTATCATAACAAGGCTATAGTTATTGCGCTATGAATAACATTTCTCAAAATCTGAAACTTAAATGATTTTATTGTTGGTTGGCAGTAATGCAAAAATTTTAGAATGCAAAAAAGAAAAGAAAAAGAAAAGTGGACTGGTGCAGTGTTAAGGAGATTCAAGACTCTCATTGATGGAATGAACTGCAAATAGTGATGTACAACGGTCTGAGAGATATATATAGCAGTAGAAGTTATTCATTAGCTTAACTGAATATTCATCCTGTTATCAGTTTTAAATTGAATGTAGTTGAACTATGTGTAGTGTCTAATGTCACTTTATACATGCATAATACCTATATTCCCATTGTTTTATTGACTATCATCTCTCTGAAGTAACATACTTTATCACATAGATTTCAAGATCGAGTTTCGATTCGTAATTTCATTTGAATGGAAGAGGAGACTTTTTCGAAACAGCCCATCATCACTGAAAAAGATGTTTCCTGGAAAGATACGAACACGAGGCGGTCCATAAAACCAAGAGATAGGTACTATATAGATATTTTACACGAAGTTCCACATTAACAAAAACTTCCAGTGTGTAACTTGTGGTTACTTTCTGACAAAGACTGACTGTTACATTAAGATTTCTGCCCACAGTGGTAAGATTCGACACGCTGGCCTTTGCAACAAGAATTACATCAGATGCATTATTTACAATAATTTACATCGACTAGTCCATGTAATACCGCTATTACATTAAGAGGAAATACTCAGAATTTTTAGGAAACTGCGGACGAAAAAAAAAAGAATTGAGTTGAGGTGGACATAAACCTGCTACTTACCACGTCACAGCTCATGATGCTATCAATTTTTTTCACGTTTTTCAGATGTTATTTGACATTGATCTATTTATGGTTACTTGATTAAAATGCTCATATTTCTTTATTACCAAAGTGGTCAAATTCGAGTTACCTCGAAAACCACGAGAAAAAGCTAGTCTTGAAGAGCGAATGAACTTTATTCGTTGTTAGGCTACAGTTTCAACAGGGCAGACATCTCTCTGAATCGCTATACACTGTGTAAAGGCCGTATCTGGAAATGTTATTGTTTGTTATTTAAGTTCGAAAAATTGTATCAAAACCACACACTTTTGATAGAATGATTGCGCAGTAACATTGAAATTCTCTGTACCAATGACTTTAGGAAATCAACCCAATACTCTGAAACTACCTATCACAGAGGAAATTTAATGTGTTGTGGAGATATTGCTGCTATGACCACCGATACTGCACCGATTATTCTTGGCACAGTTCTACTTTGTACATTAGTACTGGCAACAATAACTATGAGTATATTTAATGCACCAGTTGCATATGCCCTTAATTTCATAAGAAGTCTGTTCATGGGCAAGGCAGGATTATTTCGATAAGTAGGAAATTCCAACCTCTCGTTGACTCGACCTAATAGCCACCAAACATTTCTTTTGGGAGACGAAATGTCTCTTCAAATTTCCTGTCCCTGTAACCTCCGAAAGGATGTACCCTTTCCACAAGTACACTAAAATGATTGTGGTGACGATTTAGGTGGTCAAGATAAAATATTTATCATCTTCTATGCCATCTGCCATAATAATACGACACGTATTTGCTTTTGCAGCAGTGCTTAATGCTACGGCGAGCTTGATGCAGTGCCAGTGACAAGGGTACAAAATCAGAACATTAACAGAAAAAGACGATAAAACCCAGAATAACATCAGATATCAAAAATAAAATAGAGATGACAAACTTCCCAGGTGAAGTCATTTGTTACAGGTGATTGTTCAGTCGCCACACCAGCCTCCCTCTCTTTATTCGAAACCTAGATCCCCTGGAATGTCAGGAAAACGGTGTTTTACCACTCGACATTGGTACTTCTGGTGGCTGTGGCTGTCATTCACTGCTTGGGCTGGTGCTACTGTTGTTGGTAGTCGGCCATGTGCGGACTGGCAGAAAGATTTGAGCGCAATGAAAATGTTTACTAGTAGTGGTGTCTGTCTCGTCCATTTGCAGGAGCACCGATTTAAGACACTCAATGGAGACCATCACCTCCTGGTCATTGCGCTGTACCCTGAACGTGAGGGGGCGACGTTGTACAACTGGAAATGGACCTGTATAAGGCGATGTAAGTGGAGGATGGACTGAGTCATCGTGAAACCACAAATAGGAGGTGCTGAGCAACTCATTATGCACAAAAATGGGTCACCCCCATGAGGCTTAGAGCGATCGTTTCATGTACATAGAGCCCACACTCTGAAATTGCCGGTGTGGCAGAAAGATCCGTCAGTTGGTCAGATAGCAGTTCTGCATTCACCATAGACTAATTGAGCAGAAGTGTGTCATGAGTCTTCGTTGACTGATTATCTCAATCCTACCAGGACCAGTGGTAGATTGTCCACCCACGTATCCTGACTGCACATCAATGCCACCTTCAGAGCACAATTGAATCTCTCCACCGTTCTGTATGAATGTGGTTGCACCCTCAGAGCTGAAGGAATTCTTAGAATAATGCTGCCTCAGACTGTTTGCCTCTGTCAACTGTAATAGTGTGCAGCGCTCCAAATCTTGCTACTTTCGGCCATCTCGTAAACTGATCCATTCCAGTAACTAAATAGCAGTAGCTGTATGAGTAAGGTACTGGCACTACAAAATCCACATGAATGTGACCAAGATTTGCCGAGGCATGATGATGTTTCCTGTGGGGTCAGCAATGTGTCTTTTCATCTTGTAATTTTGACGTCTCTCACGTGTTGTGCCCACTTGTGGCTGTCTTTATTCCATCCAGGCCACACCATCTTCCTCGTCAGCAGTTGCACTGTAGCTCTCACTCCTGGGTGTAAGAAGCCAGGGAACACCACGAAAACTGATCAGCGTAAATTTCTGGGAATTAACACGTCATATTGTGTGTAGCGTCACACCATAATATTAAATCTTCTACTAACTTGTTTACACACTTGAGTGTCAGCCTCGAGCGTCCATTTTCCCACTATTCATTTAATTCTGGGTAAAGAGTCTGTGTGTGGGCAGTGTGGTTCCAATTTACCACTTTTGCATGTGCACATCATCATGATAAGCAATGGACCACAATGTTCTTGCTATCACTAATGTGATGGACATCCATGGCGACATGTGAAAGAAAATCTGCATGTCTGAGGAATTTCGGCCTTTTGGAGTTTCCTTGCGGAGGGTCGATGTTATTAGCGCATGGTTCATGTAAACGCCTTCTGTATGAGTGTGAGCAACAGGGAAAATAAAGACGAGAGAGGCTGTCAAGTGCAATCGAAAAGTGGCTGAATGCCACATGCGCATCTCTCTGGCTGGCGTCTGTCATAGTGGCTAGTGGCGCATTAATCTGATGGCATACATGCAGTACTGTCTTCGTAGCATACTTGTTTACTCTGTCGAATGCCAAAACCAGCTCATCGCTCCAAGGAACCTTTATTGCACCAGCTGTATGTTTGGCCTTGAGTAATTCTATTAACGGTTCCAATAACATCACTGCTTACGGAAGGCGCAGGCAACGGCCTTGCCGCAGTGGGTACACCGGTTTCCGTGAGATCACCGAAGTTAAGCGCTGTCGGGCGTGGTCGGCACTTGGATGGGTGACCATCTAGGCTGTCTTGCGCTGTTGCCATTTTTCGGGGTGCACTTAGCCTCGTGATGCCAATTGAGGAGCTACTCGACCGAATAGTAGCGGCTTCGGTTAAGAATACCATCATAACGATCGGGAGAGCGGTGTGTTGACCCCACGCCCCTCCTATCCGCATCCTCCCCTGACGATGACACGGCGCTCGGATGGTCCTGGTAGGTCACTCGTGGCCTGAAGACGGAGTGCTAGGGAAGGCGCCGGTGATAATAACTAAGCATTCTAAGAAACTGCCTTCAGTCTTTGAATGTTGTAGGGAATAGAACCTGTTGTATGGCTGAGATATGATCTGTCAGTAGACTTAACATGTTTGCTGATATCTCAAAAACTGAGGAACTTTACTTTGTTCTGACAAAAAACACACTTGTCTCAATTGTCCACCATGCCAGCATCTTGGAGTTGTGAGAAACTTTGTGAGGGACATTTATTCCTCCTTCTGAGACTCTGGAAAAATAAGAATGGCATCCATGTAGCAAAAAATAAAATTCTAGCCATGGAGCACCTGATGAATAAACCGCCGCCATGTTTGAGCAGTGTTTGTCAGCCCAAAGAACATGTAACAATACTCAAATAAAGCAGAAGGTGAGGTGACCACCATTTTGTTAGTGTCCAATGGGTTCACAGGAACCTGTGAATACACCCGTGTGCAATCGATAATACTGAAAAAATGCACGCCTGCCATTGAATTGTTCACATTCATGAAATGTGGAGTAGGGTGTCTATCCTGGACAGTTCCGGAATTTAAAAGTCGATAGTCTCTGCACAACCTCCATGTGCTGTCTCGTTTCTTGACCATATATAGAGGCGACGCCCATTGACTATCTGACGTCCCTGTCACACCCTCGTGCATGTGCCACTCCACATCTTGCTTAACTGCCACAGATTTTCCATGTGTGAGACGTCGTGGTTTGGCCGCTACTTGCTGCCCTTGTGTGGTGAAAATGAAAGGTTGTGTATTGAGTCATACATTTGTCCCTGCCTTTGCTCTTGATAGGATGCCCCGAAATTTTTGTAACATGCTGTGCCATTCATCACATTCGTCCACTGCGATTACTTTTGCTTTCTGCAGTAATCCTCTCTTAATGTCTCCAGCAAGGTCAGAGTTGTGCAAAAAAGCAGCGACTAGAACTGCCTCGATTATATCAATAAGTTCCATGTCATGTGCTCTTGAAAGCCAAGATTTAACACTAACGATTTGCTTCCATACCCTTTGATTACTGAGTTATTTGCTGCTGTTAAATGTCCAGTTGGAACAATGCTTTAGCTAAGACATTGACATCTGATCCCATATCTACCAAAAACTTATTTTTAGAGCAACTATCTATTACGAACAGCAACTTTACCTGGTCCGTCAAGGTTGTGAATCCTACCCTCAGATCATAATAGTGTCCATAAAAGAAGAGCTCCTCAAAGCTGACATTTTCATAAGCTAGTGTTGCTGTGATGTGATGGGACCTTGTGCATATTACTTCTATACCAGCTACTGGGTCGAAGATGCCTAGCTCCTCGCCTGTTGCTTCAAGTATGTGCAACATATGCTGAAGTGACAGAAGTCATAGGATAGTGATACACACACATACAGATGGCAATAGTCTCACATACAAAAGGTACAATAAGGCAATATGTTGCCAGAGATATCATTTTTACTCAGGTGATTCACGTGGAAAAGTTTCCGATGTGCTTATGGCTGCATGACGGGAATTAACTGACACTGAACACAGAATGGTAATCAGAGCTAGATGCATCGGACATTCTGTCTCGAAAATCGTTAGGGAATCCAATATTCCAAGATCCAAAGTGTCAAGAGCGTGCCAAGACTACTAAATTTCAGACATTACTTCTTATGAGAGACAGCACAGTGGCTGACAGCCTTCACATAACGACCAAGAGCAGCGGAATTTGCGTATAATTGTCATTGCTAATAGATAGGCAACACTGAGTGAAATAACTGCAGATATCAGTGTAGGATGTACAGCGAACATATCCATTAGGACATTGTGGCACAATTGGCGTTAATGGGCTATGGCAGCAGACGACTGATTCAAGTGCCTTTGCTGACAGCACAACCTCGCTTGCAGCGCCTTTCCTGGGCTTATGACCATGTCAGTTGGACCCCAGATGACTGAAACTGTGGCCTAGTCAGATGGGTCCAAATTTCAGTTGGTAAGGACTGACGGTAGGTTTCGAGTGTGGTACAGATTCCACGAAGCCATGATCCAAGTTGTCAACAAGGCAATGTGCAAGCTGGTGGTGGCTCCATAATGGTGTGTGGGTTGTTTTCACATGGAATGGACTGGGTCCTCCGGTCCAACTGAACCCATCATTCACTGGAAATGGTTATGTTTGGCTACATGTTTCCAAATGACGATAGAATTTTTATGGATGACAATATGTCATGTCACTGGGTCTCAATCGTTTAAATTGGTTTGAAGAACGTTCTGGACAATTTGTGCAAATGATTTGGCCACCCAGTTCACCTGACATGAATACCATTGAACATTTATTGGACCTAATTGAGAAGTCAGTTTGTGCACAAAGTCCTGCAGTGGCAATGCTTTCGTAATTATGTATGACTATAGAGACAGCATGGCTCAATATTTCTGCTGGGGACATCCAGTGACTTGTTGAGTCCATGCCACGTCAAGTTGCTGTACTACACTGGGTAAAAGGAGGTCCGACGCGGTATTGGGAGGTCAGCTCAGCATAATATCCCATTCAGAAATTATGTTTGGCTCTGCCACATGTACGCTTGACGGACGCTGAGATGACGACATTAACGTAACATCTTTTTGTGTTGCATGCTAGGATGTACTCCATGGACATAACCGTTTGCACACATGTCCTGTAAACGCAGCGCAGAAGGCGCAGTAAGAAAACAAATGACTTACTTCTGTGGGCGACTTAATGTTTGTAAGTGAGGCCCTGGAACATCCTTCAGAGGTCGTAGAATGTGTTTGGGTACTGACATGGCGTGGAGCATTTGCTAGCTTTATCGCCGAATTTTTGTTTAAACCAAGACCATGAGCATCTGTTTGTTTGCAATCGTTTGTCATATTACATGTAACCTCCATGACATCCGTTGCTGGCCCTAGATTCTCCTCCATGCTGTTTGTTATGCAGTGATACCACCTACGCAGCTGAACTGTGAACTGTTTCTGCTAGCTATCCTGTTGTAATAGCTTGCACCTCGCTCATGACGCTTGATATGGGGCGACTGCACTCACTTACTTCCGACGTGCTTAGTCCAGAGCCCCTAGCCAAAATAATGCCATCTGTAGCGTTGCTTGCATTGAATGCCATGCATGCCGCCATTGCTTTTGCTCTTTTTGCCAGCACGTGCAAAGGTACATTTTTGTCTGCAGCCACAACGATTCTCATATTTTCAGGAAATCTTTTAAGCTGTAGCATACTCTGGCATTAACTCTTGCCCTGATGGCGAAGTTCACGTAGTAGTTGACATGATAATATGTTGTGTAAACGGTTGTCTGCCATTGACGTCTTCAACCTGAGCTTAAGAGAGGGGATGAAGTTTCTTATGAGACAGTTTTTTAATTCCCTGTAGCTGCGGGAAGGAAAAACCACTTCAGCAATAATTGTTTGCTATTCATTTAGGTGTGATATGACAATTATCGATTTTCTGCATGTAAGAACTAAAGTTCTGGTATGGACGTCCAGAACGCAGGTAATTTCATGTGTTGTGCTATCCTACCTTGCGCTGTTGGCTCTAATAGATTATTTTGCTGCTGTTGTTGTGGGGCATCGGTACGTGTACTGGTGTTGGAGTGTGGAGGCAGCCCGTCGGCGTCATCCTCTCGTTTTATCCTTCAATTGTCCAGTAGCGTCAACATTTATTGTTCTGATCAGGATCAGCACTGTATGATTGCTTAATGCAATGGCGTGCTTGATGAAATCACCCTGGATAGCAGTGTACACTTTTATTACAAGCACAGTTACAAGAGTACAAAACCGGAATGTTAGCGGGAAAAGGCGCTAAGACCCAGAGGGACGTTAAAGATCAAAAGTATAAAAGAGATGACACATTTTCCAGTTGAAGTCATTTGTTAGATTCAATTATACGGTCACCATACTATATTTTAGCCATGATCAGTTCAAGATAATTGAGCCTGTGACCTTGGTCAAGATTAACCATGATCAACTCCCTCGCTTAACTTTAACTGACATTCGTGCAATCTAATTTGGCTTTGACCAGGGTTAAATGCTGACACAACCGCAGTTAACTTTTAATCGATGTTGGTGCAGTCCGCCCTAGAGTGCGTTCTTGACTTTATAAGGGTATAGAAGCTCTGTAAATTCGCTCTACGTAGTAAACAATTCATGTATAACCATGTCGTACATCATTCAGTAGTGGTTCCACTACATCTTAGTATCCTACTTTCACAACGTCAAAGATGACCTACATTTAATTTTAGTGCAACACAATTAAATGACTTTAAGAAGGGCTGTTGTATTACATTGCCAATCGTAATTATGAAATAAACTAAATCACTTAATTTGATAGTTTCTATGAAGACACTGTTTCATGGAACAGAAGAAGTTATTCAACAGAAAGTCGTGTAACTGAGCCTTAATCTCCACCACATTATGTATGTGGCATTTAAAGTGTTATGGTAGATTACTGAATATGTGGGTACCCACGTGTACAGCTCCTTTTTGTACCAATGTTAACTTCTTGAAGCCTTCGTGTAGGTTGTGTTTGGTCTTAGCGTTATATTTCTGTTTTTAATTGTTTCTCGAGAAAAGAGAAATGTTGGTAATGAGATAGGACATGAAAGAATATAGGTATATTGTGAACTAGTTGTCAAAGTAAGAGGTATTTCTCCAGGACGTTCTAGAATTAACATCAGATATGATTCCTACAACATGCTTCTGTATTCTGAAAATACCGTCTCTGCAAGGCGAGTTTCTCCAAAAATTGATTCCATACCTCATTAGTGAACGTAAATACACAGAACAATGTAACTTATTCATTTATAAAACACCTGAGAGTACTAAAAACATTGTTGAACTAAGTGTTTTCCAGTGGGGGTTGTAGATAGTTTGGTACTGATTCACCAGAGAGTACTCACATTATATACAAGGTCTACAAAATCCTGATTGTATGATAATTATATATCGATGATCTTAGTAATAATAAGAAAGACTATCTGACACCAATAATCTGTGTATGTGAAAATAGTCAATACGTTTACGAATTTTGAACAATACTGACAACATATTACTCAAACTATTCTATGCAACATCAGTAGCCAGTCAATTGATATTTTACTCTTGGCCATCTCAAATGCATATATCTGCTGCTTTCAAAAACTACGTCACTGTCTATCTTTTTTGTGCTTGAAAACTGTGCACAGGAGGTTGGCTGCTCGCAGACAATGACACTTCTAATTAAATTAATCTATTATAAAATACATTGAACGCTTGATGCAGCTTGTTGCATGATAATATCACATGATTCAGGTCAGCTTTGTTACTATCGATTTACGCGTGTCTTATTAAGTTTCTGGTTCTTATTCTGTGTAAATGATCCAGATAACAGCCATGAGCCATTCTCATTGCAATTATAAACCTATTGGTTATACACCACAATGCCGTCTCCCTTTGTGTCAATGTCTTACTTCCTATTCTAAGTTCCATTCTTGATATGCAGCTTTTTTGGATTATGGCGATAAAATCTGTATAATGAATCGATGGTGGAACAAAATGACTTTTGTGATGTTCCTCTTTTCTGTTGGCCTACGATTTCATTGTTTTTACGAGATGCAAGGTTTATTGTGTCTTGACATCATTTCCCATGTTTTATTCGAATTAATGTACATTTTGTGCTATATAATTTCTTTAACACATTATTCCGAGTATTTCCATAAATTATTACATAAGTGCAATAAAAACTGATCAGTGTTCTTTTTAGACCGATGCCCTCAGCAGTTTGGTCCCATAAGAACTTACTACTTACTGTTCTTTTTAAAGTCATTGGGACCCATCACAGTCATCAGCATTGTCTGATATGTATTAAATGTGGGGTCTACTGTCAAAACACAGCCCTAAAAATCTAGCAAATGAGTGAACTGGAAAGTCATAAGGACAAATTAACAGTTCTGGATGATCATAGGTTCTTCGCTTCCTTGTTAAAACCACTAATACTGACTTTCCTGGGATAAAGAGAGTCCACTATTCATTTTCCATGAAGAGGTTATTTAAACTACCTCAATCACCTTCCTAATCCTGTAATATGTTTATTGTGCATATAACACAAAACGTTAATATTTGTGCTGAATATTCTTATAAATATAAATAGCTTGTATTCCTCTTCCAGGTAGACCGTTTGTTTCAGTGCAAGGTCCATATATTTCATTATTCTGCTTACTGGTGCACAGAGTTCAGTGATGAAGTAATCTTGTTTGTCTATCAGAGGAACAGATTTGAAATAGTTAGATTGTTCAGTATCTGGATTATGACTGGCATGATATCATTATAATTATCCCCTGATATGTCTAGATAGGGCAGTTAGACCACTGTTTAGCTGAAAGGTGCTTTGTATGTCTGTAGTTAATATGATCAATTTATCAAGAGTGCAACTAGATTTACAAAAGCCGAATTATGTTTGTAGTAACAGTTTGTTGAGTTCTGGCCATATTTCCTGGCTTTGTTTCAGGAGAATTTAAACGTTTTGGTCATTCTGGACAACAGTGCAATCGGTTTGTACAGTGTAGTCTGACTGTGAACTTTTCCTTTTTTTAAAAAAATGGCATAATGATAGCACTGACCAGTGTTCTCAGAAGTTTATTTCTATCCAGACAATGTTGAAAGGCTTAACCAGAAAATCATGTATCGATGGGATATATTGGCAGTCATGGCATGGCATGGTGAATTTTATCATGATCTGTTGATGTGCCAGATGTACTTCGTGTTGTGGAGGTGTTTTCTTATTCTGGCAGAGAAAGAGAGGTCAGTGAATTCATCAGTCCAGTTCTGTGGAGTCATAGGACACATAGGTTTTCTTATTTTTTAGTGCATTGAGCAAGGACAAAACCATGCTATGTGGTGTATTTCTTTCAGTAAGACTTATAAGTGTTTCTTTATTGTGTTCTGAGAAAGTGATTAGCGATTGCGTTCATCTTGTTGTAAGCTATAAGGTTTTTTAATTTGACATTCTTTTTAAAAAGGCTGGATGTCAAAATTCTCTTCGCTATAATCCTAGAGCACTCATAGGTCTGGCATAGTACTCGATTCCATTCGGTAGTTATTAGCACTCCCTTCAGTGGGATAACTGCCGATACAACTTCACAAATTTGTCCAAAAATATGTTGTACTGGTAATTCTCTAACACAGACTGTTCATTAGGTATCAGTTGTGGTCTGGAATTTATTGTGTTATTTGTCATACCTCGATGTGGGTCACAACGTACACGGTTCGAAAATTGCTAAGGAACACAGACATTGTAGGACAGGAATAATCACAGAGATTGATGGAACATGAAACACAGGACATACATAACAGATGTGCAGCAGTAAATTTATAAAGAAAAATTTTGCAGATTTCACCACATGGGAGAAAGATAACATACACTCCTGGAAATTGAAATAAGAACACCGTGAATTCATTGTCCCAGGAAGGGGAAACTTTATTGACACATTCCTGGGGTCAGATACATCACATGATCACACTGACAGAACCACAGGCACATAGACACAGGCAACAGAGCATGCACAATGTCGGCACTAGTACAGTGTATATCCATCTTTCGCAGCAATGCAGGCTGCTATTCTCCCATGGAGACGATCGTAGAGATGCTGGATGTAGTCCTGTGGAACGGCTTGCCATGCCATTTCCACCTGGCGCCTCAGTTGGACCAGCGTTCGTGCTGGACGTGCAGACCGCGTGAGACGACGCTTCATCCAGTCCCAAACATGCTCAATGGGGGACAGATCCGGAGATCTTGCTGGCCAGGGTAGTTGACTTACACCTTCTAGAGCACGTTGGGTGGCACGGGATACATGCGGACGTGCATTGTCCTGTTGGAACAGCAAGTTCCCTTGCCAGTCTAGGAATGGTAGAACGATGGGTTCGATGACGGTTTGGATGTACCGTGCACTATTCAGTGTCCCCTCGACGATCACCAGTGGTGTACGGCCAGTGTAGGAGATCGCTCCCCACACCATGATGCCGGGTGTTGGCCCTGTGTGCCTCGGTCGTATGCAGTCCTGATTGTGGCGCTCACCTGCACGGCGCCAAACACGCATACGACCATCATTGGCACCAAGGCAGAAGCGACTCTCATCGCTGAAGACGACACGTCTCCATTCGTCCCTCCATTCACGCCTGTCGTGACACCACTGGAGGCGGGCTGCACGATGTTGGGGCGTGAGCGGAAGACGGCCTAATGGTGTGCGGGACCGTAGCCCAGCTTCATGGAGACGGTTGCGAATGGTCCTCGCCGATACCCCAGGAGCGACAGTGTCCCTAATTTGCTGTGAAGTGGCGGTGCGGTCCCCTACGGCACTGCGTAGGATCCTACGGTCTTGGCGTGCATCCGTGCGTCGCTGCGGTCCGGTCCCAGGTCGACGGGCACGTGCACCTTCCGCCGACCACTGGCGACAACATCGATGTACTGTGAAGACCTCATGCCCCACGTGTTGAGCAATTCGGCGGTACGTCCACCCGGCCTCCCGCATGCCCACTATACGCCCTCGCTCAAAGTCCGTCAACTGCACATACGGTTCACGTCCACGCTGTCGCGGCATGCTACCAGTGTTAAAGACTGCGATGGAGCTCCGTATGCCACGGCAAACTGGCTGACACTGACGGCGGCGGTGCACAAATGCTGCGCAGCTAGCGCCATTCGACGGCCAACACCGCGGTTCCTGGTGTGTCCGCTGTGCCGTGCGTGTGATCATTGCTTGTACAGCCCTCTCGCAGTGTCCGGAGCAAGTATGGTGGGTCTGACACACCGGTGTCAATGTGTTCTTTTTTCCATTTCCAGGAGTGTATATGTAATTGAATGTGTGGTGCAGAGAAAGTACTATCTATGGTGATGTATCTGTGTACTTAAGTAGTAAGCCTAGTGCCAATAAGATTGAGATAAGTAACTTCTGCGTACATTTGGAACTAGAACTGTCTCCTTTGGGGCTGCCAGATGCAAATTTAATTGTTATTTCTGTGTACCGTTCCGATATGGCAATTCTGAAAACTTAATCGGCCAGTTGGAAAGATTTCTGTGTAATACAGATCGCATAGGAGCAAAAACTGCCCTATGTGAAGTTTTCAACACTCTACTCGAGGAAGGCAGTGATAGAGAGTTTTTTAATGACCTTTATAAGTTGCTGTGCACTATTTGTAGAAAATTATGCACCAGCAGGAGGAGATGTCTGTCGCGATACAATTGTCACAAACCTAAATAGCTGGGACTACAAAGTAAGTGTGGTTATCCCTATGGTGGCAGGTCACAGAGCAATAATCATGAAGCTTTGGACAAACTCAGTTGATGTTGTTGTTGTACTCTTCAGTCCTGAGACTGATTTGATGCAGCTCTCCATGCTACCCTATCCTGTGCAAGCTTCTTCATCTCCCAGTACATACTGCAACCTACATCCTTCTGAATCTGCTTAGAGTATTCATCTCTTGGTCTCTCTCTACGATTTTTACCCTCCAGGCTGCCCTCCAATACTAAATTGGTGATCCCTTGATGCCTCAAAAGATGGCCTACCAACCGATCCCTTCTTCTGGTCAAGTTGTGCTACAACCTTCTCTTCTCCCCAATTCTATTCAATACCTCTTCATTAGTTATGTGATCTACCCATCTAATCTTCAGCATTCTTCTGTAGCACCACATTTCAAAAGCTTCTGTTCTCTTCTTGTCCAAACCATTTATCGTCCATGTTTCACTTCCATATATGGCTACACTCCATACAAATACTTTCAGAAACGTTTTCCTGACACTTAAACCTATACTCGATGTTAACACATTTCTCTTCTTCAGAAACGCTTTCCTTGCCATTGCCAGTCTACATTTTATATCTTCTCTACTTCGACCATCATCAGTTATTTTGCTCCCAAAATAGCAAAACTCCTTTACTACTTGAAGTGTCTCATTTCCTAATCTAATTCCCTCAGCATCACCCGACTTAATTCGAACAAATTCCATAATCCTCGTTTTGCTTTTGTTGATGTTCATCTTATATCCTCCTTTCAAGACACTATCCATTCCGTTCAACTGCTCTTCCAAGTCCTTTGCTGTCTCTGATAGAATTACAATGTCATCGGCAAACCTCAAAGTTTTTATTTCTTCTCCATGGATTTTAATACCTACTCCGAATTTTTCTTTTGTTTCCGTTACTGCTTGCTCAATATACAGATTGAATAACATCGGGGAGAGGCTACAACCCTGTCTCACTCCCTTCCCAACCACTGCTTCCCTTTGATGTCCCTCTACTCTTCTAACTGCCATCTGGTTTCTGTAAAATTGTAAATAGCTTTTCGCAACCTGTATTTTACCCCTGCCACCTTCAGAATTTGAAAGAGAGTATTCCAGTCAACATTGTCAAAAGCTGTCTCCAAGTCTACAAATGCTAGAAACGTAGGTTTGCCTTTCCTTAATCTAGCCTCTAAGATAAGTCGTAGGGTCAGTATTGCCTCACATGTTCCAATATTTCTACGGAATCCAAACTGATCTTCCCCGAGGTTGGCTGCTTCTAGTTTTTCCATTCGTCGGTAAAGAATTCGCGTTAGTATTTTGCAGCCATGACTTATTAAACTGATAGTTCGGTAATTTTCAAATCTGTCAACACCTGCTTTCTTTGTGATTGGAATTATTATATTCTTCTTGAAGTCTGAGGGTATTTCGCCTGTCTCATACATCTTGCTCACCAGATGGTAGAGTTTTGTCAGGACTGGCTCTCCCAAGGCCGTCAGTAGTTCTAATGGAATGTTGTCTACTCCCGGGGCCTTGTTTCGACTCAGGTCTTTCAGTGCTCTGTCAAACTCTTCGCGCAGTATCGTATCTCCCATTTCATCTTCATCTACATCCTCTTCCAGTTCCATAATATTGTCCTCAAATACATCGCCCTTGTACAGACCCTCTATATACTCCTTCCACCTTTCTGCTTTCTCTTCTTTGCTTAGAACTGGGTTTCCATCTGAGCTCTTGATATTCGTACAAGTGGTTCTCTTTTCTCCAAAGGTCTCTCTAATTTTCCTGTAGGCAGTATCTATCTTACCCCTAGTGATACATACCTCTACATCCTTACATTTGTCCTCTAGCCATCCCTGCTTAGACATTTTGCACTTCCTGTCGATCTCATTTTATAGACGTCTGTATTCCTTTTTGCCTGCTCCATTTACTACATTTTTATATTTTCTCCTTTCATCAAATAAGTTCAATATTTCTTCTGTTACCCAAGGAGTTCTACTAGCCCTCGTCTTTTTACCTACTTGATCCTCTGCTGCCTTCACTACTTCATCCCTCAGAGCTACCCATTCTTCTTCTACTGTACTTCTTTCCCCCATTCCTGTCGTTCCCTTATGCTCTCCCTGAAACTCTGTACAACCTCTGGTTCTTTCAGTTTATCCAGTTCCCATCTCCGTAAATTCCCACCTTTTTGCAGTTTCTTCAGTTTTAATTTACAGTTCATAACCAATAGATTGTGGTCAGCGTCCACACCTGGACGTCTTATAATTTAAAACCTGGTTCCTAAATCTCTGTCTTACCATTATATAATCTATCTGATACCTTCTAGTATCTCTAGGATTCTTCCATGTATACACCCTTATTTCATGATCCTTGAACCAAGTGTTAGCTATGATTAAGTTATGCTCTGTGCAAAACTCTACCAGACGGCTTCCTCTTTCATATATTAGCCCCAATCCATATTCACCTACTATGTTTCCTTCTCTCCCTTTTCCTGCTCTCGAATTCCAGTCACCCATGACTATTAAATTTTCGTCTCCCTTCACTACCTGAATAATTTCTTTTGTCTCATCATACATTTCATCAATTTCTTCATCATCTGCAGAGCTAGTTGGCATATAAACTTGTACTATTGTAGTAGGCGTGGGCTTCGTGTCTATCTTGGCCACAATAATGCGTTCACTATGCTGTTTGTAGTAGCTTACCTGCATTCCTATTTTCCTATTCATTATTAAACCTACTCCTGCATTACCCCTATTTGATTTTGTGTTTATAACCCTGTATTCACCTGACAAAAAGTATTGTTCCTCCTGCCACCGAACTTCACCAAATCCCACTATATCTAACTTTAACCTATCCATTTCCATTTTTAAATTTTCTAATCTACCTGCCCGGTTAAGGGGCTCCGATCCGTAGAACGCCAGTTTTCTTTCTCCTGATAACGAGGTCCTCTTGAGTAGTCCCCGCCCGGAGATCCGAATGGGGGACTATTTTACCTCCGGAATATTTTACCAAAGAGGACGCCATCATCATTTAATCATACAGTAAAGCTGCATGCCCTCGGCAAAAATTACGGCTGTGGTTTCCCCTTGCTTTCAGCCATTCGCAGTACCAGCACAGCAAGGCCGTTTTGGTTATTGTTACAAGGCCAGATCAGTCAATCATCCAGACTTTTGCCCTGCAACTACTGAAAAGGCTGCTGCCCCTCTTCAGGAACCACACGTTTGACTGGCCTCTCAACAGATACCCCTCCGTTGTGGTTGCACCTACGGTACGGCTATCTGTATCGCTGAGGCACGCAAGCTTCCCCACCAACAGCAAGGTCCATGATTCATGGGGAAGACTCAGTTGATACCCCATAGATTTCCAGCTGGCATTAAAATTACCTGTTCAGAAATAGAGTTATTACAAAGAAAAGTTTATATGATTTCAAAACTACAGTATCTTCTGTAGATTGCCACAAAATTTCTGAAGAATTGGCACCAAATGATATAATTAGCTTCGTGTTCCAGAACCTGAAAGCCAAATTTGATGAAAATTTTCAATTTAACCCAAGAGATATCCAACTACCAAATAAAAATACACACATAAATCTGTCAGAGTAAACGGGTGGTATATCCCTAGATTAGCCAAAATAAAATGATTTGCACAGTTATTAAATGTTAAAATCAAATCTGCTACTGATATTGACATTAAGTACAACAATGCTGCAATTGTTTACAGGCCAAAAGGATTTAGTGAAAAGAAGCAGAGAAAGCAAAGAAGGAAGGCAATGCTACAATGCTGCATTTATTGAAGAAACTCACAATCATTGCAAGGCAATATGGGATCTGGTTAACGAACACATGCAAAAGTCCACATCATGCCTAATTCTTGCAGTCTGGGTGAATTTAACGAATATTTTTATAAACATAGTGAAAAGTGCAGTAGGTGAAAATCCCTACGTTGGAACAACTACTGCACTGCATAAATCGATTACTTCGAGGACAGCTCCGAGTCAGACGCCTATAGTGTGCATTACACGCACCTCAAACCACCGCCATTTGCGACTTCAGTGGTGTCAAACGAGAGCTCGTTGGAGGACAGGGTGGAGGACTGGTGTGTTTGCTGATGAAAGCTAGCTCTCCCTCGGTGGCAGTGACGGTCGGGTGTCGGTTAGAAGGAGGCAACCTGAGCGCCTGCAGGCAACGTGTCTACGTGCTGGACACACGAAGTTATGTACGTGTCAGGATAGGTTATGGAGCTCAAGTGGGCACCCAGGACTGATCCTGTGGGACCTTAACTTTTCCCAGCGAATTGAATTTTCAAATAACTTACGGGTTTGCTGCCGAATGACGTCGTTGACCACCGCCGATATTTCGACAGGAGCACACCTTGTCATTCTCAAGGTGCGACTGCAAGGAGGAAGCAATGTGCAAGGGAATTTAATACCTCGGTTCACAGAGGATTTTGTTTAAATGCTGCTTGGAATCCGGCTCTGTCTCTCATCTAAAAATAGAGGGACAGAATTAGTGCTACCTCACCTGTTGATTAATAGTCACTATCGATATTTCTGATGTTGGTTGTCTTTGATTGTGTGTTGACTCTGCGGTTACTTGTTCTGTGTGTGTGTGTGGGGGGGGGGGGAGGATATTAGTGTTTAACGTCCCGTCGACAACGAGGTCATTAGAGACGGAGCGCAAGCTCGGGTGAGGGAAGGATGGGGAAGGAAATCGGCCGTGCCCTTTCAAAGGAACCATCCCGGCATTTGCCTGAAGCGATTTAGGGAAATCACTTGTTCTGTGTGTGGTATCTTCCTTGTTTCTCCTCTGTGAACCGAGGTATTAAATTCCCTTGCACATTGCTTCCGCCGCCCGGTGTGGCCGAGCGGTTCTGGGCGCCACAGTCTGGAACCGCGCGACCGCTACGGTCGCAGGTTCGAATCCTGCCTCGCGCATGTATGTGTGTGATGTCCCTAGGGTAGTTAGGTTTAAGTAGTTCTAAGTTCTAGGGGACTGACGACTTCAGAAGTTAAGTCCCATAGTGCTCAGAGCCATTTTGAACATTGCTTCCTCCTGGCAGTTGTGCCTTGAGAATGGCAGGGTGTGCTCCTGTCGAAATATCGGTGGTGGTCGACGACGTCACCCAGCAGCAAACCCGTAAGTTATTTGAACAGGCCTGATCCTGTTCAGTTAAGCATTTGGAATGAAAAAGAGAGATCCCAAAAAATGGAGATTTATTCTCCTTTTCCTTTTCTACGGGGTACATTTGATCCAACGTCTGTTACGACCGCAGACAGAACCGCGCATAGTGGTGGATTCCGCCCTCAATGGGAGCGGCAGGCGGAGACGTCAGTAGGGTAGGGGGGTTGGTAGACAAGAGAGCGATCCTCTGCTGCGGCCGCTGTATGGCCGGCCAACCTGCACACGCCACGCGACCGATCTCTGCTCTGCCATCGGTTGGCTTTGACTTTCTGAAAGCGTTACTTGCTCAGCAGCTGCGTGGACAGGTCCCAAGCTCAGCGGAACCGACCGTGGGATCCATCCCCGATGCTGCAGAGCTGCGTATGTAACACCACACCACTGACACGCAATGGTAGTCACAGGAAAAACATCGCAAAACCTGAATAAGAAAATAATTCTCTTTCTTACCCTTAAGGTGGCCACACGGTGGTCAGGCCGAAAAAATCGATTTTAGATTTTCATAATATTTCGTTAGATTAAGGTTTTATTTAAGTACTCTGAAAAGGATTTTGCTGACAACAATTTTTTGCGAGCATTTACAGAGCATTTTCCTACCACGTGTGTTTATGTGCCACGCCCACTTTTCTGTCACCCACTTTTCTGAATATATTTTAGATCTATACATCTCCTACATTGCACGTTAGGGATTGATTTTTTTTTTTTCTCTCCCGAGGGTGTTGGCTATCCTTGGAACTTAACGGTCGGTATTCCTTTGTTTCTGTTTCTGCTGTTTGTAAACAACACGCTTTCAAACACGCGGTTAGTTTTGTTCAAGAGTAGTTGCCAGTAGTTGTTATAGAAAACTTGCAGTTATACTATGGGCAGGAAATTAGAAGAAATAAATAAAATCTGGAGGCAATGAAGAGAGATGTTTGGGCCATATTCTTCCATAAGTCCGCTACTGATGATAAGCCATGTCATGGATTGTGTCCACGAGAAGAAAATTCGTGGTGCAAATACAATAGGGCTCAGATTAGTGGAGAATCTTATTCTCACCACATTCTCTTCCTGCTGCTGTTATTAGAGCAATTAAACCTATTTTCAAAGACTTGGCTCATCCTGATCTTCTAAGGAAATGTCTGCATGGGCAGAAACAGAACCCAAATGAATGTTTCAACAGCATTATTTGGAACCACCTTCTTAAAACTGTATTTGTAGGCATGCATACAATGAAACTAGGTGTTCATGATGCTGTTATTACATTAAATTGTGGTAATATTGGAAAGTCTTGGGTACTGAAAAAGCTGGGACTTAATCCTGGTGAAAATATGATTACTGGGCTACAACAATGTGATAAAATGGGGATAGCCGATGCAGACAGGTCTGCATCTCATATGGCCAAGAAAGCAAGACAAACATCCATGAAGATGAAAAAGAAGCTGGAAGACCTGCTAAAGGCCAAAGAAGGGCCATCATATGCTACAGGGCAGTTTTATTAACTGTAAGTAACAAATTTCAGAAGTTTTTTCTTTAAAGTCAATTTTCCGCAAACTAAAATTTTCACTATTTATGCCCCATTATATCAGAAACTATCACAGATAAATGAATGAAATTTTCAGAGACTCTGCATAACATAAAAAGCCACCTCTGGTACTACATTCATTAATATTCCCCCATTAAGAAGTTCACAAAAAATATTTTCTGCAGAAAAAAACTTAATGTTTTTTCTTGATAAATTTAAAAAAGCATTTCTTAAAAACCATAAAATGGATAAAGTAGATTTTAGTACAGTTGAATCTTGTGGCATCATGTAACATACAGTAAAAATATTAAGGCCCTGCATCAAATAGTTTTTTTCAGAACTGGGTCAAATACTGACCTAAATTAACATGCGTTAGATAGGCAGGGTGTGGTCCCCTTAACACCACTTTGCGCTGCACAATTACCTCCCCCTTCCGTGAGAGTCGGGTACGGATCGTTAATTGATTTACGTCAACTTTGATGATCAAGAAATGTACAACTGTTGATGTGGCTCCATGGAAGTTGGTCAACATTTGATGTTTAAAATGGCTCTGAGCACTATGGGACTTAACATCAGAGGTCATCAGTCCCCTAGAACTTAGAACTAATTAAACTTAACTAACCTAAGGACATCACACACATCCATGCCCGAGGCAGGATTCGAACCTGCGACCGTAGCGGTCGCGCGGTTCCAGACTGACGCGCCTAGAACCGCTTGGCCACAACGGCCGGCTTTGATGTTTAAAGAAAAGGGGACTTACCCTAATGGACTGTGTAAATCAAATGTTAAAAACATATTAGGGGAAGCAGTACAGAGTTTCAGGACTGCAATAAATCATGTTTACAAGCGTTAGTTGTCGGAGTTAGCGCATTGGCCGGTTGTCACCCAGGTGTGAGTGTGAGCGTGATAGCGGCAGTCAACCGGACTGTAGATGAGTCGGCGCGTGGTTACGCGGACGCAGTGATGAGGTGGCTTTCGTGCAGCAAGTGATCAGTTACCGGTGTCTGCAACACTCGCGAACGAGAGTCGCATCAGTCCGACTTCAAGCAGTTTACATTTTATAGAAAGGGGGGCAGAAGAGTGATGATGACTATCATCAGAAGTACAACAGTTTGCCATTAAGGGCGTGATTAAAAAAGAAATGAATTAACTCAGTAAACACTTGATATTTAAAGTTCTTCACTTGACAAATCCGGTCTGATTAGACCTGCAGCAGAACTGGACTAATTACTAGAAACATAATTCGTATCCCAACCTAAAGGAGATCCATGCATATGAAGTGACATTTTTAACCCAGATATTCATCAGCACTGCTGGCTCACGTAATTTACGGTAGCCATATTTGTATAAGATTAATACAATAAAGCCAATGACAAGTAGAGCTAAAGGCACAGACGTAACGTTCGGAATGACCACACAAAAAAAATGGCTCTGAGCACTATGGGACTTAACATCTTAGGTCATCAGTCCCCTAGAACTTAGAACTACTTAACTACCCTAGGGACATCACACACATACATGCCCGAGGCAGGATTCGAACCTGCGACCGTAGCGGTCGCGCGGTTCCAGACTGTGGCGCCTAGAACCGCTCGGCCACACCGGGTGGCAGAAGCAATGTGCAACACACAACACCCAGCCATCACGAGGCAGAAAAAATCCCTGACCCCGCCGAGAATCGAACCCGGGAACCCGAGCGTGGGAAGCGAGAACGCTACCGCACGACCACGAGATGCGGGCAATAATCACACAATTGGTATAACTTTGAGTGTGGCATTCGGCAAGGTGTGCGGTAATACGATCAAGAGAAATTTGTCCGTGTTTCTGGGCTAGGAGTGTATTGATGGATTCTAAGAGGTAACTCGGAGACGTGTTGGATAACGTCAGAAAATTATGTAGTTGTGGCAAGGGTGGCGCTTCAGGTAGGTACAAAAGGAAAGGCCAAAGGCTATCGTTATGGGTATAAACTAAATGTGCTGAGAGCTTAATAGTAGGGGCGATAATATCGCACAAAGAAGTGTTGAACAAAAGACCACTTTCCACTAAAGCCTCCTAAAACGTCTGGGACGTGACAATGGGTTGATAACAAATCAAAAACACTGCAGTGGGCTGGTGAACGGAATACAGCAAGCTGATAGGGACGAACCAAGGTTTGTACACTGTCAGAACAATACGAGAGCAAGGAGGATTAAGAGTTTTCTCTAGGAATAGTGCAAGTTTACAGTTCCTCACCCCAGTAGTGAGTGATAATGTAGGACACATGTAGTAACTGTTATGTATACAGAATTGAAATTTATTAAAATGCATGGTGCCGTGCGTTTGGCGATCTTAGCCGAGTATTACAATGTCACAAGTTTGCCAGAGTAGCCGGCCGGAGTGGCTGTGCGGTTCTGGGCGCTACAGTCTGGAGCCGAGCGACCGCAACGGTCGCAGGTTCGAATCCTGCCTCGGGCATGGATGTGTGTGATGTCCTTAGGTTAGTTAGGTTTAATTAGTTCTAAGTTCTAGGCGACTGATGACCTCAGAAGTTAAGTCGCATAGGGCTCAGAGCCATTTGAACCATTAAATTAATTTGCCAGAGTACGTATTTCTGGCCGGCCGCTGTGGCTGAGCGCTTCTAGGCGCTTCAGTCTGGAACCGCGCGACCGCTATGGTCGCAGGTTCGAATCCTACCTCAGGCATGGATGTGTGCGATGTCCTTAGGTTGGTTAGGTTTCAGTAGTTCTAAGTACTAGGGGACTGATGGCCTCAGATGTTAAGTCTCATAGTACTCAGATCCATTTGAACCATTTGAACGTATTTCTGCGTTGTAGGCCAAGCAACTGGGAACGCATGTAACAGGTAACACTCAAATTCGCAGCTGGTACAAGTAACTGATAATGATAACTATGCATGCAGCATGCCTGTGGAAGGCGACAAATGTAATTGAGTAACTAAATAATAATGACATAAAGTGAATTCCCAAATGAGATAAATCATTTGGATGGATGGAATGTTAGGACTGAGTTTTGTTGTAGGCCTAACTGAATAATGGTATGTAGAGTATTGATATGCAGCTCAAGCTCATGTGTATTGTATAGTAAGATTTGCACAGTTCTGATCGTTTCAGAAAAGGATGTTATTGTCATTAAGTGTACAGTGACTAAGTCATACTGTATTTTTATTCATTGCTGTCAGTCAGCAGCTGTGAAGCACATTGTAAGAATAGAAATAATCAGTCGTCAGCTGCACAGATTTTTACTAAATTAACTTCTTGATTAGTTGCCACAAGTTAATTTGCCATCTTCAGAAAGGAATCGTCAAGCAAACTCTGGACAATAGAATCCTACAAAAAATTGGTACAGGATAAGAACTTAGTTGTTTCTGTTGTGTTTGGAGCCTATGGGTGCTCAACGGCGAGGTTATCAGCGTCCTTACAGACATTTGCTACAGAAGAATGCTGAAGATAAGGTGGGTAGATCACGTAACTAATGAGGAGGTATTGAATAGGATTGGGGAGAAGAGAAGTTTGTGGCACAACTTGACTAGAAGGGATCGGTTGGTAGGACATGTTTTGAGGCATCAAGGGATCACAAATTTAGCATTGGAGGGCAGTGTGGAGGGTAAAAATCGTAGAGGGAGACCAAGAGATGAATACACTAAGCAGATTCAGAAGGATGTAGGTTGCAGTAGATACTGGGCGATGAAGAAGCTTGCACAGGATAGAGTAGCATGGAGAGCTGCATCAAACCAGTCTCAGGACTGAAGACCACAACAACAACAACAGACATTTAAGAAAACTAATTTGGATAAAATAGCGAAAATGTTAGCATATGCGCCAAGACAACGAAGAAATACTAAAATGAGCTATATGGGACATGAAGAGACGAGCAGAACGACAGAGGAGCTAAATGATAGGCACAGGGAAATGTGACTGGCTGACCACGTACAAAAAACATGGGTGATCCAGTCACCGTGTGAACACATTAAAACCATTCCCCTTAAATCTTGGAACGAATGTCGGATAGTTCACAAAACTTTAAAACTCGAACCACATGAGTTTGAACGTTACCTAAAATAGAGGGCAGATCCGGCTGCAAATCCACCGCGACTCGCTAGCCGGAAAATAAAACACGGTCCAATAAAATATGACCCACTGTGACCTGTACGCCACTAGCATCACACATTCGACGGTCCTTTGACTGAAGCAAGATGCCATGCGTTATAGTGCTCTGGCCTATGTATAAAAGAATTAGGAGGACCTCGTCCCGTCGATGTGGCTGTAAGTCACTTCCAGCGACTCGTCTTCCCATCGATGTATGATTTTGTACCTCAATAGCGAGGTGATAGCATACAGGGGGATGGCACACTGAAATAGCTGAGTATCACGACCCACCTCCCTGATAGCTAGGTTCGCCCGTTCATTCCCCACAATACCCATGTGCCCTGGTACCCAGCAGAAAGACACCTCCTTCCCCAGTCCTTGTAGTTGGAGGAGAGCATCCTGAATATTCTGGACTACTTTATCCGCTGAATACAAACGTTGCAGAGAGTGGTGGTTACTCCGGGAATTGGAAGAGATAAGAAATTTACCACTGGAAGAACGTCTCATCTGCTCCAGAGCCCGCAGAAAAGCATATAATTGTGCGTAAAGGCAGCCGGACCTGGAGGACACGATCTGGAAAAACAACAGAGCAACACACAGAGTCCCCTTGTTTCGACCCATCCGTACAGACAGCTACATAGTTGTGGTTCTCAGATAGAATGTCAAATAGTATCATACGGAAAACAGAAGCAGGAGTGCAATGTCTCCTGTACTGCACCAAATCTAAAATTACTCTGGACCTCTCCAATAAGCAGGGTGGCAGGCGATTAAAACTCTAGATTTGAGGTCGTACTTGCGCCACACCGAGGGACTCCAGCACACGTAGCACACGGATCGCAAAAAGGCATTATGGCTCGTGGACAGTTCGAGAAAAGGTGTTCCAGAGGCAGATGATCAACAGTATGCGAGTGAAGTTGGAGCTGCGAGGGGACTTACATGCCTGACGCACCATGAGGAGCTGCTGCCGTATGGTGTGTGGCGGTTCCCCAGCCTCAGCACAGAGACTGGATATAGGACTGATTTTCATCCATGGTCAGTCGAATCTCTTCATAGTGGACAGCGTCAGTTATTTTAAAATAAGAAGGCCTCGCCGATCCATATGCCGTGCACCCATAGTCAAGCTGCGAACCCACGAAAGCCCTATAAAACCCGAGCGGACACGCCCTGTACAATCCCCAAGACCTGTGGATAAGGCGCTTTATGATGTTTAGTTTTCTGAGAGATCTGACTTTCAGGTCTCTCAGGCGTGGGAACCACGACAATGTTGAGCCAAAAATGAGGACCAGGAACCTCACCGAGTCACTAAAATGTAGGAAGGTGTCCTTCATAAGCAAGGCAGATAAATTAAAAATACCACGACATCGATTAAAATGAACACATGCTCACTTACCTGCAGAAATCTGAAGATCTGTCTGTGTGGCCAACTCCTCTAACCTTCGTAATTAAGTTGCATCTGACGGCTCGTTGTTGCAACGCTGGAGGAGGAACAGAAAACAGCAAAATCGTCCACAAGTAAGGAGCACTGTAAAGGACTCGTTACCATAGACGTAATACCGTTTATGGTTGTGGCAAAGAGGATAATACTAAAAATGCTGCCCATAGGGACACCATTCTTCTGTTCAAAACGATGGGACAGCGTGTCACCAACTCGGGTTCTAAAAAACTGCTGAGACAGGAAAGATCGTATGAAGATGAGGAGGTGGCCACGAAAACCCCACTGATGCAATTGTGCAAGAATACTATGTCTCCAAGTAGCATGGTAAGCTTTACTGATACCGAACAATATGCTGATACAATGATGTTTATGTAGAAAAGCCACCTCTAGCAGAGTCAGAATGTCGAAAATGGACCGAAGTCTCCGCGATACACACCGAGAACGGCTAAGCAGTTGCCTGGTCTCTAACAGCCAGACCAGACAACGATTAACCATTTGGTCCAGTGTCTTTCCTACACAGCTCGTTAAGGCAACAGACAGATAACTACTGGCACATTTGCAGTCCTTTCCTCTCCACGTGCTGGGAAAGTGACCTGCCTGCTATAAAACAGTCGAGACACTGCTAACAAATGTCAAAGCATGCATTACCGGATTTGGTCGTGACTAGTTGCAGTGTCACTAATGTTAGACTGGGCCGATTCCAGCTCCCACACAGAGAAAGGGGAGTTGTAGGCCTCAGAACTGTTGGATCTGCAGTCAAACTTGCCCCTCTCTACAGCAATAGTAAAGACGAAACGCCAGATCCTGGCTGGAATAGGCAATGCTATTTGCGAAATGCTCTGCCAGCGTCTTGACGTTGTCTCTGGGCGTTGTTTGGAGACACCACTGTTTCCGCTGTGCTGTATTGGTAAACGACTGTGTTTACTGGAAATCCTTCAGATGGCTTCCCATACCTTCGCAGAACAAGTGGCACAGTTGACAGAGTCCAGGAACTGTTGCCATGACCTTTTCTTGCTCACCTTAACTACACATCGAACCTTGGCCCTCGCGATTCGAAAGGCTGTGAGGTTGTCTGCTGTAGGGTGGCATTTAAATCGTCGAACAGCCGTACAACTGTCCCAGATTGCTGAATGGCACTCATATGTCCACTAAGCCTCCTAAGATGACCCAAAGACTTTGGGATCGATAAGACAGCGTTATGATGGATCACTATTGTGATGTGGTCCACCCATTTCTGGACGCTGTTGCGATGTTCAGACACAGGCAGCTGGCTGAACAGTGTCCAGCTAGCCCTGCTGACCATCCATGTTGGTGGCTTCTTTTCAGGTAACGCTCCGTCCAATACGTGAATGCAGATTGGGAAGTAGTATCTGGAATGAAGGTCATCAATGAACTCCCACTGAATAGAGTCTGCGAGGGCTGTAGACCAGAAAGAGAGGTCGATGGCCGGGAATAGCCCTGTAACAGTATAGAAATGAGTTTGAATACCTGTGTTGAGGATGCACAGCCCATGAGACGTCATCAGACTCTCCGAAACCTACCCTGAGAACAATTAAAGGTCAAGCCCCACTAAACATGATGGGAATTGAAGTCTCCCAGTAGAAGAAATGATTGTGGGAGTTGTTCCACAAGATCTGTGAGAGTCTCAGAAGCTACTGCATCTCGCAGAGGTAGATATAACGAGCAAGCAGTGGACCTCCAACATCCGTGAATTTCGACAGCAACTGCTTGCAGGTCAGTAGTCAGTGGGAGAACAGAAAAGTGGTGTACATTACTGACAAACACAGCAGCACCTCCGTTGGGTCTGTCCCCAGTCAGGTCATCCTTTCATTGAAGGGTATAACCACATAGCACAGGAATATCAGTAGCTTAATATGTATTTCTTGTAAACAGAGGCACAGGGGCGTTCCTGCACTAGCTGTTTCAGGTCGTCCACATGTGTCCTGAACCCATTAACATTTTTCTGTAATATGGGAGCCATCTATGACGAGGGTTGTGCTTTCACCCTATCTTTCTGCTGGGGAGGGGAGCTCGTAATGGGTTGCTTCAGTCCGACATCAAGGTCCATTAGTTCTACCGAAGGGTCACGGAAGACGTCAGATAGTATGACGTCGACATCGTCAGACTGTTTTCTTCCCAAACCCGTCAGTGGTGGACGCTTGGTCTTAGATTTTTTGCTCTGGTCAGGCCAGACTTCTATGATGTTTTGGGAGGAAGAGTAGGCTTTGAAGGAATTTCAGCAGGACAAGTGCACTGGTAAACGCAGGTGCTAGTGCTGAAACTAGCATCCTCCATTTGGGTAGCAGCCTCAGTCTTCTGATCTGGTTGTTTAAGAGCAGACACAAATGAAGTAGCAAACTTTGGGCGGCTGCATGGCCTCTCCATACGACATACATTTAGTTACTTTCATTTCCTGCATCTTCCTTTCTTTGAGAAAGACACTGCAGTCTCTACTCCAGACACATTGATTGTCAGAGCAGTTTACACACTTTGGAGATGAACAACCAACACCTTCATGGTTGGGCTTACCATACTTGCCAACAAGTGGCTGCTCCCCCTCCAACTTGAGGTGGTTACCCAAAGAGCTGGCATGTAAACAGTGCATTAGGTTAGGAAAATAATGCCGCACACAGATGCGAAGGAAACAATCCTTGACATGCTTTGGAAATTTGTAGTTGCTGAAAGTCTGTATAAATGAGTCCGATTTCACGAGATCGTCATCCACCTATTTCATTACATTCTGTACATCAACGATACCTTCCTGGGATCACTCATCTTTCAGTCCTTTTTGAGGAATGTCAACCAGTTCCCTGCAAGTCACAATACCTGTGCTGTAGTTTAAGGTGCTGTGCAGTTCACTTTCTATTGAGAGGTACTGAGCTTTCAGGATGTTCTTCAATTGTTGGGAATTGGATGTTTCTACCAACAGGGTACCATTACGCGAGCGTTTGACAGATTTTAAACTTCCAGAGATTATCTCTAAGCCTTTCTGTATATAAAAAGGCGAAACTTTCTCAAAAATCTCCTCTTTCTGTTTAATTATAAGACTGTTCCACCTCAACAGCCGTGCAACGGGGTTTTTTACACAGGATTTTACTATCCTCGCCATCTGGGCTGTTCAAATGGTTCAAATGGCTCTGAGCACTATGGGACTTAACATCTATGGTCATCAGTCCCCTAGAACTTAGAACTACTTAAACCTAACTAACCTAAGGACATCACACACATCCATGCCCAAGGCAGGATTCGAACCTGCGACCGTAGGAGTCGCACGGTTCCAGACTGAAGCGCCTAGAACCGTCGGTCACCGCGGCCGGCTGTCTGGGCTGTCAACTCAAGATTTCTTGCCCTGTGACACACAACGTTCTACTGACGCACTGAAGCATGCCCAGAGCTTACAGATACCGAGGACTAGCGGTGCTTACCAGTCCATAACTCAGGAACTCGCGGGTCGCCAAGCCCGTACTCAGCAAACGAATGCTGAGCTCCTCAGGGAAAGAATTTAGTGATTTTCAGGTTAGGATCACAATTAACAGCAGATTATTAACAATAAATGTACATTAATAAACAGACTATAAACGTTAAAATTTTAAATAGTATTGTCACGCAGTTAAAAAGTAAAAATGCGAAGATATGGTGACCAGAACAGCCTTCGCATCATAAGAAGCATATTAAAAATCCACGAGACATATGATGACTTGCACCAACAGATTGATAGTTTGACTACAAAAGATTTCACTTATACACTCCTGGAAATTGAAATAAGAACACCGTGAATTCATTGTCCCAGGAAGGGGAAACTTTATTGACACATTTCTGGGGTCAGATACATCACATGATCACACTGACAGAACCACAGGCACATAGACACAGGCAACAGAGCATGCACAATGTCGGCACTAGTACAGTGTATATCCACCTTTCGCAGCAATGCAGGCTGCTATTCTCCCATGGAGACGATCGTAGAGATGCTGGATGTAGTCCTGTGGAACGGCTTGCCATGCCATTTCCACCTGGCGCCTCAGTTGGACCAGCGTTCGTGCTGGACGTGCAGACCGCGTGAGACGACGCTTCATCCAGTCCCAAACATGCTCAATGGGGGACAGATCCGGAGATCTTGCTGGCCAGGGTAGTTGACTTACACCTTCTAGAGCACGTTGGGTGGCACGGGATACATGCGGACGTGCATTGTCCTGTTGGAACAGCAAGTTCCCTTGCCGGTTTAGGAATGGTAGAACGATGGGTTCGATGACGGTTTGGATGTACCGTGCACTATTCAGTGTCCCCTCGACGATCACCAGTGGTGTACGGCCAGTGTAGGAGATCGCTCCCCACACCATGATGCCGGGTGTTGGCCCTGTGTGCCTCGGTCGTATGCAGTCCTGTTTGTGGCACTCACCTGCACGGCGCCAAACACGCATACGACCATCATTGGCACCAAGGCAGAAGCGACTCTCATCGCTGAAGACGACACGTCTCCATTCGTCCCTCCATTCACGCCTGTCGCGACACCACTGGAGGCGGGCTGCACGATGTTGGGGCGTGAGCGGAAGACGGCCTAACGGTGTGCGGGACCGTAGCCCAGCTTCATGGAGACGGTTGCGAATGGTCCTCGCCGATACCCCAGGAGCAACAGTGTCCCTAATTTGCTGGGAAGTGGCGGTGCGGTCCCCTACGGCACTGCGTAGGATCCTACGGTCTTGGCGTGCATCCGTGCGTCGCTGCGGTCCGGTCCCAGGTCGACGGGCACGTGCACCTTCCGCCGACCACTGGCGACAACATCGATGTACTGTGGAGACCTCACGCCCCACGTGTTGAGCAATTCGGCGGTACGTCCACCCGGCCTCCCGCATGCCCACTATACGCCCTCGCTCAAAGTCCGTCAACTGCACATACGGTTCACGTCCACGCTGTCGCGGCATGCTACCAGTGTTAAAGACTGCGATGGAGCTCCGTATGCCACGGCAAACTGGCTGACACTGACGGCGGCGATGCACAAATGCTGCGCAGCTAGCGCCATTCGACGGCCAACACCGCGGTTCCTGGTGTGTCCGCTGTGCCGTGCGTGTGATCATTGCTTGTACAGCCCTCTCGCAGTGTCCGGAGCAAGTATGGTGGGTCTGACACACCGGTGTCAATGTGTTCTTTTTTCCATTTCCAGGAGTGTATAAGAAGCAGCGAGAGCTAGTGTGCCTAAAAGCTCACAAAGACTAAGCAGAATGAGGGCGCGCGTGTCTATAACAGAAGTCAAAGGAAACTGTACATCAGTCTTCAAGAAATGAAACACCATTAAGACCTTATATCATGTGCTAATCAAGCATATAAATTTTTACACAAAGATGACATAAGTTGTAATAAGGGTTGAAGAATGGATACAATGATCAGGTTTATTTAATAATCAGCGGCTGGTAGCGCCGTGGGGAAGCGGCGCTCCATTTAACTTTCCAATATAGTGAAGTAGAGGTCGGCCGCTGGATACACGTTTTCAACAACACAGGCAAGTGGGCCCACAGCTGACGACTAATTATTTCTAATCTTATATCATACTGTACTGAATTCTTAAGTTCTTTATATTGTTGTGGTAGTTCAGTGGCTACGTTACTGATTTGTTGAGCAGTGGATAAGAGACTACCTTCAACGTGTTCAAGATGGACCTGTTGACGTGTGAGACTCTTGTGATTTGCCTTGGAAAGAGCTGTGGCTCGAATTAGTGTTGTCCCAACGATCAGCACCAGTATGGTCAGGATTATCGAATATTATTTACATGCAGTGTCAACTGCATTAAACCAGTCTCATTTCGCTCGACGGAGTGATATGGCGTCAGCAGAGCTTCGTAATTATTCCTGTGATGCAACAGTATCCGTTTCATGTCTCACAGGGCACGAAAGGTTTCGATGTGGCGTAGGCTGCGTAGCGTTGGTTCATAAGAGATTAAACGCTCAACAATTTGTTGAAAACCTGTTTCTTCCTCCAGAATGAGATTTTCACTCGGCAGTGGAGTGTGTGCTGATATGAAACATCCTGGCAGATTAAAACTGTGTGCCGGACCGAAACTCGAATTCGGGACCTTTGCCTTTCGTGGGCAAGTGCTCCACCATCTTTTTTTTAAAAAAAATCTCTGGTGTTCTAAAATAAATGAAGGCCTTCTGCATAAAATAAAAAAAATATTTCTTGAAAATGTAAATTGATATACTTTTTCGATATCATGGTTTTTTCTGTTTTCTGATCATGTAACATACTAATGTATTTATTTTTTATTTTTTATTGTTTTTATACATATATGTTGAGATCACATAGAACGCCCTCCAGATGAAAAACAGCTATGTTTAGTTACCATCAATAACAAACAAAATAAAAAGAGAATTATAGAAATTAAAGAAAACGCCCTCCTGGCAGAACAGACAAAATGGCATCCACGTCCCACCAACTTGTGGGTAGACACACACTGAATCCCAAGGCAGTCAGGTATATTCCAGGCACGTCTTTGCAAAAAATATTGCATTTGCCGGTACACTGGACCGAGTCCTGGTATTTAACAATCTCACTGAAATCACCTTCTCATATCTGGGACACCCCAGCCGCAGGGGGAGATCGAAGAAGGCACTACCAAAAAAGTTGGTATAGTACTGACGGTATCGCGAATGGTGCACGAGATAAGTAAAGCGATCTTGCAGGAAAGTCCAAAAATCAAGAACACTCTTATCACCTTCACAGAACAAGTAAGAGATCAAGAGGCCCTTTATCCAGATCACAGCACTGGTATCCGCACGTGGGAAATATGTCTCATCTGGGAACAGAAGAGATTTCGGTGTAATGGCATGGGAAGCCGTATGCAGAAGAAAGGCAAGCATCTTCTGAATACATCTCGTGGAAATTGGGTTTTCTGCCGGATATCAGCGCCTTCCAAACACGATATTTCGACGTCATTACTTGACGTCTTCATCAGGTGTTCCCTGAGACTGGCTGCTGGCTGCAACGGGTCGCATATTTATGCCTGCCCGGTGCCTGGTGTTATGTTTGCCGTTCCCTAGTCGGTCCGCGCCCGTGGGTCGCGCTATCCTTCCGCTCTAGGTGTTCCCTATTCCGTCCGCGCCCACTCTGGCCGTCTCCAATTGCGGTCGTGGCCTCCTGGTGTTGCCTTCTCGGTCCGCGCCCGTGAGTGGCGCCCCCCTACCACTCTGGACGTTCCCTATTCCGTCAGCGCTCGCTCTGGCCGCCTCCATCTGCAGTGGTGGCCTCCTGGTGTTCCCTTCTCGGTCCGCACCCATGAGTGGCGCTCCCCTGCCGCTCTGGACGTTCCCTATTCCGTCCGCGCCCGCTCTGGCCGCCTCCGACCGCGGCTGAGGCTTCCTCAAGAAAGGGTTGGAGTCCCTTACCGATCGTAGTGTGTGTGGAAGCGTTGTGCGACTCGCCGCTATCGAGAGCTACGAAAACTCCGCGATTCACTTGCTTTTTTAGCGAGTACTAAGCAATTTGTCGTGTTATAGGACCGACATAGAGAGCAGGCTAGATAGTGCGGACTAGCCGCAATTGCAGGAATTGATAGACGACGAGGAGCCAGGGCCCCACCCGCGGGTGGCAAGCCCGCGTTCCTGTAGGCCAGAACAGACGCACAAGGCTGAGGTAGAACTCGCGAGTAGGACCACTCAGGGCGCTCGACCGCGACACCCCGCCCCACCGGCCCCCACACCTGAAGGCTTATGCAGTGCAATGATCCAGGAGAAACTTGAACAACTCCGCCGTGACCGCGACGCACGAGCAAAGGAACTCGCAAGAAGACGGGATCAAGACGGCCCATCCACCAGTGACAACTCAACTTCTGACGACTACGGAACAATGAGTCGACTTCCGACGGAACAACACCAAGCCATGGACTATCAGGACGAATCCAGCGACTCTGATGCACCATTCCAGGAAGTCAGACGCCGCCGGAAAGGTACAAAATTCCGGAAAGCCGAAGAAACCACCCCCATGCAGTCGGAATCACGAGCTCTACCTACCACCAACTACTATGAACCACTACAGCAACCGGATGCAGCAACAGAAGAACAACACCAGCCTCAGCTCAACAACACAACTACTCAGGACACCCCAGCTCCACCGCCGCCGAAGCCGAGAATACCACCTGTCACAATCAACTACACCGGAAAATATATGGAACTCAACGCTCAGTTAAAAAAGAAGATCAGCGGACCACTCAAAGGGATCTGCAAGAATTATCAGATTAAATACCACTTTGAAACGCTGGAAGACCAACGAGCAGCACTTGACTACCTCCATTCCATCAACATGCCATATTTCACCCACCAAGCAGCAGAAGACAGAGAACTCCAAGTGGTCCTTAAGAACATCCCTGAGGAAATTACCGAAGATGAACTCGCCGCCGAACTTCGCCACATGCAGTTCACGGTCAGAAACGTACACCAGTTCAAGAAACGAGGCCTGACCTCCAAGAAACTGATCCCACAGTCGCCTTACTGTGTATCTCTGCCACATGGACAGAAAAGCCGCACCATCTACAATATCTCTTCCACACCAGAGTAATGGTAGAAGACTACAAGCCACTTGACGGGCCTGCCCAGTGCAAGAAATGCCTCAAATTCAATCACACTGGCCGGTACTGTCAGATGCCGGTCAGGTGTGTACGCTGTGGCGGCCACCACCACGCAAAGGATTGTACCAAGCCACGAACAGAGCCACCCATCTGCGCAAACTGTCGCCAAGATGGCCACCCTGCCACTTGGCGTGGTTGCCCTGAATTTCAGAAGGCGATACACGCTTACCAACTGCGCCCTCCACCATCCAAGGAGCCACAACAACTACCACAGCCGTCGTTTGCGCCGACACCGAAGGACTTCCCATCTCTCCGGATCCCCTGGACGGCTGCATCGTCCTTATTTCAAGCACCATCCCAGCAACAACCAACTCGCCAGAAAAACACGGCGTGCCAATGACTGCAAGAACTTCGCCAGCAACAACAGCAACAACGATCTATGGACAACGCCCTCGGTCTGTCTGATATTATCGCCAAACTCTCGAACATGGGCTCAATAATCAATTTACTAAAAACCAAAAACGTCTTTGCCATCATAGCAGATACAGCTCGCAAATTCAACGACGCACCGGATTTATTATCCAAACTACTCACTCTACTTGAAGGAATCATGGCCTTTTTCACCGACTAATATGGATCAAGAGCGCCATCAACACAGAAACCTCACAGTCTGCTTCTTTAACGGCAACGGCGTCGCTCCCGAGAAAGTAGAACTCACCGACTTCGTCGAACGACATAAAATTGACGTCCTCCTATTGACAGAAACGCATCTGCGACCCACCGAAACCTTCAACATTCGCAACATGGTGGGCTACTGCACTGACCGCCACAATCGGCGAGGTGAAGGTACAGCAATCTACCTCCGATCTTCCCTCACTCACTCCCTCGAAACCTTGCCTGACATGACGAGTCTTGAAGCCACTGCAGTCACGATCACCACCACACACGGGAAGCTCACGTTCGTCGCAGCCTACTTGAGCCCTGGTGCGGCCTTCACGGATGAAGACTTCATCTCTATCTTTCATAGATACGACAGAGTCCTCATTTGTGGGGATCTTAATGTGAAACATGTAGCTTGGAACTCGCGGCGACCTTGAAATTCGGCTCCAAGCATTCACCCAAGGTCTGGAAGAACCGACTTACCTGCCTACTGTTCAACGCCATCAGCCAGATGTTCTAGATGTGGCCATAGTTAAAAATGTGAATCCCGATCTATCTCTCCAAATGATCAATGAATACCTGTTGAAGGAACATTTCCCCCCACAATGGAAACTGCCCAAGATTATACCCATCCCGAAACCGGGTAAGGACCTACTCCAGCCTGAGCACCACCGATCAATCAGTCTCCTTTCTACGATGGGCAAAACTTTTGAACGTGTCATCCTGGCCTGTATCAAGCCGCCCTTCTTGGAAAAGGACATCATTCGACCTGACCAATTTGCATTTCAACTTAAACTTTCCGCTGAAATCCAGCTGCTTCGGACCTCAGAACACCTTACAAACCAAATCAACCTAAACCACTATACGGCAGCCATTTTCTTGGATGTACAACAAGCATTTGACAAGGTGTGGCGAGAGAAGCTCTTAACTAAACTACTGAACACTACTGACATCCCCAACTGTTACATCAAGATCATTGACAGCTTCTTGACCGACCGCCGTTTTTACGTCCAACAGGCCAATCAACACTCATAAACGAAACCTCTGTCAGACGGCATACTGCAAGGATCAGTACTCTCTCCCATCTTATTCACCATCTATGTGAATGACATGCCCAAACTGCCGAACATTATGCTAGCCAAATTCGCTGATGATACGGCTCTTCTTACCAGTAGCCGTTCATTAGATACGGCCATCACCCACTTGCAGCACCAAGTTGATATCCTCCTCTTGTGAGTGACTGACAACAAAATCACGATCAATGCACTCAAAACGAAAGCCATACTCTTCACTCGCCGGAGACCGCTTCTACACCGCCGTCTCCAGATCAACGACCATGCCATCGATTGGTCCACCACAACGAAGTACTTGGGGATCACCCTGGACCATAAACTTACGTTCTCAGCCCACATTAACGACAATAGTCTCAAAATCATTCGCGCCATCCATGGACTCTACCCATTTTTAGCAAGCACAGAGCTGAATGTAGCGACAAAGTCCCGCATCTACCGCGTGACAATACTCCTGATGATTTTATATGGCTGCGCCATGTGGGGAATACATCCACCACCACCATCCGCAAACTACAACGCTTACAAAACCGGTGTCTACGAATCGTACTCAAAGCGCCCAGGTGGTCCCGGATTATTTCCTTACATGACGAACTGCAGGTTTCACCAATAGATCAAGTAATTCAAATACATGTACAGCGTCTCATCACCAAAATAGACGACTTAAGGCCATCGACGAGGCAACTCGAAGGAGTCGCAACCAATCAACCTGAACCCTGGCATAAAGTCAAGGTTCCTAGGTCCCTCACAACGCAATAAAAAGTGAAGCTAAGGTATGTAGGGCACAAAGGACCCCTGTGAGCCCAAAGTCCTACAAACGATTACAATAAATATGTACAAAACCCACCTTTCAACCTTGGAAGTCCAGCAGTTCGGCAACGACACCACACAGGTAAAAAAATGCGGATGTCTGAGGCTCGTTGTTGGTGTTGGAAACATATTTTCTCCGGTATTGCTTCAACAGTTCAAATGCCGGGTTCCATGCAGTTTCCAACACCAACAACGAGCCTCAGACATCCACACACTGCAGGCACGAACCAAGAAGGGAACACCAGGAAGCCTCAGCCGCGGTTGGAGGCGGCTAGAGCGGGCGCGGACGGAATAGGGAACGTCCTGTCACTGTCACTGTCACTTATCCATACGAGTCTGCCCTGACTCGTGATGGGAGGAGGCTAAGTATATACTGATATTCCTGCATAATCCTATATTTGTGGAGTGGCTTCCTCACGGTCCGAATTGGCCTGAGGTGTTTTCTGGGGGAGATTTGTCCTTTCTCTGTCGCGAGATATTATCCTCAGAACAGGTCAGGCCAACACATGGTTGGCCTGTGGTGAATAGGATGGCCCAAGTCCCTAATGAGCCTATTGTCAGACTGTACGGCCCGCTCGTAAAGACCTGCGCCGATTGTTTAAATCGGTCACGGAGGAAGGGGATGCTGGTATGCTGGTGTAGCCGAGCGGTCGAATAGAGCCTCAGTAGGCGCAGAGCGAGCTTGAGCGCCCTGTTCTGCACCCTCTGCAGTTTGTTGATGTGTGTGTCGACCGCGTTGCCCCACACCACGGCCGCATATTCCAGCACTGGACGAACCAGCGCCAGGTACAGCGTGATGCCGTGGTGGCGAGGCAAGGCGGACGACGGGTTGAGCAGAGGGTACAGAACGCGTAGGCGCCCGATTGCTCTGCCCCTGACGAGGGAACGTCCAGAGCGGCAGGGGAGCGCCACTCGCGGGCACGGACCGAAAAGGGAGCACCAGGAGGCCACCACCGCAGATGGAGGCGGCCAGAGCGGGCGCGGACGGAATAGGGAATGTCCAGAGTGGCAAGGGAGCGCCACTCACGGGCGCGGACCGAATTTCCGCGGTCCCTCATCCGCATAGTGGCTAGCAATCTGAGGGGACGCACTTTTGTGGTCCGCATTGATGACACGACTTCGACGCTCCGACCTATTGCCGCCGGGGTCCCACAGGGTTCGGTCCTTGGTGCGACCCTGTACTCATTGTATACGGCCGATCTTCCTACCTCTCCCCGGGTGGAACGCGCGATGTACGCCGACGACACGGCGATCTTCACCCGCAGCCGGTGGCCCCAGGCCATGTATTGCCGTCTCCAGGATGCGTGCGCCGCCCTTGAAGCGTGGGCGACTCTTTGGCGTGTCAGATTCAACGCTCAGAAGAGCCAAGCCGTGGTTTTCACACGCAAGAGGACCCCACCCCACGATTAGCAACTACGATTGTTCGGCGAGGTCATCCCCTGGTCGCCGACAGCCACCTATCTCGGGGTTGTCATGGATCGCCAACTCATCTGACAGCAGCAGGTGCTGGAAGTTCGCCGGAAGGTTGAGCAGCGGCTTGGGGGCACTTTATCCCCTGCTGAACGAGCACTTGGCGCTCTCTGTCAATAATGGACTCCTCATCTACCGGATGTTTGTACGTCCTTTAATGGGCTATGCCTGTACTGCTTGGGGCAATGCGGCGCACCGACATCTCCATCGCCTGCAAGTGCAGCAGAATATGGCTCTTCGCCGGATTTTCCACGTTCATCCGCAGTTCCCGGCGCGATATCTCCACGAAGCTGCCCAACAACAGGAAGTACTCGCCCGCTTTCAGGCCATCGCCCGCAAGATGTATGACAAAGCTGCCGCTTCTGATAATCCTCTTATCAGGACCCTTGGGGCGCCTATGGATGACTGTGACCTACATCAGAGGCCCGTTGCGCTGCTCCATCGCTAACTGCGGCAGTCGCAACATTCAGAACCTTCAGTTCCCCCAGATAGTTTCTTCCGAACTCCACATCCTTAGCTGACAATAAAGAAAATCCTGACGTTTATCTTTTCCTACCCTCAGATGGTGTAGTAAATGCCTTCGGGTAAAGGCTACATTTCTCCCACTTGATGAAGTTTGAAGATAGTGGACTGGAGCGGAGGGCACGGACCAGAAGGCAACACCAGGAGGCCACTACCGCAGTTGGAGGAGGCCAGAGTGGGCGCGGACGGAATAGGGAACACCTAGAGCGGCAGGATAGCGCGACCCACGGGCGCGGACCGACTAGGGAACGGCAAACAGAACACCAGGCACCGGGCTGGCATAAATATGCGACCCGGTCCAGCAAGCAGCCAGTCTCAGGGAACACCTGATGAAGACGTCAAGTAGTGACGTGACTCGCTCGGTGCCAGTCGTACTGTGCAGTGATCGCGTGCGGAGCTGCAGGAGCGCATACGATACTACACCGAGCCATAGGGACCTGCTTGCGGGTTACGTCTCGAGGGTACGTAAAGCTTTGAAACTTACGCATACCAAGGACGCAGGAGTGGCCAACTGAGTTTTTGTTAAAACACAGTTTGGCGCTCAGCATCATCTGAGGGCAAAAGCAACCTCAGGAAGTATTTAGAGCAGCATTGTCGAGCTTTTTGCCGCTGCGGAAATGTCTCGTGCAGGTGATGCCTTGGGGTCGAAGTGGTCTTCCGCTGTCGACAAAAGGCGCGTCTTGTTGTTGCCGCGGGCCGCGTCTCCGGCCGTTTCGAGCGCCCCAGCTGCCGCAGAGCCATGCTCTGCCCCCCCCCCCCCCCCCAAGGTTAGGGAAAATGTGGGCCAGGACCTGGCAGCCGGCTGCGGAACCGCAGAGAAGGTTTCCGCCGCCGCCGATCAGACCTCCGCGTCCACTAGGATAGTAGGGCCAGCAATGCAGCCGGGCCACCTAACGGTGTCAACGATGGCTGTAACTGGCACCCCCCTGGCAGCAGCCCCACTTCCCGCTCCGGACATGGCGAGAAACACAGCAAACAATGCAGTTATACACAACACACCGACAACGAAATATATAGTCAGTACTTGCAATCCTGCCCCTCCTAACCTCGTCCTACCTCCGCTCCTGCTTGCCAACGCCACCAACACACTTCCCGAATTCATTACGTCCATGAGGAATGGCAAGCAGATGCCCCGTCTGCCGATCAAAATCCTCCCCAAACCCACCCCCTCGTCTCAGTCTTCCACCCGCTCCAAATACCTTAAATCCCCCCCCACTCAAGTCCACCACATCCAACCAGCGGCGTGTAAGGAAGGACAGGAAGGAGAAGCATTCCAAAGGGAAGAAGTCATCCACCACCCCCACCCCAACCACTTCCACACCCTCTGAGGAGCCAGCGCCCCCGACAGCACCTGTCGTCGCTCTGGGAGGGGACCAGGAAACACCAGCACTGGAAGGGAACCGCGTAACCGGGCAGGACTCGGATGGTTTCGTGCTGGCGAAGAAAACGTTTCGCCAGCCGAGGCTTCCACCAGCCCGGGGAGTGGAACCCACCCCGAACAGGTTCCAGGCGGTGGCCGATGAGCCAGAGACACCACATGACACAACAACACAAACACAAAACCAGGTCACCCACCACCTCCCTCCGATCGTCGCGGAGTTCACTCGGAACTACGAGGAACTCTTCGAAATGTTAAAAACAGCAATCGGGGGAGGCAATTTCAAAGCAAAACCTGCTGGTGGTGACAAAATAAAAATAACACTACTGACACTCGAGCACTACACCACAATAAAAACACTTCTCAACAGCAAAAACATACCCCATTACACTTTCCCCACAACAAAAACACGCAATAGAAACATTGTCATCAGAGACCTACCGAGGCGAGTGGACCCCCAGGCGATCAAAACAGACCTGACTGCCCAGGGGTACATCGTCAAGGCGGTCCAACAGATGGGGAACATAGGCAGCAAATGGCCCCTGTATCAGGTCACACTGCCAGACGTCCCACAGAACAAAAGGGACATTAAGACGATCCTGGCGGTCCCTGTGACCACTGAACCACTGCGCCGCAAAAACAAGACGGTGCAGTGCTTCAGATGTCAGGGCCTCAACCACATTGCGGCACACTGCTCAATGGCAGTGAGGTGCAGAAAATGCGCCGAGACCCATGACACACGAACGTGCAACATAAAACACACGGACCCGCAAATAAGGTGCGCGCTGTGTGGCAAAAACCACACAGCGGGTTACCAAGGTTGCGAGGTCCATAAAAGACACACACAGCAGGCAAAGGGCGCAAAGGCCGCCCCCCCACACACGAAAAGAAATCACCACGAACCCATCCAGACACACAAGAAACCAAAACATGACAACACACACAGACAAGGCCTGGGTAAAACCAAGGCCAGACACACCAAGGGCAACAATGCGGAAGTGGTTTCTCCCCCGAGGAACCACGAAAGCATTGCCCAACCACCACAACATCAGACACCAACACAAGAACAACACCGGGAAATACACAGCAACAACGACCAGGTCCACCTTGACGGAGAGGGCCCTAGGAAACCCCAGACACACTTCCCCCCCATGGATCAGCTGTTAGGTGTAATGGTGCAGACCATGAACCTCGTCATGGAAATGATGAAGGAATTCAGGGAAGCCCAAAAGCAGAACACACAGATCCTCGCTGCCCTTCAGGCAACAGTCCAGCAGTCGCTCCCCTCTGCGACTTCCTCAGTAGTATCAAAACCCCATCATGGATAGACGACCAAACATCCAAGGCCTGACAATGTGCGTCTTTAACGCAGACGGCATTGTTAATCAAGAGGTCGAGTTCAGAGAACTCATGAAGGAGTTCTCCATCGACATATGCATGATGGGGGAAACCCACCTAAAACCGGGAATAAAAGCGACAGTCCCCAACTATGTTAGCTATCGCAAAGACAGGCCAACCCAAGGCGGAGGGGTGGCCATATACATAAAAAGAGGGATCCCCCACCACCAGGTATTCTTACCAGCTACCAACAAAATTGAAGCAGTGGCGGTGGAAGTAACCACTGCCACTGGACCCCTAACAATTGTTGCAGTCTACCGACCCCCACATGACCAGATAGATGAGGGAGACATAGCTGCTCTAGGGCAAATTGAAGGCAAACTCGTAATAGGGGGAGACTTCAATGCCAAACACCCTGACTGGAATTCTAGAGTAACCTCCAGAGCAGGCGCCAAACTGCAACAACTAGCGCGCACCCACCACTTCGAAACATGGGGTCCAGTCGAGCCCACACATTTTCCGAAAAACGGAAGCAGGCCCGATGTGTTAGACATAGCTCTCACTAGGAGGATCGCAGGGTTTGTGACCGCAAGGACAATCAACAGAATGTCCCCCGACCACAACCCAGTGATTCTGGAGGTCGATGTGGGAGAATGGGTAGCACTCTCACGGTACCAGACGTCGTACAAACGTACAGACTGGGAGCGATACCAAGAAACTGTCGCCTCTGATATCGCTCGCGCTCCGCCACCTACTGCCGAAACAGTAGAACAAGCGCTACAAGACCTAACAGGCAGCATCTTACAGGCAGCGGAAGAAGCCACCCCTCCACAAAGGGATGGCCCACCACCGCAAATACAGCTCCCGGAACACTTGCTAGCTCAAATTCGACATAAGAACAGAGTAGCAAAAGAGTGGAAGATCACCAGAAATCAGGCCACCAGGAGGCTGCTCAATCGTCTACAGAGAGAACTGAAGGTAGCGCTCAATGAGCACAGAAACCAGCAATGGCAAAACCGCCTCACAGCTCTCAAAGTAGACGACCACACACTATGGCAAGCGACAAAACAGTTTACAAAACGACGCGCTAGGATGCCGCCACTGCATGGCGAGCGGGGACTGGTCTACAGCCATGCTGGAAAGGCCAACGCCCTCGCCGACTCCTTCGAGAAGCAGTTCCAAGCGGCAGAACCCCAGGATGACGAGCATGAAAGAGTGGTCCATCGTCAACTGGCTGTCTTCCTCAATGCCGAGGAGGACCCAGAGGACGAACCCATACTTTTTGCCCCCGAGGACGTGGCAAGAGTAATCAGGTCTCTCCCTACAAAAAAGGCGCCAGGGCACGACAGTGTCACAAATCAGTTAGTCAAAAAACTCCCACCCACAGCGATCACACACCTCGCGAACGTCCTCAACGAGATTACTCGATCCCGTGTTTTCCCAGCTTGCTGGAAACATGCGGAGGTGGTCGCGATACACAAACCAGGGAAAGACCCTCTATTCCCGCAGCACTACAGGCCGATTAGCCTCTTGCCAACTCTCAGCAAGATCTATGAGCGCCTCCTGCTAAGACCCATACAAGAACATATTACCAGAGAGCAAATTCTGCCGGATTTCCAATTTGGCTTCCGACAGAACCACTCTGCCCCACAACAGGTCATGAGAATGGTTGAAGCAGCAACAGAGGGCATCAACCACAGAGGCTACTGCGGGATAGTGCTACTGGACGTAGCCAAAGCCTTTGATTCAGTATGGCATAGAGGGCTACTCTACAAGTTGTACACACAAGGGTTTCCCGGGAGCATAGTTCAGCTGATCAAGAGCTACCTCACGAATAGGACTTTCTCCGTCAAAGTGGAAACTGCCACCTCCACCAGAAGGCGTATTCGTGCTGGGGTGCCACAGGGATCGGTCCTGGGGCCCGTATTGCACAGTTTGTACACAGCGGACACACCAACGGCCTTCCTGGTGCACACCGCACAGTACGCTGACGATACAGCCTTCTACACGAGAAACGCGAACAAGGACCTGGTCATCCGTAGGCTACAAAAGGTTTTAGATAACACAGAAACTTGGGCCCGTCGCTGGCACATCACCATTAACTCTGAGAAGACGCAGGCAATGCTGATTACCCGTAGGCTCGGAAGGCGCGATCCTCCTCAACGTCCCCCCCTCCACCTTCACCTAAATGGAACCCAACTCCCCTGGCGCAGAACCGCCAAGTATCTTGGCGTAACCTTGGACTCTCGTCTTACGTGGAAACCCCACATAGACGAGGTCCACAGGAAGGCCTGCGCCAGAATGTCCATCCTATATCCTATCCTGAACTCAACAAGCTCCCTTCCCTGCCCACTAGCATTAAATGTGTATCAGGCCCTGATCCGGCCAGTAATGGAGTATGCGTGCCCTGTCTGGGGATACGCGGCGAAGCAGCACCTGGACAAACTCCAGAGGCTGCAGAACCGCGCCCTCAGAAGAGCACTGCGCTTACCTCTTGGATTCCCTACAGACGACTTGCACGCCGCCGCCGAAATCCCACTCCTGAGAGAGCGTTTCCAGGATCTGGCAAGGGCCTTCTATGAGGGTTCTTCCAGATCCAGAAACGCACTCATCCACTCCCTAGGTCGGTATGACATGTCCCGCGATAAGCACAAGCGCCCTATGACGATCTTCGACGACTAAGTCGAAGAGAAAATCCCTACACCAAATCCATCATCCTGTTCCTTCCCATATAACAACAAACTTCTCGCCCACCTCAGGCAAGTACCAGACACACTCACAACAATCATCACAAATCACAGACACCAAAAACTACAGAAAAATCACACACACACTTTCACAGGGGAGTAAAAGCCTAAAGGCTACAGACTCCCCCTCACACTTCCCCAAAGAGGGGAAAGCAAAAGATGAGTGCATGGCATGGACGTCGAAATATCGTGTTTGGAAGACGCTGATATCTGGCAGAAAACCCGATTTCCACGAGATGTCATCAAATCGCCGGGAAAGTCTAAGAAATTACATCTTCTGAATAAGCTGCCACACCTCTGCAGAAGATCTACACATCCGTATCAAGTGTGTGACAACGAGGACACAGCGGCGAATCTGTCATTTTTATGGCATGTAGACGAAGATGTGTCATGTATTTTCCATTAACGACCAGATACCAGGTCGCACGAGCGCTCGCGTCGAGGAGGATGTGGTGTACAGAACGCCAAACCACTGGCCATGCGATCGTAGGATGTCGGCTTTCCACAATATTCCGAGTATGATTTCTCATCATTAGGCGGTAAACATCACGTGCGGTAGGGTTTCTGGTACTAGGCAAGTCGGCATGGACATAACTGTATTCGATGAAAAAGTCCTGACATGTGAGAGGGAGGAAGAAATATGGGCTACTGCAACAGGTGCCATTCGAGAGGGAGGGGCCAGTTCGTCAATCAGGCTTCCCGATAATCCGGTTCGTCGGCGGGTCCACGATTTAACCGTCGTACTTACATAAAGGGCACCTGCTCTCGCTTGGACGTTGACAAGGCTGCCATCTCAAGGAGGAAGTATCAGCGTGCCGTAGCGGACTTTGAAGGTAAGACCCGCGCTTACAAAGTAGCCTGAAGTCTGTGTGCCATTGTCTTTGGCATCGGTAAAATCTGTGCTAAATGGGGTAGTCGCGAGACTAGATGAGTGTTAACAAAATCCACCCTTTGTAACATGTCCAATGCTCTCAGGAGGTTGCCACGAACGTTCGTGTGGATAGCTTGAAGAAAGCGTTTATATTTGAATGAGATCGTGCACTGTATATCACGCGTGAAGCCGATCCCCAAACATCTGAGCTTGTCCACTTATAGCAATGGAGCCATACTCTCTGCTGGATGACCTCTACCGACGGACATAGCACTAGACTTCGTTAGGTTCACACGGCTGCCCACAGCATTCCCATACAGGTTGATCCTTGCCAGTGCCTCTCGTACTTCATCCTCCGATAGAACCAAAAACACCACGTCATCTGCATAGGCGGGGCAGATGAAAGCATTCCCCCCTCATTATTATCCCTGTGAGCCGGCCCCTCAATCCGTGTAACAGGGGCTCAAGGGCGATGGCGAAAAGCAGCATCGACAGCCGACGTTCTTGATGGACCGACCGCATGACGTTAATAGGGCCCGCCACACGGTCATTGACCAGCACTCGCGACGTGGCACCTCGGAGGAGTCGCGTGTGGTGAAAGGCCATCCGTCGGAGTACGCTTTCTAGAAAGGCATGACTCACTCTGTCAAAGGCGTGGTCGAAGTCCACTGTCACTAAGGCACCGCGAGGGTGGCAGGTCGTGGCCAGTGCTATGACGTCACGGTAATGGCTGATTGCCGCCTGAATGTTACTGTCACCATGAAAGCACGTTTGATCCAGAGAGATGACTTGAGGAATGACGTGCCAAAGGCGAGTGGCAAGAATCCGGGTAAAAATCTTGAAGTCACAATTTAACATGGTCAACGGCCGATAATGCCCAACTCCCCGACCTCCCGGCGGGTTGGGGACCGGGATAAGCAAGACTTCTACGAATTCGGATGGGAGGGGAAGGTCAGGGTTCATCAGTTCTTCATACATCGCAGTCCAGCGTGAGCCCATGATGCCGCGGAATGTGCGGTAAAACTCCAGCGGGAACTCATCTGGACCTGGGGCTTTATTCGCCGCATCCTTATGAAGAGCATTGGCGACGTCATCAGCCGTAATTGTCACTGTGAGAATCTCCGCAGCAGCCTCATCCATGGTACCCGTCAAGGAACACAGGACATCAGTCGTTACTGCTATGTTCTGGTCCTCTGCTGCGTAGAAATGGTTATAGTGATCCACAAAGGCTTTTACGTTGTCATTCTGGGACGACGACCATCTGGCATGACGAGGGCGTTGATCAGCTTTCTCCGACACCGCTGCTTCTCTCGGATAATATGATGGATGGAGGGGGGCTCTCGTAATACAGAATCGTGACATCTTGAGCATACTATTGTGCCTTCAAGGTGGTGACGCATAAGAGAAATTATCTTCGCCTTAATTCGTTAAATTTCAACCTGTCGTTGAACAGAGGGGGCATGGCTTGAGAGTTGTGAAGTAGTAGTCCATGGTATGTCGTTGCCACAGCATTTTGTCGCGACCGTAATTCATCATCGAACGACGTAAAGCTGGCTTGGTGCAGTCGAGCCACCACCGGAGTGTTGAAGAATACGCTGGAAGCCGACTCACACAGTTGTTCCACGTCGTTTCTACGACCTGCCTGCGTTCCGGATCCTTGAGATGGAGGACATTCAGCTTCCACAGGCCTCGACCGCGCCACACCTTCTGCCCCTGGAGTGAAACAGTGCAAATGTAGGCGATATCATGAGAAAAGGCGGTAGGCCATAACTCAGCGTCAACCCGTGGCAGTTACGATTCCTTGGGAAACGTAGACACGGTCAATACGACTTGCTGAGTGGCTGGTGACTTACGTGTATCCAGGCCGATCACCATGCAAGCGGAACCTAGTATCACTGAGGTTCAGTTCATGCACGAGAAGCTTGAGTTCCTGGCATGTGGTGAAATGGGGATGTTGGTCCTGGGACAACACACAACTGAAGTCGCCGCCAAGAATAATATGGTCGTATCGGCATGCAAACAGAGGAGCGACCTCTTCTGAATAGAATCGCAATTGTCCCATCGCTCGGCCATGCCCGAGGGAGTGTAGACATTGATGACTCGGACACCGTGGAAAGTCACAGCAAGACCCCTAGCCGATGGTAGGTAAATCACGTCGTCTGCCTCAATGCCATCCTTTAAAAGAATAGCTGTCCCACTGCCTTCGTCAGCACACGGTGTGAGGTAGGACACATAGCCATAGATATTAGGAAACTCCGCCAGGCTAACGTCCTGCAAAAGGGCAATATCGAGGTCCGACCCCCTCAACATTTCACGGAGCAACTGTAGTTTTACAGGGGGGCCAGTGGTGTTGACATTGATGGAGCCAATCCGGTAAGCTTGTCGTGGAATTGGGACTACTGGGACGCTCATGGAGGCACGAAGAGCAGCAGCGAACAGGAATGTTGTCTCAGTAGGCTGCACATCCCCATCCAGCAACCCTGCCGATTAGCAGTCGTGGGCTGGAGCAGCAGCATTCGCTGCTATCTCAACGATGGGTGTTTGGTCCTCTACATCGTCAGACCACGCAAAGATGCATGGATGGTGTGCGTCCGGTGGATACCTGTGGAGTCCGAAGGCGGCGTCACGTCAGCGGTGGAAGAGTGGTGCTGGCTCAGCTGCTGTTCAATGTCCATAGGTACAGCGTCTGGTGAATGCAAAGATGGTTGTACCTCCGACGGGGTGCAGACAGGTGCTTCCACCAGGGAATCGTCCATCGGGGCAACATCTTGATAGGTGTGTTCCTCGTCGCCTTGAGACTGCGTCCTGCAGGTGTCAGACGGGGCGACCCGCCGTTTCCGACGCCTTTTCGGCGACCGTTGCTTGCGCACGTATCTTCAGTGTCCGAAGACGCCTGGGGATCCAGATGTTCTGGCATAAAAGCGTCGGTAGGCACAACCATGGAGTCAAGGGCCGTCCCCTGTCCTAGAATTGCTCACCAATGCAGATGTCGGGAGGAGGAGGCAAAGGCGTCGGTCCTTCCGCAACAGCCTGAGGCATTACCGGAGACGACGATGTGGCAGTTGTAGGAGCCAGTAGTGATCGCGGTCAGGGGTCGTTATGGAGAACTTCGACAAACGTTAGCGGTAGCGTCGTCGAAGCGGTCGCGGTCGGCAGGTCCCCAGGCGGTAACTGTGTGATTCTGCGTTGCAGAGAGCTGGAACGGATGTGTCCTTCTTTGCCACATCCCGAGCATGTCTTCTGCTGGCCATCATAAATAATAATTAAGTAGGACGGCACATGTTTGGTTAGCTCTATGCGGATCGCCGGCCGCGGTGGTCTAGCGGTTCTAGGCGCGCAGTCCGGAACCGCGCGACTGCTACGGTCGCAGGTTCGAATCCTGCCTCGGGCATGGATGTGTGTGATGTCCTTAGGTTAGTTAGGTTTAAGTAGTTCTAAGTTCTAGGGGACTGATGACCTCAGATGTTAAGTCCAGTGCTCAGAGCCATTTTTTTTCTATGCGGATCTGTCGTACTCCATTGAGAACCGCGTTATGTAATGAACTGAACCCACTTTTCAGCTGTATGACTAATCACCTTGCCATATGGTCGGAATGCAGATACCACAACCTCTGAAGGCACCTCGAAAGGGAGTTCAAATACGCGTATCGCCCGCAGTCCAAGTCCCACATGTTCCACAGTTACGTCACCGATGTGTCCTTCAGAGTGACCGAACTTAAGACCACTTCGAGTTGCACATAGAATTTTGTCACATATGCCTTCGTTAAACAATTTCACGTATACCACACTGCTCACTGTAGACAGGTGGATGCCAACAAGGTCATTGCAATCAATCTTGACTTCATCTCTGATAAACTGTTCGATTTGCAGTGCTTTTGGTCGGGCATATTCAGGTGCAAAGCTCATAAAAAAAAAAAAAAATGGTTCAAATGGCTCTGAGCACTATGGGACTTAACATCTATGGTCATCAGTCCCCTAGAACTTAGAACTACTTAAACCTAACTAACCTAAGGACATCACACACATCCATGCCCGAGGCAGGATTCGAACCTGCGACCGTAGCAGTCGCGCGGCTCCGGACTGAGCGCCTAGAACCGCTAGACCACCGCGGCCGGCCTGCAAAGCTCATCTTCAGTGTCGATTTTCTATGGGCATTATCCATTCTCTGTCGAAAGAAATATAGCGCGCTAAGACGGCAGAATCACGTAAACAACTCCGCGAGCGCGCTGCGTGGCGAGGACGTAAACAAGACGCCCCTGCCGCTAGCGTGCCGAAAGGCGACTGTGCCACTGAGCTATCCAAGCACGACTCACAACCCGTCGTCACAGCTTCATTTCTGCCAGTACCTCATCTCCTATCTTCCAAACTTCACAGAAACTCTTCTGCGAACCCTGGAAGAAAAGATATTGCGGAGACATGGCTTAGCCACAGCTGGGGGCATGTTGCCAGAATGAGATTTTCAGTCTGCAGCGGAATGTGCACTGATATGAAACTTCCTGGCAGATAAAAACCGTGTCCCGGAACAAAACTCGAACTCGGGACCTTTGCCTTTCGCGTGCAAGTGCTCTACCATTTTTTTTTCTTTAATCTCATTTTGTTCGTTTTCGTTCGTTGTATCTGCTCTAGGCGGACGTCGAAAGACACCCGTTTCAGTTCTTCGTTGATCCATTAACTCAGTTTTTTTTATTACATAGGGCAGCTGGCCCTCTGACCGAACACGCTGAGCTACCGTGCCGGCTGTACCATCTGAGCTATCAAAGCACGACTCACTACCCGTCCTCACAGCTTCAGTTCTGTCACTGCCTCGTCTCCCATCTTCCAAACTTCACAGAAGCTCTTCTGCGAACCCTGTAGAGCTAGCACTCCGGAAGAAAGTATTGCGGAGACATGGCTTAGCCAGTGCCTGAAGAATGTTTCCAGAATGAGATTTTCACTCTGCAGTGGAGTGTGTGCTGATATGAAACTTCAGAGTGGAAATCTCATTATGGAAGAAACATCCTCCAGGCATTGGCTAAGCCATGTCTCCGCAGTATTTTCTTCCGGGGTACTAGTCCTGCAGGGTTCGCAGAAGAGTTTCTGTGAAGTTTGAAAGGTAGGAGACGAGGTACTGGCAGAAGTGAAGCTGTGAGGATGGGTCGTGAGTCGTGCTTGGGCAGCTCATTCTTCCTCCTTTAAAACCATAGACACTTGATGCAGACTTGTTTTACTGGCGTCCCAATAGGCGGTGCGAATTTGACTTGCAGTTTTCATAGATTATCGTGGCTCAGAGAGTTTGAAATATGCTGGCAGTGGGTTATGAGGTGAGAACGAGCAGGAGGGTCTCACGCAAGGGTATCACGCATAGGTTTCCGCGCAAAACTGTTCCGTCGGCCATTGATTCTGTTTGTGCCGAGATCGAATTTTCACTTCTTTGGGTAGCGCCAATCACACTGGTGTATCGACGGTGTCCTCCTACGGCCTTCACTGGATCGTGTTGTACGATTGCATTTACTTCAACGATGGATATTTTGATTTTCAATTAGGTGGCAGTCCCTGCGTTGGCGATAAAGTGTACGACTGGGAGCTTTACTTGCTGTGGATTACCAAGACTATAAGCCGTGCAGCACTTTCGAATTCAGTGGGTTTACTAGTGAAACTTAACAATCGCCTCGTGTGTATGGCAGTATGCTGTTTGAGTTTCAGTGTTTAATGAAGTTCTTTACTGAGTTTTATTAACTTGGTTATGAGCTGTGTGGCATAATCCCTGTTCACTGAGTGAGGTTTTTTTTGCGTTTTGTAAGGTTTGTAATTTTACCTTTTCATTATTTGAAGGGGGATTCCTTGTCTTAATAGATGTGTTTTCAAACTAGGTTCAAATGGCTCTGAGCACTATGGGACTTAACATCTGAGGTCATCAGTCCCCTAGAAAAAAATGGTTCAAATGGCTCTGAGCACTATGCGACTTAACTTCTGAGGTCATCAGTCGCCTATAACTTAGAACTAATTAAACCTAACTAACCTAAGGACATCACACACATCCATGCCCGAGGCAGGATTCGAGCATGCGACCGTAGCGGTAACTCGGTTCCAGACTGTAGCGCCTAGAACCGCAAGGCCACTCCGGCCGGCAGTCCCCTAGAACTTAGAACTATTTAAACCTAACTAACCTAAGGACATCACACACATCCATGCCCGAGGCAGGATTCGAACCTGCGACTGTAGCAGCAGCGCGGTTCTCACTGAAGCGCCTAGAACCGCTCGGCCACAGCGGCCGGCTTGAAACTAGGCTCTTCTTGTTTATCAAGCCTGAGGAATGATTCAAGGAAACACTATTGGATGCTTAGTCACTAAGTATTCCCTTGTAGGGGTAAGCTTAACCATTTATTTGTTATATCTGTTTGATTCAAGTAGACACCTGGCCGTGAAATGTTTGTATTAAGTTTACCTAATTTGTTTGAGGAGACGTAAATAATTATATTTTTATATTCCCTTCCCAGTGACGTAAGATCTGTTCCTTTACGCAGTTTTTTGGGAGTAATATTTGCTACTTATTTTGTTATGGATTTTTTGGGCTTTTGGCCGTGATCTCTTAAGAAGGTGGCGATTGCTGTTCGCGTAATTCGTATTTTTGTAGCCTCTATCTCGCCTATGTGGCGTGTTTTAGCATCGCCTCTTAGCCTTGCAAAGTGCGAGCCCGACATTTCGGCGGCTTCCGGTCGCGAGGTCCTGTTGCTGTTGCGACCCTGTACGTGCCTCCCGGCTGTGTTTGAGGCGTGTCCGCCGCTATAGCGGTGCTGTTCACCTTAGCGGCTTGCCTTCTTTAAGTCTCTCCTTTCCGTTTTTGTGGCTCTGATTTACTTGCTGTAGCTTGAAAATATTCTGCGTAAAGGCCTATACGTGGGCGATGTTCTAATTAAATTTTGAGGTAGCTCCTATGCCTGTTCAAATATTTGCTTATATACTTGGTGTGCTGAGGAAAATTTTAATGTAATTTCCTTTCCGGATGCCATTTCCTTAGATTTCTATTTTTAATTATAGCTCGCTATTCTTTGTTTGAGCTCAGTTTGTCATTGTATCCGTTCTATGCATGTAAGAAAATACATCTGCCATGATTGCATGTTTATTGTAAATGACCATTTCTTAACTTAATAACTGTGACTGTTGATGAAAATGGTGCATGAGTTTTCTCTTGCTTAGTTATTGTTTAACAAGGTTTTATTATGATTCATTTTTTATTTGTTGTTGGCAGATTCCTTGGGGTATCAAGAATTGAAAGTTTAGTCATGTCAATCTGTGGTTAAAATTTCAAAGGCTTATTTCCATCTAATAACCTCTTGTGTTCAGAGATATTTGGTGATTACTGTATTTCATTTTGTGCTATCACCTGCATTATAAATAAGTGTGATCATTCAAAGGGCAAATGATGCAGGAATTGTGGACCCACCCTTCCATGTAATTCTTTACCTAACTCAACCTGTATCTTCAGGTTACAGAGTGTACTTCGTGTTAAATGGAGTAGAATAAGTGCTCCTCAACTTGACGAAGTACAACTCAGGCTGATTAGTTCTTTCGTACAACCTCTTCCTCATTTTCTACGCTATAAAACTTGTACGTGAAGGTGTGTCCGTTTGCGCAACAGGCGAAGCACATTGTTCTTAATGTGTGTATATTGGTTCACTTGTGGCGTGTTGGTCCGAACGTCGGGTTTGATAGTGCAATGCTCCGACTGCCAAGAGCAATTGCAAATTGTCGTCGAGACATTGTAGGTTTCAAAAGAGAGTTCTATGAACTGGAACCGTAGACCGGGTTCTCGCTCGAGGCGTGTGGCGACGAATTTTCCATGCGGCGCAGAAGACGCGATGGAGCTTGTTAGTGCATTGTCCGCCAGCTGCATATTACTCGAACTGCCCGGAGCGCCCGAAATTTAACAGACATCGTGGGGCGGTAGTAGAATCCTCTGATGTGCACAACAACTGCCCTGAAGAGGGGCCGCCCACAGCAGCCTCACTTGTGTGTGTTTGTCGTCTGCCATGGTGCACATCGGGATTACCACGTGTGGGAACGTCGAGCCACAATTAAATAACACAAAACACTATTACATTATGGATGGAACGCATACAACACACAAAAGCACACGTTACGCGAGTTAAGTACATGAAGACAAAGCGGGAAACGTAAGTAAGTAAGTATACAGGGTGGTCCATTGATAGTCACCGGGCCAAATATCTCACGAAATAAGCATCAAACGAAAAAACTACTAAGAACGAAATTCGTCTAGCTTGAAGGGGGAAACCAGATGGCGCTATGCTTGGCCCGCTAGATGGCGCTGCCATAGGTCAAACGGATATCAACTGCGTTTTTTTAAAAATAGGAACCCCCATTTTTATTACATATTCGTGTAGTACGTAAAGAAATATGAATGTTTTAGTTGGACCACTTTTTTCGCTTTCTGATAGATGGCGCTGTAATAGTCACAAACGTAGAAGTACGTGGTATCACGTAACATTCCGCCAGTGCGGACGGTATTTGCTTCGTGACACATTACCCGTGTTAAAATGGACCGTTTACCAATTGCGGGAAAGGTCGATATCGTGTTGAAGTATGGCTATTGTGATCAAAATGCCCAACGGGCGTGTGCGATATATGCTGCTCGGTATCCTGGACGACATAATCCAAGTGTCCGGACCGTTCGCCGGATAGTTACGTTATTTAAGGAAACAGGAAGCGTTCAGCCACATGTGAAACGTCAACAACGATTTGCAACAAATGATGATGTCCAAGTAGGTATTTAGCTGCAGTCGCGGCCAATCCGCACATCAGTAGCAGACAAATTGTGCGAGAATCGGGAATCTCAAAAACATCGGTGTTGAGAAAGCTACATCAACATCGATTGCACCCGTACCATATTTCTGTGCACGAGGAATTGCATGGCGACGACTTTGAACGTCGTGTACAGCTCTGCCACTGGGCACAAGAGAAATTACGGAACGATGACAGATTTTTCGCACGCGCTCTATTTAGCGACGAAGCATCATTCACCAACAGCGGAAACGTAAACCGGCATAATATGCACTATTGGGCAACGGAAAATCCGCGAAGGCTGCGACAAGTGCAACATCAGCGACCTTGGCGGGTAAATGTATGGTGCGGCATTATGTGAGGAAGGATAATTGGCCCCCATTTTATCGATGGAAATCTAAATGGTGCACTGTATGCTGATTTCCTACGTAATGTTCTACCGATGTTACTACCAGATGTTTCACTGCATGACAGAATGGCGATGTACTTCCAACATGATGGATGTCCGGCACATAGCTCGCGTGCGGTTGAAGTGGTATTGAATAGCATATTTCAAAACAGGTGGGTTGGTCGTCGAAGCACCATACCATGGCCCGCACGTTCACCGGATTTGACGTCCCCGGATTTCTTTCTGTGGAGAAAGTTGAAGGATATTTTCTATCGTGATCCACCGACAAAGCCTGACAACATGCGTCAGCGCATTGTCAATGCATGTGCGAACATTTCGGAAGGCGAATTACTCGCTGTTGAGAGAAATGTCGTTACACGTATTGCCAAATGCATTGAGGTTGACGGACATCATTTTGAGCATTTATTGCATTAATGTGGTATTTACAGGTAATCACGCTGTAACAGCGTACGTTCTCAGAAATTATAAGTTCACAAAGGTACATGTATCACTTTGGAACAACCGAAATAAAATGTTCAAACGTACCTACGATCTGTATTTTAATTTAAAATCTCTATCTGTTACCAACTGTTCGTCTAAAATTGTGAGCCATATGTTTGTGACAATTACAGCGCCATCTATCACAATGCGAAAAAAATGCTCCCACTAAAACATTCATATTTCTTTACGTACTACACGAATATGTAATAAAAATGGGGGTTCCTATTTTAAAAAAAACGCAGTTGATATCTATGGCAGCGCCATCTAGCGGGCCAACCATAGTGCCATCTGGTTTCCCCCCGCAAGTTAAACAAGTTCCTTTCTTTGTAGTTTTTTCGTTTGACGCTTATTTCGTGAGATATTTGGCCCGGTCACGATCAATGGACCACCCTGTATAAGTCAAAGCAAGACAGTCCACACTGTTTGTCTTAATGACCGACTATTTGCGTCGCCCTAAGTGCTTTCCCTGTCAAACTCTACCTTAATTGGAGGCTTTTAAAACTGAATCGTTACTTGAAAAGCCGAAATTCGTGATATGAATACAGGCTAGCCTTTTTCTTTTACAGTTGATATTTCTGACACCATTTAGAACTTTTCTCCAACAAGATACCGGAAACATTGATAGAACTTAGGAATTATTATGAGTGGTTTATGCTTTCGCATTGGTTCAACATCGTATCAATGGATTTAAATATTTCTTCTTGCTCTGGTCCTCGTCGTCGGTTGATACCCGTATTCGAGTTTTAATTTTTATCTTTCATTTCTGTTACTGCTTCGCACTTCAGGTATGCAGATGCATTTGATGGCTTAGAAGACCAATCATGGCACGAAAGATTCAGCGTCATAGGTTACACATAAGAGAAGGTGGAGGGCGTTGCTGAACCTGCCGAAGTTGGTATCTCTGACGTTTTTCATTTTCCTGCCTCCGACGTTTCTGCTCAAACTGTTAGACAGCACCTGAAGTAGTAGTGCGCCAGCGATTAGGATCTTCTGTGCGGGGATTCTTCTTGAATTGGTACTTATAGCGCTTCAGAGGAATACCACTGGGGCCTCTTCCTGTGCTCACTTAACCGCACAAAGTTTGTTGAAGAAGTCTGTTGTTTAGCATCCTCTGTACATGTCCAGTCCACATAAGTTGGGACCAATAACGGTGTCTTCTATACTATACATCTTGGTCTTCTCAAGAAAAGTGGTGTTTGTCACGTAGTTATTCTATTTGACGTTCATAATGTTCTATTTTCCGAAGTACACGACGATATAGTGTCCAGGTTTTGCAACCACAGAAGCAACGCCACCAGTTTAGTTCATAGGATTCGCATCTTTATTCACGAAGACCCGCTGTAGGAGACGTCCAGAAGCAACAGGGGTAGCATGAATATTGTCCTCCACGTTCTTTTCCAATGAACAGTTAGTTGGTAATATAGTTCCTAGACAGAGGTAGTGATCTACTTGTTCCAAATCTGCACTGAAAATAGAGGTATTGGAATCTGGGAAGGCTGCTCCGGGAGCTGGCTGTCCGAGTACCCTTGTTTCTTGGATGTTGGTGGTGAGGCCAAACCGTTTGTATGCGGTACTGAAACAGTTTACGGGCAGGTGAAGCTCTGCGGGTGTGTGAGCTGAAGAAGAATTGTCGTCGGGGTACCACAGTTCAGATACCTAAGTGAGACTTGTGAACCACTTAGAAAGCATTCTGGACTGATTAGATGACCCTCCGCCAAATCTGCACGTCAGATCTGTCCTTGCATTGTTTACAGAGATGCCTCATAAATCATAGTTGCTAGATGCAGAGCAAACAACGTTGGCGCGAGGACATATCCTTGTTTGGGCCCATCAGTAGTAGGGAATTCGTCAGATCTTTCATTCTGGTATAGTACTTACCAAGACATGTCATCATGGAAGTGTCAGTCGAACATAGTGTTCAGGGCACATAGCTTGACGGGGCACTGTATCGAAACCCTTTTCTACGTCATAGAACACAAAGAGTAAAGGCGTGTGTTGTTCCCTGCACTTCTCCTGAAATTGTCGTACACAGAAGATCATATCAATCGTTCTCCTGGTGGGGAGAAATCCGCCCTGAGATTCAAGAAGTACAGTCTCGGAAAGAGTCTGGTGGCGATTGAGCAGAATTCTAGCTAGAATTTTACCAGCCATGGAGAGCAGGAATATACCACGCTAATTACCACATATGCTTCGGTCGCCTTTTTAAAAGATGATGACAGCTGCGGAGTTCTTCATGTCAGCTGGCACCTTGCAGGTTTCCCACATAGGAAGAAACAGGAAGAAGAGTCTGGTTTTAAGAGGCAACCCACCACTCTGAATGATCTTGAGGGGGATGTTATCAGATCTCGGTGCCTTTCTAGGTTTCATACTATCTAGAGCCTTGCTGAATTCATGAAATATCAGTCAGACTGCTATCGAAACTTTGTTGGACGTGGAACATGTTTAAGAAAGTCGTCACCTGTAGCAGTGGATCTACAGTTTAAGAGTGAGTTGAAATGCTCTTTCCGGCGATTCAGTATGTCCTGACTGTCAGTAAGGATAGAGTGAGCTAAAGTGCTTTCCCTCAATTCAAGACGTCCTGACCGTCAGTGAGCCTGGTCGTTCTATCGGCGACTGTTAGAGTTCTTAATCAGGAATGAACATGTCCATTTATTTCTTTCATTCCAACGTAAACACTCCACGAGTACCGACCGAGCGAGGTGGCGCAGTGGTTAGACACTGGACTCGCATTCGGGAGGACGACGGTTCAATCCCGCGTCCGACCATCCTGATTTAGGTTTTCCGTGATTTCCCTAAATCGCTCCAGGCAAGTGCCGGGATGGTTTCTTTGAAAGGGCACGGGCGACTTCCTTCCCCGTCCTTCCATAACCCAATGAGACCGATGACCTCGCTGTCTGGTCTCCTTCCCCAAACAACCAAACCAACTATATGAGTACCTGGCATCTGACAGGTTGGTGTTCCTTACTTTTGTTTGCCATCAGTTGTTCCTGATTATTCTTATTTGTTTGACATTTTTGCTTTATCCCTTGAAAGCGTGTTTTTCTTCTTTGGAGTCTGGACCTCGAGCAAGGTTAGGCATCCCTCTTAACACTTACGAGATTCTTAATCATTTCATTATTGTCATCAAACCAGCCATTAGTTTTCTTTAAGTCGAAACCAGCGAGCTCCTCAGCAGTCTTTTTGATGTTTTTTTAAAATGGTCGGTTCCTGTTTAACATATGTTGCGTCAACTCGATCTAAAAGTATGTATTTCAAGAGAGAGCGAAAGGTTTCATTCTGCAAGCTGTTGAATTTTCTGCTGGTATGATCTGAGGAGCAGGATTGTGGTTTACGATGGATGAGGATCCTCATATGGCTGAACAGCAGTCTGTGACCAGTCTAGCAATCGTAAATATTTCTAGCCGGTTTTGTGATGAGGACTTGTTTCTTGTCACGCTGCAGTGTGATGAAATAGCCAATGAGATGCCTGGGTTTGGAGCGCAGAATCATCCATGTAGTCTTATAACGATTATGTAAGCGAAATTGTGTGTTGCTGATACACTGAGAAGACATAGGATAGTGATACGCTCATATACAAATGGCGGTAGTGTCGCGTACACAAGGTATAAAAGGACAGTGCATTGGCAGAGCTGTCATATGCAGTCCGGTGCTTCATGTGAAAAGCTTCCGGCCGTGATTGTGGCCTCACCACGGGACTTAACAGACACTGGACGCAGGATGGTAGTTGGAGATAGGCACATGGGACATTCCGTTTTGGAAATCGTTAGGGATGAGCCGTGCCGGCTCGTATCGATTGATCGATCGGGTCGGCATGGTGTGGTCTTTGGGTTCGGCCGTCTGACGTGGCTTCTGGCCGCTACGGGCGTGTGGCGCTGGAGAGGGTCAGCCGGGGAGCCGCGCGGCGCTGGGGAATCAGGGGGAGCGTGGTTGAGCAGGCCGGGGCGCGACGCAGAGGCTGCGGTGTGTCTGACACGTTTGCAAGACCGAACCTGGCCTGTAGTGTGGGAACTGGACTCGGCCACACTAACCGAATCGAGTCGTGCGGCCCTGATTTGGATCTGTAAAGGATTTCATAAAATATTTGGTGAGAATTGCTTGTCATGGTTTTGGTGCGCATCTTATACTGATCCTTGCTTCCCAAGTATCGGCACCATGACTGGAAACTGTTGTCTTGCCAACCAAAAGGTCCCCTCTATTTAGTGCTGTTTAAGTAAACACGTGTTATTGTGTTTGGTTAAAGGTCTATCTGGATTTTGTGACGTGATACAGTCCGAGTAAGCGAGGTGTTCAAAAATGGTTCAAATGGCTCTGAGCACTATGGGACTTAACTTCTGTGGTCATCAGTCCCCTAGAACTTAGAACTACTTAAACCTAACTAACCTAAGGATATCACACACATCCATGCCCGAGGCAGGATTCGAACCTGCGACCGTAGCAGTCGCGCGGTTCCGGACTCAGCGCCTGAACCGCTAGACCACCGCGACCGGCAAGCGAGGTGTATTAATTGGTACTATTGCTGTTCGGAGTGACGGACGGCATAAGCCAGTATGGTGAAACTGTAATATTTTTCCTGGTACACTGAGCTATGTATACGTTGTTGTAGTTGGTTCAAAGCACAGGCTTAACATTGAATCTGTACGTTCTGTGTTATCTAATTGCATTACTTGTTCACTCGTAAACAGTGAGATGGTAGCCTTACTTGACTGTTTAAGTTTATCAGTATCCTGTTAAGCGGTATTTAAATGAGCTCCCCAGTTTCAGTGAGAATATCTTAACCTACTGGTGCAGTTTAAATTTCTAAGCTGACTTGGTATTATGCTATTCGCCCTCGTCCTTTAAGGTTACGTCAAGGGCATTAGTTATTGATTCACTCATGCCTATTTTATTTCAATGTTCGTGAAATAGGCTATTATTTTATACATCGTAGTTATTTTACGTTTGAGGAATTAATGTTTGCCGCTTCTCCCCCCCCCCCCTTCCCACCCCATTTCTCTGAAACTGTGTAGTACCACGGGCCCTATGACCTTTTTTCCAGTGTGTTATAGTGTACTGTGTGCGGCGCCCGCTTGCTGTGGGTTCTGGCTCTGGCCGCCTCTGGTCTGGGTCCAGTGCCGCCCCCACCCCTTTCTGCTACTTGAATTAGCCCGTGCCTATGTGACGTCACCTGTTTTGAAAATCTGTCACGAAGGGGTGTATCTTTTAGTATTTTATTTTAAAAAATTTTGTGATATCCATGATTGGTTAAACTTTATCTCATTATTGTAGTCTCCTTTTGCGAGCTTTACTGTGTACAGAATTTAATTAACTTGCGAATCACTTAATGCCTGTTTAAAGATTAATGTTGTTGTTTGAATAGGGCGCTTGCCCGTGCTTGTTAGCATTCTTTGCTAACTTACCTTATCATAAAAATTTTGAAGATAAAATTTTATTTCCTGAAGAAAAGTTTAATAAAAGTGTTGTTGTTATAAACTGTGAAAGTTGCTTATGTGGCCTGGCCCTCCCGCTCAACAGCAATTGCCTGATTAGGGTGGATTGACCACCACAAGGGAATTCACACATTCTCAAGAGTGTACCGAGAATACCAAATTTGAGGCATTACCTCCCACCACTGAAAACGGCCGACGGCATTCACTCAACGAACGAGAGAAGCGGCGTTCTCATAGAGTTGTCAGTGCCAAAAGACAAGCAACACTGCGCGAAATAACTCAGAAATCGATGTGGGGCGTAAGACGAACGCGTCTGTTACGACAGTGCGACGAAATTTGGCAACGACCGACGAGAGTGCCACTGCTAACAGCACGACACCGCCTGCAGCGCCTCTCCTGGGCTCGTGACCATATCGGTTGGACCCTAAACGACTGGAGAACCGTGACCTGGTCAGATGAGTCCCGATTTCAGTTGGTAAGAACTGGTGGTAGCGTTCGAGAGTGGCGCAGACCCCACAAAGACATGGATACGGGTTGTCAACGTGGCTCTGTGCAAGCTAGTGGCGGCTCCATAATGATGTGGGCTGCGTTTCCATGGAATGAGCTGGATCCTCTGGTCCATGTTCGGTTACCTGGAGACCATTTGCAGACATTCATGGAATTCGTTCCCAAACAACGATTGAATTATGATGGATGGCAATGCTCCGTCTCTTTGGGCCAAAATTGTTAGCGATTGGTTTGAAGAACTTTCTCGGCAATTCGAGCGAATGATTTGGTCACACACATCGTCCCACATGAATCGCGTGGAACATTTATGCGATATAATCGAGAGGTCAGTTCGTGGACAAAATCCTGCACCGGCATCACTTTCGCAGTTATGGCGGGTAGCAGAGGAAGTACGACTCAGTACTTGTTGAGGGGACTTCCAGCGGCTTGGTGAGTCCATGCCACGTCGAGTTGTTGCACTAGTGTGGAAGAAAGGAGATCCGACACGATATTAGGTGTCCCATGACTTTTGTCAGCGTAAAAAGCTCATGCTCAGCACAGAGGTTGTTGGTTGGTTTGGGGAAGGAGACCAGACAGCGCGGTCATCGGTCTCATCGGATTAGGGAAGTATGGGGAAGGTAGTCGGCCGTGCCCTTTCAGAGGAACCATCCCGGCATTTGCCTGGAGTGATTTAGGGAAATCACGGAAAACCTAAATCAGGATGGCCGGACGCGGGATTGAACCGTCGTCCTTCCGAATGCGAGTCCAGTGTCTAACCACTGCGCCACCTCGCTCGGTCTCAGCACAGAGACCCAGATGCAGCACACCATTGCAGTGCAATTTTCAACAACTTGATTATTAATGATGTTTCACCAAAAACGATTATCTGTTCCCACTATACCACTGAAGTCGCCAAGTAACAACAATTATCTTCAGTAGGTATCATGACGAGAACATCACTCAGTTGATGGTAGAACTCATTATTATGCTCGCTGTCTAAAGTGGGAGCATAGGCAGAGACGAGGGTGAAGAAGCTATCTCCAGCGAGGGGGATTAGCAGAATTATAAATCTTTCATTGTCAGCAATAGGCGTTAATCGGTGTTGTTTCACTATTTTTGTTTTTGCTGCAAATCCTACACCATGGGTGCGTGGTTCTCCTGCATCCTATCCTTTCGTGAAATAGGTGTACCCAAACTAGCCTCACTGATGTGTTCTTCACCTCATAGTCTGGTTTCGCTTAAGTCAGCAACGCCTATATCAAATCCAGCTAGTTCGTGTGCGACGAGAGCTGTTCTTCTTTTGGTCAGTTACCATTTAAGTCCCGAAGAATCCTGATATTCCACTGTCTAATATCACAGTGTGTTGTTCTTTCTATGTTTTCGACCACAAATTAGGACTGACCGCCTGGGTACGTAATCCCAGACAGGTATAAGTGTTACTACCACTTTTTCTAAGGCGCTCCCCATTCAGGGTGGACGGTGCTTCCTAAATAGACCTGCCCAGTCGCAGGCGCAGGACCGGATGCCAGAATAGTCACACGCTTTCTCAGTAAGGCGGCCGTCACCTGCCACCAGCGTGCAAGTCCAGAGTAGTAGTTTGCAGCCTCACTCAAGCGTGCTACCGCCGTCCTTTTCCCAACGCCGCTAGACTTTCAGGAAAATGGCAGGAGAAATTGACATTCCTGTGACTTTGTTTATGGTGGATCTCAACCTGCGAGCAAATAGCAAAGTCACTACGATTCTGTAACCATTCATTACAGCACACGGGTATGAGGCATGTGATCTCAGACGCCAGAACTGCAACGAATAGTCGCGAGCTCAAGGACAGTGGAGCAGCGCCCTCACAACTAGTCTGTCTGGTGTGACTTCTTCCGTCTATGCGACAGTCGGGAATCTCAGGTGTGAGATGGTCTTCTGCCGTCCGCTTCGCCGTTGCGTCCTAGGGTGTCAGGGAAAAGGACTATGGAACGAGATCAGGCAAGAGATGTGGCACTGTGAGACGCAATTCGTCTGGTTCATCTCCTGAGACCTGTCCATCTTGACACACTCTCCCAGCAGCTACGCTACATCCGGCATAGCCGTCAGCTTCCCCATGAACAAACAAACCTCTCCGCCCGCACGGACACTGCTACGGTAAGGCAGTATCTATTTTACATTCGTCGATTTTTTTTGCTATATTTGTAGACCTAGAGAAAGCTTTTGACAATGTTGACTGGAATACTCTCTTTCAAATTCTAAAGGTGGTAGGGGTAAAATACAGGGAGCGAAAAGCTATTTACAATGTGTACAGAAACCAGATGGCAGTTATAAGAGTCGAGGGACATGAAAGGGAAGCAGTGGTTGGGAAGGGAGTGAGACAGGGTTGTAGCCTCTCCCCGATGTTATTCAATCTGTATGCTGAGCAAGCAGTAAAGGAAACAAAAAAAATTCGGAGTAGGTATTAAAATCCATGGAGAAGAAATAAAAACTTTGAGGTTCGCCGATGACATTGTAATTCTGTCAGAGACAGCAAAGGACTTGGAAGAGCAGTTGAATGGAATGGACAGTGTCTTGAAAGGAGGATATAAGATGAACAACAACAAAAGCAAAACGAGGATAATGGAATGTAGTCGAATTAAGTCGGGTGATGTTGAGGGAATTAGATTAGGAAATGAGACACTTAAAGTAGTAAAGGAGTTTTGCTATTTGGGAGCAAAATAACTGATGATGGTCGAAGTAGAGAGGATATAAAATGTAGACTGGCAATGGCAAGGAAATCGTTTCTGAAGAAGAGAAATTTGTTAACATCGAGTATAGATTTAAGTGTCAGGAAGTCATTTCTGAAAGTATTTGTATGGAGTGTAGCCATGTATGGAAGTGAAACATGGATGATAAATAGTTTGGACAAGAAGAGAATAGAAGCTTTTGAAATGTGGTGCTACAGAAGAATGCTGAAGATTAGATGGGTAGATCACATAACTAATGAGGAAGTATTGAATAGGATTGGGCAGAAGAGACGTTTGTGGTACAACTTGACCAGATGAAGGGATCGGTTGGTGGGACATGTTCTGAGGCATCAAGGGATCACCAATTTAATATTGGAGGGCAGCGTAGAGGGTAAAAATCGTAGAGGGAGACCAATAGATGAATACACTAAGCAGATTCAGAAGGATGTAGGATGCAGTAGGTTCTGGGAGATGAAGAAGCTTGCACAGGATAGAGTAGCATGGAGAGCTGCATCAAACCAGTCTCAGGACTGAAGACCACAACAACAACAACACAATATTTGCTGGCTCACTCATCCTCTTTCTTTACGTAGTTTCTCTGTACAAGCGTATACGCTCTTCCAGTGAGTTGTTCCTCTGTTTTCACCACGTTGCACATCTCATCGGTTCAGGTGATTTTCTCGGAGTGCGGATCAGTTCGATACCGCCGTTTCTAGAACATTCTCGAATGTTCTATAACATTAGAAGATATTAGTTAACATTCGAGAATATTCGTACAGTCTCAAAAACTTTATAGAACAATTATATTCATGCGAAAGAGAAGATTTTCGGGTGACCACCACCATTTCAAACAGCCATATCTTCACAGTCACAACAGCTTCCACCACACAACCACTATAGTGCACAACGAGGGACCAAGGGTGGAAGAACCAGAAACAAAGCCAGTCACTGGATGCGGGTCGTTTTTAAGTCGAATATCTGGAGAAAAAAGAGGAAGTAATTACAATGTCAGATTTTGTCATTCTGCTACGGAAAACGTATTAGCACTAGTTCAGCTGTCGTAGAATGCACTTGTAAATGTTGTGTTATCACCAGGTAACCATTTTTCTAAATCTCGCATATATCTCTCCAGCTGACAGTTTTAATGTTATTTATGCGTTGCAGCGAGTGCTGTGCATTGCGTGATTCACGAGTTATGTAACTACTCTCTAGGGACCACTGCGTTAACTCTGGCCGCAGTTTATCATTTACATTGCACTCACAACAAGGACCAGTGTTTCTTTTCTCAGCCGTCCTGGTCTGAAGAGGGTGGCGTCTGAGACGAGTTGTGACGTCGACATGCAGCTTCCCTTCTTCGTCTCCACAGACATTCTACTCAGTAAAATTCCACGTCGTCTTCTGACAACAGCAACGACTGATCGCTTAATTTCACGGGCCCTTCAGATATAAAGTGGTGCTTGCTTATACGGAGTGTCAATGACTGTTGTAACCTTAACTTCAAATGAATCTCTGACAATACAATAAATTATGAAACTGATTAGCTAACAAGGACCGCCCAAGTCATTTCAGATGGTATCTAATCTACATGCGAAATTGTCTGCATGTATGGTTAGATTCTGCGTTAGGAAACGAGACACATCAGTCAATACCTTAGGACAAGTTAAAACTAAGGAAGTAACTACTTACATGCCAACTGTTTAAGCGTCAGAAAGATTAAGGTCACAAACACATCGATATATTTACGCGCTGAGAGAAAGAAATCATATCATCTGCAGCAGCATGGCAGCAACATTCCTAATTAGTTGATAGAAACAGTAATGATTATTAAAACCTTTCAAATGATGCAGTGAGTTCCTGTGTTGAATAGAAACACACACAGACATGAAATTTCGGAACTTGGCTGAAAACTATGATGAAGGAAAATTAAATAACTCATCTCACTGGCGCAAAATTTGTTCACTGTCCCTAGCTTCAAAAATATTTATTATACTTGCTCTCGAATCGTCATTTAATTATAGAAGACGTAAGTCGAATATTAAACTGCGTAACTTCTGACGAAGTCTTTCGTGGTTCCAAGCCATGTGCTGCCGTTTGTTAATTTTTTTTTACTGCATGTTGACGGAAAGAAAATGAGATAAATGCAAAATTAAACAGAGAATTCAAGTTCTGCAGGTACACCAGGCAGACGTCTTAGTAACTACTATGTCGTCCATCTATGTACCACATGAACAGACATGCTGTGCTGGTTGCCAGGAAATATAGTGCTTGAAATATAGTGTGGAGCCAACTACGTCAAATGGAAACAGCGTCTATGAAAGATACGTTAATCAGACGACATTCCCGAGAAATCTCATCTGAAATTAACCATCACAATTTACGGCTTGACACGAAATACTAATGTGCAGATACACTGTAACAATCCGTGGTATTTAGAATATATATTAAATAACAATTATAAAACTTTTTAATTGTAATTCTGAATTTACTGAAGTTCCTATCTGTTGAGAGAGCACTAACATGATCACTAGATACTTTTTTCCTGAAAGTTGCATTTTGACAACTAGGGCCTGCCATTTGATAAAGCTTACTCAGGTCGCAGTGTTCCACACAGTCCTCTTTGCTGGTACTCACGGCCCTCAACGTGCCAGTCATTTCAGACCACAGGCACTGTTACCCGCTTGGATGTGGGGCTGTGTGGAATTCTTTTGTCTACTCCATTACTGTTTGTTTTACCGGAAATCTGTGTACTTATATATACACGAAATTAGAAGTAGCAAATTGCAAACGTGTCTTAAACTTTAAGAAGATAGCAAAAAGAAGATAGGGAAGATCAGAAATAATTGTCCCTACCACTACATAACGCGAGTAAGAGGGCTTGCTGTTGTACTTCAAGTCCGGCATCGATAAGTGGTCATATCCTAGTTACTAATACCGAAATGAGCATTTCCCTTCGGTAAAACTCGAGGGTGTATGACAGGGATATAGTCTTTCTCCCCTACTGATAAGCGTATACGTCGAAGCAGTGATAGAAGTAAAAGAAGAGTTCAGGAGTGGAATTAAAATTCAAGGTGAAAGGACGTCAATGATAAGATCTACTGATGAAATTGCCATCCTGAATGAAAATGGAGAAGAATTACAAGATCTACTGAATGGAATGGTCTACTGAGTACAGGAAATGGATCGAGAGTAAATCGAAGAAAGACGAAAGTGATGAGAAGCAGCAGAAATGAGAACAGTGAGAAACTTAACATTAGGATTGATGGTCACAAAGATGTGAAGTAAAGTGTAAAAGAACCCACGATGGACGGAACAAGGAGGACATCAAAAGCAGACTAGCACTGGCGAAAAGGGCATCCTTGTTCAAGAGAAGTCTTCTAGTATCAAACACAGGCCCTAATTTGTGGAAGAAATTTCTAAGACTGTACGTTTGGTGCACAGCATTCTATCGCGTTGAAACATGGACTCTGGGAAAACCGGAACAGAAGAGAATCGAAGCATTTGAGATGTGGTGCTACAGACAAGTGTTGAAAATTAGATGCACTGATAAGGAATGAGGAGTTTCTGTTTAGAACAGGAGAGGAAAGAAAGGAATATATGTAAATCACTGACAAAAAGAAGGTACAGCGTGGTAGGGAATAACTTACATGGTATTAGAGAGAGCTGTAAAGGGTAAAAAAACTGTAGAGGAAGGCAGAGATTGGAACACATCCAGCAAATCATTGAGGAAATAGGCTGCAAGTACTACTCTGAGATGAAATGGTTGGTACAGGAGAGGAATTCGTGGCTGGTCGCATCACACGAGTCAGAAGAGGGTTGGGTTGTTTGGGGGAAAAGACCAAACTGCAGGGTCGTCGGTCTCATCGCGTTAGGGGAGGACGGGGAAGGAAGTCGGCCGTGCCCTTTCAAAGGAACCATACCGGCATTTGCCTGGAGCGCTTTAGGGAAATCACGGAAAACCTAAATCAAGATGGCCGGACGCGGAATTGAACCGTCGTCGTCCTACCGAAACGAGTCAGAAGACTGATGAAAAATAAGTAAATAAATTCGAGTAAATCGCCAGTTAGGTTCTATTCCTGTAATGTTAACAAGTGTTATATACACGGGAGTGCCAAAGAAACTGGTATAGGCATGCGTATTCAAATACAGAGATATGTAAACAGGCAGAATACGGCGCTGCAGTCGGTAACGCCAGTATAAGAGAACAAGTGTCTGGCGCAGTTGTTAGATCGGTTGCTGCTCCTACAATCAAGATTTAAGTGAGTTTGAACGTGGTGTTATAGTCGGCGCACGAAAGATGGGACACGGCATCTCCGAGGCAGCGATGAAGTGGGGATTTTCCCGTACGACCATTTCACGAGCGTACCGTGAATATCAAGAATCCGCTAAAACATCAAATCTCCGACATCGCTCCTGCAAGAATGGGACCAAAAACGATTGAAGAAAATCGTTCAGCGGGACGGACGTGCAATACTTCCGCAAACTGGTGCAGATATCAATGTAGGGCCATCAGAAAGTGACAGCGTGTGAACCACTCAACGAAACGTCATCGACATGGGCTTTCGGAGTCGAAGGCCCACTGTTGTATCCGTGATGACTGCACGGCACAAAGCTTTACCCCTCGCCTAGGCCCGTCAACACCGACAGTGGACTGTTGATGACTGGGAACAAGTTGCCTGGTCGGACGACTTTCGTTTCAAATTGTATCGAGCGGATGGAAATGTACGGGTATGGAGACAACCTCACGGATCCATGTACCCACCTTGTGAAGACTGTTCAAGCTGGTGGGGGCTTTGTAATGATATGGGGCGTGTGCAGTTAGGTTGCTATGGGTCCCGTGATACGTCTAGATACGACTGTGACGGGTGACACGTACGTAAGCATCCTGTAGGATGACATACATCCATTCATATCCATCGTGCATTCCGACGGACTTGGGAAATTCCAGCAGGACAGTGCGACACCCGACGCGTCCAGCGTTGCTACAGAGTGGCTCCAGGAACATGTGAGTTTAAACACTTCCGCTGGCCAACAAACCCCGCAGACACGAACATTATTGAGCATATGCCTTGCAACGTGCTGTTCCGAAGAGATCTGCACCAACTCGTACTCTCACGGATTTATGGACAGCTGTGCGGGATTCATGGTGTCAATTCCCTCCAGCACTACTTCAGACATTAGTCGAGTCCATGCCACGTCATGTTGTGGCACTTCTGCATGCTCGCGGGGGCACTAGACGATATTAGACAGGTGTACCTGTTTCTTTGGCTCTTCGGTGTATATCAGTTCATATTAGGTTACGAAACAAAGGTTGCATTTATGCTTCCACCTCTGTGCTCTTTGGCAAGGCCGGACGATGAAGAAACAAACCTGTGCCATCGCTGCTCTCAGCATTGCTCGCTACGATCCTCGCCAGGCGATGATATCAACCAGATTTGTGTTTCGCCCTGCGCTTATCTCTGTGTGTCCTGAAACTTAGGGCCGTGATTGGCTGCTTCGAGGTCACTCCAGCAGTGTCGTATTTGACTGCTATCTACGTGAGCAGCTGCACCGCAATTACTGCTCACGGCAACCAGCGAGCAACGAGTCTTCGGCACAAATGCAACAACGCTACCGGTTAGCAGCGAGATGCGATGTACCCTGCCTGACAGAGTTCCAGCCCAGGGCGAGAGCGAGTCTGTGCGTCCTTGTAGTAGCTGTAAAACTCAGTATTGACTCCAAGAGTGCACGGTGATACATTCTTACGCGCGCAGAATGGAACTTCACGAGCTTATAAAGTTCTCTTGCTCGCGATCAGTCATACGTCTTCATTGAAGCTATTTCGTTCATCAATGTGTACCTCACTGTTTTGCGTTACTACTCGTTTTATTTTTGTGTTGTCAATCTTAACCGCTGGGTATCTCTGTAGCGTACCTGTGAGCAATGTGTGTGCCATATTTTGTTCTGCAGTAGGAAATTTGGTCGGGTTGCACCAGTGTTCTAATTGTGTTTAGCATCCCACTGGTCTAGTTCTCCAACATTGTTGTTGTGTTGGCACACATCACCACTAACTAACAGGTCGTCGGCGTACTCGACGATCCACTAAAGACGGTTCGTCTCCATCAGTTAAATACCAGAGAGGATTGATTGTGATATCTCAGAAGATCGGTCCGGAGATGGAGCTTTGTGGATATCCCTTGGTAATCTTTTTGATTTCTTTGCAATTATTCTTTTGCCATTCTATCAGTCTTTTCCTACAATAGTCTCAGATACTACTGTACAGGGATTCAGGTACGTGTAGTTCTCGAAGTCGTGTACACATTGCTGGTCACCAACGATTGTCAAAGGTGGTAGCAATGGCCTACGAGAATCATAACTGTATTCTTCTGTGTTGTTTATTCTACTATTTGGAAAGCCTGAGGTATACTGTCATTAATACATTTTGACAGTCTAATCTCAAACTGGTGTTGATTAAGCCATAAATTTCTTTGTGAACCTGAAGATGGTTACAGTGAGTGTCTTCTCATGGACTTTAGCCAATGTGTGTAATAAGCAGCTTTGTCTGTGTGGTTTTGGTTCTGGAGGATCCCTACCTGCAGCTTCTTTAATCATTACTGTGTCAGGTGTCCTTGAAACCACGTGTACCCTTGTACCCTAGCCTGCCTCCGACGTCGATGACGGCCAGCATCTCAGCTTTCGGCAGTTTTTTGATGAGAAACGTATCGTGCGAGGTAGAGCGAATGCCTCGAAAGTGAACCGCAGTCAGAAAGTAATGTGATAAATTGCATTATACTGTTGAAAAGATATGAACTTACAGTAGCAAGTAAACGCAGGAGAGCTTCTGTAAAGTTTGGAAGGTACAAGACGAGGTACTGGCAGAAGTAAAGCTGTTAGGTCGGGGCGTGAGTCGTGCTTGGGTAACTCAGTTGGTAGAGCACTTGCCCGCGAAAGGCAAAGGTCCCGAGTTCGAGTCTCGGTCCGGCACACATTTTTAATCTGCCAGGAAGTTTCAAACACCAACGTGTCGGTCACCGTAGACACGTTGATGCTCAAGAATTGCTAGGGAGACATATTTGCTGCTATCAGATGGAACTCCCTAATTCTAGCTGAATCGGATAGAATTGTAATCCGCCAAATGTAACTTTCTTTACTTCTTGAAACGATACAATCATCAGACGTAAGTTGCTTCATTTTAGGAAAGACATATAGAACTGTGATCCGCCAAGTGGTTCAATTTATTTGTCACTTGACACGATATAAGTGATTTTAAAACGCTAGTTTTGATGTCAGTGTAAAGACCTTAACGCCATCCTATCCTCAGTCAAGTTGTGACGTCACTAACCACGTAAAACTCACGTGAATAAGAGTCCAACACTTATTCAAACGATTCAAATGGCTCTAAGGACTATGGGACAACATCTGAGGTCATCAGTCCCCTAGACGTAAAACTACTTAAACCTAACTAACCTAAGGACATCACACATCCATGCCCGAGGCAGGATTCGAACCTTCGACGTAGCAGCAGCGCGGTTCCGGACTGAAGCGCATAGAACCGCTTGGCCACAGCGGCCGGCCAACACTCATTCATTCAAATAACTACTGTTCAGTAAAATCCATAACAGTGAAGGAATTATTCCAATGATCTGAATATTAAACTAATTTTAACACATACCGGGTGATCAAAAAGTCAGAGTAAATTTGAAAACTGAGTAAATCACGGAATAATGTAGATAGAGAGGTATAAATTGACACACATGCTTAGAGTGACTTGGGGTTTTATTAGAACCAAAAAAATACAAAAGTTCAAAAAATGTCCGACAGATGGCGCTTCATCTGATCAGAATAGCAATAATTAGCATAACAAAGTAAGACAAAGCAAAGATGATGTTCTTTACAGGAAATGCTCAATATGTCCACCATCATTCCTCAACAGTAGCTGTAGTCGAGGAGTAATGTTGTGAACAGCACTGTAAAGCCTGTCCAGAGTTATGGTGAGGCATTGGTGTTGGATGTTGTCTGTCAGCATCCCTAGAGATGTCGGTCGATCACGATACACTTGCGACTTCGGGTAACCCCAAAGCCAATAATCGCACGGACAGAGGTCTGGGAACCTGGGAGGCCAAGCATGACGAAAGTGGCGGCTGAGCACACGGTCATCACCAAATGACGCGCGCAAGAGATCTTTCACGCTTCTAGCAATATGGGGTGTTTTATTTTCGGTTCTAATAAAACCCCATGTCATTCCAAGCATGTGTGTCAATTTTTATCTCTCTATCTACATTATTCCGCGGTTTATTAAGTTTTCAAATTTATACTGACTTTTTGATCAGCCGGTATATCCTGAACACTGACTTTCATTTCAGTGGGTACCGACGATACGATTTGCTTCGGAACACACATTTAACATATCTATCACAACAACTAATTTTGTATTACTGTAACTGCATTTACAGCACAACAGTTGAGATTTATGTTCGTTAAGTCTGATTATTCAATCAGACGCTAACTTCAAGACATATCCTTTGAAATGCACTTTGTGTAGTGTTTTATTAACAGTGGTAATATACTTGTATATAATTCGTCTACATTTACGTCATACTCCACAAGCCTCCTAATGGTGTGTGGCGGAGGGTACTTTCGGTACCACTATCTGATCCCTCCAGCCTTGTTCCTCTCGCGAATAGTGCGTGGGAAGAATAATTGTCGGTAAGTGTACTGGCTCTAATTTTTCAAATTTTCTCCTCATGGTCAATACGCGAGATATATGTGCGGGGAAGTGATACGTTGTCCGACTCCTCCTGAAAAAGTGCTACCCCGAAAGTTCAATAGTAAATCTCTCCGTGATGCACAACGCCTCTCTTGTAACGTCTGCCAGTGGTGTTTGTTTAGCATCTCCGTAACGCTCTCTCTCCAGCTAAACGATCCCTTGACGAAACGCACCGCTCTTCGTTGGATCTTCTCTATATCAGTCCTATCTGGTAGGGATCCCAGATAGATGAACAATACTCAAGAATCGGGGGAACAAGTGCCTTATAAGCCACTTCTTTTGTGGATGAGTTGCATTTCCTTAAGATTCTTCCGATGAATCCGAGTCTGGTGTCTGCTTTTCCCACTATCTGCTTTATATGGTCATTCCACTTAAGGTCGCTCTGGATAGTTACGCCTAGATATTTTATGTTAGACGCTGCCTCCAGATGTTTATCATCAATAGTGTAGCTGCTTTTTTTTCTTTTTTTCATCAGTCTACTGACTGGTTTGATGCGGCCCGCCACGAATTCCTTTCCTGTGCTAACCTCTTCATCTCAGAGTAGCACTTGCAACCTACGTCCTCAATTATTTGCTTGACGTATTCCAGTCTCTGTCTTCCTCTACAGTTTTTGCCCTCTACAGCTCCCTCTAGTACCAAGGAAGTCATTCCCTCATGTCTTAGCAGATGTCCTATCATCCTGTCCCCTTCTCCTAATCAGTGTTTTCCACATATTCCTTTCCTCTCCGATTCTGCGTACAACCTCCTCATTCCTTACCCTATCAGTCCACCTAATTTTCAACATTCGTCAATAGCACCACATCTCAAATGCTTCGATTCTCTTCTGTTCCGGTTTTCCCACAGTCCATGTTTCACTACCATACAATGCTGTACTCCAGACGTACATCCTCAGAAATTTCTTCCTCAAATGAAGGCCGGTATTTGATATTAGTAGACTTCTCTTGGCCAGAAATGCCTTTTTTGCCATAGCGAGTCTGCTTTTGATGTCCTCCTTGCTCCGTCCGTCATTGGTTATTTTACTGCCTAGGTAGCAGAATTCCTTAACTTCATTGTCTTCGTGACCATCAATCCTGATGTTAAGTTTCTCGCTGTTCTCATTTCTACTACTTCTCATTACCTTAGTCTTTCTCCGACTTACTGTCAAACCATACTGTGTACTCATTAGACTGTTCATTCCGTTCAGTAGATCATTTAATTCTTCTTCACTTTCACTCAGGATAGCAATGTCATCAGAGAATCGTATCATTGATATCCTTTCACCTTGTATTTTAATTCCACTCCTGAACCTTTCTTTTATTTCCATCATTTCTTCCTCGATGTACAGATTGAAGAGTAGGGGCGAAAGGCTACAGCCTTGTCTTACACCCTTCTTAATACGAGCACTTCGTTCTTGATCGTCCACTCTTATTATTACCTCTTGGTTGTTGTACATATTGTATATGACCCGTCTCTCCCTATAGCTTACCCCTACTTTTTTCAGAATCTCGAACAGCTTGCACCATTTTATATTGTCGAACGCTTTTTCCGGGTCGACAAATCCTATGAAAGTGTCTTGAGTTTTCTTTAGCCTTGCTTCCATTATTAGCCGTAACGTCAGAATTGCCTTTCTCGTCCCTTTACTTTTCCTAAAGCCAAACTGATCGTCACCTAGCGCATTCTCAATTTTCTTTTCCATTCTTCTGTAATTTTATTCTTGTAAGCAGCTTCGATGCATGAGTTGTTAAGCTGATTGTTCGATAATTCTCGCACTTGTCAGCTCTTGCCGTCTTCGGAATTGTGTGGATGATGCTTTTCCGAAAGTCAGATGGTATGTCGCCAGACTCATATATTCTACACACCAACGTGAATAGTCGTTTCGTTGCCACTTCCCCCAATGATTTTAGAAATTCTGATGGAATGTTATCTATCCCTTCTGCCTTATTTGACCGAAGTCCTTCAAAGCTCTTTTAAATTCCGATTCTAATACTGGATCCCCTATCTCTTCTAAATCGACTCCTGTTTCTTTTTCTATCACATCAGACAGATCTTCACCCTCATAGAGGCTTTCATTGTATTCTTTCCACCTATCTGCTCTCTCCTCTGCATTTAACAGTGGAATTCCCGTTGCACTCTTAATGTTACCACCGTTGCTTTTAATGTCACCAAAGGTTGTTTTGACTTTCCTGTATGCTGAGTCTGTCCTTCCGACTATCATATCTTTTTCGATGTCTTCACATTTTTCCTGCAGCCATTTCGTCTTAGCTTCCCTGCACTTCCTATTTATTTCATTCCTCAGCGACTTGTATTTCTGTATTCCTGATTTTCCCGGAACATGTTTGTACTTCCTCCTTTCATCAATCAAGTGAAGTATTTCTTCTGTTACCCATGGTTTCTTCGCAGCTACCTTCTTTGTACCTATGTTTTCCTTCCCAACTTCTGTGATGGCCGTTTTTAGAGATGTCCATTCCTCTTCAACTGTACTGCCTACTGCGCTTTTCCTTATTGCTGTATCTATAGCGTTAGAGAACTTCAAACGTATCTCGTCATTCCTTAGTACTTCCGTATCCCACTTCTTTGCGTATTGATTCTTCCTGACTAATGTCTTGAACTTCAGCCTACACTTCATCAGTACTATATTGTGTTCTGAGTCTATATCTGCTCCTGGGTACACCTTACAATCCAGTATCTGATTTCGGAATCTCTGTCTGACCATGATGTAATCTAATTGCAATCTTCCCGTATCTCCCGGCCTTTTCCAAGTATACCTCCTCCTCTTGTGATTCTTGAACATGGTATTCGCTATTACTAGCTGAAACTTGTTACAGAACTCAATTAGTCTTTCTCCTCTTTCATTCCTTGTCCCAAGCCCATATTCTCCTGTAACCTTTTCTTCTACTCCTTCCTTACAACTGCATTCCAGTCGCCCATGACTATTAGATTTTCGTCCCCCTTTACATACTGCATTACCCTTTCAATATCCTCATACACTTTCTCTATCTGTTCATCTTCAGCTTGCGACGTCGGCATGTATACCTGAACTATCGTTGTCGGTGTTGGTCTGCTGTCGATTCTGATTAGAACAACCCGGTCACTGAACTGTTCACAGTAACACACCCTCTGCCCTACCTTCCTATTCATAACGAATCCTACACCTGTTATACCGTTTTCTGCTGCTGTTGATATTACCCGATACTCATCTGACCAGAAATCCTTGTCTTCCTTCCACTTCACTTCACTGACCCCTACTATATATAGATTGAGCCTTTGCATTTCCCTTTTCAGATTTTCTAGTTTCCCTACCACGTTCAAGCTTCTGACATTCCACGCCCCGACTCGTAGAACGTTATCCTTTCGTAGAATATTCAATCTTTTTCTCATGGTAACCTCCCCCTTATCAGTCCTCTCCTGGAGATCCGAATGGGGGACTATTCCGGAATCTTTTGCCAATGGAGAGATCATCATGACACTTCTTCAATTACAGGCCACATGTCCTGTGGATACACGTTACGTGTGTTTAATGCAGTGGTTTCCATTGCTTTCTGCATCCTCATGTCGTTGATCATTGCTGATTCTTCCGCCTTTAGGGGCAATTTCCCACGACTAGGACAAGAGAGTGCCCTGAACCTCTATCCGCTCCTCCGCCCTCTTTGACAAGGCCGTTGGCAGAATGAGGCTGACTTCTTATGCCGGAAGTCTTCGGCCGCCAGTGCTGATTATTTATCAAAATTTAGGCAGTGGCAGGGATCGAACCCGGGACCGAAGACGTTTTGATTATGAATCGAAGACGCTACCCCTAGAGTATCGATGCATTAAAGGAATGTTGAGAGGTTCTCTTTCCGCGCCGGGGTTGGAGAATATGAATCGGAAGTTCGAATTAACTAGCGATTTGGAAATTACTACTGGGAGAGGCTGTCACCCAACTGCGCCACAAACTGTTCGAAGAAGTTACTGTTGCCATGGATGAGAATGCTGGACACGATGTGCAATGTTCAACCAGTGCACGAGCTGTGCCACGACAATTGTAAGTTCCATGGTCTTCTGTTGCCTCGGGCAGCAGTGGATGAGTCTCTAGTGTGTTCCCACAGTATCGTGGGTGTAGATGGTCTCCACACTGAGCAACAATTGTGACCTGGAACGTCAGCATGGCACACAGTTAAAAAATGTTACATTCTCATTTGGAAATTAAAATGTGTTTCTTTCGATGATTTATTCGTTATTTCTCTCCCGCATGCCATTTCAAATGTTGCCACAAAGTTTCATTGTTCTACGATCACTCGTTTGTCTTGGGGACACTCTCAAGTAGTGATAGTTTAGTTCTAGCCGACCTGTACGTTCAGTGGTTTGTGCTGTTACCGTCTGTAAAATGTGTTGCGCATTGAGATAGTAGTAATGAAGTTGTGCCGGATGCCGAAGTTCTACTACTACATGGACACGTAAACATAATAAGCGATAAAATGTATTTTTCATTATTTTACAAGGAAAATCACTGAAGAAAAGTTACGAAAAGGTTTGAAATTATGTGTGAAGTTAGTTGCAAGTCGCTAAGTCATCTTATCTAAAATAGTAGATGAATATAATCTGGGTAATTTGCGCGCCGTAATTTGCGCTGCCTCATAATGTAAATAAAGTTTCTAACTGTAATTACTATGTTAACATAATGCTGTGCGTCTCTATGAGTAGATTATAACATTATGGTAATTTTTTAATTCGGTCAATAATTATAAAAACATAGAAAATTATGATTTTATTGTCCCTGAATGCCACTGGACAGGCAACCTGCAAGTGGGATTGTACCTCGAGTTAATGTTATTTATAATCCGTCTTGATTGCAAATCAATCAAATATAAATAACATTATACAATCATTGATTACTGCTATCCCATCAGACATTAGATCTGTTTTTGCCCCGAGTTAATGGTTTAATAATTTACTCTGATGAGCCAAAACATTATGACCACTAGCGTTATAGCTTGTTTGCCCGTCTTTGGAACGAAATTCATCACTGATTCTGCATATCAAGGATGTGACAGTTTGTTGTAGGTTTGTGAAGGTATGTGGCATTCGATGTCTACGCAAAGGTCATGTTATTCGCGTAAATAATCGGTCACTGATTTGTGCTCTCGGTGACAGCGCACAATAGCGACCCAGATGCGTTCCGTAGGACTTACATCAGCTGAATTTGGTTACCATCAACATGAGTTTTTTTTTAATTCTTTATTAACAACAATATTAATTATACATATTTAGCCCACCTCCTAACATGATTAGTGGGCCATAATTGTTACATAAGTCTGAAAAATATTTTTGCAGCTAATATTACAATTTGTGTTAGTGAGCTACTTTTAAGTTCCTAAGCTGGTGTTGAATTCCTACAGTAACAATGGACACTTAATTTACCTACAATTTATATTAGTGAACTACTACTTTTTAAGTTCCTGAGCTGGTGTTAATTTCCTACGGTAGCAATGGGCAGTTTTACTAAAATGCTCCTCAAACCACTGTAGCACGGTTATGGCCCCGAGACATGGACAATTATACTGTTGAAAGATGACATCGCCGTCGCGGAAGACATCAAGCGTGTAGGGATGCAGGTGGTCCGCTGCTGTCAGAGTGTCTTCGATTACTACCACAGGTCTCATGTAAGGGCAGGAGAATGTCTCCCATAGCATAATACTGCTCCAACCAGCATGCGTCTGTTACGTGCTGCACCTAAATGACGGCGTTTGTGGAGATGACCACAATGGTGATCTACCCGAATAGCCAACAAAATGGTTCAAATGGCTCTGAGCACTATGGGACTTAACATCTGTGGTCATCAGTCCCCTAGAACGTAGAACTACTTAAACCTAACTAATCTAAGGACATCACACACATCCATGCCCGAGGCAGGATTCGAACCTGCGACCGTAGTAGTCGCTCGGTTCCAGACTGAAGCGCCGGACCGCTAGACCACGAAGAGCCAATACGTTTCCATTGATCGACGGTCGAATCGCAATGGCTACGCGCCCATTGTGATCACAACTGAAGATGTCATTGAGTCAACATGTGAACGCGTGGGGGTGGTCTGCTGCGGAGCTCCGTGTTCAGCGATGTATGATGAACGGTGTGCTCAGAAGTACTTGTGTGCATCAGCATTGTTGTCTTTCGCCAGAGATGCCACAGATTACTATCTATCCTACTCCTCACGTCCTGTGAAGAGTCGTGGACATTCGACCATTTAGTCCCTAGTGGTAGTTTCATTGTCCTTCTACCTTATTCTGTAGATGCTCACGACAGTAGCACGTGAACATTCGACCACCTTTGCCGTTTTTGAGATACTCGTTCACAGGATCTGCGTGGTGGTAGTCTGCCCCTTGCCGAAGTTGCTTATCTCAGTGGATTTCGCCGATTTCAGCCCATACTTTCGCTAGGGTGCTCTCCTGTCAGTGTCTGCTCCTCTTACATACTTTTGTTACCGCCATCAAAGTGCATCCAACGTCGCGGAGCGCAGAGGTCATAATGTTTTGGCTGATTAGTGTAGACGTGCCATATAGATGAAGTTGGCAGAAGACAAAGACTTTTTTTCGGACTAAGAGGTGAAGATTGGTTGTTTGGTTGGTTGTTTCGGGGAAGGAGACCAGACAGCGAGGTCATCGGTCTCATCGGATTGGGGAAGGACGGGGAAGGAAGTCGGCCGTGCCCTTTGAAAGGAACCATCCCGGCATTTGCCTGGAGCGATTTAGGGAAATCACGGAAAACCTAAATCAGGATGGCCGGACGCGGGATTGAACCGTCGTCCTCCCGAATGCGAGTCCAGTGTCTAACCACTGCGCAAGAGGTGATGAAGGTCAGAGAGAGGCCAGCTGCTATCGCTACAACACGGCACCCAGCGACGGCAGAAGCGGTTTGTGCAGGCGCAGGACTATTCGGTTAATATGAATCGCGCCTGCGCCCGCTGTGCGAGCGTGGGTTTGCTAATAGTAAGAGCATCAGAGGTGCAGACTAGAACATCTGCATCTCACCGGAAGTGGTAACTGCCACTGGAACTGTTTGCAGACAGAGTCGCCATAGCATACTTATCAAGTCTGATCCACTCAGGTAACTCAACTTTATGTTACACAACTTGCACATATTTTATTCTGAAATGACTGTCAGAAACGTATACAGAAAATGTTTAAAAAAAGTGTTACGTAGTGCTACAGAAGGTAGTACTAACCAAAACTAGAAAAGAAAAAAATAATTATATAATGATATGCCTGGAAACCAATGTCTGTTGAGATGTGGGTCAATCTTTCTTTTCATCCCCACCTGTCTGTTACGTAGAGACAGACACTGTAGGCAGTGTTGAATGTGGTTCTCACACATCCTGCCGCCCTTCATCACACTCTTTTAAATACTCCTGGCTCTTTTAGGATTGCATCAAATGTGCAGGTCACACGCCCGTGCAACGTCTGCACATTGTCGATGGATTGGGCATACACCAGTGCCTTCAAATGTTCCCACTGCCAGAATTCCAACGGATTCAGGTTCGATGAGGCCGCATCAGCAGACCTCCTCGACCAGACCATTGCCCACGAAACGTTGCGGTCAGGTACCGTAGCACGATCCATAGAAAATGGCGAGATACTCCGTGCGTAAACCACAGTCGTCTTTCTGTCAGGGCAGTCCTGTAATAGCGCTGGTAATTCATCGCGCAGAAATTGTTGATACACAACACCTGCTAATTGTGACATCAACGTTCGATACCACACTTGTTAGAGGTTGCAGTTATCGACCGCAGTCAGTACTAGTATCGCTGGACCCGTGAGTCGTGACTAGCGCCGCTCCTCGGCTTGCAACAAGTCTCGGGGCTCTGAGCGCTATGGGACTCAACTGCTGTGGTCATAAGTCCCCTAGAACGTAGAACTACTTAAACCTAACTAACCTAAGGACATCACACACATCCATGCCCGAGGCAGGATTCGAACCTGCGACCGTAGCGGTCGTGCGGTTCCAGACTGTAGCGCCTTTAACCGCTCGGCCACTCCGGCCGGCTTGCAACAAGTCTCTAGCGTGCGCTCGGCCACTCTTGCTCGGGACGTCAAGAAGGAAGGTAATACAGTCTTCAGTTGATAGGAAGTATTAACAAGGCGCTTAGTTAAAGTGTGGTCTATATGATGCCTCTACAGCTCTCTGTTTGTAATTATATTCCTCCTGACTGTGAAGGCTCCTGTACCACCAGTTAAGTACAATACATTATTTTTTACCAACGACTTCTAATTATTTTAGTCGTTGTAGACCCAGACCATGCTGGCAGCTCCTTATCGACTTCACTGACAAACCTGCTGTATATGCAAAGAAGAGATTTGTATGATTCTATTTAGCATTGGCCACCAGTCATTCACATTGGCGACGATTCATTCGTCGTCATCATAACACTAATCTATTCGGTAAAATGTATGGGCCTTTGAATCTATCATGGACAATCATTGCTCATATGTAGATGCTGAAGTGACCCTGATGCCTTACCATCATGATTGTTGGAGGATTTTCACCTGCCCACATGAGCGTATTGTGGTAACTTACTATGTCATCTCTTGTGAATCCAACCACATCCTAAATAAAATGCGGGTTATGGATTGCGGATGTTCATCAATCTGTTGTAGAAGCCACAGCCAGAACTGTAATCGTGCATGTTGCTCTGCTGACCTAAGAGCTCGCACGCGTTGTATGCTGTGATACGGATAAGACAACAGCCCGTGCAGGACTGGTAACGTAAGAGTATGGTCGATAACTACAACAATTCCAGTTATTCTCGCACTTGTTTCAGGATCATCTTCTGCACGTAGCAATACCTGGTTCTCCATCTTTCCCGGTGTGAGAACTGTGTGAGGCTTACAACGGTCTGTTGTGCTTGCTGAGAGCAATCCAGTGTCTGCAAATTCTGCAACAGCCTGCTGAACGTTCTCGCAGATGGGATGGCATGTTGTCGATGTCATTCGGCATAAAGTTCACGAGTCCGGCGATTAGTACCAGTGGCACAGTTGTTTGTAATTTCCTTCGTGGAATAGTAGCCCTGCAGTGCTCTGCTTACAGTACTGTTTGGTCACACTAGACAGAGTCCCTAGCCTTGTTCTACTGACGTGACGCACGAGCACCAAAGCCTCAGCTGCCTGATGCAGCAGGTCGTTGCACTGCTGTGACTCATTTTCAGCACCACCATCAGTGTGCTGCAAACTACAGCCGTTCAGAGATCCACAGTGAACTGCAGCAATAAGACAGACCACCGAATACTACACATTACTCGTCACAAATAAAGCAGCTCATATCTGAGTAGGTGATAGTTTCTGGTCGTATAATTATAGGAACTTTTCTTCTAGTTTTGACAAATACTACCTCCTATAGGAATATGTGACACTTTTTTTTAAACTTCCTGTTTTACAATAAGACGCTTGATGCTTTTTCTTTGTACGGGGCTGCAAAACAGCAACTGTTAAAGTTAAACGGTCATTAATCTAATCTTTGAAATGTTACCGAGAACTTTCAGCAACGATTGGAAGAAAGCTGCGCGGTCCAGTGACTCATTTCCCAACAGCAGGTGAGCGAACGAGATGATTGTTGTAGCGGTGGGGCACCAGACTAAGACTCGGGAGGATAGCGGTTCAAAGCCCCTCTCCGGACTTCGAAATCTTAACGCTAATTTAATTCCCTGCCGAGAGAGAATAGAGACACCTAAAAAAAAAAAGTGACTGAGAAATGATAAAACAGGAATGGGTTGAGGAGAAATGCAAAGTTGTAGAACCATGTATAACTATGGGAAAAATAGACACTGCGTACAGGAAAATCAACGAAACCTTTGCAGAACATTTTTTCACTTCCCACTCCTCCAATACGGCACATACACATAAACAATGAATAATCAGATGGTGGTCAATCAGAAAAGGTACAGTGTTGACGTACTTTAAAATTACCGTGTATTAACGTTAACATTGAATAGTCTTTCAGCCAAATTTACAGGCATTGCTACAAATAAAATGACTTTAAATAAATTCAGTTATTATTGATTAATTCAGTTACTCAGGTCGTACATGATCTATTGTCTTACAGGTATACACGCTAGATGGCACAGTCAACTCTAATGTCGTAATTATTTTTTTAAGCATTCTTATTTCCATCCCATAGATATCGTAGCTAAGTCCTTTTTTACTCTCGATATCGCTATGGATCCGATAAATTCTTGAAGAACGTGTTTAATACAAACTACGAAGTCCTGGTCTCACAGCAAATATAATTCCGTCACACAATATTGTAGTATTCCTGCCAAGTTATTATATCTGCACACATAGCAACCAGTAAAGAAAATGAAGGATGAACTGGGAAATGGAACTGAAGATTGGGCAGAAGAAACAAAAACTTAAGGGCTTTTTGGCAAACGAATGAAATGGACAGTGTCATAACAAGAAGCTACAAGATTAACATCAACAGCAGTAAAACTAGGCTAATGGAACATAGTCGAATTAAAAATCAGACGATGCGAGGAGAGGACATGAGAAATTCTTGGGAGTAGAGCTATTTCTCTTTATAAGCAGAAAAATGACAGCAGATGGCAGAAGAATAAAAAAAATGCTGATGGAAATAGTAAGAACTACTTTTCTGAACGTAGGTAATAAACAACGCTGGTGACGAGAGAATACAAACTTTTTAAATGTGGTATAATGAAGGATGTTGAAGATTACAGGTGTAACTTGAGTAACTAATGAGGAGGTACTGAATCAAATTGCTGAGAAAAAATATTTGTGGCACACTTTACATGTAAAAAAAAATATTAGATTGATGGGACACATCTTGACGCATTAACAGTCTGTTTACTAATGGAAGGAAGTGTGCAGAGTAAAACTTGTATATAGAGACCAAAGCTTCAGTACTGTAAGCAGGTTCAAGTTTTTGAAGGGTGCGGCAGGTACGCAGATATGAAAAGCACAACGACTTTTGACCTCTTTCAAGGTCATTGTACTTTATAAATCTGAAGACGCTCAGCTCTAAAGATGGTTTACTAACCACTGAATGCTTGATCACAACAGTTAAGCCTTTCTCGCAAAATGCAATTTATACTTGAAAATTAAGGCTGAAATATTCGAGATCTATCCAGTCATCATCCTTTACAATCGGCCATGGCATCTATTCACTGAAATATTTAAGATTGCTGTTTGTTAGGAGTAAATGGAAGAACTCAATTCTTATATGTAGATAACTGTGCACTGGAGCAAACTGTGGTGATCAGCAGAGAAAACTGTCTCAGCAAATTTGCCTCCTGTTATGAAGAAACAGGGTAATCTTTCATTGAACCATAATTACAAGCAATATTTTGCGCTTTATTCGCTCTGATTTTCCAGGGATTGCAAGTATAAACAATGGGAAAATTATGAAAGAAACAATGTAACAATGTAGGAGTACACGGACCGTTTATGTTTTAAGGTTTATTTATGTTGCTGCAGGTAGAGTTAAAAGCATCGTCTGCAAAATTACTAGAATCGAAAGGATGATACTGGTAATTATCGGCATTTTATTCTTTTATCGATATATTAAAACAAAAATTTTAACTGAAGTATTAAAGAAACAGTACACTCTATTACATATTACGTTTCATCTTTTTCTTCACATACATGTGTATATTTTTGAGAAATCAGCTTAAGTAAGTAGACTTTTTAAACATCAGTACAAAACTGCAAGAGAATTTCAAAGACACTTTTAACAGCAATAAAAAAAAATTTGAGTATGTTTTTAACTTTGCCGAAACGTTGCGAATGAATGTGGTGTAGTGCCTACTTTAGTATTTGAAATTATTCCAGAAAGAAGTATGAAAAATTGGTAGCACAATATTGTACATATTTATCATATTTAACTGTTTGGAATCCTAAAATCGTAACAAACAAACGGAGAGCATAAGAAAACAGATGGTTTTGCGAAAACATTAGAGTAAGCTGTTGCCGCATGCGTGTACGGATCATAACCCTGGGTAAAATAATGGAGCAAAATAGGCAGAAATGAAGAATGTCACCAATTAAAACCGAGAAGAAGTTTGTGAAGAAGAACTGAATAGTGACTGCCGGGGCAGCTTCGATCATTGGGGACGGTAATTCATTTGGAGTAGTGCAACAGAACACGTGGGTTACGCAAGACTAGCAACAGTTCCGAACCATATACGTTTCACAGTCCTCTGGATGGTGGCGTACGGTGATGCGGAAGGCAGAGGGCAGACGCGAAGAGAACTGCGGACGCAGGGCCGCTGCCCGCGTCGGGACATCCTAAAGAGAACAGCAGGGATCCGACTCTCAGACAACAGAATGCAATATCGCCGCGCTAGGGGGACGGGAGACGAACTTCAGGCAGCCCGAAAGCGAATGTGGACGCGGCAGCCGCTACTCGCCCATCTTTCCCTCTCATTCCGCTTCTGTATTCCAGCCAAACGTTGCGACTTTTATTCTCTATAACTTTCGAGTGGTGTATTCTTTTGTGTGCAACAGGAGAAGAAGCTGTAAAAGTATTAAGCTCTCTTGGGAGCAAAGAAAAATTTGTAACACCAATGGCGGTGACTCAAATACACTCCTGGAAATTGAAATAAGAACACCGTGAATTCATTGTCCCAGGAAGGGGAAACTTTATTGACACATTCCTGGGGTCAGATACATCACATGATCACACTGACAGAACCACAGGCACATAGACACAGGCAACAGAGCATGCACAATGTCGGCACTAGTACAGTGTATATCCACCTTTCGCACCAATGCAGGCTGCTATTCTCCCATGGAGACGATCGTAGAGATGCTGGATGTAGTCCTGTGGAACGGCTTGCCATGCCATTTCCACCTGGCGCCTCAGTTGGACCAGCGTTCGTGCTGGACGTGCAGACCGCGTGAGACGACGCTTCATCCAGTCCCAAACATGCTCAATGGGGGACAGATCCGGAGATCTTGCTGGCCAGGGTAGTTGACGTACACCTTCTAGAGCACGTTGGGTGGCACGGGATACATGCGGACGTGTATTATCCTGTTGGAACAGCAAGTTCCCTTGCCGGTCTAGGAATGGTAGAACGATGGGTTCGATGACGGTTTGGATGTACCGTGCACTATTCAGTGTCCCCTCGACGATCACCAGTGGTGTACGGCCAGTGTAGGAGATCGCTCCCCACACCATGATGCCGAGTGTTGGCCCTGTGTGCCTCGGTCGTATGCAGTCCTGATTGTGGCGCTCACCTGCACGGCGCCAAACACGCATACGACCATCATTGGCACCAAGGCAGAAGCGACTCTCATCGCTGAAGACGACACGTCTCCATTCGTCCCTCCATTCACGCCTGTCGCGACACCACTGGAGGCGGGCTGCATGATGTTGGGGCGTGAGCGGAAGACGGCCTACCGGTGTGCGGGACCGTAGCCCAGCTTCATGGAGACGGTTGCGAATGGTCCTCGCCGATACCCCAGGAGCAACAGTGTCCCTAATTTGCTGGGAAGTGGCGGTGCGGTCCCCTACGGCATTGCGTAGGATCCTACGGTCTTGGCGTGCATCCGTGCGTCGCTGCGGTCCGGTCCCAGGTCGACGGGCACGTGCACCTTCCGCCGACCACTGGCGACAACATCGATGTACTGTGGAGACCTCACGCCCCACGTGTTGAGTAATTCGGCGGTACGTCCACCCGGCCTCCCGCATGCCCACTATGCGCCCTCGCTCAAAGTCCGTCAACTGCACATACGGTTCACGTCCACGCTTTCGCGGCATGCTACCAGTGTTAAAGACTGCGATGGAGCTCCGTATGCCACGGCAAACTGGCTGACACTGACGGCGACGGTGCACAAATGCTGCGCAGCTAGCGCCATTCGACGGCCAACACCGCGGTTCCTGGTGTGTCCGCTGTGCCGTGCGTGTGATCATTGCTTGTACAGCCCTCTCGCAGTGTCCGGAGCAAGTATGGTGGGTCTGACACACCGGTGTCAATGTGTTCTTTTTTCCATTTCCAGGAGTGTAGGTCATTGGAGTTCCATACTGCTGCAGCTGCAATCATTTGAAAAATTACTAATGTATTGTGACGCGACCCCTAAGTGCATTCTCAGATCAGAACTATCTGGATACGACTATGTAATGCAGAACTGACCATTAGACGTCATAAGAGGCGTAACCGTCCGAATAAAAGGAAAAGGGGGATACTGTTTTGTCAGTAGAGAGACCTGCCACCTGAGTAACGAATTCATAAGAGACGCTCCAACCCTTCTAGAGCTTTCCCAGACAACTGTTGGCGATCTGATTTTGAAGTGGAATGGCAAAGGAACAAGACCAGACAGACGCCATGTAGTGCAGTACAGAGACCACCGAACATTGTGGAGGGTGGTTCCCAAAAATCGTATGAAATTAGCGGAAGGGGTCACTCGCGGTTTCAAAGTGCTGCCAGCAGTCCAGCTTGGACAATGGCTGTGCGTAGGGAGATGAACGGGGGAGAATGGTCCGGCAGCTACTCGTATGCTGCGCCTTTCTGTAATCGAAGCTGAGCGGTACGTAAGGTGTTGTAAGGGGCGACGCCTCTGGATAGTGGATGAGTGTAAACGACTTGGAATGATGAACCACACTGCACCCTGAGGCAGTCCGACAGAAGAGTCTGAGACTGGCGAATGTCTGGAGAACATTACTTGGCATGATATAGAGTGCCAACAGCGAAGTATGGAGGAGGCAGTGTTACAGTAAGCGGGTGTTTCATGTTGATGCACTTAGGAAATGCAGAAGGACATGAAGACGTTTTACAGCACAGTGTTCTGCGTGCGGTAGAGGAACTGTTTGAAGACGGTAACTGTATCTGCATGACAGTACTCCAAGTCGTCAAGCAGTACCTGCGAGTCAGTGGTTTGTGAACGACCACATTGCTGAAATTGACTCGCCGGCCCAGAGGACAGACCTGAACCTAGTGGGGTGAGTCAGAAAGAGTGCTTCGCTCCAGGCCCCAATTTCCAACATCACTCCCTTGTCTGGTTGCGGCTCTTGAGGAAGAATGGGCTGCCATTACTCCATACGCACACGGCCAGTTCATTGAAGGTATCCATAGCGAAGTTCAAGCCGTCATAAATGTGAATGGTGGACATATGGTAAATTAATCTCCACTAGGGTGTCTGTATACTTTCGATGAGACAGTTTATAATCAGTAATAACTACTTCAAAATATCAAATCAGTTTAGGGGTGTAGAATTTCAAAAAGAATTTTTGTTCTTATATTTAAGATCAGCTCCGGTGTCGGAAGAGGGGGGGTGAGGGGCGGATGGTGGCCTGATGACTCTTGTTTACAAACTGTACATTGCATCCAGATTAAATAACAAACTAATTATGAGGATTTCATAGACAAAGCGCCTGTGGCACTGCTGATAGCGATCCGTCAATGGAACAATAGCTCTAAGCACCGCATATTACTCTAAAGATTTTTACGTTTCACCCCTATCTCTTCATTTTGCACTCACATCACAGGCGCTAGTGTAACACAGATCAATAGAAACACTTGTCACAGCCATTCACATGGTTTATCCGGGTTAAGCAGCTCGATAGACCACACAAAATACAAACGGAATGAATAACTGCACTGAAGTGTCAAAGAAACTGGTACAACAGCCTAATATCGAGTAGGGCCCACGTGAGCATGCAGAAGTGCCGCAGCACGACGTGGCATGGACTCGACTAAAGTCTAAAGTAGTGCTGGAGGGAATAGACGCCATCCTGCAAGGCTGTCCATAAATCAGTAAGAGTACGAGCGGTTGCAGGTCTCTTCCGAACAGCCGTCGCAAGGCATCACAGATATGCTCAGTAATGTTCATGTCTGGTGAGTCTCGTGGGCAGCATAAGTTTTTAAACTCAGAAAAATGTTCCTGGAGACACTCGGTATCAATTCTGGACGTGTGTGATATCGCATTGCCCTGCAGGAATTACCCGTCGGAATGCACAATGGACATGAATGGATGCAGGTGATCAGGCAGGATGCCTACGTATTTGTCACATATTAGAGTCATAGACGTATAAGGGGTCCCATATCACTCCAACTTCCAACTACACACGTCCTCTACCAGGTTGAATAGTCCACTACTGACATGCAGGGTCCATGGATTCATGAGGTTAGTATTGTGGCAAGAGGGGGGGTGGGGTGTGGCCCCAAAGTACCAAGATGGCGGCGATGACGTCATCAACTGACGTCAGTTGATGACGTCATCCAAGATGGCGTCTTTGATGTCATACAAGATTGCGGCCATGATGTGATTCAAGATGGCATATTTTGGTGGGAAGATAGGTCAACTGGGCTACCTCCACTAACCTAACCTCCCTCCCTTCCCCTCCCCCAGAAAATGGTGGGAAGTTCAAATTCCATCATGATAATCCAACACACCTCTACTAACCAAAGAAAATGGCGGGAAAGAAAGAGCAGTTGGACCACCTCCACTGAACTAAGTCACCTGACCACTACCTCCTCCAAGGGATTTGTGGGAAAAGAACTCCACCAGTGTTGGACATAAGTCTTTATTTAAACAATTTGATGCGGTACAACCATCCAGTGTTCACCACGAGGTTCTCTTCTTCTTATTCTTATTCTTCCTGCATCTGTCTGCTTCAGTGCATTTTTAGCTGCATACATTACCGTCAGGACACAGTTCTTCAAACAGCCCTGCTTCCCACTCTTGTCCTTCTTCTTGTTTAGTGCACAATGTGCAGCATTGATAACTCGCTTGAAATTCATCACTCCTAAACCCAACTTAATTTTTCCTCACATAGTTTTATCAACTGCAAATGGTGCGATGCATTGACCTACACCAGTATCCTTTTTCTCTGTATCGGCTTAGCCTTATCAGCTAAAATCCTATCTGCAATGTGACGACTTGACAGATTTTTATTTGCAGCGTATGCAATGTCGTGTTCCATACACGTTTCGTCAAGCAGATTAACCCACTTATCACCTCGAGCCAAGCGTTTCTGAAGCTTTGTCCCAGGTCCATAGTAGTTATACCCAGGGATGTGTAATTCCACTGGCAGTTTGTCTAGAACCTCCTCTAATGCGACATCTAACATGTGACAGGATTAAAGGCTCCTATTGGCTCCTGCCACTTTCCCTTACCATCTTGGATTACTATATGGAACGGAAGAGAGTGCCCTCTGATGGTGTTACTACGTACTAGACCTTGTGGCGAACACACTGTTTCCCACCATATTGGATAAAGGTACTCGCATGATCAGCTGACATCATGGCAGCCATCTTGGATGACAGCGACCTCTGCTGGTGGTACTGTGTACTAAGTCAGTTGGTGACCGGACCTCATGGTGAACACACTGGATGGCTGTACTGATACAAATTGTTTAAATAAGGACTCATGTCCATCATTGGTCGAGTCCTTTTCCTGCAAATCCCTAGGAAGAAGTGGCGGTCGGGTGACTTAGGTTAGGGGAGCTGGTCCAACTGGCCTTTCTTTCCCGCCATTTTCTTAGGTTAGTAGAGAGACAGCCCAAGTGACCTTTCTTCCCTCCAAAATTCAAACTTCGCACCAATCCCTAGGAAGTGGTGGCAGTCGGATGACTTGGGTTATTGGAGGTAGCCCAACTGCCCTATCTTTCCTGCCATTTTCTTAGGTTAGTAGAGGTATGTTGCATTATCATGATGGAATTTGAAGTTCCCGCCTTTTTAGGTTAGTGGAGGTAGCCCAATTGACCTATCTTTCCACCAATATTCAAACTTCCTGCCAAAATCCTCCATCTTGAATGACGTCACAGCCGCCATCTTAGATGACATCATAGCCGCCATCTTGGATGACGTAACGGACGCCATCTTGGATGATGTCATCAACTGACATCAGTTGATGACATCATCACCGCCATATTGGATAACGGTACTTTGGGGCCATACCCCCTTTGCCCCAATACTGAGGTTGCCTCCATACCCATACATGTCCATCTGCTCAATACAATTTGAAATGAGACATATCCGACCAGGCAACATGTTTCCAGTCATCAGTCCAATGTCGGTGCTGAGGGCCCAGGCGAGATGTAAAGCTTAGTGTCGAGGAGTCATCAAGGGCACACGAGTGGGCCTTCGGCTCCGAAAGCCCATATCGATAATGTTTCGCTGAATGGTTCACATGCTCACACCTGTTGATGGCCCAGCATTGAAATCTGCAGCAATTTGCTGAAATGTATCACTTCTGTCACGGACTATACTCTTTAGTCGTCGCTGGTCCCGTTCTTGCAGGATCTTTTTCCGGCCACAGCGATGTCGGAGATTTGATGTTTTACGAGATTCCTGATATTCACGGTACACTCGTGAAATGGTCATACGGGAAAATCCCCACTTCATCGCTACCTCGGAGATGCTGTGTCCCATCGCTCGGCCGCCGACTATAACACCACATTCAAACTGACTTAAATCTTGATAACGTAGCAGCAGTAACCGATCTAACAGCTGCACCAGACACTTGTTGTCTTATATAGGCATTGCCGACCGCAGCGCCGTACTCCGCCAGTTTACGTATCTCTGTATTAGAATACTCACAACTGTACCAGTTTCTTTGGGCTAGCGTAAGTTAGTTTAAGTTAGATTAAGTAGTGTGTAAGCTTAGGGACCTATGACCTCAGCAGTTTGGTCCCATAAGATCTTAACACCAGTTCAAATTTTCCAGATCCCAAGATAATCTGCCGGCGCACAGCCATCCGTCGCCAATTGACTCCTAGCTAGGACTCCAGTTTAGAGGTCCAGGCCATGCAGACACCAACGTCTCCACCGCCAGCCAGCTGCCACTACTGCGGACTATGTACTGGACAGCAGCAACGCCGCTGGTAGACCTGTCTTTGTGGTTGTGGATGTCGTGAAACTTGGCGCAAATTATTCTTGTGGTACGTTGACTGTCGACTGTTTCAAGGAAACTTTAACACTGTTCTAGATCGAAAACGTAAAGCTTTTTGTGGAACTTTAACTCCGTCCGTGCCTTCTAGGCAGAACCGAACATGTAGCTGAACTGCTTCAAACTAGTCTCAATGAGACCTAGCTTTTGCATTCTCTGTGACCAACTTGTTTGTTTTTAAACTAGCGCCTTCAGCTAGTGACTTTCACCTGACAGTTTTTATTATTATTCGCCGGAGTAGACAAACAGTGTTTCTTGTTTTTGTTAATAAACTTTTAGAAGAGTAACAATAATTTTTAGCTTCTTCAAATGGCAATAATTTTGTAAAACCTGCCTTGAGAGGTCTTGACGTTATTACCATTCACACCGTAATGTAATTACAGTGTGTGGAAAAACTGTAGGTGATCACATCGTCGATCTACTGGCACCACGCTGAACTAAGGGCGTTACCATTATTGCTGTAATTATTCCTTTTGAGCTTACATGGTTTCACTCAGGCTTTTTCTGCAGCCTGAATGGTTACCCAGAAGGCATGTGTAGGGCCTAATGATAACTACATCTCCGCATCGTTGAAAAAAGTTTACATTTTTTATTCTCATTTTTAATTTACTACGGAGTACAGCGTTATTCCTTTGGACGTAACCATAGTTTACACCACTACATAAGTGACATGACAGAAACCCAGATGACCCAAATGACATTGTGAAGCCCTACTGATAATTACGTTTCGCACTTCGTAGTAAAATTTTTGCTGTGTTAACATTTGAGTACATTGACATTAATTTCGATGTAATACAGTTTACACCGCTACTTTAATGGCATTGTAGAAGCCCAAGATCGTAATTTTTAAGATTTGTAATTTTTTAAAGCTTTTTTAAAAATAGTACGGTAGCTTTGTATGTGTGTCTGTGGATTTTGTAAACTGTTAAATCCTGTGTTAAGTAATGTATTGTTTATCAGTTTGCGGTAACTGATCCAAATATAGGGACAGCTTTTGCATGGGTACATTGTGTAATTCGCCCTATAATATTAATTTTCTAGCGTGTGCCTTAATTAGTTATTACCTATGATTTTGCAAACATGTGGTTAGATTTATTTTTGTCCTTGTTTTATCTAGCACACTGTAATGTTATCACATAAATTATTGCAAGAATGAATGTACTTGTTACACTATCGACACATACCGGTCCAGCCGTCAGCGTCTATCCTTTACTTATCACCACCTACCAATGTAGTTCCCTGGCTACAATGACGTGCTGTGTTGTGAGTGACATAAGATACATGTGTGTGGTGAATAACTGTGTATATAGTTATTTTAATTCTGACACGCTGATGCATGAGTCTTCTAGTCCGTTACTGCTATTTTAAGAAATATGCAGTAACCTGTCTGTCGAGGTATGTTGTATTTCTGTTTCCTTCTTTTACACTTTTACAATTGTTCTGCATATGGTCACACTGTGTAAATGTTTTCCAGATCTAAGATGGTAACACAGATTACAAAAAACAGTTATCGAGAGTAAAGCGTATAATTAACTATCTTGGAAAAGAAGTTTATCTTCTGTAGTATATTAGCACAGATCGCCCCTTACGGCTCAGAATAATTGAACTAAAAGAAGTCTGTCACTTGCTGCACAAAAACGTTACTGGACTACAACTGGTCGAATGGAAAGTGAAACGGTGACCAGAGACGAATTACCCCCAGGCATAGCATATATAAAAAATTGGTGTTCCCAACCACCGCAAACAGTATCTCCCTGACGATCCACATTGATGACGTGCCACTCAGACTGAAAAAAAGGCACTCTACAACCATCATTGGCTGCCAGTCTTACCAGCGCATGGTTGTCCCATTTCTCCAACCCATAGAATTTTAGATGAGAACTTACAGCAATGGCATCGTGCGTTTGTCGGGACAAATCACTGCAAAGGTCCAACATGGCACCCACAATATCAGCGCCTACATCCTAATATTGAACAGTCCAGGAGCAGTGAACGTATTAAGAATGGGGGTCGTCAGTGCATTGCGACTGGAGATATATGACTCTGCACTTACCATTCACTCCCTCAGCGTTCCCAAATTCATTGACACGTTGCTTGAAAAATTTAACTCAGTGATTTTCCAATCAGGATTTGCTGGTGTCACGGAATCTGAAGAGCATATCATCCTACTCCCATCCACTGTCCCCGAATTCTTTAAAACTCGTAATGTGCCTTTTGCCTTACGAGGTAACCTGCAGCTTGAATTACAACGACTACAGGATGAGCGAATCCTTATCCTCTCTCAGATAGTCGGTGGGTCACTCCTATAGTCGTAGCAGAAAAGTCCAATGGCACCCTACGCCTAAATGGAAATTACCAGTCCGTGGTGGACTCATACGCAGTTCTAAAGTTCAGGACATCTTGCCTGGTTTGGCACGTGGGAGAATTTTTGTTAAAATTGACTCAAAGATGCAGACCGTCACCTTCCCCTGGATGGTGAATCCCAGCAGAAGCTAGTAATCAATACTCCACTTGGACGTCAATGGATTTATTTGCAGCGGCAGATGTTCCTCTTGACTTTATAGAGACGTATTTTGGCGTAATTTTGCGTTGCAAACACTGTTGACAGAGCTGATGCACAAATCTAATGTCAATCCTGTGGAATTGAATGACTTGAGAGTGGCCACTCAGACATGCTTGGCACATAAGTATTTCCAGTTTCAAGGGACTCTTTATAAGCAATTAGATGGCTTAGCTATGGGTTTCCCTCTTAGTCCACTGTTTTATGGACCATTTTGAACAAAATTTTCTGGAAACAGAACCTTTTAGTGCAAATAACAAATACTGATGTCCTGTGTATGTGGACTGGTACAACAAGACAACTTAACACATTTTTGAAAAACCCAAACAGTCAACGTAAAAATATTCAGTTCACAATGGAGACTGGCAAAAAATCCATAATCTTCTTGGATCTCACCACTGACTTCAGTACACACACACATTATTTCAAAATTCATAGAAAAACTACAACAACAGACACAGTAATACCTTCTTGCTCACAACACCCCATTACTCACAAACAGGCAACTTTCTACTCAATGGTACACCATCTCATATCTATCCCCAAGCCCAGAGATGACTTCAAAGCAGAGACAGATACAATAAAATTTACAGCCACAGCCAATGGCTACAGCCCAGTTCTTATTGGCCACATTTTGCACAGGAAACAAAAACGGAAAATTATACCTCTCCTCTATGCCCCACCTGCTCTCCCATCCTCTGTCTGCAAGAAATGGTGTACACTACCATTTCTAGGTGAGGTATGACAGACTGTAGACAAAGCACTGAAAGCCTGCAAGTATAGGCTTTCCTACTATGTTAAGAACATGACAGCCAAAGTGAATTTTTAATAGCAAAGATAAGATCCAGTTATTAGCCAACAGTGAAGTATACGAAATCACCTGTTCTGGTTGTGACAAACTTTATATCTGTTAGTCAGGTGAGACATAGCAAATAGGCTGCCTGAACATGAATGCAGCTGGAGGTTGCAGAATTATGACTCTACCTTTGCTGAGCATGTATTGAGTGAGGGTCACAACTACCAGCCAGTGTCACATGTACTTCATTTAGCGAACAAAGGCCATAAACCCAACCTGCTGGAAGCCCTGGAAATTAACAAACATCAAGCTCACAGTCCAGTTCTAATCCTAAATGACCAAATACCGCTCAACACTTCCCGTCTCCTGAATTCCATATAATCATCTCTGTTACTGTTTACTTCGCACACAGTCTGTTCCTACATATTCCCATTTTCCTGTATTCAGTAAGTTCTGTTTCATTGAAGTTGTGTATGTATTCCATATGGACTGTAGTTTTAATAGTTAAGGCTTTCTTTTAATTGGTACTTGTATTAATGTCCACGTTTAACACATCTTGTAGTTGTCTCATCAAATATTGTTTACATTTTAATTGGTTCATTCATTTAATGCAAACTGTTTTGAATATAATGTTACGTTACTATAATGTTAATGTTAAAAAACAATACCACCACACTCTCAAAGATTTCATTTACTGTATGTTCCCTCAGACTCCTCCATTTTCCTGCATTTATTTATTTCTGTTTGTCTTATTGATATTGCTTAAATTCCTTGTGTATTCTGTAGTTACATTGATAATTGTTTCTCCTCTTAAGTGGTTTGTGTATCAGTCTCCGTCTTTTATACCTCCTGATGTAGCCTTGTCTAGAACTAATTTTATTTTATTTTACCAGTTTTATTTATTGATAGAAACTTATGTAGGCAAGCTGTTCCTATTTTGTGTTAAAGTTTTTCCTGTCTACTCCATTTTTATTTATTTACTGTTCAATTTTTTTACTTTTTCATTGCATTACCACCACACTGTCAAAGATGTTACTTACTGTATGTTTCTTCTTCAGTCTAGACGTGTTACTTCTCTTCCAGTGTTGTTTGCAAACATTGTAACTCCTTTAGTGACAATACTCAGTAATGTCTGAAGATGGCCTTGTAAGCCGAAAACTGGTTAACACAGTAAAAGTAATACTGGGTAGCAAAAGCAAACTGGTGCTTTTCTTCTATTACTCCACTTGGACATTACCAGTACAACCACCTGCCATTCGGAGTGGCTAGCACTCCAGCCATTTTCCAAAGATATCTCAGACATCTCATTCGTGAAGTGCTACATAAAGCAGACTACCCAGACGACATTCTCATAGTAGCCAAAAATGCTGAGGATCTGACAGAAAACTTACAGACATCAAGTTTTTCTATGTCCATCCTTCTGATTGGAGGTTTGAGCGACTTCGCGATTCACTTTTGTAACAAAATGGTACACCTACAGCCGTCCCTATGATGTTATTTATTACATGGCTACCAGTTTCGGTGCTGCAGTACACCATCTTCAGGCCTTAACTGGCGCTGAAGGAGTTAACTCCAATCGTATACACGATTCTATCAGTGCCCAACATCTATGAACTGGTTTTCGCAGACTACCTGTAACAATGATGTTGTGTCTCCAACCATCAACTACCAACGGTTGGTATCCCCCAGACTATCAGATTTTCATCCCCGTTTATGTACTGTATTATCCATTCAATATCCTCATATACTTCCTCTATCTGCCGGCCGGAGTGGCCGAGCGGTTCTAGGCGCTACAGTCTGGAGCCACGTGACCGCTACGGTCGCAGGTTCGAATCCTGCCTCGGGCATGGATGTGTGTGATGTCCTTGGGTTAGTTAGGTTTAAGTAGTTCTAAGTTATAAGGGACTGATGACCTCAGAAGTTAAGTCCCATAGTGCTCAGAGCCATTTGAACTTCCTCTATCTGTGTTGGTTTGCTGTCGATTCTGATGAGAACAATCACATTACTGAACTGTTCAGAGTAACACACTCTCTGCTCCAACTTGCTGTTCATAGCGAATCTTACTTGTGTTATACCATTTTCTCCTGCTGTTGATATTACCCTATACTCATCTGATCAGAAAGAACTTTATCCTCTCGTTGGTTTTCAACGTTTTTCTCATGGTCAGCTCCCCATCAACAGTCCCCTCCGACAGAATAGGAAGGGGGAATATTCCAGAATATTTTTCAAATGGAGAGATCTCCATGACACTTTTTTAATTACAAGTCACATGTCCTGTGGATATACATTATGCCCCTTTAATACATTGGATTCTGCATCTTCATGTCGTTGATCATTGCTGATTCTTCCATATGGCAGTTTCCCACCGCACAGGCAAGACAGGGCTCTGAAACTCTCTCCACTCTTCCACCCTCTTTGACAAGGCCATTGGCAGAATTAGGGTAACTCCTTATGCCGGATGGCAGGATTGGAAAGTTTTGATTACTAATCAAAGACATCACCCCTAGACCACGGGTGCTGATTGTCAGGGTGGTTATTCCGTCGAAACTACATGACAATGGATGCTGACCTTACTCCATAAGGGGCACTGCGGGTGGTCCTTGCCATACGGTTTGCTCGCCAGCATGTGTACTAGTGGGGTATTGATACCTCTACTGTGCAGATGATTGTGGTTTGCACCACCTGCCAGGGCAAGCAGACCAAATCACGTCACCAATTCTTCCCATGGTCAGACACTTCCAAACCATGGTCGAGACTACACCTACACTTTATTGGACCTTTCCTGGATCTTACCTGTCTCAGCCATTGATGCACGTTCTGGTTTTCCTTATGTCTCCTGTGTCTCTTTGTCTCCCATGTGTCCTACGTCTTAGTCGAACACCTCATCCAGTCAAACCATCCAGACCCTGGCAAAAAGTTTTTCAGGGCTTCCAAACACCTTGATAACTGACGATGGGTCACAACTTACTTCAGCCGAATTTACTTCCTTTTTGTGAAAAGAGTGGCATACAATTAAAACGTACAGCAGCATTTCATCCGTCTTCCAATGGCCTAATGGAACCATTTATCCACAAGTTCAAGAATCAAACATAAAAACTACGTCATCACTCTCTAGACGATTCATTGAACTTGTTCCTAGCTCCATTTCATACCTCTCCACACGGTGGAGGCCCTACAGGAGATGACTTATATGGTCGACTTTGAGAGATTGCAGGGCACTCTCACTTCTAATTCGGAGTTATGCCACTCTCATCTTAGGGAAGATGATATTCATTATGATTTGACTTCATGATGAAATGGTGGGCAGTAGCTCTTGCTTGTGTGCTCTAAGGAAGGAATAACGGTAAGTTTTACCTGCATTTGAAGGAATAGGGTGCCGATTTAAACGACTGCAGTAAAAGCACGGCGACGGTGGGCCGAGTGAAGCGCGTTTGGTGTCTGTTCTTTCGGACATGTCAGAAAGAATAGACACCATATCCATACAAGTTTACACCTAAAATGTCGACAACACATCATCACAGCATATGTCGCAGATTCAGGGGCTGACCGCTTGCAGACAATAGAGTTTCACAGAAAAGCAGATTTCCTGGGTTTCTACTTGGCGGCCCTAGAGGCGCCGGCAGAGATCGCGGGTTGTGGGAACCTGAAAATAGACCCCAAGATGTCTTGCCGCCGTACAGTATTTAGGCCAGCGCGCGTCCATCGTCCACCAGATGACTCCGAGCCAGGGCTCCAGTTTGGACATCCAGGCCATGCAGACACCACCGTCTCCGCCGGCGGTCAGATGCCAGAGCCACAGACAACGCCCTGCGTCGCCGTGACGCTGCTGAAGGATCTGTCTACGTGGCTTCGGATGTCGTAAAACTTAGCTCAAATTGTTCTTGTAGTACAGTGACAGAGACTTTTTCAAGGAATACGTAACACCATGCCTAGACAGAAAACTTAAAACTTTTTGTGTAACTTTTAGCTCTGCGCCTTGATGGAAGAACTGAATGTGTAGTTGAACTTTGCTTCAGGATAACTTCAATGAGACCTAGTTTTTTTTATTCTGTGAGACTTACTTCTTTGTTTGTAACCTATGGCCATCAGCCAGCGATTTTCACCTGTCAGTTTGTATTATTATTCTTCGGAGTAGACAAACAGTGTATCTTGATTTTGTCAATAAACTTTTTAAAGAATCTCTGGAATTGTTTGTGCTTCCTACACGATTTATTCACATTATTTGGAAAAAAAATGGTTCAAATGGCTCTGAGCACTATGGGACTTAACATCTGAGGTCATCAGTTCATCAGTCCCCTAGAACTTAGAACTACTTAAACCTAACTAACCTAAGCACATCACACACATCCATGCCCGAGGCAGGATTCGAACCTGCGACCGTAGCAGTCACGCGGTTCCGGACTAAAGCGCCTAGAACCGCACGGCCACCGCGGCCGGCAGATTATCTCGAAAGAGCTGAAGACAGAGAAGGTAGTGATGTTGGATGTGGAGGTCTGGAGCGTAGCCGACGTTCTGACTCATCCGAAAGTTGTTCCACTGGGTTCAAATCGGCACTGAGGGCAAGCCAGTCAATTTGCCTCACACATGCAGCTTTATGACAGGGTTCATTTCCATGCTGATACACCCAATCAGCGTGTCCGAACTGTTCCTCTACCGTACGCGGTACACTATGTTGTAACATGTTTTCGTATCCTTCCGATGGTAACGTTTTCGAAAGCAAAATAAGGTGCCACACCCTACCAACGAAAAAGCCCCACATGCTGCAACACCATGTTCTTAGTACTGCCTTGTTGGCACTACACACCTACACCTGCATCTACATAGATAATTTGCAAGCCACCATACGGTGCGTGGTGGAGGTAACTCTGAACCACTGTTACTCATTTCCTTTTCTGTTCCAACAACGACTGTCTATATGCCTCCGTACGAGCGTTAATCTATCTAATCTCATACTGCTGGCCCTTACGTGAAATGTACGTTGCGGGCCGCGGTGGCCGTGCGGTTCTAGGCGCTGCAGTTCGGAACCGCGGGACTGCTACGGTCGCAGGTTCGAATCCTGCCTCGGGTGTGGATGTGTGTGATGTCCTTAGGTTAGTTAGGTTTAAGTAGTTCTAAGTTCTAGGGGACTGATGACCTAAGATATTAAGTCCCATAGTGCTCAGAGCCATTTGAACTATTTGAAATTGGCATTGGTGGCAGTAGAATCATTCTGCAGTCAGCCTCAAATGCCAGTACTCTAAATTACCTCAGTAGTGTTTCTCGTTAAGAATTTCGCCTGCCCCCAGTAACTCCCATCTGAGTTACCGTAGCGTCTGCGTAATACTTCCGTGTAGTTTAAACCTACCGATAACAAATGTAGCAGTCCGCCTCTGAACAGTTTAAACATCTCCCTTTACTCCGACCTGGTGCTTAATCCAAATATTCGAACAGTACACAACAATGGGTCCCACTAGTGTCCTATGTGCGACCTCCTTTACAGATGAGCCAAATGTTCTTAAAATTGTCCCAATAAACTGTAGTCTGGCATTCGACTTCCTTACCTCAGTCCTTACATGATCATTCTATTTCATATTACTAGGTCTACAACTTTGCTTCCGCCGTTTTTTCTAGAAGTTCGGGGCTTTATTGTGAAAAACTTACAAAAAAAATTGATTCATTGTCTTGCCCATCGCTAACCACAACATTCTCCCATCTTTCGGATAGCATATGAATCCCGTGGCGGCTGAACTGGGCGTCTTTTGGTGGGGATCCAGGAATCGATTCAGTTTTGCACTTGTTCATATGATCGGTAGTGATGGTCAGCCAGACTGTATGCCACTGATCGAAAAAGGTGGTACTCAGAGAGAGAAACGTGTGGAGAATACGGCGGGAGGGATAGGACTTCCCATTTCAACGTTTCCACGTATATTTTGACGGGTTTTGCGACATGGGGTCGAGCACTAACCTGCTGCAAAATCACCATTACTTGTCTATCGCTGTACTGTGGCCGTTTGTGTTTCAGTCCTGGGCTCGAACGCATCAATTTCTCTCGATAATGATGTCCTGTGACTGTCTTCGTCTGTTTCAGTAGCTACGAAAACGTTCTGCCTTCCCCCGCCATGCCGGTCTTCGACATCAAAATCACCGTTCTTAAGGCGTTGAAAACATTCTCTGCACGTTCTTCCACTAATAGTTCCCTCACCATTGGTCTTACCCAGCATTTTAGAGCGACAGCCGGAAAATCGTTCAAATGGCTCTGAGCACTATGGGACTCAACTGCTGAGGTCATCAGTCCCCTAGAACTTAGAACTTAAACCTAACTAAGGACATCACACACGTCCATGCCCGAGGCAGCATTCGAAACTGCGACCGTAGCGGTCGCGCGGTTCCAGACTGTAGCGCGTAGAACCGCTCGGCCACCCCGGCCGGCAAAACTTCCCACAAATGGCGAGAAATGGGTACGTAAGCTGACGTACTTAATCGAGAGGAACCTTATGATGCAATCACAAATCGACCAAATTTTTATGGCATTATGTTTACAGATTCCTAAGCTTATTGTATTACACCTATGAGCAACCACCTGAACCCCACTTGCCGCTCCTGCCGTCTATTGCAAAACGGCGGAAGCAAAGTTGTAGACCTAATACTTTGCAACGCTACCCCCATGATGTTTAATCAACGTGAACGTGCAAGCAGCACACTGCTAAGATGTATTCCAATATTATGGGTTTGTTTTCTATTCATTTGCGTTGAGTTACTTCTTTTCTACACTCCTGGAAATGGAAAAAAGAACACATTGACACCGGTGTGTCAGACCCACCATACTTGCTCCGGACACTGCGAGAGGGCTGAACAAGCAATGATCACACGCACGGCACAGCGGACACACCAGGAACCGCGGTGTTGGCCGTCGAATGGCGCTAGCTGCGCAGCATTTGTGCACCGCCGCCGTCAGTGTCAGCCAGTTTGCCGTGGCATACGGAGCTCCATCGCAGTCTTTAACACTGGTAGCATGCCGCGACAGCGTGGACGTGAACCGTATGTGCAGTTGACGGACTTTGAGCGAGGGCGTATAGTGGGCATGCGGGAGGCCGGGTGGACGTACCGCCGAATTGCTCAACACGTGGGACGTGAGGTCTCCACAGTACATCGATGTTGTCGCCAGTGGTCGGCGGAAGGTGCACGTGCCCGTCGACCTGGGACCGGACCGCAGCGACGCACGGATGCACGCCAAGACCGTAGGATCCTACGCAGTGCCGTAGGGGACCGCACCGCCACTTCCCAGCAAATTAGGGACACTGTTGCTCCTGGCGTATCGGCGAGGACCATTCGCAACCGTCTCCATGATGCTGGGCTACGGTCCCGCACACCGTTAGGCCGTCTTCGGCTCACGCCCCAACATCGTGCAGCCCGCCTCCAGTGGTGTCACGACAGGCGTGAATGGAGGGACGAATGGAGACGTGTCGTCTTCAGCGATGAGAGTCGCTTCTGCCTTGGTGCCAATGATGGTCGTATGCGTGTTTGGCGCCGTGCAGGTGAGCGCCACAATCAGGACTGCATACGACCGAGGCACACAGGGCCAACACCCGGCATCATGGTGTGGGGAGCGATCTCCTACACTGGCCGTACACCACTGGTGATCGTCGAGGGGACACTGAATAGTGCACGGTACATCCAAACCGTCATCGAACCCATCGTTCTACCATTCCTAGACCGGCAAGGGAACTTGCTGTTCCAACAGGACAATGCACGTCCGCATGTATCCCGTGCCACCCAACGTTCTCTAGAAGGTGTAAGTCAACTACCCTGGCCAGCAAGATCTCCGGATCTGTCCCCCATTGAGCATGTTTGGGGCTGGATGAAGCGTCGTCTCACGCGGTCTGCACGTCCAGCACGAACGCTGGTCCAACTGAGGCGCCAGGTGGAAATGGCATGGCAAGCCGTTCCACAGGACTACATCCAGCATCTCTACGATCGTCTCCATGGGAGAATAGCAGCCTGCATTGCTGCGAAAGGTGGATATACACTGTACTAGTGCCGACATTGTGCATGCTCTGTTGCCTGTGTCAATGTGCCTGTGGTTCTGTCAGTGTGATCATGTGATGTATCTGACCCCAGGAATGTGTCAATAAAGTTTCCCCTTCCTGGGACAATGAATTCACGGTGTTCTTATTTCAATTTCCAGGAGTGTACGTTTAGAGCTAGCTGCCATTCATGACACCTACTAGATATAAGTCATCTTGTATCCTCTTACAGATCCTCATCGACGACGCCTTCCCATACCACAGCATCACCAGCAAACAGCAGCGGACTGCAGCTTACCCTGTCCACCAGACCATTTATGTGTACAGAAAATAACAGCGGTCCTATCACATTTTCCCGGATCATTCCTGGCAATACCCTACTTTCTAATGAACAGTCTCCGTCGAGGACAACATACTGTGTTCCAACCATACGACTTCAGGTAACGTACTCCCGGATTTTGCCAAACCCAAACTCTTTCATCGCATTGCCACAGGTATAGAGTGGATCATTACTCCAAATCACTCGTTTCAGTCATCCACTGTTAATTAGCGTCGCTCTTTACACCGTCTCAAGCGTCACGCAACATTCACTACAGAAATGTGGCGCGCGGGGTAGCCGCGTGGTCTTAGGCGTCTTGCCACGGTTCGCGCGGCTCCCCTGTCGGAGGTTCGAGTCCTCCCTCGGGCATAGGTGTGTGTGCTGTCCTTAGCGTAAGTTAGTTTAAGTTAGATTAAGAAGTGTGTAAGCCTAGGTACCGATGACCTCAACGGTTTGCTCCCATAGGAACTTACCACAAAATAAATAAAAAAAAGAAACATAAATGTGTGGCTTATAAGGTGCTGGACCGCTGTCCCCATTCTTTTTCAATCCCTATGCACAGTCATTGTGCTAGCTGTACATCTGATAGGGATTTCAAACTCAGGGCGATTCCTTCCTCTCATTTCGTATGACTTTTTGCAACCACCTTCCGCAAACCTCGTCCGTCCCTCGCCGTAAGTGCATGAAGTATTCCGGGTCTCGTTTTAGTTGTGGCTGATCCTTCGCATTTCCATTTCATTAGCAACTGTGGCCGCTTTAGAAGGGTTGAAATGTCTCTAAGGTATCTGTTCCTCTTGTGACACGTAATGACTAGCCCACGTTTGAAGCTACTGAACTCTTCTGCAATACACGTTCTTTTGTCGCTGCTTCTGTGTTGACAACACAACACTTCTCGCCTCCTTTTAAACTGACGGGTTCGTCTCTCATGATACCTAACGGTCAATTCCGCGTTACGCAGAGGTGTCCCAATCATTCTGATCAGATAGGGTAACAGCACTGCTAACCACTGCTCCGATACTAGGAGAAGAGATGTTACTTTTGTCTTCTCCACTGCACCAAAAACAAGCAAATACGTAACTCATGAATGACTGTCAAATCGTGTGATCGAAATGTTGACCTTGAGCAGTGGTACTTAGTATATTGAGATTACACACAGAGTACTGCAAAATGAATTTCTCCAGGACTTATCGCAACACAGATCCGTATTATTTCATGCCTTTGGGAGCCGTCGGTGTTTTCTTCTTGGCTTCTTGTTTTAATTTCAGCTGACGATGAATTCTAAGTCTGGGGAACAAGCAGCCTAATTTGTGTTTCCCGAGCGACTGATCCACCGATGTTCAAATGTTTTAAGATGCGGAATGGGTGTAGCGCCGGTCATGTTGATACCATTTTGGTTTCGTTAGATCAAGTGGTATGTCTTGCAATAACTGCAGCAGCATATCTTTTAACAAGTGTAGATATTTGTTGTTATTTACAGTTTCTTAAATAAAACAAGGAGCAATGGTGGAATTCAAACACGTAAAATCTAAAATTTCACGGTCGGAAATGTTACACTTATTTAACTATTCCGGGCTACTGTGCCGTAGTTGGATAAATTTCTTATTAAAATCGAAATTCGAAGTACAGGCATTAGTAACTGTCAACAAAACACGGAATAGGTAATACATTTCTCTTTGAGACATGGCGGAGAGGAACTAGGTCTTTTTCATGGACATCTCTATGAGATTAATCCACAGGTTGACCTCAACCTGTAGGAGAAAGTAGGCCATGATTACATTTTCGTAGTGTGCTAGACTTCAGAAAAAAAATTGTAGCAAGTACCACACGGTTTTTACGGGAACCCACGCCCGCGGCTGTTCCCTGCAACTTGATTCAAATCATCACCCACGACAAAAGTGAGGTGTTATAAAAATTTTAGAGGATGGACCGAGGAACACCTGTGAACCGAAGCCGTTCGACGTGTAATTGAAAGAACTTTCCAGCGCATTGCTGAAGAGTGGATATTCATCCGCTGAAATAAAAAGAGCATTACGACAGCCACGAAAAGATCATAACGTTGTACAGGCGTCAGTGCAATCCAAAGTTTTCCCGCCGCTTATTGAGGACGTTACTGCCCTCATAAGAAAAATTTTAATGAAGGAGAATATCGTTATAATCTACAAACCCACCTGAAAGATGCAGAACAATCTAAAGGTGGCCAAGGGTGTTCGCAGCTTATGGAAAAAGCTGGAGTTCGAGTACTTGTACGTGGGTACTGCTAAATGAACAATCGAAAAACAAGCAGAATAGCACAAAGGAAACTGCGGAAGGGAAGAAACTGACTGATCAGCCAGGAGAGTAACGGATTCGATATGGTAACACTCATACACTGCCAGTCACAAGCGGATACTATAAAAGGCTCTGTAGAGAGGCCATAGAGTTTATTTAACACCTCAACAATTTTAGTCGGAAGGAGGAGTGTGTGAAAATGAACCGTATCTGGATTCTGGTGCCGGAGGACATGTGCACCAGTCTAGCACCGTGACGAGGCAACAACAGCGGAAGACAGCAACCGACAGCTGCCAAATGCGCTCGAGTTTTCAAAACATATGACGTCACGCCCCTGCGTGGCAGAATGAGGAAACGAATTTTACTTCAGTCAGAGGCAAGCCAGGCTGTTCACCGGACCTTCAAAAAATCTACAGCTGCCTTCGAAAATATCCTCCGCAGATGGGGCCGCTTCCATAGGCGCCCACAAGGAATAGGCAAGGAGCGGAGGGGGATGGACGAACAAAGGAGGTTGGGGAGGCACTTACCATCTCCTGGAATTCATGCGACCATGGCATAACTGCCTGGGACATTTTAATAAGGGTGAATTCTAGAAAAGCTCGCACAACAGGTTGACAGACCAAATGTGTTGTCTATACACTTCTCTCAGCCACTGTGAATTTTCAACTGACCACACGTCAGAAGATTGATTTGACCGCAAAAATGCATCCAAGAAGGTGCAAGATTCTAAAACTGCCACTTTAATAAAACTGATAGGTTGAATTTGAGAGCGTGCGTAACCCCAGGAATTAAATTTGTTAGGAAGCAAACCACTTATTTTACAGGCAGCTGCTCAAAGTTTCTAAGCTAGATTAGTTTAATACCTATGCTATGTTAACCGGGGACCTAGAAACGACGGAGAGGCTCCGTCCCCGCCGCAGCCGCAATGGTCCACAACCCCACGACGACTACCGCAGTCCACTTCATCCCTCCGCCGCCCCACACCGAACCCAGGGTTATTGTGCAGTTCGGCCCCCGGTGGACCCGGTGGACCCCTCTACGCCACCTGAAAACATAACTTGGTATTATATCCAATTTTAACTTGTTACAGACGTTTAGGATTTTAATAATAACAATAACAATAATAATGTGTTGTTGCTGCTGTCTTAAGTCCGAAGAATAGTTTGATGCATCTCTCCACGCTACTCTACACTGTGCTATCTTCTTGATCTCTGCATAACAATTCTAGCGTATGTCCACCTGAATCTGCTTACTGTATTCAAACCTTGATCTCTCTCTACCTTTTTTACTTCCTGAACTTACTTCAATTAATAAATTGACAAGTGCTTGATACCTCAGGAAATTTTCTTTCAACTGATTCCTTCCTATAGTCAACTGGTGTCATAAATTTCTTTTTTACCTAATTCGGTTCAGTACCTTGCCATTTGTTGTTTGCTCTAGCCATCTAATCTTCAACATTCTTCTATAGCACCACAATTTAAAAGCTTCTATTATCTTCTTACTGGAATTGACTATCGTCTACATTTCACTTCCATTCAAAATTATACTCTAGAAAAACACCTTAAAAATACTTGCTATCATTTAAATTTATATTAGATGCTAACAAATTCCTCTTTTTCTGAAATATCTTAATGTAATAGCAATAAATAAAACATTTGTTTACATTAGCGCCCAGACCCCCCCTCCCCATCATTTAAATTTATATTAGATGTTAACAAATTCCTCTTTTTCAGAAATATTTTAATGTAATAGCAATAAATAAAACAGTTTTTTACACCAGTGTCCAGTTCATCACTACAGCACACCTTCAAATAAACTGCATTTCAGAGACCTGCACGATTTTAAAAGTACGCATATCATTGGATTCAGTGAGAGGTAGGTTATCTGAATATTTTACGTTGCTGTTCTAGACTGACGGAAAAGAACTGCAACATCAAAAAGGAGTTGTGCAAAGCTGGTGGCGTGTTTCTGCATCTGAAAGACGATGTCTATTCAGATTTCGCACAAGTCGCATATGAGTGGCGCTAGCAGCACCACTTTGAGAATTGAAAGCAGGTTTCTTTAAATACATACTGTAACCGTCGTGGGCATTGGTTACCTTTCAGACTGAACGTGGTGAGTTGATGTCAGTCAAGAATGCCTTTAAGGCGACAAAGACGCCATTGTCAACACCTCACTGAGTTTGAATGAGGTCGAGTAATAGGGCTACGAGAAGCTGGTTCAAATGGCTCTGAGCACTATGGGACTTAACATCTGTGGTCATCAGTTCCATAGAACTTAGAACCACTTAAACCTAACTAACCTAAGGACACCACACACACCCATGCCCGTGGCAGGATTCGAACCTGCGACCGTAGCAGTCGCGCGGTTCCGGACTGAGCGCCTAGAACCGTACGAGAAGCTGTATGTTCCCCCCCCCCCCCCCCCCTCCCGTGGTTCTGAAGAAAAACTTAGCAGAAGTGTAGTCACTGTTCATGAGAATGTACAGTCACAAGAAGACCATGCTGCAGACGGTCACGTGTCATTGCCGACAGGGAAGCCCACCGTGTTCTGAGCAGCACTTGCCACCACAGTGACACAACGAAGTGTTACAAATCAGTTACTTCGAGAACAGCTCCGAACGAGACGCCCTGAGGTGTGTGCTCCACTGTCCCGAAACGACCGCCATTTGCGACTTCAGTGGTGTCAGTCGAGGACTCAGTGGAGGGAAGGGTGGTGGTCTGTGGTTTTTTCCTAATGAAAGTTGGTTCTGCCTCAGTACCAGTGATCGCCGTGTGTTGATCAGGAGGAGGTCAGTTGAAGGCCTGCACAAACCTGCTTGCATGCTAGAAACACTGGATCTACTACATCTGGAGTTACGGTCTGGGATGCGATTTCGTATGACAGCAGGGTCGCTCTCGTGGTTATCCCACGCACTCTGACTGCAAATTTGTACGTCAGTCTGATGATTCGACGTGCTGTGCTTCCATTCATGAACTGCTTTCCAGGGGGTGTGTTACAGCAGGATGACGCTCATCCGCATACCACTGTTGCAACCCAACATGCTCTACAGACTGCGATATGTCGTCTTGGCCTGCTACATTACCAGATCTGTGTCCAATCGAGCGCAGTGGTCTCGCAGTCGAGCAGCCGATCCGAGCGGAACGCTGCTCTCTGCACCTGGCGTAGCTGCCCGTCTGATAGCTCCTGGGAGTGATCACAAATACGCTGCAACTGGCGTAGCTGCCGGTGACGCTCTTCTAAGCGGCACGAACTAGCCCAAGCCGCTTAACGCTTCCACGTGCTAAGCGGCAAGAGTTTCGGCTCAACTTCCCGCAACCTTGGTTGCAAATTTCCCCAGCGGGACTCTCCCGTTCTTTGGTAGGGTAATCTCAGTGTCAGGGGCCCGTTCACGTCGGATAACCCCGCGCACTGTAGGCCGCTCTCTTCAACCCGCGCTCTCTTGCGCCACGCATTGCACACTGCGCAAATAGGTCGTAGGGACCGCCCTCTTCCGCAGGGACACGAAACTCTGCACTTTCGCTGAAAAAGCAAATTTTTGTCGTTTCGTAAAAACAGCAAAATTGTCGTACATCCTTCCCTATCCAAATAAAATTCCCCTAAGCAGCAAAGATGTCTGATCTTTCCTGTGCTTCCCCAACACTCACCCGCAGCAAAGCTGCAGCCCAAGAGGCGGGAATGCCGGCTACTGCCGCCAGCATTTCCGTCCCACTGTCCACCTTCCAAGAGCAGGTTGCCTTGAAGGACAAGCAGATTGCGGAACAGCAAGAGCTGATCGCAGAGCTGATGGGCAGTGAACACACGCAGACAGCAACACCCACACCACACACAGAGGCGCCTGCTGAAAACTCGAAGGACATGCCCTCTATCTCACCTCTGGCGGCGCAGGCACCGACGGACCCGGAGCCAGAGCCGACCGAGGACACAGCTAACACTGAAGAAGACGGGCCGTGGCAGCAGGTCGGTCCAAGACGCAAACAGCCGCCAAACACACAAACAAGTGAGCCCACAAACTCACGAGGCAACGGCCGAGTGCTACTGCCAACCCCAAACACACCGCAAATTCACAACAAAAGCAACACAGGGACCAACAAGAACAACCCTGCGACTGCAGCATCCACAAACACACAAGCAGCTACGCAGAACCCAAATAATACCGCGACTGGCTTCCCACCAGTCATCATACACAACTACGGAGAGCTCAGTCTCCTAAACAAGGAATTTAATAAGAAACACATCCCCACAACATACAACTCAAAGCTCACTGGGGAACACGCCGCACTGTACGTGGCAAACAAGTCAGAATACTCGAATCTGCTGGACTTTCTTAAAGAAAGAAAGGTAGAGCACTTCACGTACAGAACAGTCCTTGAAAAGACACAGCAGTACGTGATCAAGGGGATAGATTCACGAACCCCGACCGACACAGTACACGAAGAACTCTCCGGGTAAGCCGGATGTCAGAGTTCGGCACAGCAAGACCGTATCACAACTACATGGCGGAATTGGCCGACACGGCCAAGTCCCTCGACCTGTTGAAGTTAAAGTTGTTCTTCACATGGTCGTCAATGTAGAGATCTAAAACACGTCGCGCATCGCCCCCCCCCCCCCCCCAACAATGCCATAACTGCCAGTGCTTTGCGCACGCGGGTATCCGATGCTGCCGCATTTGCGCTGGCTGTCACACGACCCAACACTGCAAACTCCCCAACACAGCACCTCGCAAGTGCGCCAACTGTGGTGCTGCCCATCCGGCAAACTACAGAGGGTGCATTGCATACAAAGCAGCTCTGAGGCGCAAAATAGCCAAAAACGCTAAACCTACCGCCATCAAAGTTCCGAAACCTCCCCCGGGCGCAGTAAGAAGTGGAGTATCCTTCGTTGGAGTGGTCGCTAGCAGCCCCAGCAACGCGGTACAGTCAGAGGAGCCCCAGAGCTCAGGACACGCAAAACAAACACCCCCAGCAACAGACACACAAGAGACAAACACAACACCTAACACCACACCAGCACCGGGCACACCACACGACACCAGCAACAACAACACCCTACCCCCTGACACCGCGGACTGCAGCCCACCACAGGCTACAGAAGACGCGCCAACACAGGGACGACCACAGCGCCAGAGGAGGAGAAGGAGAAACAGCCGCAACAGGAGGAACACGACCACACCACAACAAGCACACAGGCAACAGGACACCAATACTCACGAACACAATCCGGACACCAACTCGACAATCCACACAACACACCCACTCACCACAGAGAATACACAGGCGCCCACAACTGTCACACGAACAGCCGACACACAGGCCAGCCCTGACCAGACGCCAACACAGGAACAATCGGGCGCTAACACGACCAACAACACACAGGTCGACATGCCCAACATTATGTCAACATTCCGGAGAATAATGGAAACATTATTCCCCGGACGCACGACCACCGAAATAGTCACGAAGATTATGGGGTGTGTCTCACAACTCTTCATGCAGTTCGTGTCGAGCACGCTCAACTGGATTAGCTTCCAAGCCACTATCACACCACTTTTTACACTACTACATGGATAATACGCCACACCAGCCCCGAAACGCAGACGCTAACACAAACTCACAGATCCTGTTTTGGAATGCCAACGGGATCGCAAGCAAAAAAGCCGAAATGGCCGCGTTCATGGAGCTAAAGGGTATCCGAATCGCTCTTGTGAACGAAACACTGCTTACGCCTCGCAAACAACTGAACATCCCAGGGTATTGCGTCCATCGTACCGACCGAGCGGATGGGAGGAGGGGAGGCGGCACGGCAATCATCATACACAGAGACACAGAACACTAGAGGCCACGGCCGTCAGGGTCAAATTCAACGGAGCCAACACCACACTGGTATCGATATACAATCCTCCTAAAAACATAGTAACACGCGTTGTCAGCACAGTACTCAACATAGCACCGCGGGTAATCGCCGCTGGGGACCTAAACGCAAAACACCCCGATTGGAACTCACGAATACGAACTTCCAACGGCAAGAAACTGTACGAACACGCACTAGGCCGAAACTACATTATACTTGGGCCGGACGTTCCCACGTTCGTCCCTACACACTCGACATAGGCCAGACGTGTTAGACATAGCCCTCATAAAGGGCATCACATGGACACTCAACCTTACGGTTGAAAACGATCTGGACTCAGACCACATGCCTGTAATACTGCACACGGAAGAAACACTGCAGGACATCGAACCACGCAGGATGCTTAACTGCAAGCGCGCGAATTGGACACTGTTCAAGGAAACGCTTGATAGTTGCATTCCTGACACCCACGAAATTAACAACACACAGCAAATCGATGAGGCTGTGGAGGCTCTCACAACTGCCGTCGAAGACGCAATGACTGACGCCATTCCATTTACAACACCAAGACAACACTCGAACGCCCTGCCCCAGGAGATCCTGGGCCTTATCTCAATGAGGAACCGCCTCAGGAGATACTGGCAGCGTACCAGCCGCCCGTTCTATAAACTGCACGTCAACAGACTCCAGGACATAATACGGGATAAAATACATTCAGAAACGAACAATGGGGACAGAAACTCACTGCGCTAGATACCAAACGTCCTGGCGTGTGGTAGCTGGCCAGACACTTCACCAGGGAGAAACATTACATTCCCACGTTACAAGGACCAGACGGCCCAGCCTACTCCGCGACGGAGAAGGCAGAGCTTATGGCCACAACACTTGCAGCGTCTTTCATGCCGAATCTGGTTCCCTCAGACCCAGTATTCACACTTGAAACGGACCAGGAGGTTACACGATTTGTAGCCCAGCCCTCGCGCAACGAAATCAGGCGTACTAGCACAAATCAAATCACATGGGCTATCAAGAACACCAACGCTAGAAAAGCCCCTGGGCCTGATGGCATTCAAAACCGTGTCCTCCACGAGTTCACGGATAAAGCCGTAGAATACCTCACACACTTAACGAATGCCATCCTGAAACTTCCCTGACTTTTGGAAGGCGGCCAAGGTCCTGATGTTCATGAAGCCAGGGAAAGACCACTCCCTCCCACAAAATTACCGACCCATCAGTCTGCTGTGTTCGCTCAGCAAGATTGTTGAGAAGGTAATATTAAAACGTATCACTAGGCGTTGCATCGCCAGTGACACCCTAAGACCGGAGCAATTCGGCTTTAGGAATCACCACTCGACAACACAACAACTCCTTCGCGTAGTCGAACATATAACACACGGCTACAACATGAACAAAGCCACAGGGGCCGTGTTCCTGGACATCGAAAAGGCTTTCGACCGTCTCTGGCACAACGGACTCATACGCAAACTAAGCGAAGCTGGTTTCCCGGACGGACTCGTACGTCTCATACACTCATATCTGACGAACAGATACAGGATAAAAAATCAACAAAACACGGTATCCAAGCTGGAGTACCCCAAGGAAGCATCCTAGGGCCCATCTTGTTTAACCTGTACATTAATGACTTCCCAGCAACACAAAACACGACGTTAGCCGTCTACGCGGATGACACCGCCATCCTTGCGCAAGATTGGAAACCGTCGAACATCAATTCATGAATACAGACAGCACTCAGAACAGCTGAGCCTTTGTTGGAGCGATGGGGTATTAAAGTAAACATCGACAAGTGCGAAGCAGTTCTGTTCACAAGCAGACCGAAACTACTGCGCAAACTTCAACACTGCAGACCGATAACACTACATACACGCCCAATACGTTTCCGAGAGAAAGTCAGATACCTTGGTGTCTGGCTGGAACGGAAACTTACATGGGGGGACCACATCGAATACGTTGCCAAACGAGCACACGCGAGGCTCAAACACCTCTACCCAATGCTCAACAGGGAAAGCACACTGAATAGGAGGGTGTCGAGGTCCATATACATGGCACTGATTAGACCTCTGATGACGTACGCAGCTCCCATCTGGGGGTATGCAGCTCCTACACGACTGCGCCGCCTGCAGATCATACAGAACAAGATGCTACGAATCATTAGCAACGATCCACGCTACACACGCACAACATACGCAAACAAGCGACAAACGTCGGCAAGCCCCTGCATATCAGCAACACTGACTGGTAACTACCAGCTGCTATTGGAGCCGACCAACAGGCCACAGCAGGGACACCGACGAGCTCGCCCACAGACGCACAAAGAATCCGCCAACATTCCCACACACTGCGCGTCCGGTATATGACCTACCGGACACAAGATCGATAGTAAATCTAGCTGTTGCAGGTTGCTGACGCTGAACGAGGACTCTGCACCAGCACCCAGCGCCAGCCGCCGAGCAGCACAAACGCACAACGTTAAGGTATCGACATGCATGATATCCACTACTAACAAAGCCTATCCTTGCACGACCTATCGCAGGCAGCAAGACAACCGCTACTGCTCTTACCACCGGACCTAACTATCGCAGAGGTTGTTTTCCCTTGGCTCTTGCCTTGGCACTTTTTTTCCTCTGCCCTTCAAACCGCTAACCTTCGTATCAATGGTTAACCCTAACCAGACGTACGCAAACATCGCAGTACCCACACCCTGCTACACCTCACTTTAGTGAATACTAACCCTTATGCAGAGATGGTAGACCTATTGTGTTGGCCATCATGCCAATGTGGGCGTGGAGGGGCTCCACCTCTTGTTTAAAAAAAATTTAAAAAATCGAGCGAATGTTGGACGTCATAGGACAACTCCACCGTCGTCCACAACCAGCACTTACCGTCCCTGTATTCACCGACCAAATGCAACAGGCATGAAACTCCATTCCAAAACTGACATCCGGTAACTGTATAACACAATCGAAGCAAGTTAGCATGTTTGCATTCAAAATTCTGGCTGTTACACCTGTTATTAATGTACCACTCTTACATTAATCTGTGATCTTGCATGGTAAAATGTTTCAAATAGCTGTAAGCTCTATGGGACTTAATATCTGAGGTAATCAGTCTCCTAGACTTAGAACTACTTAAACGTAATGTTTTGTTAAAATCTGGAAATCTATTACCTTTGCAGTATGCACGCTGGTCAGCATAGCAACAGTATTATTAGAACTGTAGCCACGCTTCTGCCAAGTGCCATCAGAATCTACTGGTATGTAAGTCATACCGCCATTTATTTCAACAACTTCGTTTGCAGCACACTTCGTTGTCCTACATGCAATAGATTCCACAGCAGCTCCAATAAATCCTGCATACTTGTCGATTTTACAAGGTGTGCGTGGCACATTTATCGCGGCACACATTGTTTCTGCTGCAGAGTGTCCTTTGCCGATAGATTTCAATCCATAAAACGACGTAACATTTACTTCAAAATAATTATCTTTATACTTATCATAATTCCAAACTGAATGAGTATATTTTCGCAGAAGAAGCTGACTAGCACCGTGGTGTAGTGGTTATGACTCTAAAGTGTGGCATGGAGGGTCGTGAGTTCAAAACTCACCTGGACTGTACAGTTCTAATTTCTATATTCGGTTGGAGTACATTCTAGAAATATCAAAAAATGTCAAGAATTATTGTACTGGAATGTTCTGTTACTATATATATATACCGTATGTGTTCTGGCCGGAGGCAGTTCGCTCCACGCTCTTGTATGTGCAAGTGCTGAATAAACCTTCGTTAAGTGAAGTTAGTGTTCGCCATTCATCTAATTACACCTTCTTCTACGTGACATTATTCTGGTGTAGACGCTGGGTATTGGAACTTGTGATAGCGCACATAATTGACGACACTATGCCTCCTCTCAGGCCACGACAGAGCCACCGATTACGTGGCGAGAAACCCGAGATCGAGCCGTATTCAACAGACTGCAATCTATCGGAGACAGAAGAAGAAGAGGACGTTAAGATGACAGCAACTGTGTGCCACCACATGAGACTTCCTTCCGGGTTCTCTGGTGACGATGGCCAAGATCGAAACAAGTGGCTGAAGGTATATGAGCGTATAGCCAAATTTAACAAATGGGACGACACCGTGTGTTTCGCTAGCGTATTTTTCTACTTGGAGGGCACTGCCAAGGCAATGGTATGAGAACAAGGAGAAGTTCACAAGCGGGGAAGTATTCCAGGCGGAACTGCGCAAGTATTTCCGCGACACACAACGACAGAAGTGCAAGGCAGAAGATAAATTAAAGTGCAGGGCACAGCGTCCAGGAGAAACTTCAGCATCCTACATTCAAGACGTCTTGGAGCTGTGTAAAATAGTGGATCCTAGAATGAATGAGGAAGATAAGGTTGCACATCTCATGAAGGGTGTTGCTGAGGACATGTATCAAGCCCTACTCTTGAAGGAGGTTTCGACAGCAGACGACCTCATAAAATGGTGCCAGTATATCGAGACAATGCATCAAAAAAGAATTACACTCAAGAAGTTTGAACGACTTCCAAACGTCGTATCGATGTCTGTGATGGTGGAAGCAACTGATTTCACAAGTGTTCTTCGTCAGATAGTGAGAGAGGAAGCGCAGAAGGCACTTGGATTGCACGGCGAGTAAAAAACCGAGACGTTTAAAGTGGTCATAAGGGAGGAAATGGAGCAGACATTGAACCCAATCTCTCTTCCCTCATTTCCCTTTAAAACGGTAAAAAAGCTGAGACCCAGGCGGAGTTACGTTACTACAATGCCGCATGAGGAACCTGTTTGGGCAAGGAAGAGTGACCTCTGGAGGACCCAGGATAACCAACCAGTATGTTTCTACTGTGGACGACCGGGACGTGTGGTGTGCTATTGTCGAGAAAGGCGGCGGATATTTGATGCCGCCCGCGCCAGAAGACAGCAGACCGATCTTAGCCGACGTCAGATCGGGGACGACGAAGATGTACAAGATGTGGGTGCAAGACGAGGTAGGTCACCGTCGTCGCAAGCTAGCCGCAGGAGAGGACGCTCCCCAACACGCCGATCAAGGTCTCCACCGCCGTTTAGTAGATCCAACCGATCACCTAGCCGCCGCAACCTGGAAAACTAAAGGGTGAGAACTTCCTTGGAGATGAGGCAGCCGAAGAGAAAAATCCTCCGCCGTCGATCACTACAAAAATGATAGGAAACTACGTCGATATCCTGATGGATAGCCGACCAGCCCAAGCTCTTGTCATTTCGGAGAAGTACCGTCGAAAGGTGTAGAAAACCGTATTCGTCGACAGCAAAACATCTCTTCTGAAGGTGGCTAATGGGAAATATGTAAAACCTACAGGAAGATGTACAATTCGTGTGGGTATATGTGTCCATACACAGCCCTTAGAATTCATCGTCTTACAAGAGAGTAGTCTTGACTTCATTCTCGGATGTAACTTTTTGAAAGATTCTCAGGCAATTATAGATTGTGGTCGCTCGAAGAGTATGCTAGACGAGATGAGATACTGTGGACAGGAAGATGCACATCCGAATGTGTGGAGACTATGTGTGCTGGATGAAGTGGTCTTTCCTGCACTCAACGCTAGAAAGGTAACTGTCATGTGTCATGCCATGCATCAACCCATGGATTTTGTAGTGGAATGTAAGAGAAGCATACCACTGAAGAATCTGTCGTCTCAATTAAGGACGGATTCGGTGGATTGTGGATAGTTAACTGTCGCCGAGAACCGCAGATCCTTCCAAGACGCATGTGCGTAGCAAACGCTGAGCCGTTAATTGAAGAACAGCTAAGCGGCATAGAAACCTCCCATGCCGAGTCTGTGGGCAAAATTAGCGCTACGACTACGAGACAAGATCTTCTAGATCGACTATCTCACTAAGGAACAACAGAAGAAGCTACTTTCCATTCTTCAAGAGTTCTCTGAATGCTTGAATCCACTGGTGAAGAGCAAATTAGTCAAATCGACGGTGAAGCACCGGATTGGCACTGGAGACCATCAACCAATAATCCAGAGAGCATACCGTATGTCAGCAACGGAACGTCGAATAATTCGGAACGAGGTAGAGAAAATGAAAAAGAATGACATCATTCAGCCCTCGCAGGGCCCACGGTCCTCACCAGTGGTCTTCGTCAGGAAGAAGGATGGCGGCTGGCGCTTTTGTATTGATTACAGGAAGCTTAATAAGATAACTAGAAGGGACGTTTACCCTCTGCCACGAATTGACGATACACTAGATTCTCTGAAGGGGGCTAAGTTTTTCTCAGCCATGGACATGTACTCGGGATACTGGCAAATCGAAGTAGATGAGGCTGATCATGAGAAAACTGCATTCATCACCCCTGAAGGCCTGTATGATTTTAAAGTAACGCCGTTTGGTTTGTGTAATGCACCAGCAACTTTTTAACGGATGGTGGATAATCTTCTAAGGCACCTGAAGTGGACGATATGTCTTTGTTATTTAGATGACATTATAGTGTTCTATGAGATATTTGATGATCATATAAAAAGACTGAGGGCCGTTCGTAAGTTTCTCCAACAAGGCGGACTGAGACTTAATCCGAGAAAGTGTCTTTTTGGAGCAAAAGAAATCAAAATACTTGGACACCTCGTGTCAAACGAAGGTGTGCGGCCAGACCCAGAAAAGGTGAGATCTATAACGGAATTTCCTATTCTAAAAGTAGGAAGCTTCCTCGGATTATGTTCTTATTACCGTCGTTTTATCAAAGACTTTTGTATCAAAGCCAGGCCACTCCGAGTGTTATTAAAAGCTGACGCTATATTTATCTGGGGGTGGTGTTCAACAAGATACTTTCGATGTGTTGCGAAGAGATCTGACGACTGACCCTGTACTTGGTCTGTATGATGAGAGAGCACCTACAGAACTACACACAGATGCCAGTGGGTATGGGATCGGTGCTGTTCTGGTGAAAATTTCGCATGGAAAAGAGAAGGTTATAGCCTACGCTTCTAGGACACTTACAAAGGCGAAAGAAACTACTCAACTACAGAAAGAGAATGTCTTACTGTGATCTGGGCCATGTTCAAATTTTGACAGTATCTCTATGGAAGGCCATTAACGGTTTTTACAGACCATCATTCACTTTGTTGGTTGACAGGTCTTAAGGATCCAACAGGACGACTCGCCAGGTGGGCACTACGTCTGCAAGAGTATGACAGTACCATAGTGTACAAAAGTGGAAGAAAACACCAAGATGACGACTGTCTCTCATGAAACCCTGTGCAAAACCATAAAGATTTTGATGAAGATAGTGACTGTCTCGCTGTACTCCAGGATCTATCTACTGGGCAGAATAAAGATGCCAAGATATCTCAAATTATGCTTTGCTTTAAATCGGTCAGATATGAAAGGATAATTTAAGGTAGTTAATGGATTACTTTGCAAGAAAAACTTTGATCCGTTTGGAAAAAGGTGGCTACCAGTGATTCCTAAACACATGTGCTTAGATGTTCTACAGAAATTCCATGACACCCCTGAGGCCGGACATTTAGGATTTATTAAGACATCCGCAAGAGATTCTTCTGGCCAGGTTTATTTAGGAGTATCCGTCACTATCTGTCGCACTTTCGAGAGTCCATAGGAGAAAGTCAGTGGCTCAGAAACCACCTGGTCGACTCATACCAATTCCACCAGCCGAAACACCTTTCCAGTGTGTTGGGAATGACCTCCTCGGATGATTTCCAACGTCTGCTAGTGGCGATAGATGGATTATTGTTTGTACTGATTATCTGACACGCTATGTCATTACAAAAGCCGTGAAAACAACCGAAGCATCCGAGATAGCCAAATTCATTGTAGAAGACATTGTATTAAAACACGGTGCCCCAAGACCGTTAATTACGGATGGAGGAAAAGTTTTTCAATCGAATCTTGTGACAGAGAGAAACCGTCGGTGCAACATTACTCATCACATGAGGCCTGCCTACCATCCACAAACTAACGGGCTTACTGAACGCCTTAATAAGATCTTGGCCGACATGATATCAATGTTCGTCAATGTTGAGGAGAGCAACTGGGATGAGGTGCTACCTTTCGTGACGTTGCCTACAACACCGCCAAACAAGACGCCACAGGATTTACGCCATTTTTCATGGTGCATGGGCGTGAGGCGACGACGACGATGCACACTGTGTTTCCGTTACATCCCGATGACTTGGACGACGACTACATGGGCCAGGTGTAAACCAGAGCTGAGGAAGCTCGGCAGTTAGCTCGACTCCGCACGCTGCAGGCTCAGGAAAACTATCGCCGAAGGTATGACGCGAGCCACCGCCCTGTTGTCTACCAGCCTGGTGACCTCGTCTGGATCTTCACTCGTTTTCAGAAGGTTGGTCTTTCTGAGAAGCTCCTCAGGCGCTACTCTGGACCTTATAAGGTTGTAAGACAGTTGTCTGATGTTACTTATGAAGTTGAAGATTTCGACCCCGACACAAGACGACGAAAGATCAGAGATACGGTCCACGTCCTTCGAATGAAGCCGTATAAGGATCCTGCAACCCAGGGTAAATTCGAAAAGTGAAGTGGCTCTGAGCACTATGGGACTCAACTGCTGAGGTCATTAGTCCCCTAGAACTTAGAACTAGTTAAACCTAACTAACCTAAGGACATCACAAACATCCATGCCCGAGGCAGGATTCGAACCTGCGACCGTAGCGGTCTTGCGGTTCCAGACTGCAGCGCCTTTAACCGCACGGCCACTTCGGCCGGCCAGGTAAATTCGAAGCTCCAGCGACAGGCAACAAGCGGAAAGGTGACGAAGAGCGTAGCGGCGAAGGAATTTATAAGAATGTCACAGCCACGGCGAACATCAGTCATCGGGAGTCGGAGTATGCAGGACCGATGACTCGTTCCCGGACTTGGAGGACGTAACATCGAGACCCTGTTCTCTTAAGGAGGGAGCAATGTCATAGGAAGAGCTGAGTAGCGCCATGGGGTAGTGGTGTTGCATGGACGGTCCTAAGATCAAAACTCTCCTGGACTGTACAATTTTAATTTCTATATCAGTACATTCTAGAAGTATCCACAAATTTCTAGAACCATTGTACTGGAATGTTCTGTAGCCGTATATATACTGTATGTGTTCCGGCCGGAGGCAGTTCGCTCCGTGCTCTTGTGTGTGCAAGTGCTGAATAAACCTTCGTTAAGTGAAGTTAGTGATAGTCATTCATCTAATTACACCTTCTTCTGCGTGACAATATTTACAACTGGCACGATTAATGATAAGTTTCCTGGCTAGTCCATTTGATACCTCACTGTCTTCATGTAAACTAATGCCCTTCACGTATTTTACAACACATACATTCACCTAACACCCTTGTTAGGATGTGTAAATCTATCTGAATATAACCTAACCTACCATTTACATTACTTTCGTTTTCAGAAAATTTTGTTTCACAACGTTGTATCTTAATCTTCGAAGCACGACTTTGCCTGCATACCTGTCTGTCTGTAACTTCACAAGCCACATGTTGAACGCACTGTTTCCCTTTATTCGAAAATCTATTACCATGAAAGCCAAGTTTCTTAAAAACACTTCGTTTTTACGTCATACTTTTTGAGAGATTTAGCAATCTATTCATCACCTTTCCTCGGAAAAACGTTAGCACTTCGACATACTATGAAACGATACGATACTCTTTTTGACAGTGCTACCAATACAAACACGTAATTTAACCTTTATAATACAGCAATCTGCAGCCTTCTATATAAAAAGTTACCGACTTCATTAGATTTTGAAGTAATGCACGTAAAAAATTTTAACATTTTCAACTGGTGTAGATTATATTTAAAACAATAAAATAAAATACTTCCGATGTGAGTTTATAAGTGATATATATACCATTTTATTCGAAAAATTGCAAATTTTATAATTAGATAAAAATCCGAAAATGTGAAAAAAAACTTTTTTCCGTTCTAACTCCCCATAAAGAAATTTAGGGTCACGCGTGTAAGGTTAGCTGTTCATCAGGCAGCACCGTAATCGATTTCATTGATATAACTATAGCGAATATAGGTGTTAGCTTGCAATGTAGATATAAAGTTAGTCATTTCAGTGTAGAAATTTATTGACTTGCTCATGGAGCTGCCGCAGAAGCAATTAAAGCGCAGATCATTAAGTTCCCCGGTACCGTTAGTATTCAGTAACATTCCAGACATACGTGTCGAAGAACTCTAGAAGAAAAAAAGAGGAAATCTGCTGAGGATTGTTGGAAGTCCCCTTAAGACAGTGTACGAAATATCAGGACCATTCAACGAATATGTCAGCTCCGAGAAAATAACGAAAAGTCACTGCCAAGTGTATCCTATACATCTACATCCAACATTTACTCTGGAAGCCACCACGACTAGTCATTTCCTCTCCTGTTCCATTCGAAAATAGAGATAGACAATAACGACTGTCTATACGCCTCTTTACAAGCCCTGATGCCTCTAAGCGTAACTTCGTGGTCCTTATGCCTTAGGATTGCTCCGATGTCCTCCTTTAATCCGACCTGGTGCAGATCCAAAACACTTGAGCAGTATTCAGCAACTGGCCGCTCTGTTGTGTTACTAAACTCCTTACATACTCCTTTAAATTTCATATCTCTTTGCTACGTTACGCCTCGATATTTAATCGACGTGGTTGTGTCGAGCAGCACACTACTAATGCTGTAAGCGAACATTATGGGTTTATCTTTTCTACTCATCTGCATTAACTTGCAGTTTTCTACATTTATCAGACCAACACGAAATTTTGTCAAAGTCATCTTGTCTTCTCCTACAGTCATTCAACAGCCACAGTCCTTCCCATATATTATTACACCACCGGCAAACGACCCCGCAGACTGCTGCTTACTGTGTCCGCCAGATCATTTATGTATACAGAAAATAACAGCGGCCCTATCACACGTTCCTGACGACACAATTCTCTCTGATGAACACTTGCCATCGAGGGCAACGTAGTGGGTGCTGTTACTTAAGGAGTCTTCGAGCCACTCACATACTTGGGAACTTACTCTGCGTTGGTTGGTTGGTTGGTCTGGAGGAGTAAAGAGACCAGACTGCTACGTTCATCGGTCCCACAGAGAATAAAAAACGAAGAACAGAAAAGGTGGCAGACGACACAGGACAAGAAAGACTCAGACAGAGATCAGACAAAACGAAGTAAAATCACACAGAGTGTGACAGTGGTTGGCCGACCATAGAGACAAAAAAGGAGAAGCTAACCACCGAGAGACACATTAAAATCTCAGTTTAAAATCGGAGGCCAAAGGCCAGAATCAACACAAAAAAAACAAACAGATTAAATGATAAAAACCTCCTGCCCGAATAAAACGCAAAACTAAGTCTGCCATAGCAGAGTCATCAGATAAAAGGGCAGGGAGCGTATCAGGCAGCGCAAATGTCTGCCTGACCACAGCTAAAAGGGGGCAGGCCAACAAAATGTGGGCCACTGTCAAAGCCGCCCCGCAGCGACATAGAGGAGGGTCATCCCGACACAGTAAATAACTGTGTGTCAGCCGGGTGCGACCAATGCGGAGCCGACAAAGGACAACTGAGTCTCTGAAATTGGCTCGCATGGATGACCGCCACACATTCGTCGTTTCCTTGATAGCATGGAGTTTATTGGGTGTGGTCAGATTGCGCCATTCAGCGTCCCATAGCGCAAAAACTTTGCGGCATAAGAAGGATCGCAAATCAGTATCTGGGAGGCCAACGTCCAGAGATGGTTTACTGGTGGCCAGTTTCGCCAGGCGGTCAACATTTTCATTGCCTGGTATCCTAACATGGCCTGGGGTCCACAGAAAGACCACAGGCCGCAATGGGCAAGAGCATGGAGGGACTCCTGGAAAGCCATCACCAGACGAGAGCGAGGGAAACACTGGTCGATAGCTCGTAAACTGCTCAGGGAGTCGCTACAGATAACGAGGTCTCACCTGAGCAGGAGCGGATATACTCTAGGGCACGAAAGATGGCGACCAGCTCAGCAGTGAAAACGCTGCAGCCAGCCGGCAAGGATCGTCGTTCGTCATGGTCGCCTAGAGTTAGAGCATAACCAGCACGACCAGCAAGCATTGAACCGTCAGTGTAAAACACCCCAGAGCCCTGATACATGGCTAGGATGGAATAAAAGCGGCGGCGGAAGGCCTCCGGAGGGACTGAGTCCTTCGGGCCCTGTGCCAGTTCGAGCCAAAGGCAAGGGCGAGGCACACACCACGGGGTTGTACGCAGAGGGGCCCGGAAAGGAGGTGGAAGAGGGAAAACCCCAAGCCCAGAGAGAAGCTTTCTGACGCGGACAGCGATTGTACAACCTGACTGGGGCCGACGTTCTGGGAGATGGACGACTGACTGCGGGAACAGGAGACGATAATAAGGATGCCCGGGCAAGCTACAAACATGCAGAGCATAAGCGGCCAGTAAACGTTGGCGCCGTAACCGCAATGGAGGGACACCTGCCTCCAGAAGTATGCTTTCCACAGGGCTGGTAACCGCAATGGAAGGACACCTGCCTCCAGTAGTATGCTCTCCACAGGGCTGGTCCGGAAAGCATCAGTGGGAAGTCGGATCCCACTGTGAAGGATTGGGTCCAGCACCCACAACACAGATGGGGATACTGAACCATAAGCCAGGCTACCATAATCCTGACGGGACTGGATTAACGCCTGGTAGAGCCGTAAGATTGATCGGCGCCCCAGCTGGTGTGGCTCAAGCATCACGGAACATTGAGATGCCGCCAACACATCTGCTTAAGCTGCCAAATATGTGGGAGCCAAGTCAGCTGGCCATCAAAAACCACACCGAAAAAATGATGTGTCTCCACCACAGCAAGAAGTTCGCTGGCAAGATAAAGCCGCAGCTCAGGGTGAACTGTCTGTCGCCGGCAGAAATGCATAACGCAGGTCTTGGCAGCCGAAAACTGGAAGCCATGTGCTACAGCCCAAGACTGCGCCTTGCGGATAGCGCCCTACAGCTGACGTTCAGGAGCTGCAATGCCAATGGAGCTATAGTAAAGGCAGAAGTCGTCAGCATATAAGGAAGCTAAGACAGACGTTCCCACCGCCGCAGCGTTAATTGCAATTAAAAACAGGCAGACACTTAAAACAGACCCCTGCGGTACCCCGTTCTCCTGAACTTGGGAGGAACTATGGGAGGCCGAGACTTGCACGCAGAAGGTACGATGCGACAGAAAATTTCGGCCCGCAGCTCGTGGTCGTGCGGTAGCGTTTTCGCTTCCCACGCCCGGGTTCCCGGGTTCGATTCCCGGCGGGGTCAGGGATTTTCTCTGCCTCGTGATGACTGGGTGTTGTGTGCTGTCCTTAGGTTAGTTAGGTTTAAGTAGTTCTAAGTTCTAGGGGACTGATGAACATAGCTGTTAAGTCCCATAGTGCTCAGAGCCATTTTTAGAAAATTTCGTATGAAAATCGGCAGTGGGCCCCGAAGACCCCAATCATAAAGTGTAGAGATGACGCCATGTCGTATCGTACGCCTTCCGCATGTCAAAAAGGCAGCAATGAGATGCTGACGGCGGAAAATGCCGTACGGATGGCTGACTCCAGGCGTACCAAATTGTCGGCGGCAGAGCGGCCCTTACTGAACCCGCCCTGAGACGGAGCCAGGAGGCCCTGAGACTCGAGTACGCAACTCAATCGCCAGTTCACCATCCGTTCGAGCAACTTGCAAAGAACGTTGGTGAGGCTAATGGGGCGGTAGCTGTCCACCTCCAAACGGTTCTTGCCAGGTTTCAAAATGGGGATAACAATGCTTTCCCGCCATTGCGATGGAAACTCACCCTCGACCCAGAGACGGTTGTAAAGGTCGAGGAGGCGTCGCTGGCAGTCCACTGAAAGGTGTTTCAGCATCAGACAGTTGGATGCGATCTGGCCCAGGAGCTGTATCAGGACAAGTGTCTGGGGGACTGTGAAATTTCCACTCACTGAATGGAACATTGTAGGATTCAGGACGGTGGGTGCGAAATGAAAGGCTCCAACGTTCCATCCACTCTTTAATGGAGCGGAAGGCCAGTGGGTAATTCGCAGAAGCCGAACTCAGAGCAAAATGCTCTGTCAAGCGGTTTGAAATTACGTCGGAGTCAGTACAAACTGCTCCATTCAGTGAGAGCGCAGGGACGCTGACAGTGGTCCGATAGCCATAGAGGCGTCTAATCTTTGCCCAGACCTGCGATGGAGAGACATAGAGGCCAATGGTGGAAACATACCGTTCCCAGCACTCCTGCTTGCGTTGGCGGATAAGGCGGCGGGCCCGCGCACGCAACCGTTTGAAGGCGATAAGGTGGTCCATGGAGGGATGTCGCTTGTGACGCTGGAGCGCCCGCCGGCGATCTTTAATCGCCTCGGCAATCTCAGGCGACCACCAAGGCACAGTCCTCCGCCGAGGGGACCCAGAAGAACTGGGAATGACAGATTCTGCGGCAGTAACGATGCCGGTGGTGTCATGAGAAACAGGTTCAGTAGTGGCAGTGGAGGAGAACAAGTCCCAGTCAGCCTTATTCATAGCCCACCTGCAAGGGCGCCAAGAAGACTGACGCTGTGGCAGTGACAGAAAGATCGGAAAGTGATCACTACCACACAGGTCGTCATGCACACTCCATTGGACAGAAGGTAAGAGGCTAGGGCTGCAGATCGAAAGGTCGATTGCAGAGTACATGCCGTGTGCCACACTGAAATGTGTGAAGGCACCGTCATTTAAAATGGAAAGGTCGAGCTATGTCAATACATTCTCAACTGTGGCGCCTCTACCTGTTGCCACTGACCCACCCCACAGAGGGTTATGGGCGTTGAAGTCGCCAAGTAACAGGAAAGGCGGCGGCAATTGGGCTATCAGCGCAGCCAGGACATGCTGTGGGACATCACCATCCGCTGGGAGATAGAGACTGCAGACGGTAACAGCCTGTGGCTTCCACACCCGAACAGCGACAGCCTCTAAAGGTGTTTGCAGAGGGACAGACTCGCTGTGAAGGGAGTGAAGGACACAGATGCAGACGCCACCAGATATCCTTTCATAAGCTGCCCATCCTACAACAACCCCGACAGCCACGGAGGGCGGGGGTTCGCGTTGCCGGAAACCAAGTTTCTTGTAGAGCAACACAGACGAAAGGGTGAAGGCTGATTAGTTGTCGGAGCTTAGCAAGATGGTGGAAGAAACCGCTACAGTTCCACTGGAGGATGGTATTGTCCAAGGCTGAGAAAGGCGTGAAGGGACTGGCAAGGCAGTTTACGCCGCTTGTTCACTCACTGCCACCAATTCAGTAGCCGCGCGAGTGACATCCATGGCGTCTGAGGGACCGGCGAGATCCAGGTCTTCAGCAGATGCCAGAATCTCGACCTCATCCTCAGACGCTGAGCTTGTAGGAAGTGGTGGGATGGGTGCCACAGCAATGTCGGGATTCTTAGAAACCTTTTTCTTTTTCAGCTTCTCTCTCTGTGCCTTCGGTGGTTCAGGCTGGGAGGGCTTCACTGGGTCAGTCTCAGGGACGGACGACAACCTTGAGACCCTAAGATCAGAGACCGGTGGTTGTTTGAGCCACTTGCGGGTGTCCGATTTTAAACTGGTCAGAACTTGCGAAGGGAGGTCACCAAAGGACCCCTTCCAGGCGAGAGGAGCCGAAGTCTTACGCTTCTCTGTCTGGGAAGGGGGAATGTCCCCGATGGTTGGGGGGGGGGGGGGGGGTGTTGCTCCTTACGTAGATGGAGCAGGAGCAACAGGGAGTGAAGTACCCCCGAACATCAAGGGGGCAGGTGTGGTCCTTCGACTCTAGAGCTGACTGGAAGTGTTGGAGCTAATGGAACTGCAGCAGGAGTGACAGTGGAGGAATAAGAAGACGTCATGCCTACCGGATGAAGCCAATCAAATTTCCTCTTAGTGTACATCAGTCAGTCCAGGGTCTTGCATTCCATTATTTTCCTATCCTTTTGCAGAATAGGACATTCTGGCGAGCAAGGGGTATGGTGCCCTCCGCAATTGACGCAGATGGGAGGTGGGGCACATGGAGTATCAGGATGGGACGGACGACCACAATCGCGACACAATGAGGCTGGAAGCACAGCGGGAAGACATATGGCTGAACTTCCAACACTTGAAGCACCGCATCGAGGGAGGGATATATGGCTTTACATCACACCGGTAGACCATACCTTGACCTTCTCAGGTAATGTGTCACCCTCGAAGGCCAAGATGAAGGCACCGGTGGCAACTTGATGATCCCTCGAACCCCGGTTGACGCACCGTACGAAATGGGCACCTTATCGCTCTAAGTTGGCGCGCAGCTCGTCATCGGACTGTAAAAGGAGATCCCTGTGGAAAATAATGCCCTGGACCATATTTAAACTTTTATGGGGCGTGATAGTAACTGAAACATCCCCCAGCTTATTACAAGCGAGCAAGGCCCATGACTGGGCAGAGGATGCCGTTTGTATCAATACCGAATCGGACCGCATTTTGGACAAGCCCTCCACCTCCCCAAACTTGTCCTCTAAATGCTCTACAAAGAACTGAGGCTTCATGGATACAAAGGAGTCCCCGTCAGCTCTGGTACAGACGAGATACCGGGGTGAATATGTTTCACTGTCATTCATAGCTTTTCGTTCCTCCCACGGTGTGGCCAGGGAGGGGAACGATCTGGGGTCATACATGTTAGCTTTAAAGTGAGCCCTCGAACGCTTAGAGACTGCTGGTGGCTGGTCACCAAGGGCCCTCCCCACGGGCGCCACCCAGCCAGCAAGGGCCACCTGGCAGGATGGCCATTGCCGGGAGTCCTCATGCCCCAGGGAGATGGGCATCTACTCCTTGGCATACATGGGGAGTAAACGGCGCAGGCATCAGTAGAGCTATCCCTGTGTTGTCAGGGGGCTACAACCAACAGGGTACATGGCGGCCCCACCACAACAGACTGGCTACCATGCTGGATTTTAGGTAACATGTAGTCCATGGTCGCCGTCAGTGCAGAAAGTGGCACTGCACATTGCATGACGGAAAGTGCACGCAGGAACGTATCCATGCCCAAGAGATGGAGAGTGGGCAGGACTGCAATGCAACGACGAATAGGCTGGCGAAAGGTCTGACCGCAAGATGGACACAATGCACCAATTAAGGCGCCCTTCCCCAATCGGCTCGCTCTTCGGAAGAATTTTGAGATATGGAGGTCAAACCCGACAGGGGACCATCACACAAGGCCGAAACTTTTGAGACTCCTTTTCGCCTCTTACGACAGGCAGGAATATCGCGGGCCTATTCTTACCCCCGAACCCGCAGGGGGGCCACTCTGCGTGCTTGTACCTTCGTTAACAGTCTGCACTGTGAACCGTGTCATGTGCTTTATGGAAATCTTGGAATATGGAATCCGCCTGTTGCCTTTCATCTGTGATTCGCAGTATCTTATGTGGGAAAAGCGCATGATGAGTTTCTCACGACCGATGCTTTCTAAAACAGTTCTGACTTGTGGACAGAAGCTTTTCCATCTCAAGGAAATTTATTATATTCGAACTGAGAATACCGTCAAGAATTCTGTAGAAAACAGATGTTAACGATACTGGCCTGTAACTTTGCGAGTTCGTTTCTTCATCTTTCTTATACACAGGACTCACCTGCTCTTTTTTCCAGCCGCTAGGGACATTGCTCTGGGCGACAGAGCCACGATAAATCCAAACTAAGCTAGGGGAAATTCTGTAGAGTACTGTTTGTAAAACCATTCCATCAGGGCCTGGTGACTTACTTGTTATCAACTCTTTCACCTGTTTCTCTACAGCAAGAATGCTTATTTCTATGTTCTAGACATGGGAGTTTGTGCGATTGCTCAACGACGGTATGTTTTTACGATTCTCCTGCGTGATCAATAATACATCAATAATTGTGAAATGCATGCCTCAGCAAATGCTCGAAAAGCCAGATTTTTCGAGAAACGGAAGACGAAGTACTTTTTTTTCACATCCCCGCCAAGCGAAGTTCGGCTCTCTCTTTCTGCCCGTTACCTGTCAGCTTAACCGCTGTCAGGCTGCGAACTACCTACTGCTTCCCACTGCACAGTTCCAATACACACGGTTGGCAACGACACCTGAAAAATGTTGGCAAAGCAGCGTCCCCGTACGAATTCCTATTCTGTTCAGGTGTTTTGGCCACGACTGAATCTTCTTCTTCGACGTGGCTCTCTAACATAATTTCTTTAAAGAAAGGAAAACAATGTCTATCAGATATTGTGACATACTTCTGCAGTAAAACGAGTCTATTCTGAAAACGCTTCAATCGCATTCACAACGGCCAAGTCCTTTACAAACACACTATTTGATTTGAAACCAAAATAATATAAAAGTGCCTTCCTAACAACTGTTTTTCACAGCCCGCTAGCGTCAGAGTTTCAGTAAATTAGAAGATTTCCGTGAGAAACTGCATAGCTATAAAATTAAGCATTGTTCTCTCCCTAAAGATTATTTCTGCAAAAATAATGTAAATCACTGACAAGGTACGGCACACAATCCAGTGCAGTGCTTAGTAGCGCCACGGTATCTGAAGGAAGCCGAGCATTTTACAGTGAGCATGCCGATGAAGGGCAGAACAGTGTCAGCAGAATATGAAGAGAACTGAGTCTGTAGTAAGACGGAAACTGCTCTGTCCGATGGTTTTACTGTTTATTACATCGTGGAGTTATTAAGAAGTTTTAAAGGTTTTCTGTATCTCATCAGGAGATGACAGCCTGCTCTCGAAACGCGTCGTATGACTTGTGCTCTTATCACTAATTTTATGTGGTCGAACCTATTTTGTATATTGATAACATCTTGGTAGTAACGGGGCGAAGCTTCCAGAAGGAGCCATCGACGCATCGCGTATCAGCTAGCGTAGTGGTAAACAATGGGACCTATTTCTGTTTGAGCCTTTGGTCGTTCCTTACTTTTACAGCCCAGACTGTTGTGGCGTGGCAAGACAGCCACGCCACTCGGAGGTAGCCGAAAGGCACGCTAACTAATGCAGACGGGCGTGAAGTCTGAAACAGGACGCTCAATGAATGCTAATAAGAAAAGAACGTAATGTCTGTTTACTTAACTTTATTATCCTTGTGGTATACATCGTTCTTGTTGAGACAGGCTTTGGACGATAATTATCAATTGCTATGTAAGGCTAATGGCGCCTTGCTAGGTCGTAGCCATGGACTTAGCTGAAGGCTATTCTAACTATCTCTCGGCAAATGAAAGTAAGGCTTCGTCAGTGTAGTCGCTAGCAAAGTCGTCGTACAACTGGGGCGATTGCTAATCCGTCTTTCTAGACGTGCCATGTGGTGGCGCTAGGTCTGCAAGTACTGACAGTGGCGACACGCGGGTCCAACATGTACTAATGGACCGCGGCCGATTTAAGCTACCACCTAGCAAGTGTGGTGTCTGGCGGTGACACCACATTCCTCCCCCGCAAATCGGCGAACGGTCGTGTCATAAGGCTTCCGCCCGCCGTGGGGAGGGCCCCATGTTGACGTAGGCGATGAGGTGGGGAGCCGGACAACAGGCGAGGCTGTGCCACCCGCACCCGGCCATTCGGCCCGAGGGGAGCTAGGAAACGCCTGGAAACCTACTCCAGGGTGCACGTCAACATGCGGCGTATGCGCCCGTAATGAGACAGGAGGGGCCGAAGGGTCGACCTCCATTGCGGCGGGGTATCCGACGCGCGATGACGCCATGTGGTCCGGAGCGGGCAAGAGATCCATGGCGGAGGACAGCTGGTCACGGGAAGCTATCGGCGGCGCGTGACCCAGGGAGGCGGATGGCGGCTGCAGCGAAGCGTCCTCTGCGGGCTGCGCCGACGGCGGCTGTGGCGGCGGCGCGACGCCATGAGGCAAAATGGAAGGCATCGTCGGTAACACCTGGGGATGAGGCGAGCCAGTAGATGGGTCCCCAGGGCGCTGACCGGACGGCTCCGTCGCTGAAAGCAGACGGGGAGCGGCAGAACCCAGGCGACGACAGAGGCGCAGCTGATTGAGATGCCGACGCACCTCACCAGAGGCCCCCAAAACCAAATACATCGCGCGGCCGAGGCAGCGAAGAATGCGCCCTGCGAGCCAACGCCGTGAACCGCGATAGTTGCGATAGAACACAACGTCGCCGGGAGCAAAAGCAGGAGTCTGTCGCTGCACAGGAACCTGATGCGGCGGATGCAGCAAAGACATCAAGGTGCGATGAGGACGACCGTGAAGCAACTCAGCCGGCGAGCGACCATCGCGGGGCTGAGAGCGATACGAAGACAAAAAGAGCAACAACGCGTCCTCCCGAGAATGCGACTTTCAACTGCAACATCTGTGACTTGAAAGTCCGGACCAATCGTTCAGCGGCACCGTTTGACTGAGGCGAAAACGGCGCGGACGTCAGATGTTGAATACCATTGGCCTTGCAGAATGACTGAAATTCTGCGGACATGAATTGTGGGCCATTGTCGGAAACAATAGTCTGTGGAAGACCTTCAATGCAAAATATAGCAGACAACGCTTGGATGGTGGCAGATGACGTCGTGGAAAACATCCGGACAACAAAAGGAAAATTACTGAAGGAATCGACAACAACCAACCATCGAGCATTCCAGAAGGGACCAGCAAAATCGATATGTAAGCGTTGCCAAGGGGAAGTGGCTGTCGGCCATGCAAAGAATTTCCGCAGTGGCGCGGAGTGTTGTTCGGCACACGCCATGCAAGAAGAGCACATATTCGTAATCGCAGCATCGATCCGCGACTTTGACAAGGGCCATTGCGTAGCAACAAAACGCAAAACGGTAGCAAGGACAGGGTCAGCAGCTGTGGCTGTAGCTACACGACGAAATCAATCGGAAACGATTCGACCACGTCATCGATTTCCGCATCAATGAACATGCAAGCAAGTTCGGAAGAATCTAATGCTTTATCCTCGGCAACAGGCAAACGGGACAACGCATCTGCGTTTCCGTGCTTAGCAGTGGACCGATACAAGATATCGTAGCGGTACTGCGAGAGGAAAATAGACCAGCGAATGAATTTCTGCGCTGTACGAGGTGGTACAGGCTTGCCCGGATGAAAAAGCGATGTCAAAGGTTTGTGGTCTGTGATGATGGTAAAGTGACTATCATACAAGAAATCGTGAAACTTTGTAACACCAAACACGAGAGCCAAAGCTTCTTTCTCTATCTGGGAATAATTGCGTTGCGCTGACGACAGCAATTTGGACGCAAAGGCAATAGGGCGATCATGCGAACCATCTTTGTGCGCAAGCACAGCACCGATCCCGAAATCCGAGGCATCTACCATCAACAAAAGGGGTTTCTGGGGATCGAATGGCGTAAGGCAAGTATTTGAAAGCAACGCCGATTTCAATTGGCGAAAGGCGCGTTCGCATTCCGTCGACCAGACGAACGGAACACCCTTACGGCGTAAGCGATGAAGCGGAGCTGAAATGGAAGAGGCATGCGGAATAAAGTTATGGTAGTAATTTATTTTTCCCAAAACACTCTGTAGCTGCTTCAAAGTCTGCGGCGAAGGCAACTCCTGTATGGCACGGAGGTGCTCCGGACTCGGATGTATGCCTTGGGCATTAATTACATGTCCCAGATATGGCAAGTCACGAGCAAAAAACACACATTTGTCCTTCCTCAAGCGAAGACCATTCTGTCGCAAGACCTGAAATAATGTTCGGAGATTTTGTAAATGTTCTGCTTCTGTCTTTCCGGAGATCACTATATCGTCCAGATAGTTTGCTGCAGTAGGGACCGACGCACAAATAGTTTGTAAATATTGCTGAAACAATGCAGGGGCGGATGCACACCCGAATGGCAGTCTTTTGAATCTGTACAGTCCAAGATGCGTGTTAACCACTAATACGCGCTGGGATTCTGCGTCCACCGGTATTTGCAAGTACGCATCTGCTAGGTCCAACTTTGAAAAATATTTTCCCGGGCACAGTTTGTCAAAAAGATCTTCCGGGCGGGGCAAAGGAAAAGTAGCAGTCACTAGTTGTGGATTCACTGTTGCTTTGAAGTCCACGCAAAGTCTCAATTTGCCGGAAGGTTTTTGCAAAATTACTAAGGGTGAGGCCCAGAGAGAAGCCTGCACACGTTCAATGACACCTTGCGATTCTAGATCGTTTAATGTTTTTGCGACCTCATCACGCAATGCGTGGGGAACATTGCGCGCTCTGAAAAATTTCGGTTGCGCGTTGACTTTTAGTTCCAAATGTGCTTCATAGTTCATAGCGCAACCAAGGCCCGGTGCAAAAATGTCTGCAAATTCCTCACATAGTCGAGCAACACTGGCGGAAGGGACGGTCTGGTTCACTGCTAGGATCTGATTTACGATAGACAAGTTAAACAACTGAAATAAATCTAAACCAAACAAGTTCACTGCAGAAGAACGAAGAACATAAAAAGACACAAGTTTTGTTTGTCCCTTATATGTTGCAAGAAGGCTGCACTGTCCTAACACAGGGATATGCTGTCCTGAATAACTAGTGAGCTGAACTTTTGCGGCATGCAACGGCGGGGCGCCCAGTTGTTTGTACGTGGCGTGATTGAGCAATGATACTGCAGCTCCGGTATCGAGCTGGAATGGTATCACTTGTCCGGCAAAGTCCAAATCTACAAAGAGTTTATTGTCCTGCTGACGACAAGAGCGACTGTTTTGTGCAACTTGAACAGACACTGGTACAGAATCACTTGCGACGTGACGGGATAGCCGTCGACGTCGACGCACACTTTTTGTGGGACGAACACAGTCACAGTTAGAGAGAGGAACACTGGGCGGAGTGGCATTAACTACATGAATGTCCATGGGCGAAGGTTCCCGAGCCTGAGTGTCCTTGGTTCGATTCCGGCGCGAAGCAAATGGCCTGGAATGGGTGGCAGTGTCCGATCTAAGCTTTTTCTTGCAAACACTTTGAACATGTCCTTTCCTATTGCAGAAAAAGCAAATAGCCTGGCGTGACGGGCAATGTTCACGCGAATGTCTAGTTGCACACCGCGGGCATGATTTCAGCACTGCATTCGCTCGCTTTCGCGGGGCACGTGGTTGTGCGCTTGGCGTGCGCGAAGGCTGTTTACAGTTCCTTGCAGCGCGCCCGGCGGGCCGGTTAATGCGACACACAGCTGGCGAAGTTTCAAAGGATTCCTGAGCAAAGTCAAGTGTGTCTTGCCTATCCAATATGTCTATCACTTGTTGAAGGGAGGGATTGACTAGTTTCAAAATCTGTTCCCTTATGCGAACATCAGAAACGTTCTGTGCTATTGCATCACGCACCATTGTATCTGAATAAGGAAGGCCACAGTCACATTCAAATGCGCAGTCCCTAGTAAGGCCTTGCAAAGTTGCAACCCACTCCCGATTAGTTTGACCGGCCGTACGTCTGGTACGAAAGAACGTATACCTTTTGGCAACTACATTAACTGTTTCTTTGAAATAGGCATCTAAAGCCGACACAATTTCGTCGTAGGACAGAGTTGCTACGTCGCGCCGGGGAAACAATTTCACTATCACACGGTACGTTTTCACGCCGACACAAGACAATAAGTGAGGCTGCCGCTCGTTACCTTGAATTCTGTAGGCGGCGAGATGGAATCCAAACTGTCGGGACCATTCCGTCCATGTCTCGTCGTCGGCGTTAAAGTTGCGAAACGGCGGTGCAACTGCGTGCTGTGGCTGCGGTAGCGGTGACGCGGCGGCGGCCGCATCGTTTTGCAGCGCACGTTGACCCTGGACGAGCTGTCCCAGGGCATCCAATAACGCCTGCGTCTGCTGATTCTGCAAGCGATAAAATTCGGACTGTACATCTGGAGATTGTGGCGAAGCCATGACACAAGCAAATTAAAACAGAGCAATACGAACGCGAAAGTCTTTTTTAAGACTCGTCGCCAAACTGTTGTGGCGTAGCAAGACAGCCACGCCACTCGGAGGTAGCCGAAAGGCACGCTAACTAATGCAGACGGGCGTGAAGTCTGAAACAGGACGCTCAATGAATGCTAATAAGAAAAGAACGTAATGTCTGTTTACTTAACTTTATTATCCTTGTGGTATACATCGTTCTTGTTGAGACAGGCTTTGGACGATAATTATCAATTGCTATGTAAGGCTAATGGCGCCTTGCTAGGTCGTAGCCATGGACTTAGCTGAAGGCTATTCTAACTATCTCTCGGCAAATGAAAGTAAGGCTTCGTCAGTGTAGTCGCTAGCAAAGTCGTCGTACAACTGGGGCGAGTGCTAGTCCATCTTTCTAGACCTGCCATGTGGTGGCGCTAGGTCTGCAAGTACTGACAGTGGCGACACGCGGGTCCAACATGTACTAATGGACCGCGGCCGATTTAAGCTACCACCTAGCAAGTGTGGTGTCTGGCGGTGACACCACACAGACTCCACACGAACCACTCTATAATCCGTCGTTTTTGCCATAATGTTGTTCGAAAGTGCTTATATGATGCCATCTACTGTACGAAGAAGTAAGATTCCCCCGTATTTTCTAACAGAGCTTTTGTGTGTTACGTGATGCAGCTGAGAAAGATAATATTGACAAATATTACTGTTTTAAGTGACTCATCAAATGGTCCAAGTTTTTAATTTGTGTTGAAAGCTATAAGTTAAAGAGCAAAAAGTGACAACGGTCATTGACACGTTTCAATAACAGCACGCGCCACAGTATATTTTTCTTCACATTGTATATACGCCGACACCCAAAACATTATAACAATCCTCTTAGTAGCCTGTTAGTCCAGCTTTGGAAAGCAACACAGCATGGTTTTGCGTGGCAGGAATTCGAGAAGTACTTTACATGTTTCCGGAGGCATGCGACACCGGGATGTCCACGCGTGGGTCACACAATTCCCGTACATTACTGGCCAGCGGTTGTTGCGTGCGAGGTTGGTGTCCAGTAACGCCCCAGTTGCTTCGCATTGGGATCAGATCGGGAGGAAACGGTTGCCAAGACATCACCGTGAGTTCACTCCTGTCAAGCTCCCCCAGAAACTGTATCATGCTTCTGACATTACGACACCGGCAGTTATCAACATCAGGGAAGACATCAAAGCGTGATGGAAAGAAGATACTCCGCAATAATGTACACGTAGTCCACAGCTGTGATGGAGCATTTGGTTACCACCACTGGTCTTGTGGGAGCCATGTTAATGTCTCCCGCAGCATAACACTGCTCCCTCCTTCCTGTGTCCGCTATGTGGTGCAAGTTGCTACAACCGTTCGCTCTGATGACGGCGTATGCGGGCACGACCATAGATCTAGTGTAACAATAAATCTGGTTCACCCGACAGAGGGTCAAGTTTCCATCGGTCCGCGGTTCAATCTTGACGATCTACATCTACATCTACATCCATACTCCGCAAGCCACCTGACGGTGTGTGGCGGAGGGTACCTTCAGTACCTCTATCGGTTCTCCCTTCTATTCCAGTCTCGTATTGTTCGTGGAAAGAAGGATTGTCGGTATGCCTCTGTGTGGGCTCTAATCTCTCTGATTTTATCCTCATGGTCTGTTCGCGAGATATACGTAGGAGGGAGCAATATACTGCTTGACTCTTCGGTGAAGGTATGTTCTCGAAACTTTGACAAAAGCCCGTACCGAGCTACTGAGCGTCTCTCCTGCAGAGTCTTCCACTGGAGTTTATCTATCATCTCCGTAACGCTTTCGCGATTACTAAATGATCCTGTAACGAAGCGCGCTGCTCTCCGTTGGATCTTCTCTATGTCTTGTATCAACCCTATCTGGTACGGATCCCACACTGCTGAGCAGTATTCAAGCAGTGGGCGAACAAGCGTACTGTAACCTACTTCCTTTGTTTTCGGATTGCATTTCCTTAGGATTCTTCCAATGAACCTCAGTCTGGCATCTGCTTTACCGACAATCAACATTATATGATCATTCCATTTTACTCCTAATGCGTACTCCCAGATAATTTATGGTATTAACTGCTTCCAGTTGCTGACCTGCTATTTTGTAGCTAAATGATAAAGGATCTATCTTTCTGTATATTCGCAGCACATTACACTTGTCTACATTGAGATTCAGTTGCCATTCCCTGCACCATGCGTCAATTCGCTGCAGATCCTCCTGCATTTCAGTACAATTTTCCATTGTTACAACCTCTCGATACACCACAGCATCATCTGCAAAAAGCCTCAGTGAACTTCCGATGTCATCCACCAGGTCATTTATGTATATTGTGAATAGCAACGGTCCTACGACACTCCCCTGCGGCACACCCGAAATCACTCTTACTTCGGAAGACTTCTCTCCATTGAGAATAACATGCTGCGTCCTGTTATCTAGGAACTCTTCAATCCAATCACACAATTGGTCTGATAGTCCATATGCTCTTACTTTGTTCAATAAACGACTGTGGGGAACTGTATCGAACGCCTTGCGGAAGTCAAGAAACACGGCATCTACCTGGGAACCCGTGTCTATGGCCCTATGAGTCTCGTGGACGAATAGCGCGAGCTGGGTTTCACATGACCGTCTTTTTCGAAACCCATGCTGATTCCTACAGAGTAGATTTCTAGTCTCCAGAAAAGTCATTATACTCGAACACAATACGTGTTCCAAAATTCTACAACTCTGGTGCCTACTGCAGTCGTAATCGGCGATGTCGTTACCTCAACCTGGAAACACGGAGAGCCTTCTGCTGCGAATCACCAACAATACACGCTGAACTGTGTGCTCCGAAACACTTGTACCAGCACCAGCACTGTCGTCAGATCTGCCGGATATGGTCGCCTATCCTGCTTCACAGAGTGGGCAAGCTTTGACTTGCACGTTCTGTAATACGTCTTGGACGTCCAACACCTCGTCTCTCGCTCGCCGTTTCGCAGTCCTTCAATCACGTTCCACAGATGCGTACATGCGCACGACAGCTGCACACAAACAGACGACCAGCCTTGCCGTCTACGAGATGTTCGTCTCCAGGTGCTTTCGCCAAAGTCGCTTATATCAGAGGACTTCCCTGTTCGCGACACGTACCGTCGCTGGAATGATTCCCCATTCGCCTGTGCTCCAGTTAAATACTTTCCACACCACGTCACGAGCCACCAGCCCCACAAGTTGGCATTTAGTATCGCGGTGGGCAGCGGTCGTAATATTTCGCTCATCAGTGTATAAACGTTGAATGTGTGTTCGATAGCAACCTTCTCCCAATCACCTGCAGCGACCCATTTGTGACTGTGGTGGTTAATAGCAGTTGGTCTCTTATAGCTGATAATACACTCCTGGAAATGGAAAAAAGAACACATTGACACCGGTGTGTCAGACCCACCATACTTGTTCCGGACACTGCGAGAGGGCTGTAAAAGCAATGATCACACGCACGGCACAGCGGACACGCCAGGAACCGCGGTGTTGGCCGACGAATGGCGCTAGCTGCGCAGCATTTGTGCACCGCCGCCGTCAGTGTCAGCCAGTTTGCCGTGGCATACGGAGCTCCATCGCAGTCTTTAACACTGGTAGCATGCCGCGACAGCGTGGATGTGAACCGTATGTGCAGTTGACGGACTTTGAGCGAGGGCGTATAGTGGGCATGCGGGAGGCCGGGTGGACGTACCGCCGAATTGCTCAACACGTGGGGCGTGAGGTCTCCACAGTACATCGATGTTGTCGCCAGTGGTCGGCGGAAGGTGCACGTGCCCGTCGACCTGGGACCGGACCGCAGCGACGCACGGATGCACGCCAAGACCGTAGGATCCTACGCAGTGCCGTAGGGGACCGCACCGCCACTTCCCAGCAAATTAGGGACACTGTTGCTCCTGGGGTATCGGCGAGGACCATTCGCAACCGTCTCCATGAAGCTGGGCTACGGTCCCGCACACCGTTAGGCCGTCTTCCGCTCACGCCCTAACATCGTGCAGCCCGCCTCCAGTGGTGTCGCGACAGGCGTGAATGGAGGGACGAATGGAGACGTGTCGTCTTCAGCGATGAGAGTCGCTTCTGCCTAGGTGCCAATGATGGTCGTATGCGTGTTTGGCGCCGTGCAGGTGAACGCCACAATCAGGACTGCATACGACCGAGGCACACAGGGCCAACACCCGGCATCATGGTGTGGGGAGCGATCTCCTACACTGGCCGTACACCACTGGTGATCGTCGAGGGGACACTGAATAGTGCACGGTACATCCAAACCGTCATCGAACCCATCGTTCTATCATTCCTAGACCGGCAAAGGAACTTGCTGTTCCAACAGGACAATGCACGTCCGCATGTATCCCGTGCCACCCAACGTGCTCTAGAAGGTGTAAGTCAACTACCCTGGCCAGCAAGATCTCCGGATCTGTCCCCCATTGAGCATGTTTGGGACTGGATGAAGCGTCGTCTCACGCGGTCTGCACGTCCAGCACGAACGCTGGTCCAACTGAGGCGCCAGGTGGAAATGGCATGGCAAGCCGTTCCACAGGACTACCTCCAGCATCTCTACGATCGTCTCCATGGGAGAATAGCAGCCTGCATTGCTGCGAAAGGTGGATATACACTGTACTAGTGGCGACATTGTGCATGCTCTGTTGCCTGTGTCTATGTGCCTGTGGTTCTGTCAGTGTGATCATGTGATGTATCTGACCCCAGGAATGTGTCAATAAAGTTTCCCCTTCCAGGAGTGTAATATTCAGCAGCAGTGACTGTGTGTTGCTGGGAGCGGTTGGTGACAGTGTGTGGCGAAATATAATCTATCTATTAGTCACACAGTGTAAACTTAGGAGAAGACCGAGAGCGTTTGAATATGTGAGTTGAAGCTGTGTAGAAGAGTAAGACAAAATCATCTAGATTTTTTATGAATGTTCTGGCAATATGTTCTATAAATTAAGATTTTCGAAGATATATAAGGCTAAGTTCGGTGCATAAGTAATACAGAATATTCTAGGAAGTTAAAGAATTTTTCATAAATGTTCCAAAACAGAAATCTGTAGATGCTATATTCTACACATTTCGATCCTCAAATACATGCAAGGCAAGATGCATCAATATTGTTTCAGCAATAAATAAAAAAGGGACCACTAGTAGACTATTAGTGAGAGTTATGCGGACCTTGATCTTGAGTGTCAGATTACACTGATAAAGCCAGGCCATCTGGTGACAGGTAACACGCTTGGAATATCCTTGGTGCCTTCAGTCCCTCTCCCCTGTGGAACCGCTGGGAATTGATCAAGGTTGCCCAGGGGAATTACCTGGTGGCCACAGTTGCATGATGAGTTACATACCCTACCAGTACTATCCAGCAAACACAGAGGAGGAGTTCCTCGTAATCTAGGTATGTATTTGCAGCAAACTTTGGTATTTTCACTGTTGACTTCGGACTTGTTTGCAGTTATTACTGTGGGTGGAAAACCTCTCAGGCAGAACTGATATAGCAGCAATGTTAGCCAAGTGGCTGAAGATGATTACACCGCACCTCTTTCAGCCATTGCTGGGTAACGTGCCCGCAACCTTCATGCAAGCATCGATGTTCGCATCTACACTCCAGCATGTTGGAGTCTGAGGGGACCGCTACACTGTATGGGGATGATGCAGTTACTACTCACCTCTATGGAGATCTACTTTGTAGTGCTGTGCTGCAAATACAGTATCTTGTGTTGGAAACATCAGAATTTTACCATTGTGTAACACAATCTAGTAAAGCAGTGGGGGTTTACAGTATCTTCGGTTAGAAATGGGTAGCGTTTATAGAACTGACATCATTATTTCTACCAATTCGTTAATTTCTAACACTATGATGTCACACACACACTAGTAATGGAGTGATGACTTAGCAGTGATACATCATTCAGGACAATGCTTCACTGTGGTTGGCTGAGAGCATCAGATGTCGACCTGATGTCGGAAACTGTAGGGCAGATGTTGTGTAATTGGACAAAACATGTGAAGTTGTGGAAAACTAGCTAAAAATATGACAGTGGGTGAAAAATACGTAAAATTAAGGAAAATGTGCAAAATATGGAAAAATACATAAAATTTGGAAGAATAAGAGTACCTACATGTCTGTCTGGGTGTTGGCTCTGCAGGTGTCTCGAATGACGAAATATTAAATTATTATTAACAAACACACACAGCCCACAACTTCCACCTTTGCTGCCCAACACCAGGGTGTCTCAGTTGTAAAAGATTAAGTTCTGGAGATGTGCTTAAATATTAGTGATAACTAATTCCGTAACATGCTGCCTTGCGATTGCCTGAAAGTATCATTATCACTATTTAACATCAGCGACAGTGGGGTAGATCTTGATTAAAAATGTACTAAATTGGGGAAAATACGTAAAACACGTAAAATTGAGAGTACTTAAATACCAGCCTTGGTATGTTCTCTGGCAGTTCCACACAATACTAAATTGTTATTTACAAATAGATGTCTGCTTGGGTGTGGTCTCTGCTAGTGTCTCAAATGACATAATATTAAACTGGTAGTAACAAATATAACTACAGTGATGTGACTTAACGTAATTGTTATTAGCATATGGATACAGCCTACAGCCTCTCCCTATGCTGTCCAGCTCCAGGGGAACCTCTCTCACTCAAGTGTCCTCGTTATAGAAGATGAAGGTGTTGAGGGGTGCTTGATTCTCATTGCACCAGAAAGAAGCGGAGGGGATGGGGAGAGGGGATTACTGTCATTTTTATTTCATGTGACACAATTGCGTGGATGATTGCCCTGGATGACCTTCATTAGTCCGTGGTGGTTCTCGAGAGGCAGAGGTTATGGGGCCATCAAGCATCCAAATGGGTAAGTTGATACCAGCTGTCCTTATCAATATAACATAAAACTCAAGGTCAAGGTTGACAGGAAATCTCACTGATAACCTAATCGTTTGTCACTAAAACGCTAAAACTTGACAGATTGTTTACAAGGACTCAAACAAAATCATATAAAAATAAGATGGTAGAAAGAAACGGAGCGCCAACACGAAGAAAAAGCTTCGAGAGTACCATAAACATCACGTACCTATCGCCTCCCCCCACCCCCATGAGCCATGGACCTTGCCGTTGGTGGGGAGGCTTGCGTGCCTCATCGATACAGATAGCTGTAACGTAGGTGCAACCACAACGCAGGGGTATCTGTTGAGAGGCCAGACAAACTTATGGTTCCCGAAGAGGGGCAGCAGCCTTTCAGTAGTTGCAGGGGCAACAGTCTGGATGATTGACTGATCTGGCCTTGTAACACTAACCAAAACGGCCTTACTGTGGTGGTACTGCGAACGGCTGAAAGCAAGGGGAAACTACAGCTGTAATTTTTCCCGAGGGCATGCAGTTTTACTGTATGGTTAAATGATGATGGCGTCCACTTGGGTAAAATATTCCGGGGGTAAAATAGTCCCCCAGTCGGATCTCCGGCGGGGACTACTCAGGAGGACGTTGTTATCAGGAGAAATAAAACCGGCGTTCTACGGGTCGGAGCGTGGAATGTCAGATCCCTTAATCGGGCAGGTAGGTTAGAAAATTTATAAAAGGAAATGGATAGGTTAATGTTAGATATAGTGGGAATTAGTGAAGTTCGGTGGCAGGAGGAACAAGTCTTTTGGTCAGGTGAATACAGGGTTATAAATACAAAATCAAATAGGGGTAATGCAGGAGCAGGTTTAATAATGAATAAAAAATAGGAATGCGAGTAAGCTACTACAAACAACATAGTGAACGCATTATTGTGGCCAAGCTAGATACGAAGCCCACGCCTACCACAGTAGTACAAGTTTATATGCCAACTAGATCCGCAGATGACGAAGAGATTGATGAAATGTATGATGAGATAAAAGAAATTATTCAGATAGTGAAGGGAGACGAAAATTTAATAGCCATGGGTGACTGGAATTCGATAGTAGGAAAAGGAAGAGAAGGAAACGTAGTAGGTGAATATGGAATGGGAGTAAGGAATGAAAGAGGAAGCCACCTGGTAGAATTTTGAACAGGGCATAACTTAATCATAGCTAACATTTGGCTTAAGAATCGTGAAAGAAGGTTGTATACATGGAAGACGTCTGGAGATACTGGAAGGTGTCAGATAGACTGTATACTGGTAAGACAGAGGTTTAGGAACCAGGTTTTAAATTGTAAGACATTTCCATGGGCAGATGTGGACTCTGACCACAATCTATTGGTTATGAACTGTAGATTAAAACTGGCGAAATTGCAAAAAGGTGGGAATTGAAGGAGATGGGACCTGGATAAACTGACAGAACCAGAGATTTTAGAGAGTTTCAGGGAGAGCATTAGGGAACCATTGACAAGAAAGAAAGACAATAGAAGAAGAATGGGTAGCTTTGAGAGATGAAACAGTGAAGGCAGCAGAGGATCAAAAAAGAAGAGGGCTAATATAAATCCTTGGGTAATAGAAGAGATATTGAATTTAATTGATGAAAGGAGAAAAAACAAAAAAACAGTAAATGAAGCAGGCAAAAAGGAATACAATCGTCTTAAAAATGAGATCGACAGGAAGTGCAAAATGGCTAAGCAGGGATCGCTAGAGGACAAATGTAAGGATGTAGAGGTGTATATCACTAGGAGTAAGATAGATACTGCCTACAGGAAAATTAAAGAGACCTTTGGAGAAAAGAGAACCACTTGCATGAATATCAAGAGCTCAGATGGAAATCCAATTCTAAGCAAAGAAGGGAAAGCATAAAGGTGAAAGGAGTATAATGAGGGTCTTTACAAGGGCTATGTTCTTGAGGACAGTATTATGGAAGTAGAAGAGGATGTAGATGAAGATGAAATGGGAGATATGATACTGCGTGAAGAGTTTGACAGACCACTGAAAGACATAATGCGAAACAAGACCCGGGGAGTAGACAACATTCCATTAGAGCCTTGGGAGAGCCAGCTCTGACAAAACTCTACCATCTGGTGAGCGAGATGTATGAGACAGGCCAAATACCCTCAGACCTCAAGAAGAATATAATAATTCCAATCCCAGAGAAAGCAGGTGTTGACAGATGTGAAAATTACCGAACTATCAGTTTAATAAGACACGGCTGCAAAATATTAACACGAATTCTATCCAGACGAATGGAAAAGCTGATAGAAGCCGACCTCGGGGAAGATCAGTTTGGATTCCATAGAAATGTTGGAACACGTGAGGCAATACTGACCGTACGACTTATCCTAGAAAATATATTAAGGAAAAGAGAACGTTTCTAGCATTTGTAGACTCAGAGAGAGCTTTTGACATTGTTTACTGGAATACTGTCTTTCAAATTCTAAAGGTGGCAGGGGTAAAATACAGGGAGCGAAAGGCTATTTACAATTTGTACAGAAACCAGAAAGCTTTTATAAGAGTCGAGGGACATGAAAGGGAAGCTGCGGTTGGGAAGGGAGTGAGACAGGGTTGTAGCCTATCCCCGATGTTATTCAATCTGTATATTGAGCAAGCAGTAAAGGAAAGAAAAGAAAAATTCGGAGTAGGTATTAAAATCCATGGAGAAGAAATAAAAACTTTGAAGTTCGCCGATGACATTGTAATTATGTCAGAGACAGCAAAGGACTTGGAAGAGCATTCGAACGGAATAGACAGTGTCTTGAAAGGAGGATATAAGATGAACATCAACAAAAGCAAAACAAGGACAATGGAATGTAGTCGAATTAAATCGGGTGATGCTGAGGGAATTAGATTAGGAAATGAGACGCTTAAAGTAGTAAATGAGTTTTGGTATTTGGGGAGCAAAATAACTGACGATGGTCGAAGTAGAGAGGATATAAAATGTAGACTGGGAATGGCAAGGAAAGCGTTTCTGAAGAAGAGAACTTTGTTAACATCGAGTATAGATTTTTAAGTGTTAGGAAGTCGTTTCTGAAAGTATGTGTATGGAGTGTAGTCATGTAAGTGAAACGTGGACGATAAATAGTTTAGGCAAGAAGAGAATAGAAGCTTTCGAAATGTGGTGCTACAGAAGAATGAGATGGGGAGATCACATAAGTAATGAGGAGGTATTGAATAGAATTGGGGAGAAGAGGAGTTTGTGGCACAACTTGACAAGAAGAAGGGACCGGTTGGTAGGACATGTTCTGAGGCATCAATGGATCACAAATTTAGCAATGGAGGGCAGTGTGGAGGGTAAAAATCGTAGAGGGAGACCAAGAGATGAATACTCTAAGCAGATTCAGAAGGATGTAGGTTGCAGTAGGTACTGGGAGATGAATAATCTTGCACAGGATAGAGTAGCATGGAGAGCTGCATCAAACCAGTCTCTGGACTGAAGACCACAACAACAACAACCTATCGCCTCGGCGGCGCAAGTTTCCTTGGAGAGCGGCGCAAACTTCTGGATAGTGGGCCTTTCAGTGTCTGCAAATGACAGTAATAAATTCCTTTACTCAGTGCATTTTTACTCCGTGTTTTCTTCTTACGTCTACAATAGTTGTATTACTGAATTTGTTTCATCGAGAACTGCTCTCTTGGCTGCAAAAATCGCGTAGTACCACTGAAAAAATAAATCTGATGACTTTATCGGGGTTATCAAAGACATTGCAAGAAGTCATCGCCATTTGTTTCATGGGTCCCTGCTCATTGTTCGTACAGGTGAAAAAATATTGCAAATGTCTTTAACGAGTGAAGAGTAACTTGAGGTGAAAAAGTTACTCACCTCGCCCTGTATGTATGATCAATGGGTGTGACGCAACAGTAACTAAGTGGAATATAATTAAAATAAAAAAATTAAAAAGTCATATTTAATCATAATTTGATAGTAACGGCTAACTCTCTCCGGGCGATGTGAAAGTACTGAGAAATACGGACTTAGTAGAGATATAAATAATACAATCCAAATACAGGACTATTACAAATGATTGCAGCGATTTCATAAATTCACTGTAGCTCCATTCATTGACATATGGTCACGACACACTACAGATACGTAGAAAAACTCATAAAGTTTTGTTCGGCTGAAGCCGCACTTCAGGTTTCTGCCGTCAGAGCGCTCGAGAGTGCAGTGAGACAAAATGGCGACAGGAGCCGAGAAAGCGTATGTCGTGCTTGAAATGCACTCACATCAGTCAGTCATACAGTGCAATGACACTTCAGGACAAAGTTCAACAAAGATCCACCAACTGCTAACTCCATTCGGCGGTGGTATGCGCAGTTTAAAGCTTCTGGATGCCTCTGTAAGGGGAAATCAACGGGTCGACCTGCACTGAGCGAAGAAACGGTTGACCGCGTGCGGGCAAGTTTCACGCGTAGCCCGCGGAATATTGGCTCATGCCAGAACTGGAGACCGACAGCGCCGACTTCATCTTTCAACAGGATGGTGCTCCGCCGCACTTCCATCATGATGTTCGGCATTTCTTAAACAGGAGATTGGAAAACCGATGGATCGGTCGTGGTGGAGATCATGATCAGCAATTCATGTCATGGCCTCCACGCTCTCCCGACTTAACGCCATGCGATTTCTTTCTGTGGGGTTATGTGAAAGATTCAGGGTTTAAACCTCCTCTACCAAGAAACGTGCCAGAACTGCGAGGTTGCATCAACGATGCTTTCGAACTCATTGATGGGGACATGCTGCGCCGAGTGTGGGAGGAACTTGATTATCAGCTTGATGTCTGCCGAATCACTAAAGGGGCACATATCGAACATTTGTGAATGCCTAAAAAACTTTTTGAGTTTTTGTATGTGTGTGCAAAGCATTGTGAAAATATCTCAAATAATAAAGTTATTGTAGAGCTGTGAAATCGCTTCAATCATTTGTAATAACCCTGTATTATCCCGATTGTAGAAGAGTGGCGCCTTCAGGAACCGAGAGGAAGTAGGCGCTGCGGAAGAGCTTTGGGAACAGAGAAGTTGGGTTGAACGTATCGTCGGCATCGAGGGCATTAAAGACGAAGCTTAGCTGAGTTTCGGAGGGAAGTTGCGCAGGATTGAAGAACTTGTGGAAGGGAGGTAAATGCCTTTGGTGAAAACTCTTGTTTGTAGTAAATTCACAATAGTAGATTTTCCTTGGCAACGTTTCCAATGCTCAGAGGTCTACAAGACATTTTCGCCGCTTCAGGGAGCTGCCTTATCGACTTAGCTGCGTGAATAAACAAGCACGTAGCATTTGTTCCACCTACTGCGCTGTGATTGGTTGTGTTAAATGCGCTGAGCGCGGTGAGGTGACGGCAGCAGAGTTCGCCACTAGGCTGTTTTAACTATCCGCAACGGACCCTGCAGCCGTAATTGCTTCGCTAATTAAATTCGGTGTTAAGCTGGGAAGAGATAATGTAGTTTGTGGGACAAATTACGAGAACCGGCGCGGTGAAATGTGGTCTATGAACTGAACATAGCTCACAACGAATAAGCACCAAAACCATAGGAGACATTTCATACCGAAAATAAGCAGAAAATTTACTTAGGTACAATTTCTAATACTCGACACTGGACTCGAGAAAAAGGAAATGAGTACAGCTGCTGGAGAGTATTGTACTGAGTCTTCTTAAGGCATTCAACTCACTCTCCTCAGACAAAGGAACTTGCGACCTGAAAAAAGAAGTACAATTGAAAATAGCACTTCTTCCTTCTTAAAGAGAAGTTCCTCGAGATCTGAGAGAAGTATTTTGTTGAAAAGAGTCACATCACAGGAAGAATGACTGCGATGTGAATGGAAAGACGCCGCCGAGGACGAGTTGTGAGATGAGGCAAAGAAAATGCATGGTTTTCAAAACACAAGATTAGGCTTACTCGTATTATACAAGGTAAAGTACACTCTAAGTATAACGGTGAAACACGAAGGAGTTATCACAGACAAAAAATGATTACAACTTCAGAAAAATTGGATGATTTATTCAAGAAAAAGAGCTCCACAAATTGAGCAAATCAATAACGCTTCATCTACATCTACATTTATACTCCGCAAGCCACCCAACGGTGTGTGGCGGAGGGCACTTTACGTGCCACTGTCATTATCTCCCTTTCCTGTTCCAGTCGCGTATGGTTCGCGGGAAGAACGACTGTCTGAAAGCCTCTGTGCGCGCTCTAATCTCTCTAATTTTACATTCGTGATCTCCTCGGGAGGTATAAGTAGGGGGAAGCAATATATTCGATACCTCATCCAGAAACGCACCCTCTCGAAACCTGGCGAGCAAGCTACACCGCGATGCAGAGCGCCTCTCTTGCAGAGTCTGCCACTTGAGTTTGTTAAACATCTCCGTAACGCTATCACGGTTACCAAATAACCCTGTGACGAAACGCGCCGCTCTTCTTTGGATCTTCTCTATCTCCTCCGTCAACCCGATCTGGTACGGATCCCACACTGATGAGCAATACTCAAGTATAGGTCGAACGAGTGTTTTGTAAGCCACCTCCTTTGTTGATGGACTACATTTTCTAAGGACTCTCCCAATGAATCTCAACCTGGTACCCGCCTTACCAACAATTAATTTTATATGATCATTCCACTTCAAATCGTTCCGCACGCATACTCCCAGATATTTTACAGAAGTAACTGCTACCAGTGTTTGTTCCGCTATCATATAATCATACAATAAAGGATCCTTCTTTCTATGTATTGGCCATTATGCAAGCAGTTATTCGGCTGGGCATTTTTTGATCAGCGGAAAGATGTTCCTATCGCAGCACAAGAAAGGCGAATATGCTCCCCTCATTAAAAGACTCTGAGTGGGTTACCAACTGCCTCATTCTACCTTCATCAGCATCTTTAAAAATTTTACAAAAATATTGCCATGCGAACATATTCGCGCTCTTTTTAACATGCAGTTTACCTCCCTCCCACAAGCTGTCCTACCTGTAACTCATACCCACTAGGCCATGGCTGAAGTCTCTCACGCCCATCCACTCCCACTTGCCCATTCTCACTCACTCATTGGGTCCAGCTCATTGTCATTATCTCTTTGTGGTTCTCCAACTGTCATTTCTCCCGTCTAACAGCCACAGTCGAATTCGTTCTGTCCTACTACTACTGTCTGCTTTACTATCACTGTCTCCCTCTTGTACTCTCTTATTGCTACCGTCTCATTTCTTCCTTCCCACTGCTGCTGTTTTTTCTTACTGTCACTATCTCCCTCTTCCTCGCTGTCATGGTCTTTTTATCAATGGCTTTCACCCTCTTCCACTTTCTCCTGTTCTCTGTTCCTCTCCCGCTGGCACTGTCTCCTTCATTCTTACGTCAGCGCTGTTCTCTCGCTGTCTACCATGTTCCACTGCCACTGTGTCAGCCTGTTGCTCTCACACTGCCATTGTCTCCTTCGCTCACAACCACTATCTACTATCTTCAAGTACACTCCTGGAAATTGAAATAAGAACACCGTGAATTCATTGTCCCAGGAAGGGGAAACTTTATTGACACATTCCTGGGGTCAGATACATCACATGATCACACTGACAGAACCACAGGCACATAGACACAGGCAACAGAGCATGCACAATGTCGGCACTAGTACAGTGTATATCCACCTTTCGCAGCAATGCAGGCTGCTATTCTCCCATGGAGACGATCGTAGAGATGCTGGATGTAGTCCTGTGGAACGGCTTGCCATGCCATTTCCGCCTGGCGCCTCAGTTGGACCAGCGTTCGTGCTGGACGTGCAGACCGCATGGGACGACGCTTCATCCAGTCCCAAACATGCTCAATGGGGGACAGATCTGGAGATCTTGCTGGCCAGGGTAGTTGACTTACACCTTCTAGAGCACGTTGGGTGGCACGGGATACATGCGGACGTGCATTGTCCTGTTGGAACAGCAAGTTCCCTTGCCGGTCTAGGAATGGTAGAACGATGGGTTCGATGACGGTTTGGATGTACCGTGCACTATTCAGTGTCCCCTCGACGATCACCAGTGGTGTACGGCCAGTGTAGGAGATCGCTCCCCACACCATGATGCTGGGTGTTGGCCCTGTGTGCCTCGGTCGTATGCAGTCCTGATTGTGGCGCTCACCTGCACGGCGTCAAACACGCATACGACCATCATTGGCACCAAGGCAGAAGCGACTCTCATCGCTGAAGACGACACGTCTCCATTCGTCCCTCCATTCACGCCTGTCGCGACACCACTGGAGGCGGGCTGCACGATGTTGGGGCGTGAGCGGAAGACGGCCTAACGGTGTGCGGGACCGTAGCCCAGCTTCATGGAGACGGTTGCGAATGGTCCTCGCCGATACCCCAGGAGCAACAGTGTCCCTAATTTGCTGGGAAGTGGCGGTGCGGTCCCCTACGGCACTGCGTAGGATCCTACGGTCTTGGCGTGCATCCGTGCGTCGCTGCGGTCCGGTCCCAGGTCGACGGGCACGTGCACCTTCCGCCGACCACTGGCGACAACATCGATGTACTGTGGAGACCTCACGCCCCACGTGTTGAGCAATTCGGCGGTACGTTCACCCGGCCTCCCGCATGCCCACTATACGCCCTCGCTCAAAGTCCGTCAACTGCACATACGGTTCACGTCCACACTGTCGCGGCATGCTACCAGTGTTAAAGACTGCGATGGAGCTCCGTATGCCACGGCAAACTGGCTGACACTGACGGCGGCGGTGCACAAATGCTGCGCAGCTAGCGCCATTCGACGGCCAACACCGCGGTTCCTGGCGTGTCCGCTGTGCCGTGCGTGTGATCATTGCTTGTACAGCCCTCTCGCAGTGTCCGGAGCAAGTATGGTGGGTCTGACACACCGGTGTCAATGTGTTCTTTTTTCCATTTCCAGGAGTGTATATACACACATAAAAAAAGGTTTTGTGTCACATCGATTCCGAGATTCCAGAATTGGAATAGAGATCAACATAAACATTATTTACGCCATTTTTATTGCTCACATTGCGGTGTTGTACCACCATACAGCTAGACCTTGAGAGTGGTGGTCCAGATTGCTGTATACACCGCTACCTCTCATGCGCAGTAGCACGTCCTCTTGCACTGATGCATGCCTGTGTTCGTCGAGGTATACTATCCACAAGTTCATCAAGGCACTGTTGGTCCAGATTGTCCCACTCCTCAACGGAGATTAGGAGTAGATTCCTCAGAGTGGTTGGTGGGTCATGTCGTCCAGGCGTGTACGATAGTGCTCATGTCTGGAGAACATGCTGGCAACCCTAGTCGTGCGATGTCGTTATAATGAAGGAAGTCATTCACAATATGTGAACGATGGGGGAGGGAATTGTCCTGAAGACGGATGTCTCGCCAATATGCTGCCGATATGGTTCCACTATCGATCGAAGGAAGGCATTCACGTATCGTACAGCCGTTACGGCGCCTTCCATGACCACCAGCGGCGTACGTCGGCCCCACATAACCAAAACAGTAGGGAACCTCCACGTTGCTGCACTCGCTGGGCAGCGTGTCTAAGGCCTTCAGCTTAACTGGGTTGTCTCCAAACACGTCTCCGACGATTGTCTGGTTGAAGATAATTCGACACTCATCGGTGAAGAAAACATGAGCCAATCCTGATCGGTCCATTCGGCATGTTGTTGGGCCCATCTCTACCGTGCTTCATGGTATCGTGGCTGCAAAGATGGACCTCGCCATGGAAGTCGGGAGTGAAGTTGCGCATCACGCAGCCTATTGCGCACAGTTTGAGTCGTAACACGACGTCCTGTGGCTGCACGAAACGCATTATTCAACAGGGTGGCGTTGTTGTCAGGGTTCCTCCGAGCCATAATCCGTAGGTAGCGGTCATCCATTGCAGTAGTAGCCTTGGGCGACCTGAGCGAGGCATGTCATCGACAGTTGCTGTCTCTCTGTAGCTCCTCCATGTTCGAACAATATCGCTTTGGTGCACTCCGAGACGCCTGGGCAGTTCCCTTGTTGAGAGCCCTTCCTGGCACAAAGTAAGAATGCGGACGCTATCAAATGGTTCAAATGGCTCTGAGCACTATGGGACTTAACATCTGTGGTCATCAGTCCCCTAGAACTTAGAACTACTTAAACCTAACTAACCTAAGGACATCACACACATCCATGCCCGAGGCAAAATTCGAACCTGCGACCGTAGCGGTCACGCGGGTCCAAACTGAAGCGCCTAGAACCGCACGGACACACCGGCCGGCCGGACGCTATCGAACCGCGGTATTGACCGTATAGGCGTGGTTGAACTACAGACGAGCTGTGTAACTCCTTCCTGATAGAATGACTGGAAATGATCGGCTGTCGGACTCCCTCCCCGAGGCGCTGCTCATGCATGGTTGTTTACATCTTTGGGCGGGTTTAGTGACATGTCTGAACAGTCAATGAGACTGTGTCTGTGATACAATATCCACAGTCAACGTCTATCTTCAGGAGTTCTGGGAACCGGAGTGTTGCAAAACGTTTTTCAGATGTGTGTATTACCTCCCTGTCTTTCTCGGGCTGCCACTGTTTCCTTGTTTCTCTCTCAGCATAAAAAGCTCGAATATGTTCGCGTTCCAATATATTTGCGAAAAATTTGAAAGTTGCGGAGGAAAGTAGAATGGGGCAGCTAGTTCTGCAACTCTCAGTCAGAACATTTTAAAGAAAGGAAAGTAATATCTTTTTTGTGCTGATGATAATGCTAACCTTTACATTACCACAGCACGATTTTGTGCTGATGATAATGGACACACTTTACATAATATGTTTCCATCCTGCGTCACTTTATAAACTACGATTACGCCTCACACCGCATGTTACTTGAGTATTTTAAGTGCACAAGGAGATAACTTCGAACCTTGTATCTCGGAAACGGGCATAGACCTCGAGAAATTTTCAAGTCTGTTCGAGATCTGAATCTTAGGAATATATCGCAAAAAGTTTATCCATTTACTACGGGTAGTACCATTATGGCGACTTGTACCCGCACTATTTACGCAAATGCATCATTCATTCATTCAATCATCATGCGCATACACAGCAGTTTACATCAAGGGATATCACAGATGTAACCTTCATCATCAATCTTCAATTTATTTCATCCATAATGGATAACGATTTTATTTCATAATTTTTACTTGTGTATTTTACTTCTACAGCTAGCGTAACTTTGAACCCCACTATCTTGGCAACGGATAAAATATGACGAAAGTTCTCAAGGTAGTTCGAAATCTGGATCTTAGGTATATACCGTAAAAATTTCGGTTATTTTCTCTGCATAGCACTCTCGGAAACCGCGGCTGGGATTTGGTCCGCTACTGACGACGAAAAATGTTGAAAAACTCTTTTTTGGGGTTTTCTCAAGAATGGCCTATGAATTTAGGTAAATGCATCATTCATTCATTCATTCATTCATTGATTCACGTCCATACCCGTCTTTTTAACTAGATCACAGCTTTATCACGCATACAATAGTTCTCAATCAGCCCATTTAAGTTTTACGTGAATATTTTACGTGTACGAATAGGATAGCTTTGAACCTCTGTTCCTGGGAAAGGGATAAGAACATCAAAAAAATTTCAAGTTTTATCGAGATAGGGATCTTAGGAATAGATCGTAAATTTTGAGCCTATTGCTGTGCAAAGGTACCTTGGAATCCTTGGTTGGGTTTTGGTCCCTTGGTGATGGCGAAAATACAGTAAAATCACATTTTCTTTCGTTGTCCGAGGAACCGCCAATGAACTAATGGGGCCTCAAAGAGACGATGTTCCAAAAAGAATGCGCAATTTGTTCAAGACTTACATTTCTTGAAATTGTGCTGTACGTCAATGAGAAGTCATTCCAACGCTACTGTGCTGCAGTATTTGTCGCTGGTATTTTAACATACATTTTCTAAAATACGTTGAGCAGATTTATACTGTAGTTATTGCAATCATTACGCTCCACTGTTTCGAATATCACAAGAACTATGCGTTCTTTGGATAGCTGTGGCACTCGGCGTGTCTTGCGAGCATACAGACAGAATAACTGCTGTGAAGAGTACTTCAAAAGGTCAATACTGATAGTCATAAACCAGAGCTCCTCTTGTTCAGATTCGATTTTAGTACCAGGTCTAACTCTTTGATTGCTGTGGTCTGTGGATTTTTTCCTTGTTCAGAACGACTAAACCGAAAATGTCTGTAACGCTGCAGGCATGTGCTTCCCATATGTACTGAGCAACCGGAACATTATGACCACCGACCTACTATCGACATAAAAGCGCCCAAGCGATAGCAACGTCACCTCGCAAGGAACGACTGCTAGTTAGGCAGTATCAGTGAGCGTGCTGCCCGTGTGTAGAACGGGGAAGGTGCGCGATCCATCTGAGTTTCACCGACGGCAGATTGTGATGGCCCGGAGCTCGGCACGCGCACTTCGGAAACGGCGCACGACTTGTCGAGTGTTCGAGGGGCGCAGCGGTGTGTGTCTTCTACGAGGCGAAACGAATGTGAAACCACGTTCAGACATAGTGGGGTTGGCCGGCCGACCTTCACTACAGATGTCGGACGCCGTAGGATGTTCAGACAGATAAAACAGGACAGGCGGCGAACTGTGGCGGAACTAACATCAGACTTTACTGCTGGGCAGAGTACACACTCCTAACGGTGGGCCTCCGCAGCCGAAGACCCATACATGTGCCGATGTTGACACCACGACATCGACAACTACAACTGAAATGGGCACGTGACCATCGGTAATGGACCTCGGCGCAATGGCAGAGTGTTGCATGGTCTAATGAATGACGTTCTTGATAATGCCGATGGAGGGCGCGAGTCCGTCGTCTTCCAGATGTGAATCCGATCCAACACATCTGGGATGTGATTTAACGTGCCCTCAGAGCTGATGACCCCCTCCCCAGAACTTATGGGACTGTTGTGTGCAGATGTGGTGTCAACTCCCTCGAGCGACCCTCAAAGGCCCCACTGGTTCCATGCAACGACGCTTCGCCGCTTATCCGCGCCAAAGGTGGACATGCCGGTTATTACACAGGTGGTCATAATGTTCTGGCTGATTGGTGCGTACTCATGCGTGAATCCAGAGTTTAGTTCTGCAGGAGGTGGAGCCGCAGTCACTCACAGTCTCCCCTGCGTCCGTGCCCTCCACCCTCCCCCTCCCTCCCCGCCCACCCATACGTAATTTAGCGTCATCACCACTTTAACGTGCCACAGACATTTACGATGACGAAGTCAATAATAATTGTAATAATAATAATAATATGATGAAGAAGAAAATACAGGGTGTTTCAAAAATGACCGGTATATTTGAAACGGCAATAAAAACTAAACGAGCAGCGATAGAAATACACCGTTTGTTGCAATATGCTTGGGACAACAGTACATTTTCAGGCGGACAAACTTTCGAAATTACAGTAGTTACAATTTTCAACAACAGATGGCGCTGCAAGTGATGTGGAAGATATAGAAGACAACACAGTCTGTGGGTGCGCCATTCTGTACGTCGTCTTTCTGCTCTAAGCGTGTGCTGTTCACAACGTGCAAGTGTGCTATAGACAACATGGTTTATTCCTTAGAACAGAGGATTTTTCTGGTGTTGGAATTCCACCGCCTAGAACACAGTGTTGTTGCAACAAGACGAAGTTTTCAACGGAGGTTTAATGTAACCAAAGGACCGAAAAGCGATACAATAAAGGATCTGTTTGAAAAATTTCAACGGACTGGGAACGTGACGGATGAACGTGCTGGAAAGGTAGGGCGACCGCGTATGGCAACCACAGAGGGCAACGCGCTGCTAGTGCAGCAGGTGATCCAACAGCGGCCTCGGGTTTCCGTTCGCCGTGTTGCAGCTGCGGTCCAAATGACGCCAACGTCCACGTATCGTCTCGTGCGCCAGAGTTTACACCTCTATCCATACAAAATTCAGACGCGGCAACCTCTCGGCGCCGCTACCATTGCTGCACGAGAGACATTCGCTAACGATATAGTGCACAGGATTGATGACGGCGATATGCATGTGGGCAGCATTTGGTTTACTGACGAAGCTTATTTTTACCTGGACGGCTTCGTCAATAAACAGAACTGGCGCATATGGGGAACTGAAAAGCCCCATGTTGCAGTCCCATCGTCCCTGCATCCTCAAAAAGTACTGGTCTGGGCCGCCATTTCTTCCAAAGGAATCATTGGCCCATTTTTCAGATCCGAAACGATTACTGCATCACGCTATCTGGACATTCTTCGTGAATTTGTGGCGGTACAAACTGCCTTAGATGACACTGCGAACATCTCGTGGTTTATGCAAGATGGTGCCCGGCCACATCGCACGGCCGACGTCTTTAATTTCCTGAATGAATATTTCGATGATCGTGTGATTGCTTTGGGCTATCCGACACATACAGGAGTTGGCGTGGATTGGCCTCCCTATTCGCCAGACATGAACCCCTGTGACTTCTTTCTGTGGAGACACTTGAAAGACCAGGTGTACCGCCAGAATCCAGAAACAATTGAACAGCTGAAGCAGTACATCTCATCTGCATGTGAAGCCATTCCGCCAGACACGTTGTCAAAGGTTTCGGGTAATTTCATTCAGAGACTACGCCATATTATTGCTACGCATGGTGGATATGTGGAAAATATCGTACTATAGAGTTTCCCAGACCGCAGCGCCATCTGTTGTTGAAAATTGTAACTACTGTAATTTCGAAAGTTTGTCTGCCTGAAAATGTACTGTTGTCCCAAGCATATTGCAACAAACGGTGTATTTCTATCGCTGCTCGTTTAGTTTTTATTGCCGTTTCAAAGATACCGGTCATTTTTGAAACACCCTGTATGTTATCGGCACTATCAACATCCTGCCACTCTTGCTCCTTTTCGGGGTTTAAAAAACTCTCTGTCGCTGTTGGATTAATTTTCCTTCATAGTTTGTAATTGTATGTGATATTTGTTTGAATACAAAAGCCTTTTAGTGCTAAAATATTTTGCATCAAGGTCTGAAAACCATTCACCCTTTTGCTAGCAGAATGCCTATCTAGTAATGAAGAATGAATAAAAAAATTGTCTATGGCTATGCTACTGTTCCCCTGCACTCTAGTTGGTAAAAAACACAGTCTGCATCAGATCATATGAGTTTAGGAGATCAATCAACATCCTTTTTCTTGCACCATCACATGTAAAATTTATATTGAAGTCGCCATACACAACTTATTTCTGGTACTTCCTATAAGTGAATCAAGAATCCTCTCTAGCTTGAGCAGAAATGCTCTGATGTTAGAGTTAGGGGACCTATAAACAACAACAATTAGAAGTTTAGTTTCACTAAATTCAACTGCCCCTGCACAACATTCAATTATCTGTTCAGTGCAGTGCTGTGATATGTCTACGGACTCAAATGGAATACTGTTTTTTACGTACATAGTCACTCACCCACCCCATAAGGAACTCCTTGAAAAGCAGCCAGCTAATCTGTATCCTGGTAGGGGAAGCCTCTGATTTTTCAAATTATTTACGTGGTGCTCCGATATACCAATAACTTCACAGTCAGCATCTGTGAGCAGTTCACTAACTTTATCTCTAATACCTCTTATATTTGGATGAAATATACTAATTCCTTCTCTACTTGGAAAAATATCATCCTTTGAAAATGGCTCTGAGCACTATGGGACTTAACATCTTAGGTCATCAGTCCCCTAGAACTTAGAACTAATTAAACCTAACTAACCTAAGGACATCACACACATCCATGCCCGAGGCAGGACTTCCTTTGAAGGTGAGCCCTTAATTACAAGGACTTCCTTTAAGCAGGTATACCAATTAGCTGACTTCAATCTATAAAAGGTGCAGCTCTAACGCCAACTACTGCAGGAATTTTTCCATGAGTGATCCCACCACCACCCACTACACTGTCACACAGCATCCACTTCCCATACCTATTGAGGTGCAGGCCATGTCTAGTGAAACCCGATATACTGATAGACCCAACTGGCACCACTGAAATGTGACCCATGGCCTCTGCCATCAGCGCCTTCTCCATCAAAAATGTGTGTGTGAAATCTTATGGGACTTAACTGCTAAAGTCATCAGTCCCTAAGCTTACACACTACGTAACCTAAATCATCCTAAGGACAAACACACACACCCATGCCCGAGGGAGGACTCGAACCTCCGCCGGGACCAGTCACGCCCTAGACTGTTCGGCTAATCCCGCGCGGCCCTTCTCCATCCTCATGTCAACGCACCTGAAAGACGCGTTAAGATGAGGCCGATCATGACGCTGAAACAGTTGCACGAAATGCACATTAGTGTCACCAGTTTGAGTAGCTACTTTAGGTCACCACCTACATAACTTCTCCTTCCCTATCAAGACCGTTCCCTGTCCCATCCACTATCACTATCCGATCCTCCTTCGTAAAATTCCTGCATAACTCTCCTACGCTTACAGTCACCTGAGCCAGCCGTACACTAGGCTTCACAATGCTGATGACTTGGTATCCACTTCCCAACACTTCCTGTAACTGCTGGCCCACACCTCTACTGTGCGAGCTACCTAGCAGCAGAACATTCTTCTTTCTGTTAGATTTTGCAATTGACCTAGGCCTCCTAACTGGTGAGGACTGCTGCATGTTCGCTACATCTACAGCTACAATAAGCTCCTCTCCACTCACCTCTGTCAGTTGGCCAAATCTATTGCACATACGCAAAGTATAACTCTCGGAATACCTCATCCCCCTAGCAGCCTTCTTGCCAACTGCCAGTTCCCATTCCCCACCACCCTTCATCCTCAACCTATCTAGTTCCTCCTTTGCACGTTGTAACTGCACCTGATGGCCATGGATCTTACGCTCCTGCTCCTCTTTCTACTACAGACTCTGCATTCCCAGGAGAGGATCTCGCTAGAGTGCCCACTGGCTTCCCAACTGCATTCCCCTCAATGAAAATGCTTTGAACAAATCTCACACCGTAACCCACTACTCACAAACTTACGACAGAGCCCAAACTTCTCACTCATGGTAAAATTTTACAGTCGCTGAAAAAAAAAAAAAAACAAAAAAACTGTACACGTTATCTAAGTTCGGTTACACCAGTAGAACCATTTATATGACTAACAATAGCAGTCTCGAAGTTCTCTGTCTACTAAGAAAGCAACTACTTGTATTAATACTACTTTACCACAACTAATACCAATACCAACAAGACTTCACAAAATTATTAGCTGAAACCACAAATTCAAGCGGCCACTGGAAGACTCAACGAAGTTAAAACACTGAATGAAAATTTTACTGAAATATTTCACTATATACAATAAGAAACGTCAGCTGAAAACTAAAGCACGAAATTTTCTAAACGACTTCATCGCACAGAAAACTCTAAAAAACACAGCGAGCGAAAGTTTCCGAAAGTTTATTAAATCGTCATTTCGCCACAAATAGCATGAAACACCGCTGAAAACTATTAAATTTAATAACTGTATTATAAAGCACAAATAACTTCCTCAGTATTTAGCTTCATAATCGCTACAGCTGCAACTGCACACCGCAAAATGTAAACACACTACTGAGACGTGAGGCTTGGACGAACGACGTAAGCACAATCACGAATAACAGACCGCTCGAGTCAATAACACAGGAAGAAAGACTGAGATTAATGAAATTCCATTAATAAGGTACTTTTACTACAAATATTAACACAAATAAACTTTAAAGTAAGTAACTGAAGACTAAAACTTTATAAAATATTGAGGAGCCATTTCAACAGCAATCCAGCACACGCGACGTCACACCAAATATATATGATTAAATACGTACACAGTGCGATTCGCTGTATTCCTAACTTTGCAGATCACAACAGTAAGTGAAATATTTCTAGCCTAGCGCAACCAAAACAATTAATTCCAGTTCAAATGCAAAGCAATGACTGACTTTATTACAGTGCAGTGTCAGCTATTTTTTAAAGTAACCGCTGGCTGTGAAAGTTGCCTCACTGTATCGTGTTCACATTCGTCACCACCTCTGTCTCATCTGCACCAGTTTTTAGGGTAGTCAGTCCTAAGGTATGCGATTATGGCTTACGGCCCGGATATTCGTTGCTAACCTGAAATATCAAACGTTTTGGAACACTTGGATTGATAAAAGCCGGCCGTGGCGGCCGAGCGGTTACAGGCGCTACAGTCTGGAACCGCGCGGCCGTTATGGTCACAGGTTCGAATCCTGCCTCGGGCATGGATGTGTGTGATGTCCTTAGGTTAGTTAGGTTTAAGTAGTTCTAAGTTCTAGGGGACTGATGACCTTAGAAGTTAAGTCCCATAGTGCTCAGAGCCATTTTAACCATTTGATTGATAAAAAAAATGCACCGCTCAGCAACGGATTCATACACCCACCTTTGATATAATTTAGTACTTCATGGGATATCATGGAAGCGGACGTAATTGGATTGTTTGTGTCTTGCGTGCAGAGAGTCCTAGGATCGTATCCTGCCTCCTCGAAATTATTCTTCTTAGAGCTCCGTCTTCTATCGTTTTTTTTATTATTTTATTTACGAGTATATCTCATTTATATTTTGGTAGCAATATGTAATCAAGCAACTGCAACAAAAATAAAACGTTTGCACAAGGAAAAAAAAACGGGTATCATATTAAACTCAACGAGACATTCGCGATATTCGTGATAGCTAAGAAAGTGCAAGCATTGTTTTTACCTTCCTTTCATTTGAATCATCATCCATAGCTGCACTATGCTGCAGAATTACTCATCCATAGGAACCGCAAGACGGAGTCATATACCACACGGAGATGAAGAGGGCGCTGCTGAGTTATCTCAGGATGTAGGGTGAATAGCTACTAACATGATACAACTGAATGACTGGTCATCAACGACGATTGTACATCACGCAGATAAGAGATTAATGTACACTGATAACAGTGTTGCGTAATAAACTTGAGTGTATCAGAAGCCTGACAGACTAACAACGCCGCTTATCTTTTATTCATTTACTGTTTTTATCAACTTACGTGTGTATTGTTACGATCGGCATTTTTGACCATAATAGGAGTTCTCGTTGGGAACTACTTGGTGTCGCTATTATAACTTAATGTTCCGTTAAGCCGAGCGCTGTTCCTTGATAGCGGCGACATCCTTGTGGTTAAATTACTCGTGAACGCATCGCTTAGCGTCAGCTAATGAATGCGATTCTGCAGAGTCGACTGCACCGCAAACCATTCAGAACTTTAGCAGATATTCGTGTGTTCTCTTTGTTCTTTAATTAAATGTGAAGCACGATAAGATTGACTGCTGTACTGTTCTCACGAGGCAGATTTTTGTTTTATAAAAGTTGGTAATTTGTGGAAAGGGCTATGGGACCAAACTGCTAAGGTCATCGGGCCTAGTCTTATGCACTACTTAATCTAACTTAAACTAAGTTACGCTTAGGACAACACACACACCCATGCCCGAGCGAGGATTCGAACCTACGACGGGGGAGCCGCGCGGCCTTTATTTTATAGCAACATGGTGTTGCCCAGGTACGTATCCATTCTGATCTTCTATTACTCGTTCACCTACTCATCGCTCCTCTCTCTGTCCCTCTCCTTCCCACCCTCTCCCTATCCATCTTCTTATCCACCTAATCCTTCCCTGCCCTATTTCCCATCTCACTGTCCATTTACTTTTCCCTCCACTCTGCCCACCTCATCTATCTTTTCTCTGTCCCTCTCCTCCTCTCCCCACTCTCTGTCCATCTCTTCCCTTTCTCTGTCCATTTTCTAGTCTCTCTCTCTGTCTGTCCATCCCCTCCTCCTACCATATCTCTGTTCATCTCGTCCTCTCACTCCGTCCATCTCCTCTTCCCTTTCTCTGTTCATCTACTTTTCCTCCCTCTGTCCGTATGCTCCTCACACTCTGTCCATCTTCTCCTTCTGCTCTATCTCCTCCTTCTCCTCCTCCTTTAAGACTATCTCATCCTTCCCCCTCTATCATCACCTCAATCCCTCACATCTGTTTCCTCCTCCACCACTATTTACTCCTCCTTCCTCTTTACATCTTCTCCTCCCCTTCTCGCTGTCTGTCTTCTCGTTCCTCTGTCCAGCTCCTCCTCTTTCCTTTCTCTGTCCATTTCCTCCACCCCATCTGTCTGTCACCTCCTTCCCCCTTTCTCTGTCCATCTTTTTCGCTCCCCTCTCTCTCGCCATCTCCTCCTCTTCACTTTTTGTCCATATTCCTCCCTTTCTCTCTCTGCCCATCTGCCCCATATCTGTGTCCATCTCCTTTTTCCTCTGTCCATTTCTTCCTCCCCTGTCTCTCTCGACTTTATGAGCCCCATCGCATACGAAGTTGCTGGTTGTTACTTCTCCAGTATTTGTTTTCAGATAGTAAGTTGGTTGAAATTGATCCAGGGATTTAGAAGGAACTTTGTACTCGTGGCGTTACCCCATTCTTCCATGTCATATACACGCATCAAACAAAGTTTTGCATCACCTCGTTTCCGAGAGTTAAGGAATGTGTACGGAAAACTGGAGTAGAGGTACAACATAAACATCATTTACACCCTTTCTATTGCTCATAAAAACCACACATTGCATCTTGTACCAAGTGGTGGTCCAGATTGCTGTACACACCGATACTTCTAATATACTGTAGCACGTCCTCTTCATTGATGCATACCTGTTATCGTCATGGCATATTATCCAAAAGCTCATCAAGCCACTGTTGGTCCAGATTATCCCACTCATCAACTGCGATTCGGCGTAGATCTCTCAGAGTGGCTGGTGGGTCATGCCGTCCATAAACAACTCTTTTCAATCGATCCCAGCCGTGTGCGATAGGGTTCATGTCTGGAGAACATGCTGGCAACCCTAGTCGAGCGATGTCGTTTTCCTGAAGGGAGTCATTCACAATATGTGCACGATGGGGGCGCAAACTGTCATCCATAAATACGAATGCCTCTCCAATATGTTGCCGATACGGTTGCACTGTCGATCGGAGGATGGCATCTACGTATCGAACAGCCGTTACGGCGCCTTCCATGACCACCAGCGGCGTAGGTCGGGCCCATATAATGCCACCCCAAAACCCCAAAACAGTAGGGAACCTCCTCCACCTTGCTGCACTCGCTGGGAATTGTGTCTAAGGCGTTCAGCCTGACCGGATTGCCTCCAAACACGTCTCCGACGATTGTCTGGTTGAAGGCATATGCGACACTCATCGGTGAAGAAAACCGAGATCCCAATCCTGAGCGGTCCATTCGGCATGTTGTTGCACACATCTGTACCGCGCTTCATGGTGTCGTGGCTGCAAAGATGGACCTCGCCATGGACGTCGGGAGTGAAGTTGCGCATCATGCAGCCTATTGCGCACAGTTTTAGACGTAACACGACGTCCTGTGGCTGCACGAAAAGCATTATTCAACATGGTGGCGTTGCTGTCAGGGTTCCTCCAAGCCATAATCCGTAGGTTGAGGTCATCCACTGCAGTAGTAGCCCTTGGGCGACCTGAGCGAGGCATGTCATGGACACTGTCTCTCTGTATCTCCTCCATGTCCGAACAACATCGCTTTGGTTCACTCCGAGACGCCTGGACAATTCCCTTGTTGGGAGCGCTTTCTGGCACAAAGTAACAATGCGGACGCAGTCGAACTGCAGTATTGACCATCTAGGCATGGTTGAAGTACAGACAACACGAGCCGCGTACTTCCTTCCCGGTGGAATGACGAACGGATCAGCTGTCTGACCCCCTCCGTGTAATAGGCGCTGCTCATGCATGGTTGTTTACGTCGTTGGGTGGGTTTATTGACATCTCTGAACAGCCGAAGGAACTGTGTCTGTGATACAATATCCACAGTCAACGTCTATCTTCAGGAGTTCTGGGAACCGTGGTGATGCAAAACGTTTTCTGATGTGTCTATGTTCCACATATAATTAAGATGTTTCGCCCATACTTGTACACGCATTTCACCTGAATCTCGAGCGAATTCGGCCGTGCAATACCGTTTCCACGCCGCTCAATGTTTATGACGCTATATCTGCTAAACTATGTGTTCTACAATGGCAAATTTTGGAGGTACATCCAGTGATATATGTGGATACCTAATGCGGAATGTGCTGCGAATAGAGTTAGCAGTGACGGAGTAATAAATTAAAAGATCTTCCGCGACGCGGCAGTTTTACTACGTAAACAGCGAAAAAGTAGTAAGAGAGCAATTGTTTTTATTGTTTTGTGTGTGTGTGTGTGTGTGTGTGTGTGTGTGTGTGCGTGGGTGGGTGCGGGGGGGGGGGGGGAAGGTCTTGTAAAGGTATCAAATTATGCGTAAAGTTGGTTGTAACTCCTTAAGTGCTCTCACTCTCAAATAGTGGATTGATACAATCTGGCTGTTTGAGCGCCGTGATGTGTGCATCTTTTTCAGGACCATCTACAACCCTTTGAGAGGTTGATGGTTCTTACCTCCACATTAGCTCCTTCCATACAGTAAATGATATATGTACCAAATTCGGCTGTAATCAATCCGCTGGTTTAGGAGGAGATGTGGAACATTCATACATGCATACATCCACATTTATAATTTGTACAATATGTATGGATGTAACGTTAAGCCACAGCGCTACTACAGACGAAGCGATAATTACAGTGGACATCGAGAGGAACGGAGACTGAAGGCAGTTTTGTAAAGTGTAAAAGACCAGATTTTCTCAGAGGTAGTGTAGAAAATCTAAGAGAAACCTAAAGCAGCCTTTAACCTCGGTCATCTGGCATAGCCGGCCGGAGTGGCCGAGCGGTTAAAGGCGCTACAGTCTGGAATCGCAGGACCGCTACGGTTGCAGGTTCGAATCCTGCCTCGGGCATGGATGTCTGTGATGTCCTTAGATTAGTTAGGTTTACGTAGTTCTACGTTCTAGGGGACTTATGACCACAGCAGTTGAGTCCCATAGTGCTCAGAGCCATTTGAACCGTCTGAACCATCTGGCATAAGGAACCATTAACTAGGGGAGCACTACCTCGCTCATAAAGCTGAATCGCTTCCAGAATACCCTTTTCCTTTGCCTTGTTATTATATTTTTGCTTGATCCTGTAGACAGAGTTCGGCGTAGCTTGTACGAAAAGGGAGACAGGTAAAGTTTACCGGAAAGCTCTTACGCCTGTCCGAAGGAGCATTTCAGAGCGCTGAGAGGTTGCCAAAGTCAGTTAAAGAACACGGACCACCACGGGCGCTGCGCTCTGTTGTTCTGCAGTCCGGTTGCTGCGTGGCGATATCACTCACCGATTTCCCATCACACTCTGTACGTTATTTCTAATCGCAGCGGTATTTTTCTGCCTTTGTGGTAGAGGCTAACGACAGATCGAAACGACGAAGTTTACGCAGTTTGACTACGTTACACAAGAAAGAAATGAAAGGAAATAAGCGTTTCGTGGCGTAAAACATCATTAATGACGAATTACAAGTGTAGCTGAACAAGGAAGAAGTGAGGAAGCGGACGTGCCCTTTTTCACAGATTCAGAAAAACTGCCAATTAAATCCTGGTACACTTCACCTACTTCTACATTTATATCTACACTAGCGTAGAGCCCCCTGCTTCGTTCGCGCAGTCCGTAAGTCTGCAGAGATTTTTTTGTTTTTATTTAATCCAATTTTTATGTTCACAAATTGCAATACCTTCTAAGCTTTCCACGCTAATTAATGTCATATAAGCATGGTCGTTTCCGAAAGTATTTTTGACCAACAAGCGCTTCTGGTAGCCGGTGTCCAAAGTATTTGTTAATCAAGCCATTAATTTCATCCACGTTTCAAAGCATGCACTTTGTTTGGTACAGTGTTGGTGTAGACGCCACCGAAACACGTCGTTATGAAAGACGCGGCGGATATCGCCACGGAGCAATCTGATATCAACACCGTTATGTTTGCACATAATTAAGACGCGCTATATTGGCGAAGGCGCGGTGTTCCACGAATATGGTTACGTTACCAATCAGCACGCATCACGCCGCGGTGCCCGCCAATCAGCTGCGGCGTTACCGGCAGGGCAGGTAACCAGCCAACCAGGCGCCCGTGTGATTACGGCGTCGGCCGCGACCCGGCCTCAGGGGTCAACCTGCTGGCCGCGTACAGCTCACTCGCTCCCCACGAGCGAGGAAGAGATAATGGGTGTCGGTCACAAAGAGCTCGCGATGTATCTGGTCTCCTCTCCCTATAGGCTTTCTTATCGCTGGGAAATAAATAAAAAAAAAGAGAGAAGTAGATTCGGGCAGGACTCACCGTCGACAAAGGCGTCGTTAGAAACGGACAGGACGGGGATAAGCAAAATGATCAGTCGTTTTCAAAGGAACCATCCCGACACCCGACTTAAGCGATTTAGGAAAACCACAGAAAACTTAAATGAGTCCCAAGCTTGATGAAAGGCGCTACTCATTTTTAAGTAAATAATAATTTCCAGAATGAGATTTTCACTCTGCAGCGGAGTGTGCGCTAAAAACCACAACTGGTTCTTTAAAGATGCGCATTCCCATGTACGGGCTGTTCAAAAAGTCTCTCCGCAGTGCCGTATCATTGTTAGCCGCCCATGCTGTATGATTGTTCGCCTGCCTGGGTTACTTCCCTTCAAGTGGACTCTCCCAACATTCCACTGTTTCGTTTATCTCAGCCACCGTCAGTAGTATCCTTGGTGTGTGTCATTGTATAGCAACATGGTGTTGCCCAGGTTCTGATCTATTACTCGTTCATCTACTCATCGTTCCTCTCTCTGTCCCTCTCCTTCTCACCCCCTCCCTATCCATCTTCTTATCTCCCTCAGTGTGTCCACCTAATCCTTCCCACTCTCTGCCCTGCTTCCTGTCTCACTGTCCATTTCCTTTTCCCTCCACTCTCTGTCCGCCTCCTCTATCTTTTCTCTGTCCATCTCCTCCTCTCCCCCCTCTCTGGCCATCTCTTTCCTTTCTCTGTCTATTTTCTAGTCTCTCTCTCTCTCTCTCTCTGTCTATCCCCTCCTACCATCTCTGTTCATCTCGTCCACTCCCTCTTTCCGTCCATCTCCTTTTCCCTTTCTCTGTTCATCTACTTTTGCTCCCTCTGTCCGTATGCTTCTCACATACTGTCCATCTTCTCCTTCTGCTCTATCTCGTCCTTCTCCTCCTCCTTTAAGTCCTTCCCCCTCTATCATCACCTCAACCCCTCGACTTCTGTTTCCTCCTCCCCCCTTTATTTCCTCCTTCTCTTTACATCTTCTCCTCTTCATATCGCTGTCCGTCTTCTCGTCCCTCTGTCCAGCTCCGACTCTTTCTTTTCTGTTTCCACCTCCTCCTCCCCCTCTCTCTGTCTGTCACCTCCTTCCCCCTTTCTCTGTCCATCTTTTCCGCTTCCCTCTCTCTCTCGCCATCTCCTCCTCTTCACTTTCTGTCCATATTCCGGCCTTTCTCTCTGTGCCCAACTGCTCCTTTCTCACCATATCGGTGTCCATCTCCTCCTTCCTCCTCTCTATCTGTCCATTTTTCCTTCCCCTTTTTCTCTCGACTTTATGAGCCCCATCCAATACGAGGTCGCTGGTTGTTACATCCCCAGTATTTATTTCCAGATAGTAAGTTGGCTGACGTGAACGTTTAAGTTTAGTTCCTTTGTTCGTTTGTTTCGTTTTTGTCACTGTTAAAATGCTAACCATTGAAGAACGTGTGTTTTTAGTCGAACAAGTGTTCAAAGCGGCGGTATATACACAGTTTCAGTTCGTCAAACATTTAATTCTGTTTTGCAGAAGACAACACTCCCACACCGCGATACTGTGTAAGATTTAACTAACGAATTTCGAAGTACAGGTTCAGTGACAGATGCACCGAGAAGTGGTCGTCCTAGCGTTTTGTCTGAGGACAAACTACTCGATATTTCCGATAAAATGTCCATGAGTTCGAACAAGTTAGTAAGAAAACTCGCCCAGGAAATCGATGTTAGTGTCGGAACGGCCCACACAGCTGTACGGAAAAAATTAGAACTTTGCCCATACAAAGTGACAGTGGTGCAAGAACTGAAAAATACTGATCATGGCAAGAGACTGCATTATTGTCAATGGTTCAAAAATTTCGTTCAACAAAACGGAAAGGATATTCTTAATGAAACGTTTTTCACTGACGAGGCGTGGTTTCATTTATACGGGTACATGAACTCGCAAAATTCTCGTATGTGGAGTACTGCATATCCATTGTGTATTCATGAGGAACCACTTCATTCTGTGAAAATAGGAGTTTGGATTGCAATTTCTAGACATCGGATTGTGGGTCTCATATTTTTCAACGGATCAGTAAACGCACAACGATACTGCAGCGATATTCTGTACCCATTCACAGGAGAACTTGTGTTACGTGAAATACTGAAAGGTTATTTTCGACAAGATGGTGCAATCGCGCATACAACAAGCGATTCAGTGTCACTGCTTGCTGATGTTTTTGGTGATGGCATGATTTCACGGGGACTTTCGTGTCCACGATCGCCTGACCCAACACCACCTGATTTGTTTTCTTCTGGGGTGCAGCGAAAGCAACTGCCTATAAAAACCGTCCAAAATCCATCGATGAATTGAAAACTACAATATCCACTTTCACTGCTTCTGTTACAGAGGAAATGTTACAGCTTGTGTTTGGAAACAAGTTTAGACGAATTGAATTGTGTATTCAACAACAGGAGGGAAACTTTCAACATTTAATGCGAAAATTTTTAAGTAAAAATGAATATTCAATAAATTAATAACTTGTATTTCACTGAGTTTCATTTCCGTATATTCACTGCGGCTTACGGCACGCGCGGTTAACAATCATACGGTACTGCAGAGAGACTTTTTGAACACCCCGTATAATACTGCTTCAAGCGTCTGGTTGATTTACAAATGAGTCAGTGTAGTAAATATTTCACGTTCCGTATGTAAAACCCTTACGGTGGGAGGCGCAAACCGTAATTAATTGGCGTTCCGTTCTGAGAAAAGTTAGTTTCCCCCCAGATCTCAATGTTTCTGAGTTCGTATCTCCTGAACTACACGTCGTACTTTGCAGGTACTTTCAGTGGTGTAAGTGAATACAGGCTGCAAAATGTGTTGCAAATAGAATTAATAATAAAGATGTAACAAATTAAAATGTCATTCTTGACGCCGAAGTTGTACTGCATGAACAGTCAAAATGTAGTAAGTGATAAACTTCTTTCCATTTACTATCGTGGGGTGGGGGGGGGGGGCAATAAAAAGGTTCGAAAAGATTTGAAGCCATGTCTGAAGTTCGTTCCAAGTTGCTAGATGCCTTCAGACTCTATTACTGGATGAATATAGTCTGTGAAATTTGCACACTGTGGATTACTCTACCTCAAGACAGATACATAGTTTCCAGCTTTAATATTTGAGTTATTGTGTTAAACTTTTGGAGTAACATTATATTTCTTAATATGAGGGGATAATGAAACCATTTTAAATTTTCAAATTCGGTCAATATTATGTCGAGCACTGAAAACCTGGTTGTTCCTGGAAACTATTATACAGGCTTCCTGGAACTGGGACCGGATCACCGTTTTAGCTGTTTAGTGATACAGGTGACACAATTTAGGGTCGTGTTATTGATTCGTTTCGTAATGCTACCTATTTCTTGTTTTGATTAGAGCGTGAGATTCTGGCTGATATGTAGTCGGCTGTGTTAGTGCAGCTTCCTCTTGGTGTGCCCACGCCAGCCCAAACCCTACCATTAAGTAAATTCTGAGCTGTTGGAGAGAACGGTACCTCCATTCGTTCGTATGATAGCATTGGAGCACTAGCACATGCTTTTTCTTATCCGACTTTCAAAATTTAGAGTTATATAAAAATTCTTCTCTTGGTATTTGTTGAATAAATTGTTAGCAAGTCTCTGAGTCTTAAGTCTGCTACGTATCACTGCGATTTACTCGCGCAAGATCTGATTTCCAATTGAATAAATCAAAACTCCCAATTAACAAACTCACGGGTAGTGTCGCAATCTGGTACAGTTAATTTTTTTCTTCCCTACTCTATTCACTTACTGCATGCTTTCAACATCATTATTATCTGTAGATGGTAGAACTAAGAGTGTAGTTCAGATTTCACATTTAGCTTCGTACACAAATGAAGTTGTAAAGTTTTGTATTCCCCTAACACACTCATCGTCATTAGTCAGTTAATGTATTTCTTCATTAATTTCTTAACTAACTGAATCTTCGACTAGACGTCTCCGTCCACAGCGATCTTCAGCTCTTCTTAATGTAATATGAAGAGGTAGTCTGACAGTCTTCTTTCCTTGATCCAACCATCTGCTTGCTGCTCCCTCTCGTGGGCTTCTGCCTTCGATATTGCCTTGTCAGATTAATTTCTTTTTTTTTTCTAAATTACTCTCTTCTGTTCTGAAAATGCGCCCAACGAACTGGAAGTATGTTTGGCTGACACGGAAAGACAGAGTTCTTGGGATGCTAAGTTCTTCTATAATGGAAGCATTGGTCCTTCTTTCTGTGCATGGTGCACGTAACATCTTACGCCAACACCACATCTCGAAGGCGTCAGTTCGGCTCTTGTCACCAGCTTTCACAGTCCAGGTGTCGCAGTCGTACACAGGAAACACTGACGATTGCATCAGGTGCATCTTGATTGTTTCCGATACTGCCCAGTTCTGCCAGATTTTAGTGAGTTTGCGGCCCGGCCAAGGACGATTCTTCGTTTTATTACTTTTTTTGTGTTACTGGTTGAGATCGTTGATGTACACAATCATTCACGATTTTCGTATCCTTTAAGCATCCTGTAATTTGAATTTGATGTAAACCTTGGCGATTAATAACCATTAGTTTGGTTTTCTTCATGTTTATCTCTAGATCGAAACGTAACTAATAGTTTCCATTCTGGAGACCATATCACTAAGTTCCTCCTTATTTCCTGCAATGAGGTTAGTATCGTCTGCAAAGCGAAGATTGTTATTTTCCTGCCACCAAATGAAATTTTGCCGTCCCAGCCATCCAGTTCCTCTCTGACGACATACTCTGCGTAGGTGTTGTACAGCCGTAGTGACGGTATACAACCTTGCCTGACTGCATTTGTCACATCGATAAACTCTAAGGCCACACCATCCACCTTAATGGTTGCAGTGTGACTGTTATAAAGATCTTTCAGCAATGATACCAGGCGTTTCTTACTATGACCCTGATAATTACAGACTTTTAATCAACCAACAGTGCGTAACGGAAACCGCTCCAGCAATAGTGGAATGTCATTGTACAGGATAATGTGTTGTGTTACACCTTAAACCTGCTCGTCCTTGTAGACTTTACCATTAAGATTTGTCATTTCATAGCCCAGTACGTATCCAGTAACTGGTACACACGTGCTTTATTTATGATTACAGATAGAGTTTAAAAACGTGGAGCTTTTCACCGAGGAGGAAAAGCAGATGAGGCACGCGACTCACAATCTTGCACAACAAGGCTCTGTACAGTGCATGGCGGAGAGTACTTCCTAGCTACACAGTCTGACAGAAATAGTGAAGCACGCAGAAGGCAAGGAGGAAACAAACTGGAACCTCGCAGTTTCAGAGGTTCTGCAGCGGTATTACAGTGACTACAAAATACAGTCAAATTTATAAAGAATTAGGCGTTAGTAGCCCAATAATCAGTATGACGTTACACCCTCTCTGGACTGGCTACACGCACTGATTCGGTTAGGGAGGGTGTCGTAATGATGTTGCACTCTCTTTTGAAGCAACCTGGCTCACGACTGCTGTGACTGGTCCATGATATCCTGGTCGTTGCCACTGAGACGGGGTTCACGTCCGAGCTGGTTCCACTCATATTCTAACGGAGACAGATGTGGCATTGTCGCTGGCCACAGACGTACTTCACCATCACGCTAACGTTTCGTAGACACATGTCCCATATGGAGAATAGTATTGGCCTGTTAAAATAAAAAAAATGTCGTGTGACGAACGCCTCCCGTCGGGTAGGCCGTTCACCTGGTGCAAGTCTTTCGATCTGACGCCAATTCGGCGGCTTGCGCGTCGATGGGGATGAAACTATGATGATTAGGACAATACAACACCCAGTCACTGTGCGGAGAAAATCTCCAATCCAGCCGGGAATCGAACCCTGGCCCATAGGATTGACAGTCTGTCGCACTGACCACTCAGCTACCAGGGGCGGAAAACTACAACCCCACCAGTAACGCCGTTGTGCCTGTCCAAAACATTGGAAAGGTGGAACCTGTGCCCAAGTAACCGTCGTATGCTGCGGCGAAGATCATACATGGTAGGGCAGAATACTGATTTGTCGCTAATCACAGTGCGATGCCATTAATCGGAAATCCGTTCTCCACGGTCGCTGCATGGCCCATACGAAGCCGCTTGATTTGTGGTGATAATGGCAACCTACGCTTGGGATTGTAATTCTCTAGTCTGTCTGCTGTCACCTACGAGTGCTGCAGGATAACATACAATGCCGTTGGAAGTCCATTACTTCTTCTCTGAAGGCAGGCACAGATGTGAAAAGTTACGACGTGCTTGGTACACGATTTGTGGATCCACGCTTGTGGTGGTCAGATTTGATCGACTGAAGATGTTTGAATTTACCTCTCGTCTTACATACTCTGGAATACAGCTGTTGCGCGTTTTGATACTGTTCTAACCACTCACACTCACGTCACTTCGCTGACGTACTGTAAGTGGAAAATCTGTGGCTTGACGAAAGACTGCAGTGTGTTCCGAGTCGTGTTCGTTGCAAGACGTGTCTCCGTATGGCGTGAATCAACAAAGCATATGTGGCTATGACCACCTTACGTACGTTAGTGGGACACTCCTTGTTATCTCCGTAGCGACTTCGTCGATACACGTATGAAGGATTGATTAACGAAGTTCTAACTGTCTTGAAATATTACCTCCATACCTGATACTGTTACATCAAAGTAATTCAGATATGAAGGAATGTTTACGCTGACCTAATATGTGGCTTCGTCTTACTGCTGCGATGCTGACAGGAGATGACCTAAATCTGCAACACATACGTGCAGACACACTTAACAAAAAACATTGACAGCTATAAAATTACAATAATATTTATACAACGAGTTACGTCTCGATTTCGTCAGGAGATCTGTGTTCAATGTAGCTATACTAAATTAAGACAATAAGATTGATTAAATGGTTATAAATTCACTGAACTCACTGAACAATCTGATCATAAAGTAATGACTGGACAGAAAGTGTAATGCGAAATGTCTCGCGTAAGGTTACTGCACTTGTGCATGAGTGCGAATTTGTCCAGTACAGTCTACATTGAAATACGTCGACGTGAATGACTCAGTTTACAGTAATGTACAAAAACATGAATTTACAATAACAAATAATTAAGGAAAACAGATTTGATTGTCAATCTCTTACATTAAGGGTCAGAATTACTATACATAAACTAGACGATACTGCCAAATATTCGACAGCGACTGAGAGTCGATGTGTGAATGTAAAATAAAATAACTCTGTGTATACTATTGTTCTGAATAACGCTCTCTGTCAGCTTATCTATTGCCACTATATATCCCTTTGTAAAGTCGGCTTTTTTTGGTCACCTCCAGTCATAAAAGTAAATTCAATTATTTGTTTATCATATACTTCCTCTTTAATATTAGTTACATAGTTCAAGTATGGAGTTAAATCTGTTTTGGAAAAATAATCTGGTAACACATTCTCAATATCTTTCTTGGAATAATAATTTTAAAACATAGTTGAACTGTGAATTTATTTTCAAAATTTTTTCTTAAAGAATTTATTTACTAGCGATTCATCAAGAACATTAACACATTTAATCACTGACCGATCAAACCGCTAATGACCGTTGCCCGAGCAACTCCAGCAGACTGGCGGCCTAACGCACAGACTCAGGTGCAGGAACTCAGCTGCGACCGGGCGACCATTATCTGAGTTCTGTTACTGGCGGAGTGGCAAGACTCTCATTTTCTGGCTTAAAGTTTGATCCAAACTACAGGCATACTCGCACTCCGACGACAGACAGTCACTAACTGCCCCACAAATGCAAACGAGAGACAGACCAGCAAGTGGTGACGCGAGACTGACCTAGCCTCACTCTGACAGACCAACTGCCTATCTGATAGCGCCCCTTAAATGCACGTGAACAGGCAACCTTTGCGCTTTCCCACCAGAGGGAGACACCAAAGCTGCAATTGCCACAGCAGCGCCACTGCCAGAAACAGAGGGCGACTGCTTCACACAACGAACTGCGGCGTGCTCTTCAAACAGCAATTTTTTTTTACCACAGCTCAATAGTTAGCCAATTACATATCATTGTTTAGGTCCTAAAAGCCTTGTTTCCAATATCTTTTGCTAACTGAATTCATAACATCAATTGGATCATTGATATTAACAATTATTCTATTTTTAAAATTAATGTGTTATATAGCCACTTTAAAAATTTTATTGAACTGTTTATGAAATTGTTTATTTATATTATTTATTTTTGGATCTACTGAAGATTAAAAATCTATGATTTTTGACTGAAGATCTTCAATTTGTACAGTTAATTCACTATTAATTTGTGGCTCTAATGACTGAAAATCCTTAACAAGTTTCAAAAATGGTTCAAATGGCTCTGAGCACTATGCGACTTAACTTCTGAGGTCATCAGTCACCTAGAACTTAGAACTAATTAAACTGAACTAACCTAAGGACATCACACACATCCATGCCCGAGGCAGGATTCGAACCTGTGACCGTAGCAGTCACGCGGTTCCAAACTGAAGCGCCTTTAACCGCATGGCCACACCGGCCGGCCTTTAACAAGTTTATTTCCAAAAATGTCCACTTAGTAAATTTAAAATATCATTAAACTTATAATTTTTGCATAACAGTTTTAACATGTATACACACAAACGTACATAAATTATTTCATGAAGATTTTGTATTCTCTCAATACTGTAGCACATATAATTTTTGCTAAATACTTAATGAGTTACAATGAAATGAACACCCTTAGCTGCTTACACGCATTGACATACGTCAACGGGGACAGATAAAAACGTGTGCCCTGACTGAGACTCGAACCTGGGATCACCTGCTTACATGGCAGACACTCTATCCATCTGAGCCACCGTGGACACAAAGGATAGTGCGACTGCAGAGATTTATCTCTGGCACACCTCCTGCAAAACCCACATTCTCAACATATTGTCTTGCTCTACATTCGTAGTGCCCCCGCCCATTATACTCATTACTCGTCGCACGTCGGCGATTCCCATAAGAGTTCAGGCACTGTTTGTGCATTTGCAGAGAAGAAGAAGATGGTCAGGTGGCCAGTGAGCCTTAACTATATATATACTAAGATGATATCTGTTCTTTTGGACATGTCCGAATGTGATAAAAAATATATCATATAAAAGAAAATAATATTGCAAGTGTGCTTGGATATAATAATCACGTTATTGAGCCTAATCAAAATTGTCACTAAAGATGCTGTATAAAAATTCATTTGAGTTAACAAATGTAAATTTTAATTTGGCTAATGTTATGTTTGTTGAACACAATGATCATTTTCATTGAGTAACTAATATTCTTTCTTCATTTAAATAAATTCTGAAGTTGGAGGAGGTGCAATAATTTATGACGAAGAACATCCTATAACGTTTCCAATTTCCAATACTATTCAAAATTTAGAGATAACTGTAACTGATGAAAATGATAACTTGATGGACTTCACTGGTGCTTTCGTAACTGTTGTTTTAAAAATGAACTAATAAATTTTTTCTTTTATAAATAACAAACCAAATCGACAGTTATCAATTTTACCTATTTCCTAAGGATGAGAAGACTAAAAATAATCTAAATCTCCCCAAAAAGGAGACTGAAAAGCAAAGGTCCCAAGTTCGAGTCTCGGTCGGGCGCACAGTTTTAATCTGCCAGGAAGTTTCATATCAGCGCACACTCCGCTGCAGAGTGAAAATCTCATTCTGGAGACTGAAATTATTATTAATATTGGTGATGGTCTTGTTCATCCTAATTTGTCGCAGCTTTATATGACTTTTGATGTTGTTCATACATATGGAACTGATTTTCCCGCACATGATGGAAAATAAAACATTAAAATGATTGATAATTGTGTCTTAAAGTTGTTTGATGTTATTACAATCAAAAAAGGAAACAATTATTTGTCTAGAGTTGAACATCCTTTTATTTCTTTTTCAGCTCTTATTCACTTAACTTTTTCTCTTTTGAATTAATTTAATATGGAAGGTCATATTCTTAAAAATGGAAAAATTAAAAGTAAACAAAATGATTTTCTTTATCCACTAGAATTATTTGGTGGTTTTAGTAAAGATTATAAAGAAATTTAGTTTGAAGGTAATTTAATTGCAATTTTTACTTAGAGTTCAAGAAAAGACCAAGAAGATTCTGTTCTTCGTTGGATTACTGAAATGATAATTCTACTCTTCCAAAAGAAGGTAAAATCGCGAAAAAAGTATGGAAATTCGTGTTCCTGATGTTAAATATGAACCAGAATTTTCACTAGAACTAGAAGGAGAAGGACTTAAAAATCCATAAACTCCAACTTCTTTCTTCATACTTCAAGCAAATGAATTTGCAGGATTACAAGGAATAAAGTAATATCGAGCTAGATATCACTAATTACTATAACTCAACAGAATTTGATACACCTTACTTTATTTTTATTGCTTTCCTAACTAATCGAAAAAAATAATCAAATGGTTTCTTCTTTGTTCCATCATGTAAAATTACAAAATATCGATGTTAACAATGGAAGAAACGAGGGTTTTCCACAAAAATTGTGGAGTCTTGATCCGCCAAATAACTTTTTGAAGGCTTATGATGCTTTCCATGATTTTAAAAGAATAACTCTATTAAATATTTATGTAAATGTAAGACTTTTCAATTTTGTTCAAAATTATCCAATTTATGTAATTAATATATCTATAAGAACTCAAAAAATAATAATGGAATAATGTGCATTCTTTAATGAAAATATTCCAAATTATACAACATGCGTTTGTTATTATGTATGGCAAAAACAATTTAATGTACGATTCACAACATAGAATTCATACTGAAAATTTTTAAACCGAAAGTTTGAGTTCTTCAAAAAATGAAAATGTTCTCCAAATGGAAGCGTTTGGTTAACATATTTTTTGCTTTTCATACTTGTTTTTTTTTCATTCTTTAAATCTTTTTCTATATAAACAAAAATATCAGTGAATGGAAGCCCTGAAAATCTATTAAGTGAAGTTAACAACTATAATAATGGATGTTCAGAAGTGTTCACTAAGTTATCAGAATTTTTTAAAAAAAACATAAATCTTATATTACTTCAAAAGCTGAAATTTTACCATCAAAATTTGGAGAAAAAATCTAATGACTTTTAGATGAGAAATATAAAATTACTCTGCTCATTCAGTATACTAAAACTTTAAAAATGGTGATGATAAATTAGATAATCTTGTAAAATTACATTTTGTTTATCTAGCTAAAAAGTAAATGAAGATCACCCAATTCATGTTATCAAGTTTGAATAAGCTTTTAAAAATTATGAATTTTTCTTTTAAAGAAATTGGGATTTTCTTTACAATAATTTTCTGTTCTTAAACAGCTCGACTTTGTTCATCATATTTTTCTCCATTGTGCTTTTTAATTTTTTTTTAAATTTTTCGATATGGGAAACTTATATTTTTGGTTGGGGGAACTGAAAAATGAAATTCTGGGTTTGTGAACCTGAAATTTGACTCACCAGAACCTAAATGAATATACTACTACTACATGTTTTATAGCAAAACTTAACAAAGCTTATTTACAATTTCACAATCTTGTGAATTTGCGAATTCAAAATGGTCTCAAAATCGGCAAAAAACTGCATAGTAAAATGATAGAAAGCATTGTGGACCGGAGATACGATGACGGTATAGTTCTGTTGATGCATAATATTAAAGAATTCTAGGATCTCTATATTCATTGATGAATCTACATACATGGCTTCACAGTCACTTTTTTCTTAATGTACTTCAGGTCATTAATGATGCAACTTATTGGATATCACTCACTTAAAAATATCTCCCAAAGCACTGTTTTTTTGATAATTTGATTTGTGCATCCAGTGATGGTGCTATTGTAAGGCTATGTAGGAATTCAGATGTTTTAGAAGACACAAGAACAGGTGCAATAAACTGTTCAAATGGCGCTGTTTGTAGCACAGAATTGAATTATATGTTGCTGATGCAGATGAAGAGTTTCCTGGTGTGAATCAAATTACTTCAATTTTGTGACGTCCGTTAAGTTGATAGAACCCAGAGAATTACACTGAGGTGACAAAAGTCATGGGACAGCGGTATGCACAGCTGGGGGGAGTATCATGTAGACAACGTATAGAAGGGCAGTGCATTTCTGGAGCTGTCATTTGTACTCGGTGATTCATGTGAAAAAGTTTCCAACGTAATTGCGGCCGCACGACGGAAATTAACAGTCTTTGAATGCGGGATGATAATTGGAGCTAGACGAATGGGACATACCATTTCGGAAATCGTTAGTGAATTCAATAATCCAAGATCGACAGTATCAAGAGTGTGCCGAGACTACCAAATTTCAGCCATTACCTCTCACCACATTTAACACAGTGGCCAACGAACTTCACTTAACGACCGAGAGCGGCGGCGTTTGGCGTAAAGTTGTCAGTGCTAACAGACAAACAACACTTCTTGAAATAAACGCTGAAATGAATGTGGGAGTACGATGAAAGTATCCGTTAGGGTAGTGCGGCGAAATTTGGCGTTATGGGCTACAGCAGCAAACGACTGGCGCAAATGCCTTTGCTAACAGCACTAAATTGCCTACAGCCCCTCTCCTGAACCCTTTACCATATCGACTTGACCCTAGAAAACTGGAAAACCGGAGTCCCGTTTTCAATTGGTAATAGCTGATGATAGGGTTCGAGTGTTACAGTTGGTTGGTTGGTTGGTTGGGAGGAAGGGACGAAACAGCGAGGTAATCGATTAGGGAAGGATGGGGTATGACGTCAGCAGTGTCCTTAGAAAGAACCATCCCGCCATTTGCCAGAAGCGTTTTTGGGAAATCACAGAAAACGTAAATCAGGATGCCCGGCCGCGGGTTTGAACAGTCGTGCTCCCGAATGCGAATCCAGAGTGCTAACCACTGTGCCACCTGACTCGATCAAGTGTTGTGCAGTCCCGACGAAGGCATGGATCCAAGTTGTTAAGAGGGCACTGTACAAACTGGTGGTGGCTCCATAATGGTGTGGGCTATGTTTGCATGAAATGGAGTGGGTCCTCTGGTGCAGCTGAACAGATCACTGACTGCAAATGGTTATGTTCAGTTGCTTGAAGACCACCTGACCCAATCATGGACTTCATTTTTCGAAAAAACGATGGAATTTTTATAATATGACAATACCCCATGTCACAGGGCCACAGTTGTTCACAATTGGTTTGAAGAATAATCTGGACAGTTAAGGAGATTGATTTGCTCACTTAGATTGCTTGACATGAACCTTATCGAATATTTATCGAACGTAATCGAGATAGTTCGTACACAGAATCTTGCATTGGCCACACTTTCACAGTTATAGACGTCGATAGAGGCAACATGGCTAGTAGCTGTACGATGTGCCATACACCATACGCAGTTTGTGGAGCACTTGTGTAGATGAGGATAACTATTTGTCAGCTAGGAGCAATTATTCTATATTTAGATACCTGTACCACGTACAGAGGTGTATTATAAGTACATTTACGTCACCGCAGGGTGTACGGAAATAACCGTTATAAACTTCTTGGACTTATAGAGGGGAGTCAGGAACCATCACCTGGAAACGTTCCGTTTCTGTTGTATGACGGTTTCAGTTCAGTTGTGTAATGCAGCCATGTCTGCTTCCACTCACGCTAACGGGTTCTGCACATCTGACATTCCAACAAAACGTATTGGATCCACTCTTGGAAGCTGTGCCACTGAACGTCCGCCGGTACTATGGTTAACCACCTCACTTCTCACGTGCGGTTCAGAGTCATCTCAGTAGATGATACGGATAGACCCAGCTGGTCCAACTGCTTGGCCTCCGCGATAGCCGGTTGTAACTCCTATAGACTGCTTCTGGTGGGCTCATATGCAACGTTTAATTTCCGAGGTTCCTGTAGAGACAGAGGAAGGTCTGCTGGGACGAGTTCTGTCAGCTGCACTAGAAACAAGAAATACAAGGTGGGATGGAGAGTGTGTACCAGAACATGTTTCGTAGGTTCAATATCTGTAACAATGTTAGTGGTCGCCACATCGAGCAGCTGGTGTAATGCAACATTACAATTCTATATGTGCAGTATGCTGTGTTCTTTTCGTTTTGGAATAATGTGAATACATAATGTTTAAGTATTAATACAAACAAATTTGCTTAAGTGATAAATGGATGTCTCATTATGTTTCTTTCCGAATTGTTACCAAATAGGTGTACTGCGTCACGCCTAATTGAATTCCTCAAGCAGAAGTGAATGAGTTAAACATCTGAATTGAAACCATCGTAGAACAGAAACAGTACATTTCCATAGATGGGTTCCTGTTCAAGATATTATGTACTTACTCCCCTCTAAAATTTCTAAGAGTTTGTAACAGAAATTTTCGCACACTCTGTACTGGGGATAACACTGTGAAAGTTCAAAAATCGTTCTTAGATTTTTTATTACGCCAGGAAAGGCTAGAGTGGATATGCAACAAGAGCTGGAAAAATATGGGTGACAATGCGCTGTTTGGAGCTCAGAGGTTCGACAATACCACGTCAGTGCCAAGTGTACATGGAGGAGTACAATGAAAAATTCGAAAAAGTCAGTCCAACAGCTCTGTTCAGCATCTCTGATAGTCATTCCACAAATTATTATGGAGTTAATGCATTCTAATGTGCTCCCTCTAGCACCACCTAGCATCACCAGTTTTGGAACGGTGGAGGAGTTTATATTCATTATTCTCGTCTTCTACATATAGATGGAAATAACCAGAAAAAAAACAAAAAAAACAGGAAAACGTTTACAATGATTGTCTGATACTGGAGTAGCAGAATTCATCTACAATCATAAAAGGAAACGTGGAAGTTATGGTGATAGCTTTGGTAGATATGCAAGATACATCCATGGTAAACTGTGATACTAAGTCTATGACAAGTTTACTCCTTCCAGCTATATGTGACTTTAACTTTTTGACCTACATCAACTTTTGGCACATGATACTGGAGGAACTAAGTTTAGTCCAACAATATCTACAGTTTCCAGAAATGACTCTGTCTTAAGGAATCTCCACTTAAAAGCCCTGAATGGGGTTTTAGTGGTGGAACGAACTACAGTTACAGAAAATGTTACTTTTGGCACTGTAAAATACAATGATATGAATATTAGTACTGACCAGTGAGAAAGAAAGAGGGCAAAAAAAAAACAATAATACACGAACTACCTCATAAAACTGGATAACAATTGTCACAATTAAAAAAAAAGTCATGTGACTAGGGCCTCCCATCGTATAGACCATTCGCCTGGTGCAAGTCTTTTTAGTTGACGCCACTTCGGCGACTTGCGTGTCGATGAGGATGATATGATGAAGACAACACAACACCCACTCCCCGAGCATAGAAAATCTTCGACCCAACCGGGAATCGAAACTGGGCCCCTTTGCATGGCATTGCATTGCACTGACCACTCACATATCGAGGCGGACGTTGTCACAGTGATACAAGGTCATGAAGGATACAACCGAATTTTACAAATTGATGAAACGAAGTTTATGGTTGAACCTTCTGATGACACTCTTGCTGTATTACTACAAAATCTGGTAAAAATGTATGAGTTTGATAAGGAGCAGATGTTGCAGGAAGTAAAAAGGTAACATAGGCCTCTACATGCAGCTGACACGAGAGTGTACGTTACTGTTAGACGAAAAGTGGAAGAAGTCCTTCAATTTGTAATTAAGTGGGAATCTATGAATCATTACTCGGTACATTACTTATAATTAGGATTGCGCTCTACGAAAAATACAGTTCAGCACTTTTGGAACACTACATAAATAGCGTAGTAAATGATAGGATTACCAGTAGTATCAGTAACATTGTTAGGGAAAGAAACATATATGAACGTGTAAGAGAGAAACTGGGAGCTGACGATGTCTGTTTTTTGTTAAGTTTTGTACATAATTAGAACAGCACATCATTCAGTGTTCAGTGTTAGTCAATTATACATTCTACGTCCCTAACAGAATTAGTTGATCAAGTAACATCTGCACTCTTGGAGAAACAAAACAATTACTTTTGGTGCAAGTTCAGTTCACATGCACAATGAAAATTGTTTATGAATAACAGAAACATTTGTTACATAAGTTTGAGAAAATATTGAAGTGATGAATAATATATTTTTGTTTTGCGTTTTTTCTAAACATTTTGTTGAGGATGTATCTTATTCTAGGGCTATGTTAAATGTGTATTGTTTTGTTCATTTTTACTACAACATACTTCTGTTTCAGGCTACAAATCAACAATTTTCGAACAAAAACTGACTTAAACATTGGGAGTTCCAGTTTGCTACATATACTGTTTAGTTTTAAGTAACAGACAGGAAGATAACTACATAGAACAAATATATTCGGTGCTTTACAAATCCTCACTCGTTTCCAGGTAGTTCAACGCTTCCATTTTTACAGGAATCTGGTAAGACACTAATCGCATGCATAACGAATGTGATGGTTATGGTGTAACACCCCTAATGCACAGGTACGATTTTAACTGACAAAAGCTACTAGGAAAACTACTGTAGTCTATGCTTACTTTTGATAGTCTACTTTAGGAGATGGGACCTGGATAAACTGAAAGAACCAGAGGTTGTACAGAGTTTCAGGGAGAGCATAAGGGAGCAATTGACAGGAATGGGGGAAAGAAATACAGTAGAAGAAGAATGGGTAGCTTTGAGGGATGAAGTAGTGAAGGCAGCAGAGGATCAAGTAGGTTAAAAGACGAGGGCTAGTAGAAATCCTTGGGTAACAGAAGAAATATTGAATTTAATTGATGAAAGGAGAAAATATAAAAATGCAGTAAATGAAGCAGGCAAAAAGGAATACAAACGTCTCAAAAATGAGATCGACAGGAAGTGCAGAATGGCTAAGCAGGGATGGCTAGAGGACAAATGTAAGAATGTAGAGGCTTATCTCACTAGGGGTAAGATAGATACTGCCTACAGGAAAATTAAAGAGACCTTTGGAGATAAGAGAACCACTTGTATGAACATCAAGAGCTCAGATGGAAACCCAGTTCTAAGCAAAGAAGGGAAAGCAGAAAGGTGGAAGGAGTATATAGAGGGTCTATACAAGGGCGATGTACTTGAGGACAATATTATGGAAATGGAAGAGGATGTAGATGAAGATGAAATGGGAGATACGATACTGCGTGAAGAGTTTGACAGAGCACTGAAAGACCTGAGTCGAAACAAGGCCCCCGGAGTAGACAACATTCCAGTAGAACTACTGACGGCCTTGGGAGAGCCAGTCCTGACAAAACTCTACCATCTGGTGAGCAAGATGTATGAAACAGGCGAAATACCATCAGACTTCAAGAAGAATGTAATAATTCCAATCCCAAAGAAAGCAGGTGTTGTCAGATGTGAAAATTACCGAACAATCAGTTTAATAAGCCACAGCTGCAAAATACTAACACGAATTCTTTACAGACGAATGGAAAAACTAGTAGAAGCCGACCTCGGTGAAGATCAGTTTGGATTCCGTAGAAATACTGACCTTACGACTTATCTTAGAAGAAAGATTAAGGAAAGGCAAACCTACGTTTCTAGCATTTGTAGACTTAGAGAAAGCTTTTGACAATGTTGACTGGAATACTCTCTTTCAAATTCTAAAGGTGGCTGGGGTAAAATACAGGGAGCGAAAGGCTATTTACAATTTGTACAGAAGCCAGATGGCAGTTATAAGAGTCGAGGGGCATGAGAGGGAAGCAGCGGTTGGGAAGGGAGTGAGACAGGGTTGTAGCCTCTCCCCAATGTTATTCAATCTGTATATTGAGCAAGCAGTAAAGGAAACAAAAGAAAAATTCGGAGTAGGTATTAAAATCCATGGAGAAGAAATAAAAACTTTGAGGTTCGCCGATGACATTGTAATTCTGTCAGAGACAGCAAAGGACTTGGAAGAGCAGTTGAACGGAATGGATAGTGTCTTGAAAGGATGATATAAGATGAACATCAACAAAAGCAAAACCAGGATAGTGTAATGTAGTCGAATTAAGTCAGGTGATGTTGAGGGTATTAGATTAGGAAATGAGACACTTAAAGTAGTAAAGGAGTTTTGCTATTTGGGGAGCAAAATAACTGATGATGGTCGAAGTAGAGAGGATATAAAATGTAGACTGGCAATGGCAAGGAAAGCATTTCTGAAGAAGAGAAATTTGTTAACATCGAGTATAGATTTAAGTGTCAGGAAGTCATTTCTGAAATTATTTGTATGGAGTGTAGCCATGTATGGAAGTGAAACATGGACGGTAAATAGTTTGGACAAGAAGAGAATAGAAGCTTTTGAAATGTGGTGCTACAGAAGAATGCTGAAGATTAGATGGGTAGATCACATAACTAATGAGGAAGTATTGAATAGGATTGGGGAGAAGAGAAGTATGTGGCACAACTTGACCAGAAGAAGGGATCGGTTGGTAGGACATGTTCTGAGGCATCAAGGGATCACCAATTTAGTATTGGAGGGCAGCGTGGAGGGTAAAAATCGTAGGGGGAGACCCAGAGATGAATACACTAAGCAGATTCAGAAGGATGTAGGTTGCAGTAGGTACTGGGAGATGAAGAAGCTTGCACAGGATAGAGTAGCATGGAGAGCTGCATCAAACCAGTCTCAGGACTGAAGACAACAACAACAACAACTTTAGCCTATGGTAGTTTTAAGTTCTGCTTATAACCCAACACTTTTTGACCATCTGTGTCTCAGTCGCTCCATGTGACACACGTTTTTATAAACTGAAACTAATAAAAAACAACAACAAGGCGACGCCACCACTAGGCTGATAACACGAGAAAATACATCAGTGGAATATGCCGAGAAAGACTGCATTCTCAGGAATTAATACTCTTCTCATTACATTCACTTATTATGAACGAAATTATCTTTTTATAAAAAAGGTGAAAACAAATAAAAACAGTTTTTGTATGTTCTATTCTTTACCCATTGTTTTCCTGATCCTTCTTCTTTATCAGACAAGAAGAAGGAATCAGGAATTTTATGAATTATTGATTGCTCACATTCTTTCAGCATACTTTTACATACTCACATATATATTCACATATAATTTTTATTTTCATGTATTTATTTTTAAATTCTTTACATGTAGTACAATACCCGCGTGTTTGATATTTATCTTTATAGATAGACATATGTCCAGCCGGCACAGGCCCTGCAGACCACGTGCTGCTTCCACAAACTGCCTCCATTCCTTCCTGTTTTATGCCCAGTTCCTCCAAGTGTCTTCAATCCCCAGGGCTGCCTTGGTCGTCCAATGGGGCGTTTGGTGTTTGGTTTCCCCTCCCGTGCCATCTTCGCCTGTCTTCCATCTGGCATATGGGCTACATGGGCCACCCATTGTATTCTTTTGCTCTTTATCTTTTGTAGGATAGTTGGTTGTCGCATCAGATGGTAAATTTCCTCGTTTTTCCTCCTCCTCCATTCTCCATTGTTTAAAACTGGTCCCCATATATTTCTGATTACTCTTCTTTCAAATATGAATAGCTTTTCCTTTTCTTGCTTAGTCATGCTCCATGTTTCAGAACTGTACATCAGTGCTAGACATATCACAGTGTTGCAAATTTTCATCTTAGTGTTCACTGAGATCGATTTAGATCCGAGTGTCTCTCTGAGGGAATGCATGCATTTTATTCCCACTGCTATACTTTGCTTCATGTCTATTTTTATGTTCTTGTCTATGGCAAACCAATATCCCAAGTATTTGAACTGGTGTATTCTCTTGAATCTCTTGCTATCTATCTCAAGATATTCTTCCTGCTCTTGGCTTCTTCCTAATTGTATTAACTCTGTTTTGCCTTGATTCACTTTGAGCTCCACCCTCTGTGCATAATTGTCCATTTTCTGGTACATTCCTTTAAACTCATGCTTTGATTCACTTAGTAGTACTGTGTCATCTGCATATGCGAGACAATTCAAGTTACCATCCATCTGTACTCCAGCCCACTCCTGTTCCCTACACTCTTTCGTTACTTTCTCCAAGATGACACTGAACAGATCACATAAGAGAGTATCCCCTTGTCTGAGGCCTGTCTCAATCTGGAATTTTTCTGATGTGGCTCCTTGGAAATGTACTGCTGCCTTTGACACTTCCACACAAGCTTGCACCATTCTCACCAGCTTCTCAGGGATTCTGAAGTCATGCATTGCATTGTATAGGCTATTCCTGTGGATGCTGTCATATGCATGGTGAAAATCGACAAATGGGCTGTAGATATCTTCATCATATTCCCAGTGTTTTTCAGACAACTGTCTTAGTGTGAAAACGTGATATATTGTTCAAATGTGTGTGTGAAGTCTTATGGGACTTAACTACTAAGGTCATCAGTCCCTATGCTTACACACCACTTAACCTAAATTATCTTAAGGACAAACACGCACACCCATGCCCGATGGAGGACTCGAACCTCCACTGGGGCCAGCCGCACAGACCATGACTGCAGCGCCAAAGATCGCACAGCTAATCCCGTGTGGCCGTGATATATTGTCGGTCAGTTTGGACAAAAGCCAGATTGGTATGTTGTTCTCTATGAATGGTTGCAATTTTCTAAGGATAAAAAAATCAATAACATTATTTTTGTTTGAACCATTACGATACTGCTTCAGCTTATGGTAATGTCCATTTAATGATTATAAAATTTAACAGGAATAAATATTTTTTTTTAAAAATTTCACAGTCATTCCAAATCATGAAATTCTTTATCGTTATTTGTATATCTCATTCCAACATTCTCTTCTTCATAAAACTGTAGACCCAAATTATTAATTATTTTCAAATATCTATTAGGTAAAATAATTTTAGATTCATTATTGAGTTACAAACATATTTTTGTCGATATTTGATAGGTGAATATTCACAACCAGTAATATTATATAAAGCATATTATATAAAGCATAATGTTTCGAAACAAGTTAATATATCTTACATTGTGGGACTTTCGCAGAAATCTTTCCATTTATATAAGAAAAATTTTATTAAATTTTTTACAATGTGTAAAGCTATTGCTTATGCTCTCTTAGACTGTGTAATCTTCACATGGTAATGTATTGATTATATTTTCCAGATACTATCATTTATTATCATGAGAAATCAATTCTTTCTGTGTAGCTTTCAAGTTTTTCACTTCCAATCAAATTAATAGTTTTGCATTGTTCTCTGTTGTTAAACAAATAATCTTCTATGCTTATTCTATTTTTCACAACACATTTTTTCACCCCTTTTGATTTCCTATTCATTGTAACCAAGTTTTTAAGCATATTTTTTTGATCTCAAACCACAGAATTCTTCCATTACATTTGCCTTACATTTTTCCTAGAACACTTGTTTACTTGTGGAATACTGTAAATATTATCTGTCGGATAATCACTCATATCAAAGTAATCAATCATCAGTTTCATGTCTACATAGAAATTTTCAGTTTACATGTTATATATGTAACTGACAGTTACATTTACACATTTTCTATCTAAATTATATGTTCTTAGATTTCTCTTCTTCTAATTGTATAGCAAGTTGTTTCTTTTCAACTATTTCTAATTTTAAATTTCTTTGGAAATCAATTGCTAGTTGATAAATTCTTCTCAGGTTGACAACTGAATCAATGTGTTGTTCTCTGGCAATGTTACAACAAGTTTCTTACTTGCCATTCTTGTTGTTGTTGTCTTCAGTCCTGAGACTGGTTTGATGCAGCTCTCCATGCTACTCTATCCTATGCAAGCTTCTTCATCTCCCAGTACTTACTGCAACCTACATCCTTTTGAATCTGCTTAGTGCATTCATTTCTTGGTCTCCCTCTACGATTTTTACCCTCCACACTGCCCCCCAATGCTAAATTTGTGATCCCCTCATGCCTCAGAACATGTCCTACCAATCGGTGCCTTCTTCTTGTGAAGTTGTGCCACAAACTCCTCTTCTCCCCAATTCTATTCAATACCTCCTCATTAGTTATGTGATCTACCCATCTAATCTTCAGTATTCTTCTGTAGCACCACATTTCGAATGCATCTATTCTCTTCTTGTCTAAACTATTTATCGCCCATGTTTCACTTTCATACATGGCTGCACTCCATACAAATACTTTCCGAAATGACTTCCTTACACTTAAATCTATAATCGATGATAACAAATTTCTCTTCTTCAGAAACGCTTTCCTTGCCATTGCCAGTCTACATTTTATATCCTCTCTACTTCGACCATCATCAGTTATTTTGCTACCCAAATAGCAAAACTCCTTTACTACTTTAAGTTTCTCATTTCCTAATCTAATTCCCACAGCATCACCCAACTTAATTCGACTACATTCCATTATCCTCGTTTTGCTTTTGTTGATGTTCATCTTATATCATCCTTTCAAGACACTGTCCATTCCATTCAACTGCTCTTCCAAGTCCTTTTGCTGTCCAGACTTACAATCTCATCGGCAAACCTCAACATTTTTATTTCTTCTCCATGGATTTTAATACCTACTCCGAATTTTTCTTTTGTTTCCTTTACTGCTTGCTCAATATACAGATTGAATAACATCGGGGACAGGCTACAACCCTGTCTCACTCCCTTCCCAACCGCTGCTTCCCTTTGATGCCCCTCGACTCTTATAACTTAACTCTTATGACTGCCTTTCGCTTCCTGTATTTTACCCCTGCCCTCTTTAGAATTTGGAAGATAGTATTCCAGTCAACATTGTCAAAAGCTTTCTCTAAATCTACAAATGCTAGAAACGTAGGTTTGCCTTTCCTTAATTTACTTTCTAAGATAAGTCGTAGGGTCAGTATTGCCTCACGTACTCCAGCATTTCTATGGAATCCAAACTGATCTTCCCCGAGGTTGGCTTCAACCAGTTTTTCCATTCATCTGTAAGGAATTCGCGTTAGTATTTTGCATCAGTGACTTATTAAACTGATAGTTCGGTAATTTTCACATCTGGCAACACCTGCTTTCTTTGGGATTGGAATTATTATATTCTTCTTGAAGTCTGAGGGTATTTCACCTGTTTCATACATCTTGCTCACCAGATGGTAGAGTTTTGTCAGGTCTGGCTCTCCCAAAGCCGTCAGTATTTCCAATGGAATGCTGTCTACTCCCGGGGCCTTGTTTCGACTCAGGTCCTTCAGTGCTCTGTCAAACTCTTCACGCAGTATCGTGTCTCCCATTTCATCTACATCCTTTTCAATTTCCATAATATTGTCCTCAAGTACATCGCCCTTATATAGACCCTCTATATACTCCTTCCACCTTTCTGCTTTCCCTTCTTTGCTTAGAACTGGGTTTCCATCTGAGCTCTTGATATTCATACAAGTGTCTCTCTTTTCTCCAAAGGTCTCTTTAATTTTTTTGTAGGCAGTATCTATCTTACCCCTAGTGATATAATCCTCTACATCCTTACATTTGTCCTCTAGCCATTCCTGCTTAGCCCTTTTGCACTTCCTGCCAATCTCAATTTTGAGATGTTTGTATTCCTTTTTGCCTGGTTCATTTACTGCGTTTTTATATTTTCTCCTTTCATCAATTAAATTCAATATTTCTTCTGTTACCCAAGGATTTCTACTAGACCTTGTCTTTTTACCTACTTGATCCTCTGCCGCCTTCACTACTTCATCCCTCAGAGCTACCCATTCTTCTTTTACTGTATTTCTTTCCCCCATTCCTGTCAATTGCTCCCTTATGCTCTCCCTGAAACTCTGTACAACCTCTGGTTCTTTCAGTTTATCCAGGTCCCACCTCCTTAAATTCCCACCTTTTTTGCAGTTTTAATCTACAGTTCATAACCAATAGATTGTGATCAGAGTCCACATCTGCCCCTGGCAATGTCTTACAATTTAAAACCTGGTTCCTAAATCTCTGTCTTACCATTATATAATCTATCTGATACCTTCTAGTATCTCCAGGATTCTTCCATGTATACAACCTTCTTTTATGATTCTTGAACCAAGTGTTAGCTATGATTCAGTTATGCTCTGTGCAAAATTCTACCAGGCGGCTTCCTCTTTCATTTCTCTCCCCCAATCCATATTCACCCACTATGTTTCCTTCTCTCCCTTTTCCTACCCTCGAATTCCAGACACCTATGACTATTAAAAATTCGTCTCCCTTCACTATCTGAATAATTTCTTTTATCTCATCATATAATTCATCAATTTCTTCATTATCTGCAGAGCTAGTTGGCATATAAACTTGTACTACTGTAGTAGGCATGGGCTTCATGTCTATCTTGGCCACAATAATGCGTTCACTATGCTGTTTGTAGTAGCTTACCTGCACTCCTATTTTTTTATTCATTATTAAATCTACTCCTGCATTACCCCTATTTGATTTTGTATTTATAACCCTGTATTCACCTGACCAGAAGTCTTGTTCCTCCTGCCACCGAACTTCACTAATTCCCACAATATCTGACTTCAACCTATCCATTTCCATTTTTAAATTTTCTATGCTACCTGCCCGATTAAGGGATCTGACATTCCATGCTCCGATCCGTAGAACGCCAGTAGTCTTTCTCCTAATAACGACGTCATCCTGAGTAGTCCCTGCCCAGAGGGCCGAATGGGGGACTATTTTACCCTCTGGAATATTTTACCCAAGAGGACGCCATCATCATTTAACCATACAGTAAAGCTGCATGCGCTCGGAAAAAATTACAGCTGTAGTTTCCCCTTGCTTTCAGCCGTTCACAGTACTTGCACAGCAAGGCTATTTTGGTTAATGTTACAAGGCCAGATCAGTCAATCATCCAGACTGTTGCCCCTGCAACTACTGAAAAGGCTGCTGCCCCTCTTCAGGAACCACACGTTTGTCTGGCCTCTCAACAGATACCCCTCCGTTGTGGTTGCACCTACGGTACGGCCCTCTGTATCACTGAGGCATGCAAGCCTCCCCACCAACGGCAAGGTCCATGGTTCATGGGGGTAGACCTTAATGTTTACCTCTTGCAAAATATTCTCTACCTTGATTTTCAAGCATGAAGCCATCAAAAACAAATGAATTGTTTTGACATCGATCTAATGGAATAATTTCATCATTATTTTCAATAAAAGTAGCAGTTTTTTCTTTATGCTTATCCTCAATTTTTTAACAAATTTTCATAAATTCCGAGTATTTCGGTTGATCTAAGCTTTTGGAATAAATGTACAAATGATTAATTGTATTCCAACTCAATCGTTTGGGTGTTAGAATATAAGTACCAATCATCAATGTCATTTGCCCACAATCACTTGGTTATATGATTCCACATCAAATAGAATTTGGTAAAGGTTTTTTGTGCATATGTCTTAATTAATTTTCAGGAATTATAATTTTTGGCTCTGAATCAGATTTCATTTAATTAAATAAATTTCATTTATATAAATGAGTCATCTATTTCACTTGAATGGTAAATTATGTGTTCTGAAGAAAAGATTCTGTACCCAAACAAGACAGTGGTTTTTATTCATCTTTTTAACTGCAAATATTACATCGAAAAATAATAAATTATAGTGTGATGGAGAAACAGTCAAAATTCCTTTTCGGTCAGTGTAGTTTAAAAAATTTAGAAAAAGTTGTTCATACATAAAAGCCTAATATAAACATCGCAGCAGGTGAAATTTTAAATGGAGTTACTATTCAGTGTTATGTAAAGTTATATATGGATATAAATTATAGCTATGGGACCATGTTTGGATAGTGTGGATAAACTGTTGAAGCCAATAAAATGACTGTTGGTAAAGACGTTCCTGAAATTATTACATTTCAGTTAATTAATATAAATTTTATTCTACCTGATGGAATGTTTATAATGCATACTGATCATTTTCTTGAGGTATAAGTTCAAGGATTAAGTGGTAATAATATTTTTCAGTTAGATACTACAAATTTCTGTACCTCTACAGAATTCAAATATGCCATATTTCGTACTTGTTACATTTCAGACAAATCGTAAAAATAAAAATTATAATTAGTTACTTGACTCTTCATTATTCAGTCTTTACTTGACTCTTCATTATTCAGTCATGTTAAGTTACAGAATATATACCCAAAGGAAATTTTAATCCTCAAAATAATTTCTGAAAGCTTATGATGCAAGTCTCGATTTTAAGCAAGTTACACTACTCAATGCAGACACTGACATAACTCCTTATAATTTCACAACGAACTACCTTATCTTTGTGATTAACATGACTCCTAGAAAAAAATATTGTTTCAAGCCAGAAGACAACTATGAAACTTTGTGCCACTTTTAATGATAAAATTCCAAATGGCACACTTGTGTATACAGTGATGTATGGTAGAAAGAATTTGACATACAACACACTGCACAGAATTTTAACCGAGAATTTTAATAGATTATCAAATCTCTTTATATTTTATAAATATAAACACCGAATAAGTGGATAATGTAGTGTTTGTAAGGAATGTAAAGCTAAATAAATGAAAATAAAAGTTTTATGTGAATGTGGTAGAATTGTATGTAAGAGTGTATCAAATAATCGTTAACAATCGACAATTCATAACAATCTCATGGCTGTTAAAGGAGAAAGAATTAGGTAAATTTTGAATCAGGAATAGAACACTTAAACCAATTCTTATTTATTCACCTTTATTGTAAGGAAGATAATTTTTATGATAAGTGAACATAATAAGAAAAATATTGTTTCCTCTTAATTTTTTATGTATTTTATAATAAAATACATGTTTTTTAATAAAAATAAGTTAGATATGAAATTTGGACGATAGTAGAAGAAATCATCACGATTTGGATCGCACACTTGTTTTCTTTTAAAAAACTAAGCTAGAACCTGCTGACTTCTACTTTTTTATTTCTTTGCACTCTATGTGATGGTTGCTATTCTGGATGGTGATTCCAATGTTAAGTTTCTCACCTATATCTTTAGGTTTCTATATTACAGTTATAAAATGTAGAGTACACACATTGTAAATAGTTGATCTGTCTTACTCATTTTTTACAAAATGTAAATCACAAATACATCTGTTTCTAAGATGATCTTTAGCCTTATTTAGTTTCACCATGCAGGGCGTATGTAATGATGCTTTGTGATGTTTAAACCCATCTCCATGATAATTGCTTCGCTTTTATTCCTCATACGTAAAACGTTTATAATGTCCAAAGTGAAAAAACAGTTAAGTCGTATAGCATGAATGGCTGGGAAACCCCGAGGGATATGCTCAGCTATCTAATTGGGAAGATGTTTCCTATTCTTTGAGTATGCTGGCACCATTCCTTCGCAAAGTATGATACTTGTGTGATAAGTACACCTGATACATGCAGATGACTGTAATGTGTGTGTGTGTGTGTGTGTGTGTGTGTGTGTGTATGTGTGTACTGTGGTGTCGTGTTTGAGGTGTATGATATTGAGAGAAGGGAGAGGGTGAAACCTGGTGCTGACACGTACTCCTCTCGAATAGTGTCAAGGGAGCCGCAGAGCTTAACATTCCCATCCGGCAGGGGGATCACCACAACAGGGTCACATGTTCAAACTCCATGAGACACTGCTGAGGAATTTAATGCAGCGCATTGGCGCCAGCACTAGCGATAAGGAACTTAACAAACCCTCCTTCCTTTGCCGGAAAGCTGAAAGGAAAATTACCAAAAGCAAGTGTCGTACGGCGGGAGGGGAGGGGGGGGGGGGCTATCCACCAAGTACCAGCTTCGCTAGGCGCTGCTTGACTTCTGTCATTTGACGGTAAACATTATATTGAACGAGATAATGCCGTTGGCAATGACGTAAGCAAGTATCTTGGACGTAAAAGCACCCTTCTTGAAAAAAACATTCTATAATATAATAAAATTCCTTGTCAGTACACATAGATTCCCGCCTACCCAGTTGTACACTCCCTTTTTCGGATGACCAGGTTAAATTGGCGGATACATAAGACAATCTACAACGAGGTGTATTGTCTTTATGTGTGACGGCGAAACAATGTAATTTAACCGCATGAACAAAGGAAATTAAAGTTAAGGCCTTTTGTAGAAAAGAACATCTTACACGTAAAATCATAACTGAGAATAACATATTGGAACAAGTCGATTTACTCAAATACATTGCAGCGCAAAAGAAATTGTTATTTTTATGGGTATTAAAATACAGAGATATGTGAACTGGCAAAACACCCGCGCTGCGGCCGGCAACGGCCATATAAGACAAAAAGTGTCTGGCGCAGTTGTTAGATCGGTTACTGCTGATACAGTGGCAGGTTATCAAGATTTAAGTGAGTTTGAAAGTGGTGTTCCTGTCGGTGCACGAGCGATGGGCCACATTATCTCCGAGGTAGCGCTGAAGTGGGGATTTTCCCGTTCGAGCATTTCACGAGTGTACCGTGAATATCACGAATCCGGTAAAACATCCGACATCGCTGCGGCCGGAAAAAGATCCTGCAAGAATAGGACCAACGACGATTGAAGCGAATCGTTCAACTTGACAGAAGTGCAACTCTCCTGCAAATTACTGCAGATTTCAACGCTGGGCCAGTAACAAGTGTCAGCGTGCAAACCTTTCAACGGAACGCCATCGATATGGGCTTTCGGAGCCGAAAGTTGTAACGAAATAGACTGTATTGGATGATGTGGAAAACCCAATAGGGCAGGTTTCGTAGTATGCGATACACGCTAAAACAGATGTGGGTAGTGTATAAGGACACTGAGTGAATAAGGTCACTTAGTGCAATAGAGTGAAATAGTTCTAACGAAAATCTTAAACTGTGTCACAGACCAATTAAAGTATGTTCGTAATCAGGTAAAGTAATGTACAGTTAGGATAAGTCATTATCACTTTGATATCAATTTAGGGATGTTTTGAAGAGAAAGAATAACTTCTGGAATTAGTGTCAACAGTGTATAAACGTTAGCAACGTTCTTCATTCAGTTTTGTAACTATAATTCAATTAGGAAAATTCATTGTTTACCATAACGCAAATTAATTTTGGAAAAGCTTAAAATTTATGTGTCTTTGCAAGTCAGGACAGCATATTCTAAAGGAAATCACCAAATAAAAAACAGTAATTAAACTAGTGATTAATATTTCCGGAACATTCAATAGAGAAATTCAGTGCAATGTCCACATATTACGAAAACTAGAGAAGATTCGTTTAAACTGGAGACATAACTTGATTCAGAAAGACGATTCATTCATCTTTTGTAACATGATCTAAAGATTTTGTGATGAACGCAATTATTCCGCATTTCAGCCTTCAAATGCTGCAAAAAGTCAATTTGAACATTTGAATTGTAATTTTGACATTGTAGAAATATTACAAGCTCAAAATTGATTCATAAAATCGCATAGTTAATTAAACTACGTAAAGATATGCAAATTCAGTAAATGAATCAGGCAAAAAGGAATAAAAACGTCTCAAAAATGAGATCGACATGAAGTGCAAAATGGCTAAGCAGGCATGGCTAGAGAACAAATGTAAGGATGTAGAGGCTTATATCACTAGGGATAAGATAGATACTGCCTACAGGAAAATTAAAGAGACCTTAGGAGAAAAGAGAACCACTTGTATGAATATCAAGAGCTCAGATGGAAACCCAGTTCTAAGCAAAGAAGGGAAAGCAGAAAGGTGGAAGGAGTATATAGGGGATCTGTACCAGGGTGATGTACTTGAGGGCAATATTATGGAAATGGAAGAGGATGTAGATGAAGATGAAATGGGAGATATGATACTGCGTGATGAGTATGACAGAGCACTGAAAGACCTAAGTCGAAACAAGGCCCCAGGAGTAGACAACATTCCATTAGGACTACTGACAGCCTTGGGAGAGCCAGTCCTGACAAAACTCTATCATCTGGTGAGCCAAATGTATGAGACAGGCGAAATACCCTCATACTTCAAGAAGAATATAATAATTCCGATCCCAAAATGGCTCTGAGCACTACGGGACTTAACATCTTAGGTCATCAGTCCCCTAGAACTTAGAACTACTTAAACCTAACTAACCTAAGGACATCACACACATCCATGCCCGAGGCAGGATTCGAACCTGCGACCGTAGCAGTCCTGCGGTTCCGGACTACAGCACCTAGAACCGCACGGCCACCGCGGCCGGCTCAAATCCAAAAGAAAGCAGTTGATGACAGATGTGAAAATTAGCGAACTATCAGTTTAATAAGTAACGGCTGCAAAACACTAACGAATGGAGAAACTGGTAGAAGCCGACGTCGGGGAAAATCAGTTTGGATTCCGTAGAAATATGGGATCACGTGAGGCAATACTGACCCTACGACTTATCTTAGAAGCTAGATTAAGAAAAGGCAAACCTACGTTTCTAGCATTTGTAGACTTAGAGAAAGCTTTTGACAATGTTGACTGGAATACTCTCTTTCAAATTCTAAAGGTGGCTAGGGTAAAATACAGGGAGCGAAAGGCTATTTACAATTTGTACAGAAAGCAGATGGCAGTTATAAGAGTCGAGGGACATGAAATGGAAGCAGTGGTTGGGAAGGGAGTGAGGGTTATAGCCTCTCCCAGATGCTATTCAATCTGTATATTGAGCAAGCAGTAAAGGAAACAAAAGAAAAATTCGGAGTAGGTATTAAAATCCATGGAGAGGACATAAAAATTTTAAGGTTCGCCGATGACATTGTAATTCTGTCAGAGACAGCAAAGGACTTGGAAGAGCAGTTGAATGGAATGGATAGTGTCTTGAAAGGAGGATATAAGATGAACATCAACAAAAGCAAAACAAGGATAATGGAATGTAGTCGAATTAAGTCGGGTGATGTTGAGGGAATTAGATTAGGAAATGAGACACTTAAAGTAGTAAAGGAGTTTTGCTATTTGGGGAGATAAATAACTGATGATGGTCGAAGTAGAGAGGATATAAAACGTAGACTGGCAATGGCGAGGAAAGCGTTTCTGAAGAAGAGAAATTTGTTAACAGCGAGTATAGATTTAGGTGTCAGGAAGTCGTTTCTGAAAGTATTTGTATGGAGTGTATCCATATATGGAAGTGAAACATGGACGATAAATAGTTCGGACAAGAAGAGAATAGAAGCTTTCGAAATGTGGTGTTACAGAAGAATGCTGAAGATTAGATGGGTAGATCACATAACTAATGAAGAGGTATTGAATAGAATTGGAGAGAAGAGGAGTTTGTGGTACAACTTGACTAGAAGGGATCGGTTGGTAGGACATGTTCTGAGGCATCAAGGCATCACCAATTTAGTATTAGAGGGCAGCGTGGAGGGTAAAAATCGTAGAGGGAGACCAAGAGATGAATACACTAAGCAGATTCAGAAGGATGTAGGCTGCAGTAAGTACTGGGAGATGAAGAAGCTTGCACAGGATAGAGTAGGATCGAGAGCTGCATCAAACCAGTCTCACGACTGAAGACCACAACAACAACAAAGATATTCGAGAATGTTCCGGACTGAATGATAAGAACTTAATTGATAACTGTAAGTATATTTCGAAATTGTACTTGTAAAAGTTCGTTAATTTCTGGAACATATATTATCATTATACTTCTTATATTTTCTACTAAACTGTGTAATGCTAGTTTTTGTTGGATTAACTTATTGCAATTGTAACATCAAACATGAAAGAACATCATAATGTCAAAGAACATAATTGTTAAAAATGTATAAATACAGCTTGTTCAAAGGATAAGAGGGCGGAGTGCAGTTGGAGGAGTAGCTGGTGTGTTCCGGTGCCTGTAAACTTGTGACAAATAAACAAGTGTTGTCAACAGATTAATTTGTGTACATCTGGTAGTGACCCAAGACTTTATGCAGCGAAGTTATCAGCTCCAGAAACGTAAAGCTGAATTGATGGGATTGCTACGTTAGATCTGGTGAATGGAGATGGTATGAGAAGTTAGGTTAGATTTGACGTTGGAGCTGGACTTCTCGAACTGGTTACGTTTTAAGGTCCACTTGTGTACACTTGATGACAGAACCTCACGAGACTTTACGCCTCGCCTGGGCCTATCATTGGACAGTTGATGGCTGGAAAGATGTTGCCTGGTCAGACAAGTCTCGTTTCAAATTGTATCGAGCGGATGGACGTGTACGGGTATGGAGACAACCTCATGAGTCCATGGACCCTGCATGTCAGCAGAAGACCAAGTTGGTGGAGGCTCTGTGATGGTGTGGGACATGTGCAGTTCGAATGATATGGGACCTCTGATACGTCTAGGTACGACTCTGGCAGGTGATACGTACGTAAACATCCTGAGTGATCATCTGCATCCATTCATATCCATCGTCCATTCCGACAGGATGGGTCAATTCCAGCAGGACAATGCAACGTCCTACACGTGGATAATTGCTACAGAGTGGCTCCAGGAACACTCTTCTGAGTTTAAATGCTTCCGCTGGACGCCAAATTCCCCATATATGAACACTATTGAGCACATCTGGGATACCTCGCAACGAGCTGTTCGGAAAAGATCCCCCCCCCCCCCCCCCCCCCTCGTACGCTTATGGACAGACCTGCAGGACTCATGGTGTCAGTTCCCCCCAGCACTACTTCAGACATTATTCTAGTCGATGCCACGACGTACTGCAGCACTTCTGCGTGCTCGCGGTGGCTCTACACGATATTAGGCAACTGTACCAGATTTTTTTCTCTTCAATGTACCTAGGCTGTGATATACCTTGCATTCATAATAACGATCCTGGAAAGTAAGTACAAACGTCCTTGGGCATCTTAGGAACGACCAAGAGAACTCTCATGGAGAAAAGACAGTACTTAAATTCTATAATACTGTCACTCTACCTTTACTGCCCTACGGATCCAAAGTATGGACTTTAAACACCAAACAATTATAGAGAATTGAAGCAGCAGAAATCAGAATTCTAAAACCTTTGGCAGTATACAAATTAGAACATAATAAGAGTAACAATGAGATAAGAGAAAACCTATATATATATTAGGAAGAGTGTGAAAGGTTACACTTTACAGAAAGCAATGGGATGACCATCTTTTACGTATGGTTACTAAGGAAAACCTATAACTACAGGTCCAAGGGTACGAACAGAATAAGAACAGGACGACCACTAAGAAGATGCTGCAGTTAACTTTAAATTGGTTGGTTTCAGAATAGGCAAAGATGACCAACCAGAAAATGTGCATGATGATGTTCAATACATATAACTGTTTGTAACATAGTGTACTATTGCTGTGTGGAATTTAACAGTTTAAATTGAAATGCTGTAAATAACTAAAATAGCTGACTTTCGAGTTTGTTTTTCACCAAGAGTGGAATTTTATATTTTTTCTACCCTGAATCAATAATTTTCTGTAGTTTTGGCACAATAGGGGTTGCCAGTCGTTTCTTTTCTTTTGCTTGTGCCTTTTTTCCCACAGATACGCTGGGGGTCGGCATGGTTAATCGGATGTGGCAATGTTAGTGGAAGGGGTGGCCAGATGCCCTTAGCGCAGCCACACCGTACCCCTCAGGACGGAATTAGCGTACCCCAAGTGTCTCTGACTAGTGTAATGCAGGGAATAATGCGAAAGTGGTCAGATGTCTGCGAGACGTGTAACTGAGGTGGGACGTGGGGACCAGCCCGGTATTCACCAAGGAGGATGCGGAAAACCGCCTAAAAACTACATCCAGTCTGGCCAGCACACCGGCTGGGCGGATTCGATCCGGGGCCGGCGCGCCTACCCGAGTCCAGAAAGCAGCCCGTTACCGCTCTCGGCTAACCTGGCGGGTGGGTGCCAATCCTTTACACACGCTTGATATGTACTCGCCTATCGATACTGTTCTGTGCTCTCGCCACATATAGGCAGCGCTCAGTATATCTACGATTTGCTAACAAAATTACGGAGTGACTGCGTTTAAACGACACGTTTTGAGCAGATAAGGAATGCCAGCATCTGTAGGTCGGCGCCGGTAAGCGGAACGCTACCCGCTACGCTTTCGCGAGCCCTCAGTGCAGGGCTGGGCGCGCGTGCTTCTCGCCGCCATGAGTATTGCTCTGCGGACACGATGCACGGGCAGCTCGCATTCTCTTTCTCGCGAACGGGACTTAAGGCCGCCGATAATAGACAACCGGCAGCTGACGCCCGAGTTTGGAGCCACGTTCGTGTGTTTTGCGGTGTCGTAATTATTTCAGTACGACAACGCTTTTATACTTACAATATAACGTGTGCAAAGTATTTGAGCAATCATTACAGGAGCTGCATTTGTTGCATTCAACGACAGTATTCTTAAAGACCGATCGTGTGTCACACAAAAATGCCATCGAATGAAAAAGTAAAAATAGTTAGCTTAAAATGATAATGCTGTCGTGAAGAACAGTAAATAAACTTACGCTAGCGCTACGCTGTTGCACGGTACCTAGTTATTACATTCTAAAACACCCGAGTTGTGTGCCTATGTTCCTCTCTGAGTGAAATTTACTTTCAATTTTTTTTTCTGTTTCACCAGCTCGTACTTCATGATCCGCTTTCTTCTGAGCGTGGGTGTATCATTCCACCTTCGTTCGAAAAGCTAAAGGCAGGTACACAGGTTCAGATCGCAACAACAGAAAGGCGAATGGCTGCATACAGTTCGATAGAGACACAGCACAGTGATACAGAAGGAAATTAAAAAAATAATCTTTTCACAGCCTAATGTAGGAATGAGTTTTGCACCGCCTCTGAGTAACCCATTGTATAGTTTGATAGCAATTATAAGCGCTACTAAACATTCCAAATACTGTCATTCAATTCAGCAGAGAACGGGGCACGGGGAGGGGGAAGAAGGGCAGTACAGCGATCAACAGAAAAGGAAAAAAATACGGAATTTTCTGCACACAAATGCTACAAAGACATAATGTAATAAGCAGAGTAGATACTTTTTTTAATCAGACATCTACTACCCTAATGCACGTAATTTTACTGAAAAGTGTTAATTTATATTTTCACCAGTGCTTTGACGAACTCTTGCAGCAGCTCGATGTGTTGCAATCAACGAAAGTTTTCCCAACAAAGGTCATTGTGTGTTAATAACGTTTCCTAAGCAAGATATTAAGGCGTCGACTGTAGCTATATTGTGCGTTGGCACAATCAAGCAGCTCCTCCATCAAGTTGAACTCAGCGTCAACATCTCTCACGAGAACAGCAATCGAAGCAAACATCCGTCACATGCACGCTTTCATAAAAAAAGAATCGTGTTTAGTCTTATCTTTCAGTGGCGTTTCCACGTAGTATGGTTCGTCTTCGATGCGTCTGCAAACGGTTCTCCGTAAAAGAAGAACTGTTTCCAGCGCTGGACAAAACACGATTTCACAAATTCTAGATCGCTGAAGGGACGATCTGTTTTGGCTACTTTAAGAGCTATGTGATAGCTTATTCTTACTGTAGAATCACTGCAGATGACGTGGTTCTCTTCCTGTAGATATGCTACAAGGAAGAGGCAAAATCGAGGGCAAAATTGCGTAATTGTCTATAAATAATGAGAGAAATATTTCCATGAAATGACGTATAACTATACGAACTTTTATCTTTCTCTCTTTCCTGTTTTGACGCTGGGAGTATGGTCTTCCTTTCCTCAGTACGCAAAGTGATCATAAATTTCTCCTTAAGCAGTTCAAAATGTCGCTTCACATTGTACTACTTCCACGCCGATAAAAGAGCATTATAAAACAGACACTGATCGCCGGTATGTGTTTCGAATGGTTCAAATAGCTCTGAGCACTATGGGACTTAACTTCTGAGATCATCAGTCCCCTAGAACTTAGAACTACTTAAACCTAACTAAGGACATCACACACATCCATGCCCGAGGCAGGATTCGAACCTGCGACCGCAGCGGTCTTGCGGCTCCGGACTGTAGCGCCAGTCCGGCCGGCGTTTGTGTTTCAATCAAAATCTTTTTCTCGCTGCGGATTGAAGCGTAGGGATTAGATCGATTTTAGTTTTGTCGCGTGCGCGTCGCTAGCAAACGACTGACGTCAGTAGAGAGGTGGAGGGGGAAGTGCTGGCTGACAGCAAGCAGTGTGGCCACTCACGGGCGCCCGCACTGGCAGCGGCGCATTTGCACACCTCTGCCGTAGTGCATATCCCCAACTCTCCAGGGGATGTCAAAACACGGGAAACTACTTTGACCCGCTGGGTGTGCCGGAGTCCTGACAGTGAGCTTGAGCGAGTTTTTCGAGTGCTGAAGTCGTCACACACGTGGGTTAGAAGCTCTGCTGTCAATTACTAGCTGGAATTTCGTGAACGCCAGTAACGTTCATTTGAAACTCAGTTCTTTCTCTATCATTGCCACACAATACTTTTGTTGTTTTTGTTTTGTTTGAGGGAATTCTACGAAAATAAATTTCGTAGCCGATTTTTTCACGTTCAGCAGTCGCAACTTGTAATCTGAAATCCATAAAGTAACGACACAATAAAAGATTAGGGGAGAAGTTACAGAACTTCGATATGCCAGCAGAGTTTATGTACGTGTATGTGACTAAATATCATTAATTGGAATGCAGATTTCGTTGGTTGGTGGATGACTTAGCAGATTTTTCTGTTGTCTTCAAGTAGCAAGCACCAGTCTCCATGCACGACTAAGAGTGCAGACACTGTTCCAGTTGAAGTTTGTTTTACACACTTTGATCTCATCGGCTTCTTTGATGACAGAATCCCTATAAGTAAATGCTTCTGATAATGCGAGGGGCGTTCAATATGTCATACAGGACTTTGTTTTCCGAAAGCAAGTTCTTTTTATTCAGGGTTCCCCAACGTGGGGGTCCGGCCTGTAGGTCGGACGATGAAGTACAGTCCACTACGCCTAACAATTCGTCGTTGCACCATGAGGGAGGATATCAGACAGTATAACCCGTTCAGACCCGGAAGACTGTCATACTCTCAACAGCCGAAGAAAGTGGTACATCTGCCTAATATCGTGCGCACGCAGAAGTGCCGCAACACGACATCTCATACACTCGACTAATGTCTGAAGTAGTGCTGGAGGGAACTGACACCACGAATCCTGTTCATAAATCCGTAAGAGTACGAGGGGATGGATATCTCTTCTGAACAGCACGCTGCAAGGCATCCCAGATATGCTCAATAATGTTTATGTCTGGGGAGTTTGGTGGCCAGCGGAAGTGTTTAAACTCAGAAGAGTGCTCCCGGAAACACTCTGTAGCAATTCTGGACGTGGGGTGTCGCATTGTCCTGCTAGAATTGCTCCGTCGGAATGCACAATGGACATGAATAGATGCAGGTGATGAGACAGGATGCTTACGCACGTGTCAACTGTCACCGTTGTATCTAGACGTATCATGGGTCCCATATTACTCCAGCTGTTCACGCCCCACACCATTTAAGAGCCTCCACCAGCCTGAACAGTCCACTGCTGACACGCAGGGTCCATCGATTCATGAGATTGTCTCCATACTCGTTCACGTCCATCCGCTTGATGCAATTTGAAATGAAACTCGTCCGACCAAGCAACATGTTTCCGGTCATCAACAATCCAGAGTCGATGTTGACGGGCCCAGGCGAGGCGTAAAGCCTTCTGTCGTGCCTTCATCAAGGGTACACGAGTGGGCCATCGGCTCCGAAAGCCCATGTCGATGATGTTTCGTTGAATGTTTTTTACGCTGACACTTGTTGATGGCTCAGCATTGAAATCTGCAGTTATTCGCGGTAGAGTTGCAGTTCTGTCACGGTGTACGATTCTCTTCAGTCGTCGTTGGTCCCGTTATTGCAAGATATTTTTCCGGCCGCAGCGATGTCGGAGATTTGATGTTTTACCGCATTCCTACGACGCGCAAGTCGCCGAAGTGGCGTCAACTCGGAAGACTTTAACGCTCTACCCGACGGGAGGCCCTAGTCACACAACATTTACATTTACCGGATTCCTGATATACAGACTGTCGGAGTGGCTGAGTGGTTCTAGGCTCTACAGTCTGGAACCGCAAGACCGCTACGGTCGCAGGTTCGAATCCTGCCTCGGGCATGGATGTGTGTGATGTCCTTAGGTTAGTTAGGTTTAAGTAGTTCTAAGTTCTAGGGGACTGATGACCTCAGCAGTTGAGTCCCATAGTGCTCAGAGCCATTTGAACCATTTTTGAACCTGATATACACGGTACACTCGTGAAATGGTCGTATGGGAAGATCCCCACTTCATCGCCACGTCGGAGATGCTATGTCCCATCGTTCGTACGCCGACTATAACACCACGTTCAATCTCACTTAAATCTTGATAACTTGCCGTTGTAGCAGCAGTGACCGATTTAACAATTCCGCCAGACACTTTTCTTATAAAGGCGTTGTCGACCGCAGCGCCGTATGCTGCCTGTTACGTATCTCTGTATTTGAATACGCATGACTATGCCAGTTTGTTTGGCGCTTCAGTGTAGCTTTACCAGGTGAGGGTGCATCTTTGAACTTCTACTTCGGAGGAGAGGTGATGTGGCGCCACTCCATAGACTGCCCTTTTTATTTCCGGCTCGAATTGAAGAATCCCTGTGTCATCGCCTGTGCCTATGTTCGACATAAAACTGTCTTAATCAGCCTAATAACGCGCACAGATGGTCCTTCGTTGGTCCTTATGGTCTTTTGATAGGCAGCGAGGAACACAGTACTCGTATGCACACACATTTGAGTACCTCAACTAGCGGATGAGTATGTCAGCATTACAACAGAGACCTCCAGTTGAGCAGCGAGGCATCTGTTTGTGATCCATTGATCAAATCGGATGAGAATGCCCACTCGTTCCAACACTGCAGAAGTAACAGCAATGCGCGGCCAACCGGCACGCGGGAGATCAGACTGGTTTGCGCGACCTTGTTGCGATGATGACAGACGTCTTGCCCAGCGACTCACCGTGCTTTTGTTCTCTGCTTAGTCTGCAAGCACCTACGAATATCTTCAAAATGCTCTGGTTTTCCGTCGAAAGAAGCTCAATGACAGGTTTGTGCTTGGAACGCACCACCATAAAAGACGTCAGTTTGAAGCCTGTGTATGACGCTCTGCCTATCGGAACATCATGAAACTATAGTACCTCAAGCAGGAATATTCCATGGTATCCCACGACAAATTATGAATTTTTTTCAACTGAAACTGTCCGAGAAAAGAAATGTGTTGCAATACATATCGAAAGCCCCTGCTTCTCCGTATGTTTGTTCAGGAACCTGCGTTTTTCAACAGCAGATTTTGGAAATCACGATATGTTATGTGAAGTCATTGCTCTGTGCAGCGTTCTGAAACCGTTCGTATTGAGTGACCACTGTAACTTCTATCACAATCACAAAATCTTTTTTATACATTTTTGGAACTCCGAGGCGAGGGCTGTCTTTTCACTGGGCATAGAAAGAGTCTAATTTTCTTGGCTGGTCAGAAAATGTATTGAATACTGTGTCAGCCCAAACTCGGTCTATTTTATTTCTCTTAATTCCAAAGAAAGGGAGGAAGGCATGCTGTAGGCTGATCACATTTCTTCGGAGCTGGTACAAAAAGACTAATGGTGTGGTGACAGAAAGTGTTTTTTCTAATGAGCTACTTACCAAATGCGCTTCTGTCGCACGTGGAATTTGTTGCCAACAACTTTGACGCCTTATGGTCGCAGTATAAGAAAAACAAGACGACTACATCAAGTTTTCCTACCGAATGATAAGACCCACCTTCACCTTGTCAAATGAAGCTATGCAGAAGCTGGGTTGGGAAGTCATCTCCCACCACACTTACTCTTCTAATATTGTGCCAGTATCGCCATCGAGAAAATTCTTTCGCTGACATAAATGCGCTTTAGACTTGGCTTGAAGACAGTTTTAACTATGGTCTAGCAGGTTTCACCCGAGCACTATCAGAGGGTTTTAAATAACGTGATTCATATACCGTTGATGATTGATATTTGTTTTATGTTTTATTTTTTTGTTTTTATGTTTTATGTGTTCAGCAGACCACAGAAAAAGGTATAAAATACGTGATATATTAATACAAATTAATTACAACGTGATAACCAAATGAATACAGACTCTCTTAATTGAAAATAAAGTATCTGTAACATGACCATGTCACAATTGTCATGAATAAGTAAAATATCATATGCAGTCCTGTGTCACACTGAAGTAGCATTGTTGGTCCACGTCGTATCGATGAAAATGTGTTACTATAAACAAAGAAACCCATTTACAATTTAACTAGTGTCACAGGTTCGCCTATAAAATTACGTATTAAAAAAAACTAAGATTATGTTGACAGAAGCAAAAAAAAAAAAAAACTGCTTACCAAGTTATCAGTTCTGCAATACCACAGATTCCTCACCTTTAGATCTGCTGGTTAGTAAATGTAGTGAGAAATCATTCGATGGAGAAGGTTTCCTTTTTTGTTTTTATCTAGTTCCTTGTAGCTCTGTCACAGCGGAGGTAAAAAGCTTGTCTCGTTCGAGACTGAAGCCGACTGATAATGCAGCCACCATTTTACAGCGTGAACTGTGTCAATCACTGCTGTCTGAAGGCCAGAATGATATCTGAGACAGAATTCGTAATATAAAAAACTAAATTAGGTAGGTTTTTCATCGGATGAACTTCCTGAACTCAAAAACTTAAAGATTCCTTTGAGTGGTTATGTACAGCTGATATGTATTTCGAACAGTTGCACAGTTTTATTTATTTTCCACCTGCTTCGCTACTGGCTACCATTTTCGCAGGAGATAATAATGAACTGATGTACACCAACTGACGTAAATTATTACCTCCTGTGGAGATAGTAGCCAGTATCGAAATCGGTGGAGAAGAATTACAATAGTACAACTAATGGTACAAAAAAATAATTTTTTTCAAAAACATAAATTTGGTAATTCGAAGTCACACTTTAAGTAAATGTAATTAGGTACATGTGAAATCGCAAGAAATATAACACAATTTAGCAAGATAATTCTATTCCACACCAGAAAGTAAGTTGATAATTACTGAATTGCTAAACGTATTCTGTGTTGTTGCTAAAATTGGGACAACTAAACTAGCCTACAGGGAGAATGTATTTCCAAAGCTGATAAGTTTCTTGAGTGGGCTCACATTACGAGAAGAGAGCTTGTGCTTCGAAGCTACAGCACAGGCAGCCGCTGAATTGACAAAAGGCTCATATACCGAAAGTATATACTAATGAGCTTCCCTCCCATTCCTCTAACTAATATTTGGGATTGAAGATTAGTTGTAAATGATACGCGGATGCATTGGCGCCAAACGGAATACAACAAACTAAGAGCGAGGGGAATTAATTGGGCGGCTATGTTTTTGAGTAGCTGCCGTAATTATTCTCGTTTTTCTGTCTTAACTGTACTTCAAAACTGAAAAACTTATTCATCTGATACTCATGTTGCGCCTCACACGCTGTTGTGACCCATGCAGTTTGCCAGGGGGCTGACAGTATACCCGTGTTCTGTTTTTCTTTCTGCGCTTGTAATATGCTCGACATAGAAACTTCGGTAAACTCAGATGTTATTTCGAAAATATGGCATAATGGTATTGTAATAGCTTCTCGAGCCAGTCCATGTGTTTTACTGCAAAACATTAAGCAACTGCGCAAGTTTTCGCAGAGCTTACGAATGACAAGGCCTCACCAGTACGAGTGGCACGACAGACGAAGCGGCTGTACAGTGAGACAGTAGACGAGAACTACACCAGTTAAACAATTAACAGGGCGACTGTCGAAACCAGAGAAGACTTTGAATGCCTTAGTGTGCCTTATTTTGTCACTCATTCCAGGATAACGACGAGCGGTACTTGTGAGGGGACTACAGCAAGCGGTGTGACAGCAAGTGCTGCAGACTTCTTAACCTGTCTTCTAAGATAAGTCATAGGGTCAGTATTGACTCGCGTGTTCCTACATTTCTCCTGAATCTAAACTTGTTGTAACAGCGACCAGGACGGTCGCGGGGTAGCACTGACGACGGCGGCGCGGCGGGACCCGCGGAGAGGCCCGCGAACAACAATACAACGGGAGAGGACGGACACGACCAACGTAGGACAGAACGAATACGACAAGACCGAACAACAGAGTCACAAGGAAACAAACTCGTACACGAACCAGGAAGAAAACAGTCTAGCGCAAGTGAGGTGTAAACCGACGTAAGCGAGATTAGACTGACTGGCTGAACTTTTTTTTTTCTTTTTTCTTTATTGTGATTTTAAAACCTTTACAACAGGCAGGCTGGCAGCAGCATTCTACGCTGGTCTTCAGCCGTAGAATAGACAATGAGAAAAAAAAGCATAAGGAATACACATAATTTACAGAATGGCGGGTAATAAAACAGTAGACACATAAATACAAAACCACGGAGCCGTTCACACTCGACGATAATCCACACTACAAACTGTTGAGACGACGCACAAACACTGATGATGTCGATGGCACATGTGAACGATGGAGTGTGACGGTGAACACTAAACACAAAACACGACGGCACACACGAGAAACAGATGGCGATGATCTCCGGCGCGCGAATGTTCACGTGTGCGAGTCCGGGGACCTGCCAAGATGGGGAGAAAGGTGAAGGGGAGGGAGAGGGGTGAGCAAAGATGCCAATGGCAGAGGAGATGGGAGGAGGAGTAGAGGGACGGGGGTAGGGGAAGCCCGGGGGAGGAGTGGGAAGAAAGGGATGAGGGAGGGAAGGGGGAGAGAAGGGAGGGAGGGTGCCCAAAGGAAAAAACACAGGAAGTGGGAGGGGAGGATCAAAGTTGATAAGAGGGGAGGAGGGCATCATCAGGAAGGGGGAGCTGGCGGAAGCCACCTTGGGAGAGGATAAGGAGGGTGGAGAGATGGAGAGCAGGTGGGACGTTGGGAATACAGGCGTGGCAGCGGGTAGGGGGTGGGAGAGGATGGGGCAGACAAGCGGGTGAGGAGGATCGAGTTTACGTGAGGTGTAGAGGATCCGTATCCGTTCGAGAAAAAGGAGTAGGTGGGGGAACGGAATTAGGTCGTACAGGATCCACGTGCAGGAGGGGAGACGGATGCGGTAGGCGAGGCGGAGAGCATGGCGTTCAAGGATCTGAAGGGATTTGTAAAAGGTAGGGGGGCGGAGATCCAGGCAGGATGGGCACAACAGAGGATAGGGCGGATGAGGGATTTATAGGTGTGGAGTATGGTGGAGGGGTCCAGAGCCCATGTATGGCCAGAAAGGAGCTTGAGGAGATGGAGTCAGGAGCGTGCCTTGACTTGCATTGTCCGGAGATGGGGGGTCCAGGAGAGGCGACGTTCGAGGTTGACGCCAAGGTACTTAAGGGTGGGGGTGAGGGCGATAGGATGGCCATAGATGGTTAGATAGAAATCGTGGAGGCGGAAGGAAGGGGTGGTTTTGTCTACAATGATCTCCTGGGTTTTGGAGGGATTGACCTTAAGCAACCACTGTTTGCACCAAGCAGTGAACCTGTGAAGATGGGATTGGAGAAGGTGTTGGGAATGATGCAGGGTGGGGGCAAGGGCAAGGGAGGCGGTGTCATCGGCAAACTGGAGAAGGTGGACGGGGGTGACGGCGGCGGCATGTCCGCCTTTTACAAAAGGTACAGAAGGGGGGACAGTACGGAGCCTTGGGGCACACTGGCGGAGGGAAAAAAGGTGTAGGAATCCGTGTTATGGATGGTGACGTAGGAAGGACGTTGGGACAGAAAGGAGCCGATCAGACGGACGTAGTTAATGGGAAGGGCGAAGGTTTGGAGCTTGAAGAGGAGGCCGGAATGCCATACACGGTCATAGGCACGTTCGAGGTCCAGGGAGAGGAAGATAACGGAGCGACGGGAATTAAGCTGTTCGGAAAGGAGATGAGTGAGGTGAAGGAGAAGGTCATTGGAAGAGAAGGACAGCCAAAAGCCACACTGGGTAACAGGAAGGAGCGGTGCTGGTGGAGGTGCTGGTGGATGCGTTGGGTGAGTATGGATTCCAGGACCTTGCTGAAGACTGAGGTAAGGGCGATGGGATGGTAGGAGGAGACGGCGGACGGCGCTTTACCGGGTTTAACGAACATCAGGATACGGGAGTTTTCCCACAGGTCGGGGTAGTAGGTAGTAGCCGGTGGACAGGGTGGAGAAGAAAGAGACAGGAGCTTCACAAAGGTGGCGGTAGGTGACACGATCGTGACCAGGAGTGGTGTTGCGTTTTGCGCAGAGTGTAGCAATGAGATCCTGTGTAGTGATAGGGGCATTGAGTTCCATGTGTGCAATGTTGTCCAAGTACTGGAAACCAGGTGTGAGGTGAGGGACAGAGGTGTCAGTTTGATTGCAGACATCTGGGAAGAGGGAGTAATCGAACTGGGGATCGTCGGGGATGGAAAAGACATTGGAGAGGTAGGAGGCAAAGCGATTTACCTTACTAAGGGTGTCAGGGAAGGGGTGATCATCATGGAGAAGAGGATAGTAGGGGGAGGGTTTAGTTCCGGTAAGGCGACGGAAGGCTGACCAGAACTTGGACGAGTTTATAGGAAGGGTAGCATTTAAACAGGTGCATGTCTGTCGCCAGTCCCAGCTTTTCTTAGCTGCGAGCAAGTTTCGGATGTGTCGCTGGAGTTGCCGCTGGCGTCGTATTGTGTCCGGATCACGAGTGTGGAGGAAGTCATGGTAGAGACGGTGGGATTCACAGAGGAGGAGGACGGCCTGTGGGGGTAAGGTAGGATGGTGGGGGTGGATGGCGACAGTAGGGACGTGGGCCTCCACGGCCTCAGACAAGGTCTGCCCTGAGAAAGGATCAGGGTGGTGGTAGGTGAAGGGGTGGCTATTGACCTGGGTGGAGAGGGTATCCCGGTAGGCATTCCCGTTGGCATGGGAATAATTATGGACGTACTTTGGGGGAGGGTCATTATGAGGGTCATGGCGGGGGCGACGACCATCTGAAATGTTGAGGAGGACAGGGAGATAGTCGCTACCAATGGGGTCCAGGACATCCACCGCTATGCGGCCAAGGAGGTTAGGCGAGGACAGGATGACATTGGGAGTGGAGTTGGATTCGGGGCAGGTGTGCTGGGGAATGGGGACGAGGTCGCCTTGGAGGGAGGAGAGAAACCGATGCCACCGCCGTAACTGGGCGGCGGAATGACTATGGATGTTGAGGTTGGCGGCGATCACGTAGGAGGAGAAGGTACGGTCAGTGTGGGAGAGGAAGTCGAAAGGAATAGGGGCGTGAGGGCTGATATAGATGGTGGCACAGGTGATGGTAAGGCCGGGGAAGAAGAGACTAAGGATCAGGTGTTCAGTGGGGTCGCGAAGAAGAGGCTGGAGCCGAACTGGGATCTGGCAGTGGTGACCAATGGCAACTCCACCACACACTATCGGGAGGGGATTATTAGAGTGGTGAAGGAGGTAGGGCGAAGTGTGGATGGTGTGGTGGGGTTGGAGGAAGGTTTCATTTAGGAGGAATGCATCCACGTGGTGGGTGGCAAGGGTGTGCAGGAATAGGGTCTTGTTGGCGGGAAGGGAGCGGATGTTGTTGAACAGGATATGGTGCTGTCGCACCATGACAAGGATTTAAACGAGGGTGTGGAGATGGGAAAAGGTGAAATGGGCCTGGTGGTGGGAGTAGGTGGCATACATTTTAAGGTGGAAGATGGAATGTGAGGCGAGGGATATCTGTTGGATGGTGTGGGGGCGCTGGAAAGGGTGAACATTTTGGAGTACGATGGTAAGGAATCTGATGATGTCCTCAGCGGTAGGGGGTGGGGTGAAGGGAATTGCCAAGAGGGGTAGGGGCGTCCAGAGGGCGGACAGGGACGGTGAGTTCAGGAGTGGTAGGACGGGGTCGGGCCTCACATTTTTGGGAGTACGTAGGATGAAGGAGGTTACGGGTGTTATAGGAGGGAGGGGACTGGAGGTTGGGGCACTGCCATAGGAAGTGTGCTTGCTTACAATGCAGCTGGCGGGGGCCTCACGGCACTCAGATGTTGGGCGTGCATTGTACCGCAAACACCTCGGGCAGTGGAGGAATTGAGGAGGGGAATGAGAGGGGTCAACTTTGTAACGTTGGTTAAAGTGGAGGGCACCCTCCTTCAGGAGACGGTCAATCGAGGGGGTGTGTTCGGAAAAAACCCGCATAAGGCGGGTATGACCGGCGGAGTTGTGAATGCGGAGAACTGAACGCACCCCCAGATAGGGATGTGCCTTGAGCTCCTCCAACACCTCCTCCTCCGTGATCGTCGGACTAAGTCGAGTGATCACGGTGGTGAGGGTCGGCGGGCGACGCGGGGATTGGGGTTGGCGTGAGGGTGGCGGGGAAGGGGCAGGGGTGAGGGAGGCATTAGGGCCAAAGCGGGTGACGGGGATGCGGGAAAGGATATCGGTGTACTGGCAGAGCGAGTGGCCGGCGCTTAAGTACGCTCTCGGGGGCGCCGCTATTGGTCGCTGGGACCACGTGTTCCAGTGTGGCACCCCCACACTAAAAGTGGGCCAGAAGGCGCGCGCCGCCACAGCTTACAGGTGCAGAGACCTCTATGGGTCTTCGACGTCCATGACATCTGGCGCGGATTCAAATTATGCGGCGCGCGGTACCAGAAAACTGACCTTCCGTGAGGTCAGCTTCTACGTGTTTTTCCATTATTCTGAAAAGAATTCGTGTTAGTATTTTGCAGGAATGATTTATTAAACTGATAGTTCCGTAATTTTCACACCTGTAAGCAATTGCTTTCTTTCGAATTGAAATTACTACATTTTTCTTCAAGTCTGAGGTTATTTCGCTTGTTTCATACATCTTGCACATCAGACGGAAAAGTTTTGTCATAGCAGGTTCTCGCAAGGCTATCAGTAGTGCTGACTGAATATAGTTTATTCCTGCGGCCTTGTTTCGAGTCATATCTTTCTGAGCTCTGTCAAATTCTTCTGGCAGTATCATATATCCCACCCCATCTTCAGCTACGCCCACTTCCCTTCCTATAATATTGCCTTCAAGTTTGTTCCCCTTGTATAGACCCTCTATAATTCCTTTTATCTTTCAGCTTTCCCTTCTTAGCTTAGAACTAGTTTTCCATCTGAGCCCTTGATATTCATACAGCTGCTTATGTTTTCTGTAAGCGGTATCTGTCTTTCCTCTAATGGTGAAATATGCTTCTAAATATCCACATTTGTTCAAATGGTTCAAATGGCTCTGAGCACTATGGGACTTAACATCTATGGTCATCAGTCCCCTAGAACTTAGAACTACTTAAACCTAACTAACCTAAGGGCATCACACAACACCCAGCCATCACGAGGCAGAGAAAATCCCTGACCACGCCGGGAATCGAACCCGGGAACCCGGGCGTGGGAAGCGAGAACGCTACCGCACGACCACGAGATGCGGGCCCCCACATTTGTCCTCTGGCTATTCCTGCTTAACCATTTTGCACTTCCTGTCAATCTCTTTTTTTAAGCGTTTGTATCTCCTTTCACCTACTTCATTTTCTGTATTTTTAATTATCCTCCTTTCATCAATTAAATTCAATATCCCTTGTGTCAACTATGGTGTTGTACTAAGCCTTGTCATCTTTACCAATTTGATCCTTTGCTGCAATCGGTATTTCATCTGTTAAGGCTACCCATTCGTCTTGTACTGTATTACTTTCTCCTGTTCTAGTCAGCTGTTGTTTAATGATCCCTCTGAAAGTTTCGACAGCCTCTGGTTCCATATCCCATCTCCTTAATTTCCTAACTTTTTGCAGTTTCTTCAGTTTTAATCTAGAGTCCATAACCAATAAACTGTGTTCAGATTCCACATCTGCCGCTGGAAATATCTTACAATTTAAAATCTGCTTCCTAAGTCTTTGTCTAACCATTCTATAACCAATCTGAAACCTTTTGGTGTCTCCAGGTCTCTTCAACACATATAATCTTCTTTTATGATTCTTAAAACAAGGTTTAGCGAAGATTAAAATACGCTCTGTACAAAATTCTATCAGGCGGGTTCGTCTTCCATTCCTTTCCCACAGTCACTTACAATTTTTCCTTCTCTTCCTTTTCCTAGTGTCGAATTTCAGTCCTCGATCATAATTAAATTTTCGTCTCCTTTAACTACTTGAATGATTTCTTTTATCTTATCCTACATTTCTTCAACCTGTTTATCGTCTCCGGAGCATATAAACATGTGCTACTGTGGTAAGCGTGTGCTTGGTGTCTATCTTGGCTACGATAATACGTTGGCTGTGGTAGCTCATCCGCATCTGTAATTCCTTATTCATTATTACAACCACGCCTGCATTACACCCATTTAATTTTGTATTTAAAACCCTGTATTCACATAACCAAAAGTCCTGTTCCTGCCTCCAAGAACTTCACAAATTCCCACAGTATATGGCTGCAGCCTACGCATTTCCCTTTCTAAAATTCCTAACCTACCTGACCAATTAAAGGATGTAACATTCCACGCTCCGATCCGTAGAATACCAGTTTTGTTCCTCTTGATGACGACATCTTCCTGAGTAGTCCCCATCTGGAGATCTGATTGGAGGACTAGTTTATATCTGTAATGTTTTATCCAAGTAGACGCTGTCATTTAACTATCCAGTAAAGCTGCATGCCCTCGGGAAAAATTACGGCTGTAGCTTCCCCTTGCTTTCAACCGCTCGCAGTACAAGCACAGTAGGGCCGGTTTAGTTGATGTTGCACGGCCCGATCAGTCAGTCATCCAGCCTGTTTCCCCTGAAACTACTTAAAAGCTTGTTGCTGCTCTACAGAAACCACACGTTTGTCTGGCCTCTCAACACATACCCCTCCAACGTAATTGTACTTACAGTATGGCTGTCTGTATCGCTGAGGCACGCAAACCAACACACTGACAGCAAGGTCCATGGTTCCTAGAGGGAGAACTTTAACATAGCTTAGAAACAAATGGTTATTCAAAATTTTTTACATCGCTTAAAACTTGTTTTAGAAATTTAAAGTTTTTTGAAAGACACGAAGGAATGAAGAAAGATAAGGGTCGCACATTCTCGACGGTGAGGTGCCTCAGTAGAAAGCACTAGCTGGGACTGGGTAAAGATGGAGCGGATAAGCGTCCGCGATCTTATCAGAGGAACCATCCTGGAAGTCATCTTAAGTGATTCAGCTTAACCACAGACAATGTGAACCTGCCTATCCACACGGGCGATTTGAAACTCGCTCCTCCTCAATACGAGCGCAGCTGCTCCAATGTTGCACCGTTTTCCTCAGTTTGAAAGATAAGAAATTTATGTTCAATTATTCATTTGACAAACACTGTGACTGCAGGTGTACATAGGTTGCATGTCATTTTTATATCTACGTACATGCTAGGCTGTAGCCAAAGGAAAGGGCGGGGGGAGGTTCCAGGGTGTCTGGACCTCCCTGTAACCTAAATGTAATGAAACACGACTTATTGGCTGTGCAGTGAAAATTAAAGACTTTTTCATTTTCAGTCATACAATGAGAAAGGAATGCTCACTGTCGATACTCAGAAAGGCCAACGATAGTTTTAAACTATCTATACATTCATACCTATTGTTACCATGACCTGTTGTTGGTCTTGTTCAGTCTCAGTTGTTGTATTGTTAATTAGTTCAGTTCTTACTCGCAGTTAAATTTAATGTAAGTGCTACCGTTTGTTTCTGTGCTGTGTGCTGCTATGATAGTTTCTAATTACGGATAAGTTTGCAACAAGAAAGAAAAGGAAAACCAATTTTGATTCATCCGCTACCATTATTGTAAGTTAAAATATGTAAGCACGACAGTAATTGCCTTGTTACCTTTAACTTTAGCACTGTATTAGTGATTTGGAGGTTGGTGCAACTTTGGGGTTGCAGTATTTAACAAGGCAGCAGAGCAATGAATATCATTGCAAATAATATTAAATTAAAACCAGTGCATAAAAGTACAGTTGGATTTCTTTAAAGAAAATTGCTCAGTATCCTACAATTAGCAGCCCAAGCGACAAAATATCGCCCACTCTGAATATCCCGGGCGGCACTCAGTTGTGAGAACCAGTTACAACACGGAACGACGGGGATGGATTTATTGGAGCTAAGGGGTATGGGATGACAGCACATTCTTCAGTTCGTTCGTTTCAAAGAGATTTTTTCAGCGGGCTGCCAGAATTCGTCCAAAATCTATTTATGACCTTGAAATACTACAATAACTAAAGCGAACAATTCCATGAACAACTAAATCCTAAAATGTGCATGCATTCGTGCACCATCAAATGACTAAACATGCACAATTAAAGGAAAAACATGCAATGTCCGAAACCAGCGTCTTGCTGTGATGTATTTTGTCTTATTTCAAAACAATATACAACGACTAGTTTTTCCAAATTCCCCACCGACTTGGGACAGTTCTGCATGTTGGGCCGCTGAGCTAGCAATACCTGGGTTCAGGAGGCGAGGTGGTTTGAATCCATCCACCACCAACAGTGAACATGGTTTTCTGTGGTCTCCCATTTTCAGTTTAGATGAATTCTGGGGATAGTCAGTTACTACAGCCACAGGAAATTCCTTTCGAATACCTTTCTCTCCTGTAATATTTCCTTTCCCTTAAATTCTGCTTAAATGGAAAAAGCTACATCGAAGGTGTGCCGAGCATCTCTTTGGACACTCCGAGAACTAAAAGCCATATGATAAATAAGTAGTACCTGTAATCTAAACTCTTCTCATTTACGCTACGCATTTGTCTGCCAGGATATTCTGTAATGGAAGAAATGATCTTTATTACATGGCAAGAAGTGAGGTATGCTTACTTAAATGAGGAAATTTGGGAAAGTGTAAGGTTGAATAATTCTGAACTTTTGCATATTTGCCACCATGTGTTTTTTCCAAAAGCCCTGTAGGTAATAATCACGGTGTCTCGAAAACTAGAGCTCGTCCGTTCCTGATCACTTCCTCAGCTCAAATCCGGACCGAAGGAAGAAGAGTGTAACCTGACCTTGGAGGGTGAAACGTTATTGCTTCTTAGCGGTTTGTTAAAATACAGCACTTCTAAGCAACAATTTATATCTCCGCTTGGGAAAAACTCCGAGATCGTTTTTGGTCATCTTTTTAACTTTTTTAAGGTCCTCTTTAATAAATCGCACGCCTGTCCACCCCCCCCCCCCCCTCTCCGCTTTCCCTTTGGCAAAATCCTGATTACGTCCTTGCTACACACCGGTTCTGATGCCTTCAAACATGCTGAAACAATCAAAAGTTTGATAGATGTTGTAGGAAAGTTCTGGTGGACTGTAAACACTTTCGGAATAAGGGAGACCACTCACTGAGAAAAGGAAGTAGTAAATCGTTGATAGGCACAAACAAAAAATAAGAAAGCTTCCTAGCTTTCACAGTATCCTTTTCCGAGCTAGGGTAAAAAACGCTCGCACACACACCAATGCCCTTACGCCTTACGTCGAGCCAGCTGCTCGAACAACGCCAGTGCTACATTTTGGCTCGTGGACTGGGTTGTGGTGGGGTTTGTGGTGGGGGTTGTGTCGGGTATGAGTAGATGGAGAGAATGACGGAAAGCAGGGAAAGAGATTAGGGATCAGTGGCTACTGGCTCGGAGGGAGACAGTCGTTTTTTCAGTTAGGAATGCAAGAGGGAGGGGTGACAGGTGCCTGGTTAGGCATGTGAGAAGCACTATTGTCAAAGACGGTTTGGAATGGTGCACGGTGACAGTGACGTGGGAACCTGAATTGGGAGAGGGTTACAGGACAGAGGAAGGCGAAACTGCTGGGTGCAGAGTGTGACGACAGTGGAATCCCGGGATGGATACCAGGACGATTACGAGAGTGAAGGATATGTTGCAAGGATAACTCCCGTCTGTGCAGTTCAGAGAAGCTGCTGGTGGAGGGGTTGATCTAGATGGCTCAAGGCCGGCCGGTGTGGCCGTGCGGTTAAAGGCGCTTCAGTCTGGAACCGCGTGACCACTACGGTCGCAGGTTCGAATCCTGCCTCGGGCATGGATGTGTGTGATGTCCTTAGGTTAGTTAGGTTTAATTAGTTCTAAGTTCTAGGTGACTGGTGACCTTAGAAGTTAAGTCGCATTGTGCTCAGAGCCATTTGAACCATTTTTAGATGGCTCAAGTTGTGAAGCAGCCACTCAAATTCAGTTTTTTGTGCTCAGCTGCACGTTGTGGCATTGGGTGGTCAACTTTATTCTCGGCAACAGTATGGCAGTGGCCATTCACCTGCTGGACATTGATTGATAGGTATACCGACATTGTTTACAACGCACATGATATATGATATGGCTGCTTTCATAGGTTGCTTGGCATCAGATGCAGTGACAGGAGTAGAAAGTGCTGGGTGTCTGGACTGGTCAAATCTTGCACATTGGTCTACCACAAGGATATGATTCCTGTAGCAAGAGGTTAGGAGTGGGACTGGCAAAAGGATTGACTAGAATGTTGTGTAGGTTGGGAGGGTGGCGGAACACCACTTTTAGAGGGGTGAAGAGGATATTGGATAGGATGTCCCTCATTTCAGGCCATGATGGTTCAGTTGGTCCAGTTCAATGTGACACTGGGTGACAAGGGTGGCAATTCTGCGTAGCTGATTCTTGAATGGGGAATGGGGCAGTGGGACGATTATGTGAGTGTGAGGACATGTCATGCGAAATCTGTTTGTGGAGTGTCTTTAGTTGGTAGGTCCTGTCTGTAAAGACCTTCGTTGGATTTTCAGCTAGTGGGCAAGGATATTCTCGTCACTGCAGATGCATAGTCCATGGCTGTGTGCGAGGGACTTTTTTAGTATGGTAACTGTCGAAATTCAGGTACTGCTGATGGTTAGTGGCTTTAATTTGGACAGATGTGTGGATGGAGTCATCAGAGAGCTGGAGGTCAACGTCAAGAAGGCGGCACATTGGTTCTAGGACCAGGTTAAGTAGATAGGAAAGAAGGTGTTACGGTTATGAAAGAATGAAGATAGGATGCCAAGGCCCTGAGTCCGTAGCATGAAGATATCATCAATCATCTTTAACCAGACCAAGGGTATGGAATTTTGTGAGGCTAGAAACGTTTCCTCTATATGACCCATAAACAGGTTGCCATAGGAGGGTGCCGTATGGTTGGCCATCACTGTACCACGGGTTTGTTTGTATACCTTACCTTCGAAGGAAAAGTAGATTTGAATCAGGAGAAAGTTAGTAAGATGTATAAAGAACTAGGTACTGGGTTTAGAGTCCGAAGGATGTGTGAGAAGTAGTCAGATAGTGGCAGGCATTAGGCTTGAGGGGTGTTGGTGTATAGGGCGGTGGCATCAACAGTGGGGAGCAGGGATCCAGGAGGTAATGGGATTGGAATGATGGAGGGTCTGTGAAGGAAGTGGTTAGTTTCTTTGATGTGGGAGGTAAGCAAGTTGTCTGTCTTTTTGTGTGTGCCTATCGACGATTCAACGCGTCTGCTTTTCGGCGAATGGTTTCCTTTGACCAGAAAGGATTGCAAAATTTGTATCAGATTATGATTCTGCAACAGCTCGGTTGCCGTTACAGAAACGTTATAGAGCAACAAAACCTGAGGCAAAAAGTTCGGTAAAAAGTGCTAACAAATGCGGAAACGTAACAGAAATAAGAGAAGACTGAGGAAGGGCGGTATTATGTATTGAATAAGCTAACAGCTTCTTACTTATTGAATCTGCCAAAAGGTCTAAAAATTTTCAAAAAATGGTTCAAATGGCTCTGAGCACTATGAGACTTAACAGCTGTGGTCATCAGTCCCCTAGAACTTAGAACTACTTAAACCTAACTAACCTACGGACATCACACACATCCATGCCCGAGGCAGGATTCGAACCTGCGACCGTAGCAGTCGCGCGGTTCCGGACTGCGCGCCTAGAACCGCGAGACCACCGCGGCCGGCTCTAAAAATTTTACAACGAAATCTACGCACATGTACCTGGTAGCAAGGAAGTATTTGAAATTATGTAAATTGAATGCAAGAGTATACCTAACAGTATCAGGTCGACTGGGATGCGGAAAAGGAAGCGAAGTTAATTAAAGTCACCCTGAAATCCCCGCTCAACCATATTTATTAAATTAATCGCCAGAATAGGGCAAACTAGGACTGATTACCCAAATTTCATTAAAAAAGTACAATACAATATTTCCCCCTCTTCACGTTCTCAAAGCCTGCTTCACTCATTATATGCGGTTTTCTAAAGAAAACGCAAACATAAATAACGACAAGGTATGGCTCTCCGTATCTGAAAGAACATAACATGGAAAGTTAATAGAATGCAATCATTCTTAGAACAGAAAATAAGAATATAGTCAACGCAAAAACAAAGTTAGAATTAGACGTGGCTCTGAGAGAGGCTTTAGTGTTTTCCTCAGTACATTGGACAAATTCCAGGATATCATACTGTCCCAGTAAGAATGAAAACTACTTAGTAATAAAACTCTGAATATTTATCGTCTACCAGGAGTGTAGCTCACGCTAATAAATTAATATTGCAACTAACGACATCGTCGAATTTTTGTGAAACACTTGCCATCATCGAAATTTAGAGAAAATGTCGAATGAATTCGACGTGGAAGTGTTTCGACAAGCGAGAAGGGAAAGGATATTCTCCACCGCTCCTTGGCGAGGAGTACTGCACAGGCGCAGACACAGTGATGCCTCTGTGCGGCGGGAAGCCCTCCTGAGGCAGTAAACAATGATGTATACGCAGCATGCGTGCGGTTTCGAAGCGCTGTTTCTCCTTCGCGGGCCTTCTCGAGGAGTGCAAACTCCTGGAAGAAACTGCGACGAGAGATGCTTCGTAGAGTATCTGAAAGCCCACGAGACCGAATGGAGTCTCGTAAATAAAGACGTAATGGTGGGAATGCGATTTCACGTTTGCTGGACGCGTGCGGTTGCAGAGGAAAATTTATTAGTGCTCTGCAGATGACGTTGCCCTTGGATACAACACAACCAAAGAAAATACGTCTAAACCGGGAGAAAAAAATGTAGTGTACAAGCTTTTACAATTACTTAAGTAGTTTTTTTATTAATATTTAGGTGAGATAAAAGAAATTGAGAAATACTAGGCGATTGTGAGAGATTTTGTTTTCGTTAACAAACGAATAATATATGTACCAAAATATTCGGTACGAAGATATGGCAAGTCTTCTGTTAACACTCGTCATCAACAGCAGTAATAAACCAGCAGAAAGCGCGGTACAGTGTTAAAACTCACACGTCTTTTACGTGACAAACAGTTGGAGATACAAACGACGTTTTCGGTACATGTTGTAAGACGTGTATATTTCTATTGTCTATTGTCAAACCACAATTTATGAAAAATGTTTATATTTTATTAATAGGATTAAGTAGGAATAATTAATATTTGTCATGTTGGAAATAATTGTGGTAGCAGGGAATGTCTGAACCAAAGTATTGGCAGGAGAGACCGCACATTGATATAATTTTAAAAAGGGCGGGAGAGACCGCGGATGGATACATTTTAAGAAAAGAGCGGGAAATACCGCGCATTGATACATTATGTAACGGTAGCAGGGATTGTCTGCACCAGAAAGCATTGTTGGCGGGAGTGACCGTACTTTAGCGTTCGTAGGAAGTCAGTAGTAGGCGAGAAGCGAAGTGAGTCGGTAGCATGTCAGAAGTGAGAGGTTGAGAGGAGCGGTGTGCCTGCCAGCCACCAGCAATGATATACAAGAGATTATAAACGGATGTACAGAGACATCAGCTAACTATTATCATAAGAGGAACTAATATAATTGAATTATTTTTTTGAGAAACTCAAGACTACTGAAGGTAAGTTTGCGCAATGCTAGTTGTAAGATTATTGTAGAGAGCAAGTCCCATTTGAACGTTTGTAAAATCATTTCATTCAGAATATAATTAATTTTTGCCAGCAATTTTGCATTACTGATTATAATCCATCCCAAAAACCATCGACGTAAAACTTTGTAAAATTCTATTGTTGTCAAGAAAAAGTTTAACTATAAATTACGTAACTTCAGTCAAATTAATTAAAGAATAACGTCATATTTGCTATTAAAGAATAACGTCAGCTTTGGTAATAAATACAGCCACTTATCATGACAGCCCACCAGCAGCTAATAGAGTATAGTAAAACTGAGTAAGTATATTCATGTCGCAGTTCGATGTAGCAGTCAGATGGCGATCCAGTAACAGTAAAAAAGGTAAGGAATAGTTTTGGGTTATTGCAGGTAACGACTGAGGGCCACGACGACGACACATTCTATGTTTCGTCGAAATAATCAGAAAATCACTTTCAATAAGCAGCATTTAAATTTGTATGCGAAAATTGAGAAAGAGAATTAATTTCAAAGGGAAGATTTCATTTGTTATTATTAAGTAAGAGATAGAAATCCTAAGGGAAGGTTGCGTAACAAAAGAGATATAGAGGAGACGGGAAGGTTTCAATGTTAGTAGCCAGATACCCAAGTTAAAAGTGGGCAGCCGGAATGAGATGTTACAGTGTAAACGCCGCCAAATGTGGCCTTCGTATGAGACTCCGCCAGTGCTAGTAAGGTTAAATGTAATTCCATTTGGTCCTACTTCATAGGACAAAAAAAAAAAAAAAAAAGAAATTCAGCCAAGGTAAAAAGGGTAGTATATGTTGGATAGTCCCACATCCACAATCGCTGTGTACACAGTCAGACGTGCAGCATGACACAGAGAAGATGCTTACCAGACTCTCTGCAGTGGTAAGCCATAGGAATAATGAACCAGGACGGTCGCAAACTGATGTGGCCCTATTGCTCAATGTGAATCGTTCTGTTTTTTCTCAGATGTGGCGACAGTTTGTAGAGACTGAAACTGTGTCCCAAAGATCCAGGTAGGGGCGATCACAAGTGAAATCAGGAAGAGAGGACCGTTATGTGGCTGTAAGGGAACGACGGTACACGCCTTAGTACTGCATATCAACTGGGACCTGACCTCGCAGTATCCACTGGACGTGTTGCATCGAGGCAAAGGGTGTAGTGAAGGCGTCGGCAAAGTAGCCTTTATTGTCGGAGACTTTCTGTATGTTTGCCTCCGACGCATCTTCACAGAAGGGGACGTCTAGAATGGAGTCGTCAACACGGCATCTGGACGGTCAAACAGTCGGCCAATGTTGTTTTCACAGATGAGTCCCGATTTGGTCTGTACAGTGATTCTCGACGGATTCTCAACTGGAGGGAAAATGGAATAGCGATTCGGGACCCAAACACTGTGATAAGAGAGCGGTATCGAGGAGAATCCCTAATGATATGGGCAGGGATTGTGATAACCACTCGGACAGCTCTTCATGAAATCTTACGGCTGAATCACTGAAGTTTAACTGCTGTGAGGTATCGTAAAGCGATCTTGGGACCTCATTGTGGTTGTTTGGAGCTGCTGTGGGCCCAGACATTGTATTGATGGACAATAATGCTCGACATCATAGAGCACGGATGGTTTTGTTTTCTTCGAAACAGAAGATATTGAACGCATGACGTGGCCTGTTCGCTCTTCCTATTTGAATCCCATAGAGCACGTCTGACATACACTCCGGAGATGCGCTGAATCACGTCAGCATCCACCAACCACTCCATAAGACTTGCGAGTAGCTCTGTAGGAAGAATGGTCGTCATTGGAGCATGATACTCAACCCACGTTGGGATCTTGACCATCAGATTGGACTGAACAGAAACCAATAGAATACGAGTATATCTGGGACGCTATCCGGCGGAAGGTTCGCGCCCACAGATTACCGGCATGTAATTTACGGGAAATGTGCGACCTTTGCGTGCACTTCTGGTGTCAGATACATCAGGAAATATACAGAGGATATCCATGGAACGCAGAACCACTCCTCTACTGCGATCGAAAGGTCTACCAGCGAGTTATTAGGGAGGAGGTCACAACGTTTTGGCTCATCAAAGTGTAGGAATCAACATGAATTGCAGAAGTAGAGATCGTGTGGAACATGCCACTGCGTTAGTCCACAAAATCTAGAAGGCACCTTCGAGGAAGCTGCGCTCTTGCTAGTGAACAAAATTCGATTAGTGGAATAAAATGCAAGACGGCAGGCTTTCTGCCATCTTCATAACTTATTAAGGGCCACTAAACCAGCCTATCTTGCATTTCTGAAACACATTTGTGTACATGCAAATTAATATCGTTTCACTACCCTGTTACATTGTCATCCAAACTAGGTAACCAGGATCTATGTACCGGCTTGTACATGATTAGATGCCCGCATCTCGTGGTCGTGCGGTAGCGTTCTCGCTTCCCACGCCCGGGTTCCCGGGTTCGATACCCGGCGGGGTCAGGGATTTTCTCTGCCTCGTGATGGCTGGGTGTTGTGTGCTGTCCTTAGGTTAGTTAGGTTTAAGTAGTTCTAAGTTCTAGGGGACTGATGACCATAGATGTTAAGTCCCATAGAGCTCAGAGCCATTTGAACCATTTGAACCATGATTAGGTGTAGGTTGCATGCATATCATAATTCTGTTCGTTTCACGTTGGAGATGAACGGGGAGTTTTGGACTGTGAGGAGGCCAACTGCTCACAAGATAAGCTAACGGTCAGGAGGCGGGAGGAACATTCGGTAGCTGGGAATTGGGGACGCAGTCCTCATCCATGACTGGAGGCTTCCTCTTCTGATGATATGTATCAGGAGCCAGAGCGACGAACGATCACTATTCTTACAATGGCTGGGTGTGGTTTTCTCTCTAAAGCCTCACATATCGGGCAGGAATGCGCCAGCTTGGTGCCATGGCTGTGCTATTGTTTGGGACTTTTGGAGAAATGGTTGGTGAACTCCACGGAATAGCCGACAGAACGGCTCCACATATAGCACTCCAATTACCATATTCTGTTTGCGCCCGTAGCCAGAAAATTTCCAGCGCAAAGTCCTGGCGGTAGCTGTGACAGGTTTCTCAACTGTTACATCAAAACTCATTTGAAGTCACCGTCAGCAGTTGGCGGGAATGAATGGTCTTGGCTCCTAGGTTAAGAGGGTACGGTAGTGGGAGTCTAAATGAATCTGTTGTAAGGCCACAACTGGCTAAAGCTTTGTTTATCGGTGTCGATTGACGGAGTTCTGTCGCAGTGGCGTAGTCGCTCTCTGGGCGCGGGGCAGAATTTGAGGAAGTTGGTTCCTGGCCACCGCAGGAGTCGATCGTGTACTTCGCCGCCTTTGCTGCAGAATAATTTCATTTCGCAGTTTCACTTGTTCGGCCATCTGGACAAACACTCAGTTTTTCGCGCTCGCCGTTCGATCGGTGTCGAAGCCGAAGCCCATCTCTGTGCGGGGAAACCACCCGCGACTAGCAACCGTCGTTAGCACGCCACCTTGCTCCGTAGTTTCGATCCGTACGATTTCAGTCGATTTTGCAGCACCCCAAAATTCGAGTTGAGGTTTCTCAGCAGTGGCATCCGTAGAACCACTTTGCCTCCTTAGGTGATATAGTGGTACTGCGTCCGATTGCCCACTGATTTATCGATGTTATACAGTTTACGTGCTCTCTTTGCTCCCCCTTCTCATAATAGAGAAGCACACCACATCCAATTTAGTGTTTTCTGTACTAGGTTCTTGCCAACACCTCTTTTAGGCGAGGAGTATTTACGTTTTTGGTTTCCTTTACTATACATGACTGTTCCTGGTGCAAATTCATGATCTATTTTGTGTTCCATTTAAAGAAAATAAATGCAATTGTAATTTTTTAGGATGGCATTTATATGTTGAATAGTCACTCTCACCAGGATCCTTTCCACCCTCATTTTTGAAGGGCAACTTTTGTCAGTTAATTTAATGAATAAATTATTTGAGGCAAGCCTCCCCCCCATTAAGGACTTACATCAGGGCTATTATACGATTGTGTTACACACCTTGTACTGATTCAATATAAACCCTCTTGGGTGTGATTTGCATGCCCTCTTGGTTCTGTCCCCTTTACTCGCTTATCAGTCACATGATACCAAACATGTGCCTAGTTTCCATACTGGCGACCATACCAGGATTCGTACCCAACAGGTCACACTGATACAATTTAGATCCTTTTTCCATCCCTCTTCAATTACCTGAGATTCTTTTCTTAGATCTGCAGTAAGGTAGTGGCGCATATGTTAATCCTTGTTTTTCCTTTATCGTTTATTTATTTACGTTTCACGGTCACTCAATCCTTTGTGGTTACTGTAACACATGAGATGGTGTTCGAGAACATGGGGCAGACAGGTCCAGATGCCAGTGTTTATCACCATTCTGAGACCGATCTCGAATGGGGAACACACTCCATTCAGGGTAATGCGGATTTCGTTCAGGGACATTGTGGGGAACCTGTTGAAGCTATTGTAACAATCCAGAAGCTGTTAGAAACAGATAAGAGGTCGGTCACTCGGTTCCAGCATAATAGTGCGCGAGAGTCCAGAGTTGCATGCTCCGTTACCAGTATGACATATGAACTACTGTGGGATACTATTTTGGCTCTTCTTAGAGAGATGAAAAGATAAAGAGAGGAAACGTATAAAAGACGGGAGGAAGCAGGAAGCGATAGAGAAGAGGAGGCCGAAGAATTTCATGACGAAATTCTCAATGCGGAGAAAAAGAGTAATGAGGCAGAGAACAGGAGGGAGGAAACGAAAAAGCCACGAGATGTAAATTTTCAAGAACCTACGAAGCGAATTTCCACCGAAATTAGTAAACTCGGGGAAAATATGTTGAAAATAGCAAAAACGTGTGCAGAAGCAAACAAACTGCAATTAGCGCAAAAAGATACATGCGTCTATCTAAAATGGAAGCGGTAAGCGAAGAAGATAGCGATTGCTGTAGCTGGGGGAGGTACGATCGCGTAACAAACAATAATCAGAACCCAAAGACAGTTTCTAGTCGACTAAGAGATGGTGAGGTCGTGGTCGAGCGCATCTCTAATAACGTCACAAAAATAGATGATCGAGTCTCTCACCTTGAGCAAGCGTTCAAAACAGGCACTTCGAGGGAAGATGTACAGGAGCCAAAGTTATGTAGGACACCATCGGTTCAGCCTTTACCGACGGGTTCCGGTTAAGTGGAGGACGGCACAATTCGAACAAAGAAGCAATCAGTGTGCGTTCGGAAACCCATTTTGGATGGACACGAAAAGCAACGCCAGACACCCCCAACAGTGACTCAGGTGAGTATGATGGTTGTTGCAGACAGGGTTTAGCACATCATGCCGGATCCGTTCTGATACCGGAGTCGATGAGATGTTCAAGCTCGGAAGGAACACCAGTGTTCGATTACAAACACTTCCGAGTCTCTTGCGTGATTATCGAAGTCCCACGGTGACTATACCTCAACTTTCACCTACATGCTATAAGGGCCAAAGGACAGAAAGTCCAGTGCCCCTATTAAGACTGCAATAAAGAATACCATCTACGAAGCAAATCTAGTCACTAAGTTGGTAGCACTTCGTCACATCCACACACATAGTACCAGAAGTTCCGTCTAGCTGCATCAGCATTGAAACTTCCTGGCAGATTAACACTGTGTGCCCGACCGAGACTCGAACTCGGGACCTTTGCCTTTCGCGGGCAAGTGCTCTACCAACTGAGCTACCGAAGCACGACTCACGCCCGGTACTCACAGCTTTACTTCTGCCAGTATCTCGTCTCCTACCTTCTAAACTTTACAGAAGCTCTCCTGCGAACATGGCAGAAGTAAAGCTGTGAGTACCGGGCGTGAGTCGTACTTCGGTAGCTCAGATGGTAGAGCACTTGCCCGCGAAAGGCAAAGGTCGAGTCTCGGACGGGCACACAGTTTTAATCTGCCAGGGATTTTCATATCAGCGCACACTCCGCTGCAGAGTGAAAATCTCATTCTGCATCAGCATTTCCAGCGCTACCAGTTGGCAGTACGAGTAGTTTTTCGTTCCAGCGCTCCAAGCCGGCAGTCCAGGCCCAATTCGTCCTGGTCTCCACCAGCAGCATGTCAGCCGTCATACGCCGGCAGTACAAGCCCAGTAACGTCCCAGGTCTTCACGATGCTGCATATCATGCCTCTGCCTATCATCGTGCAAGAACATCTCAAATAATGTCTCGGTAGAGACATTCCTGTTGGATTTAGTTTTTTGGATGTTCATGCAAGGACATTGTAACTGAGTTTCGTTTTGTTACTAAATTTATTCTTGTAAAAGTGTATTCAATCAATGGTCAGTATGAGGATACTTCAGTGCGGCCTAAACGCATGAGGCTATTCCAACGTGACGAAAAAAAAATTACCTGAGAGATCAGACGGATTTTTATGCCTATTTGCTTTGTTTTGCAAATATCTTAATCACTTCCGTGGTAGAAATACGCCATATACGGTGTTGATACGGGTCGGCAATGAGCTCCACCTCGACAGGAACTGAAACTCTAATCTGATGTACTTATTTGTGGTTGACACGTTACAATTTGGTGGTGTATATTGAAGCCGGGTCCTACAGTTACTCGCCCGCATCTCGTGGTCGTGCGGTAGCGTTCTCGCTCCCCACGCCCGGGTTCCCGGGTTCGATTCCCGGCGGGGTCAGGGATTTTCTCTGCCTCGTGATGGCTGGGTGTTGTGTGCTGTCCTTAGGTTAGTTAGGTTTAAGTCGTTCTAAGTTCTAGGGGACTGATGACCATAGATGTTAAGTCCCATAGTGCTCAGAGCCTACAGTTACTCGCAAGTACGAAATTAGTAAACTTGGAAAAGTGACACGGCGATGCACATGCGTAATAGCGTAATGGTGTGCATAGGCCGGAGACGTCTCAGCGTCCCAGGCTGGGTCACGGGAGGCGTAAGTCCTCAGAAGGGATGTGTTTCTCATCCGGGAGCAGGCCAGACGTTTTGTCTGCACGCTCTGACACGGCATGCTACATCTGGCGGAACATAAAGTGTTCCTAATTTTGATTCGCAACTGCGGCGCTCTCCAGAGGCAGTTTTTGGCAGTATCTGCCGCGAAAATCACACTATTTCTTTATGAAAGTGGAAGCCGCAAATTACACTGCCCAACAGTGGATTGTTTGCAGAAACGAAAGTAGACAGGGAATACAGTTTTAGATGCGCTGAACACTAACATCACGAGTAAAATTGTCTCCTTGGTTAGGGTTGCAAGTAAGTTGGAACTTTACGTTTCAAGTTACGCGCCGTTTCTTTATCCTCCTCTCGTCGGTCCAGTCTGCAGCATCTCTCCGTAGCGTCCAACAGAGAGCAGCCAACATAGCAGTAGTCTGTGTATCCTGTGTACCTTTGTTCAATGAGCTTGCTCACCACTGAATGCACCACAGTTCTTCAGGAACACATCGAGATGGAAGTAAAGGAATTTCATCTTCAGGCTCATTGAACTAGCGCAGCGCAAATGCACGCAACTGTGACAAATGACAATTAAAATCGCGTCTGGTTTTTACATGCCAACGGTCTTGCCACAGTGGTAACACCGTTTCCCGTCAGATGACCGAAGTTAAGCGCTGTCGGACTGGGCTACCACTTTGATGAGTGACGATCCGGTCTGCCGAGCGCTGTTGGCAAGCGGGCTGCACTCAGCGCTTGTGAGGCTGCTTGACAGAGAAGGTGCGGCTCCTGTCTCTGAAACTGACACACGGCTGGGAGAGCGGTGTGCTGACCACATGCCACTCCCTATCCATATCCAGTGACGCCTGTGGGCTGAGGATGACACGGTGGCCAATCGGTACCGTTGGGCCTTCATAGGCTGTTCTGGAGGGCTTTAGTTTAGTTTCTGGCTTCTACATTCGACAATGCTCACTTGATTGGATGTTGCGTACATGACTCGTGGTGTAAAGCGGTATTACCACATTGTACTGGGACCACTCACTTACGGCAGAGGATCCCTTGTCGCCGGCCGCTGTGGCCGAGCGGTTCTAGGCGCTTCAGTCCGGAAGCGCGCTGCTGCTGCAGTCGCAGGTTCGAATCCTACCTCTGGCATGAATGTGTGTGATGTCCTTAGGTTAGTTAAGTTTAAGTAGTTCTAAGTCTAGGGGACTGATGACCTCAGATGTTAAGCCCCATAGTTCTTAGCGCCATTGGAACCATTTGATCCCTTGTCATAATGCCTTTGCGTGTAGCTCTTATGGAGTACCATAAGTGTGAAATGTAAACACCTTATTTACTTGTAAACCTGAGCAAGGAGACAATTTTGATATTTGTGTTCGCGGTAGCTAAATCTATGAAGTACAGCTGCTTTCGTTTCTTTAAAAAAATGAAAAGTGGAAGTTTGAGGACCAGAATTAGCTGCATTAACCCATTAGTGGTGGTCGAAGAAGGGCGGAGAAGACAACGAAGATGATTCTCAACTCGCTGATGGCTTGAACAGCAAGTTACTAGTACTACAAAATGCTCCGCAACTAGCTTGGAGAAGTAGTCTTAGGAGATATTCGTTAATTCAGTTGAATCTCCAATTCATTATCGCTTCTAAATTTAAGAAGAAATCTTGGGAAGACTTTGGAAACAGGTTGGAGACTATGGGTCAAGCTGCTGGAAAAACATTCTGGAGTGTAATTAACAGTCTTCGAAAGGGAGGTAAGAAGGAAATGACAAGTATTTTGGACAGGTCAGGAAAACTGCTGGTGAATCCTGTGGATGCCTTGGGCAGATGGAGGGAATATTTTGAAGAGTTGCTCAATGTAGGTGAAAATACGATCAGTAATGTTTCAGATTTCGAGGTAGAATGGGGTAGGAATGATGATGGAAATAGGATCACATTTGAGGAAGTGGAGAAAATGGTCAATAGATTGCAGTGCAATAAAGCAGCGGGGGTGGATGAAATTAAGTCGGAACTCATCAAATACAGTGGAATGTCAGGTCTTAAATGGCTACACAGGATAATTGAAATGGCCTGGGAGTCGGTACAGGTTCCATCAGACTGGACAAAAGTAGTAATCACACCAATCTTTAAACATGGAAACAGAAAAGATTGTAACAACTACAGAGGTATCTCTTTAATCAGCGTTGTGGGTAAAATCTTCTCAGGTATTCTTGAAAGGAAAGTGCGAGTATTAGTTGAGGACCAATTGGATTAACATCAGTGTGGGTTTAGGCCTCTTAGAGGTTGTCAAAAGAAATGGCTCTGAGCACTATGGGACTTAACATCTGTGGTCATCAGTCCCCTAGAACTGAGAGCTACTTAAACCTAACTAACCTAAGGACATCACACACATCCATGCCCGAGGCAGGATTCGAACCTGCGACCGTAGCAGTCCCGCGGTTCCGGACTGAGCGCCTAGAACCGCGAGACTACCGCGGCCGGCAGAGGTTGTCAGGACCAGATCTTTAGCTTACGGCAAATAATGGAGAAGTGTTATGAGTGGAACAGGGAATTGTATCTATGCTTTATAGATCTAGAAAAGGCATATGACCGGGTTCCTAGGAGGAAGTTATTGTCTGTTCTACGAGATTATGGAATAGGAGGCAAACTTTTGCAAGCAATTAAAGGTCTTTACATGGATAGTCAGGCAGCAGTTAGAGTTGGCGGTAAATTGAGTTCATGGTTCAGAGTAGTTTCAGGGATAAGACAAGGCTGCAACCTGTCTCCACTGTTGTTCATGGTATTTATGGATCATATGTTCAAAACAAGAGACTGGCTGGGTGAGATTAAGATATGTGAACACAAAATAAGCAGTCTCGCATATGCGGATGACTTAGTTCTGATGGCAGATTCGATTGAAAGTTTGCAAAGTAATGTTTCAGAGCTAGATCAGAAATGTAAGGACTATGGTATGAAGATTAGCATCTCCAAACGAAAGGAATGTCAGTGGGAAAGAAATATAAACGGATTGAGTGCCAAATAGGAGGAACTAAGTTAGAACAGGTGGACGGTTTCAAGTACTAAGGATGCATATTCTCACAGGATGGCAACATAGTGAAAGAACTGGAAGCGAGGTGTAGCAAAGCTAATGCAGTGAGCGCTCAGCTACGATCTACTCTCTTCTGCAAGAAGGAAGTCAGTACCAAGGCTAAGTTATCTGTGCACCGTTCAATCTTTCGAACAACTTTGTTGTATGGGAGCGAAAGCTAGGTGGATTCAGGTTACCTTATCAACAAGGTTGAGGTTACGGATATGAAAGTAGCTAGGATGATTGCAGGTACTAGTAGATGGGAACAATGGCAGGAGGGTGTCCACAATGAGGAAATGAAAGAAAAACTGGGAATGAACTCCGTAGATGTAGCAGTCAGGGCGAACAGGCTTAGATGGTGGGGGCATGTTACACGCATGGGAGAAGTAAGGTTACCCAAGAGACTCATGGGTTCAGCAGTAGAGGGTAGGAGGAGTCGGGGCAGACCAAGGAGAAGGTACCTGGATTCGGTTAAGAATGATTTTGAAGTAATTGGTTTAACATCAGAAGAGGCACCAATGTTAGCACTGAATAGGAAATCGTGGAGGAATTTTATAAGGGGGCTATGCTCCAGACTGAACGCTGAAAGGCATAATCAGTCTTAAATGATGATGATGATGATTATGATGATTCTAAATTTAATACAGTTAAAATATTGTGTGTAATATCAGTTTTCGCATGCGTAATATTAATTTTCTCGATGTTGTACGAACTACCACCACTCTAAGGTAGCGTATTTCAAACAGATCTCAGTACTGGGATTCATTTCGTGATTTCATTCGAATAGAAGAGGAATTTTTTTTCGAAATCGCTCACCATCACTGAAAAAGATATTTAACGGTGAGACACAAACTTGAGGCAGTCTATAGAAACCAACAGATAGGTATGCACCCTGAGGTGGAAAAGAGAGAGAGAGACGGAGAAAGAGAGACAGAAGTCATGAGATAGTGACACGTACATATACACATGGTAGAAATATAGCAAGCACAAGGTAGGAAAGCGCAGTGCATTGGTGGGGCTGCCGCTTGTACTCAGGTGATTCATATCAAAAGGTGTTACTGGTAGTTGGGAGCTCCAACGTCAGGCGCGTAATGGGGCCCCTTAGGGATATGGCAGCAAGAGAGGGGAAGAAAACCATTGTGCACTCCGTGTGCATACCGGGGGGGAGTCATTCCAGATGTGGAAAGGGTCCTTCCGGATGTAATGAAAGCGGGATGAAAGCAGAGCTCACCATCTGCAGCATCGTCGACAGGACTGACTGCGGACCTTTGGTACAGAGCCGAGTGGAGTGTCTGAATCAGAGGCTGAGACGGTTCTGCGACCGTGTGGGCTGCAGATTCCTCGACTTGCGCCATAGGGTGGTGGGGTTTCGGGTTCCGCTGGATAGGTCAGGAGTCCACTACACGCAACAAGCGGCTACACGGGTAGCAGGGGTTGTGTGGCGTGGGCTGGACGGTTTTTTAGGTTAGATGGCCACGGGCAAGTACAGAAAGGGCAACAGCCTCAACGGGTGCGGGGCAAAGTCAGGACATGCAGGGACCGATCAGCAATCGGTATTGTAATTGTAAACTGTCAGAGCTGCGTTGGTAAAGTACCGGAACTTCAAGCGCTGATAGAAAGCACCGAAGCTGAAATCGTTATAGGTACAGAAAGCTGGCTGAAGCCAGAGATAAATTCTGCCGAAATTTTTACAAAGGTACAGACGGTGTTTAGAAAGGATAGATTGAATGCAACCGGTGGTGGAGTGTTAGTCGCTGTTAGTAGTAGTTTATCCTGTAGTGAAGTAGAAGTGGATAGTTCCTGTGAATTATTATGGGTGGAGGTTGCACTCAACAACCGAGCTAGGTTAATAATTGGCTCCTTTTACCGACCTCCCGACTCAGCAGCATTAGTGGCAGAACAACTGAGAGAAAATTTGGAATACATTTCACATAAATTTTCTCAGCATGTTATAGTCTTAGGTGCAGATTTCAATTTACCAGATATAGACTGGGACACTCAGATGTTTAGGACGGGTGGTAGGGACAGAGCATCGAGTGACATCATACTGAGTGCACTATCCGAAAATTACCTCGAGCAATTAAACAGAGAACCGTAACGTGGAGATAACATCTTGGACCTACTGATAACAAACAGACCCGAACTTTTCGACTCTGTAAGCGCAGAACAGGGAATCAGTGATCATAAGGCCGTTGCAGCATCCCTGAATATGGAAGTAAATAGGAATATAAAAAAAAAGGGAGGAAGGTTTATCTGTTTAGCAAGAGTAATAGAAGGCAGATTTCAGACTACCTAACAGATCAAAACGAACATTTCTGTTCCGACACTGACAATGTTGAGTGTTTATGGAAAAAGTTCAAGGCAATCGTAAAATGCGTTTTAGACAGGTACGTGCCGAGTAAAACTGTGAGGGACGGGAAAAACCCACCGTGGTACAACAACAAAGTTAGGAAACTACTGCGAAAGTAAAGAGAGCTTTACTGCAAGTTTAAACGCAGCCAAAACCTCTCAGACAAACAGAAGCTAAACGATGTCAAAGTTAGCGTAAGGAGGGCTATGCGTGAAGCGTTCAGTGAATTCAAAAGTAAAATTCTATGTACCGACTTGACAGAAAATCCTAGGAAGTTCTGGTCTTACGTCAAATCAGTAAGTGGCTCGAAACAGCATATCCAGACACTCCGGGATGATGATGGCACTGAAACAGAGGATGACACGCGTAAAGCTGAAATACTAAACACCTTTCTCCAAAGCTGTTTCACAGAGGAAGACCGCACTGCAGTTCCTTCTCTAAATCCTCGCACAGAGGAAAAAATGGCTGACATCGAAATAAGTGTCCAAGGAATAGAAAAGCAACTGGAATCACTCAACAGAGGAAAGTCCACTGGGCCTGACGGGATACCAATTCGATTCTACACAGAGTACGCGAAAGAACTTGCCCCCCTTCTAACTGCCGTGTACCGCAAGTCTCTAGAGGAACAGAAGGTTCCAAATGATTGGAAAAGAGCACAGGTAGTGCCAGTCTTCAAGAAGGGTCGTCGAGCAGATGCGCAAAACTATAGACCTATATCTCTGACGTCGATCTGTTGTAGAATTTTAGAACATGTTTTTTGCTCGAGTATCATGTCTTTTTGGAAACCCAGAATCTACTATGTAGGAATCAACATGGATTCCGGAAACAGCGATCCTGTGAGACCCAACTCGCTTTATTTGTTCATGAGACCCAGAAAATATTAGATATAGGCTCCCAGGTAGATGCTATTTTCCTTGACTTTAGGAAGGCGTTCGATACAGTTCCGCACTGTCGCCTGATAAACAAAGTAAGAGCCTACGGAATATCAGACCAGCTGTGTGGCTGGATTGAAGAGTTTTTAGCAAACAGAACACAGCATGTTGTTATCAATGGAGAGACGTCTACAGACGTTAAAGTAACCTCTGGCGTGCCACAGGGGAGTGTTATGGGACCATTGCTTTTCACAATATATATAAATGACCTAGTAGATAGTGTCGGAAGTTCCATGCGGCTTTTCGCGGATGATGCTGTAATGTACAGGGAGGTTGCAGCATTGGAAAATTGTAGCGAAATGCAGGAAGATCTGCAGCGGATAGGCACTTGGTGCAGGGAGTGGCAACTGACCCTTAACATAGACAAATGTAATACATAGAAAGAAGGATCCTTTATTGTATGATTATATGATAGCAGAACAAACACTGCTAGCAGTTACTTCTGTAAAATATCTGGGAGTATGCGTGCGGAACGATTTGAAGTGGAATGATCATATAAAATTAATTGTTGGTAAGGCGGGTACCAGGTTGAGATTCATTGGGAGAGTCCTTAGAAAATGTAGTCCATCAACAAAAGAGGTGGCTTACAAAACACTCGTTCGACCTATACTTGAGTATTGCGCATCAGTGTGGGATCCGTACCAGATCGGGTTGACGGAGGAGATAGAGAAGATCCAAAGAAGAGCGGCGCGTTTCGTCACAGGGTGATTTGGTAACCGTGATAGCGTTACGGAGATGTTTAACAAACTCAAGTGGCAGACTCTGCAAGAGAGGCGCTCTGCATCGCGGTGTAGTTTGCTCGCCAGGTTTCGAGAGGGTGCGTTTCTGGATGAGGTATCGAATATATTGCTTCCCCCTACTTATACCTCCCGAGGAGATCACGAATGTAAAATTAGAGAGATTAGAGCGCGCACGGAGGCTTTCAGACAGTCGTTCTTCCCGCAAACCATACGCGACTGGAACAGGAAAGGAAGGTAATGACAATGGCACGTAAAGTGCCCTCCGCCACACACCGTTGGGTGGCTTGCGGAGTATAAATGTAGATGTAGATGTAGATTATGATCACATGACAGGAGTTAACAGACTTGGAACGTATAATGGAAGTTGGAGCTAGACGCATGGAACATTCCATTTCGGAAGTCGTTTGCGAATTCAGTAGTCCGAGATCCACTGTGTGAAGAGTGTGCCGAGAATACCGGGCATTACCTCTCACCACGGACAGCGCAGTAACCGACGGCCCACGCTTAACGACCGAGAGTAGCGTTTCGCATAACGTTCTCAGTGCTAACAGACCAGGAACACTGCTTGAAATATCCGCAAAAATCAACGTGGGACGTTCGACGAACGTATCCGTTAGGGCAGTGCGGTGAAATTTGATATGAATGGGCTATGGCAGCAGACTCCCTACGCGAATGCCTCTGCTAAAAGCACGACATCGCCTACAGCACCTCTCTTGGACTCGTGGCCATATCGAGTGGACCCTAAATTACTGGAAAATCGTGGCCTAGTCAGATGAGTCTCGGTTTCAGTTGGTAAGAGCTGATGGTATTGCTCGAGCGTGGCGCAGACCCCTCGAAGACATGGGCTCAAGTTGTTGACAAGGCACTGTGTAAGCAGGAGTGAGTTTACATGAAATGGGCTAGTCCCTCTGTTCCAAAAGAATTGATCATTCACTGAGAATGGTTATTTCCGGCTACTTAGGGACCATTTTCAGCCATTCGTAGACTTCATGTTCGCAAACTGCGATGGAATTTTTTTGACTGACAATCCAACATGTCGTCAGACCACAATTGTTCGCAATTACTTTTGAAGAACATTCTGGACTAGAGATGGGCAAACTGAAACACATAACTGTTTCGAAACAAATGAAACAGTACAATGTAATGTTTCGATACGCTGTTTCGAAACAGTGAAACAGTTTGTGTTTTGTAATCTAATAAATGTACACATTTAATCATCTTGAATGTCTACTGTGTAAGTATGTCCACATAAACATAAATGAGTTGCGAGAGCGCTAATCATATCGCAGAAAGTATGAAATTATCACTTAGGCGTCTTGGCAGTTTCGTATTTCTGCAGCAAATGCGCTGCTTTCGTGTCGTGTGACTTTCATACTTTTCAATTGGCTGAGGACAGCCATAGCTGAAGACAGAAAGGCCACCACGAACGGAACTGGAGGTGGGAGCAAACTGCAGGAACAACGGATATGCTACTCGAATTCCCACATTCCGTTAGTATGGGTAATATACCCATCCTGCTAATTTCCATGCACACAACGGGAATCATTTCGGATAATAGGCACAGTAACTATAAACTCACAAATAACGCCAAATAATTCGAATAAATAACAAAATATAACAGAAAAAATTTTGTCTTTCAAGGTGTTTCGAATCGTTACTATAAATTCACCATGCTTCCTAGTCCTTCCCGTTCACCATTACACTATCAGTGATATGTCAAACAGATTGCTTGCAATTATACCTACATCAAATTTATGTATATGTCTAATAACTGTCACTCTACGCCTTTTTTTATTCAAAATGTTGTAGGCTTACTTACGTTTCTTAATATGATTACTGAACATGAACAGAGAAGCGTATGTTATCAAAAAGTGTAATTTAACTGAATGATTTTCACATATTTATTATTTTGAATGTGAATAGTATGCGTTGTTTTATTGCTTGGTTAGTGTTTATAAAGCAGATGTTACGCCATTTCGGAATATGACAGTCAGCTAGAAACGAAGCTTTATTTTCGGATATCTTAAGCTTCATGCTATTGCTTGTCAAAAAGATTTTGACACTCTTGAAAGTGTTTCATGAAGTGGTATGTTAAATGTGTTTCAGTACCTGTGCCGAGCCCGAATCTCGTCCGACACAAGAGGGGAATGAAACATCACTGTTTCGATACAATTAGTCCGTTCCAAGCACTGGTGGACTGAAACAGCCTTATTTTGAAACAATGATACAGTTTCTGTGTCTGGCTCGAGACCGAATCTGGTCCAGTTATCCGAGACAGGATTGGAATGAAACACCACTGTTTGGAAACAGTGAACCGTAGCCGTTCCGAAACACTGAAACAGTTCCACGTATCGATACACTGTATCGAAACATAGAAACAGTGGCCAAATCTATTCTGGACAATGCGAGCGAACGATTTGGCCTTCCAGATCGCCCCACATAAATTCCATCGAACATTTATAAGATACAATTTAGAGGTCAGTTCATGCACAAAATCCTGCACTGGCAACTCTCTGGCAGGTATGGTCGGCTGTAAATGCGTCATGGATCAGTATTTCTGCAGGGGCTTCCAACGACTTGTTGAGTCCATGCCACACCGAGCTGTTGCTCTACACGGAGCAAAACGAGATCCGACACGGTATTAGGAGGTATCCCATGATTTTTGTCACGTCACTGTACAGCGTGATTCTGCGGCCCCTGCAGCTGGGTATTGTGCAACCCGCAGTGCGTTAAAATATCACATGCAAGATTTTCATATTCCGTCGCTCGCTGTGCACAGACTACACTCCTGGAAATGGAAAAAAGAACACATTGACACCGGTGTGTCAGACCCACCATACTTGCTCCGGACACTGCGAGAGGGCTGTACAAGCAATGATCACACGCACGGCACAGCGGACACACCAGGAACCGCGGTGTTGGCCGTCGAATGGCGCTAGCTGCGCAGCATTTGTGCACCGCCGCCGTCAGTGTCAGCCAGTTTGCCGTGGCATACGGAGCTCCATCGCAGTCTTTAACACTGGTAGCATGCCGCGACAGCGTGGACGTGAACCGTATGTGCAGTTGACGGACTTTGAGCGAGGGCGTATAGTGGGCATGCGGGAGGCCGGGTAGACGTACCGCCGAATTGCTCAACACGTGGGGCGTGAGGTCTCCACAGTACATCGATGTTGTCGCCAGTGGTCGGCGGAAGGTGCACGTGCCCGTCGACCTGGGACCGGACCGCAGCGACGCACGGATGCACGCCAAGACCGTAGGATCCTACGCAGTGCCGTAGGGGACCGCACCGCCACTTCCCAGCAAATTAGGGACACTGTTGCTCCTGGGGTATCGGCGAGGACCATTCGCAACCGTCTCCATGAAGCTGGGCTACGGTCCCGCACACCGTTAGGCCGTCCTCCGCTCACGCCCCAACATCGTGCAGCCCGCCTCCAGTGGTGTCGCGACAGGCGTGAATGGAGGGACGAATGGAGACGTGTCGTCTTCAGCGATGAGAGTCGCTTCTGCCTTGGTGCCAATGATGGTCGTATGCGTGTTTGGCGCCGTGCAGGTGAGCGCCACAATCAGGACTGCATACGACCGAGGCACACAGGGCCAACACCCGGCATCATGGTGTGGGGAGCGATCTCCTACACTGGCCGTACACCACTGGTGATCGTCGAGGGGACACTGAATAGTGCACGGTACATCCAAACCGTCATCGAACCCATCGTTCTACCATTCCTAGACCGGCATGGGAACTTGCTGTTCCAACAGGACAATGCACGTCCGCATGTATCCCGTGCCACCCAACGTGCTCTAGAAGGTGTAAGTCAACTACCCTGGCCAGCAAGATCTCCGGATCTGTCCCCCATTGAGCATGTTTGGGACTGGATGAAGCGTCGTCTCACGCGGTCTGCACGTCCAGCACGAACGCTGGTCCAACTGAGGCGCCAGGTGGAAATGGCATGGCAAGCCGTTCCACAGGACCACATCCAGCATCTCTACGATCGTCTCCGTGGGAGAATAGCAGCCTGCATTGCTGCGAAAGGTGGATATACACTGTACTAGTGCCGACATTGTGCATGCTCTGTTGCCTGTGTCTATGTGCCTGTGGTTCTGTCAGTGTGATCATGTGATGTATCTGACCCCAGGAATGTGTCAATAAAGTTTCCCCTTCCTGGGACAATGAATTCACGGTGTTCTTATTTCAATTTCCAGGAGTGTATTAGCTCACAGAAAAAATGAACAGGGTCTTTTTGAAGGAAATTCATTGTAATTAACGTTGTATGCAATGCGTTTCTCCTAAAGGCCATAGTTTTCCAGTTACTCAAGGAAAATGTACAAAGATAACTTTCAAGATACGTCTTTCCTGAATAACTCGAAAATTGTGGCCTCCAGCGAATTCGCATCCCAGCACAAAATTAAACCACATTAAACTTCCTACAAAAAAGTCCATTTCATTTTTTCTCTAGGACTAACAGTTCGCACATAGCTAGTAGGAGAGTATGGAAGTCGTGTACGTGGTATTTGAAGGCGTTGAGGGATGCATAAGACCAACTGATAGGGGCAGCTGAATGTATGTTTTACACAAAGTTCCATAATATGAAAACTTTCTATTTGTAGCTTGTGTTTGCCTTCTGACAGAAAACGGCGGTCAAGATATCTGGCCACTGGGAAAGCATACCAGTCGTTGGCTCACTTGACAATAATTTCAGCAAATACGTTATTTGTAATAAATAACGTTGGACTGTCGTAGGTGATACTTACGTTAATTTAATAAGGTTGACGAGGTAAAATTCCGCGTTCTGGCTCTAGATGGGCCAATTGGGCTCAGCCGACCATCGTGTCATCCTCCACTAATGGCGTCATCAGATGCTGTACGGTGGGACACGTGGTCAGCTCACCACACTCCCAGTTGTTGTCTGACTCCTCGACCTTGAAACCGCTGCTGATCGGTCAGGTAGCTCCCCGGTTGGTCTCACGCGCTGAGTACACTCCGTACCTGTCCCTCCACAAAGGAAAAATCCCTAGCCGTACTGGCAATCGAACTCAGCTCCCCCGCATAGCAGTCAGCCGTGATGACCACGTGTATCTGCCAGTATCTTTGTCATTCGTCGATAGCAGCTCTGTGCAGATGTTACATGACAGTTATTTCGTTCTGTCAATGAAAACTTGATTCTGTTTTTCTATTACAGAGGATGGTCAGTTCTCTGACAAAACACGCTGAGCTACTGTGCTTGCACCTCTCGGCTGCAGAGGTGGACTATTACATTAATAAGGAAGACCTAGAAACTTTTAGAAAACATGTGAAAAAATTTGGAAATATCTTCACACAAACCTGCTATCTTTTCTTTACTTTCCACGATTCTGTTAACTATGCTATAGCTTTGTCACAGCTGCAGCCCCTCAGTCATATGGTGTAGACAGCGTAATGGCTATACTTTAAAATGTCATTGTTTGATATTTAACTATGACAAACTGCACCCAGAACGATGTGCATGTGATAGATTATGTTGTGTTTTAGCACTGAAACGATATAGTCATAGCACACAAGTTATAATGTTAAAAGCATCAAATATGAGAAATTTAAACTACTAGTTTTCTGTCATTTTACTGTAACAAATCGTGCCTAAAATGACACGGTTTCCTGAGATCCTCAATGTGCTGATGCTCTGAAGCAGTTTATGTCCTTACCACATGCTCTATAATAATAAAAGCCACCAAATGTAGAACAACTAAATAGAATATGGCGTCGTATATGTACTGCTTGTGACGTAAATCCGACGCTGCATCTCATTGGCCGTATTCTCCTCCACGTGGCAAAAATCTGACGTACCAGATTGTTCGTTTCACGCTTCGAGATGTAGTGGAGTAGAACTGCACGCTGTGACGTCACCAGCTCCTCGCCCACGTACATTTTCACGTCCTGTGAGAGGACGGCTTAGAAGTGAGATCCGACACGCCTGGGGCGTGCGGGAGTCCTCATTAGCGCTGGATAGAGCGATGTAGACGGCGGCGACGCGGCGGCAGCCAGCTGCTGCTGCTCCGAGGAATACGGCTAGAGATAGAGTCTACGAGACCGTCGCCGTCGTATACCACAGAAGATTCTTTCAGTTGTGCTACACAGCTTTTAGACCAGACGATTACTAAATAGTCGGAACTACAGTATTTGCAACAAAATAAATTGTTATAGCAGCTTTTAGGTATACAGATTGTGTGAGTCTGGGGGGACATACCAACAAGATGAGCGACGGCAGATTACCGCGAGAACTGTCGTACAATCAGATCAATGGTTAACGCATCCAGGTTGCTGCCAAGAGTAATAAACATAAGGATGAGAAAGGAACAGAGGATCAGTTATATGACGCTCAGTTTGTCTCTCGGAAAGATAAGAGCAGAAGAGACGCATTTCTGACTTTTCAGTTGACAATGGAAGCAAGACATGTTCATAGGATCTACCGCTTCGGAGAAAGCGTTCGACAATGTAAAATGAAACAAGATGTTCGAAATACTGAGAAAAATAGGATTAAGCAATATCGAAATACGGTTAATATAACAATAACCAAGAATCTTTTTGCCCTAATGTCGAATCTCTGCATATAAGAAGAAATAGCGGATGTTTCCAGAATGCCATTTTCACTCTGCAGCGGAGTGTGCGCTGATATGAAACTTCCTGGCAGATTAAAACTGTGTGCCGGACCGAGACTCGAACTCAGGACCTTTGCCTTCCGCGGGCAAGTGCTCTAGTGAGGCTGTGAGGACGGGGCGTTAGTCGTGCTTGGGTAGCTCTGATGGTAGAGCACTTGCCCGCGGAAGGCAAAGTTCCCGAGTTCGAGTCTCGGTCCGGCACACAGTTTTAATCTGCCAGGAAGTTTCAAGATATAAGGGAGATAAATTAAAGGTTCAACAATAGGATGAAGAGTCAGGTTGAAAGGATGTCAATGATAAGATAATGACTAAGTTATTATCAGCGAAAGTGAAGAAGAATTACAGAACGTATTGAATGTCACGAAAAATAAATGAGAACAGAATATGCATTGAGAGTAAACCAAAGAAAGAAGGAAGTGATGTGGAGTAGTAGAAGTGATATTAGTGACAAAATTAACTTCAAAATTATGCAGCACGAAGTTAAGGAAACGTGCTACCCTGAAAACAAAATAACACGTGTCGGGTGTTGAAAGAAGTACAGAAAAGAGATCAGCATGGTGTGATATTACATTGGTTAGTGCACTGTACTATCGAGCAATCTCTGCCATGCAACACATGGCTTGTAAGTAGCCATAAGTTTCCTAATGATGTTGAAATGAAAAGGTCTTATATATTGTGTTTTGTAATATGATACTGTAAGAGATGTTTGTTCCCTTTTCTGCTTCATGGTTCGGGCGTGGCACGTGACAGTAGCGGAAGGATCATCCTTCCAGTCGTCCAGCTGCCCTCTTTGCTGGTCACCGTTGACGTCAAAACGACAGCCTGTTTCCAAAGAAGACCTCCTGAAGTGACTAGCACGACCCTACGTCATAATTGAAACAAATGAAATAAATCATTGTAAATTGTGACGAAAGGAAACAGTTCAGGTTCAGATTTAGCCACAACCAGATGAGATCTGTACATGTTAGTGGTTCACACTTAGTGCGCGGAAATACTGCTGAGGTGTAACGATTGTTGTAATAAAGCTCTTAACAAAATAACGTTATAATTTTGAAGTTTTTTGGAGCTTTACTTTAAGATTGTTTGTGACTGAATGGTTTGAAAAGAAAGTTGTATCTCAGTCATACGAAGCGTTGAAGCGTTGAATTTTCATTTATTACGCATTTCAAGCTTAAATAAAAGATAGTAAGACCTCTGGTGTACTGACATTACGTACTTGAGATTTGTGAACTTTATTTCATGGCAGTTTGAACAAAACTGAGCTACTTCAAATCTTTCTAAGACTAAACGAATTTTATATCCCTTCCGATGTGAATAATTATAAGGTAAATGTTAAACCCAGTATTCGAGTTATAGTTCGTATTCACAAGACAGAAACAATCTTTGCCATAATCGCGAAGCTAATACTGACCACAGACATACATTACTAGACTGGTAAAGATGCATCTTTTACTGATGCATGACGCTTGGTGAGGTACGATAGTGGCGACAGGGAGTTTGCTAATGGCACCACTGCGATTTTCTGGAACGAAAAGACTTTTTAAACTTCACGAGATGGTCTTAATAAGTTCTGCAGCTAAGCAAATACTTGCGTACAAGTTGGAATCGTATCGCGAGAAGAACATCAGGTTGCATATACACACATTTAAAGCAGACTGTAATTATAGTAATAAGATTCAGATGAATAAAGACACTTGTTATCAACCACAAATAGCACGTTCTACTTACAGGCGCCTTTCATAACGACAATGCGATTCGAAGAAAAGCTGAAGTTGACCAACAGGTTAAATGGCTCTGAGCACTATGGGACTTAACATCTGAGGTCATCAGTCCCCTAGAACTTAGAACTACTTAAACCTAACTTACCTAAGGACATCACACACATCCATGACTGAAGCAGGATTCGAACCTGCGACCGTAGCGGTCGCCCGGTTCCGGACTGAAGCGCCTAGAATCGCTCGGCCGCTCTGGCCGGCACCGACAGGTTAAAATCACGCTATTAACCTACGTGTGTTAATACTACACTGATTACATTCCGTAAAATATATGTGAACTATTCAAATGTTGTCGGCTTTTCAGATAAGACAAACTGTAATGTAATTATTTATGCTTACACACAGTAAAAAGCAAAAAATATGGAAGATGTTTCTAGTTATGTTTACAGTGAGGGATGTTACTTTCCTCGTATCTTATTTCTGCTGCACGAAAAATTACTGCCAAACACGGCGCATGTACTGACCATTATGTAGAAATTCTAAAGACAGCGTAGCTATATCAGATTATCCCCATTTCTTACGACTATTTTATCAGTAAAAAAACAGCTGTTGACACGACCTTTGCACTCGTCGCCATATTGCGATTCTTCATTGACACCATTGATACCGAACACGGTACTGCCAGTCTACTAATGTATATCTGTGATACTGGCGACAACACTAATATCTCTGAATGTTATAAGTTAACGCTGCATACAATATTAACATAAAAATGGTATCGCATTAAGTAAAGAACTCTGAACAATAATATTCAGAAGTTAAAGCATTAACTAAGACAAATAGCGCAGCCCAATTGAAATCATTATTAGCAGATTTATTATGAACTTTTCCACAAATAAATACTGATAGACCAGAGATAATTACAGCGCATTTTTCACATGAAGTGAATGTCGGTGGGTTACTATATCAACAAAGATATCAAAATGACCGTAAGGCGATTTTATAATCACAAATATTTCAAAAGATATTGATAGCAACAAGCTTACGCCATTGACAGATCGCTAGAATTGGACCTGGAAATTGATTAAAATTTGTCTGTGGAACTGTTCAGTCGTGTGTGCCTGTGCTGCGAGTTTAACATTATTGCAACAGCTCATGGTATGTGGCAGATGGTACAATTCGTCGACCGCTAAGAAGAAAAGCGAGCCCGTGAAATAGGAAAGCAGGGAATTCCTGGCCAAGGGAAGACTACTTGCATCAAACATCGGCCTCGATCTGAGGAAGCAATGTCTTTGGAGAAACTGGAAGAGAAGAGAGTCGAAGCGTTTGAGATGTGGTACTACAGAAGAATGTTGAAAATTAAGTGACTGATAAGATAATGAGTGAAGAGGTTCTCCACGCAGTCGGCAGAGAAGGGAACTTATGGGGAACACTAACAACAAGAAGGGGTAGTATGATAGAAAAATATGTTAAGAACTTCCATAGTACTAGAGGGAAGTGTAGGGGGTGAAACTGTAGCGGAAGACAGAGCTTGGAGTAGGCCAACAAATAACTGAGGACGATGTATGGTGCAAGTTCTGCTCTGAGATGAGGAGGTTACATTATAAAGAAATTCGTGTTGTGTCACATGGAACCAGTCACAAAAAGAAAACAAAATAGTAGAGATTTTGGTGGCGTTGTTGCTATTATCTTTCGTCGGATGACTGGTTTAATGCAGATCCCCACACTCGTCTATCCTATGCAAACCTGTCTATCTCTGCATAACTACTGAATTAGGGTCACTGTGAACACCTGCTAACTGTAGTCCAGACTTGGTCTCTCTCTTTAGTTCCTACCCTCTACACTTCCCTCTGTTACCAAAATGATCATTCCTCAGTGTCTCAGAAAGTGCTTTTTTTTAGTGAAGTCTTTACCTAAGAGGGTGCCACCATCAGTAAGGGACACAGCAGAGCTGCATGTACCCTTGGTTGCAGCCTTTGACAGTACTAACACTCCAAGGACATACTGCTTGACATAACAAGGCGAGATCAGTCAATCTCCCAGATTGTTGTCCATGCAACTATTGAATAGGCTGCTGCGGCTCTTCAGGAACCATATGTCAGCCTGAGCTCTCCATAAACGTCCCCACTTCGTTCCTAAGAAGTTGCACCTATGGTACAGCCATCTGTATCTTTCAGGTACAAGCCACTCATAGCAGCAAGGTCTATGGTTTGTGGAGTTTATTGATAGTATTCAAAATAATGTCATATAACATACAGCCTAGAGTACATTCAAGTTATTGTAACAATCAGAACACATGGGTAAGCTAATATCTGAAATATTGTCTTATTACAGTTATCATTACGCAGTATAATCCCGAATGTTGAGATATGGAGCACAACAGAAAGGAAATATGTTAGATTTTAACGTCCCATCGTCAACTGCTTCATTAAAGGTGAAACTTACGTTCGAATTTGGGGAGGATGGTCCAGGGAATTAGTAGTGTCCACCTTGGAGGATTTATCCTGAATTTTACCTTAAGCAGATTTTACACAAATGTGCAGATCCAAAGATCACAACATAAAAAAAACTGCCCAGCTCTAACATCAGACACGACATGATAAGCAGTGGAAGTAAATTTCCAGTCCACTAGATAAATTGTAGAAAAATCTGAATTGTTGGCAGAAGCGAAAATAAAATAAGTAATTGTGAAATGGTCGATAGGTGAACGCAAACACTGTAAGCCAATAACGCTCGGTCGGTTATTGGGGTCCCATCTCAGTCGATAAAAACCGACCCCTTATATCGTCACTTTGTTATCCTTCTGTCTGCATGCCAGTCCGTCCGTCCGTCCGTTCGTCTGTTAAGACCCCATTTTTGTCAGTAATGGGTAGACATATCAAGCTGAAACTTATGTCACATATTAAGGTCTACCGTGGGGTAGACATATCAAGTTGAAATTTATGTCACATACTAAGGTCTACGGTGGGGTAGACATATCAAGTTCAAATTTATGTCACATATTAAGGTCTACGGTGGGGTACACATATCAAGTTGAAATTTATGTCACATATTAAGGTCTACGGTGGGGTAGACATATCAAGTTGAAATTTATGTCACATATTAAGGTCTACGGTGGGGTAGACATATCAAGTTGAAATTTATGTCACATATAGAGATCTAAGGTGTAAAAAAGTGAAGCTTCTATGTAACTGCAGTCAAAAGTTACATCCATTTATGTGACATATTTCAGTATTCTCAAACTGTCACCAAAACCTGTAGGTTACTTCCTCTTGATCTTGATCTGACACACTTCTCGGTCAGCCAAAATTCTATGAAATCAAGAATATACAACGAGATTTTAAAGTGAAACGTTTCCTAAACCGTCAAAATTCAAGCTTGGAGAACAAATTCATCCATCGTTGAGGAAAACGTGTGGCATTGAAGGGTGAGTATGAAGAGAATCACGCCACACCCAGATTCATGGCTGCGCCTTGAATTTCTGGACGTGATGATTAAAACTTGTAACCTGTCACATATCGCGTTGCAGTTTTGTATATGCAAGCTGAAGCGACGAATGAAAGGCTGCGATTCGAACCTGGGTCTCCTGCTCACGCAGCAAACGTGTTAACCGCTACGGCGCCCTGGCGCAGTAGCTCTGCACACACCACATGGACTGCCCTAGCACGCCTCCCTACTCAGTCCAGATCCCCATTGGCGCCTCACCCACTTCTTACTCCCCCTACACTCTAACAGCATTGCAGATGGTCTCCAGCTGTACTGGAGTAGCACCTCAGCGTTGAACGAAACGAGCGATCCTGCATGAAGTCCAGGTATAGGTGCTTTAATCAACTGCAACTAAGTTTTCACAAGGTTTCAAATATCTACACTACTGGGCATTAAAATAGCTACACCAAGAATAAATGCAGATCATAAGCGGGTATTCATTGGACAAATATATTATACTAGAATTGACATGTGATTATATTTTCACGCAATTTGGGTGCATAGAACCTGACAAATCAGTACCCAGAACAACCACCTCTGGCCGTAATAACGGCCTTGATACGCCTGAGAATTGAGTCAAACAGAGCTTGGATGGCGTGTACAGGTACAGCTGCCCATGCAGCTTCAACACGATACCACAGTTCATCAAGAGTAGTGACTGGCGTAGTGTGAGAAGCCAGTTGCTCGGCCACCATTGACCAGACGTTTTCAATTGGTGAGAGATGTGGAGAATGTGCTGGCCAGGGCAGCAGTTGAACATTTTTTGTATCCAGAAAGGCCGGTACAGGACCTGCAGCATGTCGTGCATTATCCTGCTGAAATGTAGGGTTTCGCAGGGATCGAATGAAGGGTAGGGTCACGGGTCGTAACACATCTGAAATGTAACGTCCACTGTTCAAAGTGTCGTCAATGCGAACAAGAGGTGACCGAGATGTGTAACGAATGTCACCCCATACCATCACGCCGGGTGATACGCCAGTATGGCGATGACGAATACACGCTTCCAATGTGCGTTCACCGCGATGTCGCCAAACACGGATGTGACCATCATCATGCTCTAAAAAGAACCTGGATTCATCCGAAAAAATGACGTTTTGCCATTCGTGCACCCAGGTTCGTCGTTGAGTACACCATCGCAGGCGCTCCTGCTGTGATGCAACGTCACTGGTAACCGCAGCCGTGGTCCCCGAGCTGATAGCCCATGCTGCTGCAAACGTCGTCGAAGTGTTCGCGCAGATGGTTGTTGTCTTGCAAACGTCCCCATCTGTTGACTCAGGGATCGAGACGTGGCTGCACGATCCGTTACAGCCAGTCGGTTAAGATGCCTGTCATCTCGACTGCTAGTGATACGAGGCCGTTGGGATCCAGCACGGCTTTCCGTATTACCCTCCTGAACCCATCGCTTCCATATTCTGCTAACAGTCATTGGATCTCGACCAACGTGAGCAGCAATGTCGCGATACGATAAACCGCAATAGCGATAGGCCACAATCCGACCTTTATCAAAGTCGGAAACGTGATGGTACGCATTTCTCCTCCTTACACGAGGCATCACAACAAAGTTTCGCCAGGGAACGCCGGTCAACTGCTGTTTGTGTATGAGAAATCGGTTGGAAACTTTCCTCATGTCAGCACGTTGTAGGTGGCGCCACCGGCGCCAACCTTGTGTGAATGCTCTGAAAAGCAAATCATTTGCATATCACAGCATCTTCTTCCTGTCGGTTAAAATTCGCGTCTGTAACATATCATCTTCGTTGTGTAGCAATTTTAATGGCCAGTAGTGTATGATATACGTATATGTAACCTCCTGCTCACAAGGCAGATTCGCTAACCACTACATCACACTGCCGTAATGGCCTTGCTCAACTGCGTGGACAACGAAACTTCCCTCCACAATCCAGATCCCATTCACGCTTCATCCTGACTAGTGTTTCCACTAAACACAAACAAAACTGGAAAGGCTCTCCTACTGTACTGAAATAACACCTCAGCATCGAATGAAATGGGGGATCCTGCCTGAAACCCAGGCATAGGTCAATCAAATGAAACTGTATGGTAGCTGTTAGTGCATCCGCCTAGTGAGCAGGGGGTTTGCGTTTGAGATGTGTGAGACCTGAAAAGGTCTGTGAAACCTTAGTGCAACAGCAGGGAATAAACGACTCCCGGGTGACAGTCAGTTTTGGTGGAAATAGCCCCGTTTCCCAAAATGCACGATGTGGACAGTTTCTGTCACTAATCTATTTGCCACAAGCGCGATGACGTCAGTCGCCACAGCTTTCCTGTGAAAGTGCTTCAGGGTGAAATTTGCCTTTTAGTCTGCATGTCAAAGAGGAGCCACCTGTTGGTACTTTCCCGCCTTTAGAAACTTCGCTACTGTCGTCCAAAATTACAGTCTGTTCGATCCAGCGTAACATCCCCCACCACCAGAAGTGGTACGGCACTGCCGATCAATGGAGAGGGAATGTTCAAAACCAGTACGGACCTCATGGACTGCAATGACGCTTTTTGAACTGACAGTTAAAGTTTCAGATGAACTTGTACTTTAGTAAATGTTTTATTGTGTACCGCAAGAGAACAGTTAGTTAATCTGTACATCAAGTGACGCTTTAGTAGTAAATGACAGTCGTAAACAATCAAGCAATTCTGTGGCAATGGAATGTGTCAAGGACAGGTAAATCTTTTTTCAGTTGTCAAGGACAGGTAAATCTTTTTTCAGTTATTGACTAATATTTCATGTGTTCCAAGTTGATGAGCCCTCTTCCAGAGCAATCAAAGAACCGATAGTTATGGACGGGCGAAAGTAGTTTCGTTTGGTCACAGCAAAATAGATTCATGATATTCCTTGGTACTATTTTCAAGGATATCTAAATATTGTCATATAGTTTTTGCAGTAGAATAAAACTTTTTTCTTGTTTTTTTTTCATGCATTTATATAGGTATATCATTTTACCACATAGGCGAGGGAAATGTGAATATTTTGGACCAAACGAGGTTATTAATTTTAATGCTGAGGTGTTTTATTTTAGTCTGAAAGAGAACCAGTATCTTGTTGTCGAATCATAAGCGATGTGAACGACTTCGATTTGCAAACTTTTTAATTACTGATAGTAATGTATGTGAACTAAAAGTTAAGGACCTCGGTTTTGCTCCACTTTCTCCTACACAGGCTGTTCAAAAACTGTCAGAGGTGGTAGGGCTCATCGAAACAAAATAATTCCAATAAACACAGTCCTAAAATGCACCCTTTCTGCTACAAACACGTGTTTACAGGAGGTGCTCAACGTGGCGTCCATTGATGACAGTGCATCCCTCTGCTCTCCGGCATAAGGAATGATGGACTGTTTACAGTATACCGGTTGTTGTAATACCTGCTGTCACGAATTGAAGACTCGTTCCTATAGTGACCACACATAGTTGATTAGCGTGGCGTAGACTAATTCCTTCAAGTGTCCCGATAACCAAAATTCTAGGGATTTAGGCCTGGGGAACGAGCAGCGAGAGGTATGCTACCCCCTCCCCCTCACCGCCCCAACGAATTCAATCGTCCTGCATTAGGTGTTCGCGAATATTACGACAAACGTGTGCTGGTGAGCCATCATGCATGAACGACATTTGCATTCTTTGCTGCAATGGCACAGCCTACAGCAAAGTATATTAATGGGAAAGTCCAGATAATGCGTCCCACTTAACTTTTGTAGTAGCATGTGTTGTTGCAGTGGTCTTCAGTTCAAAGATTGGATTTATACAGCTCTCCATGCTATTCTATCCCGTACGTGCCTCTCCATCTCCGACTAACTACTGCAACCTACATCGTTCTGAATTTGGTGGTGTACTCATCTCTTCCTTGAGCCGTGGTAAAAATTGCTGTTTTGAAGAGCGCGCCGCAGCGCGTAGTGTGAAGCAGTCGCTCTCCGTTTTTGGCGGTGGCGCCGCTGTGGCAGTCGCAGCTTTGGTGTCTTCCTCTGGTGGGAAAGGGGGAAGGTTGCCTGTTCACGTGCATTTAAGGGGCGCTATGCGCTCGCCAGTCGATCAGTCTGGGTCTGTCTCTCGTCCCCAGCTTGCTAGTCTGTCTCTCGTCCGCCTTTGTGAGGCAGTTAGTGTCTGTTTGTCGTTCGGAGCTGCCTCTGTCATGTTTGTCGGATTTGGTGTGTTAACGAATTTATTGCTTGGAGTGTAACCGCCTAATGCCTGAAATATGTTTTGATCTTGCCTATCATCTTGAGAGGCGGTATCTGTGTACTGTAGAGCATCTTAACTTGTTTGGCCAACCTTGTATAATTTTATATAAGAATGCATTTTATGGGCTTTTATTTAAATGATCATTTTAGTATATAAAGTTGCCATCCTTTCACAGTAAGACTTTTCTTAGAAGTTAAAATCAAGTTGCACCTTCGGTGGCAAAATTAATATTTTAATTGTTAGTGTTTTGTACCATTTCCACCCTCCTACGGGGATGCATAGTTTGTGTGCTTGTGTAAACTGTTAAAACTTTTAGATTATAGTAATCTGGTGTGTTGCAGATTTTAACCAGTGTAGTCTTTCAGAGGCTGTTGTGAGCGATCGTAACTACGGCTGTGTCAAAAGGGAGCGGCAATGTTCTCTGCCCGAAATCTCATACAGTCAAAACTTGTTTCTTTCTGCCTCTGAATGAATTGTAACTTTGATATTTAGAGGGTGCTTTCTGACTACAATTTTAAATCTGTTTCTTTTAAAAAAATGATTTTAGGCACTATTAAAGTGAATAAAATTCCCATTTGTTAAAAGGAATTAGGTTATGATTTCATCAGTTACTCCCTGGCAACTACTTCCATGCTTACATAGTGTGATTAAAAATGTTCTTGATGAATCTATAGTAAATAAAATAAATTCTTAAGAATATTCTTTGAAAATAAATCCACGGTTCATTGCTCTCCTTCTAAGATTTTTACCCTCTGCGCTTCCCTCCAGCACTAGAGTGGTGATCTCTTGATGCCTCAGGATGTGTCCTACCAACCGATCCTTTCTTCTACTCAGATTGTGCCACACGTTCCTCTTCTCGCCAATTCTATTCAGTACCTCCTCGTTTGTCACGTGATCTACACTTATAACCTTCAGCATACTACTGTAGCACCACATTTCAAAAGCTTTTATTCCCTTCTTGCCCAACTGTTTGTCACCCATGCTTCACTACAGTACATCGCCACACTCCAGACAAATATCTTCAGAAAAGACTTCCCATCACTTGCATCTATATTCGATGTTAAGAAATTTCTTTTTCTGTGTGAAGTGCTTTACTTGCCATTGCCAGCCTACATTTTATATCCTCTCTGCTTCGACCGTCATTAGTTATTTTGCTGCCCAAATCGCGAACCTCATATACTACTTTAAGTGTTTCATTTACTACTATAATTCTTTCAGGATCACCCGACTTAATTCGACTATATTCCATTATTCTCGTTTCGCTTTTGTTGATGTTCTTCTTTTATGCTCTTTTCAAGACACTGTCCATTCCGTTCAACTGCTCTTCCAAGTCCTTTGCTGTGTTTGACAGAATTAAAATCTCATTGACAAACCTCAAGGTTTGTGGATTTTAATTTCTACTGCAATTTCTTTTGATTCCTTTACTGCTTGCTCAGTATGCAGATTGAATAACATCTGGAATAGGCCACAACCCTGTCTCACTCCCTTCTCAATCACTGCTTCTCTTTGTGCTCCTCGACTCTTATAACTGCCATCTGATTTCTGGACAAATTGTAGATAGCCTGTCGCTCCCTGTATTTTACCCCTGCCACCTTCAGAATTTGAAAGAGTCAGTTAAAATTACCAAAAACTCTCTCTAAGTCCACAAATTCTATGAAGGTAGGTTCGCTTTTCCTAAAAATATCTTCTAAGATAAGTCGTAGGGTCAGTACTGTGCCAGCCGAAGTGGCCGTGCGGTTAAAAGGCGCTGCAGTCTGGAACCGCAAGACCGCTACGATCGCAGGTTCGAATCCTGCCTCGGGCATGGATGTTTGTGATGTCCTTAGGTTAGTTAGGTTTCACTAGTTCTAAGTTCTAGGGGATTAATGACCTCAGCAGTTGAGTCCCATAGTGCTCAGAGCCATTTGAATTTGAGTCAGTACTGCCTCGCGTGTTCCTACGTTTCAATGGAATCCAAACCGATCTTCCCCAAAGTCGGTTTCTACCTGGTTTTCCATTCGTGCGTAAAGAATTTGTGTTAGTATTTTCAACTGTGACTTACTGAACTGGTAGTTCCGTAATTTTCACACCTTTCAGCACCTGCTTTCTTTGGAATTGGAATTATTATTTCGCCTGTCTCACACATATTGCTCACCAGATTACAGAGTTCTGTCGTGGCTGCCTCTCCCAACACTATCACCGAGCGAGGTGGCGCAGTGGTTAGCACACTGGACTCGCATTCGGGAGGACGACGGTTCAATCCCGTCTCCGGCCATCCTGATTTAGGTTTTCCGTGATTTCCCTAAATCGCTTCAGGCAAATGCCGGGATGGTTCCTTTGAAAGGGCACGGCCGATTTCCTTCCCCATCCATCCCTCACCCGAGCTTGCGCTCCGTCTCTAATGACCTCGTTGTCGACGGGACGTTAAACACTAATCTCCTCCCCCCTCCTCCCTCCCAACACTATCAGTAGTTCTAACGGAATGTTATCTACTCCCGTGGATTTGTTTCGTCTTAGGTCTTTCAGTGCTCTGTCAAATTCTTCAAGCAGTGTCACATCTCCCATCTCATGTTCATCTACGTCCTCTTCCATGTCCATAAATACATCGCTCTTGTATAGACTCTCAATATACTCCTTCCACCTTTCTGCTTTCCGTTCTTTGCTTGGGACTTGTTTTTAATATGAGGTCTTGATATTCATATAAGTGGTTCTCTTTTCTCCAAAGGTTTCTTTAATTTTCCTGTAGGCGGCATCTAACTTACCCCTAGTGATATATGCTTCTAAATCCTTACGTTTGTCCTCTAGCCATTACTGCTTAGCCATTTTGCACTTCCCGTGGATCTCATTTTTTAGACGTTTGTATTCCTTTCCGCCTGCTTGAAATACAGCATTTTTATATTTTTTTCTTTCATCAATTAAATTCACTATCGTGTTATTAGCTCTCGTCTTTTTACCTACTTGATCCCTGCGGCCTTCACTATTTCATATCTCAGATATTCTAATGTCTTCATTTGCTCTGTTCTTGTCAATCGTTTCCTAATGCCCCTCTGAAACTTTCTACAACCTCTGGTTCTTTCAGTTTATCTAGGTCCCATCTCCATAAATTCTCACGTTTTTGCAGTTTCTTCAATTTTAATCTACAGCTCATAACCAATAAATTGTGGTCAGAGTCCACATCTGCCCTTGGAAATGTCATACAATTTAAAACATGTTTCCTAAATCCGTGTCTTACCATTATATAATCTATCCGAAACTTTCCGGTTTCTACAGATCTCTTCCCTGTATACAACCTTCTTTCATTATTCTTAAACTAGGTGCTAGCTATGATTAAGTTGTGCTCTGTGCAAAATTCTACCAGGCGGCTTTCTCTTCATTCCTTTGCACCAGTCGATTATTCACCTATTGCTTTTTCTTCTCTTTTCCTACTATTGAATCCCACTCCTTCATTACTATTAAATTTTTGTCTCCCTTAACTCTCTCTTTCCTTATGCCTCCGTTCCGCACTTCCTCAGGGTCGGCATGGTTATGTTTGATTTGGCAAAGTTAATTTATGGGGTGGCAGGATGCCTTTCCTGTTGCCATTCGTCTCCCTTCACTATCTGAATAATTTATTTGATGTCATCATACATTTCATCAATTTCTTCGTCATGTGCGGAGCTAGTTGGCATATAAAATTGTACTACTGTGGTGCATATGGGCTTTGTGTCTATCTTGGCTACAATAATGCGTTCATTATGGTGTTGGCAGTAGCTTATCCGTGTTCCTATTTTTTTTATATATTATTAAATCTACTCCTGTATTACCCATATATGATTTTGTTATTATAAACCTGTATTGACACGACCAGGAGTCCTGTTGTTCCTGCCACCGAACTTCACTAATTCCCACTATATCTTACTTTAACCTATTCATTTCCCTTTTTAAATTTTCTTACTATCCGTCCGATTAAAGGATCTGACATGCCACACTCCGATACGTATAACGCCACTTTTGTTTCTCCTGATAATGACGTCCTCTTCAGTCCCCGCCCGGAGATGGGAATGGGGGACTATTTTACCTCCGGAATATTTTACCCAAGAGGACGCCATCGTCATTTAACAATGCAGTAAAGCTGCATTTCGTCGCGAAAAATTACAGCTGTAGTTTCCCCTTGCTTCCAGCTGTTCGCAGTACCAGCACAGCAAGGCCGTTTTGGTTGGTTTTGACGCGCAAGATAGTGAAGCATCCAGAGTGTCGCCCCTGCATCTACTGGAAAGGCTGCTGCGCCTCTACAGGAGCCGCACGTCTGTCTGGCCTCTCAACAGATACTCCTCCGTTGTGGCTGCGCCCATGGTGCGGCTGTCAGTATCGCTGAGGCACGCAGGCCTCCACACCAACGGCAAGGTCCATCGTTGAGAGGGGGCCGGGGTGTTAGCATAGCACTATTGACCTGTCGCCAAGTACGCCTGCCCATACGTTGAAAATAGGTGATAAACCCTCTTTCCTGAATCACTTGGGGATTTACGTCTGCTCTTACATGCTGGTTATGGAAATTCACAACAAATCTCTTGTCAACCCTGCCTCACTGGTAAATAGAATCTTGGATGTGAACAGTGGAACTGTGGCAAACTACTGCAACAGCCATCTGCCATGATGATCCTGTAGCCTTAGCGACTGAACACGCTGTAGATGACACGGGTGCTGGGAAATGTTCACGAAGTACCCCTCAGATAAGAGAATGAGACATGGCTTCTGCTGCTGCTAATCGTCGCAAACTGGTCCCAAAGATTTCTTCCACTGAACATCGCACATGCTCCTCCACATTAGTCGTGCGGGCTGTGCGGAGCCTTCTACTGTCAGTCTAAAAATGGTTCAAATGGCTCTGAGCACTATGGAACTTAACATCTAAGGTCAGCAGTCACCTAGAACTTAGACCTACGCAAACCTAACTAAACTAAGGACATCACACACATCCATGCCCGAGGCAGGATTCGAACCTGCGACCGTAGCAGACGCGCGGTTCCGGACTGAAGCGCCTAGAACCGCTCGGTCACATAGAAGGCACGGGTTCTCAGGTTTCGTTTATTTGCTAAATCATTGCAGAATATCAGATCCACTATTTCACTTATCGAGCAATAGGCTCTCATAGGTAACAAGTGGTCGAAGAGAGAAAATGTAAATGTACTACACCATTTGTACGTAGACAAATAACAGTAAACTCTGATGTGTCATCCTTTTCGATATATCAAAATTAAACGTATAACCAGTTTGTAGTTGCCAAACACTTCTTTATTACAAACACATGCTATCAATGAAACCATGAGTAACACGATTATAATAAAAGGCATCTGGCCTACGGAACCAGCAGCAGTAATCAGATTGGAACATTAATGCATTTAAATGTGACAGACCCAGATCTTTAAAAATTTACTCAAGCAATTTCCGCTAGTTAAAACAATGTTCATAAAACCCCATTAATAAAATTTAACTGACATAACTGAATGCTTCATGACTTAGATAGGAACTGGCTTCCATATCAAATTCTAAAACTGCTTCCATGAACCAATTTTAATCAATTGTAACAAATTAAAAGTATTATCAGATTAATGTACTCGACTAATCTTCTCTTTAGTATTACTCACAGGTGCGACGTTCACATACATTTCATGGCCAGAATATAATAATAGGTCATTAAATAGTCTTAACATGGAACCGTTACAATTATTACGTTGAAAATTAGTGATGGACGTGAGCAGACCGAAAGGTGCTACCAGATAGAGGAGATTCACGGACGAGAAGGTAAAATGGAGCTATACTCAACTTTGGGCTACAATTAAGCTTCCAGAAAACGACAACGCTCCACCGGAAAGATGGAATTGCTGGACACTAACAACGTAACAACAGACACCAACCCATGTCCTTAAATTTCCCTCTTCCGCTGTGATACCCCGATATGAGTCTGCTCGCGTCGACCGCTGCCAATTATCTGTAACATAAACACATCAGCGGCAGACAACATTCTGGCGTATCAGATAGACAAACATAGCAGCCCAACTGGTTACAAATAAACCTTTAATTATACACAGCACCAATGAACCCAAGCCGGACTAACCTAGGTGACCACTTTCCCAGTAACGGCTCATAAAATTTGATTAGCCAATTCTATAGAACAAAGAAATAAAATAATAACATAGGAGCAGGAAATAGGAAAATTATTTCGGCTCGCTCTTGAACGTCAGGCACAGACTTACGTACTATTTGGCATGAGCTCTAGCTATGCATTAAGCCCAGCTTCATGTCTATTTGTTTTGCGAAGCTAGCACTCCCTTAAATACCATCAACATATCAGGCGCCCAGACCAAGTACAGTGAAAATAACTGAAACAACCAAGGTAGTTTTCAGTGCACTCGGGTATTAAATTAACGTCAACAGAACCTACCAAGAAACAATTCGACTACTCCAGTTCATTCAGTTTGAGTAACTTGTAACAGATGCGAAGGAAATCTGTCCTTCAATCTCAGCGAAATCCCAATCACTGTCGGCAGCGGATCTGCATTCAAACGGCTAAACACGCCGCCGCAGCTGGCCACGCTCCTCCGTTGTACCGACTCGGCCACTCGCCAGCGCCACGCGTCACTGCCGCTCACGCAGCTGAGATACCCGAACGCCAGCCGCTGCAGAGCGCACGCGCCGCAGCTAAATAGCCATCCGCAAGGATGCGAAGAAGACAAGCAGGCATCGGAAATCGACTCACCACGATCGGGACGACAATCGATGGAGACTGGCGCCAGCAGCGCACCCGCTCAAACTGCTAAGTGAATCAGCGTTTGGAAGAAGGTAAAACACCACGATACGCACGCAGCGTTGACAGTACTGTACAGTAAGGCATAAAAATACGATGAAAACTAACGTAGCCTACAAGACGACTCGAACCACGCAACTGACTGCAGACTACCTAACGGTAGATAGAGTACCATGAGAAGATATCATAACACCTTGCCGACGCATTTGACGGAGCGCCAATGCAACAATTGTACTAATATCCGCAACTAACCGTAGCGCAAGTGTTGTGTACATAGTTCCGCGTAGTCAGCGCGTACACAACTTTCCCACTAGAGCGCGCCCCGCTAAGCACAGGCGCACCGCTCGTCTGTCTCCGCACTACGAGATGGCGCTGCCTTAGAGACGGACCAAATTCTGCTTCCGCCGATCCGCGTATTAATATGTAATGCAGCCAATGAGATTGCTGCTAACGTAGAACCTTTTCTCCTCGCGGATCACACTCGTGCAGTGATACCTGAACGCGCGAGGTATTATAACGAGCGTACAGATCTCCGATTAGTCAGTCTGCATTAGTCTGTACCAGTCTGCATTTGTCTGCACCAGTCTGTACCAGTCTGCATTAGTCTGTACCAGTCTATAATCAAGTTTCAGTCTGCACCTATATCATATTCCTGTACATAGCCATGAAGATAAATGTATAGACACTTTGTCAAGTATCATAGATATGTGAGAATAAGATTAACGTACCAAGACCAAAGGAACTTCAGATTGTCAATTGTAAACAGCATCCAGAATCAAGTTAAGTAAGGTTTATGATTGTTATTATTTTAATAAATGTGTGTGAAAATTAATGAAGTTCTGTTTAAAGTTGGTCACTGTCAACCTGCTACTCTAAGCGTGCAAGTGGCATTTCTATTGACTGACCTAACGGCAGAAGATAAACACGCCACGATAAGACCACGAGACATATTGCTGACACTCGCCTACTTCGTTAGAGCGACAAGTCAAATAATCTGATGGTGTGTGTACCGAAGGCCTTGATGATGATGTTTGGTTTGTGGGGCGCTCAACTGCGTGGTTATCAGCGCCCGTACAATTACCCAATCTTTGCTCAGTCCAATTTCGCCACTTTCCTGGATGATGATGAAATGATGAGGACAACACAAACACCCAGTCATCTCGAGGCAGGTGAAAATCCCTGACCCCGCCGGGAATTGAACCCGGGACCCCGTGCTCGGGAAGCGAGAACGCTACCGCGAGACCACGAGCGACGGACTCCAAGGTCTTACGGTACGCACACCACAGCAACCCTTCCTATAAACTCTTGTTTATATCGGAAAGTATGCGTTTCCGGACCCATGCTTATTGGACTTATTTTTGTTGTTTCGATGATTACCACTACTTCTCCAAGTATTCGACACTTTTTTTTTGTACACGCTGTGCAAAAGCAAATGTCCCGTTTAAGGCTCCCTTATGAGTGGGTAAGTTTGCGGACTCGACGTAAATCAGTGCGGGAGCGCTGCGTTCGTGCGAGTGTGTGAGTGTATGAGAGCACAGTTTTAGTATATGTGCGTGCGTGCGTGCGTTCTGCGTTGGTCGAGCTGCCGCCGTGTGGGCTGGGTGGCTCGCTGATTGGCCGCGTGGCAGCAGCGAGCGGCCGCTAGCCGGTCTGTTAGATTGTCATCAGCGCGGATTAATTTACCCCCTGAGTGGGTCCGGCACGCAGCCGTAGGCGCCCGAATCCACATGGCCCGCCTTTGATCTCGACGCCAGTGGCGAGAGTCGACTTTCACTGGCGTACGGCGCGCTCACGTTCGAGCGGAAAAAGGGACATCCACAGAGTAAGAGCCAAAAGGGACAGCTTCTCGAAAATCTTTCGTGAGCACCGTCTGCCTAGCTAATAGCGCCCAGTTAGCGCAACCGCCAATCTGCATGTATCTTTACCGGTATTTGTAACTAACGTAATGGCGTTACCGGACGTGCGTTCCGTAAGCTCTTTCATTTTGCGTTCGTTAGCGTATTTTGAAGTAAATGTTAGCTACGATGTAAACAATTTTGTTTAATTCCAACGCGAAGAGCAGAAAAATTACACCCAGACGGAAGTCATACATGAAGTCTCGGTGGCCGGGTGTCCTAGAGAAAGTGTAGGTACAAACAGAGTACATTATACGAGGTGCATTCAAGTTGTAAGGCCTCCGATTTCTTTCTCCGGACTGGAAAGAGATAGAAACATGCGCATTGTTTTAAAATGAGGCCGCGTTCATTGTCAATACGTTCCAGAGATGGCAGCACCGTACGGCAGATGGAATTTTACCGCCAGCGGCGAGAATGAGAACTGTTTTAAATACTTAAAATGGCGACGTTTTCCTTACTTGAGAAGCGTGCAATCATTCGTTTTCTGAATTTGCGTGGTGTGAAACCAATTGAAATTCATCGACAGTTGAAGGAGACACGTGGTGATGGAGTTATGGATGTGTCGAAAGTGCGTTCGTGGGTGCGACAGTTTAATGAAGGCAGAACATCGTGTGACAACAAACCGAAACAACCTTCAGCTCGCACAAGCCGGTCTGACGACATGATCGAAAAAGTGGAGAGAATTGTTTTGGGGGATCGCCGAATGACTGTTGAACAGATCGCCTCCAGAGTTGGCATTTCTGTGGGTTCTGTGCACACAATCCTGCATGACGACCTGAAAATGCGAAAAGTGTCATCCAGGTGGGTGCCACGAATGCAGACGGACGACCACATGGCTGCCCGTGTGGCATGTTGTCAAGCAATGTTGATGTGCAACGACAGCATGAATGGGACTTTCTTTTCGTCGGTTGTGACAATGGATGAGACGTGGATGCCATTTTTCAATCCAGAAACAAAGCGCCAGTCAGCTCAATGGAAGCACACAGATTCACCGCCACCAAAAAAATTTCGGGTAACCGCCAGTGCTGAAAAAATGATGGTGTCCATGTTCTGGGACAGCGAGGGCGTAATCCTTACCCATTGCGTTCCAAAGGGCACTACGGTAACAGGTGCATCCTACGTAAATGTTTTGAAGAACAAATTCCTTCCTGCACTGCAACAAAAACGTCCGGGAAGGGCTGCGCGTGTGTTGTTTCACCAAGACAACGCACCCGCACATCGAGCTAACCTTACGCAACAGTTTCTTCGTGATAACAACTTTGATGTGATTCCTCATGCTCCCTACTCACCTGACCTGGCTCCTAGTGACTTTTGGCTTTTTCCAACAAAGAAAGACATTCTCCGTGGCCACACATTCACCAGCCGTGCTGCTATTGCCTCAGCGATTTTCCAGTGGTCAAAACAGACTCCTAAAGAAGCCTTCGCCGCTGCCATGGAATCATGGCGTCAGCGTTGTGAAAAATGTGTACGTCTGCAGGGCGATTACGTCGAGAAGTAACGCCTGTTTCATCGATTTCGGGTGAGTAGTTAATTAGAAAAAAAATCGGAGGCCTTAGAACTTGAATGCACCTCGTATAACTGTCGTAGTAATGTTTACGAGTAACTTAAGCATCTATTGAATTGTTTTTCCATTTGGCAAGAAAGCGTTAGTTTACGTATAATGCCAGCAACACAATTTGGCTGTATCGAGCTAGACTGTGTCAAGCTTCATTAGACTGAGGTGACAAGGTTCAGCGGATAACTATATCCACATAAACAGATGGTGGTACTATCGCATACACAAGGTATAAGAGGGCAGTGCATTCGCGGAGCCGTCATTTGTACTCAAGTTGATTCGTGTGAGAAAGTGCCCTGCGCTATTAAGGTGGAATTAACAGATCTCGAACGTGGAATGATGCTTGAAGCTGGACTCGTGAGACATTCCGTTTCTGAAATCTTTAGGGAACTTAGTATTCCGAGATTCGCAGTGTCAAGTGTGTACCGAGAATACCAATTTTCGGGCACTATTTTTCACTGTGGACAACGCAGTGGTCGACGGCCTTCACCTAAGGTTTGAGAGCCGCAGCGTTTGCCAGTGTCTGCAACCGCAGAAATCAATGTCGGACATACGATGTTTACCTTAGGCCTTAATGGGCTATGGCAGCAGACGACCGGCGCGAGTGCCTTTGGGAAGAGCACGACATCGCTGTTAGCGCCTCTGCTAGGTTCGTGACCATAGCCGCTGGACTCCAGACGACTGGAAATTCGTGGCCTGGTGAGGGTAGGCTTCTAGTGTGGCGGAGACCCACGAAGCAATGCACGTAAGTTGTCAACAAGGCACTGTGTGAGCTTGTAGTGCCTCCATAATTCTGTGGGCTGTGACTCGTGGAATAGAGTGGGTCATCTGGTGTATCTGAACCGATCGTTGACTGGAAATGGTTATGTTCAGCTACTTGGGGACCATTTGCGGCCATTCATGGACTTGATGTGTCCAGAAAACGACGGCATTTTTACGGATGACTGTGCGCCATGTTCGCAGTTCGTTTGGCCACCTAGAATCCTCGGCATGAATCCCATTCAACATTTACGGTACATAATGGAGACGTCAGTGCGCGCGCAGGATGCTGACCAGCAAGACTTCCGCAATTATGGACGGCTACAGGGGCAGCATGGATCGGTATTTCTGCAGTGGACTTCATGCCACGTGGAGTTGCTGCTCTACACCGGGAAAAACTAAGTCCGACACGGTATTAGGCGGAATCCCATCACTTTTGTCACCTCTGTGTATGTTGGCAGAATCAGCTGATAATCGACAACCTTTGCTGAAAGTCATGTGTATGCAAACGCTCGTGAAAACAGCTGAAACAGTGAATTATTTCTGTAACTGAACGATAAATAATGAATTAATACTTTCTGTTTGTTGCCGTATGGGAACAATCAAAATTAAATTAAAATTTCAATGTTCAACCCCTTACATCAGGGGCGGGCAGAAATCCTGCACGTGTGCGGTGCACTTGCACGCGTGCAGTTAACAGGTGTTCTGCGTGCACACAGGGGCAAGCTGGCCACCCGCTTACCTCCCCTCCCCACCATACCTTCTGTCCACTCCTTCCCCTGTAATGCGTTTTGTTTTTCTAGCTTGCTTTATTGAATGATGGAATAAGGTTAGCAGGAGTGCTTGAAATAAATCATGGTTTGAAAGAGTACCTATTAACTACGATACGTTTTATTTAATTATCACAGGTGGAGTTTACGTTTAATATCTGGAGCAAAATTTCTGCATACAGACAAACGCAAACAGTTACGTAAATTTTCATCACTTATGTTTGCTCTTAACCGAAGCTTATTAATTCAGCAAATGGTTTTCCAGCTCTCACTATATTAAGCGCAATTTTATAGCTGGGCTATTATTGTTGTCGTCCTGAAAAATTGAAAACAGTGCTCCATAAAATGTTAAATCAGTTAGATGAGAGACATGACGAGAGAAAGTCGCAGATCTCTCGTGACAACGGCAACTAGGACAGATGCATCTAATATCGTCAGGTCGCTCTTCTTAAGCTCAGTCAATTTCCTCATCCGCTCAGAATCCGACAATAAATTGTACTCGTCCTTGTGAAATTTATTGTAGTGGCCTTCTATACTAAACTTCCGCTGACCAGCGAGAATACTGCCACATATTAAACATTTCGAATTTTCACGTCTTTGCACAAAGAAAAAATGATTCTCCCATAACTTTTTAAAAGATAGCAAATCTTCACGTCTCCGTTTCCTTGATTCACTCTGCATTTTCCGGTTCTTGAAATACAACGTTCACTACATAGTGGTCGCTTCGCATCAACGTCCGCGGCTTAGCCTTGTACTACACTGCCGCAACCTGCCGGCTGTCGCCACTGCCCCATTCGACGATTGCACGCGAGCAGCACACGTGCAGCGCTGTGAGCTCACGAGCCGCGTGCAACGTTTGCCCGCCCCTGCCTTACATACTATTTTGTGTGTCAGATCATACCCCCAGATACTATTTTCGCTAATATCTGTTTGCTAAGGAAAATATCATGCAATAAAGAGTTAATGTCGGGCAGGGATATCATTCAGTATAAGGACGTAAACTGTAGTGCAAAAAGGACCCTAATCTTATGTAATGCATATGTGGATGACAATTCAGTACGGAGTGACTGAGTTAATATACACATCAAAAAAAGTTTTGCATCACCCCAGTTCCCAGAACTCCTGAAGATATACGTTGACTGTGGATAATGTATCACAGACACAATCCCTTTGACTGTTCAGAGAAGTCACTAAACTCGCCAAAATATGTAAACAACCATGCATGAGCAGCGCCTATTAGACGGAGTGGGTCCGGCAGGCGATCAGTTCCAGTCACTCCACCAGGAAGCAGGTACACGGCTCGTGTTGTTTGTAGTTCAGCCATGCCTAGACGGTCAATACCGCGGTTCGATCGCGTCCGCATTGTTACTTTGTACCAGGAAGGGCTCTCAACAAGGGAAGTGTCCAGGCGTCTCGGAGTGAACCAAAGCGATGTTGTTCGGACATGGAGGAGATACACAGAGACAGGAACTGTCGATGACGTGTCTCGCTGAGGCCGCCCAAGGGCTACTACTGCAGTGGATGACCGCTACCTACGGCTTATGGCTCTGAGGAACCCTGACAGTAACGCCACCATGTTGAACGATGATTTCCGTGCAGTCACAGGACGTCGTGTTGCGATTCAAACTGTGGGCAATAGGCTGCATGATGCACAACTTCACTCCCGAAGTCCATGGCGAAGTCCATCTTTACAACCACGACACCATGCAGCGCGGTACAGATAGACCCAACAACATGCCGAATGGACCACTCAGGATTGGCATCACGTTCCCTTCACCGATGAGTGTCGCATATGGTTTCAACCAGACAATCGTCGGAGACTTGTTTGGAGGCAATCCGATCAGGCTGAACCCCTTAGACACACTGTCCAGCGAGTGCAACAAGGTGGAAGTTCCCTGCTGTTTTGGGGTGGCATTCTGTGGGGCCGCTGGTGGTCATGGAAGGCGCCGTAGCGGCTGTACAATACGTGAATGCCATCCTCCGACTAATAGTGCAACCATATCGGCAGCATATTGGCGAGGCATTCGTCTTCATGGACGAAAATTCGCGCCCCCATCGTGCACATCTTGTCAGTGACTTCCTTCAGGATAACGACGACGCTCGACTAGAATGGCCAGCATGTTCTCCAGACATGAACCCTATCGGACATGCCTGGGATAAGTTACCTTTAATTTACGTCTATTGTCACAAACTTTTTCTTAACAGATTACCGGTTTCGGTCTTTAATGACCATCATCAGATCTGTTTCATAAAAACAAAGTCCTAATGTACTGCAGCCATAGTGGCATCGTCAAATGTTAAATTCGGAATCAGCACCAGCATCGTCAAATACATATAAATGACATCATATGCACGAGTCATGTTGTTTTAAACTGTAGTGCCTTGATGAGTTTGTGGGTAGTATGTCACGACGAACACATTCATACATCAATGCAAGATGACGTGCTACTTGGTATTAGAGGTACCAGAGTGTACAGCAATCTAGACCACCACCCCTGAAGGTCTCACTGTATGGTGGTACAACATGCAATGTGTGGTTTTCATGAGCAATAAAAAGGGCGGAAATGATGTTTATGTTGTTCTCTATTCCAATTTTCTGTTCAGCTTTCGGAATTCTCTGAACCGAGATGATGCAAAACTCTTTTTGATGTATGTATATGACAAGAGTTACAAGGCAGTGACAAATGATGATGCCTACAACGAACTTTAAAGCGTTCGAGCGAACGTACGATTATCTTTCTAATGTGAAATGATGGCACTTCAACGAAATTTTAGTTGTTAGTAAATGAAAGCCGCAAGTTACGAAACAGTTTAACATGAAGCATGTTCCGCGCATTGTGACCACCTGTAATATCCCCTAAATGCTGCCAGATATTGCAGCAAGTGGTTTCAATTTATGACAGAGCGGAAAGAGGCGAGTATGCTGCATTGAAGTCATCACAAAGACGAAATTTTTTTTTAAAAAGAAGTGGGTGTGTATATTTTATCTAGGCAGTGCTCCATTAAATTAAAAAGTTTTTTAAAAATATCCTAAAATGCCAAAAGTTTTTACATTAATAATTCGTGTTGTTTTATTTTAGATCATTATCAGACCCTACTGCCAGAAAGAAAAAGTAAAAATAAAAAATGTTTAACTGTCCCTCAGGAGACACCGCGTTACCAACGTGTAACTACTTGAGAAAGGCGACAGATGCGCGAGGAAGAGAGACTGCAAATTTCTTCGAGTACTCCCTAGCCAGCTGATGGCACTCATTGGCGGTTACGTCCCATAGCGCTACCAGTCTATTGGGATTCTGATTGCTGCGATTGTCCCGCTATTCGAAATAGTCCCAGACGTACTTAACAGATTCTAACCGGATGATTTAGCGAGCCTCTTGAGGTGTAGCAGGGTGCTTCGGATTCTGATTGCTGCGATTGTCCCGCTATTCGAAATAGTCCCAGACGTACTTAACAGATTCTAACCGGATGATTTAGCGAGCCTCTTGAGGTGTAGCAGGGTGCTTCGGTGTTCACCACAATGCGAATGTATGTATTATATCGTCTCTCTCTTTTATGAAAGGAATCGGTTTGTTACTTTTGGAGTCGTGGAAGAAAATATTTGTGTCATGACGTCGCCTATATTTCGCACACTCGTAGTACCGGCTATATTATATGCTAAAAATCATCAATGTTGCTACGTAGGCAAATATTTCTGAGTAAATGTACTACGTTGGGTTATAAAAATTTATTTATGTTGTCAACACACATGGATAGCTAAAAATACGCGTAGTTTGTTTAAAACTGTAGTAGTTAAGGCGTGATAAATAAATATTGTTGCAGAGGTAGACACGCTATAATCACCTACGTAGCTGCAATATTGTTCTCAATCTGACATAAATTCTTTGTTAAACACTGATCTTTTACTGTTAATTGCGATTTGAATAATATTTGCGGCAGTGAAAACAAGATATTTACCAGTCAATGCTTTACTCATATGCAAGCCTGAGCCTCGTATTATTATTTATTATGTTTGTGTTTGTCGTGTATTACTCCAAAAAACACTTTTTTTCGTGATAGCAAAATATTTAAAGCCTTCTTTTCTTTTAGTGAAGCCCGAAAATCATGTAATGTCTACCAGTGCGCCATTACAACAAAAGAATGGCAGATGGCCAATGATAAAACTTGAATTCTAGCGATAGTTAGTTATTTACACTTAATTATTCACATGGATGGAAAGGTATTCAACGAGATTAAAAGAACAAATACTTTTTGTACATATATTGTGTGAAAACTTACGTGCAACTAACAAAATCGTGCGTTCAGAGGCAACCTCCTATAAAAGCGTCCAGTAGGTCCACGAACTGACACCAGAGTTATCGTTTTATTCATCCAAGTCTTTATCCCACGCTTATATATAGGAATTCCATATGATATAGTCATTGTTATTCTTAGTGTCTGTTACACAGAAATATAAATGTTATTAATATTTTTATGCTCAAAACACTTAAAGGTGTAGTTTCCTCATTCCAAAATAATACACTCCTGGAAATGGAAAAAAGAACACATTGACACCGGTGTGTCAGACCCACCATACTTGCTCCGGACACTGCGAGAGGGCTGTACAAGCAATGATCACACGCACGGCACAGCGGACACACCAGGAACCGCGGTGTTGGCCGTCGAATGGCGCTAGCTGCGCAGCATTTGTGCACCGCCGCCGTCAGTGTCAGCCAGTTTGCCGTGGCATACGGAGCTCCATCGCAGTCTTTAACACTGGTAGCATGCCGCGACAGCGTGGACGTGAACCGTATGTGCAGTTGACGGACTTTGAGCGAGGGCGTATAGTGGGCATGCGGGAGGCCGGGTGGACGTACCGCCGAATTGCTCAACACGTGGGGCGTGAGGTCTCCACAGTACATCGATGTTGTCACCAGTGGTCGGCGGAAGGTGCACGTGTCCGTCGACCTGGGACCGGACCGCAGTGACGCACGGATGCACGCCAAGACCGTAGGATCCTACGCAGTGCCGTAGGGGACCGCACCGCCACTTCCCAGCAAATTAGGGACACTGTTGCTCCTGGGGTATCGGCGAGGACCATTCGCAACCGTCTCCATGAAGCTGGGCTACGGTCCCGCACACCGTTAGGCCGTCTTCCACTCACGCCCCAACATCGTGCAGCCCGCCTCCAGTGGTGTCGTGACAGGCGTGAATGGAGGGACGAATGGAGACGTGTCGTCTTCAGCGATGAGAGTCGCTTCTGCCTTGGTGCCAATGATGGTCGTATGCGTGTTTGGCGCCGTGCAGGTGAGCGCCACAATCAGGACTGCATACGACCGAGGCACACAGGGCCAACACCCGGCATCATGGTGTGGGGAGCGATCTCCTACACTGGCCGTACACCACTGGTGATCGTCGAGGGGACACTGAATAGTGCACGGCACATCCAAACCGTCATCGAACCCATCGTCCTACCATTCCTAGACCGGAAAGGGAACTTGCTGTTCCAACACGACAATGCACGTCTGCATGTATCCCGTGCCACCCAACGTGCTCTAGAAGGTGTAAGTCAACTACCCTGGCCAGCAAGATCTCCGGATCTGTCCCCCATTGAGCATGTTTGGGACTGGATGAAGCGTCGTCTCACGCGGTCTGCACGTCCAGCACGAACGCTGGTCCAACTGAGGCGCCAGGTGGAAATGGCATGGCAAGCCGTTCCACAGGACTACATCCAGCATCTCTACGATCGTCTCCATGGGAGAATAGCAGCCTGCATTGCTGCGAAAGGTGGATATACACTGTACTAGTGCCGACATTGTGCATGCTCTGTTGCCTGTGTCTATGTGCCTGTGGTTCTGTCAGTGTGATCATGTGATGTATCTGACCCCAGGAATGTGTCAATAAAGTTTCCCCTTCCTGGGACAATGAATTCACGGTGTTCTTATTTCAATTTCCAGGAGTGTATATTGTGTGAAAACTTACGTACAACTAACAAAATCGTGCGTTCAGAGGCAACCTCCTATAAAAGCGTCCAGTAGGTCCACGAGCTGACACCAGAGTTATCGTTTTATTCATCAAGTCTTTATCCCACGCTTATATATAGGAATTCCATATGATATAGTCATTGTTATTCTTAGTGTCTGTTACACAGAAATATAAATGTTATTAATATTTTTATGCTCAAAACACTTAAAGGTGTAGTTTCCTCATTCCAAAATAATATTTCATCATTGATACATTTACATACATAAACACGCATATTTTTTATTCGTTATTGACACAGTTCGCATTTGGTTATCGTAAAATTTTACTACGGTTTTTGGAAGGCTTTCCGGGAGACGGTACAGTATGTAGCCCTATCAACAAGGCGACAGAAGTATGCTCATCATGAAGCTGTAGAGAAAACGGCAACTCTGATCACTGAGAAAGTGGAAACAAACATCCTGGTTGGAGTTCACGGTAACCTGAATGACTAGGTCCAAGTCACGTCTTACAACCACATCCACCCTGAGACTTAAACGGTTCATTTAGCATTCGTGACTCAACGCCTTGCATCATTGGAAAAGAGGCAAAATGGCGACTTGTCAGGTGCTCCCCATTGAGAATGCACGCCTTTACGTACCCCTTGTCTGTGTTTCTAGCAAATTTCCGATCTGTGGTTTATGACCAGTGTCTATTAGAAACAGACACTATTGCACAGTAAATGTAAAAGGAGTATAGGACTACAGATACCAATGAACGCTTTTGGTTGTCAAAAGGGCAATGCGTGAACTCCCAGCAACTACCATAAGAGATTTGTATCGCAAGACATATCACAAAACTCAACGACGTTCCAATCATTCGTAAACGGTGTCATTGGCAACAAAGACAGAGCTCAGACACTCATGGGTTACGCAAGAATGAAACTTGAAGACAGCAACGCAAAAGCAGAAATGGTGAACTCCGTTTCAAGGTATTGCTTTACAAAGAAATATCCAGGAGTACTTCTAGAGTTAAAATTACGACTACTTCAATGACGAGTGGTATTGAGAAACACCTGAAAAACGGGAACTGGACAAAAATATGGAAAAACGAGAAACACAACACACTACCACGCCAATTACGCTGTAAGATTCCCGTTGGCATTCATAACAGCTTCAAGTCGCTTCGAATGGATAACTACAACTCTGTTTCTCTTTGAGGTGGATCTTGTACCATTCATCCCACAAAAGAGGAGCAAGTTCAGCTAACGATGCTGGAGGAGGACAACCATCACGTACCATTTTCTCCAAAGAAGACCGTAAAGGATCAATAATATTGAAATCTCGTGACTGCGGCGGCCAGGGGAAATGCAACAATTCATTCCAATGCTCACAAAATCAGCTGTGTGACCAGGGACCTTGTCGTCCTAGAACACAGATTCATCACTGGGGAGCAAACATTGTACCATGAGATGGACGCGATCAGCCAAAATGTTCACACATTGGCAGCAATGCGACCTTGCAGGGTAACCTTGGTGCTCGTGGAACACCACGACATGGCTCCCCAAATCATCACCGATACCTCGCCATGTTTCACTCCTGGCACGTAAACGACCTTGCAGGGTAACCTTGGGGCTCGTGGAACACCACGACATGGCTCCCCAAATCATCACCGGTACCTCGCCATGTTTCACTCCTGGCACGTAAACTCGGTCACAAGTTGGAAATAGTGTGAAACAAACCTCGTCCGAACAAACGTCTCTTCCATTGCTCCATAGACCAGGTTTTATGGCTTCGTCATCACGTTTCCCTGTTACGGGTATATTGCATCACTGATCAGTGGTTTTGGAATTCCAGCTCCCCTTGCAGTTCCCTGCTTCTGGAACCCCCATCTTGCTGTTTCGATACTAAAAGCGTTCGCGATTGCGACATTTATTTCTGCAAAGGCTTTTGAAATTGTCTTCCTTTTATTTTTCGTCACAGTACTCTTCAATGACCGAACGTCACGATCACTCAACACACAATTTAATTAGCGGTATGATTTAGCGGATGACGTATGCAATATGAATTTTCAATACGATGTCTCTTGAAACACCAAACACGTTGGATCTCTTACATCTACATCTACATCCACATCTACATCCATACTCCGAAAGCCACCTGACGGTGTGTGGCGGAGGGTACCTTGAGTACCTCTCAATCGGTTCTCCCTTCTATTCCAGTCTCGTATTGTTCGTGGAAAGAAATATTGTAGGTCTGCCTCTGTGTGGACTCTGATCTCTCTGATTTTATCCTCATGGCCCCTTCGTGAGATAGACGTAGGAGAGAGCAATATACTGCTTGACTCCTCGGTGAAGGTATGTTCTCGAAACTTCAACAACAGCCCGTACCGAGCTACTGAGCGTCTCTCTTGCAGAGTCTTCCACTGGAGTTTATCATCTTCGTAACGCTTTCGCCATTACCAAATGATCCTGTAACGAAGCGGGCTGCTCTCCGTTGGATCTTCTCCCTCTCTTTTATCAACCCTATCTGGTACCGACCCCACACCGGTGAGCAGTATTCAAGCAGTGGGCGAACAAGTGAACTGTAACCTATTTCCTTTGTTTTCGGACTGCATTTCCTTAGGATTCTTCCAATGAATATCAGTCTGGCACCTGCTTTACCGACGATTAATTTTATATCGTCATTCCATTTTAAATCACTCCTAACGCCTACTCCCAGATAATTTATGGAATTAACTGCTTCCAGTTGCTGACCTGCTGTATTGTAGCTAAATGTTAAAGAATATGTATTCGTAGCACATTACACTTGTCTACATTGAGATTCAATTGCCATTCCCTGCACCATGCGTCAATTCGTTGCAGATCCTCCTGCATTTCAGTTCAATTTTCCATTGTTACAATCTGTCGATATACTACAGCATCATCCGCAAAAAGCCTTAGTGAACTTCCGATGTTATCCACCAGCTCATTTATGTATATTGTGAATAGCAACGGTCCTACGACACTACCCTGCGGCACGCCTGAAATCACTCTTACTTCGGAAGACTTCTCTCCATTGAGAATGACATGCTGCGTTCTGTTATCTAGGAACTCTTCAATCCAATCACACAATTGGTCTTTGGGGAACTATATCAAACGCCTTGCGGAAGTCAAGAAACACGGCATCTACTTGTGAACCCGTGTCTATGGCCAGTCTCGTGGTCGAATAGCGCGAGCTGTGTTTCACACGATCGTCTTTTTCGAAACCTATGCTGATTCCTACAGAGTAGATTTCTAGTCTGCAGAAAAGTCATTATACTCGAACATACTACCTCTTCCAAAATTCTACAACAGATTCTCTTAGTTACGGCAGCACCCACCCCGTGAGCACCAAAAATTTGCCCGCGTTCTAATCCACTGCCTTCCGACATAATGCAGTCGCAGCTACACAGAAGACTGTTCTGACCGCTACAGACACTTGCAAAGTGCTGAGGGCGTTGCACAGATGGCGTTCGTGGTCAAACGGAACAGCGCAACCCACAAGCTTGACTAACGTTCAAGCGCACATTTCTCGCTCTGTTTCTATATTTTTACCTAATCCCTGCAGGGCAATTGAGTTACGGCGGCAAAGCAAATACGTAGTCCACAATGTCTATAAATATTTAAAACATATTGCAGACAATGGTGGTGATGTGTTAGCATCTACACTCCTGGAAATGGAAAAAAAACACATTGACACCGGTGTGTCAGACCCACCATACTTGCTCCGGACACTGCGAGAGGGCTGTACAAGCAATGATCACACGCACGGCACAGCGGACACACCAGGAACCGCGGTGTTGGCCGTCGAATGGCGCTAGCTGCGCAGCATTTGTGCACCGCCGCCGTCAGTGTCAGCCAGTTTGCCGTGGCATACGGAGCTCCATCGCAGTCTTTAACACTGGTAGCATGCCGCGACAGCGTGGACGTGAACCATATGTGCAGTTGACGGACTTTGAGCGAGGGCGTATAGTGGGCATGCGGGAGGCCGGGTGGACGTACCGCCGAATTGCTCAACACGTGGGGCGTGAGGTCTCCACAGTACATCGATGTTGTCGCCAGTGGTCGGCGGAAGGTGCACGTGCCCGTCGACCTGGGACCGGACCGCAGCGACGCACGGATGCACGCCATGACCGTAGGATCCTACGCAGTGCCGTAGGGGACCGCACCGCCACTTCCCAGCAAATTAGGGACACTGTTGCTCCTGGGGTATCGGCGAGGACCATTCGCAACCGTCTCCATGAAGCTGGGCTACGGTCCCGCCCACCGTTAGGCCGTCTTCCGCTCACGCCCCAACATCGTGCAGCCCGCCTCCAGTGGTGTCGCGACAGGCGTGAATGGAGGGCCGAATGGAGACGTGTCGTCTTCAGCGATGAGAGTCGCTTCTGCCTTGGTGCCAATGATGGTCGTATGCGTGTTTGGCGCCGTGCATGTGAGCGCCACAATCAGGACTGCATACGACCGAGGCACACAGGGCCAACACCCGGCATCATGGTGTGGGGAGCGATCTCCTACACTGGCCGTACACCACTGGTGATCGTCGAGGGGACACTGAATAGTGCACGGTACATCCAAACCGTCATCGAACCCATCGTTCTACCATTCCTAGACCGGCAAGGGAACTTGCTGTTCCAACAGGACAATGCACGTCCGCATGTATCCCGTGCCACCCAACGTGCTCTAGAAGGTGTAAGTCAACTACCCTGGCCAGCAAGATCTCCGGATCTGTCCCCCATAGAGCATGTTTGGGACTGGATGAAGCGTCATCTCACGCGGTCTGCACGTCCAGCACGAACGCTGGTCCAACTGAGGCGCCAGGTGGAAATGGCATGGCAAGCCGTTCCACAGGACTACATCCAGCATCTCTACGATCGTCTCCATGGGAGAATAGCAGCCTGCATTGCTGCGAAAGGTGGATATACACTGTACTAGTGCCGACATTGTGCATGCTCTGTTGCCTGTGTCTATGTGCCTGTGGTTCTGTCAGTGTGATCATATGATGTATCTGACCCCAGGAATGTGTCAAATAAGTTTCCTCTTCCTGGGACAATGAATTCACGGTGTTCTTATTTCAATTTCCAGGAGTGTATATGCACTCTCAAAAAAATGTTCAAATGTGTGTGAAATCTTATGGGACTTAACTGCTAAGGTCATCAGTCCCTAAGCTTACACACTAAGTAACCTAAATTATCCTAAGGACAAACACACACACCCATGCCCGAGGGAGGACTCGAACCTCCGCCGGGACCAGCTGCACAGTCCATGACTGCAGCGCCTTAGCCCGCTCGGATAATCCCGCGCGGCTACATGCACGCTGGTCAGGAAAGATTTGCAGAAGGTAGATATAATCAGTAGCGGTGTTATCAAGAAATGCAGTGATACGTTGCCAAGAAAAAAACCATTCTAAGAAAAAGCTTTGCTAACATACAGGCTACCTGTGTAGCAGCTCATGTGATTGGTTTATCAACTATCCAGCGCTTGCGTCGTGAGGAAACATCTCTAGCGTTCGCTTCACCCAGGAAAAATATCAAGCGACACAGTTTTGTAACCAAACTAAACAACTTAGATTAATATATTGTTCGGCGGACCGTCTGTGAACTTTAGGACAATGGCGAATACCCAACATCGGAAAAATTGAGAAAGAAGTTATTTGCAAAAGAAAAAGAGGAAGTGCTAGGTCTGTTAGATATGTGAGACACATATTAAACGACATAGATTTCCAATACAAGCGTCAGAATAATAATAGACAATTTTTACTTGAACACAACACAGTGGGCTCCAGAGTTGAATTTATTTTTGCGGACGATGAAATCGCTGAGTACTTCGTGCGACGTGAGGCCTATATTCTATTTGGATGGAACTTGAGTTAGTCAGAACCATTCACTAAAGTACCTCTGGCAGAATTAGAGCCAAAGTGAGACCTTAAGATGCGTGTTGGGAAAGGGGCCAGGCTGATTGTTGTGGATGTAGGGTCAGCGAAGACTGGTTCTCTTAAAGAAAGTAAATTAGTTTACAGATATAGCAAAACAAACAATTCAGAAAATTGTCATTCTGAAATCAACCCAACTAAGATTAAAAGTTGGTTGTAGACGAGTTTTTTTTAATTCACTAGAGGAAGGACAACGCCAAGCATCATTCGGTAGTGATTAACCGATCTCCTACAAACGCAGAAGCCGACCGGTGTAGCCGAGCGGCTCTAGGCGCTTCAGTCTGGAACCACGCGACAGCTACGGTCAAAGGTTCGAATCCTGCCTCGGGTATGGATGTGTTTGATATCCTTAGGTTAGTTAGGTTTAAGTAGTTCCAAGTCTAGGGGACTGATGACCTCAGATGTTAAGTCCCATAGTGCGTAAAGCCATTTGAACATTTCTGAACAAACGCAGAAGGCTGACATAGCTACTTGGCTAACCGCGAAAAATATTGCCTTCTCACCTACGCACACAAGAACTGAGATGTTGGATAAGGTTCTTTTGAACAAAGAAGAACGTATGTATGGTCTAGTTGTTCTGGCAAATATTAAAGGAGGCACCAATTAGTACGCTCATTTCAGCCCAAGTGAAGTGAGAAGTAGCAAAAAAAAAAAAAAAAAAAAAAAAAAGTTTAAAATCTAAAAATCGTAGATGTTGAGCGCTTACTTCACGAAGCACGAAGTCTTAGAAAACGTTAGAATCGATCAGCTGCACAAATGTGTTCGGCATGCAGAAAATCTACAAAAATAAGATTTTGAGAAACAAGTCATCCGAGACACCGTAACAGAGCCTATAATCACCAACTGCAATAATTACTCTTCAGCCATAGACGACGAGAGCAGTGAAGAAGTAGATGAATGAGAAAAATGCGATGAAGAGGATGACAAATGAAGACAGTTGCGGTGGAACGTCTGAGACATTTTATACTTTTCTCTCAATTTACTGTACTGCTATAACGCCAGCATTTCTTAAATAATAATATGATATTGTATTGTTAGTGTTTTGTATTCATTTTCAGGCAAAATCCATATATTGCACAGGGAATTGGTGTGCCCAGCGACTGTACAATCGTTTAGAAAACAAGGTAGGCATTTACAGCTACAGCCACATAGTAATCTAGTTTTAGTGCAGACCTAGATTTCAGTTATCTTACAGCAAACAGTAGTGCGTTTAGAGTATGTCATATAAATCAGTTATGTATTTCCTTTAGCGTCCTGAATTGCTTGACATTCCAGTAGTTATAATTTCTATTTTTTTTTTTACTTTATTGTTATTTTAATACCTGAACAATCAGTTAGGCTGTCAGCGGCACACTACGCCGCTCTTCAGCCATAGTGTTGACAATAGTACAAGAATGGAGAATTATAAGGAACATAGTGACAGGCAAAAGAAGAGGTCACAGAGACACAAAAAACACGGAGCCGTTCACACACGACGATAACAACGCTGAAAACACATTGACACGGCGCACATAACACTGATGAATCCGACGGCACAAGTGAACGTAGTAGCGGGACGGCGGACACTAAAAACACAAAACGACGTCACACACACAAGACACAGATGGCGATGATCTCCGGCGCGCGAATGTTCACTATGCGTGTGCGAGTCCGGGAACCTGCCAAGAGAGGAGGAGGAGGTAGGGGAGTGGGAGAGCGAGAGGGGAGAGCAGAGATGCCACAGGCAGGGGAGATAGGGGAGAGGGAGGAAGGGGGAGGGGAAGCCCGGGGCAGAGTGGTGGAGGGAGGGGCTGGGGGAAAGGGAAAGAGAAGGGAAGAGAAGAGAAGGGAGGGAGGGCGCCGAAAGGAAAGGACACCGGAAGTGGGGGGTGGGGCAGGGTCAAAGTTGATAGGAGGGGTAGATGGAGGGGACGAGGACATCATCATGGAGAGGGAGCTGGCGGAAGCCACCTTGGGAGAGGGTAAGGAGGGTGGAGAGATGGAGACCGGGTGGGACGTGGGAATACAGGCACGGCAGCGGGCGGGGGTGGGAGAGGATCGGTGATACGAGCGGGTGAGGAGGATCAAGTTTACGGGAGGTGTACAGGATTCGTATCCTTTCAAGGAAAAGGAGGAGGTGGGGGAAGGGGATGAGATCATATAGGATCCGCGTGGGGGAGGGGAGACGGATACGATAGGCAAGGCGGAGAGCATGGCGTTCGAGGATTTGGAGGGATTTATAAAAGGTAGGGGGGGCGGAGATCCAGGCTGGATGGGCGTAACAAAGGATAGGGCGGATGAGGGATTTATAGGTGTGGAGGATTGTGGAGGGGTCCAGACCCCACATACGGCCGGAAAGGAGCTTGAGGAGACGGAGTCGGGAACGTGCCTTGGCTTGGATTGTCTGGAGATGGGGAGTCCAGGAGAGGCGACGGTCGAGGGTGACGCCAAGGTACTTAAGGGTGGGAGTGAGGGCGATACGACGGCCATAGACGGTGAGATAGAAATCAAGGAGGCGGAAGGAAGGGGTGGTTTTACCTACAATGATCGCCTGGGTTTTGGAGGGATTATAATTTCTACCCCTATATGCGTTTTTGTCTCAGATTTATGAACATTTACACTTCATATGAACGTATAATGCCTAATGTTGTCCATAATAATTTTACACAAATAACTATCTGAATGACACAAGACTTTTAAAATATTTTTAAATTCATACATTGCTTACTTAAAGATATGACTGACATAGCTTAAATTAATATCACACTGTAAAAACATAGTTATATTAATTTTCATCAATGCAGAAACTATTGCAACGAGTAACAGAAGTGCACGTGACTATCAGTGAATGTGACACTCTGGCAACAGCGCACTAACAGCCACTAGTCAGGAGGCCTTACTAAAGCTGTAATTGACTCCCTAAAAACATTTGACTCAATAACATATTAAAGCTCATTGATAAAAGTATGATCATTAGTGGTACCAAAGAAAATTTATGACTCCGTTGAGGATTTGTTTGTAGGGAGGACGCAGCATATTTATCTCGCATGCAGTCATCGACAGATCTAGAAGTAACTCCAAGCGTGCCCCAGGGAGTTGGTTTGGAACCCTTCCTCTTCATATTGTTTGTTAAAGACGTGGCAGGCAATATTAATAATAACTTCGCACTAATTTGCATCTGATGAAATATCTGTAATGAAGTAGTATGAAGAAAGCAGCGTAAATATCTAGTAAGAAACTGTCAAGATTTGAGAGTCGTTCAGGTATTGGCAATTTGCTTTTTCATGAATGCAAAATTTCGCATTTTATGAAACGCAGAAAAATAGTATCATATGATCATAACATCACTAAATAACAAACGGAATTGTTCAACTGATGTTAATACGTAGGTGTAACAACAATGTGCAGGTATGTGAAGTGGTATGATGATATAGACTCAATACTATGTAAAACACGTGTCAGACTTCGATTTATTCGTAGGATACTGGATAAGTGCAAGAAAAGGAGATTGTCTCAGAACAGTTGTGATACCCATCTTATAATATTACTTAAGTATGTGGAACTCTTATCTAAGAGAAAATACTGAATGGTTATAAAGAAGAGCAGCTTGAAAAGTGACAGGTTTGCTCCTCACGGGAGAGAACCACAGAAATGCCGAAAACCATGAACTGGTCGCCGGGCAGGACGTGGAGTCCTCATCAATTGAGTAGCACGTTCGTAGGAAGTGACGTCACTAGACTTTTTCTGGCGTAAGCTGAAAGATGAATACCTGGTTACGGCGACCCGAGACGACTGAGAAGATTGCACTGAAGCAGCGAGTTCAACGACACTGAACGTTTCTCTTCAGTTTATCCAGAAGTCCTTGCAGACGGAAGGTAATTCGAAAATCTGCTCACATAAATGGAATTTCGTGGGACAGTTTAGGCCCAGTTTCATACGTGATTTATTTTCTGTTGCTGCTGCTGCCGCTGATGCACATTCACATTCTAGGCATACATGTGGATCTTAAACGCGTGTTGACGTAGCTGGTAATGTGAGGCTATTATTAAGGAGAATGTTATGCCTCTCAGTTCTATGTTCTGCAGATAAATTCAGAATGTCAGTTTTCGCTTTCTTTCATTTCTACGGTATAAACAAGAAGTGTTATCGAGCTACATTATAAACCATCCGCAGTTGCCACATTCTTGGCCTTCCAGTTGGCATGACCATCCTCATGCAGCAAAATATGATCAGTAGTTTAATGCTTTCTAACCGTTCGGGACTTGTAATGGACTCTCTTAGCTCCCGAAAAGACTCGGAACGGCCTTCCCGTGTGATTACATGAATTTACGCATAAGACAGCATTGGATGTAATGTCCGTAATCTACGTGCACCAAGTTGCAAACGATTCTGGAGAGTGAAATGGGACTGAACTCCTCTATATCGACGGTACTACCATCGCAAAATTACTATGGTTTCATCTGAAAAAACGAAGTTGGTATAGATATCTTTATTGCTGATGTGTAATAACGTATAGCACGTGGTTTCGCTAGAAGTTCCTTAAAATTCATCTGAGTGTAAACAGAATTATGATATCTCAAACAGTTCAGGGAGTATTTGAGGTACAGATTAGCTGAATAGCCGGCCGGAGTGGCCGTGCGGTTCTAGGCGCTACAGTCTGGAGCCGGTCGACTGCTACGGTCGCAGGTTCGAATCCTGCCTCGGGCATGGATGTATGGGATGTCCTTAGGTTAGTTAGGTTTAATTAGTTCTAAGTTCTAGGCGACTGATGACCTCAGAAGGTAAGTCGCATAGTGCTCAGAGCCATTTAGCTGAATACTGCTGTACATCCAGAATACAATAATATCGTGTCGGACTTCATTTTGCAAAGCGTAGTGCAGCAGCTTGCCATGGCTAGGACTCGACAAGTCGTTGGAAGTCCGCAGTAGAAATACCGAGCCATGCCGCATCTATAGCCGAGCATAACTGCGAGAGTGTTGGCAGTGCAGGATTTTGTGTGTGAACTGACATATAGGTTGTCTCTTATAAATGTTCGGTGGGATTCATGTCGGGCGATTTGTGTGTCAAAATCGTTCGCTCGAAATGTCCAGAATGTTCTTCAAACGAATCGTGAACAACTGTGTCCGGTGACATGGCATATTACCATCCACAAAAATTCCATCGTTGTTACGGAATATTATGTCTATGAATGGTTGCAAATGGTCCTCTAGTTGCCGGGCATAACCATATCCAGTCAATGATCCATTTAAACACAGCCAACACCAATCTGGAGCACCCACCAGTCTTCACATTACCTTGTTGACAGCTTGGCTCCATGGCTTCGTGAAGTCTGCACCACACTCAAACCCTACCATCAGATCATACCTACTCAGTTCGGGACTCATCTGACTAAACCACGGTTTCCAGTCCTCTAGACTTCAATCGATATGGCGATATGGCCACGAGACGCTCTATAGGCGTTGTCGTGCTGTTAGAAAAGGAACTCGCTTCGACTGCCTGCTCCCGTAGCCCATTAATACCATGTTTTACCTCACTGTCCTAACTCATATGTTCGTCGTACGTCTCACTTCGTCTTCTGCCACGATTTCACGCAGTGTTGCTCGGTTTTTAGCACTTACAGATCTACGCCAACGCCGCTGCCCTCGGTTTTTAAGTGAAGGCCGTCTGTGGTGAGAGACAACGCCTGGAACGTGATATTCTCGGCACACTCTTCACACTGTGGATCTCGTTACATTGAATTTACTAACGTTTTCCGCAATGGAATGTCCATGCGTCTAGCTTCAAGTATATTTCCGCTTTTAAAGTCCGTTAATATCCGTCGTGTGGTCATAATGATGTCGGAAATCTAGCCACATGAATCACCTGAGGATAAATGACAGCTTCACTTCACTTCACTTCACACCAGGCTGAGGGATGGACCCTCTTCTGTGAACGAAGTTCTAGCGCTTTATGCGCTTCGCCTTCTTAAATGGTTTGGTGGTAATAAGGGGTGACATGGTGGGTGTTTTTGGTCTTGACTTTTGTGCTGTGTGGTTTTTTTTTTTTTTTTTTTTTTTTTTTTACAAAAGTAGAAAGGATAGTTAGAGTGATAGTGGAAGAAGTGGTAAAACGAATGGCCCAATTGACTGGCCGGGGATTACGACTAAGTTACAGATTAAAGGAGAGGAGGAGGAATAGTGAGAGATAGTGAAAGCGAAGGGCCATTGTCCTGGCCTCTTCTTCTTCTTCATAGCGGCGTCTTGATGGTGGTGGTAGTCGGTCTTGGTGTGGCGGGTTGGGGGGTCGGGGAAAGAGAAAGAAGTCAGAGAGTGACAGATGGAGAAGGGAAAAAGGAAGGGCCTGTCATGATTAGGCCAGCATTTGGGATAGTGTGGGTGTGGGGGGGGGGTGGCGTGTTGGGGAGTGAGTGACTTGACATGTCGGGGGGAATGTTCTATGGTGTGAGGGAGAATAATTGTCATGAGGTGAAATGGCTATTGCATGTGAAGTCATGGGGGGGGGGGGGGGCGAAATAAAAGGTCAGGCCATCGAGTGGTGGCTAGTTGGTGAACACGGGTACCCAGGGATAGGATTAAGGGATTAGGGGAGTGACGGGTTTGTTGGTAAAAGGAGTAAATGACAGCTTCGCCGATGCACCGCCCTTTTACACCTCGTGTACGCGATACTTGCGCCATCTGTATACGTGCATATCGCCATCCTGTGATCTCTGTCACTTCAATGTATCGTTCGACCCATTCCATTTCCGTTCGTATATCGTAGGTCAATGTCCCCATCCATCGTGTCGGTATCCCTTATCAAGTTATCCAACATTCTTGCCAAGACATTCGTGAACTGGCTGGAACCATCACGAGTCCTGTTCACGTGAAAGTTTTGTTGGACGAGATACGACTCGTCTGATTTCTGGAACTAGCAGAAACACGTGAAAGCAACGTGAACCATCGCCAGCCAAGATTACATTCTGTGATCGCTTATATGCCTGAAACTTCCTGGAAGATTAAAACTGTGTGCTGGACCGAGACTCGAACTCGGGACCTTTGCCTTTCACGGGCAAGTTCTCTACCAACTGAGCTACCCAAGCACGACTCACGTCCCGTCCTCACAGCTTTACTGCTGCCAGTACCTCGTCTCCCGCTTTCCATACTTTACAGAAGCTTTCCTGCGAAACTTGCAGAAGTAGCACTCCTGAAAGAAAGGATATTGCGGAGACATGGCTTAGCCACAACCTGGGGGATGTTTCCAGAAAGAGATTTTCACTCTGCAGCGGAGTGTGCGCTGATATGAAACTTCCTGGCAGGACCGAGACTCGGACTCGGGACCTTTGCCTGCCACAGGTACTGGAAGAAGTAAAGCTGTGAGGACGGGGCGTGAGACGTGCTTGGGTAGCTCAGTTGGTAGAGCACTTGCCCGTGAAAGGCAAAGGTCCTGAGTTCGAGTCTCGGTCCAGAACACAGTTTTAATCTGCCAGGAAGTTTCATATCAGCGCACACTCCGCTGCAGAGTGAAAATCTCATTCTTGCATACATGCATGTTTGCGAGACTGCGCCGTAGCTAATCTACACAAGATACAGTAACTGTGGGATAAAATAACGTATCTATACCTATATGATGCTACGATCATCATCACATAAGTGATTAATCTTACTATAATTAAGAATAGCTTTGTTAACGTGAGACATTCGCTGCAGTGTGTTAATTTTTATTTTCCACTGCACTCAGCTGCTGTATATTCACAGGTCAGCCAACGATATTCAGTTTACAATGCAAGAAGTAGCGGATGACTTTGGAATAGTGGAAGGAACGTCATCGTTACACTGCGAAGCGTAGATGACTGAGACAGAAGCCATTTGCTGACAGCAGTGCCTCTAGCTATGTAGTGTCCATCAACCAGGTGGTACAGCAGCTAGTCACGAAGATCGAGTGTGGAAGCGAAACTTGGTAGATAAACTTAGGCGTTAACACGCAACCGATTTACGCTGCAAAAAATATTAACTCGAGTTTTGGACATCACGTGCAAATCTGGTGCTGTACAGCATTTCGTCGACGTCTGCAGTGCTCATATTGAACAAAGTGCGAAAGCGACGCTTAATAATAAAACCAAAATTATGCCTTTCTTACTTGCTTAACCTACTTTGCCCACGTCCCATTCCTAGCTCCTTACATATGGAAACATTTCTGTACGTCTTTCTTGCATTCACAGTGCCAGATTTGCACCTCATGGCCAAAATTGGAACTAATTTTTTGTAGCGTGAATCGGTTCCGCATTAACGAACTGAAATGTCTACCAAGTTTCACTTCCATACGATAGTTGCAGCCAATACTGGACCTGTGTCAGTAGCTCACTTCAATTATAACCATCCGGTATTACCGCGTGAGGCGTTGTCTGCCTGTTGCTCGGGTTCTGTGCCGTGTTACTTCAGCGTCTTTAGGTAGGCCTGTGCGCATGTAGACCAGAGATAGGAACGGGCGTGTAGCGAGTAACTACGTTAATCCGCCACCTGCGCCTGCTCGCCCAACGCGGTTAACTCATTTAACTACGAGCCGGTTAACTTAATTTCCCTTGTGCACGCCAAAGGGCAGAGCCAATCTTATCCGACGTGTTTACCTTCCTGTAGCTGCTACAACGTGATTCACATTCACTGGGTGGATGTATGTAAAGAGATCTGCTGCATCCTCGTAGTTGCAACAGTTAGCGACTTCTGGGTGCTCTTGCACGTTGGTTCTAATTCCACGTTTTGTCATGGGCTGTTTAATCCTTACATCTGAGGAAACGAATGATGTGTACATGATCTGTTTTAAAGGACTTAAGTCCCAACTGATAAGCTGAGATTAGAAATACATTTTCCTCCGACTGCAAAAATTATCTTCAATTTCTTTTTATTGTGTCATGATAGCTTTAAGAATTACCAGCCCTATCCACAGACGCACCTGGTATATACAGAGTGTATGTTTTAACCTGAGACAGCAAAATATTTCGAAAACAACGCATCATACGATAAAATGTTCTAAGTGTAAAGTTAACATTAATAAGGGACATCTGTCTGTGGTACAGCTGGCCACTTCCTAACTATACCGCCGGCAGGTGCTGCGAGCGGTTCTATGGAACCGCGCGACCGCTACGGTCGCAGGTTCGAATCCTGCCTCGGGCATGAATGTGTGTGTGATGTCCTTAGGTTAGTTAGGTTTAAGTAGTTCTAATTTCTAGGGGACTGATGGCCTCCGATGAGTCCCGTAGTGCTCAGAGCCATTTGAACCATTTTGAGCCTAACTACGCCTCCTTCGTCGGCGGATTCAACTTTGTATTTTCAAATGGGAACCTCCCATTTTATTTCGAATTCTACGTCAAAAAATACGTACTGTTTACTCAAACCATTGTTTCCCGTTCGTAACAGATGATGCTGTAATCGACAAATATCAAGTGTGTCTGGTTTTATAATTAAGAACCGACGCGTTTGCCTCTACGATGTTAATGTAAACCTTTGTGTTATAACGGTTGATATTCATGTTCTAAATTTACTTTAGTGTTGCAATTTTCACTGTACTGTACAATATGGTTAGCCGCTTCAGTGTCTAGTTAGAAAATACGTTTAGCGTGATCCACGAATAATGATGTGGACGAATGAGTTTTCTGTTCCCATCGGGTTGCCTGATTTCGGTGAATCCCTTCTCTCCCATCATGATTGTAATTCACAATGCTTTTAAGCTGTGTGCGTGCATTTCACGTACGAATTAATAACTGCATCGAAATGGAAGGTTGTCGGTTTGAGCATTTATTGTGAATTACGGTTCTGGTGGGAGGCAAGAGGACTCACTGAAATCCAGAACCTCAGTGGTGAGAGGCAAGGGGACTCGCCGAAATCAACCAACCCGCTGGGAACAGCAAACTATTAAATTCACATCGTTGCTCCTGGCTCACGCTAAACGTAGTTTCTAAGCAGACGCTGAAACGGTTGGCCATATTAAACTGTAAATTTAAATTTGCAACTCTAAAGTAAATTTAAAACATAAATGTCAAGTGTCAGGTTTACATTTACTTCGTAAATGATATGTGGAATGAAATGTGTCGATTATTAATTGAAAAAAACAGGAAGACTTGGTATTTCTTGATCTACAGCCATCTACCACGAATGGAAACCAATGGCTTCGGTAAAAAGTTTGTACATTTTGGCCTGGAATCCGAATATGCATTATGAAAGGGAGGTGGGTCCATTTGAAAATACCCCGCCCACGCAGGACGGGTGGTTAAGTGGTGGCCTTTGGTAGCAAATATTAACTTTCCGTCTAGAACATTTCTTTCGTACGATGTGTCGTTTTCGAAACATACAGTTGTCTCAAATTAAAACAAATGCCCTGTATACAAGATACACTGATCATGAACATTAAAGAGAATGATCATTTTTCCCGTCAGACGCAAATTTATTATTAATGTGAACATATCAAACAACTCAGTTCTCCCTTTCAAGTACCCATGGTAAGTTTAAGTCCTAGTTATGCTTTACTAGCACTTGTATGTTTTCATAAACTGGTTGCTTAAAGGCAGTAAAATCTACAGAGTTATTTGTGCAACTGTTGCGATGGAAATCGTATCACAATAAATGTTCGTTAGGCTCCTACACTTCATATGTTTTCGTTACTCAGCAATGAATATTCTCTGAGACTCAATAACAAAAGTAACGGGTAATGAATACTTTGTAACGAATATGTGTCTTGACAATACGGAATACATACTGGGAAAAATTTAGTCGTTACTTTTACAGTCCTTACGTTCAAAAATTGTTTCCGAAACAGATCGTACAACTGAAACACGTCTGTATTACTAAAAGACTACAAAGATAATCCAGTCACTCGGTCCCAGGCGCAAGTTGCCTATCTAATGGCTTCCAGCGTCAACAGAAAACTGATTTCGAGTATTTCGTACAGTTATTGACCGAAATTAAAAATTTAAAACGCTGTTATGTACCTGTGACAAAAGTGATGGAATATCGTCTAATATGATGTAGGACCTACTTTTGCCCGGCGCGACATGGACTCAACAAGCCGTTGAAAGACCCATTAAGAAAAATGAGCCATTTTGTCTCATAGCCGTAAATAATTGCGAAATTTTCGTGCAGGATTTTGTGCATGAACTGACTCTATGTCTTATAAATGTTCTATGGGGCTCATGTCGGGCTATTTAGGTGGCCAAATCATTCACTCGAATTTTCCAGAATGTTCTTCAAAGCAATTGCGAACATCTGTGGCCCCGTGACATGGCGCATTGTTATCCATAAAAATTTCATCGTTTTTTGGGAACATGAAGTCCATGAACAGCTGCAAATGGTATCCAAGCAGCCGAATATAACCATTTCCAGTCAATGATGGGTTCAAATAGAACAGAGTACCCAGTCCATTTGCATGTACACGCAGCCCAAACCATCACGAAGCCACTACCAGATTACGCAGAGCCTTGTTGACAACTTGGATCTATAGCTTCGTGTGGTCTGCGCCACACTAGAGTATTATCATCGGCTCTTATCAATTAAAATCTGGACTCATCTGACCGGTCCTCGGTTTTCCAGTCGTTTAGGGTCCAACCGATATGGTTACGAGCCCAGGAGAGGGGTTGCAGGTGATGTCATGCTGTTAGAAAAGGCACTGTCTTCGGTTGCCTGCTGCCATACCCCATTAACTCCAGATTTCTACGGATACATTCGTCGGACGTGCCACGCTGATTTCTGAGGTAATTTCACGCAGTTATATTTGTCTGTTAGCACTGAGAACTCTAGGTAGTCGTTAAGTGAAGCCCGTCGGCCACTGCGCCTGTCCCTGGTGGAAGTTAATACGTGAAATCTGGTAATCTCGGCGCACTCTTGACACTGCGGAACTGGGCGTACTGAATTCGCTAACAATTTCCGAAATGGAATGTCCGATGTGTCTAGCTCCAACTATCGTTCTGCGATCAAGGTCTGTTGCAACTTCACTCGGGCTGGTACACAGCCTTTTATCATAATCAAAACTAGACATAGTTGTCTCACTGGGAATTCCGCGATCGTTCATTAAGTAAAATATGGAGTTTCAGCCTTCGATCGCTATTCTTTATTTTCAATTACCGGTTCCGGGCTAGCTGCCCATCTTCAGATCATATGTTGTAGTTACAGAGTAACTTGTCCGTACAGAACACACACTTCACTGTCATAAGTAAATTTCCTTTACTTATGACAGAGAACTGTGTGTTCTGTACGGACAAGTTACTCTGTAACTACAACATATGATCTGAAGATGGGCAGCTAGCCCGAAACCGGTAATTGAAAATAAAGAATAGCGATCGAAGACTGAAACTCCATATTTTACTTTTATCATAACTCGTCTGAAAAAGTTGTTCGGTTGTGCACAGTTGCATTCGCGCCCTATACTGCGTAACTAGCCAGCCTAAGTACAGCAGTGTCTAAATCACGATCGTTCACAAAAGAGAACAGTTTAGAATGAAAACGTTTTTATTTTACCGAATCACATCCGCAAAAAAACTGATTTCCACGTGATACTATGTCGGCGGCTCTTAGCCGCACCGACCTTACCGCACCGACCGACCACGATCAAAAGACCCCCGACCTTTGTCCCATATCCTCTGTCCGGTCAAATGGTTCAAATGGCTCTGAGCACTATGGGACTTAACATCTATGGTCATCAGTCCCCTAGAACTTAGAACTACTTAAACCTAACTAGCCTAAGGACAGCACAAAACACCCAGCCATCACGAGGCAGAGAGAATCCCTGACCCCGCCGGGAATCGAACCCGGAAACCCGGGCGTGGGAAGCGAGGACGCTACCGCACGACCACGAGATGCGGGCGTGTCCGGTCACTTGACACTACATTAGTGAAATATATTATTTCCAAACATGGCTATCATGCATTTACAATGTTACTAAATACCTTCTATTATTTTGTAGACAATCATCAGATTATTTACATATTTAAGGGCACTCCACTTTTGGCAGTTTCACCCCTCTTCTTTTGTTTAATCACGTCTTTGCCTAAAAGGTGTGGCATACGAAATACTCATTTTGCTCTACATAGATCGATAACTGAACAGTAGCTTCGCAACACAAGACAATAACTTATTATGCAGAGGTTCTCAAACATCCTTACAACGTAATTTTTGTATAAAACATGTTCTTCAATGTCCAAAATATTATCCCGGCTACTATGCTTTAAATTTGAGTTTTGAACTATTTTGAAGAGCTCTTATGTTTATGGAGTACTCCTATTTCAGTGATGAGATACCCAGCAAATCCAATGATTAGCGAGAAAAGCACACCTTACATTATTAACATATGTACCAAGTTATGCACTGAGACATAGGCAATTATGTAACTAAGTGAGTCAATGTGAAACTGTTATATGCTGCCTCCTCTCTTTATCAAGAAGGTGACTCCATAGATATATTGACTTGTGCTTGGTACACCCCAACTGTTCTTCCACAGTAAACATTACCACATCCAGCAAATTAGTTATACTATTACAATATCCCTTGTAACCTCACACTGTCTGTAGTGACAGGTAATATACGAAATTTTGTATTGGTGGTTCTCGGAATACTGAATTCCCTGACGATTTCCGAAATGGAATGGCCCATGCGTCTAGCTCAAACTGCCATTCGGCGATCAAATTTTGCTAATTCCTGCCGCGCGGCCATAATCACATAGGAAATCTTTTCACATCGATCATATGAGCACAAATAACGGCTCCGCCAATGTATTGCCTTTTATAGCTTGTGCACGTGTACACCGCTATCGCATGGCTTCTGTCACCTCAGTGTAACCTATTCAGTAAGTGGTCAATCTTACGTCGAAGGCTTGGCACAATAAAGCAAATATTGAGAAACTGCATATCGCTTGAGGCAGTGTAACTAAAGGCGCACAAATTACCCAGAGAGAGATGATGTTTGGTTTGTGGGGCGCTCAACTGCGTGGTTATCAGCGCCCGTGCAATTACCCAGTCTTTGCTCAGTCCAATTTCGCCACTTTCCTGGATGATGATGAAATGATGAGGACAACACAAACACCCAGTCATCTCGAGGCAGGTGAAAATCCCTGACCCCGCCGGGAATCGAACCCGGGACCCCGTGCTAGGGAAGCGAGAACGCTACCGCGAGACCACGAGCGGCGGACACAAATTACCCAGACTATATTCATCAAGTGCATTGCGTGGATAGGACGTTAAACTCTAATCTTTGTTTCGGTATGGTATTTGAGAGCATTTCAATTTGAAGCAATATATATTGCTGCAAGTTGAAATGCTCTCAAAATACCGAAACAAAGATTAAAGTTTAGCGACCTATCCACGTCAATATTTCCAAACTCCCTCGCAATAATGAAAGGTAAGTAGTTTATCGCTTACTACATTTTTGCTGTGCCGGCAGTAAGAACTCAGTATTAGTGACGATTTTTTAATTTATTAATTCGTTACTGCTAACCTTATCAGTAACCCATTTTGCGGACACTATCCACATAGACCATAGAATGTATTTGCAAAATTTGATAGTTGTACGACATGTACTTCAGGAGATACGACATAATAAACATTTACATGCGTGAACAATTAGCTTTTCTTAAAACGGAGTGCAAATTGCCCAGACTGTACTCATCCAGTGCTTGATAATGGGAGCACGGAGATTTGCAACGAACTTTGAACGTAATTGAAGCTATTTTTATACATGGCCGTTGGATTTCTTACAGAACCCTTTCAACTTTTTCTCTTTTGTATTCTCTTGTAGTTATCTTAAACTGCTGATGTGCCAAAAGCCATCAGTAGTTTCTTTCTGTTTATTGTTCATTTGCTCTTTATTGCGAGAAGTTGCGGTCTAATTTCAGTGGACAGTTGTGCCTGCTTTCAAATTTTCCTTATTAAATTCTTCCATTCGCTGTAGAATTTTACGTGTATTTGAGGCGGTGTAGGACGAGAAGATCAGGCTTTAACTGGCCCGTCGACAGCAAGGTGTTTAGAAATACAGCACAAGCTGTGATTGAGGAAGGACGGGGTAGGAAATCAGCGGTGCTCATTCACACGGAACCCTTGAGCAGTTTGGGGAAAAGTACAGAGAAACCAAGCCTGTCCGTTCAGAGGGGGATTTGAACCGCCGTCCTCCCGAGTATGAGTCCAGGTGTGCTAGCGACAGCAACACTCCGCTCGATAACTTAGTAATTACATGCAAGTCTTCTCTGTAGGTGCCGAGCAGCCAGAAAACGTCCTTTTGTGTTTTTCGGGTCCCCATCGGATTTTTGTCGATTGTTATTTACTTTGCTTTTTGTTCTAGTACGAACGTTCATTCTGTACGCACATCACCAGACTTTTTGCGTTTTCCAGGACGCGCTGGTATCATTTTGGAGCGAAACTTTGCCACGGTAAAATCGGCGCCATTTATCAAGCAGTAGGAAGGGCATTGTCGCCATTAATGGCGCACACAGAGGGCGAGGGGTGGACGCTAAGTGGCTGCAGCTGACAGCATTAATCACGGCAGCACCTCGGGGCCGGAGGTGGATGGCGCTGCCAGCGCTGACAACCACTGCCTACGACACCTGCCGCGCCCCTGGCGGGTCAGTCAGGAACTAACTGACTCCTCTCGTCCGTTCTGTACACGAGCTACTCGCATGTGTAAAGCGCCACATCATTGCGCAGAACTACTGACACACGCTGAGCAGTAACTGTGTTGCTACTGCTGGATGACATTCAAATATGTGGCTATTTTGCAGTCTGTAAGTTTCCACCAACCGCACACTCACAGTCCTAAGCGCTCTCTCTCCTCCCCCTCCCCCCTACCCAAATGAAAACTACTTTTCTGCAATTTTTTCTACATACATTAAGGAAAATTTGTAATTTCTATAGTAGGTTTAATAAAAATTAAGCGTTTTTGAAAAATATTACTTAAACGAGCTCTACAGTATAGATGAAAAGATACACACAGTCATACTGTAGGTACAACAGCAATGAATTGGAGCAAGTTCAACCCCAGCTCCAGGGTTTTAACCGCCTGCTGCTCTGATTACTATGGAGGCCGAGGGAGAATTTGGATTTGGGGCAGTAGAGGAGACATTTCATCTGAGCACCATGGCTCTGTAACTGTATGTACAGATGGGACTAAACAGGGGGACCCTTGGTTGCTTTCCTTAATCATATCCTCAAGATCCGACTGCCTCAGCACTTTACTGTCTTCGTCGCAGAATTACGAGGGTTGTCCAGAAAGTAAGTTCCGAGCAGTCGCGAAATGGATACCACAGTGAAAACCAGAAACGTTATATTTCCAACAATTAGGTACACTTTCCACCTGCTTCTCTACACAGTCGCCGCTCCAACTTCGAGTTTTGTCGTAATGTTGTATCAAATTTCCAATATCCTCGTGATAGAAAGCAGCCGCCTGTGCTTTCGGCCAGTTACCTGCACTGGTCTGCAGCTCGTTGTCTGTGGAAAAATTTTGTCTTCATGGCCAACGGTTCTTGTGAGCAGAAATGAAACTCAGGGGGAGCCAAACACTTCTCATCGGAAACGCTGCTGGAGCGTCTTTATTGTCACTGCAGTGGGCAGCAGAGAATTGTCTTGAAGAAGGAACTGCTCGACAGTTGTGTTATGTGGGCTGCATGACACATGTGAAGTCTCAAACCAGGTCCTCATACCTGTCGGGAGACGCTATTTCCTACGCATTTTTACGTGCTCACTGTTCACTCAAAACTGAAAAGAGCGACGCATACTAGAGACACTGCCCAACATATCTGTGCAAAGCTATACCGGATTTTGCCAGTGGTTTCCATTTCGCCATCGATCGGAACTTACTTTCTAGACAACCCTCGTATATATGATCTTGCGGGCACTGGAGGAGATGAGACGTGTTTCGAGTGCTATATACTTGTCTGTTGCGATTTCCTGAGAGCTTGTATATTTTCGTTAACTGGTTGCTTAAAGGTATTAAAGTCTGGAGAGGTATTTATACTCTGATGTGACGGATATCGTATCACAGTTAATGTTCGCTAGGTTGCTGCATTTCGTATGCTTTCGTTACTCAGCAATGAATATTCCCTGAGACTCGAAGCACTGTTTCGTTACTTTGATTCAGTAACGAAAGTACCGAGTAACGAATACTTTGTAACGGATACGTGTCTCGACAATACCAAATACGTATGGAGCCAAATCTAGTCGTTAATTTTACAGCACTTATGTTCAAACACTGTTTCTGAAATTGGTTGTGCAACTGAAACGCGCGTGTAGTACTAAACGGCTACGAAGATAATCCAGTCAAACGGCTTCCAGGGTCAACAAGAAACTGATTTTGAGTATTTACATAATTATTGACTGAATTTAAAAATTTTAAATGCTGCCATATACTGACGTGACAAAAGTCATGGGGCATCTCCTAATACCGCGTAGGACCTCCTTTTGTCTGACGTAGTAGAGTACTCGACGTCGATGGACTCAACAAATCGTTGGAAGACCCATGAAGATTAATATTGAGCCATGCTGCCTCTGTTGCCGGCCATAATTGTGAAAGTGTTGCTTGCACCCAGTAGGTGAAATAGCCCACAATATGCAGGACGCCCTGCACCCTTGCAGAGGCTGGGGGAGGAAGTAATTTTCAGCTGGGTGTGTCCAACGAAAGATGTAACAGCCAAGAAGGCGTTTAGCGATCCTCAGTCCGGGATGCCATCACTACTGCATGCTCGCTGTTGAGATACAAAGCCATGTGCAGATGGGAAGAAGAGTGGCAGAAAGTGACAGATAATAAGCTGCGTCCAGTAAAGTGCACAACTCAACTGTGGTGTATCTCCTCGCTCGTCTTCGTATAGGCCACAGCCGTATATAGCACGGCTCTTGCTCCCGCGAGAGGACCCTCCAATGTGTGGTGCTCGTGGGCTACAGATCACTGTGTGCCACGTTTTCCTAGACTGTATTTTATTTTCGGACCAACAGGCGATAGCTCAATTGTCGACAGATTTGCCGTCTATTTCAGCTGACAATGGAACGAATGTGGCAAGACTTTCAAAATTCTGTGATTTGTCCGACTTAATCCCTGAAATTTTAGGGTGCCGTTTTTAATACGTATCGGTATGGCTGGCTCGTCACATTTTACTGTGAGTCGCCTTTATCTTTCCTGTAGTCTTCGTTTTGGTTTAACTAACAGTTTTCACACATCTCTCCACTCGTGGCGATTTCTTGCATGTTGTGAGGTAGCGTGACTGAGCGGATGATCGTGGGTGGCTTTGAGAAAGAGTGAGTGAGATTTTATTGCAGCTTAAATTTAAGTTCTTTTGTTGTATTTTCAGCGTTTTAACCACATTCGTTTCAATTGATATTCGTATGGACGCTGATAACGTCGATGTTGAGCGTCTCTAACCCACAAACCCACACACATACACACACACACACACACGCAAAGTACAACGAAGGAGTGTCTGAAGGAGCAGTCTAACCTGTCGTTCCTAAAGATGAAGTGATTGATCTGGCGTTTTAGCCAATATGACCTTGCTGTGCTGGTATTGCACACTGCTGGAAACAAGAGGAATCTGTAGTCATGACATACTGCCGTACCCGCGTGATTAAATTAAGATGGCATTCTCTCGGGTAAAGTATTGTAGAGGTAAAGTAATTCCCCATTCGGATCTCTACTACTCAGGAAGACTTTATCATCCGGAAAGGCAAAACCAGCATTCTATTGGTCGGAGGGTATCTTTTAGTGCAGTAGGTAGGTTAGAGAATTTGAAAAGGAAAATGAAAAGTCTGAAGTCAGATATAGTGGTAATTTGTGTAGTTCAGTATTTGGAAGAACATGAGTTTTTCTCAGGAGAGTACAAGGTTGTAAACATAAAATCAGGTAGGGATAAATCTAATATTGAATAAGTAAATCTAATATGGAATAAGGAAAAAAGAATTCAGGGCATGTTGCTATGAACAGTATAATGAATGCATTATTGTAGCAAACACAGACATAAAGCGAACATCCACCACAGTAGTAAAAGTTTATATGCCTACTAGCTTCTCAGATGTGACGCAACATATGATGATGTAAAGGAAATTATTCATATAGTTAGATGAGACGATCATGTAATTGTGATGGAGAAGTGGAATTCGGTAATAGGAAAAGGAAGAGACGGAAAAATAGTAGAAGAACATGGGTAGTAGAAGCGCATGGAATTTGTCACAGAGAGTAATTTAATCATAGCCATTATTTGGTTTAAGATTCATTTAAGTGGGGTATAAACGTTGAACAGGCCTACAGTTTCTGGAGGTTTCAAATTGATTACATGACGGTAAGACAGAGGTTTCAAAATCTGATTTTAAACTGTCAGACATTTTCAGCGGAAGATCTCGACTCTGATCACTATTAATTGGTGTTTAAATGCAGATTAAATCAGAAGAAAGTTTAAAAAGTTAAGAAATTAAGGAGATGAAACCTGGATAAAAATTATAGTAGCCAGAGTTTTTTGGGAGTCTCAGATGTAGCATTAAGCAACGTTTTATTGAAACAGGGGAAAGCAGTACAATAGAAGAAGAATAGGTTGCTTTGAGAGATGAAACAGTGAAGGCAGCAATTGATCACAAAGATGAAAACACAATACCTAGTAGGAATCCTTCGATAAGTAACAAGCGGCAGAAGAAAGTGCTAACCCACGAGAACATACTTTGCCATAATGGCTATGTTTGTGCACTGTGACTTTGTGGGATAATTATTTATTACAAGTTTCTGCTACCAGCGACTGGTAGCAGAAACTTGAATTAAATAACATACTTTGCGTTAGTGCTTGCTATATGTTTGGTTAAATTTGAAGACGAGATCATAAATTCGGTAAGAAAAAGCGACCTGTATGGCAGACAAAATTTTTTAGCGATATATATGCAACTGTTTTCTGGCAGGGTGTGCGGGGTTTGAAAACACAACAGATAATATGATCAGATTAACCTTACTAAACGCGGGTTAACGCTTTCTTCCACAGACTCCTTCGATTGACGAAACGAGAAGATGTAAAAATACAACAAATGAAGTAGGCGAGAGGGAATATAGACGTCTAATAAATGACAATTACATGAAGAGCAAAAAGAGTAAGCAGGAAGGGGTGGAGGACAAAAGCATCTGTGAAGAAGAATACGTAACTAGATGAAAGACATATGTTTCGCATAGGAAATGAAAGAGATCTTTGATGAAAAGTTAGTTAGTTAGTATTTTCATTTCTCCTTTTCTCTTTTTTTTAAAAAATACAAATATCAATCAGCAATTCTTAAACATCGCTTTTTACGAATTACGGTCTAAGACAAAATAAACGTTGCACCACGAAGGAATTATCCGAATGAGACGGAAATCGGTAGATATGGTCTACATGTACATCTACAGGCAAACAAATGATTTCAATTACAGAACAAAATGGATTATTTATTCAAGAGAAAGAGCTTCACAAACGGAGCAAGTCAATAACACGTTGATCGATTTTGTCCCTTAGTCAAGCAGTTATCCGAATGGCTCTAAGCACTATGGGACTTAACTTCTGAGCTCATCAATCCCATAGACTTGGAACTATTTAAATGTAACCAACCTAAGGACATCAGACACATCCATGTCCGAGGCAGGATTCGAACCTGCGACTTTAGCAGCAGCGCGGTTCCGGAATGAAGCGCCTAGAACCGCTCGGCCACAACGGCCGGCGCAGTTATCCGCCTCGGCACTGATTAATAGATTTGTTGGATGTACTCCTGAGGAATATAATGCCAAATTATGTTCAATTGGAGTGTCAGATTGTCAAAATCCCGAGCTGGTTGGATATCCATGTCCACTACCCTCCAAACGTTCTCAGTTGTGGCAGCTGCCTTGCTGGCTAATGCAGGGTTTGGCAAGCACGAAGACAATCAGGAGAAACTTCCGCTGTGTGCCGACAGGCGTTATCTTGTTGAAACGTAATCCCAGCATGACTTGCCGTAAGGAGTCATAAAAGGGGGTATGGTATATCGTGGGCGTAGCGCTGTGCTGTAAAGTTGTCACGGATGACAACTATAGACTCCGAATATGAAAAAGAAAAAGACACCCCAGACTGTCACTCCTGATTATCAGGCAATATGGCGGGTAACAGTCAGATTGGTATTGTAGGTCCCCAGTTATGTTTCATCCGCAGGTAATTTAAATCTTCCTGCGAAACTTCTTTTTTAGAGTCCTTATAGTGGTGGTTCAATTGATCAAAATTATAAAACGAAGATACGCTTAGGCAGAATATTAGTGTTACATCTGCCACAGACAACCCCTGCCAGGCGGGCTACACTCAAGACACCCCTGTGTACCGTATAACATACACAAGCACTTCCAGGCGCAACCAAGAGGAAAACAGTTCTGCAAAACAAACAGAACTTACTAGAGACCAATGCGAACCTTTCTCTGCAGAGGTCGCCTCACAGATACAGGGAAAGTTGGAGTACTCCGCCGGCCTCTGCCGGCTTTATAACGCCCCATTGCAGGATACTCAGTATTGTAGAACACTCAGTATAATGTCGTTTATTGAAACTGAACTACACTTCTCGAACAATCACTATATACACATAAAAACAAATAACTTGTAGACGACCATTCATCAAGAGCGTCGGTGAGGTCCATCGGAGCTGGTCCTAGCTCAGCGAGGAACTGTCTGAACCGCTGCTGCACTGGCCTTATAAAGCTGCTGGAGGCTGGCAGAGTACTCCAACTTTCCCTGTATCTGTGAGGCGACCTCTGCAGAAAGAGGTTCGCATTAGTCTCTAGCAAGTTCTGTTTTTTGAAGAATTATTTTCCTCTCGGTTGCGCCTGCAAGTGCTTGTTATATGGTACACAGGGGTGTCTTGAGTGTAGTCTACCTGGCAGGGGCCGTCTGTGGCAGACGTAACAATCAGCTTTCTTTTTCTGAACACGTCAGATACTTTTAAATAAATTCAGCCCATATTTTTTAGGAAGGGAGATGCCACAAAGTCCTTCTGCCTATACAACACATGATTACTTAATCGTAAGGTACTCGATCATGCCAGACTCTTCTACTAAACGATGTTCAGTAGCGAACAATTGAGCACCTGGTTTAACTGCGTTGGCTTCAGCAGTTTAAATTCCAGACAGGGAGGCTTTTTAAAATTTTTGAAGCTCCTCACAAGGACGTAGCTGCGCTGAGAGGGACTTTTTAAAAAGATGGGATCTCATTTACACCATCGTGATATATTTCTACTATATTATTGCTCTTTTTAATAAAATTCCATATTAATGTTACTTGTATCACACAAAATGTACAAATTAATTTTGATCTATTTATTTATTTTACAAATTGGGAAATGTTTGGGTGGAAATACGTTTCCTTCCTTCGCTACTGTGGATTTACGAAGACTACACGTTGTTTATCTCCATCTCACTCTGCTTTACAGTAATTTCTGGTTATTTCCCTATAATCAGTGGAAATAGGAACAGTCCGCATTAATAATTTTTGAGCTCCATATCTCCAATTCAATCCGAATTTCGTTTCAGGGTGTTTTTGTTTCATTGTTGTGTATAGGAGTCGACATGTAGTCCCGGCCATGGGCAAATTCCGCTCGTCTAGATGGAAGGCAAACCAGCAAGTGGCAGCCGGCTATTCAGCGTGGGCCCCAGGGCAGCCGGCGCGGCGTCCGGCGCCTGCGGCCTGGGAGAGCAGGCAACCCAGCCAGACACAAGTAATTGCCGGCATTCCGCTGCTCCCGGCCTCCGGGCGGCGCTTGTTAGGCTAGAAGACCGGAACCGATAACGAGCAGCCCCGCTACTCCCCACTCCACATCTCGCCGACTGTGTGCGGAGCAGTCTCCGAACACAACGAGCCACACACTTTTCTCCTTTACTGTCAACTCTGACTCGCTTTCTTCCTCAATTTCCAAGTGGAATATATGATGAAATTTCATGTTTCTACTGCCTAGTCGTTGACCTATGAAGACTAAAAGGTACTTTAACGTTCCAGTTTTTCTAATACCAAATCAGTGTAGATAAATGCTCATAATTATACCGCTATAGGATTTGAACTCTCCCTCTTTTTCATTAACAAAATAGAACATGAGAATGTGAAATTTTCTTGAGACTAAGTAATAAGGTATTAGAAAGAACAATCATGAGTACAAGAAATTAAAACTGCATAGGAACATAACCCAGAGGCTACAGTTTTAATTTCGCAACAGTTTATCACTTTATTGTAATCTTTTACCTCAAATAAAGAGCTGTAACCAAAAAAACATATCAAATTACATAGGCTGTTACAAACAGGTACAACACTCATTCAGGCCCCAATTTATGTGAAAAACAGCCACCTGCCCTAGCATGGACACTCTGATTACAGGTTAGTACACCCTTGCATTTTTAAATATTCGACACTGTGAACACTAGCTTTATGTGCTACTGTGCGAAATACCCTTTTCCGAGGTCCCCGATTTGAAATGCCCAGTGCATGCGGTTCCCTTCGCAGCGTTTGTTCGGAAACTGGTTAACATTACCACGCTTGTGCAGACAGGCACCGTTTTGTCGGATTTGAGACGATTGTCATTGACAAGCTGCGATACTCCCCTCCCTGCGGGTTGCAGTCCATTCATGGTTACTGCTTTTACGTCATGTTAGAAGCAAATGCTACACCATCTGGGAGGTTTAAATTCTCTTTCATCTGCCCACATTAAAGTTACCGTATTATACAGGGTGAGTCAAAAAGAATACCACAACTTTAAAAATGTGTATTTAATGAAAGAAACATAATATAACCTTCTGTTGTACATCATTACAAAGAGTATTTAAAAAGATTTTTTTCGCTCAAAAACAAGTTCAGAGATGTTCAATATGGCCCCCTCCAGACACTCGAGCAATATCAACCCGATACTCCAACTCGTTCCACACTCTCTGTAGCATATCAGGCGTAACAGTTTGGATAGCTGCTGTTATTTCTCGTTTCAAATCATCAATGGTGGCTGGGAGAGGTGGCCGAAACACCATATCCTTAACATACCCCCATAAGAAAAAATCGCAGGGGGTAAGATCAGGGCTTCTTGGAGGCCAGTGATGAAGTGAAGTCACGGGCTGCCTGGCGGCCGATCCATCGCCTCGGGTAGTTGACGTTCCCTTTGTAAACTGTTTATACCAACGTTTAATACACCACCTATCAGGAGGTTTAACACCATACTTCGTTCGAAATGCACGCTGAACAACTGTCGTCGATTCACTTCTGCCGTACTCAATAACACAAAAAGCTTTCTGTTGAGCGGTCGCCATCTTAGCATCAACTGACGCTGACGCCTAGTCAACAGCGCCTCAAGCGAACAAATGTACAACTAAATGAAACTTTATAGCTCCCTTAATTCGCCGACAGATAGTGCTTAGCTCTGCCTGTTGTCGTTGCAGAGTTTTAAATTCCTAAAGTTGTGGTATTCTTTTTGAATCACACTGTATATTATACTAAAGTAAACATATAACTTACCTGACATAAGCAACGAGGCATGAATATTATGTGTTTCACACACAACTGCCGTTTGGAGTGATAAATCATGGCACTAGTGGGAGCATGTCTGATATAAGTAATATGTTTACAACCAATATAAATCTTATTCCGGGAGGGTAGCTTTTAAAAGGACATGAGTGATTTCCTTTCATGTTGGAAACACTACCGTTAATCTAATGACCTCTGTGTGAAGAGAAAGTTGAACCCTAATTGTCGAGCCTTCTGGATTATAGAGAACCATTCTAACATATAGTTTTCAGATGCCAATCATAATGAAACTAGAAAGATACCCGTACTCTTTGTACCCATGCAGAGTATCGATGTAGACTAAGAAAACTGCAGAACTTTATACAACATCATGATTACATGAAGACAACTTTTTATTTAAGAATTGATGGTTCGTAAAGATATTGTTAAAATAGCACTGGTACTGTGCCTTACCTATAAAAGAAATATTTCATTTCACCCTAGACACAACTACATTCTTAATAAGCTAAGATTCACCAACAGAATACCAAGTTTTTACCAATGACCTCGATTTTTATCGCATTAGTTTTCTTGTAACTGATGGCATTTAAATAACTAAGGACACGGCCTGGCTTCGCACCATTAAGTATCTATGGACAGACGACTTCACTGGCGTAATGTATTTTTTTTTTCTTTTTTGGCAGGCTACTGCATTAAGTTGTGAATAAAATTCACAGAACAATGTTAACCAACTGGATATCAGCACTTTTATCTAACTTACTCAATGTAGGCATCGAGGAATGAATGTTACAAGTTCCACACAGATCTGGCGTTTGGATCGATATCTCTTGGCACTGATAGGAGCACTTTATGATATAAATAATGTGTTTACAGCCGATGCAAATTTTATAAGCATATCATATGTGTATGTGGGACAGGGGGAGAGTTGTCAGTGAATCAATATGTATCAGACGCTGGCGGCGTGGCACGGATAAAAAATAAGAAATAACATGCATGCTCTGCATGTTTAGCTCGTGTTCAGTACGCACTATGACGCAAGTTGACACTCATTAACACAATTATTCGTTGTGGACTCTTCATGGCAGAATTCTTCTCTGTGCCACACAAAGAATTGTGTCCACATCTAGTTTGCATTCAAGAAACGCAGAATGCTGAAAGTTGAGTCATTTACTGCCCTGCTGAAAGAATGTAAACTATGATTGTAAACTAAGATAAGTTGCTGAAGTAGTTTTTCAGGAAATGTTTTACTTCAAGCATAAAAAAATGAAACATCACACATTTTGGATTCGCATATTTGCCGGCCGGTGTGGCCGAGCGGTTCTAGGCGCTTCAGTCTGGAACCGCGCGACCGCTACGGTCGCAGGTTCGAATCCTGCCTCCGGCTTGGAAGTATGTGATGTCCTTAGGTTAGTTAGGTTTTAGTAGTTCTAAGTTCTAGGGGACTGATGTCCTCAGATGTTAAGTCCCATAGTGCTCAGAGCCATTTGAACCATTTTGATTCGCATATTTGTTCAGTACGCAATTGTAGTAGTGCGGAAACGGTATACCACACCATTTTTCATGTCAAATTGAAATCAAATTAATTAATTATCAGTGAATTACCCGCCTCCACCACGGATGACGTCATGGGTTTTCCCGAGCCGGCACGTGCGTTCCAGACCCTATCTTTTCCCTCATCCTCCCCTCACCAACCCATCCCCCAGCGGCCCTATTGACAGGAATTTCGAATTTTGGCGGGAATTTCGAACTTTGGCTGGAATTTCAAAAGTGGTGGGCATTTCTTTGTCCCAAGGCATTGCAGACATCCCACCTGACCCTGCACCCGGGAACTGGTGGGAAATTTAAAATGACGGGTGCCTTTTCTCGGAATCAAACTCCAGACCTTCAAGGTGAAAACCCCAAGTGCAACCTCCTACACCGTGAAACGGTCAGTCTTCGTCGAGCTGCAGGAGAGGAAGGTTAGGTTAGTTATTTTATTTATTTTGGATGGGAAACTGAAGTAAAGATCGGTTCTACTTACGTAATTAGTCATAACAATTGGTGCTAATTGCACATCTATATGCAGTGCACTACACAAGGAGCACCTAAAACCGCACTACAGGTAAAAAAATTGACGATATCATACAGTTGGTGTTATCCTACTGGGAAAAAAATTCACAAGACCACTCAAAACTAGTGGTGTCAGTCAATCATTACGTGGTAACCAACAGCATACCAGTGGACGGATGCGATGGAAAAGACACCGTCGATATCCGATATGTACTATAACAAGCACCGCAGTTCATAGGGCGGTCAATTTAAGCAACTTTTACCAGTTTGCCGGCCGGAGTGGCCGTGCGGTTCTAGGCGCTACGGTCTGGAACCGAGCGACCGCTACGGTCGCAGGTTCGAGTCCTGCCTCGGGCATGGATGTGTGTGATGTCCTTAGGTTAGTTAGGTTTAATTAGTTCTAAGTTCTAGGCGACTGATGACCTCAAAAGTTAAGTCGCATAGTGATCAGAGCCATTTGAACCATTTTACCAGTTTTTCCGTAATTTCAACGCCAGCCAAAGACACAGCAGAACGCTTCCCAGTTTCTGCACTATCGCTAAACCACCCCTTCAATACTTTGCGAGTACCGTACACTAGACTGCGAATACCGATAGACGAAAGTAAAGTACGTCCATTGGATCATGTACACCAAAGTATACCAGATAACGCCCTATACCGATGCACGTAGGTTGTCAAGATATTTCTAGCGTATGGTTGATAGTGCGGAACTTACGATCACGACTAGCCCTCTTTCCCTATATGGATGGCAGTCACAGAGTATCCTCGCGTTGATAGGATAAAATGGGAGATTGGGTGTTCACCCTATGTTGTCCTTGAGCGACCCTCCCTGCAATATGGTCTCCGGTTTAACCTGCAACTGACCAGAGGTGGTACGGTACTATACCCGCTTCATTCCACACCTCGTGAAGGAACAGCGCGAGCTGAGTTCATAACTGCTATTCAGAAAAGACTGTTTCGCATCAATCTTATTCGCGGCATCCATCCAATAACACATAACACTGGAAACTGGTGGCAGATGAACTCAAATTAATAGCAACCCTACATACGATGGTCCCTTTACCAAGAAGTTGAAATAAATCTCTCTGCTCCACTTGTGTGCGGGAAAAAGGTTGGAGTGGAAGATACTATCTTTATTCAAGGCGGAAAATGTGTTCAACTGACGAAATGTTGACGTTGGATAGAGAGGAGTTTAATAAGTGTATTACATGTAAGCATACAGTTGAGGACTCTGTTTATAGTCCCATACATGAGGAATGGAAGGATGTGATAATGGATAAATGTAGGAGGAATACTTTTCAGCAAATAATGGTGATGGAGTGGGATGGACTGCAGATGCATTACACAACTCGTAGAGACTATAGCCTGTACTGGAGCCGTTCGTGTTTCTGAAATGGCCGGTCAATCCACAGCGCAGCAGACGATTTCCCGCGCCGACAGCCATCCCTTACTACCGACCGCGTATGCGTCTCGGTGTTTGACGCTGGAGTTCGCTTCAACGCCTCCCGCTACATTCATTGACATTCACCCTCCAAACCTGGTGCTCGAAATTCAAATAAACGGTGCTCTCTTTATTCCTCGGCAACTCCGACCTATTCCACTGCCCCCCGAGAAGTCACCTTATAGATAACTGCTGAGTAACTTGCACAGTGATACGGTAAGAATGGTTAGGACAGCAAACCATCACTGAAGGGTTAAGAAGGCCAATACACGCTACCACAACTGATGGTTAAATACTTCACTGTTGTAATTACACATCGAAATTGTCGTAAAAAAGCCAGCGCTCATAAACAAAGGTTCATACTGCAATACACATAGAGGGAATTGAGAAAAATCATTTTAATAACACAACTACAGCAAAAACTGACCCCAAAAGCTCGCACCAAGAGAGAAGTGTTGCAGCTGCACCTATGTTTTCCTCGATGTGCAGTCACGAACTAATCGGAGCCACTCCGACCTACCCTCCTAAAACCCATCACCCCTTCCTCTCCTCTCCGTAGGTAGGGATACAGGCGTGTTGTATCCTGTCGTGATGGTCCACGAAGAGGCCCTTCTGGTGGAAGTGATATACTGTCTCCGGTTTGTGGAAATCTGCAACAGATGGACAAAAGGCTCAAGAACATGAGGCTTCCTGCAAGCCGTTAAATGTATTTCCCCCACCCCAACCCCCGGAACAACAATGAAACTCTGGAGAACTTTGCAGAAATCTTTTTCTAACGTTTGCTGGTCACGGGCAGCTACCACCACCATCCGCCACGCACTTCCAAGTGCCATAGCTGAGAGCACAGATTTCAGTCCACTGCGATCGGATGCTGCATCCCTGGTGGCTGGAGGCCTTCAAAGCTATCAATGCCAACAGAAGCTACACATTGACAATAGGTCGCGACTCCAGCAAGCCACAGAACAAGGTAAGTAAATGTCAGCTATCCCATCACGGGGTGTTAGTCTAAAAGTGCAGCTGTGTCTGCTTATGGGACACGCCCAAACACCGCCAGTAGCATCCCTGCAAGCGCACGCCTTTCTGGGAGAGGGAAACATATCAATGTAACAACTATATTTCATGTCAACGCACCTCTTGTAAGTGAGCTGAAACAAAAGAAAAGAAAAAGAGACTCTCTGTCACGATGAGAATAAGTGTCCTGCTTCCACAAACACAGCTGCAGTTGATTTTCTTTTAGTTTTATGACCAAAATCGGTATCGTCTCTTACGTTTGTCTGCAGGATACAGTTCACATCTCTCTCTCTTTCTCACCACCTCCCACTATTTTTGACATCCAGTGATGTAAATTAAACTGCGACACTGTTGCCGATTACAGATGTGCAAATTGCAGAGGTCAGAGCTCCATAGTGATGTATATGTGTGTATGTGATATCACACCTCTCCTATATACGTTCACCATATGTAAAATCGAAAAAGCTTCCACTGTTTTGCTGTGAAAACTACCAATCACTGCAGAAAGGCCTTGTTATTTCGAAGCTTTCACCAGAGAAAGAAATAAGCGAGAACTAGAACTCTGAAGAAGAAAACACACAGTCTAACGAAACATCTATGTTAAGCGATTTCTTTCAGTTTGATGGACATCCTTGGCATTCACTTCAATGATTATAAATAAACTGTCATGCAGGTGTGTGTTATAAACAATTCAGACACGTGGAACAACATTACAGAATACAACCTTTCAATTCAGCTGATTGTAGACAGGAAAAAACAATCATTTTACATTCGACAACAACAAGCTATAATTCAGGAGGACGTTATTATTTCGTACACTATGGCATATGTCGTTTTGCTAACTCAGTGCCATACCCCATTGGCGTTTACGAGACATAAAAAAATGAAAATTTGTGGGGGCATATCTTGTAATCGAACCTTCTTACATCACCTAGTGGAGGAGCCTATAACATTCCAACCGTAAATCAAAAACAAATACTCTCAGCGGGCTGACATCTGCAGTTTTTCCTCCATAACGCACCTCTACCGACCAACGTGCAAAGTTTCTGTCACTGAAGAAGGTCAACCCAGCAGACCATTCGTAATGGCAGCAGATTCTTGTACTGTAGTTTCGAAAGCAATTTGGTCATCACAGAACAGCCGGTTTCGTGCAATGTAGACACAAGTCGGGAAAAACACTATCATTTCCAGGTTCCACAATGAGCTAAAATTCAGGTGGTGGCTACTTTAGAGGTTGTGGGGTATGGAATAACACAGGACTTATGGTAATTATTTTTAAACACACGATTGTGACGATAATAATAAAAACAATCATGATTCCATGAGAATAGATACAGTCTACTTCTATTAGTTTTATGAGCAAATGGATACAGTTTGGCTGCAACCCATATGTTCAGATTACAAATTGTCATGCACGAGTGCATTACATTCTTTTCAGACGAATGAAGTACCGTTACAGATCATCATCTATACAGTCATATAATACGTACGAGAGAATTCCTCTTCATTATTTTGTAACATCCAGAGCCGGTAAAAAAAAACTACGAACTATCTGTATCTAAACTAAAACCTGCCATACCTCTCCTTGTAATAGAACCTAGCCCTAAAACATTTTACAATGTGTCTCTTCAGATATATCGAAAAACAAATACCGTCAATATGCTGACATTAACCGCAATTGCATCATAACTCACTTTCACAGACCTACGCGTGTGAGTGAAGTTTTGACGCCTGTGCAGGAAAGAAGACCATATCCAGCAGGGTATCTCTCCCAGTAGATAACAATGAATAATAATGAGCGTATGGCATTGGTGACCGGGAGACCCCTCGCGGGGCGGTTCGGCCGTCGTTCCACTAGCTCTTTAACGCCACTACGGCGACTTGCGAGTGAATGAGGATGAAATGATGATGAAAGACACACAACACCCAGTCATCTAGAGGCAGAGAAAATCCCTGACCCCGCCGGGAATCGAGCCCGGGACCCCGTGCGCGGGAAGCGACAACGCTACCGCAAGACCACGAGCCGCGGACACTTCCAGTAGATGATTCTTGTATTACAATGACAGATGTTCTGAGACCAAGAGCACTACATCCTCATACTAGACACGTACATGATCATTGTACCGGTGTTGACCATCCCCAGAAAGTGTTCACAACATGTGCAGGGTTGTACATATAAAAAGAGGTTCCGTTATATTACTGGTGAAAATGTGGCAGGTATCACAGGATATGGAAATAGGACGAGTCTACAGCACTGAGGAACGTCTCCAAACATCTGTCTGAAGGTCATTTAGTCCCATATTCCATTGCGACAAGTAGCAGATGTCCCGTGTTTCGCCAAGGCTCTCTCCATCTCAAACAATTGGTGTCAGTCAATCATTACATGATAAGCAACAGAATACCAGTGGAAGGATTTGATGGAAAAGACACCGTCGATATGCGATATGTACTATAATACATCGCAGTTCATAGGGCGGTCAATTTAAGCAACTTTACCAGTTTTTCCGTAATTTCAACGCCAGTCAAAGACACAGCAGAACACTTCCCAATTTCTGTATTATTTCTAAACCTCCTCTCCATTACTTTGCGAACATCGTACACTAGACTGCGAATACAGATAGACGAAAGTACAGTACGTCCATTCGATCAGATACATCAAAGTATGCCAGATAACGTCCTATACCGATGCGGTTAAGTTATCTAGATATTTCTAGCATATGGTTCGTAGCGCGGAACTTAGATCACGACTAGCCCTCTTTCCCTATATGGATGGTAGTCACAGAGTATTCCCGCACTCATAAGATAAAGTCAGATATTGGGTGTTCAACCCATTTTGTTCTTGGGCGACCCTCCCTGCAACACGATTGCCGGTTTAATCTGCAAATGACGAGAAGTTGTAGGGTACTATACCCGCTCCATTCCACATCTCGTGAAGGAACAGAGCGAGCTGAGGCCGGCCGCGGTGGTCTAGCGGTTCTGGCGCTGCAGTCCGGAACCGCGGGACTGCTACGGTCGCAGTTTCGAATCCTGCCTCGAGCATGGGTGTGTGTGATGTCCTTAGGTTAGTTAGGTTTAAGTAGTTCTAAGTTCTAGGGGACTTATGACCTAAGATGTTGAGTCCCATAGTGCTCAGAGCCATTTTTGAGAGCGAGCTGAGTTCATAACTGCTGGTCAGAAAAGACTGTTTCACATCAATCTGATTCGCGGCACCCATCCAATAACACTCGAAACTGATGACAGATGAACTCAAAATAAAAAACTCGTGCCGCCTTTCGCCAAGATAACTCACCACATAAGGACTGCAGCGGCCAGGCGCATCATGAGATGAGCCAGCTTAGCGCTGGTAAGAGAGAGAACTCATTATACCCACCGCTGCCTGGATGACACTTCGAAGAAACTGCTGGATGTCCATCTCAGGATATCATCAGTTCTATCTCCCATGTCATGGGAATGGGATGACGCTGCCACCTGGACACAAGCAGACGGCGTACGAAGAAAAGCTGCGAGTAAGCAGACATCGAAGTCTGAACGCCTTGTAGCACGACAGAAGACTAGGCAAGAACCGCCTAAGCGTACTGTCATCAACCTTACAGGAAGAACGATCAGTGACGCAGCAATGTCGGTATTCGAGAAAGGACTCAACTTCGCCCCGACCCCGACATCTCTACCGATTGTGGACATTATAAGCAGGGTGGAGCAGGCCACCTACACTCTGACAGCGAATGAAGCAGAAGAAATACGTCGTGAAACGTGCCATGCGCTCGCCAGGGCCGCACCACTGAAATAGAACATCTCGAATGAGGAGAGAGCGGCCATCCTCGAGTTACGCAGCGATCTTGAGTTGGTGGTCTTGCCTACTGACAAAGGCAATGCTACAGTACTGCTCTCGATGACGCAGCTTACAGAAGGTCAGAAGGAGACCCGACAAGTCGCCTTCAAAGAAGAACCGTTGAACTTCTACGCAGTACCTTTGATGGAAAAACTGTCAAGAAACTTCGACCACGAGCGGCTGCACCGCCACGACTGTATGGCCGACCGGAGGTCCACGAGGATGGGTCACCTATGCGTCCAATATTGAGCAGCATAGGAGCAGCAACCTATCAACTGGTCCAACATCTGACGGGTCTCCTTAGTCCATTTGTGGGAAAATGCGAACACCACATCCGCAATTCCGTCCACTTTGTGCAACGTATGCGAGAACTTCGGCTCCAGGATAGCGACTTGTTAGTGTGCTTCGACGTAGTGTCTCTCTTCACTAGGGTACCACTCAAAGACGCCATCGATCTGATAAGCAAGAAATTCGACAACAACCTAACAAGGCTCTTCGAGTTCGTGCTCACCTCAACATACTTTCTGTTCGACGGAAATTATTATGAACAGACAGATGGGGTCACCATGGGATGCCCGCTTTCACCAGTTGTAGCCAATTCTTTTATGGAGAATTTCGAGGACAAGGCAAGGCACTAGAACAAGCCAAACAAAAACCAACTTGTTTCTTCCGCTACGTGGATGACACGTTCGTGGTCTGGCCAGCTTAAATGAATTTCTCGAACACCTCAACTCGCTGCACCCCAACATACAGTTAACGATGGAGGTGGAGCAGGATGGTGCCCTAACGTTTGTTGACGTCCTGGTGAAACGGAAACCTGACGGCAAGCTGGGACACAGTGTATACAGAAAACCTACACACACCGATTTGTACCTAAATGCCTTCAGTTGCCACCACAACTCCCAGCGTGAAGACATTTTGCGCACACTGGCTCACAGGGAACGATCGATCTGCGACCAGGAGAGCCTTCCAGCAGAACTGCAGCACCTCGAGACAACATTTCGGAAAAATGGGTACAACCAGAAGCAAATAAGACACGCACTTTGGCAGACTGGGCCAAGAGAACAAGAAGAAGAAACAGAAGAACACAAGTCATTGGCGTGCATTCCGTTTGTCGGAAACACCTCAAGAAAAATCGGTAGAATCCTGGGGAAACACAATGTGAAATGTGTATTCCGACCCCCTGCAAAAGCCGTTACTGGGTTCAGTGAAAGATGTCCAAGGCCTTCGAAAACCAGGCGTTTATCAGATTCCCTGTCAGTGCGGAAAATCATACATTGGGGAGACAGTCCGCACTGTAGAAGAGAGGTACCGCGAACACAAGCGCCGTACCGAATTACGCCAGGCCACTAAATCAGCCGTGGCTGACCATTGTATAAAGACTGGCGATACTATGGACTATGAAAAGACAAAAATACTCTGTCAGTCCTGCTACTTCTGGGACAGCGTCACTATAGAGGCCATCAAAATCCGACTACAGGATGATATAATTAATAAAGACAGCAGCCTTCAACTTAGTCAAGCTTGGAACCCTGCACTCAGCCTGGAGAGAAAGATGCGGTCCCAGAGATCGAGGACCGCCCGCGACGGCGGCAGCAGGGAGACTGCAGTCCCCAGTTCAGACCCAGGCGCCGCTCCCCCCACTACCTCCAGTAGCCGCCACCCCGGCCGCGCCGAAGACACCAGGAGAGGAATGGTGGAGGGGTAACGGCTAGTATATATAGGGCGCCGAGAGGAACAGCACAGCATTCGTCAGAAACCACCTGAAGGTGGCAGCGTGTACGTCTGCCGAAATATTGTGGAGAAATTACGACGCTACCCGGACGGATACCGAGAACTGTTCAAATTGGAAATACGCCGGGAAAACTTCAGATCGCATATCAAAATAAATAGTTACACTACGAGGGATAATCCCTTTACATACAAGTCGAAATAAATCTCTCCGCTCCGCTTGCGAACTGGCGGGGTAAAGGCTGGAGTGGAAGGTAGTATCTTCATTTTTGGCGGAAAATATGTTCAACTGATGCATATTTGCGTTGGACAGAGAGTAGTTATAAGTGTATTACATATAAACATACATCTGAGGACTGTGTCTGTAGCCTCCTACATGTGGAATGAAAGGAAGTGAAGCATGTGCCGGAGCTGTTCGTATTTCTGAATTGGCCGGTCAATCCACAGTGCAGGAGACGATTTCGCGAGCCTTTCCACCGACCGCGTGTGTGTCTCGCTGTTTGACGTTGGAGTTCGCTACAGACACCTCCCGCTACATAGCTTCCTGCAACCCTGAAACTAGAAATTGAAATAAACGGTGCTCTCTTTATTTCTCGACAGCTTCATCCTATTCCACTGGCTCCGAGAGGTCACCTTGAGATAGCTGCTGTGTAGCTTGTACACTGAAACTGTGTGCCAGACCGAGACTCGAACTCGGGACCTTTGCCTATCGCGGGCAAGTGCTCAACCAACTGGGCTACCCAAGCACGACTCACGCCCCGTCCTCACAGCTCTACTTCAGCCAGCACCTCGTCTTCTACCTTCACAGAAGCTCTCCTGCGAAACTTGCGGAACTAGCACTCGTAGAAGAAAGAATACTGCGGAGACATAGCTCAGCCACAACCTTGGGGATGTTTCCAGAATGAGATTTTCACTCTGCAGCGGTCTCTCGGTCCGGCACACAGTTTTAATCTGCCAGGAAGTTTCATATCAGCGAATTCTCCGCTGCAGAGTGAAAATCTCATTCTGGAACTTGTACACTAATACATGGTAAGAAGGGATAGGGCAGCAAACCATCACTGAAGTGTTAAGAAGGCCAATATACGCAGCCACAACTAGCGGAAAATGCTTCATCATTGTAATTATACATCGAAATTGTCGTGAAAACATGAGCACTCATAAACAATCGTTCATAATGCAGGCACATAGTGGGAATTTATAAAAATCATCGTAATACACAAGAAATCCTAAGTTCAGACAGGAATGTTTATCGTAAGGATAGGTTAGTTGCCAATGGTGGCGGCGTGTTTATTGGAGTAAAAATCGATAAAATCATGCGAGGCTATCACGGATTCCGAACGTGAATTAATCTGGGTGAAACTGAGTATCAAAGAACGGTCAAAATGGTGATCAGACGCTTTTATAGACTATCTGGGTCAGGATCTGAAGTTGTAGGGCGCTTCAGAGAGAACGTGTAAATATCACTAGTAATTTACCTGATCATTCCGTTCTAGTAGGGGGTGACTTCAACTTGCCAGGTATAGATTGTGAGTGTTATGCCATCAAAACTGGTTCCAGAGACAGGGAATTGTGTGGCATTGTTCTGGATGTCTTGTCCGAAAAATACCTTGAGCAGATAGTTAGAGAACCTACTCGTGAGGGTAACGTCTTAGACCTCCTGGCAACAAAAAGACCTGAAGTTATCAAGTCCGTTAACGTAGAGGAAGGATCAGTGATCATAATGATGTGACAGCATCTATGACGACGGGTCCTACAAGGAATGTTAAGAAAGGTAGGAAGATATATTTTCTCAGCAAGGATGAGAGGATACAAATTTCAGAATATCTCAGCATTCAGCATCAAATATTCGGTGATGAGGATGAAGATGTGAAGAACAAATGAAAAAGAAAATGCAAAGGCATCGTTCAATATGCCCTAGACAAGTGTGTTCCCAGTAAGGTTTTAAAGGATGGGAGAGATCTACCATGGTTAATTAGCCGTGTTAGAACAGCCCTACGTAAACAAAGAGCACTTCATCTCAGATTCAAGAGAAGTAAAAACTTAGCTGACAAACCAACGCTGAACGAAGCGGAAATGAGCGTAAGGAGAGCAATGAGAGAAGCGTTCAATTATTTTGAAAGTAAGTCGTGAACCGACCTGAGTAAAAACCCTAAGAGTTTTTGGTTGTGGGTCAAAATCATCTATTCATTCTCAGAGCGACCACACTGGCACCGAAACGGAAGACTTTTCTGGAGACTAGAAATCTACTCTGTAGGAATCAGCATGGGTTTCGAAAAAGACGGTCATGTGAAACACAGCTCGCGCTATTCGTCCACGAGACTCAGAGGGCCATAGACACGGGTTCACAGGTAGATGCCGTGTTTCTTGACTTCCGCAAGGCGTTCGATACAGTTCCTCACAGTCGTTTAATGAACAAAGTAAGAGCATATGGACTATCAGACCAATTGTGTGATTGGATTGAGGAGTTCCTAGATAACAGGACGCAGCATGTCATTCTCAATGGAGAGAAGTCCTCCGAAGTAAGAGTGATTTCAGGTGTGCCGCAGGGGAGTGTCATAGGGCCGTTGCTATTCACAATATACATAAATGACCTGGTGGATGATATCGGAAGTTCACTGAGGCTTTTTGCAGATGATGCTGTGGTGTATCGAGAGGTTGTAACAATGGAAAATTGTACTGAAATGCAGGAGGATCTGCAGCGAATCGACGCATGGTGCAGGGAATGGCAATTGAATCTCAATGTAGACAAGTGTAATGTGCTGCGAATACACAGAAAGATAGATCCTTTATCATTTATCTACAAAATAGCAGGTCAGCAACTGGAAGCAGTTAATACCATAAATTATCTGGGAGTACGCATTAGGAGTGATTTAAAATGCAATGATCATATAATGTTGATCGTCGGTAAAGCAGATGCCAGACTGAGATTCATTGGAAGAATCCTACGGAAATGCAATCCGAAAACAAAGGAAGTAGGTTACAGTACGCTTGTTCGCCCACTGCTTGAATGCTGCTCAGCAGTGTGGGATCCGTACCAGATAGGGTTGATAGAAGATATAGAGAAGATCCAACGGAGAGCAGCGCGCTTCGTTACAGGATCATTTAGTAATCGCGAAAGCGTTACGGAGAGATAAACTCCAGTGGAAGACTCTGCAGGAGAGACGCTCAGTAGCTCGGTACGGGCTTTTGTCAAAGTTTCGAGAACGTACCTTCACCGAAGAGTCAAGCAGTATATTGCTCCCTCCTACGTATATCTCGCGAAGAGACCATGAGGATAAAATCAGAGAGATTAGAGCCCACACAGAGGCATACCGACAATCCTTCTTTCCACGAACAATACGAGACTGGAACAGAAGGGAGAACCGATAGAGGTACTCAAGGTACCCTCCGCCACACACCGTCAGGTGGTTTGCGGAGTATGGATGTAGATGTAGATAACAGAGAGGAGGCCAAAATTCTGAATTCGGCCTTCCGAAGTTGTTTCACCGTGGAAGATAGTAACAATGTCCCTCCTTTCCATCGTCGGGCGAACGTCGAAATGGCAGAACTGAGATAACCGATAGCCGAACTGAAAAGCAGTTACACTGTCTTAGTAGTGAAAAGGCTTCAAGGCAAGATGAGATACCTATAAGATTCTATAAAGGTTATCCGAAAGAACTTGCTCCCCTTCTAACAGTAATTTACCGTAGATCGCTTCAGCAATGAAAGATACCAAACGAATGGAAAAAAAACGGAAGTCGTTCCCGTTTTTAAGAAAGGCCGTAAGGCAGATCCACACAATTATAGATCTATATCGTTGACGTCAATCTGTAGAATTATGGAACATGTTTTATGCTCAAGAATTATGACGTTCTTGGAAAATAAACGTCTCTATAAAAATCGACATGGATTCCGCAAACAGAGATCTTGCGAAACTCAGCTCGCTCCGTTCCTCCTCGAGATCCACAGCGCAGCGGACAACGGTGCTCAGGTTGACGCCGTGTTCCTTGATTTCAGTAAAGCATTTGACACCGTCCCGCGTTGCCGTTTAATGAAAAAAAAAATACGAGCTTACGGAGTATCGGAGCAGACCTGCGATATGATCGAAGGCTTTCTTGCCGATAGAACTCAACACGTCGCTCTTAACGGAACTAAATCGACAGATGTAAAGGTACTATCCGGAACACCACATGGAAGTGTGATAGGACCGTTGCTGTTCACAATATATGTAAATGATCTAGTAGAAAGCGTCTGATACTCTTTAAGACTATTTGCAGATGATGCAGTTGTTTATACCAAAGTAGTAACGCTAGAAGACAGTAAGAATTTGCACAACGACCTGCAGAGAATTGATGAGTGGTGCAGACTCTGGCAGTTGACCCGCGATGACAAACAACTGAAGACAGCGTATGCCGTAAAATATCTAGGCGTAACTATCCAGAGCGACCTTAAGTGGAATGACCGTATAAAACAGATAGAGGGAAAGGCAGACACCAGACTCAGACTCATCGGAGGAATCTTAAGGAAATGGTTTATAAGGCGCTTGTTCTCCAGATTCTTGATTATTGTTCATCCATCTGGGATCCCTACCAGGTAGGACTGATAGAGGAGATAGAGAAGATCCAACGAAGAGCGGCGCGTTTCGTCACGGGATCGCTTAGCTGGCGAGAGAGTTTTACGGAGATGTTACACAAACTCCACTGGCAGACGTTACAAGAGAGGGGTTGTGCATCACAGAGAGAGAGTTACTATCGAAATTTCGGGACGGCACTTTTGAGGAGGTGACAGACAACATGTTACTTCGATCACATACATCTCGCGTGTTGACCACGAGGAGAAAATTCGAGAAATTAGAGCCAATACAGAGACTTACCGACAATCATTCTTCCTACACACTGTTAAAGAGTGGAACAGGGTGGCAGGGATCAGGTAGTGGCACCGAAAGTACCCTCCGACACTCACCATTAGGTGGCTTGTGGAGTATGATGTAGCTGTAGATGTAGATGTACTGTGAAAATCAATCCCAAAAGATCGCACCAAGAGAGAAGGGTGGCAACAGCACGTGTGTTCCCCTAGATGTGCAGTCATGAACTAACCAGCTTAAACCCAGTCTTACCTCCCCGCCTACCACGACTCATCCCTCCCTCTCCTCACTGCAGGTGGGGGTGCAGTCCTGTTCTATCCTGTCGCTGATGGTCCACAAAGAGATCCATCTGGTGGCTGTGATATACTATCTCCGGTCTGGAGAAAAATCATAGATGGACAAAAGACCAAAGAAGAGGACGCTTCCTGCAAGCTGTCAGAATGTATTTCTCGGTGACACTGCACTCCTCCTCCCCCCCCCCCTCCCCACGTAGCAACGCCGAAATTCTGAAGAACTCTCCAGAATACTTTTGGTGACGTTAGTTTGTGGGATGGAGTTCCATACCTGTTGCACTTGGTTGGCTAATGCTGTTTGTAGATGACGCTGCAGTTGTCGTCCGATGGTGTCCAATACGTTCTCGATTGGAGACAGATGTGATGATCGAGCAGGCCAAGACAACATGTATTGTACTGTATATATTGTATGTTAACCGGGGACCTAGAAACGACGGAGAGGCTCCGTCCCCGCCGTAGCCGCAGTGGTCCACAACCCCACGACGACTATCGCAGTCATTTTCACCCCTCCGCCGCCCCACACCGAACCCAGGGTTATTGTGCGGTTCGGCCCCTGGTGGACCCCCCCAGGGAACGTCTTACACTAGACGAGTGTAACCCCAATGTTTGCGTAATGGTGGTGTACGCGTACGCGGAGAACCTGTTTGCGCAGCAATCGCCGACATAGCGTAACTGAGGCGGAATAAGGGGAAGCAGCCCGCATTCCAGGAGGCAGATGGAAAACCGCCTAAAAACCATCCACAGACTGGCCGGTTCACCGGAACTCGACACAAATCGTGCCGGGGGACCAGGTACTCCTTCGCGCCCGGAAAGCCGTGCGTTAGACCGCACGGCCAACCGGGCGGGCAAGACAACATGTAGAGTCTCTGCAGATCATGTTGGGTCACAACAGCAGTATGTGGGTGAGCGATATACTGTCAGAAAACACCCCATGTTACGTTGTTTATGAATGGCAGTACTACAGATCGAATCACCAGATTGCCGTAGAAGTTTGCTGTGAGGGTGCGTGGTATAACCACGAGAGTGCTCCAGCTGTCATCAGAAATTGCACCCTAGACCGTAACTCCAGGTGTAGGTCCAGTGTGACTGGGCCGCAGTCAGGTTGGCTGCACGCCTTGAAATGGCCTCCTTCTAACCAACACACGGCCATTACTGCCACCGAGGCAGAACCAGTTTTCATCAGAAAACGCGACTGACCTGCACTTTGCCCTCCACTGAGCTCTCGCCTCATATCACTGAGGTCGCAAATGGTGGTGGTTTGGGGTCGGTGGAGATCACCTTGTAAGGCGTCTGGCTCGCAGCTGTCCTTGAAGTAACCGATTTGTAAGAGTTCATTGTGTCACTGTGGTTCCAGTTGCTGCTCGAAATGCTGCTGCAGACGCGGTACGACGTCTCGCAGCCACACGCCAAACACGACGATCGTCCCTTTCGGTTGCCAGGAGTCTGGTCATCTTGCGACCCTACCTCTCCGTGACCGCCGCTGTATACTGGCCGCATTCCTACCAAGTATTTCTGCGGTATCGCGGAAAGAACATGCAGCTTCTTGTAACCCTGTTACATACCGCGTTCAAACTCAGTGAGATGTTGAAATTGGCATCTTCGTCGTTTTGAAGACTTTCTTCATTAACATCGACTCGCCACCTGCGATCTCAGTGGTAACTAACGCTCATATTTAAAGCAAACTTGATTTACATCCTCATAGTGGCTCTACTTGCACCACTCCTGTGCGACCGGTGAGAAAGTGGAACTGTCGTCATCGTTCAGATGTAGAAACTCGCCTACCAACTTATGTTCATCTCGCATAGCTCGTTCTAGGTGTCGGGATTTTTTTCCCTCAGTGCAGATAAGAATTGGCTACCTTTGTACAATCCATTTCCACAGGAATGCAATGAGTATTTACAGTTGTTGAAATCACTGGACTAGCGGGACAGATCGGATGAGGTTATGTTTGTGGAAAGGGGCCAAAATAAGTTGCTGTCAGTTGCACTCAACATATAAACTTTATTTGTTAAAACACACAATAACATAAGCAAGAATTAACAACTCTCAAAGTTTTAACGAAAGAGCTCCTTTGATTTAATTTAAATCGATTGGAGGCCACATACGAAAATCCAAGGCGCAAGGCCTAAGCAAGGAATTGAGGTACAGGAGTTCTTCTGGAAGTTTCGCTTCTTTTAGAAAGATTCTTTGTTCAATAAAAATAGGCTGAAGGCCTTAGTTTAATCTCTCCCCTAGAACTCGCCTGAAGGCCACACATAAAGCAAGAACAGTGTTACGGCTTAAGGCCAAAACAATGATTTTCAATGTTAAATCTAAACAGGCTGAAAACTCGGCTGAAGGACGCATATCAACAAACAATTTAACGGCTTAGAAGAGCTTCCAATTTGAAAAGGCTGAAGGCCTTATCTTAAAATATTTCGTGTAAAACTCGGCTGAAGGCCTCATACTGCAGAATAACAGACTTAAGGGCAAGACAAAGATTTTGAATTTCTAATTTAAGAGAGATTAAAACTCGGCTGAATGCCACACAAACCATGCAGAAAACAATTTTACGCTTAAGGCCTAAACGAACAGCCTTGCAATTTAAATAAGTTGAAACTCGGCTGAAGGGCACACACAGTACTTAAAAATAAAAGGAAATGATTATGTAAAATAGAAGGAGCGGCGCTCAGAAGGTTCCAAGGGTCGGCCTGGGAAGTAACCCTAACACACGCTTAGGTGAGACAGGCAGCCCGGCCGACAAGCTCTTAATCGGAAGGCAACCCAACCAACGGACGGTTCACGGCCGACCGGCAATCTGACCGATTTCCAACGGTCAGATCCTACTGCACAGATGATGGAAAATATCGGCCGATGAAGAATAAACCGAGATTTCAATAACTTCAACTGGGCATCACCAAGATCATCAAACATCACCCAAGACGAGTTTAAAAGAATCCGAAAATACAAGTCACAACTGTCAATTCACTACCGGAGCTGTAGATTCTAGCCAAGAAAACACACGACTTGTTATCACACGCATCATGGACTGAGAAAACAATAACTAAGAAATCTTAGGAGTCGAGTTTTAAGAACAGGTAACTAATTACTCAACTTGCGGATCCAGCTTCGGAAGAAAGCGAAAAGTCGCTCACACAGCTAGCGCCTCCAGATGGAACAGCGCGTGCCCTCCGCCAAGAGCCGCCGCCTGGCTTCGCGCTGTGGAGACTGCGTCGCTGCTCACTTCCAACGAACCAACAAGGTCCATCCACATCCCAACTCGGAAAGTGGCGTTCGTCCTGACGATCCGAGACGTCGTCTACTGAGACGACCATCCGAGCAAACGACCAACAGCAGCCTACCTTCTCTGACAGCGGTCCCGGCTAATACTAACACCATGCGGACCCGTCTGTTGCTGGCTGCCAACTGCGAACTATTCCCCGACTGATCCTGGTGTCTGTGCTCAGCAGTCCACATGTCGCCATCCGACGACCAGGCGACCGACCGACCAACGGCCTTCCGTCTGCGTCGGCCACGGTCCCGGCGCGTACTTGCACTGTGCGGACCCGCCTGCTACTGACTACCAACTCGGTGCCCGACTGCTGCTCCCAACTGAACTGACTTCCTTCGGACGAACGACGTCCTGGAAAGACTGGCTCGGACCCAACCGTGCAGAGGGAACACAATCGACATCTCTGCACAGGAAGGAACCGACCCAAACACACGTCATCGATGACGCGACCGATCGAACGACCAACCAACGGTCATCCCCGCTGGTACTGGACGTGCGGACCTCACTGGAGCTCCGTCCCAGACTGCACTGCTGCGTCCCGACCGTCTTCCTGGTCCTTCTCCAACTGAACTGACTTCCTTCGAATGGACGACGTCCCAGAGACACTGGCTCGGTCCCAACCATGGAAGGAACCTACCCAAATATACGTCGTCGATGAGATGACCGACCGAACGACCAACCGACGGTCGTCCCCGCTGATACTGGCTGTGCGGACCTCCCTGGAGCTCCGTCCCCGACTATAGTGCTGCTGCGTCCTGACCGCCCTCCTGGTCCTTCTCCAGCTGAGCTCATAACTGAACTCCAGGCACACGACGACCCGGAAATACTATCGGTCGCTCCAGAGATGGTACGACAGTGCACTATCGATACGCGCTGCTGCCACTCACGGGCAAGTAAGGCAGTAAATCGAATAAGAAAATGAGGGGGCAGTACCGAATAGAAGATGACAAACAATAAATGGCATGAGCATGAACCGTGCACTGCTCAGTTGTCTCTGAACATTGACATAGCAATTCATAGGGGCAACCAACAAGTTTCTGACTCGGAGTATATTTAACAATAAGTTCCACAGTGAGCTCTGCGTAGTGCATTGCTCACACAGCTGGCCCACTAATAGACAATTCTGTCATCTTACTCGATGTTCTCGGACTGGGCTGAATGGTCCTGAGTTCGGTCGTAAGTAGACGAGTGGATGCGACGGCGTAACGAAACGTTGGTGTGTGTGGCTACGCCGGTGTCCCTCATTCGGCGATACGGCTTGCAGCCTCTATAGTTTCTTGTGGTTGCTTTGCGAAGTACCAACCTCCCTCTGGTATCCCACATATTGGACGACAGCACACTTACTATTAATAAGAATTAATAGGTAAAGAGGCGAGGTGCAAAGGAGAGCAGTATGTCCCGTCACGGGCTCGTTTAGTAACTCGTGAGCATTACTCCAGTGGCAGGTGCTTCATGAGCCGCAGAACGTATCACCGGAAGGTTTACTGTTAACATTCCGAGAGCATATGCTCGAAGAAGAGTCAGGTAACATATTACTCCCTCCTTCATATATCTCGCTAAATGACCACTATGAGGAAATTAGAGGAATTAGAACTCATGCTAACGTTTGTCGGTAGTCATTCTTCCCAAGCATCAGTTGCGAATGGAGGACAGAATATGACAGAGATATCCAGAGGTACCCTCCGCAAACACCATAATGTGGCTTACGGAGTCATACGTAGATACTGAATTATTTTAATGAAACGGTGGGAATATACACTACTGGCCATTAAAATTGCTACACCAAGAAGAAACGCAGATGATAAACGGGTATTCATTGGACAAATATATTATACTAGAACTGACACGCAGTTTCGCTGCATAGATCCTGAGAAATCAGTACCCAGAACAACCACCTCTGGCCGTAATAACGGCATTGATTCGCCTGGGCATTGAGTCAAACAGAGCTTTGATGGCGTGTACAGGTACAGCTGCCCATGTAGCCTAAACACGATATCACAGTTCATCAAGAGTAGTGACTGGCGTATTGTGACGAGCCAGCTGCTCGGCCACCATTGACCAGACGTTTTCAATTGGTGAGAGATCTGGAGAACGTGCTGGCCAGGGCAGCAGTCGAACATTTTCTGTATCCAGTAAGGCCCGTACAGGACCTGCAACATGCGATCGTGCATTATCCTGCTGAAATGTAGGGTTTCGCAGCGATCGAATGAAGGGTATAACCACGGGTCGTAACACATCTGAAATGTAACGTCCACTGTTCAAAGTGTCGTCAATGCGAACAAGAGGTGACCGAGATGTGTAACCAATGTCACCCCATACCATCACGCCGGGTGATACGCCAGTATGGCGATGACGAATACACGCTTCCAAGGTGCGTTCACCGCGATGTCGCCAAACACGGATGTGACCATCATGATGCTCTAAAAAGAACCTGGATTCATCCGAAAAAATAACGTTTTGCCATTCGTGCACCCAGGTTCGTCGTTGAGTACACCATAGTAGGCGCACCTGTCTGTGATGCAGCATCAAGGCTAACCGCAGCCATGGTCTCCGTGCTGATAGTCCATGCTGCTGCAAACGTCGTCGAACTGTTCGAGCAGATAGTTGTTGTCTTGCAAACGTCCCCATCTGTTGACTCAGGGATCGAGACGTGGCTGCACGATCCGTTACAGTCTCCGGATAAGATGCCTGTCATCTCGACTGTTGGTGATACGGGGCCGTTGGGATCCAGCACGGCGTTCCGTATTACCCTCCTGAACCAACCGATTCCGTATTCTGCTAACAGTCACTGGATCTCGACCAACGCGAGCAGCAATGTTGCGATTCGATAAGCCGCAATCGCGATGGGCTACAATCCGACCTTATCAAAGTCGGAAACGTTACGCATTTCTCCCCCTTACACGAGGCATCACAACAACGTTTCACCAGGCAACGCCGGTGAACTGCTGTTTGTGTATGAGAAATCGGTTGGAAACTTTCCTCGTGTCAGCACGTTGTAGGTGTCGCCACCGGCGCCAACCTTTCGTGAACGCTGTGAAAAGCTAATCATTTGCGTATCGCAGCATCTTCTTCCTGTCGGTTAATTTTCACGTCTGTAGCACGTCATCTTCGTGGTGTAGCAATTTAAATGGCCAGTAGTGTAGTTTGATTTCCAGTAATTTACCCGTGGTTACATAAATAACTTTTTTTCACCTGTCTGTCAGAAGAATACATTCCCTTCTTGTTCTAAACGACTGATCCAACATAAAGATAGGCGCGGCGAAGAATGATCTCTGCGAAAACAACATCGTTCTTCAGTCAGAAGGACTTCACTAATTAAATCTCTCTTCTTGTCTCTACCTTTGTGTGTTGTGTATGCCGAGCACAATAAACTGTATTTTTCATTCTACTTCACTCACATCTTCGTACACCGCCACCGTCCCCCTCCCCCCTGCCCCTTCCCATCACCCAACTCCACCCGCTCTCCGCACAACATGTGTGTTCACTGTCCTCGTAACGTATCTGGCAACGCTTGCCGCTAAGGGAAATTGTTAATTCTGGTCTCTCAATTACACTCTCATACTCTGCGCTTTGAATGTGTCGTGATGTCTATTGTTTATTTGCTATTGTTCAGCTGCATACATTACACCAGGCGGGAGTGCATTTCGATCGCGTAACAAAAGAACCCATCCTTGTTTACTAAATTTGCAGCTTCATTGCGGCATATCCCTCTCAGCATCAGTAATTCATACAACGAGCACACGGACACTAGCGTAAAGGGTGCTTTACTGGCTGCCGGAGACAGTAAGCTAATGCAGATTTGCTGCGTTTATGTAGTGTCGAATGTAATGCAGAGACTCGTGATTCAAAGCTCATAATTCAACAGCAGCTACTCGTAAACAATAACAGTAATTTGTTAACCGATTGGCTTCTGGTCTGACGTGAATAATTGGGAGCGTACTATATCGTGAGTCACTTACGTTCTTACATATTCTTCACGTGTTAGTCCCAGTTATTTCTGCCTTTGTTTACAAATAATTTTACCATGACACACTAGGTTCTTAAAACAATGTTCTCGCTTTTCGTGGAACGATAACTGGCACAAAAAATTACGCATTTCCATAGAAATGTGCAAACTCTGACCATGTCTAACTTATGTCTTAAAGCGTGTAAATTCAAGCGATGGGCAATACGAACAACAGGAACTGCATCGTTGATTGTACTCCAGAGGCAGGGGCAAGCTGTAATTTAGACCTCTGTCGATACATATCTATCATAAATCACAGAGTAGGGTTTTTTTTTGTTCCTAGGGTAGCGAGTGCACGATCTGTCACGTGTTTGTCACAAATAACCAATAATTTCCAAAACTACCTCGGAAAAATACAAAATGATGTTAAAAATTACAATCGTATTATTTTTCTAAGCACATCCCTTCTCCTGCCACACATTCCGCAGCGGCTTTCGTAGAAGGTCTGGAATACTTAGCCCCTTGAGGACAAATTTGAGGTAGGGACACAGCGTGAAGTCACTTTGCGCCAAATCAAGAGACTATAGGAACGTGTTTCGGAAAATGTTATACCCGTTTTGGCCCAAAACTGTCGCAAATAAACTCAGGCATATACAAATTGTACATTTCGGTGCGAACAGGAAAATTCTCGCATGTGGACGTTTGAAAACTTCCACATAGAATGTCTCTGACAGAATATGTCGAAGGCGGTAAGATTTCGCGATGAGGAATTCCTCGAGAATCGAAAAACAAGGTAAGCACCGTCTTCATCTTAGATCACTTTGTTGGTGTTCATCTTATATCCTTCTCTCAAGACATTGTTCATTCTTAGGTCTTTCAGTGCTCTGTCAAACTCTTCACGCAGTATCATATCTCCAATTTCATCTTCATCTACATCCTCTTCCACTTCCAAAATATTGTCCTCAAGTACAGGGCCTTTGTATAGACCCTCTATATACTCCTTCCACCTTTCTGCTTTCCCTTCTTTGCTTTGAACTGGGTTTCCATCTGAGCTCTTGTTATTCATACAAGTGGTTCTCTTTTCTCCAGAGGTCTCTTTAATTATCATTTAGGCAGTATCTATCTTACCACTAGTGAGATAAGCCTCTACATCCTTACATTTGTCCTGCTTAGCCATTTTGCACTTCCTGTCGATCTCAGTTTTGAGACGTTTGCATTCCTTTTTGCCTGCTTCATTTACTGCATTTTTATATTTTCTACTTTCATCAATGAAATTCAGTATTTCTTCTGTTACCCAAGGATTTCTACCAGCCCTCGTCTTTCTACCTACTTGATCCTCTGCTGCCTTCACTACTTCATCCCTCAAAGCTACCCATTCTTCTTCTACTGTATTTCTTCCCCCCATTCTTGTCAATTATTCCCTTATGCTCTTCCTGAAACTCTGTACAACCTCTGGTTTGGTCAGTTTATCCAGATCCCATCTCCTTAAACTGCCACCTTTTTTCAGTTTCTTCAGTTTTAATCTATAATTCATAATCAGTAGATTGTGGTCTGCCCCTGGAAATGTCTTACAATTTAAAACCTGGTTCCTGAATCTCTGTCTTACCATTATATAATCTATCTGATACCTTCTAGTATCTCCAGGCTTCTTCCATGTATACAACCTTCTTTCATGATTCTTGAACCAAGTGTTAACTATGATTAAGTTATGCTCTGTGAAAAATTCTACCAGGCGGCTTCCTCTTTCATTTCTTACCCCCAATCCATATTCACCTACTACGTTTCCTTCTCTTCCTTTTCCTGCTTTCAAATTCCAATCACCCATGACTATTAAATTTTCGTCGCCCTTCACTATTTGAATAATTTCTTTCATCTCATCATACGTTGCATCAATTTCTTCGTCATCTGCAGAGCTAGTTGGCATATAAATTTGTACAATTGTAGTAGGCGTGGGATTCGTGTCTATCTTGGCCACATTAATGTGTTCACTATGCTGTTTGTAGTAGCTTACCCGCACTCCTATTTTTTTAAATTAATTATTAAACCTACTCCTGGATTACCCCTATTTGATTTTGTATTTATAACCCTGTATTCACCTGATCAAAAGTCTTGTTCCTCCTGCCACCGAACTTCACTAATTCCCACTATATCCATCTTTAACCTATCCATTTCCCTTTTCAAATTTTCTAACCTACTTGCCCGATTAAGGGATCTGACATTCCACGCTCCGATCCGTAGAACGCCAGTTTTCTTTCTCCTAATAACGACGTCCTCTTGAGTAGTCCCTGCCCAGAGATCCGAATGGGGGACTATTTTACCTCCGGAATATTTTACCAAAGAGGACGCCGTCATCATTTAACCATACAGTAAAGGTGCGTGCCCTCGGGAAAAATTACGGCTGTAGTTTCCTCTTGCTTTCATCCGCTCGCAGTACCAGCACAGCAAGGCTGTTTTGGTTAGTGTTACGAGGCCAGATCAGTGAATCATCCAGACTGTTGCCTTTGCAACTACTGAAAAGGCTGCTGCCCCTCTTCAGGAACCACACGTTTGTCTGGCCTCTCAACAGATACCCCTCCGTTGCGGTTGCACCTACGGTACGGCTATATGTATCGCTGAGGCACCCAAGCCTCCCCACCAACGCAAGGTCCATGGTTCATAGGGGGGTGGGCTACTTAATTAATACAATAATACTTCTCCGTGGTAAATGAGGATTAATTTATTGAACGTACTGTACTTTTCCAAAGCTTTAGCAAGCAGGCGCCAGCTGGAATAGTGTGTGGTCTCCCGAAATGTATTATGCATCTCTTGTGCTGCTAACACGTCTGACGTCACACTTGTAAGACAGTAACTGAGAAACTCGCCATTGCCCAGGTGTTTATTTATTCCAATCTTCTATCAGTCCTTATTCGTCTCCCTACTATCCCTGTTCATCTCCGCCTTCCCCCTCCCTTTGCCCATCATCGCTGGCCCCCTCTCTCTGTCCAATTCCACCTCCTCCCTCTCTCTACTGTCTCCTCTCTCTTTATCCATCTCTCCTCCCTCTTTCGCTCTATCCATCCCCCATACCTGTCCAAATCCCCCATCTCTCCCTCTCTCTGTCCATTTCCACCACCCCATCTGTCTTCTCTCCTCCTCCACCTCCTCCACTGCCCCTCCTTCTGTCTGTCTTCTCCTCACCCCATCTCTCTGTCAATCTGCACTTCCACCCACCCCTGTCCATCTGCTCCGTCTCCCTCTGCCGATCTTATTCTCTCCCCTTTAATTCCATCTCCTCCTCACAGTTTCTTTGTCAGTATCCTCCTCCCCCACTCTTTCTGTCCATCTTCTCCTCCCCCTCTCCCTATCCATCTCTTCCCCTTTCCTTTCTGTGTCCATTTCCTCCTCCACTCTCTCTCTTCCGTTCCTTTGTCCTCCTTCCACCCATATTTCTGTCTGTCTCTTCCCCCGCCTCTCTCTGTCTTTCTCCTCTCTCTTCTCCTTATCTCTTCTCTCTCTGTACATTTCCCCCCTCCTCTATACCTGTCCATGTCCTCCTCCTTGCCCTCACTGTCTGTCCATCTCGTCCCTTCTCGCTCCACAATATCATATCTACCCCAACAGGAGGCTGGTGGTTCTTACCTCTACAGTATTATTTTACAACTCGTAACTAATATGTGCACCAAATTCGATTCAAATTGTTCACTGGTTTGGGATGAGCTCTTTATCTGTGACTTTTCTCACATATGCACATGTCAGATGTATTTCACACATATTTAAGATATTTCATACGTATTTGTACGCATATTTCATCTCTATGCCTAGTGAATTTTGTAGTTTCATTTTCACACAGCTTAATGTTTATGACGTCTTACCTCCTGAACCGTATGCTGTAGAATGATATAATTTTCCAGGTACATCAATTGGTCTATGCCGCTACTATCTGAAAAATTTGTTGTGAATAGAGTTAGTAGTAAAGAAGTAATAAATTAAAACTTCAGGCATAATAAGGCAGTTTCTCACGCATCTCACTGTTTATAACGACATTTCTGCTGAAATGTATGTCGTACAATAATACATTATGTAGGTACATTCAGTTGTATATGTGAATACCGTATGCAAAATGGGTCACGAATAAAGTTCGTAGTAAAGAAGTAATGAGTTAGATCGTCGTGCTTCATGCGGCAGTTTAACTTACAGCGAAAATGTAGTAACCGACAAACATTTTTGCTTTCATCCTTTTGTGGGAGTCATCAGCGAGAAACAATTTGGTAAAGCTTTGAAATTATGTGTAAAGTTTATTGCAAGTCTCTAACAGCTCTCATTCTCAAATACAAGACATTTAAATCACGATATTCTCGCTTCATGGGGTGCACTGCTTTTTCACGCCCACCCTCACCACTTTGATTGGTAGGTGGTTCTTACGCCCACAATAATCCTTTCCACACAGTGAATGATATGTCTACAAAGTTTGGTTGAAACCGGTGCGGTACTGTAGGAGGATAAGCAGAACGTGCAAATATATACATACATACAGGTATTTTTGTAATTTGTATGGATATTACTGAAGCCACTCTTCAACAAATGGTTCTTATAAGCTCACAAACAATAATGAACACCCGTACAGAGGAGCTGTATTGACAGCTTTGTGCTCTTTGTTTCTTCAGTTGCATGCGAGATGTCCAAATTGCGTGCGTTGTTAAATTGTTGTGTTTTGCGGTCCTTTGTGTGTTAATTAAAGAGCCAGAAATGGGTGATAAATGAAAAAAAATTGTAGTGTCTATGGCTGCAAAAATTTAGTGCTGTAATGCGACTGGATTCTTGAGTAGCAGTCAGAACTATTGCTTTGGAATTAGGGGCAGGAAAAAGTGCTGTTGCAATTTGGAAGAAAAATCGAACATAAATTGAAAATTGGTGTACTTACCATGCTAGTGGAAGTGTAATAAAAGTAAGGAAGGCAATGTTGAAGGGTAACAGTAAATAAGGTGAAGAAGCTTTATTTTTGTGGCATGAACGTTTAAGAGGAAAACATTTACCCATTACGTGGCCGATATCTCAGGAAAAGTCATTGCAGTTTCGGCGGCCGAGAGAAGAATTCACTGCCAGTGATGAACGGTTACATATGTGGATAAAGCTTTCCAGTATTCACCAGACCACCTTCTGTCGAATGGCTTTATCGGTTGGCAAAGAGACTGTGCCATTGTTTAAAGACTATCTTTCGAAGTTAATTCGAAGGCAATTAAAGAAGAGGGAATTTCAGGAACACAGTTGTACAGTTGCGATGAAAGTGGTTTAAATTACAAGATGCTCCTTAGGAGAACACTTGCTTCAAATAGGAAGCTGCACCACCGGATACAAGAAAAGTAAGAAGCGAGTTACCATATTGTCTTGCAATAGAACAACTGACAACCGCAGGCTTAGGCTAATATTGATAAGGAAAAATCATAAATCACTGCCCATACATTACTCTAATCAAATGAAGGCGTGAATGAATTCAGAAAACTTTAAAACCTGCTTCCAAAATGAATTTACCGAGGAAGGCTTGTTGATGGGCTTTGCATCCTGACAGTAACGAACTCACAGATGAAGATATCAAAGCATTATTTTCATCATGAAATGTGTATGCTCTTTGTCAGCCGATGGACCAGGGTACCCTTGAAATGCTAAACAATAAATATCACTGCCATTTTCTCAGTTCGTTGATATCAGCGATTGATAATATTGCAGACCGCGTAACCACTCTGAAGAGAATTGACTTAGTTGATGTCATAATGTGGCTGGCAGAAACGTGGGAAGAGATACCGAACATAGGGTCTTCGAAAATTCTTTTAGACCATGAAGGTTGATATTTTAACTTTGAATCCATGTGTGAAAACGTAGTCAAAGACGGAAACAGCAATATCGTTGCGTTGCTTAAAAACGTACCTGGCAGTGAGGATGTCGATGAAGAGGACGTCACAGAATAGGTAGCATACGATGAAGCAGGTGAACTAGCTGGCAACTATATTACGGAAATGGAGATGCAGGGGAAGTAACACAAGAGGAGGCAAACCTAGATGACAGGAAAAATATCATCTGAAACTCGAAAGGGTTCAAGACGGTCGAGGCAGCGCTGCAGTACATTAGTGCGCAGGAGGAAGCAACACCAGCTGATATTATATCGTCAGGTGTTGAGCGATGACTGTGAAGGACGCTGAGATACCGCGTACTTGTACGAGACAGCGTTATCAGCACTTGACGGAGATTGAAATGGACCTCTCTGAGTACCTCCATTAGCCGGCTTGTCAAGTTCCGCAATATCCACATTTGTCGGGTATTCTGATGTGGCAGCAGACCGAAAATGGACAGTATGGGGCAGTGAGGGCAGGTATACTCGTTCTGAGAGTTCCAGTCAACCACTTCGGCCTGCACAAGAGAAGATCGCCTTCTTGTGCACTAGGCACATCGTAACTCCTTCATATCTGCGCCTGTGGTACGGGTCAGATATAGTCCCAGCAACACTTTCTGTTGCAACACTTTGTGTCATCTCGAACCATTGGTCAGAGACTGTTAGCAACCAGACTTAGGGATTACCATCCCATGCATTGACTGACGTTAACACCCACAACAGCTGCACTCATAGTTGTGCCGTGACCTGGAAACATGGCCTGCTGATGAATGGCATTGGACTGTGTTCAGTGATGAATCGCAATTTGCACTACCAAGGGCGACCATCGTAAGGCGGCTACCTGGAGAGAGTTCCCATTCATTCAATGATATGTGGAGGCACAGTGGTTTTACTCCTGATTTCATGCTGTGGGGAGCCATTGGGTGCGACTTCATCTCTTCCGTATTAGTACACATTAGCCTCAAGTCCCACTATAAACACTATGCTCTCATAGCTGCTGACGTGTACTGATAGACGCCAACTAGGATGGTGACTGAGACTGCAACTGAGACTCTCACTGAGCTAGAGACTGCCACTGGGATTGCGACTGTATCTGCAGCTGGCTGGCTGGCTGACTGGCCTCTCTGGTCCGCAGCTGCGATCTACACTCCTGGAAATTGAAATAAGAACACCGTGAATTCATTGTCCCAGGAAGGGGAAACTTTATTGACACATTCCTGGGGTCAGATACATCACATGATCACACTGACAGAACCACAGGCACATAGACACAGGCAACAGAGCATGCACAATGTCGGCACTAGTACAGTGTATATCCACCTTTCGCAGCAATGCAGGCTGCTATTCTCCCATGGAGACGATCGTAGAGATGCTGGATGTAGTCCTGTGGAACGGCTTGCCATGCCATTTCCACCTGGCGCCTCAGTTGGACCAGCGTTCGTGCTGGACGTGCAGACCGCGTGAGACGACGCTTCATCCAGTCCCAAACATGCTCAATGGGGGACAGATCCGGAGATCTTGCTGGCCAGGGTAGTTGACTTACACCTTCTAGAGCACGTTGGGTGGCACGGGATACATGCGGACGTGCATTGTCCTGTTGGAACAGCAAGTTCCCTTGCCGGTCTAGGAATGGTAGAACGATGGGTTCGATGACGGTTTGGATGTACCGTGCACTATTCAGTGTCCCCTCGACGATCACCAGTGGTGTACGGCCAGTGTAGGAGATCGCTCCCCACACCATGATGCCGGGTGTTGGCCCTGTGTGCCTCGGTCGTATGCAGTCCTGATTGTGGCGCTCACCTGCACGGCGCCAAACACGCATACGACCATCATTGGCACCAAGGCAGAAGCGACTCTCATCGCTGAAGACGACACGTCTCCATTCGTCCCTCCATTCACGCCTGTCGCGACACCACTGGAGGCGGGCTGCACGATGTTGGGGCGTGAGCGGAAGACGGCCTAACGGTGTGCGGGACCGTAGCCCAGCTTCATGGAGACGGTTGCGAATGGTCCTCGCCGATACCCCAGGAGCAACAGTGTCCCTAATTTGCTGGGAAGTGGCGGTGCGGTCCCCTACGGCACTGCGTAGGATCCTACGGTCTTGGCGTGCATCCGTGCGTCGCTGCGGTCCGGTCCCAGGTCGACGGGCACGTGCACCTTCCGCCGACCACTGGCGACAACATCGATGTACTGTGGAGACCTCACGCCCCACGTGTTGAGCAATTCGGCGGTACGTCCACCCGGCCTCCCGCATGCCCACTATACGCCCTCGCTCAAAGTCCGTCAACTGCACATACGGTTCACGTCCACGCTGTCGCTGCATGCTACCAGTGTTAAAGACTGCGATGGAGCTCCGTATGCCACGACAAACTGGCTGACACTGACGGCGGCGATGCACAAATGCTGCGAAGCTAGCGCCATTCGACGGCCAACACCGCGGTTCCTCGTGTGTCCGCTGTGCCGTGCGTGTGATCATTGCTTGTACAGCCCTCTCGCAGTGTCCGGAGCAAGTATGGTGGGTCTGACACACCGGTGTCAATGTGTTCTTTTTTCCATTTCCAGGAGTGTACATACTTGTGGTCCAGAGGGCGTTGGCGGCACAGTGCTTGCGAGTCTTTCTTTGGCCTCTCTCCTGATATGCGCACTTGCTCCATCGCCTACTGTCGATCTTCTCGCAACATCTTTGCCATCCAGTATGCTGGTGACAGCATAATATTCAGATGCTATAGAGGTCAGCGCAGTTCCCAGATCTGTCCCTGATACAACACGTGTGGGACCAGCTTGTAAATCAACTTGGTCCCAGTGCCTGTATCGCGGATGTCAAGGTCCGATTAGAATACCTGTGGGCAAGTTTGGTTCAGGGGAGGATTCAACAGCTTTAAGGCAACCTTCCCAAGGGAACTGCTGCACATTTCTAGCTCAGAGGGATACAACATTCTAGCGATACAAGGGTTCATATTGCCAAATTCAATGTTAATTTGATTCTATTTTAGAATCACTGAAATAGCATCATATATTCTCTCATCCTGTGAAGTTTCATTTCGTTTCATCCTCCCCTGCTGATTCTAGGTGCTTTACTTTTTCTGACAGGAAGTGTATATTGTAAGTAGTAACTTTCCTTTCACACTTTCTTATGGTACTCAGAAATAACCATTACAAGTGTCGATTTTGTTCCGTTAAGCGCGGCGCTTTAGAGTTCTACTAAAGGAAGTCCTTAATCGCTTCAAAAAACTTGTCAGATACCCGATAAAGTATTTTTTTCGCTTTTTTCAGTAAAGGACAATGAGGAAGCATTCTGAAGTCAAGGTCCAAGGCAGCAACGTGGACACCGATCTCTACTGCGAGGTGGATCTCATGAACGAACGAAGCGGATTGTGTTTCGCGAGACCTCTATTTGTGAATCCATGATGATTTTTATAGAGGAGATCTAAGTGCTCCAAAACCTTCTCAATACGTGAGCGTAAAGCATTTTCCACAATTCTACAACAGTTTGACATCTGTCCTACGGGCGCATCTTTGAAACGGGACGGGGTACACCTGTGGTTTTTGCCAGTCGGTGGGTACTCTTTAATTGTTCCTGCCACCGACGATAAACTAAACTAGTGGATGTTTTTTTGGCGTAAACTCTATAGAATCGAGCAGGTATTTCATATGACCCAGATTCATTACACTATTAAGCTATAGCATTTGCTTTTCTGTTCCGGGAACATTTACCTCCAGATCTGCCATTTCGGCGATCGTGCGATGATTGAAGGAAGGGATCGTATTTAGGTCTTCCGCGGTCAAAGAGTTTAATATTTCGGCCTTTTCTGGGTCACACGGAACAGATGTTTTCTATCCGCATTCTGACTTTGCATCAGACAAAGACTTCTTACAATTTTTAGTCAGATCGGTCGGTAGATTTTTTGCTTTGACATTCTTTGAAAGCTTCTGATTTTACTCTCGTTACTTTCATTTTCGGGTTGTTCAGCGTAAGAGCTTTCTGACACGGGTGTTAAAACATGGTGGGTCTTTCCTATCTGTTAAAACGTAAGAAGTATAACGATCCTTTCGAATTTGTGCTTCACATCCACTGAATATTTAATGTTGACTATATTTTTATCCTGTCATCTTGCTAAGCAAAAATATTTTCCTACTTTTCATAAGTTCTTTGTAACAGCCGTAGTTATTGATATTGTCGCTGCCTTAAGTCAAAAGCTCTCTTCTGCGTTAACTGATTCGAAAAGATCAGGTCAGTTTGTTAGTAGGAGGCCTCAGACGTTACCTACAATGGTTGGTTATCTGTACACTCGAAGTAATTTTCGGACTAGAGAGCGATAATGATGTCACGCGTATCCCGGACTCTGGCACCAGTTTAGTTCGTATGACTCCCAATTCTGTAGCCGGCATACTGAAGTCTCCCCCAATTACAATAACGTCATCAGGGAACTTACTGGCGATACCGTATAAGTAGTCTCACAAACGCTCTGCCAACACAGCTACTGGCGAAGGGCGTCTGTAAATTCGTGTTTGCCCTATCTTTGACACTGAACTACACTAAGATTATTTCACATTTGGAACCGATAATATCCACACTAGATATTATCGAACTATGTACTGTAATTAATACGTTGCCACCATTTGCTTATAACCTATTCTTGTGATACATACCATCTTAGGATACCTCTCAATATCGTGTAGAACCTCCTTTCGCTCGGCGTAGTGCTACCAGTCGACGTGGCATGGACTCAACAAGTTTTTGGAAGTCCCCTCCAAAAATACTGAGCCACGCTGCCTCTCTAGCTGTCCATAACTGCGAAACTGTTGGCGGTGAAAAATTTTATGCACGACCTGAATGTCCCATAAATGTTCGATGGAATTCATGTCGGGCGATCAGGGTGGCCAAATCATTCGTTCGAACTGTCCAGAATGTTTTTAAATTAATCACGAACAATTGTAGCCCATTTACATGGCGCACTGTCATTCATAAACATTCCATCGTTGTTTCAGAACATGAGTTTATTGAATAGACACAAATCGTCTCCAAGTAGCCGCACATAACCATTTCCAGTCAATCGTTGGTTCAGTTTGACCAGAGGACCCAGTCCATTACGTGTAAACACAACCCACACTATTATGGATCCACCACTAGATTCCACAATGCCTTGTTGACAATCTGGAAATATGGCTTCGTGGATTCTGCCAAAAACTTGAATCCAGCAATCAGCACTTACCAGCTGAATCCGGGATTCATCTGCAGGGCACGGTTTTCAAGTCGTATAGGATGCACCAATATCGTAAGTCCAGTACTGGCGCTGCAGGCGACGTCGTGCCGTTAGCAAAGGCACTCGTGTCACCCGTCCACTACAATAGCCCATTAACACCAAATTTTGCCGCACTGGCCTAACGGATATGAAGTTTTTGCTTCCATGGCAATCCACAGCCTGTTAGTATTTAATAAAAGAATACACTGTCCATCGTATGCTGCACTGTGCTTATATAAAATCGTGCTGGTAGTTTATCATCATTCGTGACTGTCGCAAGATTGTATTGTGCAAAATATGGTCTGTGTAAACATTGGGACTTCGTACGGTCGCTGATGACCGCGCAGTTGAGCGCCCCACAAACGAAACATCATCATCATCATCATCATCATCATCAGTCTAGAGAGAAAGCGAGGTAAGCTACATTACCACACTATGGGCGTATTTCTAATGAGATGCTCCGTAATACGAATGTTCAGACATGTTACCATGTACAAAGTCAGATGGGCAGACCTTTATGCCATAGCACCTACAAGGCAGATGTAATGAAACAATCAGGTATTTACAAAGTTAACTGTGATGACTGTGAAAAGTGTTGTGGGACATACTGGGAGAAGCTTTGGAACTAGACTGCGGGAACATCGGAATATTAGTACCAGTAATAAATCTTCATTTAGCAATCACTTACGTACTGGTACACATATGGCTAGTAGCCATAATCCACTGGAACTCTTACATATCACTAATAAGTGTAGATTAATGAACATTTATGAAGAGATGGAAATTTTGCCGCTTTTAATAGGCGTCCAGAGTGCGTCAGAAATGAACAAACGGATTTGAAATAACGATATTTCTCCAAAGTTTTAAAAAGGATTTATGTTAATTTTTATATAGTTCTTAGTCCCGTATTACATTAGTTTCATGTGACCTCGTAATGTTCGTTCTGACTCTTCTTGTTTTACAGTTGAGCGTTGTACCTTTTTGGTACTTCGGATTTACATTATACTGACCCTTAAGGTTCTTATACTTTCAGGGTTCTTTGGTTTATTTTACATTGTGGAAACAGATTACACTTCATGTCATGATTTATAAGGTGTACTTAAGTTTCAATCCCATATTTCCTATCAATGGTGCTGTCTGTGTGCCGCACTGCCTTGCATTTGATGTCAGTTGCTAGTTGTTAGAAAGGCCTTTATCTTTTGACACCTTTATATTCTATAAAAATCATTGAATGTTCCGTAAATTGACGCCTTGTTTCGTTCAATATGTAATTTGTACTAGCCAATATTCTTACTTGATGTATGTCATTGAATAACTTTACCTGTGTTTTATAACTTTACTACCTGATTGCCTTACATTCTTCTTCAAATAATATATTGTTACCATGTACTTTACTGCACATATTATGCGTATACATGTTTCCAGTTTATGCATTTTGACACCTGTGCATGTGCAGTAGCGAGTATTTTTGCGGACTTTCTTTTAGTATCTGCTGTCACTACTTACCCATTTGGAAAAATGCAAGGCGTGAAGATAAAACATATTTGCCACAATTTGGCCTCTGTAAGAGGATTCTAATGTTTCGTAATAGATTAATGTAACCCAAAAAATACCTCTGTGTGAAATGTCATTAAGTTGGTCTCTGTGTGCAATCTTCACACACTCATCACTACGATAATGTTTGTAGTAGCTCGTACCTTTTATTCGATGCATGTCTTGGAATTATTTTTACCTGTATTTTCCATGCATTGCTAGATGGTTCCATACGATTTTCTTCGCATTACGCGGTTTATGCTATGATTTATATACATGGTTTTGAGAAGGAAGTTTTATCATTTTTCTGTGTGTAATATTGTTTCAATGACTTCAAGTACACCCATATACCTATCTGTATCTTTATTGGATCCTACTATCACACCCTACCAACTTGCTGTAATAAAAGGCAAACCTATAGTTACAGATTTTCTTATTACAAACTGTCATCTGGTCCCACTGATCTATCACGAATAGTGCATACTTAAAATATTTTTAAAATTTGTATTTTTATGAGTTACTCATGTATATAACATGTCAATAAGTTGGTCTCTATCTATGTGTAGTCCTTGAGACTTACGTTAAATATTTTCGTTTAGTCTGGCATGCTAGCAATAAATAAATAATTTCTCTGACAATATTTCATGATATTTATACGTTGATGTATGATTCTCATGTACTGTAAGGAATATCTATGATTTTAAGTGATCTTTTGTCACAGATCACCTAGTACACAATACTTTAACTAACTGTGGCACGGCAGTAGTAAAGGTAATGTCATTGCACATAGCTATATAGCACACAATATTTGGAAGTAAGTGCATCTTTGACAACTTGCAAACAGCTGCTTTAGTTGTCAGGCTGCAGCACTTAGAATAAGTGACGATGGAGTACGACTTCTGGTTTTATGTAGGTGACATAAAAGAATGTGGTGAGTACGATACGTAACATTACACATGTAAGTAATGTTATTGCACTGTAAATCTGGTTACGTTACTGTGAATTATGGAATGCTTTATTTACACATGGAGATCTATGCAGACATGTGACGCTCTTCCACACTGGCTTATTCCAGGTGCTTGTTGATTGCTTCCTGCCAAAAATAAGGTAACAGCTCGATTTTAATAAAGCACAGTACAGCTCACAGCGGACAACGTATTATTTTATTTACCAGCGGATATATTCATCGTACTTCTCACATTGATTTCTGCTGTTATTTCGTGCAGTGTTGCTTGTCTGTTAGCACTGACAACTCTACGCAAATCCCGGTGCTCTCGGTCGTTAAGGGAAGGCCTTCGACCACTGTGTTGTCTGTGGTGAGATCAATGCTTGAAATTTGGTATTCTTGGCACACCCTTAACACTTTGGATCACGGAATATTGCATTCCCCAACGATTTCCGAAATGGAATGTCCCATGCGTCTAGCTCCAACTGTCATTTCGCATTCAAAGTCTGTTAATTCCCGCCATGTGACCACAAAAATCACGTCGGAAACCTTTGCACATGAATCGCCTTAGTGCAAATGCGCCAGTGTACTGTCCTTTTATACTTTGTGTACGCGACACTACCGTCATTTTTATATGCGCATGTCGCTATCCCATGACTTTTGTATATATTCCGTTCTCAATTCACGCATTCGTTGCTACTCACTTCCAGTTTCAGCCATCTTTCTGTTTCTGATACTGTCTGGGCATTATTGCCTTTATAAGGGATGGCAATTCTGAAACATTACCATGCCTGGGATTTCAGCTTGTATATGAACCTTTTCTGATTCCGATATGGATGGACGACGTTCTCTGAGAATAATGTGGCTGATTTTCTTCGATTTCAGCAGTAGTCCAGCACTGATCCCAAGGATGGGTCCCTCTGACCTAAAAAAAAAATCCTCATGCGCACAGGTTCTCTGCTGCTATGTTAGCCGATTCCTCCACGTAGTGCACGCCTGAACTTTTGATACATTGTCTCAGAATCGTCTGAGCCTAACATTTAGATCTTTCACTCTGCTCGTGTAGTCTCCTCGTCGACACTCTAGAGTCTTGTACCACAGAAAACAAGGGAGAGGATGTTGTTTGATGGCCACTTTCCTCTTTCTACAGCACAACTGCACACATATATCAACAGGGTTCTTTATTTACTTAAACAGATAGCTGCTATTTAACTTTAGCAGTGCCCAGGTACAAGCTCCTCAATATTAGTGGTGAAGCACAAGTTCTGCTATTCGATCACTGACACATGGCAAATTGGAGTACAAGTTGATGGTCAGTGACTAAGCTAGTGATTGTGCGACTGTGCTAGTGCCTGCGACTGCCTGAGACTGAACCCTCCAGTCCGAGGCGACGACCTAAATACTTGAGGTCGAGAGGGCGTTGGCGGCGTGTAGCTTGCGAGTCTGTCTTTGACCTCTCACCTGATAGCATAGGCGCCCTTGATTTTGGAACTTTTTGGTAAGCTTCTATGAGACCAAACTGCTGAGGCTTACTGCTCGGCTTACACACTACTTATTCTAACTTGAACTAAGTTACGCTAAGGAAAAAGACACACACACAGCCATACCCGAGGGAGGACTCGAACCTCCGACGGGGGTGTGGGGGGTGGGGAAGGGGGCAGTCACGTTACCGTGGCAAGGGGCCCTAGGTCGCGTGGCCAGCGCCCGTGATCCAGCGCCTACCATCGATCTTCTTCCTGCATCTTTTCCGACCAGTGTGCTGGCGAGAGTTGACGCCAGCACAGCTCCAAACTATACGTCCGCGTTCTAGTCGGAGTACAATGCGTTCTAGTCTGAGTACAATAGTGTGTTTAGCCTGCACCCTGTGTGCAATGATAGCTGTCTTCCCCAAGTCAGCCAGTCCCCAAAAGCATCTGAAGATGGCCTCAGAACCCAAGTGACACACGTCATTCTGGCCGACGAGTTCGACGATTTGCAGCCGTTTACACCTAGTGCTCTTGGTATCCGCCGGCAGACCCTCCTCCGTGTCTCGGATGAAATTGCCTGATGAACAAACTGAGTGCAAGTTCTCTCTCTTTCCTGATCTGCCCACTATTTCGCTGAGGGGCTGCATTATCCGCCTAGCCTTGGGCTCCCAGTGACTAGCTTACCTGCCCTACACACTTGTCTGGACTTGGTAGGACAGCCGTCCTCTGGCTCAACAGGCAGGGCATCCCGTACTGGCTCAAATGAGTTACCAACACTGTCTAGCACCTCGCACCTGTTGCTGAGACGTAAGGAGCCAGCCCCGTGACCAGTTGCGACTTACGCCTGCCGGCCAGTGATACACGAACCCGCCACTGTCCGCCACTCAGCCTCGGATGAAGACACACCGGTCAGAAGTGGTACAACAAAAGACTCTGTGACAACAGCGATTCCGAGGATTCTGGCTTCAACGAAGAAGTCACAGCTATCGCCACTGGCGCCCCCATCTCATTGCTCAATAGAGCAGTCGCTTGAAGCCTATAGACCACGCCAGCCGCCGGCCGGAGTGGCCGAGCGGCTCTAGGCGCTACAGTCTGGAACCGCGCGACCGCCACGGTCGCAGGTTCGAATCCTGCCTCGGGCATGGATGTGTGTGAGGTCCTTAGGTTAGTTAGGTTTAAGTAGTTCTCAGTTCTAGGGGACTGATGACCTCAGAAGTTAAGTCCCATGGTGCTCAGATTCATTTGAACCATTTTTGAACCACGCCAGCCGCAGCTTCTAATCTTTTACAGACAGTCGCCAATGCTCCTTGCCCCCGCACACTACAAACATAATTCTTATCCATTTCTTGGTGTACAATGACGGAAACGTACAATCATAACGGTCAGCGCAAATTGAGAGAGAACAAGGAGAACTCAGTAACTGATAAAATTACCAGTCAGTGGCTCTAATGAAGTTGTGATGCGTACAAAATACAAACGAGAAAAATAAAGAACTATGATTAAAGCTGGTCTACAAATTTCTTGCTCTACGCTAAAAACCAAGGGAACCTGGAAACTCTCAAAACAAAAATAAATAATAATATTCATAACATCCTAATTCACACACCGTGACGATGTTCAAAGAAAACTTTGCACGCATTTCGGTTGCCTCAACGAAGTTCTGACGCCTACGCACTACTGCTGCCGCAGCTCACTTGTTAAGGAGTGCGGCACAGACTCGGCGCACAGAATCCACGTGCCTCAGCTGACTTGCATGACGTTGTAAACGGTTCCGACAGCAATACCTGAATTCGCAAAAACAGACATAATGTCTTATGGGATAACAGCAATCAGTGATTTTATAATGTACTTAAAATCCGTCTTGATTGCAAATTTTTTATTCGTATGACCGGTTTCGGTTCATTCAGAACCATCTTCAGATCTGATATTTCAGTTACAGGAGTAACCCGTCCAAATCCAGCAACTTTCACATGCTACGTCACATCGTGGACGGGTGTGACGTAGCATGTGAAAGTTGCTGGATTTGGACGGGTTACTCCTGTAACTGAAATATCAGATCTGAAGATGGTTCTGAATGAACCGAAACCGGTCATATGAATAAAAAATTTGCAATCAAGACGGATTTTAAGTAACATTATACCTGAATTCGTCTGCGATGGATTGATGTCAGTTCGTCAGACAGCAGCTACCGTACCGATGGTTATCGGTCTCCTTCACGCGGATTGTCTTCAAGGGACTCACCACCATTCTTAAAACGCTAAAACCCTTAGAATACCTTGTTTGAGTGAGACAGTCATTTCTATATTCTTGATGCACCATTCGCACATTTCAGTTGCGATTTCATGACATAAAAATCAAATCTTAATTGTGTACGCTGCTCCATTTTCGAACAGTGACATGCGTCATTGCTGATATTGTGTACTCGATACAGATTGTTGCCAATGGTTACTGAACAACCTGGTTTGTACACGAATCCCCAATTTACGCGGATCTCTATTTGTTCGAGTAATCTACTTCTCGTCCAAAAAATCCGTCTTTGAACTTCTTTAAGTGACTGTGTAGACTGTATCGAATAAATTTTAGTTTCCTCATTCAGATTCTCATTAATTCTTGTGAACATTTTCTTGTCTGCTTTCACAAATTTTTGTAGTGTTTCACATACCATTCAAATAAATATTCTGAAGCTGTAGTTGGTGCTTTGAAGTCCTGGTCACTATTTCGCCTGTATCAGCGATGCGCTCAAGTGTGTCCTTAAACGCTAATTTCGTTCTGGAACATCTAGTAGAGTGTAGCGGTAATTGCCGTTATCGATACAAACTGTGATAAGAAGTCTTCCAATAATGGTTGCTGTTTGCTACAAAGACTCCAGCCATGTAGCTAATAATGTGCTGATGCTCCTTCTGAGATGTCTACAGCTATACATTTGGAATCGATACAATATGTTCTGGTAGGGTAATTGCAAATGTTGCTTTCGCCTTCCTTAAGTATGGTTAATAATTACCGGGTGTTTGTGTAACCCGATCCCGGAAGTGCTCTGTGGGAGTCATTTTGCGAGTCTGAGCAGGTCGCCAGCAAAACCACATTGTTCCCTTCGAGCCACGATGTTACGGCCCTTAACTGATGTGTGAGAACATTATTGTATGGTGATAGGAAAGGACTGGTCCAAAGCTGTTGCTACAGTGTGGGAAGAATGTAAGTATCTGAATCAGTCTCATCAAATCTTATTTCATTTCGACGTACATGAATATTAGTGTTCTGAACAGTGACCAGATTAAACAACAGAAGAGCGTCCAAGCATCATCACCGCCATGACTACGATAGAGCTATTTTTTCAATTTTGTGTTTATTAAACTACAGGAATTTTAGATTTTTTTGGGATTCATTTTATTCAGATTGTAATCTACTGGAATTGTATTCCACTGGCTCCATTGGAAGATGAATGTAATCCTGATGTTCAGATTTCTTACTGAGTTACTGAATAATGACAGGAAGTTGATGCAAATTCCTCTTCATTTATTTTTCACGCCGCTGTCATTTATTAAATTTACAAGGTACTTCTAGGTTGTTTTCACATGCTCTTCTATTCTTATTTAAATCGGCAGCTGATCTAAGTACTAGCTATTAAATGCATTTTCCCTTTACAAGACTCATTACTCTTATTTCAATAGGGAACTGAGGGTCACATTCTTGGACGCAGCCACCACGTGTGGGTACGGGTGCTAGCTGGCGTTATCGTGGAATGCTGACGAACTGTGGAGTCAGCATACGCCGGCCGCACACACACAGCAGTCGCTTCGCGTCGCTGGCCGCCTGCACGGGCACAACGGTTTCTAATACGCTTTTTGCGAGGCGGAATTATGTCTTTTTCAGCTCACAATGGAGTACTGACAAACCCGTATTTGTTCGTGGTAGGACGTGCTACGACACTGCTATGACGGGTCGACGTAGCGAGCACGTTATTATAAATGTCTTCATAGAGATAAATTGGTAATGGCTAATAACACGTAGTGTATTTGGGTACCTCATGGACCCAATGCCCGCAGTAATCCTCACAAATACCAAGGAAGACCCTCAGCGGGGGATAAAAACGACATAAACGCATCACCTTGGCTTCGAGAGTTCCGGAACCTGTACGGAAAATTGGAATAGATATCAGCATAAATATTATTTCCGCCATTTTTATTGCTCATGAAAACCACACATTGCATGTTGTACCACCATACAGCGAGACCTTCAGAGGTGGTGCTCCAGATTGCTGTACACACCGGTACCTGTAATACCCAGTAGCATGTCCTCTTGCATTGATGCATGCCTGTATTCGTCGTGGCACACTATTCACTGGCGCTGTTGGTCCACATTGTCCCACTCCTCAACGGCGATTCGGCGTAGATCCCTCAGAGTGGTTGGTGGGTCTCGTAGTCCATAAACAGCCATTTTCAGTCTGACCCAGCCATGTCCGATAGGGTTCAGGTCGTTATCCTGAAGGAAGTCATTGACAAGATGTGCACGATGGAGGCGCGAATTGTCGCCTATGAAGACGAATGCCTCTCAAACACGCTGCCGATATGGTTGCACTATCGGTCGGAGGTTGGCATTCAATTATCGTACTGCCGTTACGGCGCCTTCCATGTTACCAGCGGCGTACGTTGACTCCACATAATGCCACCCCAAAACAGCAGGGAACCTCCACCTTGCTGCACTCGCTGGACAGTGTGTCTAAGGCGTTCACCCGACCGGGTAGTCTCCAAAAACGTCTCCGACGATTGGCTGGTTGAAGGCATATGCGACACTCCCCGGTGAAGAGAACGTGATGCCAATATGAGCGGTTCATTTGGCATGTTGTTGGGTCCATCTGTATGGTATCGTGGTCGCAAAGATGGACCTCTCCATTGACGTCGGCGTGAAGTTGCACATCACGCAGCCTAATGCGCACATTTTGAGTCTGAACACGACGTCCTGTGACTGAACGAAAAGCATTATTCAACATGCTGGCGTTGCTTTCAGGTTTCCTCCAAGCCATAATCCGTAGGTTGCTGTATTCTCCCCCCCCCCCCCATCACACACACACACACACACACACACACACACACACACACACACTGGTCGCGTCGCTGGCCGCCTGTACGGCCTGGACTGTTTCCAATGCGCCTGTTCCCACGCGGAATTATGTCTCTTCAAACTCACAATGCAGACTGAAAAATCCGTATTTGTTCGTGGTCGGACGTCAGACAGTTATGACGGGACGGCGTAGCGAGCACGTTATTGTAAATGTCTTCAAAGAAATAAAGTTGTGATAGCTAATAATCATAGTGCGCGTGTTTTTGTACCTCATGGACCCAATGCCCGCAGTAATCCTCACAAATACCAAGGGAGCCTTAACGTCTTAAAGAACTGGCGTCACCTTGGGGATCAACTATGGAAATCCTACAGTCCTGAGGAGGTGCAGCGATGTGTGAACTTCAGAGAATCTCCATAGCGAATCAACAACAGCAGCAGCAGAACCAGCGTGGACATCATCCGACAACACGGGGTCATCCAGGGCTGGAATTCAGGTTAGTCTCCTAAAATTTGGCTACAATATGAAAGGCAATGATGGATTCGTAAGAATTTTGCTGTAATAGAGTGATTTTGCTAGCTTACATGAATCACTATGGCAGAATCCACGTTACCCGGGTGACACAGTCGATCTCCTAACCATTACAAACAGCTTGCAGATAGGGATTCAACGGTTAAAAGCAGACAGAAATGAGCGCAGACTTTCACATGACTTGTCAAATGAGAGCTCTTGCATTGCTGCCCAGATAGAGAATTTCTCACTATTGCCATCAGTACCAGTGGTTAGCGGTAAGCCCGAGAAATTCTTCTGTAAACTAGAAGGAGCTGGCTTGTTGGGTTCGTGGACTAATTCAGACAGATTAACAGTTGCTAAATTAAGAATTCAGGGAGCCGCACAAGATTTCATCAGAACGGAGCCCACTTGTGTCAAATCAGAAGATTACAATGAATTCGAAACGACACTTGTCCAGAGAGGCAAACAAAAATACTGTCAAATTCCACAGAGAGCAACTGCACTACTGGCCATTAAAATTGCTACACCACGAAGATGATGTGCTACAGACGCGAAATTTAACCGACAGGAAGAAGATGCTGTGATATGCAAATGATTAGCTTTTCAGAGCATTCACACGAGATTGGTGCCGGTGGCGACACCTACAACGTGCTGATATGAGGAACGTTGCCAACCGATTTCTCATGCACAAACAGCAGTTGACCGGCGTTGCCTGGTGAAACGTTGTTGTGATGCCTCGTGTAAGGAGGAGAAATGCGTACCATCACGTTTCCGACTTTGATAAAGGTCGGATTGTAGCCTATCGCGATCGCGGTTTATCGTATCGCGACATTGCTGCTCGCGTTGGTCGAGATCCAATGACTGTTAGCAGAATATGGAATCGGTAGGTTCAGAAGGGCAATACTGTACGCCGTGCTGTTATCCGCATGGCTGTAACGGATCGTGCAGCCACGTCTCGATCCCTGAGTCAACAGATGGGGACGTTTGCAAGACAACAACCATCTGCACGAACAGTTCGACGACGTCTGCAGCAGCACGGACTATCAGCTCGGAGACCGTGGCTGCGGTTACCCTTGACGCTGCATCACAGACAGAAGCGCCTGCGATGACGTAGTCAACGACGAATCTAGGTTCACGAGTGGCAAAACGTCATTTTTTTGCGGATGAATCCAGGTTCTGTTTACAGCATCATGATGGTCGCATTTGTGTTTGGCGACATCGCGGTGAACGCACATTGGAAGCGTGTATTAGTCATCGCCATACTGACGTATCACCCGGCGTGATGGTATGGGGTGCCATTGGTTACACGTCTCGGTCACCTCTTGTTCGTATTGACGACACTTTGAACAGTGGACGTTACATTTCAGATGGGTTACAACACGTGGCTCTATCCTTCATTCGATCCCTGCGAAACCTTACATTTCAGCAGGATAATAACGAACATTAGCAATGAAGAGGTTGTATTGCCATGAGGAGCGAAAGTTGCTGAAGTGTCGAGCACAAGTAAAAGTGATGACATACAGATTCCAAATGAAGTTTCAAAAGTCGCAGTTACGTAGCCAGATTTTTCTAGTGGTACAGGAAAATTGCAGTCAGGGGTCGAAATTAATAATGAAAGAAAGAGCAAGATATGGCAGAAGACACAACATTTGATAGTTGAGGAGCAGAAGATTTTCGGGCCTGTTTCATTGGAGTATGCAGATATTTTCCGAGAAAGTTCAAATTTTCCTGTCAGTCATCTGGTTCAGTATCGCATACATACCAGAAATGTAGCACCGATCACTCAGATCTTACAGACAACCGGTAAAACTGGTGATTACCGGTTGTCACTGTTAAGAAGAAATCCGTTTCCGGAGAATCACAGTTCGGTTTTTGCTTGGGTTATCGTGCTCTGAATACAGTAACCACACCAGACTTTTACCCCTTACCAAGCCTGGTAGGAACCTTGGATTACTTGGGCTGATGTCCAAATTTTTCGGCTTGGTATCAGACAAGCGGATATCATCAGCTGACTGTGCATCCAGATGATCCAGTGAAAACTGCTTTTGCTACAACTACAGGAGTGTATAAATATCTGCATTTGCCATTAGGACTTTGCAATGCACCAGCCACCTTTCAACGCCTGATGTATTCTGTTTTACGAGGGCTCGCACCAACACAAGCTCTTGTATACATCGACGACGTAATAATTTTCGGTGTAAACTTGAAGCAGCATACTGAGAAACGTCAAGCAGTTTTCGAGTGTACAAGAAGCGCAAATCTGTCCTTGTAAATAGATAAATGTCACTTTGTACAAAATCAAGTGAACTACCTTGGACACGTTATAGCTAGTGAAGGCGTCTGTCCTGATCCAAAATTAACTGATGCGGTAAGAATTTTTCGCGACCACAGAATTTAAAGGGATTACAATCATTCTTGGAATTAGCAAACTTCTATAGGCGTTTCATAGCCGGTTATGCAAATATAGCATATCAAATGAGACAGCTACTGAAAGAGGGAACTACATTCAATTGGTCAACAGAGTACACGAATGCAATGGAAGACCTTAAAACTGCCCTAACCACATCTCCAGTGATAGCCTACCCAGATTATGGCAAGCCCTTCATTCTATCAACAGATGCTTCAGATTTTGCTGTCGGTACTATTTTGTCTCATGAAATTGATGGCCATGAACACCCAATATCATTTGTGTTGTGGATTGGCAAGACAGCCAACCCGGTACTACTATAGGAAGCCGAAAGGCACGCGTTTTAGCTCACGCAGGCTGGCGTGAGGTCTGGAACAGGACAAGGGAATTAGACTTTAGCAAAAACTGACGTAGCTGGTGGAATACTTAACTTTAATCCATAAATGGTGAACGTCGCTCTTGACGGTACATGTTTTACAGTATCAATAGTAGCTGCTAATGGCGCCTTGCTAGGTCGTAGCAAATGACGTAGCTGAAGGCTATGCTAACTACCGTCTCTGCAAATTAGAGCGTATTTTGTCAGTGAACCATCGCTAGCAAAGTCGGTTGTACCACTGGGGCGAGTGCTAGAAAGTCTCTCTAGACCTGCCGTGTGGCGGCGCTCGGTCTGCAATCGATAGTGGCGACACGCGGGTCCGACGTATACTAACGGACCGCGGCCGATTTAAAGGCTACCACATAGCAAATGTGGTGTCTGGCGGTGACACCACAATTTGCTTCCAGGCAATTAAACAAAGCAGAATGTAATTGTAAGGTGCGTATAACTTCGCACCTTACAAGCACTCATCTACATACTCTGCCGTAATTGACAACCGCAATTAGATATTATGTGATAGGTTGTATATCGTATATATGAATATGTAAGGAAGACTGACATTGTCACATGGTCCTTGTAAATAGTTGTTAACGCTTATTGCATGAAAGGTGACGGAGTGTCTTTATTGTCAAAATGGCGTAATGAATGATTGCCTATACAAGTAGAGGTTGGATCACCAGTAGAACCGAGCGAGGTGGCGCAGTGGCTAGCACACTGGACTCGCATTCGGGAGGACGACGGTTCAATCCCGCGTCCGGCCATCCTGATTTAGGTTTTCCGTGATTTCCCTGAATCGCTCTAGGCAAATGCCGGGATGGTTCCTCTGAAAGGGCGCGGCCGACTTGCTTCCCCGTCCTTCCCTAATCCAATGAGACCGATGACCTCGCTGTTTGGTCTCTTCCCCCAAACAACCGACCAACCAACCATCACCAGTAGAAGTGAAATGGCAGGTGTAACTCAAGCCCTGGATGGAAAAGCCCGCACAGGTGTGTTGGTCCTGCTTCACACTCGAAGTGCCAAGACGGGCGGTCTGGGTACCTGTGCGCAGTAGCACAATACAGCTGCAGCTGGCCGGTATTGTAGTGGGGCCGGAAGGATAACCAGATAATAGTTTGGAAACTCTGAAAATCATGGACGCAGCAGAGAGAAACGAGGAAGTGTTACCTTGGAAATCCCAGGCTGGGTTATTTTCGAGGAGTTTTACTCCGAGAAGCATACGATTGTACACTCCTGGAAATGGCAAAAAAAGAACACATTGACACCGGTGTGTCAGACCCACCATACTTGCTCCGGACACTGCGAGAGGGCTGTACAAGCAATGATCACACGCACGGCACAGCGGACACACCAAGAACCGCGGTGTTGGCCGTCGAATGGCGCTAGCTGCGCAGCATTTGTGCACCGCCGCCGTCAGTGTCAGCCAGTTTGCCGTGGCATACGGAGCTCCATCGCAGTCTTTAACACTGGTAGCATGCCGCGACAGCGTGGACGTGAACCGTATGTGCAGTTGACGGACTTTGAGCGAGGGCGTATAGTGGGCATGCGGGAGGCCGGGTGGACGTACCGCCGAATTGCTCAACACGTGGGGCGTGAGGTCTCCACAGTACATCGATGTTGTCGCCAGTGGTCGGCGGAAGGTGCACGTGCCCGTCGACCTGGGACCGGACCGCAGCGACGCACGGATGCACGCCAAGACCGTAGGATCCTACGCAGTGCCGTAGGGGACCGCACCGCCACTTCCCAGCAAATTAGGGACACTGTTGCTCCTGGGGTATCGGCGAGGACCATTCGCAACCGTCTCCATGAAGCTGGGCTACGGTCCCGCACACCGTTAGGCCGTCTCCCGCTCACGCCCCAACATCGTGCAGCCCGCCTCCAGTGGTGTCGCGACAGGCGTGAATGGAGGGACGAATAGAGACGTGTCGTCTTCAGCGATGAGAGTCGCTTCTGCCTTGGTGCCAATGATGGTCGTATGCGTGTTTGGCGCCGTGCAGGTGAGCGCCACAATCGGGACTGCATACGACCGAGGCACACAGAGCCAACATCCGGCATCATGGTGTGGGGAGCGATCTCCTACACTGGCCGTACACCACTGGTGATCGTCGAGGGGACACTGAATAGTGCACGGTACATCCAAACCGTCATCGAACCCATCGTTCTACCATTCCTAGACCGGCAAGGGAACTTGCTGTTCCAACAGGACAATGCACGTCCGCATGTATCCCGTGCCACCCAACGTGCTCTAGAAGGTGTAAGTCAACTACCCTGGCCAGCAAGATCTCCGGATCTGTCCCCCATTGAGCATGTTTGGGACTGGATGAAGCGTCGTCTCACGCGGTCTGCACGTCCAGCACGAACGCTGGTCCAACTGAGGCGCCAGGTGGAAATGGCATGGCAAGCCGTTCCACAGGACTACATCCAGCATCTCTACGATCGTCTCCATGGGAGAATAGCAGCCTGCATTGCTGCGAAAGGTGGATATACACCGTACTAGTGCCGACATTGTGCATGCTCTGTTGCCTGTGTCTATGTGCCTGTGGTTCTGTCAGTGTGATCATGTGATGTATCTGACCCCAGGAATGTGTCAATAAAGTTTCCCCTTCCTGGGACAATGAATTCACGGTGTTCTTATTTCAATTTCCAGGAGTGTATGAGTATAGGTATTTCCTCACAAACTTTCCGCATTGGAAGACAAAAGACTAAATTATGGTTGGTCAGCGTTTGGAAGAATCTGTAGAGAGGGAGAATATTCCGTGGTATCGAGAATATGATTTGCCTTCAGAGTTATGAGGGAAGGAAGCAGAGCTTTGCAGGGAAGCCAGCGGTGGAGAGAAGCAGTCTTCCATTTCGAGTGCCCGTGTTGGACAGTCACTCAGTATCAGCTTTTGTTGGTACACACGGACTTGCTGTCTTTGCTCTCAGTTTTTAGAGTTAGAGCGGTTAGGCACTTTACTGTTGCGAACTTATATGATTCTGGACTTCGCCTCTGGGTTGGGAGTCGTCGTTGAGTACACAGCGTTCAGTGATTGAGACCACTTCTTCTGCCTATACTCACGTCGAGACATTATCTGAATTCCGTCCTTATGGCTGGGAGTTCACGTTTCTCGTCTGTAGAACACGGAGAGTAGAAGACAGTATTAGATTATACTATTCAGAACCGTCTTGTGCCGCCCTAGTGACTGAATGAGTTTTTTTATATGTTTTGTGGCTGGAATCCTCCGTCGTCGCAGACTTGTACAAGAACCATCACTCCGATGCACCAGACACAGTACATATGGTGATATTGCTAATTACTTCGGCTTATTATTCCTATAAAGTTAAACAGCTGTGATCACGTAAATTTTATTTCTACTGAGGTTGCACACCACTGTAGATCATCTTTGATAATAGTGTCTTCTAGTGTTTGGTACGTAGATGATGTCAGTCATCTCGCGTTATTTATAATAGTTCGCGTGGCCGTAAAAGATTTGGGCAATTGATCAATCATATTAGTTAGGAAAATCATTTGTATCCCTTTATGTCCATTGGCCATTGATACATAAAGATTTGTAATATAAAGGGCTTTTAACCTACAATAAATGTATAAGTGGATACAACATTTATCATTTGGTAGATACAAGTTCCCTTAATCATTCATTTATGTTTATGTTGAAATTTATATGTTAAAGGGCAAGAAGGAGGAGATAATCACCATTAAGAGATCCTAAGATCTGCTGAAGGCGGTAGTCAAACAGGGCAAAATCTTAATTTCCGCTTTCAGTATTTATGTTGTGCACATTCATTTTACACCTGCTTGGAGTAGAATCTTGGATAATTACGCTAGAACAGCAAAGTAACTTTTGTGCTTTGTTTTTTTGTATAACACATAATAGATTTGTTTTGACATTAGGGGAATTCACAGTGATTACATAACATGCCACACTTAAATGGCTATTGAGCTTAAAGGACCCAAGTTCCTGACTAACAAGGTAATCTTTGAGACTGAATGGCGCTTGCAGCCTTTAAACTGTATAAATAAGCTTTTATGTAGACAATTTGGTACTGTGTCTGCCTTTTACTTTATGTACAAAATTAAGTTCACCGTAACATTCATCTGTCTAAATTTTGGTTCAAATGGCTCTGAGCACTATGGGACTCAACTACTGTGGTCATAAGTCCCCTAGAACTTAAAACTACTTAAACCTAACTAACCTAAGGACATCACACACATCCATGCCCGAGGCAGGATTCGAACCTGCGACCGTAGCGGTCGTGCGGTTCCAGACTGTAGCGCCTTTAACCGCTTGGCCACTCTGGCCGGCTGTCTAAATTTTCAATGTTAAGTAGCCTGTTTGTATTTGTGGCTACTAGATGGCACTCTTTGTGTAATGTTCGCCTGCTCGCAATTGCTAACGCAGGCGCCTCGGTCTGATGCTGTCTAACTCGACGCATGTTAATCACATAATTGTTTTAAGGAATTTGCAAAGAACCTCTACTAATCTCACAGTTTTTATTGGACAAATTGTAAAGCAATTTGTTGCAAATTTCAACGTTATTCGTTGTAAGATGCATGCAACCATTTACGAGCTCTTATGAGTGCTCACTTAGATTCAAACACTCTGCAGTTTAAGAATTACTGAGAGTCTATCGACTGCTAGAATTGATGATCTTAATTTAAGAACAGCTCTAAAAAGAAGTTCAAATGTTTGCTTAAGCAGCGCACTATTGCATCCAGACCAGTTCCTATAGATACTGCTATTAATTGAACGTATGTTAGACATGACATCTACTTTGATTTACCCTGTTACTTCTTATAATTTATATGCCTGGAACAAGTTTATTGCACAGCACTCTTTAATGACCAAAGATAAATTAACTGTTATTGATGTATACACATAGGCACATCAAAGCATAATTTTGAAATGTGTAAATTTTATACTTAACTTGTGATGTGGCAACAAGCAGACCTTCGTGTCAGTAGTGGGACTAAGCCAAGTGCAGCCTCACACTCCGTTGTTGCCAGATGTGTCCAAGAGGACGGCCATAACGTCATCCAAGATGGCAGCCTGTAGACTTGTCAACAGTGCATGACATCATCCAAGATGGCGGTGATAATGTCATCCAAGATGGCGCATTTTGGCGGGAAGATAAGTCAATGGCTGCCTCCACTAGCCTAACCCCCTCCCCTCCCACCTCCCCCAGGAAATGGCGATAAGTTCAAATTTCATCAGGACAATGCAACACACCTCTACTAACCTAAGAAACTGGCAGGAAAATAGGTCACTTTGCCTTCCTCCACTAACCTAAGTCACCCGACCATCACATCTTCCTAGGAATTGGCAGGAGATTTGTATTTGGGAGGGAAGATAGGTTAATTGGGCTATCTCTACTAATCTAAGAAAATAGCAGGGAAGGAAGGGCATTTGGGCTACCTCCACTAACCTAAGTCATCTGGCCACCACCTCATCCAAGGAAATGGTGGGAAGAGGACTCAACCTATGCTGGACATGAGTCTTTATTTTGCATGCACTATTTATTTAAGCAATTAGAGGCAGTACCACCATCAAGAGTAGTCACAATGTGGTCCGGAGTCCAACTGACCTAGTACACAGTACTGCCACCAGAGGGTGCTGTCGTTCATTCCGTGACATAATCCAAGATGGCAGGGGAAAATGGAGGGAAACAGTGTGTTCAGCATGGAGACCAGAGCCCAACTGACCTAGTACACTGTACAGCCACCAGAGGGCACTGTCGTCTGTACTGTGACATAACCCAAGATGGTGGGGGAAAATGGAGGGAAACAGTGTGGTTGCCATGGGGTCCAGAGTCTAACTGACCTAGTACACAGTACCGCCACCAGAGTGTGCTATCATCCCTTCTGCGATGTAACCCAAATGGCTGTCTGGAGGGGAAAGTAACTCAGCCTGCACTGGGCTGCTGGAGAGAGGAAGAAGTTTACTTTATCTATTTTGGAACAATTTATTTAGGGATGGATTTTAGATAGTGTATTTATCACACTGATACAAAACACATGCTGTGACATGCTTAGGGTCACGCCACACATCCTACAGACCTGTAAACTACTCGTAAATTACTGAAATATCGCTCTGCAGACTTGCAAACAACTCCCAAATTATGGTAATGATTTCAGTACACAGCACGCAGACATGCAAACTCCTCATAAATAATGCAGTACACTGATGTGCAGACACGGAATCAACTTGCAAACTGTCCAAATAATGCATAGCACAGCCTACAGACCTGCTCACAAAATAATGCAACAGACACGCAAACAACATCAAGAAGCACCCCCCCCCCCCCCCACCCTGTCCACTGGACGACACAGGAGGCTACCACACACGCTCCCAAAATTTGGGATGCAACAGCAGCTGCCAAGCCATGCACAGGTGCTCATTCGTGCACCTCAAGCATGAGGCAGCGGCATCCCTTTTATACTTGACACCTGAGTAATTACTCTCGAAGTGAGTGATCACTTATGTATGCATCATTGATGATGCGACTGGACAGGAGCAGAGCATAGATGCTCCAAGGGCACACACGTCGATGGTGCCACTAGCCACTGGAGGCCATCGCTCTTACGCGTCTGCTGCCTAAAGTGAGCAGCTGAAAGTTCGATCTATTTTCGGGTATACAGTACTTTGAGTGTTATACTGATGTCACAGAACTCCAAGGTGTGGTCAAGCCAGTCCCATACGTGAGACACATCTGGGCAGCACATGTGTTTACTGCTGCTGACGTGATACCTGCAGTTACTGACGTCACAGAATAGCAAAGGGTGCTTTGTTGCTAGTGTCTAGTCATGCACACATATGCAGTGTGGTTGATGCATTGCGCGAAATGTTCGTCCTGCTATCAATATATGTCTCAGAAACGTTAAACGTTCTCACCACTAAAAGCCTGTGCATGCTCGTGAAAACACAATTAATCGTAAAAGCATTCTCGTTGTTTTGAAAGAGAGTACTCTCTAAGCCCAGATGTGGGGAAATCAGAACAATTTTGGAAACAGAATTCGAAGCAATGTCTTACAGAAGAGAAAAAAATGGATAGAATTTTCAGTATCCTACAGCTACAGGTCTGGAGATGTCCTGATGCCACAGTGGTGGATGAGTGACGGCATCCCAGCTGGAGATGAATGGTCTGCTTCATCTTGTCTTTGAACACTTGATTTCTCAGAACTTTCCATACATATCCTGCCTCCATCTTTTTTGAATCAGTTTTTAGTTGCTCACACATTCCAGCACAAAGGATGTTTTGTGAATGAATAGAACATTATGATTGTATTTTGTCCAGATCACCATATTGCACCGACAATTAAACCCCACAAAGTGGCCTACAGGTCGCCAAATACAGAAAGACTCTTACTCAATTACACTGCTCTCCCACTTTTACATCATTGGTACATATACCGAAAAGACAGACAGCACCGAATACGCTCCTTGCAGCACTAGATATTTCCCTGCGAGGTCGGCAGTCATCCACTCCTGACGGGTGATCAGAGCGCCCTCAGCGGACTGAAGTCACTCTCAGACCTGTTCTACAATTTCGGGCTCGTTCCCCCTCGGCACAAACGCGTTACTGCTTCTGGTCCGGACCTGCTTGCTTGTTTGCTTTTTCTACACTCATCTCAAGACTCTGGGATTACAAGAACACATGTATTTTCGCATGGTTTGCCATAATGTTATACCATTTTCGCGGTACTTCTCGATATCAAGCACGCCACAGCATCCTACCGATCGCTCACGCAACATAATTCCGAAGGTATAGACTGGAAATTATTTCTCTACAAACCCAAAACTTTAGCTAGGTGGGGCATGCTGTAAACCACTGACTAACTAGAAACTTGTCAAGTCTGTGAAGACATTTACGTGGAAACTCCAAAAAAATAGAGAAAACTTATATTTCCACTTGCAGTCAGTGATGTCAGTGATGTAGCAGATTCAAAATCATCCCTATAATTTACAAGATCAGCTAAGGTGTTTCTAATGTCTAGAGAACCGGCAAACGTGTCTTTCACACGCTAGATGCACACGCCACAATCGATCTTCTCTCAACTAAATAAAGGCGCGAAATCTGCGGAAGCAGTCAACCAAACAATTTACTTGGGAGGGAGTAATAGTCCAGCGCAAATACACCTCCGTATTCAATCATCTCTAATTTCCATGCGCTCACGGAGGCTATCCAACACATACTAAATATTAGTTCGCTATTCGGCCGTCTAGAGTACAACACAATTAAGTCATCTACATTCCTGCACTCCAACAGGCCTCTCCATTTGGACAGCTCCTACCATTAATGTGAAACGTAAATCATCCCCGCACAGGTCACCGGCACTGCACGCCAAGCATGCACAGGTAGAATCATCATCCTAAGAAATCGATCGCATATATACACTCCTGGAAATGGAAAAAAGAACACATTGACACCGGTGTGTCAGACCCACCATACTTGCTCCGGACACTGCGAGAGGGCTGTACAAGCAATGATCACACGCACGGCACAGCGGACACACCAGGAACCGCGGTGTTGGCCGTCGAATGGCGCTAGCTGCGCAGCATTTGTGCACCGCCGCCGTCAGTGTCAGCCAGTTTGCCGTGGCATACGGAGCTCCATCGCAGTCTTTAACACTGGTAGCATGCCGCGACAGCGTGGACGTGAACCGTATGTGCAGTTGACGGACTTTGAGCGAGGGCGTATAGTGGGCATGCGGGAGGCCGGGTGGACGTACCGCCGAATTGCTCAAAACGTGGGGCGTGAGGTCTCCACAGTACATCGATGTTGTCGCCAGTGGTTGGCGGAAGGTGCACATGCCCGTCGACCTGGGACCGGACCGCAGCGACGCACGGATGCACGCCAAGACCGTAGGATCCTACGCAGTGCCGTAGGGGACCGCACCGCCACTTCCCAGCAAATTAGGGACACTGTTGCTCCTGGGGTATCGGCGAGGATCATTCGCAACCGTCTCCATGAAGCTGGGCTACGGTCCCGCACACCGTTAGGCCGTCTTCCGCTCACGCCCCAACATCGTGCAGCCCGCCTCCAGTGGTGTTGCGACAGGCGTGAATGGAGGGACGAATGGAGACGTGTCGTCTTCAGCGAAGAGAGTCGCTTCTGCCTTGGTGCCAATGATGGTCGTATGCGTGTTTGGCGCCGTGCAGGTGAGTGCCACAATCAGGACTGCATACGACCGAGGCACACAGGGCCAACACCCGGCATCATGGTGTGGGGAGCGATCTCCTACACTGGCCGTACACCACTGGTGATCGTCGAGGGGACACTGAATAGTGCACGGTACATCCAAACCGTCATCGAACCCATCGTTCTACCATTCCTAGACCGGCAAGGGAACTTGCTGTTCCAACAGGACAATGCACGTCCGCATGTATCCCGTGCCACCCAACGTGCTCTAGAAGGTGTAAGTCAACTTCCCTGGCCAGCAAGATCTCCGGATCTGTCCCCCATTGAGCATGTTTGGGACTGGATGAAGCGTCGTCTCACGCGGTCTGCGCGTCCAGCACGAACGCTGGTCCAACTGAGGCTCCAGGTGGAAATGGCATGGCAAGCCGTTCCACAGGACTACATCCAGCATCTCTACCATTGTCTCCATGGGAGAATAGCAGCCTGCATTGCTGCGAAAGGTGGATATACACTGTACTAGTGCCGACATTGTGCATGCTCTGTTGCCTGTGTCTATGTGCCTGTGGTTCTGTCAGTGTGATCATGTGATGTATCTGACCCCAGGAATGTGTCAATAAAGTTTCCCCTTCCTGGGCCAATGAATTCACGGTGTTCTTATTTCAATTTCCAGGAGTGTATTTTATCCCTGTACTTATAACTAAATGTAACAATCGCGGTCTGAGTTGAATGACATTTGACAGTGAGAGAAGTATTGAAAATACACCCTGTTGACGGCTGGGGCTCTGGAAATACAAACATCAGTACCATTCTTATGACATGATATAATCTTCCCTTTGCTATCACAGTATTCGACATCAAATCCATACCTTCCTTACAAATGGACATAATCCTTTCCTTTGCACATGTCGGAACACAAACATATACTTTATAAGCCTGATGCTCAAGGCGAACCTATCACGCATCCCCTACTACTAAGTACAATATTTTGTCAATAACTGATCGCTGGCGTTACCAAATAATACTGACCAAAAATCAATAAAAAAATTAAACTTTTCACTCGAGGGAAGACTTGAACCAAGGACCTCTCGTTCCGTAGCTGCTCACGCTAACCACGAGTGCACGGCGCTCCGGAGCAGACAGTAACCTTGATGTTGCCTATCTCGCACATGAACTACTCAGTTTGTATATTTTGCTTATTTTGTTCATAGTTCCACACAACTTCTTCCTGTTTTCTCGATTGATCTGTGTTCAGTTTTTCAACGCCTATCCACTGTGCCAACTTATAACTAAATCTGAGGGAGGTGCGATGGGGAGGTTCCCTTGTGAGGAACTGCGGAGTCAGTATACGCCGCCCGCAGAGCGCCCCTCAAACACAGAGTAGTCACGTTGCGTCGCTGGCCACCTGCACGGGCACAATGATTTCTAATGCGCTTTTTGCGACGCCGAATTATGTCTTTTTCGACTCACAGTGGACTACTAACAAATCCGTATTTGTTCGTGGTAGGACATGCCATGACACTGCTATGACGGGTCGACGTAGCGAGCACGTTATTATAAATGTCTTCATAGAGATAAATTGGTGATGGCTAATAACTCGTAGTGCGCGTATTTCTGTACCTCATGGACCCAATGCCCGCAATAATCTCGACAAATACCAAGGTAGACTTTCAGCTGTGGATACAAACGTCATAAACTCATCACCTCGGTTCCGAGAGTTCCGGAACCTGTACAGGAAATTGGAATAGAGACCAACATAAATATTATTTTCCCCATTTTTATTGCTCATGAAAACCACACATTGCATTTTGTACCACCATACAGCGAGACCTTCAGAGCTGGTGCTCCAGATTGCTGTACACACCAGTACCTCTAATACCCAGTAGCACGTCTTCTTGCATTGATGGATGCCTGTATTCGTCGTGGCATACTATCCATCAAGGCACTGTTGGTCCAGATTGTCCCACTCCTCAGCGGCGATTCGGCGTAGTTCTCTCAGAGTGGTTGGTGGGTCACTTCGTCCATAAACAGCCCTTTTCAATCTGTCCCAGGCATGTTCGGTAGGGATCATGTCTGGAAAACATTCTGGCTGCTCTAGTCGAGCGATGTCGTTATCCTGAAGGAAGACATTGACAAGATGTGCACGATGAGGTCGCGAATTGTCACCCATGAAGACAAATGCCTCGCCAATATGCTGCCGATATGGTTGCACTGTCTGTCGGAGGATGGCACTTACGTATCGCACAGCCGTTATGGCACCTTCCATGACCACCACCGGCGTATGTCGATCCTACATAATGTCACTCCAAAACAGCAGGGAAACTTCACCTTGCTGCAGTCGCTGGACAGTGTCTCTAAGACGTCCACCCTGACTGGGTTGTCTCCAAAAACGTCTCCGACGATTGTGTGGTTGAAGGCATATGCGACACTCATCGGTGAAGAGAACTTTATGCCAATCTCGGGCGGTCCATTCGACATGTTGTTGGGCCCATCTGTATCGCGCTGTATGGTGTCGTGGTTGCAAAGATGGACCTCGACATGGACGTCGGGATTGAAGTTGCGAATCATGCAGCCTAATGCGCACAGTTTGAGTCGTAACACGACGTCCTGTGGCTGCACGAAAAGCATTACTCAACATGTTTGGCGTGGCTGTCAGGGTTCCTACCATAATCGGCAGGTAGCGGCTATCCACTGCAATAGTAGCCCTTGGGCAGCCTGAGCGAGGCATGTCATCGACAGTTCCTGCCTATCTTAATCTCTTCCATGTCCAAACTACATCGCTTTGGTTCACTCCGAGACGCCTGCACACTTCGCTTGTTCAGAGCCCTTCCTGGCACAAAGTAACAATGCGGACGCGATCGAACCGCGGTATTGACCGTCTAGGCATGGTTTAACTACAGACAGCAAGAGCCGTGTACATCCTTCCTGGTGGAATGACTGGAACTGATCGTCTGTCGGACCTCCTCCGTCTAATAGTCGCTGCTCATGCATGGTTGTTTACATCTTTGGGCGGGTATATTGACATCTCTGAACAGTCAAAGGGACTGTATCTGTGATACGTTGTTGTTGTGGTCTTCAGTCCTGAGACTGGTTTGATGCAGCTCTCCATGCTACTCTATCTTGTGCAAGCTTCTTCATCTCCCAGTACCTACTGCAACCTACATCCTTCTGAATCTGCTTAGTGTAATCTCTTGGTCTCCCCCTACGATTTTTACCCTCCACGCTGCCCTCCAATACTAAATTGGTGATCCCTTAATGCCTCAGAACATGTCCTACCAACCGATCCCTTCTTCTGGTAAAGTTGTGCCACAAACTTCTCTTCTCCCCAATCCTATTCAATACTTCCTCATTAGTTATGTGATCTACCCATCTAATCTTCAACATTCTTCTGTAGCACCATATTTCGAAAGCTTCTATTCTCTTCTTTCCAAACTATTTACCGTCCATATTTCACTTCCATACATGGCTACACTCCATACAAATACTTTCAGAAACGACTTCCTGACACTTAAATCTATACTCGATGTTAACAAATTTCTCTTCTTCAGAAACGCTTTCCTTGCCATTGCCAGTCTACATTTTATATCTTCTCTACTTCGACCATCATCAGTTATTTTGCTCCCCAAATAGCAAAATTCCTTTACTACTTTAAGTGTCTCATTTCCTAATCTAATACCCTCAACATCACCCGACTTAATTCGACTACATTCCATTATCTTCGTTTTGCTTTTGTTGATGTTCATCTTAAATCCTCCTTTCAAGACACCATCCATTCCGTTCAACTGCTCTTCCAAGTCCTTTTCTGTCTCTGACAGAATTACAATGTCATCGGCGAACCTCAAAGTTTTTATTTCTTCTCCATGGATTTTAATACCTACTCCGAATTTTTCTTTTGTTTCCTTTACTGCTTGCTCAATATACAGATTGAATAACATAGGGGAGAGGCTACAATCCTGTCTCACTCCCTTCCCAACCACTGCTTCCCTTTCATGTCCCTCAACTCTTATAACTGCCATCTGGTTTCTGTACAAATTGTAAATAGCCTTTCGCTCCCTGTATTTTACCCCTGCCACCTTTAGAATTTGAAAGAGAATATTCCAGTCAACATTGTCAAAAGCTTTCTCTAAGTCTACAAATGCTAGAAATGTAGGTTTGTCTTTCCTTATTCTTTCTTCTAAGATAAGTCGTAAGGTCAGTATTGCCTCACGTGTTCCAGTATTTCTACGGAATCCAAACTGATCTACCCTGAGGTCGGCTTCTACTAGTTTTTCCATTCGTCTGTAAAGAATTCGTGTTAGTATTTTGCAGCTGTGGCTTATTAAACTGATAGTTCGGTAATTTTGACATCTGTCAACACCTGCTTTCTTTGGGATTGGAATTATAATATTCTTCTTGAAGTCTGAGGGTATTTCGCCTGTTTCATACATCTTGCTCACCAGATGGTAGAGTTTTGTCAGGACTGGCTCTCCCAAGGCCGTCAGTAGTTCCAATGGAATGTTGTCTACTCCGGGGGCCTTGTTTCGACTCAGGTCTTTCAGTGCTCTGTCCAACTCTTCACGCAGTATCGTATCTCCCATTTCATCTTCATCTACATCCTCTTCCGTTTCCATGATATTGTCCTCAAGTACATCGCCCTTGTATAGACCCTCGATATACTCCTTCCACCTTTCTGCTTTCCCTTCTTTGCTTAGAACTGGGTTTCCATCTGAGCTCTTGATATTCATACAAGTGGCTCTCTTTTCTCCAAAGGTCTCTTTAATTTTCCTGTAGGCAGTATCTATCTTACCCCTAGTGAGATAAGCCTCTACATTCTTACATTTGTCCTCTAGCCACCCCTGCTTAGCCATTTTGCACTTCCTGTCGATCTCATTTTTGAGACGTTTGTATTTCTTTTTGCCTGCTTCATTTACTGTATTTTTATATTTTCTCCTTTCATCAATTAAATTCAATATTTCTTCTGTTACCCAAGGATTTCTACTAGCCGTAGTCTTTTTACCTACTTGATCCTCTGCTGCCTTCACTACTTCATCCCTCAAAGCTACCCATTCTTCTTCTACTGTATTTATTTCCCCCATTCCTGTCAACTGTTCCCTTATGCTCTCCCTGAAACTCTGTACAACCTCTGGTGCTTTCAGTTTATCCAGGTCCCATCTCCTTAAATTCCCATCTTTTTGCAATTTCTTCAGTTTTAATCTACAGGTCATAACCAATAGATTGTGGTCAGAGTCCACATCTGCCCCTGGAAATGTCTTACAATTAAATACCTGGTTCCTAAATCTCTGTCTTACCATTATATAATCTATCAGATACCTTTTAGTACCTCCAGGGTTCTTCCATGTATACAAGCTTCTATCATGATACATTATCCACAGTCAACGTACCATATATCTTCAGGAGTTCTGGGAACCGGGATCATGCAAAACATTTTTTGATGTGTTCATTAAAAGCATTTGGTCTTCCGAAGTATCGTTATAGATACAAGGAGCCATCAACAGAAATATTTTCCATTTATCTGGATTTTACACACAGTATCAGGTAAGTTAGTGCTTCCGTAAACTTCGAGACTTTATGCTGGTTGTGGTGATTACTGTATTAAGATATTCATTCATGAATACGTTCCAGAGGTTACAAAGTGATGTCTTGCTTCCTCATAGCACGTGTGTTTTCTATAAGGCACGACACAAAGACACTTAGAGACATTGTCAGGAAATTAAGAGTGATTATATTATTCGATTCAGTTAAATTTATGTTCAAGCTGACTTTGCAGTATGAAAACTCTTGCTACTTCTGAATGCATCAATCAAATCGAAGTCAGATCACGTTATCGTTCGTAGTTGGGTAAATATTTTTGTGTAAAAATTAGAATAATTTAAGGTAATTTTCACTGAGGTCTTCAAAAAATGTGTAGGAGGCTATCAACTTTTAGTTTTGTAGTTAAGTTATAGCTTCCACATAAGCAAAGAAGATTGGCTAAAATTTTTAAAAGTTTTGTATTAGTAGTTGTAATGTATCAACAAATATTTAATGCTGAATTTCGTATCTAGTTTTTATTGTTAACTAGAAAACTTGATATTTTTGTATTCTGTCTGAACAAATGTGTCAACTGGAGCGGAAATTTGAGTTTTTGATGCAACTCAGTACATTATCAAATACAGTAAAACAAAAAATAAGAATTCCATATCAGAGCTAGGGGATCACGCAATGCCGAGCGGCAGCCGTATAGTCCTCTGCCACGTGCCACGTGTGGATGCGGAATGGAGGAGCGTGGTGGGTTCTGACCACCTCTCGACATGCCTTTCTCACCTCGGTACACCTTTGGCCACTGCTTTTCATTCATGTAGGTGCTCCGTTGGCATCATGGGGCTGAATCAATCTCGTTCTAATGTTGCCACCAAGGAAAAATCCATGGCAGTACTGGGACATGAAGTCAGACGCGCAGACTCCTCAACTACAGTGGCGAACATAAAATATGATACTGAAAAGCGGCGAAGCAGAATGCTACGCCTCCCTTTATCCCAGCGGTACGTTGTTATGATTATACAAATTAGCCAGATTCTTATATGAAAATTAGAGTAATTTTGATATCCAAATCTATTCCATTTCAAATTAGATCGAGACGAAGTCGCGGGGGCTGTGGAAACAACAGTTATTATTTAGGTAGTTACTTTCTTTTCTCCCATCTAGACTGTTGTAGATATTCGACTGCATGTACTAGCTATGGGCTAAGACGATATTTGCGTGCTTTACCAGCTGCAGAGAAGCAAGAGCAGTTCAACAGAAGAACCACCCCAAACCCGCTGGTTTGCGTCAGCCTGTGGTGCCGGACTCAGGGAGGGACATGACAGATGCTGCAGATACCTGTGTATCGTGCGCTGTAGCGTTTCTAAAAAGAGGAGCTCTCTGGAACTTTTTTCTGCTAAGAACGTCTGCGGAACGGTTCCCTGGTGGAAAGAGGATTTGGTAAGTAGCATGGCCAGTTTCTGAGCCATTTACAAGAGAAAACTTTCTAGGAGAGAAGCTTTCTAAAAGACGCGGACGGGGTTTGGGAATGACGGTAATATGCTTCTCCGCTGTCTGACGTACAGCCACACGTTTTTCCTTTTTTCTTTTCATTTTGTCTTGTTATGTTTCCACGCTAGGAAACAGCGCGCAAAAGAGGCCAAATAAAAAAGACATCTAGATTGGCTGGAGTAATATTTTTAGACGCAAGTTTCTGGAAGAGGGTTTCAGTACATTTTGTAAAATAAACAAACCACACAACAGCTGCTTAAACCAAAATATTTTATTGAGTGCACGACTGTCTTCGGAACACTTAAAGTTCTATCATTTGATGTACACTACTGACCAGTAAAATTGCTACACCAAGAAGAAATGCAGATGATAAACGGGTATTCATTGGACAAGTATATTATACTAGAATTGACATGTGATTACATTCTCACGCAGTTTGGGTGCATAGATCCTGAGAAATCAGTACCCAGAACAACCACCTCTGGCCGTAATAACGGCCTTGATACGCCTAGGCATTGAGTCAAACAGAGCTTGGATGGCGTGTATAGGTACAGCTGCCCATGCAGCTTCAACACAGTTCATCAAGAGTAGTGACTGGCGTATTGTGACGAACCAGTTGCACGGCCACCATTGACCTGGGGAGAGATCTGCAGAATGTGCTGGCCAGGGCAGCAGTCGAACATTTTCTGTATTCAGAAAGGCCCGTACAGGACAAGTTGCGGTCGTGCACTATCCCGCTGAAATGTAGGGTTTGGCAGGGATCGAAAAGGGTAAAGCCACGGTTCGTAACACATCTGAAATGTAGCGTCCACTGTTCAAAGTGCCGTCAATGCGAACAAGAGGTGACCGAGACGTGTAACCAAAGGCACCCCATACCATCACGGCGGGTGATACGCCAGTATGGCGACGACGAATACACGCTTCCAATGTGCGTTCACCGTGATGTCGCCAAACACGGATGCGACCATCATGACGCTGTAAACAGTACCTGGATTCATCCGAAAAAATGACGTTTTGCCATTCGTGCACCCAGGTTCGTCTTCGAGTACACCATCGCAGGCACTCCTGTCTGTGATGCAGCGTCAAGGGTAACCGCCATGGTCTCCGAGCTGATAGTCTCTGCTGCTGCAAACGTCGTCAACTGTGCGTACAGATAGTTGTTGTCTTGCAAACATCCCAATCTGTTGACTCAGGGATCGAGACGTGGCTGCACGATCTGTTGCTGTCATGAGGGTAAGATGCCTGTCATCTCGACTGCTAGTGATACGAGGCCGTTGGGATCCAGCACGGCGTTCCGTATTACCCTTCTGAACCTACCGATTCCATATTCTGCTAACAGTCATTGGATCTCGACCAACGCGAGCAGCAATGTCGGGATACGATAAACCGCAATCGCGATAGGCTACAATCCGACCTTTATCAAAGTCGGAAACGTGATGGTACGCATTTCTCCTCCTTACACGAGGCATCACAAACACGTTTCTCCAGGCAACGCCGGTCAACTGCTGTTGGAAACGTTCCTCATGTCAGCACGTTGTAGGTGTCACCACCGACGCCAGACTTGTGTGAATGCTCTGAAAAGCTAATCACATGGATATCACAGCATCTTCTTCCTGTCGGTTAAGTTTCGCGTCTGTAGTACGGAATCTTCGTGGTGTAGCAATTTTATTGGTGTGTAGTGTAAAAAATTTTATCACTTAACAATCTAACCGCAATGTTGCCATGGAACCAAAGGTTCCTGCTTGTGTCCCCGATTGTGCAGCAACATTGGCGTGAGGATAACATCGGATGGTTAAGTGAATTTATTTTTTACACCAGATGATGTGACGTTAAGTGTTTCAAAGTTAGTAATGTACACAATAACATATTGTGGGTTGAGCAAGTGTCGTGTGGTTTCTTCATTTTACAATGTGGACTTACACAGCTGTGGATTCCCCATAAGGAGAACTTTTTGTGGTTTCAGTACACATGGGCAGAAGAGCCACTTTTTTCCTACGGTGGTTGGTGTACAACGACGTCTGCTTAATTTTATGTTACTTTCCTGGCTGCCAGCTGCTGCTTGAGACGTGGGAAACGTCCCCAGAACTGACGCGCTCTGCGGTTTTGGTCTGAGTAGAGCGACTTCAGGCTCTGCTTGCAGAGAGGAGACTTCGGCCTCCATTTGCAGCAGAGCTATTTCGTGTCTTACACTGTGTAGAGACACTTCGGGTTCAGCAAGCAGCTGGGAGATTTTGCTCCAGGTGGAGACTTCGCCACCATACTCCTGGGTCAGACCTCATACAAAAATGGTTGAAATGGCTCTGAGCACTATGGGACTCAACATCTTAGGTCATAAGTCCCCTAGAACTTAGAACTACTTAAACCTAACTAACCTAAGGACATCACACACATCCATACCCGAGGCAGGATTCGAACCTGCGACCGTAGCAGTCCCGCGGTTCCGGACTGCAGCGCCAGAACCGCTAGACCACCGCGGCCGGCCTCAGACCTCGTACCGAGCGAGGTAGCTCAGTGGTTAGCACACTGGGCGTTCGGAAGGACGACGGTTCAAACCAGCGTCCGGCCAACACGATTTGGGTTTCCCATGATTTCCCGAAATCTTTCAGGCAAATGATGGGTTGGTGTCTTTGAAAGCGCACGACCAATTTTTTTCCCGAGCCCTCCCTAATCCGAGCTTTTGCAATATTCCTAATGACCTCGTTGTCGACGAGACGTTAAACATCTTATCCTCCTCAGATCTCGTCCGAACTCTGTAGCAGCGGCGGTCCACACAGACGCGCTTAGCGAGCCATTAGCCCCTCGCGCAGCCGAAGCATTCACACGGCAACCATGCTGATATTTATGCGCGGCACTGGCAGTATGGATCGCGATGAATTTAATAAACGTCAATAATTTCGCAGTTACGTTCTACCTGGCCACTGGTAAAAAATGGTTCAAATGACTCTGAGCACTATGAGACTTAACATCTCTGGTCATCAGTCCCCTAGAACTTAGAACTACTTAAACCTAACTAACCTAAGGACACCACACACATCCACGCTCGAGGCAGGATTCGAACCTGCGACCGTAGTTGTCGCGCAGTTCCGGACTGAGCGCCTGAACCGCTAGACCACCACGGCCGGCCTGGCCACTGGAGCTCGCACAGTTGCACAACACATTTGCTGATACTCAAAGCATAAATACAATAACTGTTGTCGAGTCTCAGATTTAAGTCAGTTGAAATGTAATGTGTTAGAGAGCTGAACTTACCGTCACGTGCTTCCCTTCCTGAACTCAGCCAAGCACAAGTCGCAACAATTTTCTCTCCTTTTGCGTTTATTATTATTTTCGTCGCATCTGGAGTAACTGTTACTGTTGTGTATATAGTTCCACGTAGTCAGCGCGTACACAACTTTCCCAATAGAGCGCGCCCCGCTAAGCACAACAGCGCAGGCGCAGCGCTCGTACGTCTCCGCACTACGAGATGGCGCTTTCTTAGAGACAGACCAAATTCTGCTTCCGCCGATCCACGTATTAATATGTAACGCAGCCAATGAGATTGCTGCTACCGTAGAACCTTATCTCCTCGCGGATAACACTCGTGCAGTGATACCTGAACGCGCGAGGTGTTATAACGAGTGTACAGACCTCCGATTAGTCAGTCTGCATTAGTCTGTAGTCAAGTTTCAGTCTGCACCTAGTAAGATTATCATATTCCTGTACATAGCCATGAAGAGAAATGTATAGACACTTTGTCAAGTATCAGAGATATGTGAGAATAACGTACCAAGACCAAAGGAACTTCAGATTGTCAATTGTAAACAGCATCCAGAATCAAGATAAGTAATTTCTATGCTTTTTATTACTTTAATAAATATGTGTGAAAATTAATCAAGTTCTGTTTAAAGTTGGTCACCGTCAATTTGCTACTCTAAGCGTGCAAGTGGCATTTCTATCGTCTGACCTAACGGCAGTAGATAAACACGCCACGATAAGAATGGTTGGTTCAAATGGCTCTGAGCACTATGGGACTTAACATCTTAGGTCATCAGTCCCCTAGAACTTAGAACTACTTAAACCTAACTAACCTAAGGACATCACACACATCCATGCCCGAAGCAGGATTCGAACCTGCGACCGTAGCAGTCGCGCGGCTCCGGACTGAGCGCCTAGAACCGCCACGATAAGACCACGAAACATATTGTTGACACTCGCCTACTTCGTTAGAGCGACAAGTCAAATAATCTGATGGTGTGTATACCGAAGGTCTTACAGTACGCACACTACAGTTACGGAATTATTTGATATTTTTTTTTGACTAATTCAACTTGTGCTAATAAACACAGTAATTTATCGTAAGTTTGAATTTCATTTCATACCTAGTGATCCCTGCTTAAGGGAACCGTTTCATTATCCTCACTCATTGATCCAATCCTGGGCTCAAAACTGGCGTTCATTTACCCTGCTGTGCATAGTGCACTTGGTTCATTGGAGCTGGAATTTAGAAAGGTAACTCACTAGCACTATTTCTCACTCTCTTTAATAGAAGGGCGATTTCACAATACTAGTTCCTTAATTACTTATTGCCAAACTGTATCCAACACCTTTTCTTAATTTCATATTTTGTAAACTACATCCTTCCATGCATTACACGTATTGATTACCTCCCATCCGATTCCAAATCCCTTCAATGTAATCATTACGTAATCTATGTTAGGTCTAAAGTAAATTTTTTTGCAGGAAAATATAAAAATATTTTCCTGCTCAAAATTTTATACATACGAGGGTTGGAACTTAAATAGTGGCAACTATTTATTCACAAACGATACAAAAGAGTTTCGTGTTTGCACCTGTTGCTGTCCTTCAAAGTAGTCACCGGCGTTCTGTAGAACCCGTTGCCAGCGATGTGGAAGGCGCAGTATACCGTTAGCAGAGCCTGTTCTGTTGATGGTGCTAATGGAGCGGTCTACTGCCTGTCGAATGTCTGAGCAGTTCTGAAGCCAATGCCACGAAGTGGTTCCTGCATCTTCGGAATCAAATCAAACTCACAAGGACTTACGTCCGGGGAGTATCGTGGGTGGTACAGTACTTCCCAGTCTCATTGACCGAACAGAGCAACCATAGCTTGCGCTATATGCGCCCTCGCATTGTCGTGCAAAATGATGGGTGGATTGCGCAGAAAGTATCGCCGCTTATTTCGCAAAGCTGGTCGCAGGTGATGCTCCAAAAACGAACAGTAATACTGTGCATTGACGGTCTGACGCGAAGGAACGTAATGCGTTAGGGTAACACCATCACCTTCGTACACGAGAATCCATAAGTTTAGACCACTCCATTCGCACCATCAGCAGAACAAGCTCTGCTAACGGTGTACTACGCCTTCCACATCGCTGGTAACAGGTTATACACAACCCTGGTGACTACTTTGAAGGACAGTAACAGTTGCAAACATGTAACTCTTTTGCATCGGTTGTGAATAAATAATTGCCACTATTTAAGTTCCATCTCTCATATATGTACATGCTTAAGAAACTGCGCGCTATTTGTTCTGGTAACTATGTCAGCGGAATCACTGGGCACGCGTATGTGTTTCACGCAGTAATTCGGGGCTGGTATGACTGTTCCCTGTGAGAGCGGGCGCGGCAGTTAATAGCGAGCCATACACGGGCACGTGCTTTGAGTCAGCTGTCCACCGGGACCCGCCACGTCTGCTATCTGCCACCAGCAGCTGCCGCGTGCATCGGTTCCGCTAAACTGGCGATATGGACCAGTGATACGTGCGGCTGCTTTAATTGTCCGTAGATTGTAGCACACAGCAGCGCCGTGGCTCCACTATTTCGCATTCTAAAAGAACTACCTTAGAAAGCAGCGACGTTTTTGTAACAAATATAATTAAAATTTTGTTTTTATTTACACATGAGAGGAAACAGAATACTAAATTTAAATGAAATGATAGGTATTGTAGCAAGAGGTTGCACTGTATTTTTGTAAAATAGTAAGTAGTCAGCCCGCATCTCGTGGTCGTGCGGTAGCGTTCTCGCTTCCCACGCCCGGGTTCCCGGGTTCGATTCCCGGCGGGGTCAGGAATTTTCTCTGCCTCGTGATGGCTGGGTGTTGTGTGCTGTCCTTAGGTTAGTTAGGTTTAAGTAGTTCTAAGTTCTAAGTTCTAGGGGACTTATGACCACAGCAGTTGAGTCCCATAGTGCTCAGAGCCATTTGAACCAGTAAGTAGTCAACAATTCCGTTAACTGTTCATTATCAGTAACTTATTAGTTCAGTTTACAGGTGGATTAAAAAAAATTTAATGTAGCATCCCTTAATAACTTTGACGAATTAGTTACGAATATTTCTAATTTACAGCTTACTCTCAATACATACACTCCTGGAAATGGAAAAAAGAACACATTGACACCGGTGTGTCAGACCCACCATACTTGCTCCGGACACTGCGAGAGGGCTGTACAAGCAATGATCACACACACGGCACAGCGGACACACCAGGAACCGCGGTGTTGGCCGTCGAATGGCGCTAGCTGCGCAGCATTTGTGCACCGCCGCCGTCAGTGTCAGCCAGTTTGCCGTGGCATACGGAGCTCCATCGCAGTCTTTAACACTGGTAGCATGCCGCGACAGCGTGGACGTGAACCGTATGTGCAGTTGACGGACTTTGAGCGAGGGCGTATAGTGGGCATGCGGGAGGCCGGGTGGACGTACCGCCGAATTGCTCAACACGTGGGGCGTGAGGTCTCCACAGTACATCGATGTTGTTGCCAGTGGTGTAAGTCAACTACCCTGGCCAGCAAGATCTCCGGATCTGTCCCCCATTGAGCATGTTTGGGACTGGATGAAGCGTCGTCTCACGCGGTCTGCACGTCCAGCACGAACGCTGGTCCAACTGAGGCGCCAGGTGGAAATGGCATGGCAAGCCGTTCCACAGGACTACATCCAGCATCTCTACGATCGTCTCCATGGAAGAATAGCAGCCTGCATTGCTGCGAAAGGTGGATATACACTGTGCTAGTGCCGACATTGTGCATGCTCTGTTGCCTGTGTCTATGTGCCTGTGGTTCTGTCAGTGTGATCATGTGATGTATCTGACCCCAGGAATGTGTCAATAAAGTTTCCCCTTCCTGGGACAATGAATTCACGGTGTTCTTATTTCAATTTCCAGGAGTGTATTTGTATGGAGTGCATCCATGTATGGAAGTGAAACATGGACGATAAATAGTTTGGACAAGAAGAGAATAGAAGCTTTTGAAATGCGGTGCTACTGAAAAATGCTGAAGATGAGATGGGTAGATCACATAACTAATAAGGAGGTATTGAATAGAATTGGGGAGAAGAGGAGTTTGTGGCACAACTTGACAAGAAGAAGGGTCCGGTTGGTAGGACATGTTCCGAGGCATCAAAGGATCACAAATTTAGCATCGGTGGGCAGCGTGCTGGGTAAAAATCGTAGAGGGACACCAAGAGATGAATACACTAAGCAGATTCAGAAGGACGTAGGTTGTAATAAGTACTGGGAGATGAAGAAGCTTGCACAGGATAGAGTAGCATGGAGAGCTGCATCAAACCAGTCTCAGGACTGAAGACCACAACAACAACAACATCAGTCATTAACAAAATATGAAAATGTCCAGCATGCAGTCATACAAATATTACTTTTTATTTATTTTAATTAGTTCGATATAAGTGTTCTCTGTTTGTTCGGTTGATTCATTCCATACCATTTCATGGAACAAGGAACTAACTGATTAACTGGGAATAAGAGCCACATCAAATAAGGGAATAAAGGCATGCTTTGACAGCAAAGGGCAAGAAATCTGGGACAGGACAGTAACAGGCAAGAAGACCTATCAGTTCCTTATTGACATAAAAGGAAGTTCAAAAATGTTTTACTTCCCTCTAGCCACGCATCCCGTCGTGTTCCATGTGCCACCCACTGAAGAAGAATACAGCAGCGCACCGCAGACACAAGTGAATGTGAAGAAATCGCAAGCGCACCATATCATCTGGGAATGTGAAATTAGACAAGACATTACAGACCAGGATACGAACGTCTCTGGTAATACACCAACCTATAACGTAATAAGAAATGAATCCCTTCTGGTTTCCAGGTAGACTTTTTCCTTACGCACCACAAACTTAGCTGTGTTAACACATATGAAATTGGCTCTTAGCACTATGCGACTTAACTGCTGAGGTCATCAGTCGCCTAGAACTTAGAACTAATTAAACCCAACTAACCTAAGTACATCACACACATCCATGCCCAATACAGGATTCGAACCTGCGACATATGAAATTGTTTCGAAGTATTATGTGCTATATTCATATATACCAATTCATGTGCAACATTTGATCTGTTCTTCTATCTGCATAAAAGATTAAAAGAAATCAACAAATAAATGATAATAATATAAATAAATAATTTAATTAGTAAAATTATTTTTGATCTTCTAGTTGTATTTAGTCCAGTAATCATTCACAAAGCTGTTCAGAGTGTACAACAAGTACTGGTTATTCAGTATGAACTATTAAGCTGACATTGTATGCAAATGTGCCAGAGGATGGTCTGTTGTATGAAGCTAGATGATAAATGGGACAAACTGCGACAATGAAATACAAAATACAATATAACGATCACAAGGAAAAGTACTATGTGCTTGAAGAAGAAGGAAGTTGCTTGAGAGTTGAAGCGCAGATTTGGTTTTCAGGTTGTGTAATAGTTTTCTGGAACCAGTAGCCAATATTGTTGAACGACAGTGAACCACTGTAGTCTTTAAGATACCGTCTGGATAAACACTCTCTCCAAAGAAGGATACTATGATGTCCCATAGGTATATTTCAGGACTGTTGTGTTTGCAATTGCTTTACGAAAGAAAACAGAGGGTGACAAGTAATTATGGAGGCGTACAATTTACGGAAGGTCAACATTAACGATCGGTCAGTACTGGATTTATGGGATTTCTACTTCAGTGGGGCTAATTGTTTTTCTCATGTAAACAAACGTGCCAGTTTCCGTAGGCTAATTTAATGATAATTTTCTAAACAAACTCTACAGTTTTGGCCCTGTTATTTTATTTAGGACACAACTAATGGTCAATTACTGTCATGGTAATTACCATAACTTATGGAAAATATGGGGGCTGAGTGAGGGAAATGGGTTCATGTTTACTCAGGTGTCAGAAGGCTAAGAAATAATTGTCGTTTTAACGGTGGTAATTTATGACTTAAAATTGCGTCTCCTCCACTGTTGCAGCGTGCTCATCCCCTCCCCCTCCCCCCACCACCCCACCCACTGCCCCACTCCTACCACCGCCACCCCAGCCGCACCGCTATTTACAGTTCTCATCATCCTGAGACAGTCATTCTTCATCTAGACATTATTCAAACAACAACAGCTGTAGTCATTTCAGGTGGTATTGTAAATTTCCTGCATATTATAACATCCAGCGGTATTTGCCTAGTTTGACATCCAAAGCTATTTTCTGAAAAAATGCGACGGTATTTACGGTTTCGTGGGTAATTTTTACCCATATCTTAAAAAGTGGCATATTATTTTCTGATTTCTTCGCACTTTTTAGGAGATACATGACAGTATGTATGTAGCTGCTGTTTTCATTCACTTTTTAAGAAGATACACATAAATATGGGTTTTGTGACTAATATTACCGATTTTTTATGCCGATACACAAAATATGTGTTTTAGCTGTAATTTTATAGATTTTCATGAAACACGTGAAAAAATATTTTACCTTAAATGTTTGTAACTATCAACACCAACATATGATGCTACTTACAGTTTTTAAGCAACTCGTCCAAATTTTTTCGACTTTCTCCTAGTATTCCGCAAATACCTACTTTTTGGTGAAGACACACTTAAATATGGAGCTTTAATTATGCAGCACGGATTCAGAAAATATCGTTCTTGTGCAACACAGCTAGCTCTTTATTCCCATGAAGTAATAAGTGCTGTCGACAAGAGATCTCAGATTGATTCCATATTCCTGGATTTCCAGAAGGCATTTCATACGGTTCCTCACGAGCGACTATTAATCACATTGCGTGCATGTGGAGTATCGTCTCAGTTGTGTGACTGGATTCGTGATTTCGTCTCAGAGGGTTTACAGTTCGTAGTGATAGACTGTAAATCATCGAGTAGAAGTGATATCTCGCGTTCCGCAAGGTAGTCTCATAGGCCCTCTGCTGTTCCTGATTTATACGAATGATCTAGGTGATAATCTGAGCAGCCCCCTTTCATTGTTTGCAGATGACGCTGTAATTTACCGTCTAGTAAAATCATCAGACGATCAATTCCAATTACAAAATGATCTATAGGGAATTTCTGTATGGTGCGAAAAGTGGCAATTAGCACTAAACAAATAAAAGTGCGAGGTCACCCACATGGGTACTGAAAGAAATCCGATGAATTTTGGGTATACGATAAATCTCACAAATCTAAGGGCTGTCAATTCGACTAAATACCTAGAAATTACAATTACGAGCAACTTAAATTGGAGAGACCACATAGATAACATTGTGGGGAAGGCAAAACAAAGACTGTGCTTTGTTGGCAGAACACTTAGAAGATGCGACAAACCCATTAAAGAGACAGCCTTCATTACACTCGTCCGTCCTCTGCTGGAATACTGCTGCGCGGTATGGGATCCTTACGAGGTAGGATTGACGGAGGACATCGAGAAAGTGCAAAGAAGGGCAGCTCGTTTCATGTTATCGCGCAATAGGCGTGAGTGTCACTGATATGATACGCGAGTTGTGGTGGCAGTCACTGAAACAAAGGCGGTTTTCTTTGCGGCGAGATCTACTTCAATCACCAACGCTCTCTTCCGAATGCGTAGATATTTTGTTGAGACCCAACTACGTAGGGAGAAATGATCATCATAATAAAATAAGAGAAATCAGAGCTCGAACGTAAGATTTAGGTGTTCCTTTTTCCCACGCGCCATTCGAGAGTGGAATGGTAGAGTAGTATGAAAATGGTTCGATGAACCCTCTGCCAGGCACTTAAGGGTGAATTGCAGAGTAACCATGTAGCTGTAGATGTAGATGTAGATCTAACAACCCAGCGCGTACCTTGCAAGCACACCAGCATATGACACTTTTCACGGTTTTTAAGCAATTCGTTAAAATTTTCTCAATTTTCTCCGAGTACTCAGCAAATAGCCACTTCTTTTTTTATTTATTTTTCTCTCCAAGAAGATACACAATTATAAGAAATACGCAGCAGTTCTACTTTTCGCTTATCCTCTGCCTTGGTTAGATAACCTATCAACTATAGATACAATCGCAGATTTATTAGCTGATGTGATTCTCTCTACAGACTTGAGAACTGCACCAGTTTTTGTCAGTTCAACTGCCGCTTGGGCGTTATTTTCAGCTAAATCAGATTTTTCATTCCGTTTCACATGCAAAATACTTACCAACCTGTATATGTTGCCTGCTACATTTCAGTCTACACTATTCACATCGGAGTGCAGATTGTGGATTTACTGCTCCGTACTGATTTCCAGCCGGACGAAACTCTCGTTTAATTATGCGTGCCGTTCATTCAGTCTGCGGTCACACGCTATTATTTCAGTATTCTGCCTTTCGAGCCGCTCCGTTGTTTCTATGTTCAATTTTTTCAAAATTCTCCGATAGCACACTGTTGCGGTCTCCTGTCTGTTTCTCCAAGCATTATTCTAACTCTGTTTTCTGCCTTTCTAAGCGCTCCGCTGGTGCACGACCTCTTTCTGCATTTTGGGAATGTGGAAATTACTTCTTCTATGGAAAGTCCATTCAAAGCTACAGCTTTCTTAAAAAAAAAAATTGAACATAGTTGCTGTTCAGCAATGGTAAATATAAATGAATGATTTGAGAAAATCAGCCAACCAGTTTAAAACATAAAGGGGTATTAACAGCCCTTGACACGGATTGAACAACTGTAAAATTGTAGTCTTCAGAAGTTCATGGACACGTAAAATCACTTATTTGCGATGATAAATTTCAGAGCAAAGAAACTCATACCAAGTGACATGGTATGTGTAGTCAGTAGTAAAAACAAATAAAATCCATTAAAAACATTCCAAGAAATGCTTCACATTTTAAAGTGATGCTTTACGTTTAGCTCAGTTCCAGTGGGGAATTTTCTTTAATGGATTTCATTTGGTTTTACTGATGGCCACACATAGCATCTTACTTGACATGAGATTCTTTGCCGTGAATTTTGCCGTTGTCAACCTATGATTTTACGTGCTCATGTGCTTCTGAAAATGGCAATTTTACAGTTGTTGAAACAATAATCAAGGGTTGTAAATAAACCTTTATACCTGCAGCTGGTTGGCTGATTTTCTCAAATCATCTACTTTTATAGGTAGATCCCATTTTACAGTCTCAAAACACAACTTAGTAGACAATTCTAACTTCCCAAAAACTATAACCTTCAAACCTAGTACTCGAATCCTCTCATTCCCTAAACACAATAATCAGAAAAGCATAATCCCTCCAGAATCACTGTTTTTACCCAACACACGAAATAACAAAACCCCTTTTGAAATTCTCAGCCCTACCTTCCTATTCATAACGAATCCTACACCTGTTATACCATTTTCTGCTGCTGTTGATATTACCCGATACTCATCTGACCAGTAATCCTTGTCTTCCTTCCACTTCACTTCACTGACCCCTACTATATCTAGATTGAGCCTTTGCATTTCCCTTTTCAGATTTTCTAGTTTCCCTACCACGTTCAAGCTTCTGACATTCCACGCCCGGACTCTCAGAACGTTATCCTTTCGTTGATTATTCAATCTTTTTCTCATGGTAACCTCCCCCTTGGCAGTCCCCTCCCGGAGATCCGAATGGGGGACTATTCCGGAATCTTTTGCCAATGGAGAGGTCATCATGACACTTCTTCAGTTACAGGCCACATGTCCTGTGGATACACGTTACGTGTCTTTAATGCATTGGTTTCCATTGCCTTCTGCATCCTCATGTCGTTGATCATTGCTGATTCTTCCGCCTTTAGGGGCAATTACATATCTCTAGGACAAAAGAGTGCCCTGAACCTCTATCCGCTCCTCCGCCTTCTTTGACAAGGCCGTTGGCAGAATGAGGCTGACTTCTTATGCCGAAAGTCTTCGGCCGCCAATGCTGATTATTTATCAAAATTTAGGCAGTGGCGGGGATCGAACCCGGGACCGAAGAAGTTTTGAATACGAATCAAAGACGCTACCCCCTTTTTTTTTTAATCTTATTTTGTTGGCTTTCGTTTGTTGCGTCTGCTCGCGGCGGACATCTTAATGCATCCGTTTTAAGTTCGTTGATGATCGTATAACTCAGTTTTTTTATTACAGAGGGCACTTTACCCTCTGACCGAACACGCTGAGCTACCGTGCCGGCACCCCTAGACCCGTCTAACTATTCTGTTTACGACGTGGAGGCTTTGGCAGTTATATTTGCCTCAGAGAAGTTTAGGTTTATCTTGAACATGAGCACTTTTTCCTGGAGACTGATAACCAGGCTTTGAGCTGTGTCCTGGCTAGGCCAAGGAAAAATGAGCTAATTGCTCGTTGTGCTGCGCGTATTTCTGCGTCTCGTAGTTGATGCCTTCTCTCGCTTTGTGTGGTTCCTACCGACTCGTGGCGTTACAGCTGACATTACCGCTCGCCAGTTACTTGCAGTAATTTCATGGTTTGGACCACCTAAGTCCTTGGTGAGTGATAATGCTCCGGCCTTGTGGCTTTGATTTGACCTTGTTTTCATTGCAATCTATTTGTGCTGCAGGTCATTTGTTAAGTCTGCTCATTTCCTGGCGTCAGTTTGGTTATGGATTCTTGCCAGGAACGCTCATTGTGAGGCCAGTTGGACTATATATAAATACACTCCTGGAAATGGAAAAAAGAACACATTGACACCGGTGTGTCAGACCCACCATACTTGCTCCGGACACTGCGAGAGGGCTGTACAAGCAATGATCACACGCACAGCACAGCGGACACACCAGGAACCGCGGTGTTGGCCGTCGAATGGCGCTAGCTGCGCAGCATTTGTGCACCGCCGCCGTCAGTGTCAGCCAGTTTGCCGTGGCATACGGAGCTCCATCGCAGTCTTTAACACTGGTAGCATGCCGCGACAGCGTGGACGTGAACCGTATGTGCAGTTGACGAACTTTGAGCGAGGGCGTATAGTGGGCATGCGGGAGGCCGGGTGGACGTACCGCCGAATTGCTCAACACGTGGGGCGTGAGGTCTCCACAGTACATCGATGTTGTCGCCAGTGGTCGGCGGAAGGTGCACGTGCCCGTCGACCTGGGACCGGACCGCAGCGACGCACGGATGTATGCCAAGACCGTAGGATCCTACGCAGTGCCGTAGGGGACCGCACCGCCACTTCCCAGAAAATTAGGGACACTGTTGCTCCTGGGGTATCGGCGAGGACCATTCGCAACCGTCTCCATGAAGCTGGGCTACGGTCCCGCACACTGTTAGGCCGTCTTCCGCTCACGCCCCAACATCGTGCAGCCCGCCTCCAGTGCTGTCGCGACAGGCGTGAATGGAGGGACGAATGGAGACGTGTCGTCTTCAGCGATGAGAGTCGCTTCTGCCTTGGGGCCAATGATGGTCGTATGCGTGTTTGGCGCTTTGCAGGTGAGCGCCACAATCAGGACTGCATTCGACCGAGGCACACAGGGCCAACACCCGGCATCATGGTGTGGGGAGCGATCTCCTACACTGGCCGTACACCACTGGTGATCGTCGAGGGGACACTGAATAGTGCACGGTACGTCCAAACCGTCATCGAACCCATCGTTCTACCATTCCTAGACCGGCAAGGGAACTTGCTGTTCCAACAGGACAATGCACGTCCGCATGTATCCCGTGCCACCCAACGTGCTCAAGAAGGTGTAAGTCAACTACCCTGGCCAGCAAGATCTCCGGATCCGTCCCCCATTGAGCATGTTTGGGACTGGATGAAGCGTCGTCTCACGCGGTCTGCACGTCCAGCACGAACGCTGGTCCAACTGAGGCGCCAGGTGGAAATGGCATGGCAAACCGTTCCACAGGACTACATCCAGCATCTCTACGATCGTCTCCATGGGAGAATAGCAGCCTGCATTGCTGCGAAAGGTGGATATACACTGTACTAGTGGCGACATTGTGCATGCTCTGTTGCCTGTGTCTATGTGCCTGTGGTTCTGTCAGTGTGATCATGTGATGTATCTGACCCCAGGAATGTGTCAATAAAGTTTCCCCTTCATGGGACAATGAATTCACGGTGTTCTTATTTCAATTTCCAGGAGTGTATATATACTGCCTGCTAGTGAGCCTGTGCACAACCCATGGGGAGTGAACGCTCGTATTGCCTGCCGTCGGTAGCGTTACTGCTTCCAGATACTGCTGTGGGCCTTAACGCTGTTCCCTAACGTTAAGTGCAATTTGGGAATCATTCTGAATCATTACGTCCGTTAGTTAAGTGAGGCCACTTTGTTAATATTAGCGTTTCTGTAAGTCATTTTACTGGTTGAGTTATCAGTAGCCGTTCTTATTTAACACTTATGTTAATCATTTGTGTATCTTTAATGAATGTGCAACTAGTTATTTTTCCTGTGTGCCAGTTTTGCGACCTTGGTTGGCCCACTCTGCATTTTTAGTGTAAGCATGTTTCACTATGGACCTTTATGTGGGCAGTTCAGTTTCATTAAGCTTCAAAATCACTGTTTCTTAATGAAGTTGTGGTATTACGTTTCTATGTAACTTTAAGCTGGAAGTGTATAGTGTTACTAGTCTTTTGAGATATTGTTAAACAAGAACGATTGTTTATGATTGATTATTTCACCGTGCCTACTATCTATGATTTTGGTTGCGGACGCAAAATATGATTCTTGCTCGCGTTTATGTAATTCAATTAAAGTGAAGATTTGTATATTGCATCAGTAAGGAAACTAATGTCTGAACTGAAATTTATAATAATGTCTGTTTTTAGTCAAATTAAAATTGTGAAACAATCCGAAACTTGTCCATCACTAGTGATCCCGGGCTTCCTGTTTCCTTTAAATAACTGAGGTGAGATTGCAATTTTTGATTTTCTATGGAATTGAGTAGTACCACAGTACAAATAGGTTAGTCAAAATTTTCTACCTTACTAAAATTTGCATAGTGTCATGAAAGATGTAGGTATACATATACCCAAGCACACACATAACAATGGTACAAGAAATTTTACTCTGTGGATTTTATACATTCCATAGTATAATTTTGAAATTATAAGTAAAAAGTATTCAATGCTGCTTCTCATAATAACAGTCCATTTTAGAATATTTACACAGGCCTAGCATTATTTTCTCACTGCCCTCGTTTGATACAGTCCATTTTAGAAACCATAAGATAACACACATAACATTAAGACAATAACCAAATTATTTTTCTGCCTGCAAAAGCATTTGGCAATCCATGTTTGCAACCACTTCCATTTAATCACGCACTAAACGTTTGACTGCCCACTTGAATTTTAACATAACATTACACAGAAAACATCCAAAAGAATTTCAATTCGTATGGAAATCACTGCCTCACGCTGATTTGTGGCAGTTTATGATTAACACATACGTTCTTGCACCCAGTTTGGCAAGTCCTTTTCTGCTGTCCTCTTTGTTTAAAGGCAGTCATTGTTTTTGCCATCATCATTGCTTGTCTGCCCGTAACATATTTGGCAGTCCATTTTTGTCATAATGCAATATTCCGTCATTGCAGGTCTTATACACGTCATAGCAGGAACTTACATATATAGTACATCTCATTTTGTTATACAGAATCTGAAGCTTAGACAGGTATTAGAAATCTGGTAACAGAAAAGTTCTTTCCAACATGATAACATTTGGTACCACAAATTCATGAATGAGAACTTATATATTGCATTACGTAGACACTTTTTCATTTTCGACCATACATATTCACTTCTGTGGACATACAGTTTTAAATCTATAATATTGCGTACCCCCAATGGTTTCTTAGACTTTGGGAACACGAAATAATAAGCTTTTGTGTGTGGAGTTCCTTGCACTTCAAAAGGACCATTTTAGATATATTTAAATTTAGAAACTTCCTGGTTAATTTCACTGGATTTTTCGGAAGTTTTTACTAGAACAAAATCCCCAATTTTGAATTTTGTCACTTTGAGCCTTTTAGATCCGGCTTCCGCTTTTTCTTTCATTCGTTTTCTGACCAAATCTTTTTTTTTTCTTTGAGATCAAGTTCTAAAATGGGAGGAAATTGTAAAGTCTCTTCAATTACACTTTTACAATTTAGCAGGATTTCTTCAGGTGTGAAACGTTGTCACATACATAGAATTACACAGTATAAACTACTTACAATCGATACTGGTGTTAGTGTCATTGCTTGACGTTAGGCGCTTTACTGGTAAGGCGATGTGAGAGTTGAAACACAAACATCAGTTTGCATTACAGTTGCAGGCAGTCAAGGACAAGGTGAGCAGGACTTTACTCGTGTACCTGTTTTATCAAAGCAACAGCAATAGTGAAACTGCCTGTCAGCTCGAACGTGCGTGTTGGATCGAGATTCGAACCCGGGACCGTTGCCTTTCGCGGGCAAGTGCCCTACCACCTCAGCTGCCCAAGAACGACTCAGAACTCCTCCTCACAGCTTTACTTCTACCAGTACCTCGTCTCCTATCTTCCAAAATTCACAGAAATGCAACGAGGCCACGTCGCAACAACGAGGAATCAGTTACAGTCGTCACATTGAGCAACGTTTGTAGCCTGGAACGTAAGCATGGTACGCAGTTAACAAATGTTACCCTATCATGTGGAAGTTAAAATGTGTTTCATCGAATGGTTTATTCGTTATTTCTCTTCCGCGTGTCCTTACAAATATTTCCACAAATTTTGATTGTCGAACGATTACCTGCTTCTAAATGTGCTGCGGAGTTTCCTGACAGCCAGGCCTGCCGCTCTGGCCTGTGCTGTTAGCAAGCAATTGAGGCCAGGGTCGTGTTTGCCACGGAGCATTTCTCATTTCAGCCGCACGGGCGAAAAGGCAGTCTCCATGAATGGTGGCTGCCTGCTTCGCTGTAATTAACGACCCTGACGTGGCAGAGAGAGATAGAGAGAGGGAGAGACAGAGCGAGACAGCGACACAGGGAATGTAAATACACGTTCTGAAGACTTGCGGCTTCCACAAATGAAGTTTGTAAATGCAGGCCGTCCCAACACTTGTCGGAGTATGTGTTTTACTGTGAGGATTAGTTAAATTATGTGTATTATACGGGAACATTAATTTTACTTGTGCGTTACAACCCAAGCCGACGCTCGTGCATCACTTTGACGCCGACACCCAGCTACTCACGTAACAATTGAAGGTCTTATTTCAATAGTGGTTCAAGTCCATTTTTGTACATATTAAGATACAGAGTCCTAAAGTTAAATGAGCGCTGAAAAATCTGCAGTTGAGATACCAGAAATATTCAAGCATATGGCTTCTTTCTTGCTAGAGATGAACCTCTCTTTCCGTTTGTTTGGCTCATTCATTTCAGAAGCATTGTAGACAGAAAAGTGGAGGTAATGGACTTGTACCACTATTGAAATAAGCCCTTCAATTAATTTAATAATATAGCTAATACCAGATCATTGGTATGTTGCACAGTAGCTGAAGTAACATATTTCTAATTTTATTTGCAACATAACTGTTGCGATTTCAGAGGTACGTTACATATGTCCCGCCTTAAGGCCATTGCGCAACAAGAGTCGGCGCATTATCAGAAGAGAGTGTACACTGGCTGATCAAAAGTATCCGGACATCTTGTAAGTAGGCTGTTCGGTTTTTATGTTGGTAACGCCACGTAGCGCTCTGTATGAAAATCACTGGCTGAGCTGTGTGCAGTCTGTGGCTGGTTGGCATTGTTGGAATATGGAATAGTCGCTATTGTAGTGTTGGTCGGTTGGATGTGAACAGCGCATAGCGTTGCACAGTTGGAGGTGAGCCGCCAGCAGTGGTGGATATGGGGAGTGAGATGTCGGAGTTTTGAGAGCGGATGATCTGGACGTGTGTCCATCAGAGAGAGTAAATTTGTAAGACTGGATGTCATGAACTGATATATATATATATATATATATATATATATATATATATATATATATATATATATATATATATATATGATGACTTTGGAACATTATTAAGATAAATACATTGTTTGTTCTCTATCAAAACCTTTCATTTGCTGACTATGCCTATCAGTAGTTTGAATCTTTTATTTAGCTGGCAGTAGTGGCGCTCGCTGTATTGCAGTAGTTCGAGTAACGAAGATTTTTGTGAAGTAAGTGATTCATGAAAGGTATAAGTTATTGTTAGTCAGGGCCATTCTTTCATAAGGATTTTTGAAAGTCAGATTGCGTTGCGCTAAAAATATTGTGTGTGAGTTTAGTGTTGATCAGAATAGGTAAAGAGCGAAATGTGAGTACGTTCAGTTCTGCTCAGCTGTTTGAAAATCAAATAATGTAAGAGGTTTATCAGCACAGTCATTCATAAATTTTTCTAAGGGGACGTTTCATATGTCGACCCTTAGACGAGGATACCTCACTGGAATCTTCTGATATTTTCTTGTAGTTTGTGTAATTATTGTAGCTGTTGCTTATTGCTAGCGCGTAATTATAAAGCGAATTTCCTTTGTAGTTGTAGTTTTTCATTGTTATACAGTAAAACAGGTGGCATGCATGTAGATTTTCACCAAGTATTTCGCAGCTGCGCTTACAATTAACTAGATATTATTTTCAGTGCTATGTTAATGTGTTTTCTTATTTTTGCTCTACAAATTGTGCTTTTCTTGTTTTCGTGTGAAATACTTGATAATTATGGCGTGTGAAAAACGTAACACTAGGCTCCAAAGTAAATTCAGAAATGATAGTGACGACGGGCGTAGCTTATCAGCACCACCGTGTAATGAATTAACAGACATTTATAGTAGTAATTCGGTAATAGTGCATAGGGAAATGGAGAGGGCGGCAAATAATGGTGTAGACAGTGAAACAATTAGTGAACAGGGAAGCATTATCGATCGGTCGGGCGGCAACAGCTCGCCTCAGGAATCCGAAATGGCAGGACACAATCTTGAAAATACTGTAGATTCAGGTTTTGCGTCCTCACAGTTTTCTCAAATCAGTCGAGACACATTTTCTGCTTTTCAAAATGCGAATATTGCTTGTTTAAATGCACTGTCGAATAGCACTGAGGAATGCAACAAATGGGACAAAAGCTTCAAAAGTTAGACACAATGGAACAAAATCAGAGACAAACACAGCAAATGAAAGATTTTGATCTAGAACAAACAATGTATTTAATTTAATAATGCTCCAACGTCATTATATATATATATATATATATATATATATATATATATATATATATATATATATATATATATATATATATATATATATCAGTTCATGACATCCAGTCGTACAAATTTACTCTCTCTGATCATTCTAGTATTAAGATGTGACATAGGTATTAGACATGGTCATCTTTACTGTAATATTTTTTTCTGCTTGAGCTTTGTCATGTGTAGGTATAAGTTATAGCATTTGCTGCTGCTGTTTGCCAGGCATAGTGCTACTGAATTTCACTTTGTATTACTCTGTTAAGCCAGTTTTACTACTGATTTTTTTTCTTGTTGCTGCACATTGGCTCATATTAGTTGTAATGTTGCATTTGCTTTGCTAATTTAGATATACTGCTGCTTGCTTTGCCAATTTGCATTTTTTGCATTGCTGTTTGTGTTAATTTGTTGTGTGTTGCTGCATTGCCTCGTCCATTAGTATATACATCTGAACTCAGTAGATTTCAGTTAGCTTAAGAGGGGGTATGCTATATAAGAAACTAACTGTGAGAAATAGGGAAAGAATGCATTGAGAAGTTATATGAAAAAGATTTGGGCAAAAATAAGTATTGTACAATGGGAAATAATATTTTGAAAGAGGATATGAACAAAACAGTAGGGTTTAGGGACAACAGGCTTAGATAGGATTTTTTTGACAGGAGCAAATGTTGAAATAAGAGGAAAGATCTATGGAATGAAGTTTTGGGTTGGACTGGAGTACCAAATGTTACACTGAAAACGAACCCTATCCTTTCCTTTTGTGTTATTCCGCTATGTGTTTGTGTACCCTCAATATAATTTACATTAATAATATGTTATTTACTTTGTAAAGATGTTTAGGCATTATTTTCGAAAGCTATTCTGATCTTTTGTGTATTTACTTCTGTCATAACCGTTGCACCCCATTCGTTTCGACTCCATACGCACATTCCTTGTGCAAGCTGGATTGCTGGTAGCACGTTGGAACTCAGGACTGACTCCTTACGCTGATTTCGAGCGATTTCCTACAACCACCCTCCGCAATACTCGCTGGTCCCTACTTCGTCAGTATGTGAAATCTTCCTGGTCTTGTTCCATCTGCGGTTGTTGCTTCGCTTTTGCACTTCACATTCACATCACCAACGTTCGACTTGGACAGCTTTAGAAGGGCTGAAATGTCCTTGATGACCTGTAACTCAGGAAAGGAAGATTACGGTTTTACGTCCTGGTGACATCCAGGTCATTAGAGACGGGTCATTAGAAACGCTCAAGGATGGAGAAGAAAATCGACCTTGCCTCGTTTCAAAGGAACCATCCCGGATTTTTCCTGGATTTAGGGAAATCACGGAAAACTTTAATCTGGATGGGCGGCCGCGGATCTGAACCGTCCGCCTCTGGCATACGGGTTCGGTGTGCTACCCACTGCGGCACCTCGCTCGATGATTTGTTACTCAGGTGACATCCACTCACTAGTCCCCGTTCGACGTCACTGACTAACACAGTAATCCCCGCCTCTTTTTTTACACTAGCAGATCCTCATCTCGTGAAGTCTAGTGTTTAGTTCCCCAATACATGAGGATAGTCGGATGCGTTTGATCAGATGGGGATCATGGTCCGGGTTTTATGTTCTGCTGGGACCGGATAACAGATCCATTAGAGCGTGCAATTGAAATGGCACCAGAACTACAAACGTACTCTGTTCAAAACGGTTCAAACGGCTCTGAGCACTATGGGAATTAACATCTGAGGACATCAGTCCCCTAGAACTTAGAACTACTTAAACCTAACTAACCTAAGGACATCACAGGACAGGCAGGATTAGAACCTGCGACCGTGGCTGTTGTTAATACCTAACTTTTGTTGCAGTGTATTCAACTTTAAAACACAGACCTGTACAAATATTCCACCACTGCTTGGCTATAAAGTAACAACACACGGTACTTTGCAGCCAGTTCATCATAATTGCTCATGTTGTCACCGCACGTACTTACGAAAATATTAAAAGATCATGGTGCTCGACACCAAATGTTATAATCACAGAGATAGTAAACTATACATAACTCTGTCCATAGGCCTAAACGTACCGATCAGTATTGCCTGACCACAGTGTTATTCTCTGCCGGTAACTGCCGTTTATTTCGCATGGCGGTCGTGAGTTCAGCACACCACTTTCCTGGACGTTGTCAGTTTTTGTGATCTGGATGCAGCCACTACTGCTCTGTCAAGTAGTTCATCATTTCACATCCGGAGGCTGAGTACACCCCGTGTCACTTCTACCATCATGGAAGAAACATTGGCAGTATTGGCAAATCTAACGTGCACCATCCCTACTGACCACTCACCTACGGAGGCAGAGAAAGATTGATAGTACTAGTTGTCAATTTAATTTAAGTTGATGAGTGTACACTACAGGCTCTGAACACTGAAGTATCTTCCAGCACTTTGAACTCATCCATTAAGTCATTGCGAAAAGAATGATGGTCGCAAGACAATGGTGTTTTCAATAAGTCTAAAAAGGCTAGCTGCCATTAATACTCTGGAACAGATTATTTCCGATTATTTCAGATGTAGTGAGTGAAAGACTATGGATCTGACGAGAGAGAGAGAGAGAGAGAGAGAGAGAGAGAGAGAGAGAGAGAGAGAGAGAGAGAGAGAATGTTAAGCTTGTTACTTGTTTGACTGGCTAAAATCTAAAAATCTGGGGAAGCTGGTTCTTGAAATTTACTGAGAACTAGCAGAAAAATGTAATAACTTCAACCTAGTTGAATAGTGTTTCCTAAGCAACTGTTGCCCTTTTAATGAAATATCTAACAAGTAACTTGAAGTGTTTCAGAGTGATGTGCTTACTTCTGTTCACCATTATTGTGATAAGCATTATGATTTGGATGGAAATTGTGAAACTCGGGACGTTTTCCTATCACACTCCGCATTTAAGGTTGTGAAATGGAACAAATAACTTTTCTCCAATTTGCTAGTGTGTTTTTCTTTCTTAAAACCGTTACAAAAATGTGCAGTCATCGTAGCTTAGCCAGTTCTGGGTATGATAGTAATACAACTGCTCTGTTTTGAATAAATCTCTGCAGTTACCTCGCTGACCGATCTAGAATAACTTCACAACTTTATAAAATTTTCAATCATTTTAGAAATAAAAAATGATGTATGCGAGAGTGGAAAATAAAATAATTTTATAGGAAATGTATTTTCTATACCCTGTTTTGGTGCCCTTCATGGCAAGCCATCCTGTGCTCACATTTCACCAAGATAACTCTCACCAACACACGTAGATATTTCTAATGCTTCTCTCTCTGATGCCACAACTTACCTTGGACTGTAAGGGTGCACGATTTCTCCACAACTGAGAACGTTTGGGCCATAATGGGCAGGGCCCTCCAACTAGGTCGGGCCTTTGACGATCTGAAGGGCCAATTGCACTAAAGTTGCCAGGATATCTCTCAGGAGGACGTCCAACAACTGTGTCAATCAATGACAAACCGAGTAATTGCTTGCATAAGGGCCAGAGGTGGACCAACGCGTTACTGACTTGCTCAATCTGTGAAGCTGTTTCTCCAGAATCAATAATCATCCGTTTGTCTGCACATGTACATTACACTACGGATTTCCGTCCCATCCGGCCAATTGCTTCGTATTGCGTCTTTTTTTCTCTTAGAATGCAAGTTTAGAGATCGTACGACTTTCAGATACACTCCTGGAAATGGAAAAAAGAACACATTGACACCGGTGTGTCAGACCCACCATACTTGCTCCGGACACTGCGAGAGGGCTGTACAAGCAATGATCACACGCACGGCACAGCGGACACACCAGGAACCGCGGTGTTGGCCGTCGAATGGCGCTAGCTGCGCAGCATTTGTGCACCGCCGCCGTCAGTGTCAGCCAGTTTGCCGTGGCATACGGAGCTCCATCGCAGTCTTTAACACTGGTAGCATGCCGCGACAGCGTGGACGTGAACCGTATGTGCAGTTGACGGACTTTGAGCGAGGGCGTATAGTGGGCATGCGGGAGGCCGGGTGGACGTACCGCCGAATTGATCAACACGTGGGGCGTGAGGTCTCCACAGTACATCGATGTTGTCGCCAGTGGTCGGCGGAAGGTGCACGTGCCCGTCGACCTGGGACCGGACCGCAGCGACGCACGGATGCACGCCAAGACCGTAGGATCCTACGCAGTGCCGTAGGGGACCGCACCGCCACTTACCAGCAAATTAGGGACACTGTTGCTCGTGGGGTATCGGCGAGGACCATTCGCAACCATCTCCATGAAGCTGGGCTACGGTCCCGCACACAGTTAGGCCGTCTTCCGCTCACGCCCCAACATCGTGCAGCCTGCCTCCAGTGGTGTCGCGACAGGCGTGAATGGAGGGACGAACGGAGACGTGTCGTCTTCAGCGATGAGAGTCGCTTCTGCCTTGCTGCCAATGATGGTCGTATGCGTGTTTGGCGCCGTGCAGGTGAGCGCCACAATCAGGACTGCATACGACCGAGGCACACAGGGCCAACACCCGGCATCATGGTGTGGGGAGCGATCTCCTACACTGGCCGTACACCACTGGTGATCGTCGAGGGGACACTGAATAGTGCACGGTACATCCAAACCGTCATCGAACCCATCGTTCTACCATTCCTAGACCGGCAAGGGAACTTGCTGTTCCAACAGGACAATGCACGTCCGCATGTATCCCGTGCCACCCAACGTGCTCTAGAAGGTGTAAGTCAACTACCCTGGCCAGCAAGATCTCCGGATCTGTCCCCCATTGAGCATGTTTGGGACTGGATGAAGCGTCGTCTGACGCGGTCTACACGTCCAGCACGAACGCTGGTCCAACTGAGGCGCCAGGTGGAAATGGTATGGCAAGCCGTTCCACAGGACAACATCCAGCATCTCTACGATCGTCTCCATGGGAGAGTAGCAGCCTGCATTGCTGCGAAAGGTGGATATACACTGTACTAGTGCCGACATTGTGCATGCTCTGTTGCCTGTGTCTATGTGCCTGTGGTTCTGTCAGTGTGATAATGTGATGTATCTGACCCCAGGAATGTGTCAATAAAGTTTCCCCTTCCTGGGACAATGAATTCACGGTGTTCTTATTTCAATTTCCAGGAGTGTATCATGCTTCACGGTACGCACGCAGCGGAGGCAAGGAGCCCACATCATGGGAAAAGTTCCGAGTACTTGTCGTCAGGTTCTCTCCTACGTGACGAAAGGCGTCCTCCCGAAAGTATAGAATATGCACATCCGCGCATCACCACAGTCAACCGTCCTAATTACAAACGCACCAATCTCTCGCAGACGTTGTTGCAGTCTGATGAAAATGGTGTATGTCACAATTACGACAGGGTCTGAGGACAGTGTCCTCTTTTGAGTTTATGAGCTTACCGTGAAGCGGGAGATTTAAAAGAAATCCGATCTGCAAACTTAGTTTACAATTGAAAGGAAGACAGCCCTAGTTTACTATTTTTAACAAATTAACGTGGTTTCATCACTGCTAGGAGTGTCTTCCTCAGAATTTAAATCAAAGAATTGTCTATATTCTATAACATGGTCACAGAATTATGACTAAAAACTGTGACCATGTTATAGAATATACACCATTTTTTGTTTTAAATTCTGAGGAAGACACTCCTAGCAGTGTTGAAACGAGGTTAATTTGTTAAAAATAGTGACAGAACGCTGTTATCCTTTCGGTTGTAACTATTCACGGTCCCTGAACGTGCAGCCATGTTAAAAAAAAGTTTACAATGAAAAGTTTGATTTCTAGACAAGCGTTCCTTATCGAAACCTTATTTAAGTGCCCTCTGCAGCCCCTACAAGGTTTTAATAATATTTTTGAAACATGCTGTGCGCGTCGCAAATAGTCCAGTGGTCTCAGAGACAGTACACAATGCTTCCTGTAAGTCTAATAAAAAATATGATTACGTGCGGCACTTTCCTGGAAGGAAAACGGATATACAATAAGAAGTGATTGTCTCCTCAGGTTCAGAGGATCACTACACGGCGGAATAACTGGATTTAGTCTAGTGATAAAATACGAGAATGATTTTAGCATTAACATCATGAATGGCTGTTCCTCTCAGATGCCAAAACTGGAGGAGGAGATTAGAGTTTAACGTCCCGTAGAGAATGAGGTCATTGCTGCTAAAACGATGTGTAAGTCTGGCCCCCTGTGGAATATTAAACTTACAAAAAAACAAATAAAGAAATTCAAAGAGGTGGTCATGAGAAGAACGCCTGATTGCCATATGGAGGTATGGTGGAGCTGCAGGCTTCAGTCTACATTCGTAGATTCTGTGTCTCACAGTCGCACAACTTTTGACATTTTGTCACGGGCAGACCGTCTTGCTTACGCAGAAGTAGCTTCACATCAGAAACTAATCTTAATTCCTGACAATAAGTCGTTGTACTAACCAGGACGATCAGTTCCAAAACTCAGATTCCGTAGTGCGTAGCTTCGCGATCGGGAAGACGATTCCAGACATAGTATATGTGCTGGAAATTCAACCCCAGAGATTAACGACGTGCGGGAACGAATAGAAATCGTGTAGGCGCGCCGGGTATCGGGACGTCCCGGCCTCAGGCACGCAGCTATCGACCGTCGCCGCGCGCTGTGAGGAACGCAGTACCCTCCCGAGGGGTGGCCAGCCTCGCGTGTTGCCACCGGTAATTACATTTCCCAGCGTGCTACTGCGCGGCACTCGTGTTTCAGGCGAATCGCGGTGGCTTAGTTCTTAGCGATCACTGCAGCAACGGCAAGGGTCGCGAAGGTCCCGCAAGACCGATGTATCCGGGTAGCCCGCACGGTCTGGAGTTCGCGAGTTCGGAGGGGAGTTTATATACTTGCCTCAAATCTCAGGTACTGGCGTGACCCACTTTAGCGTCACTCAGATTCAGTACTGCAGTGTTTCCGTAGTATTCGCTAAAGTGTCGGTTGAAAATGAAGAGACAGTTAAGTGTTTGCCGAGAAGGCCATGAGTGCACGTACACTACTGGCCATTAAAATTGCTACACCAAGAAGAAATGCAGATGATAAACGGGAATTCATTGGACAAATATCTTATACTAGAACTGACACGTGATTACATTTTCACGCAGTTTGGGTGCATAGGTCTTGAGAAAGCAGTACCCAGAACAACCACCTCTGGCCGTAATAACGGCCTTGATACGCCTGGGCATTGAGTCAAACAGAGCTTGGATGGCGTGTACAGGTACAGCTGCCCATGCAGCTTCAAGACGATACCACAGTTCATCAAGAGTTGTGACTGGCGTATTGTGACGAGCCAGTTGCTCGACCACCATTGGCCAGACGTTTTCAATTGGTGAGAGATCTGGAGAGTGTGCTGGCCAGGGCAGCAGTCGAACATTTTCTGTATCCAGAAAGGCCCGCGACATGCGGTCGTGCATTATCTTGCTGAAATGTAGGCTTTCGCAGGGATCGAATGAAGGGTAGGGTCACGGGTCGTAACACATCTGAAATGTAGCGTCCACTGTCCAAAGTGCCGTCAATGCGAACAAGAGGTGACCGAGACGTGTAACCAATGGCAACCGGTACCATCACGACGGGTGTTACGACAGTATGGCGATGACGAATACGCGCTTCCAATGTGCGTTCACCGTGATGTCGCCGAACACGGGTGCGACCATCATGATGCTGTAAACAGAACCTGGATTCATCCGAAAAAATGACGTTTACCATTCGTGCACCCAGGTTCGTCGTTGAGGACACCATCGCAGGTGCTCCTGTCTGTGATGCAGCGTCAAGGGAAACCGCAGCAATGGTCTCCGAGCTGACAGTCCATGCTACTGTAAACGTCGTCGAACTGTTCGTGCAGATGGTTGTTGTCTTGCAAACATCTCCATCTGTTGACTCAGGGATCGAGACGTGGCTGCACGATCCGTTGCAGCCATGAGGATAAGACGCCTGTCATCTCGACTGCTAGTGATAAGAGGCCGTTGTGATCCAGCACAACGTTCCGTATTACCCCCCTGACCCCATAGATTCCATATTCTGCTAATAGTCATTGGATCTCGACCAAGGTGAACAGCAGTGTCGCGATACGATAAACCGCAATCGCGATAGGCTACAATCCGACCTTTATCAAAGTCGGAAACGTGATGCTACGCATTTCTCCTCGTTACACGAGGCATCAAAACAACGTTGCACCAGGCAACGCCGGTCAACTGCCTTTTATGTATGAGAAATCGGTTGGAAACTTTCCTCATGTCAGCACGTTGTAGGTTGTAGGTGTCGCTACCGACGCAAACTTGTGTGAATGCTTTGCTAATCATTTGCATATCACAGCATCTTCTTCCTGTCGGTTAAATTTCGCGTCTGTAGCACGTCATCTTCGTGGTGTAGCAATTTTAATGGCCAGTAGTGTAGACGTGTAGAGTATTTCATGTAATTTTAATAGATCTCCGGGAATGCACGCTAGCAAATTTGATGCGGGTGTTTCTTACATCAGTGCCAAGTATGTACGTCATTTGCATCTAGGTGTATATTGTGACTACAGTTGCAGTCTATTAAAACTACGGTTCGGTCGTTTCGGTAAAATATACAGATGACGTAGCAAATGGTAGGATTATTGGTAGCACTGGTACAGCTGACAGGGAAAGAAACAAAAATTAATTTGTGGGAGAGAAAATGGGAACCGATGATTTCTCTTTCTTTTGTTTGGCTGTTTTGCATATGTTTAGAACTGAACATCGTTCACCGTTAGTCCATAGTGTATTCTACATCTTTCTGAGGCATAAATCGCATTTTATAAGTAATAAAAATTAGTTGATCGCGTAACTTCTACGCTTTATGTAACCAAAGCAATTACTTTTGATGCAAAAAAAGTTTGGATGGACAAATTTAAATTATCTATATTATTGTTGTTTTCGTACTCAACAGAAAATTCTTCACCATGATTTGAGACCAAAGTTTCCTGTTGTTACTGAAAAGGGCAAAAGTTGTTCATGAATAGCGGAAACTTCTTTTATATGAGCTCGACGAAGCATTGAAGAGATGTTTGAAGTATATTTTTTTCTTTTTAATTTTACTTTTCTTTTGAGGAAATTACATTTTCTAGTGGCACTTAGTAAATCTGTATTTATTTTTTATTTATACTACAATATCCCTGTTTCACGTTACAAATAAATAATTTTCAAATAAAACTTGAATATTGACAATTTCAATTTGGTATAAATTCTATTTGTTTTTAACTAACAGAAAGCAGGATAGCTACGCAGAACAAAAATGTTGTGTAGGATATGTGGTCCTTTATGTATCTTCACTCGGTTTCTAGTTGGTTCATCATTCCCGGTTTTGTAGGGTACATAGTAAAACATTGATTGTATACGCAAACAAAGCGAGCAGAATGAGGTAACGCCCAATAGGTATACAACACACCTAACGTACGAGTAATGAGCCCGCCTCTCGTGGTCGTGCGGTAGCGTTCTCGCTTCCCACGTCCGGGTTCCCGGGTTCGATTCCCGGCGGGGTCAGGGATTTTCTCTGCCTCGTGATGGCTGGGTGTTGTGTGATGTCCTTAGGTTTAAGTAGTTTTAAGTTCTGGGGGACTGATGACCTAAGATGTTAAGTCCCATAGTGCTCAGAACCATTTGAACCATTCGTACGAGTAATGCCGTTGCAAACTTAACTGATCAACACTACTAGGAAAAACAACGTAGATTCCATTCACTTTTATAGTGTACAGTAACTTATGGTGATTTCACAATTTTAATTGTGACACATCTGCATGGATGTTCATGGAACGTACTGAAGAATCTATCTACTGCCCCCTGTACGCTCTGAGTACTGAGTATGTAGTGTGCATTAGTGACATCTGCTATCCCTATGAATGTTTGATAAACTGCTCCTTGTGGATGAACGGACAGTGAAAAGTACAGAGTATGACCTGCTTCTGACACATGAGATGAATTTATCCCCTAAGTAGAATTCATGTGTTTTACGTATTAGTCTGTATGCTCCTACAGGGTACGTAAAAATATTCTACTGATTAGTAAGTGGTGCAGAAACGAAAAACCGCGCTGCCTAGTAACAGGAAGGTAGTTACGAGATATACAGCCGATGTGACAGGTATGAAAGTACTGACTGCTAATGGTGAAATGAGTCACTATGCGCATTGTACTTACATGAATTATTTTCGGAAAACTGAAACAATCCCAGCAGGAAACACTACGCTGCCAGGTTTCATTAGCAAAGGACACCTAATGATATTGAAGTACATATACTGCATGAAAAAATTGAAGAATTGGTCATGATTTTCTAATAGGGAGAAAATATTATAGTCATGAAAGACATGAAATGGGTTAGTAGAAAGGTGACAAGGCTGCACAGTTCTCAGGCAAGACAAGTATGAAAGAAGGGAGAAAGATGATTTCTAGGAATGTTTCATCTATACAGTGTGTAAGAAGGCAAATATTTGCGGGCGACATAGTTGACTGCAGAGTCTGGAGAGCGCGTAGGTGTGGACTGAGATAACAATAATAAAAATGTAAATGAGATTTAGAAAATATGGTAACGTCGCTGTTTATGAACGAAAACGAGAACTACCGGAATGCGGAATGAATGAAAGTAGGTGAAGGCTATGTCACTTAGTGATGGAAATGCAAAGAAGGAATAACAGATTGGCAAAGAGGAAAAAAATGAAGATATTGGAAGTAGCCTGTTGTATCAAGAACAAATGTGTGTTTACTAAGATTAAATGCAGTTTTTGTAAACTAAGATGAGTTGTGATTCCGGAATGAATCATTCACTAAACAGCAGAGTGTGTGCTGTTGTGCAGCTTTGTGGCAGGTTAAAATTTTGTGCCGCATCGGGATACGAACACAGAACAGAGACCATGCTCCTACCGATTGAGCTCTCTGGGCACGAATGAAGACCCCTTCTTACTTCTGATAACAATTCTCAGTGATTTCCAGAATTTCAGAAGTTTTCATAAATGCCTTTTGGTACTGATAATGAAAGGCAAGGTTTCGCTTTGAGTCTGGTATGTGGTTTTAATCGCCATGAGGTTCCAAGAACTATGTTAATATCAGAAAATCAGAAATTCAGAGGGAAAAGAGTCAGAAAAAATGTAGCAGAAATTTGTGAGACAGAATGAAACTGTTTAAGAGAGGCAGAAATGAACAACCATGTAACAGCGGTTGGGATTTTAACACACACGTTCTTTAATAACATTTCTGGTAGTAGAAACGCCAATTCTTATCAACACTTCTGGAAATCATCTCAGTAAACGACAATTGATTGATATATTGGCACAGGGGCACAGATATTATTAAGCCTGTTTTTAAAAGAATTATGTTTTCTTTCGGACTGCTTGTCATTAAATTAAAAGACTAAGCCCGTATCATTAGATGCACAGACGAAATTACCCTTTCGTATTAAGCTTCATATTTTTTACGTACTATTTTACGCATGCTGCAAGCTGGTCAACCTTCTATTAAGATTCATAAAACGATTCAGGAGAAACTTACGAAAATATGTCACTGTGACAAAAACACTGTGACAAAAGAGAAAAAATAAACTGTAAAAGACAGGAACTTAGTGGCACTGAAACAATGTGCCGGACTGGGTCTCAAATCCTGGCACTTTTGAGTTTTGTGGAGAATTCTGGACACAGTCCCCCAGGCCGTCTCTGAGCCATGTCTCTGGTTTATCCTTTCTTCCAGGAGTGATAGTCCTGCAAGGTATGCAGCAGAACGTTTGTCAAGTCTGGACAGTGGGAGATGGGGTACTAGCGTAGATAAATCTGTGAGGGCTACTGGCGCCCTCCGCCGGAATCGGGGTAAACAACGTCAGCCGGAGTTAAGCGCAACCAGATCACGATATTACTGAACTTGACGTCCCTCTGCCGTTGTCGGAAACATGCGGTGACTGAAGAAGAACAGTGGTGACTGAGGAAAGGGCATAGCACTGTGAATGATTTCAAGACAGTTGTGCAGGTGCTATCAAGTGGTTAACCATGTTCTCGTTAAATATCGCGGTAAAAACTCACGATAAGCCACCCAAGGTGCCCTCACTCCGTACAATAATGTTGTGGTTCAATAATGCAGCTTGTGAGTAATGGCAATGACAAGACGGAAACAGACAACAGGAAATCCATGTTTATGTACACATTATCATTTCGATAAGAGCGTACACCTATCAATACTGATGACAGCTGGTCGGTCAAAACAATCTCTTTTTCTGAACGCTACGTGTGCAGCTCCCAGTATGACTTTCAAGCCAATGCGATTTACGTGAAAAGAGTAGACAATGTCACACCTTTGTTACAGAGTAGCAGGTCGCTTCGTTGGCACCATTGATTTTCCTAATTCATATAAATTATCTGTAACATACGCTAGTATGGGTCTGATCCACGAACAAAAGTTTCAATGTATATTAAAGCGTACGAAATGTGAAGAGATTTTTGAAAAGCATATACAGGGTGTTTCAAAAATGACCGGTATATTTGAAACGGCAATAAAAACTAAACGAGCAGCGATAGAAATACACCGTTTGTTGCAATATGCTTGGGACAACAGTACATTTTCAGGCGGACAAACTTTCGAAATTACAGTAGTTACAATTTTCAACAACAGATGGCGCTGCAAGTGATGTGAAAGATATAGAAGACAATGCAGTCTGTGGGTGCGCCATTCTGTACGTCGTCTTTCTGCTGTAAGCGTGTGCTGTTCACAACGTGCAAGTGTGCTGTGGACAACATGGTTTATTCCTTAGAACAGAGGATTTTTCTGGTGTTGGAATTCCACCGCCTAGAACACAGTGTTGTTGCAACAAGACGAAGTTTTCAACGGAGGTTTAATGCAACCAAAGGACCGAAAAGCGATACAATAAAGGATCTGTTTGAAAAATTTCAACGGACTGGGAACGTGACGGATGAACATGCTGGAAAGGTAGGGCGACAGCGTACGGCAACCACAGAGGGCAACGGGCAGCTAGTGCAGCAGGTGATCCAACAGCGGCCTCGGGTTTCCGTTCGCCGTGTTGCAGCTGCGGTCCAAATGCCGCCAACGTCCACGTATCGTCTCATGCGCCAGAATTTACACCTCTATCCATACAAAATTCAAACGCGGCAACCCCTCAGCGCCGCTACCATTGCTGCACGAGAGACATTCGCTAACGATATAGTGCACAGGATTGATGACGGCGATATGCATGTGGGCAGAATTTGCTTTACTGACGAAGCTTCTTTTTACCTGGACGGCTTCGTCAATAAACAGAACTGGCGCATATGGGGAACCGAAAAGCCCCATGTTGCAGTCCCCTCATCCCTGCATCCTCAAAAAGTACTGGTCTGGGCCGCCATTTCTTCCAAAGGAATCATTGGCCCATTTTTCAGATCCGAAACGATTACTGCATCACGCTATCTGGACATTCTTCGTGAGTTTGTGGCGGTACAAACTGCCTTAGACGACACTGCGAACACCTCGTGGTTTATGCAAGATGGTGCCTGGCCACATCGCACAGCCGACGTCTTTAATTTCCTGAACGAATATTTCGATGATCGTGTGATTGCTTTGGGCTATCCGAAACATACAGGAGGCGGCGTGGATTGGCCTCCCTATTCGCCAGACATGAACCCCTGTGACTTCTTTCTGTGGGGACACTTGAAAGACCAGGTGTAACGCCAGAATCCAGAAACAATTGAACAGCTGAAGCAGTACATCTCATCTGCATGTGAAGCCATTCCACCAGACACGTTGTCAAAGGTTTTGGGTAATTTCATTCAGAGACTACGCCATATTATTGCTATGCATGGTGGATATGTGGAAAATATCGTACTATAGAGTTTCCCAGACCGCAGCGCCATCTGTTGTTGACAATTGTAACTACTGTAATTTCGAAAGTTTGTCTGCCTGAAAATGTACTGTTGTCCCAAGCATATTGCAACAAACAGTGGATTTCTATCGCTGCTCGTTTAGTTTGTATTGCCATTTCAAGTATACCGGTCATTTTTGAAACACCCTGTACTTTCTTGGTTAATCGTAAATAATTGCAAGGCTCTTTATTATATGCGTGTCAGCCCCATAGCTGTGTGCCGTGCAGTGACTTTAGGCCTGGTCAGACAGAATGCAGCCTGCCGGTGCGGCTCACGCTGCAGCGTTCATCGGCAGGGGAAGCCACACAGGGGCCCTATTCTGTATCGTTCATATCGATCGGTGTGGTTGGTTCGTTTCGGTAGTGACGTCATTTTCGGTTCTTTATCGAAATATCCTCTTCAGTAAGCTTCTGAGACCTGTTACCGAACGGCCCTTCCACCGATTTTACGATAATTGTATCGAGAGGCTTTGGATTTCGGTGTCGCCCTGTCGATCGGTGAGCTATGGTTTATGTACACCTATAATTTGTTATTTTAAACGTATTTAGTGGTTTTAGCTTTGGATTTAGTGATTGCGTTACTAAAGAATCACCAGAAGACGCATCCGGTTGGAAAGTGAGTTCATAATAGACTATTTTCCTTTGTTAGAAATATGGTTGAGTTAGGTTGTTACTGTGAATGATTACATACAAAAAGAAAACGTTTCCGGTCAATTTTCTCTCAAAATACGTGTTATTTTAATGCAAATAACAGTTTGAAGATCACTGAATAGCAAGACATCGGCTCTGCTTACGTATATTACGTGAGTGTGAACTGACGTTACTAGCGACTTTGTGTACTTTTTCCCACAAATGCTTTGGTTAGTAATTATCGAAACGTGTTTACAACTTTCAAGTAACAATGGAAAGCAATTATCGTGAAGCCTGATATTAGAAACCTTCCAGACTATTACGCAGCATCGTTTGGCAACGAAGTCAGGCTACGTTCCTCCGCAATAGTACAAGAATTCAGCCACGCTTAGCCGTTGTTTAGCGTAGCCAGAAGACCGTGGTAGGTGCTTACGCGGACGATGTAGGCGTAATCATCAGAGACCAAACAGATGTGGCACAACTAGAGATGGTACTTGCAAAATACTGTTCCGCATCAGGTGCGAGGGTACATGAAAACAAAAGTAAATTTCTAAATATAATGCAGCTTGCTAACTTGCGCATTGAGTAGGCGAACCATGTTAGTGAACACAAAGCTCTTGGAATGGCATTGACAACTCCCCTTTTAAAAATGATAGCAATAGAATGAGATTTTCACTCTGCAGCGGAGTGTGCGCTGATATAGAACTTCCTGGCAGATTAAAACTGTGTGCCCGACCGAGACTCGAACTCGGGACCTTTACCTTTCGCGGGCAAGTACTCTACCATCTGAGCTACCGAAGCACGACTCACGCCCGGTACTCTCCTGCAGGACAGCTTCTGTAAAGTTTGGAAGGTAGGAGACGAGATACTGGCAGAAGTAGAGCAGTGAGTACCGGGCGTGAGTCGTGCTCAGATGGTAGAGCACTTGCCTGCGAAAGGCAAAGGTCCCGAGTTCGAGTCTCGGTCGGGCACACAGTTTTAATCTGATGATGATGATGTTTGGTTTGTGGGGCGCTCAACTGCGTGGTTATCAGCGCCCGTACAATTATCCAATCTTTGCTCAGTCCAATTTCGCCACTTTCCTGGATGATGATGAAATGATGAGGACAACACAAACACCCAGTCATCTCGAGGCAGGTGAAAATCCCTGACCCCGCCGGGAATCGAACCCGGGACCCCGTGCTCGGGAAGCGAGAACGCTACCGCGAGACCACGAGCGGCGGACAGTTTTAATCTGCCAGGAAGTTTCATGATAGCAATAAATTGGCGGGAGGTGGCAAGAAAAATCAAGGGAGCCTTGATTGAAAACAGTCAACGTAGCATAGACCAGTTCCAGAGAATACCGTTTATCAACACGTATATTTTATCCAAGGCCTACTACATAGCACAGGTTCTCCCCATTCCATCAATGGTGGCGAAGACGATCATGTCCACCTCAGCAAAGTTCTTGTGGAAAGGGGAATTGTTTCGAGTGCCGGTGAAGACAGTAGTTCTGGATCCAAGCAATGGAGGAATGGGTATAACCGACATCAAGTCTAAAGCGATGGCATTGTATGTCTAACGAACATGGAGCATAATGTGTCATGATACAGGGTGCACTACAGCAAAACTTTACGATATTGTCAGACCAGAAACTGTAGAGCCGCCGATAAATATACAAAAAATAAGTTTTAAGCCAAAACATATTAGGGAGTATTATCTTGAACTATGTTATCTCAGCAAAAAGCTTTTAAACTCCAAAAAGGTTACAGCAAAGGCGATTTTAGCTGAAAGACGGAAACATGAAAGGAAAAATAACATAGAAACTAAATATGCTGGAATAGCATGGAATGTAGTCTGGAAAAACATCAGTAGTGATGTTCTTTCGTCTGACGTGGGAACAGCGTGGTACAAGATAGTCAATAACATCATCAGCACTAATGAGCGTCTCTTTGCCATCGGTTTAGGTGACACTAACCTCTGCTGCAAATGCAACCTCGTTTGATAGTGTGCCTCATCGTTACACATGTGGAGATCGGATTATCAACTGGAGTTGGACCAGCGAGGAAATTGCTCAGATAACAAAAACTTCAGCAAACATTGTACCGACTAACATTTTCTTCAGACCAGAGGAAAGTTACTACCCTCAGGCAAAAAATAACGCAGTGATTTGTTTAATGGGTAAATATACAAGTTATGTTTTTAGCAATATTGGGAGCGATGAACATATTGAATACAAGATGTATATGGCAAATGAATTCGAGAAAATATTTAAATATCAGAATCACAATAAGAAATATGGTAACATGCTCCGAATTGTCTTCAGCAGAATGGGTATAGGTTAGGAACTGGATTCCTAGTAGAGAGGGAATGGGTTGGGTCACGTTCCCGACCCTAACCTCAACTGCAAGTCACACATGAAAAATAAATCAGTAGTACAGCAGATACAAGAATATGGCGACAAACATATTGTGTCTGATATAAAGGAAGATCTTGAACTCCCTATGGATGTGTTTAGAAGGCTGGAAGCGACAAAAGTAACAAGGCAGTGAAGTACTTTGCGATGTCGCTGTTCGGGACTGGTCTTCTGTCCACATAATTTACCCTGGAAGGAACACACATCAAGGATTTACTGAATGATTAATTTGGGTCTGGGAAATGATGACGAGGAACCTCAGGCTGCAGAAGAAGAAAATGTGCATGCTGAACGGCCACCAGTTGAAGGTGACAGTGAAGGTGCTAAATTGTGCTACTGCTAAAGACTCATTCTTTGAATGCTGTAATTTATGACTGCAATTATCTGTCACCTTATTTATGTCATTTCATGGTAGCCATTTTTGTTACTGTTTCTGTGGAATAAAAAAAAGTGGTTAGCGCGCGGGATTGCAACACGTAAGGACACGGGTTCGTGTACGGATAGGTGTAAAAAATTTTTTTCCCTCTTCATATATGCAACACGTTCTGAGACATTGTTGTTCGTGTAAGTTAAGATTTTTATGCAATATTACTTACATATAAGAGCGCACTTCCTCAGTAATGATTTAGTGATTTCTGTGTGTTTAAAATACGAAATATGAAATTGTTGGAGATGAAATTGCTGTGAGTGAAACAACCGACAGTGACCTTTCTATTTTTTTCTTGTCAGAAATAATTCACCATTTTTTCCGAATATGTAGCGATTTCCGAGTATGCGGTTAGACAGGAATCTAGGAGCACAACTTAAATTACTGGGAATGTAACTAGCAGCAGTCATCTTCATAATCTTGCTTGTCACAAGTATTTATCTGTGATCGAATCCTCAACAACAGTAGACAGAGATGAAAGATCTCCGCCGTAATATTTTTAGACTGTTCAATAATAAGTGCCTCTCCATACCCAGGGTTGCTGTGTTTGTTTCAAATAAAATACCCATAAACGACAATCACAATACCAATCCTTAACGCTCTTCCAGTGTCACTGAACTGTGAACCTGCTAACCTCATTTTCGTCCTACATTTCCGCTGGTATTTTAGTAACACTTCCTACTGCGAAAACGAAAGTTCGGTACTGCGAAGAATAGCGCGCCTGTGTCGTCTGCTAGTCGCTTTGTGTTCGTGGCGGTGTGCGCATGCGCGGCCGCTTGCTTTTGATTGGCTTGCACGGCGCGAACCGACAACAGCGCTTCGGTTCTCTAGACCCGAACGGTATCGCTACCGAAATGTATACTGAATAAAGATGGGACTCTAATTCGAGTACTAGACCGTTCGGTGCTCTTGAGTGCAGAAACGATCGGCACAATGGCGGAAAGATACATAATTGGCACCCAGGCGAAAGCAGGTGGCCCTAGAGTAGCTGCGTCAGCTGCCATACTGGAGATGCTTCCAAAATCTCATTAGAATCTTACAGCTGTAGTGCGGTACGTCAGAGCTGCCTCCCACCTGCAACGGCCGCCACACAGCAGACAAATGCGCCAGCAGGTGCCTTCAGCCACTCCAGCCTGCGGCCAACTTGTGTTCTGACGCTGAGACAAAAACTCTCTGCAGGCATGTTGCCACTGGGTCAAAGCCTTACGCTGTGTGACTGACACAATACATTTCAAAGGCGTGGCCTGGCCTTAGCGACTCAAAGCCCCAGGCCGAACCGCCAGGCCACATTCTATCTTCCCAGATCTTTACACAACCTACGTCTTCTGTGTGTGCTACCATTGCATCCTCCGCAGGCCGCTTGCTTAACGGACGCCCTGTGTCATCGGTGGATGTTGACTCACAGAAACGGGTCCCACCCACGACACCAAGAATTGAACTGACCACCAAGTCAACAGGTGTGCTTACCCGTCTCCTGTTGCCACAACAGCCAGTTCGCCTTCGACCTAGCTGGGAGACCATTGCCACTTCTCTAGATCCGTGCACATTGCAGGAGAAGAGAGAGAGCCAAAATGTATATTTACCCGGAAAATCGACCTCTTTGAGCTTAACCTTGCGGCAAGCGACAGCCGAGGGACCAAAACAGTCGCCGTCATCAATGCACAATTGGAAGTTTGTGGTAAGTTCCTAAGGGACCAAACTGCTGAGGTTATCGGTCCCTAGGCTTACACATTGGAATGGTACCCTTCGTCGATGCAACGAACATGCAAGGATGTTTACTGAGCAGTACCGCTGCCTACCGTCGTGCGCGCTCAACTATGCTTCGAGTGATTAGTAGTCTACGTGACCTTAGCACGAGCAGTCGGCGGCACGCAGCCCCTGGTGAGTTTCCTTCAATAGTTAAGACTTCGGTTCGTCGATACAACGAATGAGTAGCAGTAAGAGAAGAAACCATATTCGTCAGAGCGACTAATGGGTAGCATTACAGAATAAAATTTCTTCGTTGATATGACGAAGGGGTAGCAGTAACAGTGCACATTTACTAGAAGTAGTGTAGTTCCATTGGTAAATTCGTCACATATTTTGGTAGTAATAACAACACTCTTCATTATGTCTGTAGAACATGGCTTCGAGTAGAAGATGCTTGGAGGATGACGAAATTAGAGCACTTTTAGAAGAAAATTTGGGCGACGTGCTGTCGTCGGAGGAAGAGGACTCTGAAGATGAGTTGTTGAACATGTCAGAAGAGGCCGACCCTAACTATGAGCCTTCCTCAAGTTCAGAGTCAGATGGAGATGAGACCAATCGTCGACCCTTCGACGACGTGGAACAGAAAATTGCAAACCACATCATTCAAGCCTCAACCTCAACTTCTGAATCAAAGCAGAAAAACAAACGAACAGGGCGTCATAAAAAAGGATATCTGAAACTAACAGCTCAACCATTACATCACCACTTGTGTCACCTGAGAAGAACGAAATTCTTAGTACCTGGAAAGGTGGAAGCTACAGCTGGAAGACAACACCTATCAAACAACCAGGAAAAACGCCGAAGAGGAATGTGATTCACTTCACTCCAGGCCCTGCAGGTCACGCGAAAAATGCACAAAGTCCACGTCAGTGCTTTCATTTTTTGTTTACTTCAGATATGTTCGACGTATTGATTACTTACACCAACGATGAAATAAAAACACAACGTTCTCAATACAAAGATTCGCCTAGCTGCACAAAAGAAGTAATAAATGCTGAATTCGAATCCCTGTTTGGATTGCTTGTGATGAGTGCTGCTAAAAAGGTCAATCACATGTCACCTGACGTTCTGTTTGATACAACGAGATCCAGAGAAAGATATCGAGCCGCAATGTCATCAACAAGATTCAAGTTTCTCATAGATTGCTTGCAATTCGATGACAAAGAATCGAGAGCAGAAAGGCGAAAGACGTGATGACTGGGTGTTGTGTGAAGTCCTTAGGTTAGTTAGGTTTAAGTAGTTCTAAGTTCTACGGGACTGATGACCATAGATATTAAGTCCCATAGTGCTCAGAGCCATTTGAACCATTTGAAAGGCGAAAGATAGACCGATTGGCCCTCTTGTCTGCCATATGGGACCCATTCGTTATAAATTGTAAAAGCAACTACAGACCCAGCCCTTACGTCACTATTGACGAGCAGCTGGTTGGATTTCGAGGCCGTTGTCCTTTCAAGATGTACCTTCCATCGAAACCCAATAAGTACGGGGTTAAAATTTTCTTGATATTTGACCATTCAACAAGCTACATGTTCAATGCTGAAATATACACCGGCAAAACAACGCTCGCAAGAGAAATGTCGTTTAGCGAATTCATCACTACTAAACTTGTCGAGCCTCTGAGCAATTCTAACCGTAACTTGACGTGTGACAACTGGTTTCTGTAGCATACCTCTTGCTAAGACCTTATTCACGAGTCATGGAATGAATATGCTAGGGACAATAAAGAAAAATAAGCGAGAACTACCGAAGGACTTTAAAGATCCCAAGTTCATGAATAGGGGCCTCGGCTCAAGTTTCTTCTTGTTTTCCGAGGACATCACCGCAGTTTCGTTCAAACCAACCAGGGAAAATAAAATGGTTATGCATTATGACAACAGCATAAATGAAGGGACTGGCAAACCACAAATTGTAATGAATTATAATTCTACAAAAGGAGCAGTGGATACCTTGGACCAAGTGTGCAGTAATATTAATTGTGGTAGAAAAACTAGACGTTGGCCCCTCTCCCTCTTCTATAACATGGTGAACATAGCTATTCACAACTCCTATGTCATCTATGTTGCCAATCTTCCGAATAACCAAGGAGCACCTACAAAGTTTGCATTCGCCATGACATTGGCTGACGAACTGATGTCGCCTTGGATGTACATTCGACTCACACAGCCAATCCCACGATTGCTCAACAGTATGATATGCAGATGCCTGAATTTGATGCAACCAGCTAATAAGAGCCACCAACAATCTATCCAACAACCTAGTCGTCTTCATGGCGACAGAAAAATGTGTGCATACTGTCCTCACAAAAAGCGAAGAATGAGAAAATCAATACGCGATAAGTGCAATAAAAATATTTGTGGTCATCATATACACATGCCTTGTGGAGATTGTTTGGCTTCTTTGTGAGCTCTGACATATATATGTGATATTTGTGTACTCGTAATTTACCGAGACTGATTGGCTGTAGTAGTATGTAAAGTACATGTTCAAAAGCATTTCTTTACTAGTCTTCAATTCACGAACATGCATGGTGAGGAGACCCTGAAGAATAGGTGTTTCTTTTTGTTTCTAAATCTCTATATAGTAATGTATTACTTTTATTCTTACAGTATTACTCTGATTGTTAGAGTGGAATCTATTGTAATACTTACTGTTACTTAGTATATTGTTCTTTTCTTACAGATTTTCAAGTGGTTGTTGCCCAAAAGACAGAAGGAATTTGTTTGCTCTTACATTGATAAACATCGAACCAAACCTACTTCTGAAATAGTTCTTTACCTATATCAGTCCTCGTCTGAACTCTATTTATTTTGAAATTTTGATATGTTATTGATTGTAAACGAGTATTACATACATTCCGAGTCTCAAATCTACATAAACTGCTGTTATTGTTGATTATACACATGAAAAGTTGTGGTGTTCGTCAACAATTCTTGGGTAGCATTCCAGGGTTAATCTAACTTAGATTAACCTATGCTAAGGACAACACACACATCCATGCCCGAGGGAGGACTCGAACCTCCGACGAGGGAAGCCGCACGAACCGTGGCAAGGCGCCCTAGACCACGCGACTACCCCGAGCGGCTCTCATCAACGCAGCTGATCCCGAAACATCCAAGCAAACTCGACAAAACGCGCGCAGAAGCACGAAGAACCCACAGACGACCAACGCAAGAGGCGTACATGCAGAACAAAAGGAAATTCTACCAAAATAGCCAGTGGGGCATCGGAAGCAACTGACACAAGACAAAACCTCAGCAGCAGAACACACAACCAATAGTGGCCGACGAGTCTCGAATACCGGACCACAAAATCTCGTAGTCTGAAGATACCGAGGACTAACTGAATCTTCAAACGCCAACTTACAAGTTTGTGACCTTAAATGCCAACCGGATACCGTCTCTTGCTAACGGGTTAAGTTTCCATGAGCATTTTTATGCTGCTGACGTAGATGTTACTTTTCTTCAAGAAGCCACCAATAGGGGTCGCGACTGCGACGAAGCAGCTATCAACATTGGACCTGAAGCAGATACTAAGGCTAAGTTCAAGCAAAGAATTCCGTATACCCCACGGACATCAGAGGCATAGCCGCTCGGTTGCACGATCTGCAATTGATAAACATTATTTACGCGCCCTCAAGAACAAATCGCAGAGCGGAATTTCTTGAGTCGTAACAAGGCCATATAACGCAACTTTTCACATCACTGCGTGTTCCTGTAATTATGAGTGGAGATTTCAACTGCGTTCCAAATCATAAAAATGGTTCAAATGGCTCTAAGCACAATGGGACTTAACATCTGAGGTCATCAATCCCCTAGACTTAGAACTACTTAAACCTAACTAGCCTAAGGACATCATCACACACATCCATGCACGAGGCAGGATTCGAACCTGCGACCGTAGCAGTAGCGCGGTTCCGGACTGAAGCACCTAGAACCGCTCAGCCACAGCGACCGGCCCAATTGTGTTAAATGTAAAGATGATCAAACAGCAGACTACAACTTCTATTCGGAGCAACTTAATACGTTAGTAATGGAAATAGTCTACAGATTTTCACAGTGACTTCAGTCAGCCTTCTTGACAGATTCTACATATTACACGGAAAGAAAACTCCAGCGAAACAGTGTTGACTGTGAGATGTGGATGTGAGTTTTTCAGATCCTGCTGCTTTCCTTACCGATATCGGTATGATACGTACCTCAGCAAGAATATAGCGTCTGAGTGCTCTGGCTCCTCAACTGCAGCATTCTCATGCACACAGACTTGGAACCCCAAATTTATAAAATTTTGCGATCGGCTGTAATATTTGTGACTTATTATCTTGCTATAAGAAGCTCTTCTTAGAACAGTTGAGAAGGCGGCAGTGGGAAGATGACGTAATGCGGTGTGAGGTATCGGTAACAGGTGGTTTATTCGGTTCGTGTATCGTTAGAAAGGCGGCCTAAATGTCCTTCTCAGTGGCTGGCTGCTGTATTCGGAAGTAGCACGCCAAAATGATAAACTTGTGTTGTTAGTATTAGAAAAATTAAACAGTGAAATTACTTACATTACACGTAAAAGGATCTCTCAATAGCAGGTTATCAATACATTACTTCAAAGGTGTTTGTTGTGGCGTAGAAAGACAGCCACGCCACTCGGAAGTAGCCGAAATGCACGCGTTACACACGCCGGCTGGCGTGAGGTCTGAAACAGGATACGTAATGAATGCTATAAAGAAAAGTACGTAGCTTCTTTAATACTTAACTTTAATCCATCATTTGTATACAGCATTCTTGATGATACAAGTGAGACTCTCTCCAGAAATGGTTAATGGCGCCTTGCTAGGTCGTAGCCATGGACTTAGCTGAAGGCTATTCTAACTGTCTCTCGGCAAATGAGAGAAAGGCTTCGTCAGTGTAGTCGCTAGCAACGTCATCGTACAACTGGGGCGAGTCCTAGTACGTCTCTCTAGACCTGCCGTGTGGTGGCGCTCGGTCTGCAATTACTGACAGTGGCGACACGCGGGTCCGACATGTACTAATGGACCGCGGCCGATTTAAAGCTACCACCTAGCAAGTGTGGTGTCTGGCTGTGACACCACAGTGTTAATTACCAGGGGAATAATAAGAAACTGCTAAACTAAAAGGTAGCACTTCGGAGATCTTCGGATCGCGCCTGACTTGGATGGCAGGAGAAGCGGTTCGGCTGTAATATCAGAGCTCTGTCGGTAGTCTTGGAGAACAGACACGTTGTCTGTTAAGGTCGGTATTGCTTAAAAATTTAATTAGCAATCTCCTTTTATTGGAGCTGTAATTACGAACGAGTTTGATAGTAATGACGCAAACGCGCATTTCATTATTTTGTTCTTTCTCTGTGAAAGTGTGAAGAAAGGAAATTATTTGTGATTCGTAAAGAGCACTATAACTGTGCAGTTGCTCGTATACTGCTAATAAAAATGCAAGTGGCATCCCGGTTATACAAACAAATTTTTATTTAATTATTTTCCTCGCTTTCATAACACCAGTACCTCACTAACGATTTATTTCAGCCTCCAGATAACGTACTCACGACCTGCGTGCTGTTTTCTGCGCAGGTGACGACAGCTCAGGAAGACCGCAAGTTGTTGAACTTAGGGCAGTCGAAGCAACTGGGCACCTCACGTGTACTGCAATCTTGGTACAAGCGAGATCCGTGACACGTAGCCTGTGGTAACACAGAGGAGGTATGCAAAGTTATAAGGTAAGGGATCTGCCGTACACACTATAACAATAATTAAATTCAATAAATAATAATCAAATAAATAATTAATTAATCAAGAGGAAATGTAGTAAATGAAAAATAAAATGAATTTAAATATTTCACTCGCACACACAAATCACTTTCTTAATCTTTTTTACCTTTTTTTGCTGTTTGAAGTGAGGGTCGGTAGACTCTTGGCGTGCTGAAAAACTTTAAATGATTAGCAATCTCCTCACCTCGCGAGAAAATACAGAACAGTTTTAATTTAATTTCGTGCATATCGCATTGGCAACGTAAAAAAAATGCAGAAAGGCAAAATCTGTAAAATTTTATAAATTGGGAATAGATGATCATTACTATGAAATGGAAGCAGAAATACCAAACTGAACAATTATTATTTCACAAAGTAAGTTCTTTTTATACAGACATCTGGCATCTCGAGCTCCAGTCTCACAGTTTTGGACATAATAAAGAATTGTGCCGCATTTCGGCGAAACACGTAGAAATTATAATAATCTTAGCTCGGCTATGAAGCGAAAGAAAAAACTGTTCATAGTAGTCATATCGGTAATCGCAATTGGCGATAGTAATGGCACAGTTAAATAAATTCCTAACAGGAATACAATATCAGTTCATTTGAACAAAAATGGAAGAAAATAGGAGTCTGATAGCGTAAGATGCTGTCGGAAAGGCGCGCGACTAAAGAGAGAGAAAGAGAAGACGAGTGCGCATGCTTATATAGGACAAAATACAGGTGATAATGCTACGCCGCTCTCATTATCCTGGGCGTACATATTCGCTGACTTGCGGCGCAGTTATTGGCACAAAGAATATATTATATCTTTAACTTTTGACATTTCGATAGGAAAGGCAAATAGTATGTTATTACGTCGCGGGCAGGGCACAATATTACAACACGTAAATCCCTCTCGCTATCTACACTCCTGGAAATGGAAAAAAGAACACATTGACACCGGTGTGTCAGACCCACCATACTTGCTCCGGACACTGCGAAGGGCTGTACAAGCAATGATCACACGCACGGCACAGCGGACACACCAGGAACCGCGGTGTTGGCCGTCGAATGGCGCTAGCTGCGCAGCATTTGTGCACCGCCGCCGTCAGTGTCAGCCAGTTTGCCGTGGCATACGGAGCTCCATCGCAGTCTTTAACACTGGTAGCGTGGACGTGAACCGTATGTGCAGTTGACGGACTTTGAGCGAGGGCGTATAGTGGGCATGCGGGAGGCCGGGTGGACGTACCGCCGAATTGCTCAACACGTGGGGCGTGAGGTCTCCACAGTACATCGATGTTGTCGCCAGTGGTCGGCGGAAGGTGCACGTGCCCGTCGACCTGGGACCGGACCGCAGCGACGCACGGATGCACGCCAAGACCGTAGGATCCTACGCGGTGCCGTAGGGGACCGCACCGCCACTTCCCAGCAAATCAGGGACACTGTTGCTCCTGGGGTATCGGCGAGGACCATTCGCAACCGTCTCCATGAAGCTGGGCTACGGTCCCGCACACCGTTAGGCCGTCTTCCGCTCACGCCCCAACATCGTGCAGCCCGCCTCCAGTGGTGTCGCGACAGGCGTGAATGGAGGGACGAATGGAGACGTGTCGTCTTCAGCGATGAGAGTCGCTTCTGCCTTGGTGCCAATGATGGTCGTATGCGTGTTTGGCGCCGTGCAGGTGAGCGCCACAATCAGGACTGCATACGACCGAGGCACACAGGGCCAACACCCGGCATCATGGTGTGGGGAGCGATCTCCTACACTGGCCGTACACCACTGGTGATCGTCGAGGGGACACTGAATAGTGCACGGTACATCCAAACCGTCATCGAACCCATCGTTCTACCATTCCTAGACCGGCAAGGGAACTTGCTGTTCCAACAGGACAATGCACGACCGCATGTATCTCGTGCCACCCAACGTGCTCTAGAAGGTGTAAGTCAACTACCCTGGCCAGCAAGATCTCCGGATCTGTCCCCCATTGAGCATGTTTGGGACTGGATGAAGCGTCGTCTCACGCGGTCTGCACGTCCAGCACGAACGCTGGTCCAACTGAGGCGCCAGGTGGAAATGGCATGGCAAGCCGTTCCACAGGACTACATCCAGCATCTCTACGATCGTCTCCATGGGAGAATAGCAGCCTGCATTGCTGCGAAAGGTGGATATACACTGTACTAGTGCCGACATTGTGCATGTTCTGTTGCCTGTGTCTATGTGCCTGTGGTTCTGTCAGTGTGATCATGTGATGTATCTGACCCCAGGAATGTGTCAATAAAGTTTCCCCTTCCTGGGACAATGATTTCACGGTGTTCTTATTTCAATTTCCAGGAGTGTATATCTCTCTCTCCTTCACTTTCCATACGGCGGTGACTGCACAATCAGAAGTTTAGTTAGGTACACTTTCAGACATGGTCAGGTAAAATTGTGAAACTGCTTAAAAACCTACGCAGTCACTTGAGGGAAGAAGATTACTTTCTAGCGCTGCTCAGGAATATTGTGAACTTCTCCAAAATGTAGCCGCAATCAGACGGAGTAAAGCAAAGACAACGATTACTGTACGTCATCCTTCTGCCGGTTTGAGAGGCCGTGTCCGGGACTATGCTGACGAATTCACATCCCGTCATACATTCACCACGTAATTCAAGGGTCGTGGCGTGTTCGGTCTGATTTCATCAATGTTACATGCAACGACACGGGCACCCAACAGAACAGGCAAGCTCATAACAAAGCTTTCAAAAAAATGGTTCAAATGGCTCTGAGCACTATGGGACATAACATCTGAGGTCACCAGTCCCCTACAACTTAGAACTACTTAAACCTACCTAACCTAAGGACATCACACACATCCATGCCCGAGGCAGGATTCGAACCTGCGAGCGTAGCAGTCGCGCGGTTACGGACTGAAGCGCCTAGAACTGCTCGGCCACTGCGGCTGGCAACAAAGCTTTCGTTAGAGAACAATACACTGGCTCTTATTCTAATGGGATCACGGACCTTGCAACACGGACCCCTGGCTAGGAGCACCACATCTATTCGCAACAACCACAGCCGAACAAAACAGAACCTTAACCGCAAAATTTACAACAGAGGAACGTCACTCAGTTTTTAAAACGGCACAGCTGCGCAAATCTCCTCCCGTGGATGAAGTTCCGGTGGAATTTGCGTGCGCTGCTCCTAACGAACTGCTTCAGGCGCGCCCATACCAGCGGATTTCTTTCAGGGAATCACATTACTCACTCCCAAAACGACGAAAGTCGAGAGCATCAAAGCTTCGTGGCTGACGGCGTTGTTAAACTCCGACATCAAAATGCTGATGCACGCTCTTAACAAAGCACTGGAAACTTCTATATTCTGTGTTCTGAGAACTTGCCAAAACTGCGCCATTGAGGAGACGAACAATGATGTATATTCCAACTCATTATAAAGATTTCATAAACATGATCAAGTACGGCAAGAGAGAAGTTGCAAGGAAACGACTATTCACGTTGCTGTGTACAATGTGTGAGTCTGGTGACATACCATCTGACTTACGAAAAGATAATATCCACACTATTCCGAAGACGGCAAGAGCTGACAAATGCGAGAATTATCGCACAATCAACAACTCATGCATCCAAGTTGCTGATAAGAATAATATACAGAAGAATAGAAGAGAAAATGGGAGTGAGTCAGTTGACGATTAGTTTGGCTTGAATAAAGATAAAGGCACCGGAGAGGCATTTCTGATGTTACGGTTGATAATGGAAGCAAGACTAAAGAAAAATCAAGACACGTTCATAGGATTTGTCGACCTGGCAAAAGCGTTCGATAACGTAAAATGGTGCAAGATGTTCGAAATTCTCAGAAAAACAGGGGTATGCTTAGGGAAAGACGAATAATGTACAATATGTATAAGAGACAAGAGCGAATAACAAGAATGGATGACCAAGAACGAAGTGATCGGATGAAAAATGGTGTCAGTCAGGGATGCAGTCTTTCCCCCTATCGTTCAATCTATACGTCGAAGAAGCAATGATGGAAATAAAAGAAATGTGCAGGAGTGGAATTGAAATTCAAGGTAAAAGGATATCACTGATACGATTCGTTGATGACACTGCAATCCTGAATGAAAGTGAAGAAGAATTACACGATCTGCTGAATGGAATGCACAGTCTAATGAGTACAGAATATGGACTGAGGGTAAATCGAAGAAAGACCAAAGTAATGAGAAACAGCAGAAATGAGAACAGCGAGAAACTTAACATCAAGATTGATGGTCACGAAGTAGATGAAGTTAAGGTATTCTACTACCTAGGCAGCAAAATAACCAATGTGGGACGAGGGAAGGAGGACATCAAAAGCAGACTAGCACTGGAGAAAAGGGCATTCCTAGCCAAGAGAAATCTACCAGTATCAAACATAGGCCTTACTTTGAGGAAGACATTTCTGAGAATGTACGTATGGTAGTGAAATATGGACTGTGAGAAAACTGGAACAGAAGAGTATCGAAGCATTTGGAATGTGGTGCTACAGATGAATGTCCAAAATTAGGTGCACTGGTAATGTAAAGAAATGAGGAGGTTCTGGGCAGAATCGGAGAGGAAGATATGTGGAAAACGTTGACAAGGCGAAGGTACAGGATCATAGGATATCTGTTAAGACATTAGGGAATAACTTCCATGGTACTAGAGGGAGCTGTAGAGGGGAAAAACTAAAGAGTAAGACACAGATTGGAATACACCCAGCAAATAATTGAGATCGTAGGTATAGTGTGCTACCCTGAGGTGAAGAGGTTGGCACAGGAGAGGAATTCGTGGCGGGTAGCATGAAACCAGTCAGTAAACTGATGACTAAAAAAAAAAAAACAATAAAGCGTACATGATCTGGCAAGCGAACATTGCATTTTTTTGAGGTAGACAGAGTGTATGACCGACTACATTATCGTTACCAGTTGCACACTGTGTCTGCTTCCGATTTTCACATCACCTTCAGAGACCTCATCATCTCAAGTATCAGATTATTACACGTACCACTGATAATAAATGGAATGATGACGAAGCCATTTAATCTCTAGTTTATTCCTGGTGGCTATGGAATCCAATCTATATGATCTCAAAACAGTTGTCTGAACTTACGCAGAGGAAGTCACGTTGATACTCCAAGGTAAGAGAGACACATAGCTCGCCCAACAAATTCTAGATAACTATCAACACTACAGCTGTGCAGTCCTGAATACACACAAATCAACAATCGTACCCGTAGGTGGGCATCCGCGAGAACTACAACGGCTTCTTATGAAGTTCTTCATTGCCTTCCCAAACGGTATGTGTGTGTGTGTGAATTCCTAAGCGACCAAACTGCTGAGGTCATCGGTCCCTAGACTTATAAATTGCTTAAAGTAACTTAAGCTAACTTACGCTAAGAACACCACACACACACCCACGCACGAGGGAAATTCGAACCTCCGGCGGGAGGGGCGGTGCAGCCAGTGACGTGGCGCCTGAAACCGCGCGGCCAAACGGTATGATGAGGATCAACTCCAGCAATTGTAAGAGACATCTTACTCAGGCAAAACTATTAAGTACCTCCGATCGCCTCCAAAATGTTTTCTTCGTCGACCAATACATTGTTACGCGACTTCAGCATATAGCAGCAGTGCTGTCCATGACTAACGCGATCGCACAGCGAGTCCTGACTACAACACCACGGTACGTCAAGCAGTACAGTGTATTGTATCTACCTTTCAAAATCACAGACGTACTTCAGCAATAAAGGGGGAATTCGAATCAGAAATCAAGTAGTCCACAGCAAGGCGATTTTTCTCAAAAGGGCCACAAAAACCAGTAACAGTAACGCCAGTATAACTAAATACCTCTATGGATTCTTCGACCAGGAAGTCGACCCTTAGCGCCTCCAGACGTCGCTGCTAATGTTATACCAGCATACGTTACCATCTATCACCAAACTCTACACCAAATTAGTGAGGGACTGCTTCGGAGCTCCACGTCACTCATGTACCATACATGGCTTAGGTGTCTTCCTCCGCACGCTCTAGTGATTGAGTTACCACATCTCAATTTGCGCAGGGTATGGAGCAACGATGATACCTACAGGCAAGTAGTATACAGGCAAGTAGTATAAAGTGTCACCAACACCGCTCTTACTGTGAGGTTATTGCTGATTCATCGAAATACCCCGTGGATGTCAGAAAGGGCGGTACCAAGTGACCTTACCAATAATCAGCTGAGTCTCCATAGACTCACATGAATTTAATTAAACATTTTGCACAATGGATAACGTAAGGAATTTAGGTTTTTAAAAAGGGGCGACCCTAGCATACGTGAAACTTGGCTGCAGTAACTGACAACACAATAAAACAGGGAGTTTCTGATGTGTTGGCAAATGTGCCAACACCTTGTAGATAGAGGAAGCCGAAATGCACGCTATCTAACGCAGACGGGCGTGAAGTCTGGAACAGGATACATTATGAATGCACTAAAGAAAAGTACGTATCGTCTGTTTACTTAACTTTAATTCATCCTTGTGGTACATCGCTCTTGATAATACAAATAAGACTCTTTCCAGACATGGTTAATGGCGCCTTGCTAGGTCGTAGCCATGGACTTAGCTGAAGGCTATTCTAACTGTCTCTCGGCAAATGAGAGAAAGGCTTCGTCAGTGTAGTCGCTAGCAAAGTCGTCGTACAACTGGGGCGAGTCCTAGTACGTCTCTCTAGACCTGCCGTGTGGTGGCGCTCGGTCTGCAATTACTGACAGTGGCGACACGCGGGTCCGACATGTACTAATGGACCGCGGCCGATTTAAAGCTACCACCTAGCAAGTGTGGTGTCTGGCGGTGACACCACAATTTCATTGAACTACTAAATAAAACAGGGGCTCTATAAACTCATATTTACTACATTTGGCAGTGGTCTTCGAGTTAAACAGAAGTACACAAGGACATTATGTTCACTGAGTATTATCACAAGTTTACAACGGAATTAATGTAACAGCACCTTGATAAAGGTAGTATAATGGAGTGGAGGTGAAACTGTTCAAAAAAATGGTTGAGATGGCTCTGAGCACTATGGGACTTAACATCTGAGGTCATCAGTCCCCTAGAACTTAGAACTACTTAAACCTAACTAACCTAAGGACATCAAACACATCCATGCCCGAGGCAAGATTCGAACCCGTGACCGTAGCGGTTCGCGCGGTTCCAGACTGAAGCGCTTAGAACCGCTCGGTCACAGCGGCCGGCGTGAAACTGTTAAAGTCAGTCCAACAACGGGGGAAGAATTACGTTCCGGTAGGTTGTGCAGTTATCGCTTAATGTTAATCAGAGCGGAAAGAAAAATCTGCTGAAAGAATGATGCAATCATCCACTATTTTGTACTTCTACTGGGAATGTAAAAGCCCTAACGTCAATGTGAAAACTATGTTTACGTCCAATCATTTGTATAAGTTCGTCGGATACAACCAGGGCCCGGTTCTTGCTGGTGGACAGAAGATAGGCCGGCCGCGGTGGTCTAGCGGTTCTGGCGCTGCAGTCCGGAACCGCGGGACTGCTACGGTCGCAGGTTCGAATCCTGCCTCGGGCATGGGTGTGTGTGATGTCCTTAGGTTAGTTAGGTTTAAGTAGTTCTAAGTTCTAGGGGACTTATGACCTAAGCTGTTGAGTCCCATAGTGCTCAGAGCCATTTGAACCATTTGACAGAAGATAACCTTGATTTTATTATTCTTCAGTAATCGGCCTATTTTCGACGACACATTCCCGGCGTATGGAAGGATCGCAGTTGATTTAAAGTCGTCATCAGCGTCCTCAGTGCCTTGCTTCTTGTTATGACAGTTGCGCATGGCCTTCCTTATTTGGCATGAAGTGTAACCATTCTCTTTAAAAACCTTCTCCAAGTGTTCTAATTCTAGACGGAAGTTTTCGTCATCTGATATTACATGCGCTCGATCTATTAAGGTACTGAGAACACCGGCTGTTTGTGCTGGGTGATGGCAGCTTGACGCCTGGAGATACAGATCTGTGTGAGTCGGTTTCCTGTACACAGAATGTCCTAATGACCCATCATTTTTACGGCGTACTAGCACGTCTAGAAATGGTAAAGTGCCATCTTTTTCAATCTCCATCGTGAATTTGATATTCTCATGTAATGAGTTTAAGTGATGAAGGAATTTCTCCAGTTCCTGTCTGCCATGAGGCCATACAACAAGAGTATCATCTACGTACCGCCAGAAGACCGTAGGCTTTAAAACAGCAGACTCAAGTGCTTTCTCCTCAAAGTCCTCCATAAAGAGATTAGCTACCACAGGGGACAAAGGGCTCGCCATGGCGACGCCGTCTGTTTGTTCAAGGAATTCGTTATTGAATGAAAAGTACGTTGAGGAGAGTATACGTTCAAACAAGGCCGTCACATCTGCACTGAATGAGTGACCAATAAGATGTAACGATTCCATTAAAGGCACTTTGGTAAAAAGTGAGACCACATCGAAGCTGACTAATAAATCCGAGCAGCATGCACTGTAGGATGCCAGTACTTTTCGCATGCGCGAGATTCGACATAAATATCACGATTGCACCTGGGTTCTTCAGTAGTTGTGTACTCACTTGATGACGGCCGGACGTCTCTGGGCCCAAACATCGTGGCAGAAAGTCGACGGGATCCGGCTACATACCCGGAAATTATTAGAAGAAGCAGTATTTTTAGTTGTGCATGGTTTTGAGTACTGAAAGCAGGAATTCTTCTGAGTGCTGAGCAACCTGTCCGTTCTAATGTTGCAACAACCTGTTTTCAATACTCAGTCTGCAAATAAGTAACCAGTCGTATGAGTTTTTTGGTGTTGGTGTTTAGGACAAGCAGCTTCTGACTCCCATCATGTATCCTGTCTTCCGTTTTATCCAATCAGGTCTCCTGCACATACACGCAGCAGTTACTCTTCTTCTACTATAGACTTTATTCGTATTATCCAATGGTAGCAGCTCTTACTGTTTTTTAACAGAGTGAACAACAAGGCAGTTAACGCGGCACCAGCCTGACGACTGCAGGTCCACGTTCTTCATCTCAAAAGCCCCGGTTGGTCCTCCCGTCTCATTCCGTTTCAGAGATTTATACTTGTATCGCTCAGGCTCGAATGTGTCCTAGAGTGTTGATTTCCTGCTGAAGCTAGGGTGGTGCAAAACTGCTTGCTTTCACTGCATTCTCACAGTCTGTCCATACGACTCCAGCTGGCTGTTCACATTAGAAACGCAATAAAGTAGTTACCCATGCTTTGGGACACAACAAAGACGGTGTCTCTTTGGTGGAGTTTAGTCTGCACAAAATATACTGTTGCGACTTCCTACCTGCTTCTCATCACACTGGTAGCTCTTGTTCTTTGACAAGGCCTGTGGTCCACCTGCTGGACGCCGGCTAGTGTGATGTTACAAAATAAAAGTGATGTTGTTATCCAATGGAAAGTTGGAAATTGAGATTTAGCTTACTGTTTTATCAATCACAATTGGCGTAAGAATCATGGATTGACCATTGTCATAAAATATTGCATTATGAGATGTGAATAGTTTTTACTTGCAGTTTCGCGTGGCTTGAGGCAGTCACAACTAGCGTGCTATTGATTAAGAAATTGCGTTATCGTCTTTCTAATTACTTCATGATCGTAGATACGAATCTACCCGGTTGTGAAGTTATTGTTATGACAAAACAATTTCCTAAGGGACCAGAAAGTTCTTAAGGGCGCAAAAACAACTGTAACATCACACAAAAGGGAAATTCAATATTAAAGCTGATGCAAGAAGACGATAAAACAGTTTTCTTTTTATCAATGTAACACGCACATTGGACTGCTGATCTTGGTGTCTGTAATATTAGCAAAATGCATAATTAAAATGAAAATAATACTGAGGAGATAATAGGAATGAGCACTGCTAAATGATTCAGTATTTTCAGAACAAATATTTATTATAACTAAATCCTATATCGTACCTTAAGCTTAGTACTACAATGACGGTAGATTTTTTATGTCCGTATCATGTCCATTGAGCGCTCTTTTATATAGCCATTGGCTTCTTTGAGTCGCTCGTGCGTCGTCACGGTAAGTTATAACAGTTCTTTACACTTCACTCAAACTTAGACATAACACGTTTGTTATACATTTAGTAAAAATTAGATCAGACTGCCACAAATCTGCGTCCGTCTTACTTGAGAAAAACAGTAGAAGTCTTTTGCGCTCAAGGCTTCATTTGTTCTCCAGCGAACAAAATAGTGAAGGATCGCATATCTATCCGTATTTTTCTGTTTATATTGCCGCCCAAAGACGACGAATTACATTATTTAGAAAATTCCACCGTCGCCATGCGACGCCTCATTATACATTAATCATTATTTATAAACAAGTATTTGCCTTCTGGCTGAAAGTATTAACTACTCGTATTTCCTGTTTTAATGAAGTCAAAAATAGCGAATATCACATTGCCTCCCATGAGGAGAGAGGGAATGCCGAAGGATTACCTCGATCCTCATGTCCTCATGAGATATTCGTGATTTTTGGTGTGACATTTACATAATGTTAATGGCGTACAAAGTACATAAATTGAAATTACAATTATAAACATATATCAGATATTTATCATTTTTCAAAATAAAGTTTTTCATTCTTTGTTCATCAGTCACTTCATTCCATAATACGAAGATTAACATTTATGTGCATATTTAAGTTTGGTCCATATTTGCTTATAACAATAAGTGAACGTTCATTTCGCACTTCAGGGGATAGAATTCAGAAATTACTTTCTCTTGAGCTTAACAACTAATACATGAGTACAGTGAGTGCTTATTTTCACTAAACTAGAGTGGACAATGTTCGAGCATCTGTTGACTCATTGTGGTTCAATTACAGTTTAATAACGTTGCACTACACTTCGTGATGCTTTCACTTTCTGTGTTAGCTGTCTACGGCGTTCATCATGCAGTACATCTGTCCTTTCCACTGTGGTGCCAGGAATTCAAGTGGCTTCCCGGGTTTTTATTTACAATGTGAAACAGAAGAAGTGGAAAGTTATTGGTATAACTTACAACCTATTGGATACATTTGTTAAGAATCGGGACTGGTCTGGAGTTTAGGGTCTTCCTATAGTGCACATTCATTTTCTTTGTCCATCAAGAGACAAGATTATAATTCATTTTAGCAGTGTTCAGGAGTGCCGGTATTAATGGCCTTAAGGCCTGAGTAATCTAACAATCTACTTCTCACTCATCTTAACTTCAACTCAAGAAAATTGCTTAATTTACGTATGAAAATGTAGTCACAAAAGTGTGCAAATGTCTTTCCTCCAGTATGTACGATTGAAGTCATGGCGGTTAGCAGTTTAAAGTTTGGATTGTTTCGTCACCCACACGTCAGCCATTCACAGCGGCTGCACAGTGTTGCGTGAGCTCCAATACTCCGTTCGCGCTCAGGCTGTAACAGAGCTACTGGTCGTCGATTGCTCCCCCCCCCCCCCCCTCCTTTTTTTTTTTTTTTTTTTTTTTTTTTTGTGAACTTCGTATCACACGAGTGCATCGATACAAAGACCTCGCGCGCGTTTTCCATCGGAGGAGCCGGACACTGAAGCAGCCTCCATACTTATCTGTCAACTGCCTCCCATGAGGCTCACAGTTAAGTGACGACGAATGTTTTAGCTGTCGCTGCACTTAGAACAACACTGAACTTTGCGTTGCACCTGTTGTCGTAGCCTTGACTTCTTTTTGCACTTGCAGTACAACACTACCACTAATATACAGTGAACAGTTATTTTTATTGTGAACGTCGCACTTTGGTGTGCATCTTCACACAGCATTCGTGCTTAGTTCCTTCGCCGATAGAGTTCATTTACAAAACAATCAATTTTGCAGGTTTCCTCCACTGGTATAGAAAGACTTATATTCTACTATTTACAAAAGATCACTTACGAGCTAATATTCACAATTAATGGTCACTCCTTTTGTTAAGTCCAGTGAACAACTGCTTTATGAATGGACTCTTTATATCTCAAGGTTTACTTTACTTACTAGTGAACCTAAAAATATTCTTTCAAACTTTCTTTTAAGGGCTCATCTCCTCATTATGAAAACTACAGGTTTCGCAACACTCGTTGCATTTATTCTTTAGTGCACCCAAGATCATTTTCTACTGCCACGCAGCATATCTACTACTTAACGAGTACGCATTTAACGCTGAATTTTTTTTTTATTTTTATATTTGAGGGCAGACTGGATAACAATAGGTCTCCCTCTTCGCTTCATGTACTCAGCAATCGTTCACTATTAAAAAAAATAGGGTAACGCGTGTCTACTATTTTTCGCATGAATGGAATTATCGATAGTTCACTGGGTTTACGCAACCGGTCCATAACAAACATTACCAAAGCTAGCGAAGTTCATCACGCTACGTGTCTCATTTCTCATAAGCACTGCTTTGCCTCGAAGCACACGTGCCTTTTACAAGTCGACCCTTGGTCTGGGTTAATGAACCAGGATCAAAAGGAACGGATACAAGGAAAATGGCTTTCATAAGAGGAGTGTCTTAGGAGACATTTTTGCAATAAAATTTGCATGTAAATAAAATTATCATAATAAACATAGGCACATATATAAATTTCAGCCTCTTTCATTACAGCATGCTTTGGTACTTCTACGTTTTACTCTGGTTATAGTCAGTATTAAGTTTAAATATCACTGCATTGCTTGTTCTTTAGATTAGCCTTCAATTAGGGTATTGAATGGTCGCTAGATTACAAATCTTCTGAAGATCTTTACTTGGACTTATTTATGATACAGGGGGCTTGCTGTGTGGTTATTTAGTACCTTGATTCTACTAAAATCAATTCGTCAGCTAACATTCCTCATATACTCTTTACATTGGGCTTAGATCACAGGGAAATAGTTTACTTTCATAGCAATTAATGGCCTCGTGGAGTACTTACGCTACTTTATTGATGCTTCATGGTTTGCCTCTATTTGTACTGTATTTCACCTAACTTAGTTTACTACAGCTTATTGTCTCCTTGCGTGAACACATGTGGGTTACCACTTGTTTTTCCATTTAACAGCACGCTTTAACTGAACTTTAAGCTATTTGTTCTACTCCTGTCCACTGTCTGGTCTGTTTGAACATGTACCTTTTTTTTAAGCAGGTAATTTGGGCTTTTACAACAGAACTTCAAGTACTTACATTACTAAAAATAAATCTATAAATCTTCTTGTACCTTGAGAGAAGTGCTTATTTACGCATCCTCCTCCATTTCTCACCTTTACATATTTATATAGATCCTGGATCGCCTCGCAAGCACATTTTTTTATACTAACTTAAAGCTAAATTGAAATTCTTTCTGCGACCTTAATTTGCTGCTTCAGCTTGTTGAAGAAATATCAGTTCATGTCCATCACTATAAACAATTTTTCCATACTTAACATTTAATACTTAAAGTTTACATGTAGTAGCCGTTACCATGTAGTCAGTGCGCTGTTCAACACAATACTTATCATTAACAGTTCACACAAGGAAATTTCCAGTACGCAAGAAGTAAGAAACGAAAACAGATTCTATCTGCAGTTGAGGCTGTGTCTGTAAACTAACTCTCTGTTTCAATGGACCAATCGCTCCCGATATGGAGCAACCCTGAATCGGCAATGATAAAACTTTTGAAACAGAAGACACCTGTCTGAAGAGACATGATGACATCACATTGATGTTTGCTCCTGTATCAACAATGGCTGTGACAGGAATGTTGGCAATAGAAATCTTAATCGAAGCCTGGACCTGTTCATCATAAATGTCATTAATGTCTTGAGCTTCTAGGTCAGGTGCAAGGTCATCTCGTAAGTCGGTCTCATGGTCGTACCGTATCGCATTAGCATACTAAGAGTATTCGTTAGTACTCCAACTGGAACCGGCAGCGACCTCTAGGAGGCTGAAAGGCGCTGCCTCTAATTTTCCGCAAGATGTTTAACCTGTTTGTCATTCATGGCCTTAAGTGTTTGTTCCGTTTCATATTGGTGCTGGTTATGTGGTTCAAATGCCGGTGTAAAGGGGTAAAATCCACTGGGTGCATTCACTTGTGAATAGAATACTTGAGACGGCTGCTGTCGCCCGATCTTTTGGTTGCCGGCAAAACCATTTCCTTGTGAAGGAAAGTTCGCATTTGGTGCCGTTTGAAAATTGTTCCGTGGTCCTCTATCCTGTGAAAAGATGTTCTGATGTTGTGCTGGGTGGCCTCCGCCTTGCCCATGCCACTTGCTATTTTCGACCTATAACTTTGATTGTACACTGGCCCATTTGAAAAATTACCAATCGTTTGTGGAGAATTTCCATACTGCTCAGGCGCAGAATTAAAGGGTGGGTTTCCGTACTGATGTTGTACCTGGTGGTTGTAAATTGGGTGGTATCTCTGCTGATTACTGTAATTGGTTTTCTGCTTCCGTTTAAAGTTATTGCCGTTTGCGTTTTCATAACCACTGGCAGGTTGGTACCCCCGATCACAGTAGCGCACTCTCTCCTTCGGCGCATTGTTGTCCGCGTGCGATGCATTCTGCTGGCTGCCAGGGAAGAATTTGCCGCTGCCAACCTTGCAGCGCACATCCTCGCTAATTAAATCTAAGGAATCCAGCACAGAAAGGAACACATCCGTGTCTTCTTCGGACACATTTACTAGTTTCTATCTAATAGACACAGGGAGTTTGCTTTTGAGAATCATAAATACGTCCTTGGAAGAAATCGGAGAATCCCAGAATTTAATTTTTGCTAGATACTTCTCGAAGTATCGCCGGAGACTTCCATGCTTCTCATTGAAAATTTCCGCACCATACACCTCCTTCCTTAATCTTTGCTGTACCCCATTACTCCAAAATTTTGCCAAGAACATTTTCTCAAACTCTTCATAATTCTTACACGTGTCTACCATTTCCGTTCCCCATAATGCTGCATCACCAGAAATAAAACCAGTGACGAACTGAATACGCTGTCTGTCTGTCCAGCTCCTGGGAAATATGCCGGAAAAATTCTTTAGGAACTCGATGGGGTGTATTTCTCGCTTCTGCGGATGAAAAACAGGAAAAGTGCGATGCTTAATCACACTTTCCTCTTGCATTAAACTCACAATTGTGGGCGGATCATTTATTTTCCCTACTCGGGACTCAACAGGACTGTTGTTTTGCATGTAATCAGGCGGTGAACGATAAGGAGTTGACTGACATTCGTCACCGTCTAAAGAGTTGTTCCCTATAGTTTGCGTATGCGTGTGCGGATTTTCTACCCAGTTTCTCAGCATTCTGACTTCGTCCACTACTTGCTGCTTCCACTCGGGAAGATCCCGTGTAAGTGTCCTCCGAATCTGTCCCAATTCAGAAACCACTGTGTCTCCCGACTTACCAGGAGCAGCTAAGATTTCATAAGTTACATCCTTGACAGTCTCCCTAAGCTCCTCCCTGAGCTTCTTTTCGATAAAAATATCTTTACCCTTTATTCATTCATGGTAGTGTTCCGACAATGCTTCCGCGTGTGCTTTCACAGTGCTCTTAACCTGTTCTTCGATATTGATTGAGTCTATCTGCCTCGACAGATCCTCCACTACACCTTCAGTGTCAGATACTGCATTTCTAACTGAGTTTATTTCTTTGGTAGCTGCCTGAATTTTTGTGTTTAATGTTCCAGATACTTCAGCTATTTCACTTTTCACCTGTTTCTGCATTTTCTGAATTTGATCACTGATCTTAGTTTGCACCTCACCCAAATGGGTATTTAATTCAGCCGTAATTTCTTTATGCAGATCTGTTTTGATTGTACCTAGCTGTGTTTTTAACGATTCGCTTACAGCCTCTAATCGGACGTTAACAGTCTCAATTTGGGTTTTTACTGATTCGCTTACAGCATCGAATCGGGCGTTAACAGTCTCATTTTGTGTTTTTATAGTCTCATTTACTGCGTCAAACTGTTGTTTCAGCATTTCCATTAACGCACCGAGGTCATTTGTAGCTGCAGCGGGAAGAGTTTGGACTTTAGGGTCACTTTCCCCTGTTACAGACATGGTTAGTTCAGTTTCCACACGGGAACCTACCGTTCGCGACCGTAAAGGGTATGGAATACTATTAACGTCTTCACTCCCGTCTCCTGTTGTCACCTGTCTCTGTTTACTATCTGCCATTTTCGTCAGTAAATCGCGTGCTACGCAAGGCTTTCGTCGTTTGTCAGTGACGTGGTGAGTCCGCTAAGAGCACCGCTCTCGCGTGAGCAACAAATGAAATTCTATCTGGCGAGAAGACAAGATGGAACCTAACCGTTTCAGACAAATGAATGAAGATGCTCTTCACTGCAAATTGCGCACACTATCCACCATGTTGAAAATGCAATACAGCTATACTAACAATGGGGAGAAATAATTTCTATTATCAGACTACGAAGTATTTTACTTTGAGAGATAAAATAAAGCAGATTTTCTATAGCGGGAAGGAGATAGAAAGGATGTGGATCGACTTGGAAAAGCAACGTTGCTACTGAAGCACTACACTGCGTATGCAAAATTCTGACTTACTTTTTGATGGCTTGATTACCGCTATGTTGTCTCAGCAAATTCACGTCTCTTTTCTTTTCTTTTCTCTCGGTAATTAAACTGCGATATTGACCAGCATATTTTCCGTCATTCTCACAGAGAGATGATGTGTACATGAAACGACAGAACATTTATTAACACAAGCACATAGAAAATTTTCCAAGTATCTGAACTAATTTTTGGTCAAGTCCCTGTTCGGGCGCCAAGTGTGATGTTACAAAATAAAAGTGATGTTGTTATCCAATGGAAAGTTGGAAATTGGGATTTAGCTTACTGTTTTATCAGTCACAATTGGCGTAAGAATCATGGATTGACCATTGTCATAAAATATTGCATTATGAGATGTGAATAGTTTTTACTTGCAGTTTCGCGTGGCTTGAGGCAGTCACAACTAGCGTGCTATTGATTAAGAAATTGCGTTATCGTCTTTCTAATTACTTCATGATCGTAGACACGATCATACCCGGTTGTGAAGTTATTGTTATGACAAAACAATTTCCTAAGGGACCAGAAAGTTCAATATTAAAGCTGATGCAAGAAGACGATAAAACAGTTTTCTTTTTATCAATGTAACACGCACATTGGACTGCTGATCTTGGTGTCTGTAATATTAGCAAAATGCATAATTAAAATGAAAATAATACTGAGGAGATAATAGGAATGAGCACTGCTAAATGATTCAGTATTCCCAGAACAAATATTTATTATAACTAAAACCTATATCGTACCTTAAGCTTAGTACTACAATGACGGTAGATTTTTTTATGTCCGTATCATGTCCATTGAGCGCTCTTTTATATAACCATTGTCTTCTTTGAGTCGCTCGTGCGTCGTCACGGTAAGTTATAACAGTTCTTTACACTTCACTCAAACTTAGACATAACACGTTTTTTATACATTTAGTAAAAATTAGACCAGACTGCCACAAATTCGCGTCCGTCTTACTTGAGAAAAACAGTTCAAGTTTTTTGCGCTCATGGCTTCATTTGTTCTCCAGCGAACAAAATAGTGAAGGATCGCATATCTATCCGTATTTTTCTGTTTATATTGCCGCCCAAAGACGACGAATTACATTATTTAGAAAATTCCACCGTCGCCATGCGACGCCTCATTATACATTAATCATTATTTATAAACAAGTATTTGCCTTCTGGCTGAAAGTATTAACTACTCGTATTTGCTGTTTTAATGAAGTCAAAAATAGCGAATATCACACTAGTTATCTTTCTCAGTGGGCCGCTGTTCAACCTGTGCTCAATAAGGCTCTCAGCTACATTTAAACAGACCTCCAGAACGAGAATTTAGTATGCAAATCTAGTAATTGGAAGTGACAGTCATTGAAATTAACTTAAATGTAACTTCTAGTCTCATTTCTAGTTAGGGATTAATTTAGATTTACTGAACTACCTGGTCTGCCGGTTGCTGTTGGCATGCGGTATGCACTCAGCCCTTGTGAGGGAAACTGAGGAGCTACGTCACTGCTGGACAGCAAGCTACACCGCGATGCAGAGCGCCTCTCTTGCAGAGTCTGCCACTTGAGTTGGCTAAACATCTCCGTAACACTATAACGCTTACCAAATAACCCTGTGACGAAACGCGCCGCTCTTCTTTGGATCTTCTCTATCTCCTCCGTCAACCCGACCTGGTACAGATCCCACACTAATGAGCAATACTCAAGTATAGGTCGAACGAGTGTTTTGTAAGCCACCTCCTTTGTTGGTGAACTACATTTTCTAAGGACTCTCCCAATGAGTCTCAATCTAGTACCTGCATTACCAACAATTAATTTTATATGATCATTCCACTTGAAATCGTTCCACACGCATACTCCCAGATATTTTACAGAAGTAACTGCTACCAATGTTTGTTCCGCTATCATACAATCATACAGGGTGTTTCAAAAATGACCGGTATATTTGAAACGGCAATAAAAACTAAACGAGCAGCGATAGAAATACACCGATTGTTGCAATATGCTTGGGACAACAGTACATTTACAGGCAGACAAACTTTCGAAATTACAGTAGTTACAATTTTCAACAACAGATGGCGCTGCGGTCTGGGAAACTCTATAGTACGATATTTTCCACATATCCACCATGCGTAGCAATAATATGGCGTAGTCTCTGAATGAAATTACCCGAAACCTTTGACAACGTGTCTGGCGGAATGGCTTCACATGCAGATGAGATGTACTGCTTCAGCTGTTCAGTTGTTTCTGGATTCTGGCGGTACACCTGGTCTTTCAAGTGTCCCCACAGAAAGAAGTCACAGGGGTTCATGTCTGGCGAATAGGGAGGCCAATCTACGCCGTCTCCTGTATGTTTCGGATAGCCCAAAGCAATCACACGATCATCGAAATATTCATTCAGGAAATTAAAGACGTCGGCCGTGCGATGTGGCCGGGCACCATCTTTCATAAACCACGAGGTGTTCGCAGTGTCGTCTAAGGCAGTTTGTACCGCCACAAATTCACGACGAATGTCCAGATAGCGTGATGCAGTAATCGTTTCGGATCTGAAAAATGGGCCAATGATTCCTTTGGAAGAAATGGCGGCCCAGACCAGTACTTTTTGAGGATGCAGGAACGATGGGACTGCAACATGGGGCTTTTCGGTTCCCCATATGCGCCAGTTCTGTTTATTGACGAAGCCGTCCAGGTAAAAATAAGCTTCGTCAGTGAACCAAATGCTGCCCACATGCATATCGCCGTCATCAATCCTGTGCACTATATCGTTACCGAATGTCTCTCGTGCAGCAATGGTAGCGGCGCTGAGGGGTTGCCGCGTTTAAATTTTGTATGGATAGAGGTGTAAACTCTGGCGCATGAGACGATACGTGGACGTTGGCGTCATTTGGACCGCAGCTGCAACACGGCGAACGGAAACCCGAGGCCGCTGTTGGATCACCTGCTGCACTAGCTGCGCGTTGCCCTCTGTGGTTGCCGTACCCAGTCGCCCTACCTTTCCAGCACGTTCATCCGTCACGTTCCCAGTCCGTTGAAATTTTTCAAACAGATCCTTTATTGTATCGCTTTTCGGTCCTTTGGTTACATTAAACCTCCGTTGAAAACTTCGTCTTGTTGCAACAACACTGTGTTCTAGGCTTTGGAATTCCAACACCAGAAAAATCCTCTGTTCTAAGGAATAAACCATGTTGTCTACAACACACTTGCACGTTGTGAACAGCACACGCTTACAGCAGAAAGACGACGTACAGAATGGCGCACCCACAGACTGCGTAGTCTTCTACATCTTTCACATCACTTGCAGCGCCATCTGTTGTTGAAAATTGTAACTACTGTAATTTCGAAAGTTTGTCCGCCTGAAAATGTACTGTTGTCTCAAGCATATTGCAACAAACGGTGTATTTCTATCGCTGCTCGTTTAGTTTTTATTGCCGTTTCAAATATACCGGTCATTTTTGAAACACCCTGTACAATAAAGGATCCTTCTTTCTATGTATTCGCAATACATTACATTTGTCTACGTCAATGGTCAGTTGTCACTCCCTGCACCAAGTGCCTATCCGCTGCAGATCTTCCTGCATTTCGGTGCAATTTTCTAATGCTGCAACTTCTCTGTATACTACAGCATCATCCACGAAAAGCCGCTTGGAACTTCCGACACTATCTACTAGGTCATTTATATATATTGTGAAACGCAATGGTCCCATAACACTCTCCTGTGGCACGCCAGAGGTCATTTTAACGTCTGTAGACGTCTCTCCATTGAGAACAACATGCTGTGTTCTGTTTGCTAAAAACTCTTCAATCCAGCCACACAGCTGGTCTGATAATCCGTAGGCTCTTACTTTGTTTGTCAGGCAACAGTGCGGAACTGTATCGAACGCCTTCCGGAAGTCAAGGAAAATGGCATCTACCTGGGAGCCTGTATCTAATATTTTCTGGGGCTCATGAACAAATAAAGCGAGTTGGGTCTCACACGATCGCTGTTTCCGGAATCCGTGTTGATTCCTACAGAGTAGATTCTGGGATTTCCAAAAAGACATGATACGCGAGCAAAAAACATGTTCTAAAATTCTGCAACAGATCGACGTCAGAGATATAGGTCTACAGTTTTGCGCATTTGCTCGACGACCCTTCTTGAATACTGGGACTACCTGTGCTCTTTTGCAATCATGTGGAACCTTCCGTTCCTCTAGAGACTTGCGGTACACGGCTGTTATAAGCGGGGCAAGTTCTTTCGCGCATTCTGTGTGGAATCGAATTGGTATCCCGTCAGGTTCAGTGGACTTTCCTTTGTTGAGTGATTCCAGTTGCTTTTCTATTCCTTGGACACTTACTTCGATGTCAGCCATTTTTTCGTTTGTGCGAAGATTTAGAGAAGGAACTGCAGTGCGGTCTCCCTCTGTGAAACAGCTTTGGAAAAAGGTATTTAGTATTTCAACTTCACGCGTGTCATCCTCTGTTTCAATGTCATCATCATCCCGGAGTGTCTGGATATGCTGTTTCGATCCACTTACTGATTTAACGTAAGACCAGAAATTCCTAGGATTTTCTGTCAAGTCGGTACATAGAATTTTACTTTCGAATTCACTGAACGCTTCACGCATAGCCCTCCTTACGCTAACTTTGACATGGTTGAATATGATATACTCACTAAGTAGGTGCTAATGATGGCGTAGAAAACGATAATAATGTTTTATGAAAGTTAATTTGGTTACAGTGGCTGTACATTGACTTCTCTTCAGATGCATTTTACACCGTGTAGGTATTCCCTGTTTTTCTCCTTGCTTTTCATGAGTGCATGGTAATAGGAAGCGAGCTGGATCTAGGAGAACCAAGACAGTGACCCACAAAACGAAGAAAGTGGCAGACAGCCTCCGGTATGCACTCGCGACCGTTCTTTTAGAGCCGCCCCGTTTATTCTACTCGACTGTGCGTTTCGAGTGCCTCCTCACGACTAACTCGCCCTGTCTTCCCGAAGGACAAACAGAGACGCCATATATATATATATATATATATATATATATATATATATATATATATATATATATACTTTCAGCCAATGGGCTGTCAGATTGCTGTTGCTAGGCGGATCTCACGTCACGTTTTCGGACATTGTGACGGAAGTTTGTCTCGGAACACAGTCTCAGATTGTAAGATCCTACTCCCGAATAGACGAATCTTGTTCCTAGTAGAGTTGCACAACATTGCCTCCTATGATTTCGTGACTAATACTCCTTGCTGATGGTTGATTGTCAAATGTACATGTAGCATGGCTGCTACTGAGCATTCCTGATCGCATAAATATGCGTAATACTGGGCTTAAACACGTGAAGGGAAGGCACATAAGCATTACATGCGATGCAAGAACAGCAAAGTGTTTTCACATCCGGAAAAACGTCAGAACTCAGAGGTTCATGTGAGGTGAAAGGTGCGTCACATTGGCACCAAATTTCACATCAATTCTCCCAACACCACCGCGGGCGTGTCACACGACGGGAAAGTCATCAAAGGCTATCTTACCCATTTTTCAAATGGTTCAAATGAGCACTATGGGACTTAACGTCTAAGGTTATCAGTCCCCTAGAACTACTTAAACCTAACTAACCTAAGGACATCACACACATCCACACTCGAGGTAGGATTCGAACCTGCGACCGTAGCGGTCGCGCGGTTCCAGACTGTAGCGCCTAGAACCGCTCACCCATTTTTCACTCCTTATTTGACGCCTCTGCAATGAACCGCGACACCCACTGAAATCGCACGTTTTTCTTATGAAAGGCCGAGGAAAACATTTCAGTCAAACCTTCGCTCAGAATCGACACGAAAAGGCATCGGGGTAGCATAAAGGGATCATTTCCTGGAGCATTTATTCCCACACATTTTGAGTTCGAAAATGACACATTCCGCGGTGAGCAACAAGAAGACATTCTTGACAGTCTTTGATGCTGCTGACATCTCCCTGATGCTTCAAACCTTCCCGAACGACGTCGCGAGCTAACAGCCTCACTGAACGTGATCCCACCCTTTCGGAGAGCAGTGCGATTGCAAGTTTCCTCTGGTGTATAGGGTGGAATGTGCCTTTACAGAGAATATCTTTGAAGTGGTCATAGGCACCTGAAGGCAGGCAGCTATCAACAGAAGTGTGTTACTTGGCTGCTTGTCTGCAAGGTGTCTAGGGCTACTTTGCATGTGTTCTCTTTAAAGGCACGTTTTTAAAATTCTTGATGTATGTGGGCGGATGCCACCGAATGTTTTGCCGAAATGTGGGTGGGAGAGGGCGGGGGTCGTAGAGGCACCCATTGCCTTTCTATTCACTCGTGTGTCAATGTCGCACCTCTCCATGAACACGCCGCAGGAGGGAATGAAACAGGAGCACTGAAAAAGCGTAAACTTCCTTTGCTACTTTAGATCAACTTCAAACTTCGTCGAACAGTTTTGAACGCTCCCCAGCGGTTCCACCCTGTACACCGGATCAGGAACAGCGATCGCACACCCTCCAAAGAGGTGATATCACATTCAGTGCAGCACTGAGCTTCAGAATGCACCAGCATGTACAGCGGTGACACAGGCTAAAATATGATAACAAGCTTGTAGTTAAGGAGAGTATATACCTGACTCATTTGTAATAAATTTATACTTCTTCTGTTCCCTTATTAAGTCACCAGTCTCATCCCTCCACACTGTTGTGTGGAGGAACACTCCTCAATAGTCCACAAATATAGAATTGCATTATGACTGAATTAAAAAGCTCATCAAACTACTGTTAATTCCTATATTCAAACTATATATGCACTTACACTACAGGAGAAAGACAAACAGCTATTGTCTATCACCTGATTGGCAGGGATTCCTTGCTACAGGAATTTTCAGCCTCTAAATGATGGTTCCTTCACGACTTATTTTCTGATTTAAACAACCTGTAACAGCTGTACCATCAAACTTCCTAGCGGGTTGACTAATGGACTCTCTTTTCATTACTCTTTTTCCCCATTACTGTGCACGTTCCCTTCCTGTGGCCTTTTTCTTCCTCTGGCATTTACTGTTTTGTGCAGAATTTTCTATTCATATTTTCCGTTCGTCGTCTATATTTTTATGAGATTAAGAGTTCGATTGTTCTCTGTAATGTAACACATGGAGAGTAACAAAGATTCAATACCACATGAAGTATATCTCACGAACGATGCTTTTGTTATCTTTGTAAATATCTGACTAATCACTTCCTTCATTTATTTATTAACGCTAATAAGCCACAGCTGCAAAATACTAACACGAATTCTTTACAGACGAATGAAAAAACTAGTAGAAGCCAACCTTGGGGAAGATCAGTTTGGATCCCGTAGAAATACTGGAACACGTGAGGCAATACTGACCTTACGACTTATCTTAGAAGAAAGATTAAGGAAAGGCAAACCTACGTTTCTACCATTTGTAGACTTAGAGAAAGCTTTTGACAATGTTGACTGGAATACTCTCTATCAAATTCTAAAGGTGGCAGGGGTAAAATACAGGGAGCGAAAGGCTATTTACAATTTGTACAGAAACCAGATGGCAATTATAAGAGTCGAGGGACATGAAAGGGAAGCAGCGGTGGGGAAGGGTGTAAGACAGGGTTGTAGCCTCTCCCCGATGTTATTCAATCTGTATATTGAGCAAGCAGTAAAGGAAACAAAAGAAAATTTCGGAGTAGGTATTAAAATCCATGGAGAAGAAATAAAAACTTTGAGGTTCGCCGATGACATTGTAGTTCTGTCAGAGACAGCAAAGGACTTGGAAGAGCAGTTGAACGGAATGGATGGTATCTTGAAGGGAGGATATAAGATGAACATCAACAAAAGCAAAACGAGGATAATGGAATGTAGTGGAATTAAGTCGGTTGATGCTGAGGGAATTAGATTAGGAAATGAGACACTTAAAGTAGTAAAGGAGTTTTGCTATTTGGGGAGCAAAATAACTGATGATGGTCGAAGTAGAGAGGATATAAAATGTAGACTGGCAATGGCAAGGGAAGCGTTTCTGAAGAAGAGAAATTTGTTAACATCGAGTATAGATTTAAGTGTCAGGAAGACATTTCTGAAAGTATTTGTATGGAGTGTAGCCATGTATGGAAGTGAAACATGGACGGTAAATAGTTTGGACAAGAAGAGAATAGAAGCTTTCGAAATGTGGTGCTACAGAAGAATGCTGAAGATTAGATGGGTAGATCACATAACTAATGAGGAAGTATTGAATAGGATTGGGGAGAAGAGAAGTTTGTGGCACAACTTGACCAGAAGAAGGGATCGGTTGGTAGGACATGTTCTGAGGCATCAAGGGATCACCAATTTAATATTGGAGGGCAGCGTGGAGGGTAAAAATCGTAGAGGGAGACCAAGAGATGAATACACTAAGCAGATTCTGAAGGATGTAGGTTGCAGTAGGTACTGGGAGATGAAGAAGCTTGCACAGGATAGAGTAGCATGGAGAGCTGTATCAAACCAGTCTCAGGACTGAAGATCACAACAACAACAACAACAATTGCTGATCAGTGTGCATGAATGCAGATAACATTATTATTAGCCAATTACATAATAGCTATATCTATTTGGTGTATAAACATTGTTGTATTGGCAAACTGCACGTAATTTAGTACAAAAACAGACACTCTTTGCGTGAAATTATCCAATCTTGTATTACGCCGAAACATTTGCAAAGACGTGAAGGAACTAATTACATTTTAAATTGACTTTCACTCACTTCAGATTTTGAAAAATTTTCATATTGCAACCTTAAAACTTAAATGTTAGACTTTTAATCTACTGTAGCCATTGTGATTTTGCACTTTATTACGTGTGTCTTGGTGTGACGTCAGCCTGTGTCCGTCGTGCGCTGCGCGTTTCGAGCCGTAGTTCACCTCGATGACAGCGTTTCGGCACGTTTTCATTGACCGACAGTCGAATTCCAATGGTCCCGCGCAGATTGCAGTCGTAACTGACGATGTCGTTGGGTTAAAATGTGAACACGTAGGGCTGGTTTGCTCCTGAGCTCCATGTTCGACAATGTACGATGAACGGTGTCCTCCGGAACACATCTCCATCTATACTACTTTACAGAGGGGACAAGCCTCCAAACCCCACGTTCTGTGAAGAGTCGTGGATCTCCAATCATTTAGCGTCTAGTGGTAGTCTCACCGTCCTTTCAATCTCTTTCCGTAGATGTTCACGACAGTAGCGCATGAACGTTCTACCGACTTCTCCGTTTTCAAGGTACTCGTTCACGGGCTCTGCGTAATAATAATCTGCCCTTTGCCAAAGTCGCTTATCTCAATGTATTTCCCCATTTGCAGCCCGTATATCCTCTAGGGCAGGCTCATCCAAGAATTGCGCCCGGCAGGCGCGCCCGCGCCCCGCGGGCGAATGACTCTACGAGGTGCATTCAAGTTCTAGGGCCTCCGATTTTTTTTCTAATTAACTACTCACCCGAAATCGATGAAACTGGCGTTACTTCTCGACGTAATCGCCCTGCAGACGTACGCATTTTTCACAACGCTGACGCCAAGATTACACGGCAGCGGCGAAGGCTTCTTTAGGAGTCTATTTTGACAACTGGAAAATCGCTGAGGCAATAGCAGCACGGCTGGTGAATGTGCGGCCACGGAGAGTGTCTTTCATTGTTGGAAAAAGCCAAAAGTCACTAGGAGCCAGTTCAGGTGAGCAGGGAGCATGAAGAATCACTTCAATGTTGTTATCACGAAGAAACTGTTGCGTAAGGTTAGCTCGATGTGCGGGTGCGTTGTCTTGGTGAAACAGCACACGCGCAGCCCTTCCTGGACGTTTTTGTTGCAGTGCAGGAATGAATTTGTTCTTCAAAACATTTTCGTAGGATGCACCTGTTACCGTAGTGCCCTTTGGAACACAATGGGTAAGGATTACGCCCTCACTGCCCCTGAACATGGACACCATCATTTTCTCAGCACTGGTGGTCACCCGAAATTTTTTTGGTGGCGGTGTATCTGTGTGCTTCCATTGAGATGACTGGCGCTTTGTTTCTGGACCGAAAAATGGCATCCACGTCTCATCCATTGTCACAACCGACGAAAAGAAAGTCCCATTCATGCTGTCGTTGCGCGTCAACATTGCTTATCAACATGTCACACGGGCAGCCATGTGGTCGTCCGTCAGCATTTGTGGCACCCACCTGGGTGACACTTTTCGCACTTTCAGGTCGTCATGCAGGATTGTGTGCACAGAACCCACAGAAATGCCAACTCTGGAGGCGATCTGTTCAACAGTCATTCGGCGATCCCCCAAAACAATTCTCTCCACTTTCTCGATCATGTCGTCAGACCAGCTTGCGCGAGCCCGAGGTTGTTTCGGTTTGTTGTCACACGATGTTATGCCTTCATTAAACTGTCGCACCCACGAACGCACTTTCGACACATCCATAACTTCATCACCACATGTCTCCTTCAACTGTCGATGAATTTCAATTGGTTTCACGCCACGAAAATTCAGAAAACGAATGATTGCACGCTGTTCAACTAAGGTAAACGTCGCCATTTTAAGTATTTAAAACAGTTCTCATTTTCGCCGCTGGCGGTAAAATTCCATCTGCCGTACGGTGCTGCCGTCTCTGGGACGTATTGACAATGAACGCGGCCTCATTTTAAAACAATGCGCATGTTTCTATCTCTTTCCATTCCGGAGAAAAAAAATTGGAGGCCTTAGAACTTGAATGCACCTCGTAGTTCAGCGCCCTATACACGACCGTGTGTCACTAGCGTCGCCATAGGAGCGAGCGAGACAGAGAGAGAGAGAGAGAGAGAGAGAAGGAGAGAGAGAGAGAGAGAGAGAGAGAGAGCTATAGAGCGAGTGTGACCGCACAGCATTCCTCTGTGCTGGACTATCCCGCGGTCAGATCAAACGTAAACAAAATATTCTATTTTAGAAATAATTTTATGTAAGGAATATAGAGTCTCATTCTTACTGTTAGTAGTTACAAGTAAGTATTTTTTGTTATACTTCGTGCTACAATTTTTTGTATCCCTTTTCAGAGTTTAGAAATCGGATCCTTAGTTTGCTGTTTTGTACGTAATAATTTTAACTGGCCAAGGTTGAAAACTTATTAAAATAGAGTTAAGGTTATAAATCTCTTCAATTCTTACACTCAACATTGCTAAAGAAAACAATTAACATTTTACACGCTTTTCTTTATCGAGGAAGCGATTTTGTCTAGGCTTGGTACAATATTCCGTGGGACTGCTAACCTCAAAGAATTGGTCAAATTTTTATCGCCAGGGAATGAACGGTTCTTAGTTTTAACAAGCTTTAAAAGAGAGAAAAAGCGGTCACAAATATGCGTGGAACCAAACATTGAGATAACTTTGGCCGCGTGCTCGTGCAAAAGAGGATATTTCTCTCGTGGAAGACAGCTGTAAAAGTCATCCAAAGTTTTACACATAAGAAGGCGTTCCTTCAGGCGGATATAGCACTGTAGGTCAATCAGCTCTAGTTGAAGCACTAGTGACACGTCCTCTGCCCGAAGGGAAAACGGGCGAACAAATATATGTATCGGCTGGCGTTCGGGCGGTCCGCACGGCCAGCTAAGCGACACGGCTCGGCTACTGCAGCAACATACGAATTCGCCCGGGGCGCTGGCCGCGGGCGATAGCCGGCGCTAGCGCCCCAGGGGCACAGTTCGGACGAGCCTGCTCTAGGGTGATTGTGTCTGCTCCGCTTACGTACTTTTCTTACCGCGCCACGTGCCCGCAGCGCAACAGGCGGCACCAACGATACGGTCGGCAGAGGTCATAATGTTTTGCATTAACAATGTATGTTTATTTATCTGCTTTTTTCTTAATTTAACGCTCCAGTAGTTTGGTTCAATGGCTCTGAGCACTATGGGACTTAACACCTGACGTCATCAGTCCCGTAGAACTTAGAACTACTTAAACCTAACTAACCTAAGGGCATCACACACATCCATGCCCGACGCAGGATTCGAACCTGCGACCGTAGCGGTCGCGCGGTTCCAGACTGAAGCGCCTAGAACCGCTCGGTCACACCGGCCGGCTTCCAGTACTACGAATATTTTTACTATGGTTTTCCTACGCTGAACTACTTTAATTGTACTTTTAGCTTGTCAGCCCTTGCGGTTCACTTTTATGAGGCCTATATCCAATTCTTGACCGTGTCGTGTCGTGACAAGGGATAGAGGGGAGACCGGGGGTTTAAGGTCAGTCTGGAATTTCCGAGCGGTGAGGAGCAAATGCAGAAAGACAATTTCCCGTGCACGCAGGTTGATGACGTAGATCAGCTCCAGACTCTGTCACAGGGCATCTACGCCGAGATGTGGATTTTGGGGCTCGACAAGGTGCTTGCAGCAGGAGACTCATGGAATTCAGGGATCTAATTATCACTATGTATTTGCGATCAGACTATTACACTGAAGATTAGTTCTAAACATTAGAAAAAGCAAAGGAGGCAGTTGTTTGCACAACAGAAGTCAGTGTCTGAACGACCTAGCAGCCGCGCGGCTCCGGACTGAGCGCCTAGAACCGCTAGACCACCGCGGCCGGCCGGGTTGCAGGTGCCAACACTAGCAGCAACTTCAGAGCAGCACTCCAAGTGAGAAAAACAGACATGTCGGAGCTTATCGAGGCTGGCCACGAGCATCGCAGAGTCGACGCCCCAGCGATCTGACTGAGATCTGCTCATGAATACAAGTGCATGGGTTTTTAAAGAATCGCGGTGGCACTCCATTTCTCCCCACCAATCCAACGGCACTTAACAATCTTCGGCCAATCTGGCAAGTCGTTCTGCACCTCCAGGGTGTCTCTAGCCAACCACATTTAGATTTCTCTCCTACTTCCATTGGCTTCCTTCTGGATTTTATATTAACAAACTACAAATTTGGTATCAACAGGTTCATCCGAAAGCTAAACGTCACTGCTACTCCTATTATGGCAGCAACAACAGTGTTTTACTTCACTCGTCCCCGCCCTCCGTCCTTCTTGGATGAGGACTGCTGTAGTAGCCCTCTAACCTGTGTAAACCCACCGACATTGCAGTTGTCAGGAGCAAGTATCGAGCTTGCAGCCTATGCTAAGACGCGCGTTTTAGTGCCCATCTTCTGCAGTAACGCCGTACGGCAGCGCCTAGATGGTAGATGGCGTTACCAGTTAATTCTCTGAAGTGAAACTTCTCCCCTGGGACAGCTGTCCAGAGCGTAACCTAAACGCTAGCACTTTTGCTTGCTCTCTGCGCTGTGTCTCTGATTTCCTACCTTTGAATGCCCTTGATGGCTCCAAATAGCCTTAAGCGTAACAACGTGGGACTCATTATGTCAACAATACGTGACAACTGCTTTCAGCTTCCAGACGATGACAGCAGCTTTTTCAGCTAATACCTGGCTTGCGATTATGAAACAAAGTGACAGTCCACACATTACCAGTAATATCTCCTCGAAGCTACGTACTTCATCGCTGACTCTTAGCAGTACATGCTTCTCCAGTTTCTTCTTTTTCGCTCTGAGTGATGGAACTACCATGTCCAATATTCTACCTCCTTTAGTCAGTTTGGAACAGAAAGTGGTGGACATAATTCCAATCCCGTGTCTGGAGATGCTGCATTTTCGTGGCGTTAACTTCAGTACGTATACTTGAGATTTGCCAGGTGCAGTTGCTGTTGATACTCCACATTCAAGGTTCCGAATTTTTCTGTGTCTGCATTCATTTCATGGCAAATATCATGGGCTACGAAATTCCCATACGCTCTATTAGGATTTAAGTACTCAGGACATGACAGCGAGCGGGCTGCGTCGCCGCCGCCAGTAAAACTCCGGTGGCAGCTTTGTTGACATTTTTGGCTCACACTGAGTACACTGACTTGCTACTTATACAGCAGCCAACGAAGGCCGAAAAATGCCGAATAGGGGAAATAATTCTTTGATGTGCTACCGTCCATATCTGCCGTGTGTTGTTGGCGAAGGGGTGCATTCAGTCCTTGTGCGACCAACCGAGGAGCTACTTAATTAAGGAGTAGTGGCTCCGGTAGCGAAAACTGGCGTGCTGATCGCGTGCCCTTCCGTATGCGCATCCAATGCAATGGTGCCTGTCGGCTTAGGATGGCACGGCGGTCAGTCGGTACCGCTGAGCTCTCCGAGACTTGTTCAGGCACAGTTCAGTTTATTAGTTTTCACGGCGAATTAATCGTGGTATGAGTGGTAACCGTGAACTACATACTAAAACTGCTGACAGGTAGAGAGTGAGTGTGGTGGACAGATGAAGTTTAAAATCACTTGTTTCACATTTTTGGTGAATAACTCGAAAGTTGCGGCCTCCGGTGAAAACGTTTCCCAGTATGAAAATAGACTACATAAAATTTCCTACAAGAAAGATCCGATTCGATTCATCTTTCCTTTAGGACTAATAATGTGTTCGACGAGACTGAAAACCGGCAGATGACTCATAACAGTTTCACTTTTAGGGAAATGAAATAAATGTTTATTGTCAAGTGAGCTGACACCAATAATTAAATGTATGTGCAATAGAGCTGTATTAATGGATTGTGTTCTGGGGTTCAGAGGGAGAAGGCAGGTGTAGAGGGTAGAAGAATGAAGGTAGGCTGGTCGTTGGAATGTGGTACAGCACTTGCCACCCTTTGTCTGGAAACTGAAGGGGCGGTGGGGTGGGGGTGGGGGGGGGGCAGAGGAGTGTCCACACTCTACCCCACTACGTCATACCATGCAACTAAGACGCTGTTTCACAGTTCCCGACCCGTCTGCAGCGCGCTTTATAAACAGTAGCGACGTAGTACGAAGACAAAACCGGGGAATGTTTATTTTCCACTAAATGGGTTAACACTACACGGAATATAGATATTAGTTAATAATACACTGAAGCGCCTACAAAACTGGTATAGGCATGCATATTGAAATACAGAGATACGTAAACAGGCAGAATACGGCGCTGCGGTCTGTAAACCTCATATAAGACAACTAGTGTTTGGCACAGTTGTTAGATCGGTTACTGCTGCTACAATGGCAGCTTATCAAGATTTAAGTGAGTTTGAACGTGGTTTTACAGTCGGCGCACGAGTGATAGGACAAAGGTAGCGATGAAGTGGGGATTTCCCGTACGACAATTTCACGAATGTACCGTGAATATCAGGTATCTGATAAAACATCAAATCTCCGACATCGCTGCGGCCGGAAAAGATCCTGAAAGAACGGGACCAACGACGACTGAAGAGAATCGTTTAACGTGACAGAAGTTCATCCCTTCCACAAATGTCTGCAGATTTCAGTGCTGGGCCATAACAAGTGTCACTGTGCGACACATTCAACGAAACATCCTCGACATAGGCTTTCGGAACCAAAGGCCCACTCGTGTACCCTTGATGACTGCACGACAGAAAAACTTTATGACTCGCCTGGTTCAAATGGTTCAAATGGCTCTAAGCACTATGGGGCTTAACATCTGAGGTCATCAGTCCCCTACACTTAGAACTACTTAAACCTAACTAACCTAACATCCATGCCCGAGGCAGGATTCGAACCTGCAACCGTAGCAGCAGTGCGATTCCGGACTGAAGCGCCTAGAACCGCTCGGCCACACCGGCCGGCGACTCGCCTGGGTCCGCCAACACAGATGTTGGACTGTTGATGACTGGAAAAATGTTTTCTGGTCGTCTTGTTTCAAATTGTATTGAGTGGATGGACGTGTACGGGTATGGAGACAACCTCATGAACCCATAGACCCTGCATGTTAGCAGGGGACTGTTCAAGCTAGTGGAGGCTCTGTAATCGTGTGGGGCGCGTGCAATTGGAGTGATATGGGATGCCTGATACGTTTAAACACGACTGCGACAGGTGACACGCACGTAAATATCCTGTCTGATCATCCGCATCCATTCATGTCCATTGTGCATTCCAGCAGGACAATGCGACACCCCACACGTCCAGAATTCCTACAGAGTGGCTCCAGGTGCACTCTTCTCAGTTTAAACATTTCCACTGGCCACCGAACTCCACAGCCATGAACGTTATTGGACAAATCTGAGATGCCTTGCAATGTGCTGTTCAGAAGAGATCTCCACCACTTCGTACTCTTACGGATTTGTGGATAACCCTGCGGGATTCATGTTATCAATTCCCTCCAGCACTACCTCAGACGTTATTCTAGTCCATGCCATGTCGTTTTGTGGCACTTCTGCGTACTCGCGGGGGCGCTACACGATATTATGCAGCTGTACCAGTTTCTTTGGTTCTTCAGTATATATTCAACGCACGAAATGCGTGAGGACAGAATTTTCGTTAATCTCTCCCCAGTGTTCAAGCAGGTGGGTAACGATCTTTACTCATCCTGTGCGGCAGTTGTAGTGTTCTTGCGGGGGAGGCTTTTTCAGTTTACAGCCATACTATACCTCAATAGCGTTCCCCGTTCAGCTGTGCTAAGTGAGTAGAAAAAATGATTTCACTGCGTTCGTAGTTATATAGAGCAGCTGTTTTCAGTTTATGAAGTGAGAATGTATTTGTAGCTATCAAGAGAGCTGTCCAATGTCCATCATACTTTCCGGAAATTAATGCATTTATGCTTCTGTCAACTGGTGTAATCGAAATCTGAAAAACAGACAGACATCGAACTCTAGAAGCTGGTGCTGGAAGCATGCGTAGTTATACTGGTGGTAGTTTTGAGCCATGGAACAGTCAAAGAGTAACGTGGTGTTGTCTTTGTCTAGTATGAATAATGCCATGAATGTGTATAGTGAGACAATGACTGTAGATCTTCTTGACAATCCCCTTGTCAATTTTTCAGAGAACAACCGTTGCAAAAGAGTTAGTAAAGATATTGCACAGCTTACAGAATATGAATCATACATACCCCGTTTGCAGCGTTAAATAAAAAGGGAATGAAGAAAAGAAAGCCGTTTCGGTCGATGCTTTCCCAGAGTACAATAATTATGCAACCCTCGATCCAACTACAGGCACCAGTATACTAGATGGCGGCTTAGCCGTTCATCTTACGAAATGGAACGTGGGTACCTAGATTTCTTTATTTTGCGCACCCTGCGCACTCAGACATTACAGTAAAAACTGTACTGCGGTTTTCGATGGCTATGGTGGCGATAACAGTACAAAACGAGCAGAGCAGAAGTGTAAGGTCACCGCGAAAACTAAAGTTGATGATTGTCATTTTGTACAATAGAAATGGTTTTCCCAAACGAAAAGAACAAACAGCCGGCCGGGGTGGCCAAGCGGTTAAAGGCGCTACAGTCTGGAACCGCGCGACCGCTGCGGTCGCAGGTTCGAATCCTGCCTCGGGCATGGATGTGTGTGATGTCCTTAGGTTAGTTAGGTTTAAGTAGTTCTAAGTTCTAGGGGACTGATGACCATAGAAGTTAAGTCCCATAGTGCTCAGTGCCATTTGAACCATTTTTTTTTTTTGAAAATAACAAAACAAGGTTTATGCAGCTCCTCAGGGACAAAAAGACAACAATGTAAATGGAACCAGAAGTAGCTATAAACGGTGCTGAAGGCACTACGGTGAGATGTGGGTTAGAGAAAGCCTCCCTACACCTCTCTCTCATGATAATACGGGAACGTGGTGACTTTGTTTTTACTCATTGCTTTTTCTAGACCATGGTGAAACGTATATTTCGTGAAGACTGGTAGGTTCTGTGGTGTCACCGCCAGACACCACACTTGCTAGGTGGTAGCCTTTAAATCGGCCGCGGTCCGCCAGTATACGTCGGACCCGCGTGTCGCCACTGTCAGTGATTGCAGACCGAGCGCCGCCACACGGCAGGTCTAGAGAGACTTTCTAGCACTCGCCCCAGTTGTACAGCCGACTTTGCTAGCGATGGTTCACTGACAAATTACGCTCTCATTTGCCGAGACGATAGTTAGCATAGCCTTCAGCTACGTCAATTGCTACGACCTAGCAAGGCGCCATTACCAGTGTATATTGAGATTGCACTTATGTATCATCAAGAGCGATGTACACCAATTATGGATTAAAGTTAAGTATTCCAGCAGCAACGTACTTTATTTGCTACATTAAATTACATTGTCCTGTTCCAGACCTCACGCCAGCCTGCGTGAGTTTAACGCGTGCCTTTCGGCATCCTCGCATAGTGACTTGGCTGTCTTGCCAAGTCACAACAGGTTCAGATTAAAGTGAAATTGTTTTCAATAAAAAAATTCAAGTTTCCTTTGATGATGATGATGATGATTGGTTTGTCGGGCGCTCAACTGCGTGGTTATCAGCGCCCGTACAATTACCCAATCTTTGCTCAGTCCAATTTCGCCACTTTCCTGGATGATGATGAAATGATGAGGACAACACAAACACCCAGTCATCTCGAGGCAGGTGAAAATCCCTGACCCCGCCGGGAATCGAACCCGGGACCCCGTGCTCGGGAAGCGAGAACTCTACCGCGAGACCACGAGCGGCGGACAAGTTTCCTTTGATGGAACCATCTCTTTCTCCAGCCTTCATGGAGCGTGACACCATCTCTACAAAGGAGGAATGGTTGTGACGAACAATAGGATTCCTAGGCAGACGTAGTGATTATCAGACAGCTAACCTCGTGACACAAGCAGAGAAGGTCGCAAAGGCTGACGAGTCCCTATTTCTAGAACAGTATGAAGCGACTAACTTTCAGCAACATCTGAAAACACAGAAACATACTGCATTCCTAAAAGTATCGACCAAGCCAAAACCAGAGCTCACCTCACTGCCGTTGTAGCGTAGGATCTGGGTCAAGGTAGGTTTGGGATGGGGGTTGCCCAGGCGTAGGTTCAATTTTACAAATCATTTATTAAACGTATAATATCCTTCTGCCAATAGGGAAATGATAACAAAACTTAATTTACAGTTCCTGTACGAAGAGTTCAACAAGACAGTAACAAGATAATAGACCTTTAACACAACGCAAATGAAATTCAAATTGACTTTGCCCCGGCATACAGAATTAGGCCAAAAATAGTTTACAATGTCTGGCTCATGGCCACAATAAATTTAACTTCTGCATTTAACCGCAGGATAAGAGAACAGGAAGACAACTCTCTGACTTATTAATGTCTACTTACACAAGCATTCAACCAAATAAACATCTACGACTACTCTCACAGCCAACTAGTCACTAAGGCAGAACTAGTATCAACCATCTGAAACACCACCTACGCAAATTTCTCAATACAGTACTCTGTACAATGCTGATTACTCTCGTGGGTGACAATAACTACATAATTCCCGATACAAAGTCATCGACGAATCAGTCACTCTCAAAGCATAATAATAACAAGACTACTTTCTTTACAGAGGTACGTACAGAAACAATCAGACTCTCGGGGCACAAATAACTTCAATATGACATTCGTTTTTAGAGAAAACATTCGCACGCTCAGCGTGCCACCACACCGTAACTCCACTGAGGTGACAAAAGTGATGGGATACCTCCTAATAAAGTGTCGGACCTGCTTTTCCCCGGCATAGTGCCATGGATAAACAAGTCGTTGATAGACCCTGCAGAAGTATTGCGCCATGCTGCCTCTACAGCTGTCCGTAATTGCAAAAGTGTTGCCAGTGGAGGATTCTGTGCATGAACTGAACTCGCCATTATGTGTTATAAATATTCGATGGGATTCACGTCGGCCGATTTGGGAGGCCAAATCATTCACTCTAACTGTCTGAAGTGTTCTTAAATCACGAGCAATTGTGACCCGGTGACATGGCGTATCGTCATCCACAAAAATTCCGTCGTTGATTGTGAACATGAAGTCCATGAATTGGCGCAAATGCCTCCAAGTAGCCGAACGTAAACATTTCGAGTCAATGATCACTTGGACCAGAGGACGCAGTCCATTCCATTCAAACACAGCACACACCATTACGGATCCAGCAACAGCTGCATGGCGCCTTGTCGACAACTTGGGTCCATGGCTTCGTGGAGACTCTACTAACAGAAATCTGAACTCCTCTTACTAGAACACGTTCTCTAGTCGTCTACGGTGCCACTGGTATGGTCACGAGCCTAGGAGAGGCGCTGCAGGCGATGTCGTGCTGTTATCAAAGGCACTCGCGTCAGTATTCTGCTGCAGTAGCCCCTTAACGCCAAATTTCGCCACATTGTCATAATGGATATGTTCGTTGTACTGTCTACATTTAGTTCTCCGTTTATTTCGCGCAGTGTTGCAATGTCAACTCTACGCGAACCCTGATGCTCTCAGTCGTTAAGTGGAGGCCGTCGGCCACTACATTGTCTGCGGTGAGAGGTAATGCCTGAAATTTGGCATTCTCGGCACACCCTTGACGCTGCGAATCTCAGAATATTGGTTTCCCTAAAGATTTTCCGAAGCAGAATGTCCCATGCATGCATATGAAGTCTGTTAATTCCCACCGTGCAGCCATAACCAAGTCGGACACCTTTTCATATAAATAACGTAACTACAAATACGCTTCTCGGGTTTGCCGCCGGATCGTATTGTGTAAATCGCACAGTATTTCCTCGATGCAACTGCTGGCCATCATCAGGTGGTGGTAGCTGCTGTTGTCACTGCTGCATGGCGCGACTGACCATAATCGCGCGGCGGCGTCGGAATTAATCATGACGGGAGCAGGCAATACGCGATTTATACAATACGATCCGGCGGCAAACCCGAGAAGCGTATTTGCAACAGATCCGTCGGGAAAGTATGAAAAGTCACAACGTAAGTACAAATGTCAGCTCCTCCAATGCATTGGCCTTTTATATCTTGTGTACTTGACACTACCGCCATTTGTATACGTACATATCGCTACCCAATGACTTTTGTCACCTCAATGTGTAACACGCCACACTTTGCTCATGGACTTTCCGTGAGCAATGTTACTAATCATCCAATACGCTCAATGCACAGCCCGTACTCTTCATTGTACACTATGTTTTATTCCTCTGCCGAGCAAAATACCTCTTTAGGCCACTAAAGCATCCCCTATTCTGGGAAAAAACACAAACCGCCACACTGTATTGCTTGCGTTCTCACAGTGGCCATGCCCCGTGCTGCCCATTATTGAGATCCCCTAGTGGGCAGCTCCTTGGCGTGCCAGCTTGGGGAATGCTTCGTGTTCTTGACCCTCCATGAACAACCACAGGAGAGCGTGGGTGCCCTTCTTTATGGCATGCGCAATATCAGGAACAACAACTCTTGCTGCCAGCAAGGCAAGTCAGGATGATCGCCCCTTGCCGCCACTGGAATGAAGTTTACTGCACCCTCTGTTCGTTGACCAAGGACCGACTTATGCGTAGGGCTGGATGTAGTAGATGCTGGATGTAGAGATGCTGGATGTAGTCCTGTGGAACGGCTTGCCATGCCATTTCCACCTGGCGCCTCAGTTGGACCAGCGTTCGTGCTGGACGTGCAGACCGCGTGAGACGACGCTTCATCCAGTCCCAAACATGCTCAATGGGGGACAGATCCGGAGATCTTGCTGGCCAGGGTAGTTGACTTACACCTTCTAGAGCACGTTGGGTGGCACGGGATACATGCGGACGTGCATTGTCCTGTTGGAACAGCAAGTTCCCTTGCCGGTCTAGGAATGGTAGAACGATGGGTTCGATGACAGTTTGGATGTACCGTGCACTATTCAGTGTCCCTCGACAATCACCAGTGGTGTACGGCCAGTGTAGGAGATCGCTCCCCATACCATGATGCCGGGTGTTGGCCCTGTGTGCCTCGGTCGTATGCAGTCCTGATTGTGGCGCTCACCTGCACGGCGCCAAACACGCATACGACCATCATTGGCACCAAGGCAGAAGCGACTCTCATCGCTGAAGACGACATGTCTCCATTCGTCCCTCCATTCACGCCTGTCGCGACACCACTGGAAGCGGGCTGCACGATGTTGGGGCGTGAGCGGAAGACGGCCTAACGGTGTGCGGGACCGTAGCCCAGCTTCATGGAGACAGTTGCGAATGGTCCTCGCCGATACCCCAGGAGCAACAGTGTCCCTAATTTGCTGGGAAGTGGCGGTGCGGTCCCCTACGGCACTGCGTAGGATCCTACGGTCTTGGCGCGCATCCGTGCGTCGCTGCGGTCTGGTCCCAGGTCGACGGGCACGTGCACCTTCCGCCGACCACTGGCGACAACATCGATGTACTGTGGAGACCTCACGCCCCACGTGTTGAGCAATTCGGCGGTACGTCCACCCGGCCTCCCGCATGCCCACTATACGCCCTCGCTCAAAGTCCGTCGACTGCACTTACGGTTCACGTCCACGCTGTCGCGGCATGCTACCAGTGTTAATGACTGCGATGGAGCTCCGTATGCCACGGCAAACTGGCTGACCCTGACGGCGGCGGTGCACAAATGCTGCGCAGCTAGCGCCATTCGACGGCCAACACCGCGGTTCCTGGTGTGTCCGCTGTGCCGTGCGTGTGATCATTGCTTGTACAGCCCTCTCGCAGTGTCCGGAGCAAGTATGGTGGGTCTGACACACCGGTGTCAATGTGTTCTTTTTTCCATTTCCAGGAGTGTATGACCAAAGGTGTGAAACAAACAGACCAAACGTCCTCTCGCTACCCTCTACGAACTATACTGCTAACTGAGTATAACTTCTAGCCTTGGCATTTTCTCCTATTACTCAATCGACATAAGTGTAGTCTCTCTATTAAGTACTCCCAACAAATTACTGATTCTGTTCGTATAATTGCTTCTAAACTACACATATGACCCCACGAAGGTGACATATTCCAGGAACTGTGCTATAAACTCAAACACCAAGATGTATGGCCAAAGAGTACTGATTTTGCCACTCATGCCCTTGCTCACCCGTACTGACAATTGCACTGGCTCACCCATGACATGCCGAAGCTGCTGGGATAGCTCCACCACTATGCTCACAGAGAGATAGGCTCGATACAGCCGCCTCATATGGGAACTCGTCCTTATATATCGCAAATGCTAGCAACTATATTTTGACAGTGCACTGGGAGGCAGACCTAATCTCTTATCTATACACTAATGCTACCTTTATATGGACCCTGCAGTGCACAACACACGACAACTCTCTGCTACTAATTGTAACATAGGATTTGGGTGGAGGCATGGGTTCAATTTCACAAATAATTTTTTCAGCATAAGAAATATTCTTCTGTCAATAGGGAAATGATAGCAAAACAGAGCCTATTTTATACTTCTTCAGGGCAGGGCTCAATAAGACAATAACAACATAAAATACTTTTAACAGGACGAAAACAAAATTCAAATTAACTTCGCTGCAGCAGATAGAAGCGAACCAGCAAAAAGTTTACAGTAAGAGTTTGCAATATCTAGCTCCTGGACAGGTAAAGAAAAACGACAATAATCTAACTTCTGGAGTTAACTGCAGTACAACAAACTGCAAGACAACTTTCCGACATGAAACTTCCTGGTAGATTAAAATTCTGTGAGACCAACTCGGGACCTCTGTCCTTCATGGGCAAGTGCTCTACCAACTGAGTTACACAGGCATGATTAACGACTCCTCCTCAGAGCTCTACCTCCGCTACTATCTGATGTCCTGTCTTCCAAACTTGGTAGAGCACTTGCACATGAAAGGTAAAGGTCCCACCTTAGAGACCCAGTCTGACACAATTTTAATCTGCCAGAAAGTCTCATACCAGTGCATACTCTGATAAAAAAAAAAGAAACACTCCGTCTACAGGCCGCAAGCGGTCCATCGGGACCATCAACCACCGTGTCATCCTCCGAGGAGGATGCGGATAGGAGGGGCATGGGGTCAGCACACCACTCTCCCAGTCGTTATGATGGTATTCTTGACGGAAGCCACTACTATTCGGTCGAATTGCTCCTCAATTGGCATCACGAGGCTGAGTGCACCCAGAAAAATGGCAACAGCGCATGGCGGCCTGAATGGTCACCCATCCAAGTGCCGACCACGCCCGACAGCGCTTAACTTTGGTGATCTCACGGGAACCTGTGTAGCCACTGCGGCAAGGCCGTTGTCGTGCATACTTTGATGCAAACTAAAAATTCCATTCTGGAAACTCTCTGACTGCATACACTACACTCAACTAAATATACGTAGATCTACAAACACACCTATGACCAACTTGTCACTAAAGTAAAACTGCTATCACGCATGTGCAGGACAGCCTATGCAAATTTCTTAATGGTTTCCTACACAACGTGACGTGCGAAACGTCAGTGTTACAGGGTAAAATAACAAGACAATTTCTGATGCAATGACATCAACAAAATCAATAACGCTCATAAATAAGATAATAACAATAGTAGCAGAATGAAATTCTCACTCTCCAGTGGTGTGCGCGCTGATATGAAACTTCCTGGCAGATTACGACTGTTTGCTGGAGGGAGACTTGAACATGGGACCTTTACCTATAACGGGCAAGTGCTCTACCAACTGAGCTACCCAAAACGACTCTCCCTCCTCACAGACTTACTTTCGCAGTACCTTATCTCTTACCTTCCAAACTTCACAGAAGCTCTCCAGCGAGGACAGGCCGTCGCTCGTGCTTCGGTAGCTCAGTTTTGTAGAACACACTATACGTTCAGTCGACTTTCGGTCGTGGTCGTGTGCGAACCGGCTCCGCGCGCCGGACAGCGCACCGCACTTGTTCACATCCGCGTCGCGGTATTTAGTGTTGTGTAGCGTCCATTACTGCTGCACCTCACGGCCCACTGTTACCGCCTAGCGACACTGAAAGTAACATTGCAAGCCGAGAATGCACGACCACGTGCTTAAGAAATGGAACAATTCATTCGCGAAGAGCTACGTCTGGGCCCCCAGGAAGTGATAGGTATTCCCTTCTCTATCACTAGCAGTATCGTGTATATTAAGATGACGACGGAGGAAGAATGTGGTGAGGTAGTTCGACAACACACAAACGGACTCAATTTCAAGCATTCTACCTGGCATATTGTAACGGTAGATCACGCTGGTTTCGGTCTTCGAACAATTCGTGTCTTTGAACTCCCTTTTGAAGACAGACGTGGACGTCGAAGCTTTCCGACCCTACGGCTATGTTGTGGGGCACATCGCGGAAAAACGGCAGACGTTCACAACATACCAAGTGTTGAATGGTGTCCGCCATATAAAAATCGAGCTGATAGGTGCCGTACGGACCACCGTTATGTATAGTGGCCAGCCGCAGACGTGTGCTGGTTGCGGACAAAAAGGCCATGCTCGGTCAGACTGTCTCCGCCGACGTTTGCTCCAGGTCCCGACCAGTGACTCAGCTCCCAAAGCGACGGTCACTTCTTTGCCAGACAGCTACGCCGCAGCTGTACGCAGCCCCCGATGCGTCACTTCAGGAAGCGCCTCCCCTCCCCCCCTCCCCTCCCAGGCATTCCCACTGGAAGCGACGGTGCTGCCAAGGCCTCACCGGCACCATCTCCTCCGACGGCTACGAGACCACCAACTCTACAGAGCTCGATGACCAGCCCACTCCCTGCGACGGACATCGATAAGAGTGCGGTGCCTACTTCTGCTTTTCTTCAGACAGGGGCGACCTAGGACACTGAACGTCCACATTCCGATAGTGAATAACACCTCCGAAAGCAGCGGTCACCCCGAAAACGAAAGAAGAGAAGTGAAACGCCATCCAACTACACACTTCTTCATGTGGCATCACAGGCAGTGGAGCGGATACAAGACAATGATCTCCCTCCGAGCGCCCTGACAACAAGACTGGCCGCTCCTGATGTCCCATCTGATGGATTCCATTGAGGGAGAGTCCCTGGTCCCCGCTACAGCAGCGTCATCACAACTCGCCCTCTATTAGTGCAACAGTAGCTTGCTACCTATTCAAGTCTCCAGGGCTGATGATGTCGACGATGGAGCAGATCGAGGTGGTGGCCCTCCCATCAGGCAGTGACCATGGAGGTGCCTGGCCCACCTTCTACCCAGTGACTGCGGCTACAGTGACTGCGTCGGATGTTACCATCTTTGCCAGAACATCTGTGGCAATGGTGGGAGCACACCCGCAACACTACCGCTTTGCGACGATGACTCTGGCCACCATTCAGGCTTCCCACAAACTGGCAAAGTTCTGAGAGACCTTTTATGCTGCTGATGTCGACATTCCGTCCTCGAAGAAGTGATCGTCGCTGCTTTCTATGCCACCACTGACTGCACGACACACATCTCCCATGCTTGACCGAGCGAGGTGGCGCAGTGGTTAGACACTGGACTCGCATTCGGAAGGACGACGGTTCAATCCCGCGTCCGGCCATCCTGATTTAGGTTTTCCGTGATTTCCCTAAATCACTCCAGGCAAATGCCGAGATGGTTCCTTTCAAAGGGCACGGCCGACTTCCTTCCCCCTCCTTCCCTAATCCGATGATGACCTCGCTGTCTGGTCTCCTTCCCCAAACAACCCAACCCTCTCCCATGCTTCTGACAATGGTAGTGGAGTCGCCATCCTCCTGTGTTCTCGACTCCCTGCTGAAAATGTAGTGTACCTTCCTCATGCTAGAGGTATGACTCTCACGCTGTTCGGCGTCTGCATCATCAATGTATATGCGCCGTCCGGCTGCAGTCGACGTCGTGATCGAACATCTTCTTTGCTGACGAGGTAACACCGCTTTTTGAGGGTCCCCTGGATGGAATGATCCTCGGTGGCGATTTCAACTCCACACAAGGGCCTGATGACCAACTTTCATGTCGTTTCCCGTGTGCAGCCTGTCGTCATCGATAGACTTCAGCTTGTTAACACATGGACAAAGGTTCATGGCACCCGTGCAGGCTTCACATACTATACGGCGCATTCATCCAGTCGCCTCGATCGTATATACCTCACATGTTCCCTTGCTGCCGGCAATCGACATACTGATGGACATACAAAATCTTTCACACTCACAGTGTAATATTACCAATCATTTGATATACTCAACACACATCCTGCGCTATTCACTGTACACCATGTTGAATTACTTAACTGATCAAAATACTGCTATCAGACAAAAAAGCACTCAGTTAGTGCTCCAAAAGTAATTTGAGAGCCCCAGTCTCCATCTCTAGTGGAATTGCCTTCCTCTCACGAAGAGAAAGACACAAAATGCCCTGCTGGGTTGTTTGTGTCCACACTGCGGACACGCGCCATGCCATGCTGCCCGTCAGTGAGATCCGGTAGTCAGCTCCATGGTGTATCAACTTGGAGAAGGCTTGGCACTGTCGATGCTTCACCAACTTTCATTGCATTTCTCCGCTGCCACTCTCAGGCAAACAGAAGACTGCCTGGATGGGTCTACTTATAGCAAGCACAGCATCAGGAACCCTCCCCCCCCCCCCCCCCATGTCTGCAGCACAAGTCTGGGCGGCCTTGCGTTCCCGCCTTCAGAATGAAGTCTAATGTACGCAGACGATCACCTTCCATCTGCCACTTGGCACACCCGCTAGTTGGTGCCAATGGCTCTGAGCACTATGGGACTTAACATCTGCAGTCATCAGCCCCTTAGAACTACTTAAACCTAACTAACCTAAGGACATCACACACATCCATGCCCGAGGCAGGATTCGAACCTGCGACCGTAGCGGTCGCACGGTTCCAGACTGAAGCGCCTAGAACCGCTCGACCACAACGGCCGGCTCGCCCACTAGTGCCTGGTAGAGCCCTGCTCCTAAATTTCGCTGCCACACCCGTGGCCTGTGTGGCGTCGACATCGCAACATACGCCACCAAAGGTGCGCCTTAGCCAAGCTCTTGCGTGAGACCAGTGGCAAAGCGGCCAGCTGGGCATAGCAGGAAACATGACGTTCCTTAATTACAAATTTACGGCACACAATCAGTCACAAGAGGTGCACATCAACTCTCTTAAGTTTATTTACTGGTATATTCATTTTATCAACGCAGGGGTTTTTACACGTATATAAAACTTTTCATAACTACATTTCTTGTTATTAACAGCGATTGGGATACTTAATTATAGATACAGCAATGGCTCAACAAACTCCTGTCTCCAGCGAAGTTATTAAAGAAAAGTAAAAAGTGATCTTTAAACACCAATCCACCCCCTTGCTCATCGTCAGCGTTCAGGATATTTGGTATATTTTTCTTGGCAATACCTCCTACCAGGGAACACAAATTTCTGTTGCACAAATTATTTCCCCTGGTTTTCTTTCGATGACTGGACCACTCTGCTGTGTAAACATTGTCCCTGCCAGTTCTAAATGAGGAACTGTTACAGGTGTGAAAATTTCAGGAAATAACATAACGCTGGCCCTAAACAAGATCAAGAACCGATTATTGATATACTTCTAGATATTACAAGCATCTAAACCACATTGGCATTTTTTAATTTTTACTTGACTTGTGTGGAAGATGTAAGCTGTAAAGTTCATACATGTCATGAATTAAATATTGACGAAACTGCGGGAAAGGACTCTTTTCTGAAGCTTGTACTTAGCAAAAGCAAAGCGATACCAAATTTTGTAATTATCCATTATCGAGGAATATATTTTAGCAATCAAATATAAAAGATAAAGGGTTCTCAGCGATTTCAGTAGACTTTTTTACAGGTAATGTGACAAGTTTGAAACTATTACCTGGACGGAAAAATTTCATCTGTTTCAAAATACTAAGGTGATCCTGGCCCTAATTAAAATTGCGATAAGATTTTGAGCGTTCTTACATATACTATATAGAGTTACACTGTACATGAATTTCAGACTTTTTCGTCACCTTTGTAGGAAATTTTCTAGGGCTGTGGAGACCGTAGCGCAGACAGTCGTTGCCATAGCAATGTTACAACTACAGATCTAAATTAATTCGGGTGCCAAGTGATTTAAACCTCACTACAGTTTTATGCACGTAGCGTATTTTAGTGCTAATGTCTGTTTTCGGTCTGTGGGCACAACCCACTTTAGTTGACCTTCCACTTGTACCACTAAACAGTTCGTTTAATATCTCAATAAATATTGAACATGAACAACGTGTAAGGCAGAAACCTGTGCCGACAATAAAATCAGGATCACTACTTGGCAACAAGAAAATAAGAATCACTTATTGACAGGTATAACTGAAAGGTTAATACCGCACCCCCACCAATAGGACAATCTCACAGACTCTAAATTCGATCACGCGACTTTAAAGTTTCCCTCACTGTCTGCCAATGCCTTATCCAGCGATGAGCGGTGGCAGCAGGGTGACGGCTGTACGGCTCAGGGATGGACGGCAGGCAGCGTCCGGCGAGGCCGTGGTCGTTGACGAACGGTAGCGGCACTTGGCGACGGCTTAGTGGCTCGTGGAGCCTCCAAAAAACTCAGTCCGACGAGGCTGTTGTCGGTGACAAGCAACGACCACACGTGGGGGAGGCGAAGTGGCTCAGAAGGCATGCTGCAGGTCGAGTGCTACAAGGCTGCAGTCGCTGAAGCTGTGGCTGCACTTACTGACGGCATGAGTGCTAGGAGGGATGACCGATGTCCCTTAAGGGAGAGATAGAGGAGTAGTGGAGGCATCTAAAGGACCAGGGGCGAGCGTAGCAACCCAAAGGCGAGGCATGGAATATGGATCAAGTGCAGAGAAGCTGATGAACTGGCTGCCGCATCAATAGGCATTGTAGCTGATCGGAGGTACTGCTCAACCAAAAATGGCCACCCATGTTTGACAGGCTGTGAGGTGTGCCAGGTAATGTGGGAATGGCGGAGGGAGCGGGGAAGAGAGTCGTTGAGTCCTAAACAGTGGATTACAGTCTGTGTCATTATGGAGCACTGCCTGAAAACATTACATGAGATATAAGAGGTACGTGCCCAGCTCTCTGATGCAACAAGACCAGGAATCGGAGGAAGGAGAGGCAGGGTCATGGGAAGCAGCCCAGTGCAGACTCATTGACTACTCAACATGACATCGATGTTGATGCCACTGGCAAACCATCGAGTGTCATTGACCAACAGGATAAAGGCTCCACACACACACACAGCAGCTGCAAGTGACATGACTTAAGGTGGTCCAGTGAAACAAGTAATGTGGATGTGACCTTGAGGATGATCACGCTTCTAGGATGTCAGGCATTGGGAGCTAATGGGAGCTTGGCTCGACTACTAGTAGCCGTTGGTGGGAGGATGGTGGCTCCAGAATGTCAGGTTTTGACAACTGTGTGGCTCAATCAATGTCAGTCACAAGGGAGATTGTGCCTCCAGGGTGTCAGTGCGTTGATGGCTGCCGGGAGAGTATCTTGACCAATGGTGGCTGTTGGTAGTACTATGAATAGTGGTTCAGCAAGGCTGGAAGCTGGGAGTAAGCTGCTGTTTTGAGCTCTGTAGATGGGCCACTAGAGTGGCAGGCATAAGCCTGAATCCGAGCGGAAAGCCCAGTGTGCTGTCAAAGTGTTCAAGGCTGAAGGACAGGCACAGAGTTTGGGATCATCGACAGTGACCCATCACAAGGCATACGTGCGCCAGGAGCTGTATGAGCATCACAGGTTGCAGGTAACAGGGTAAGGAATTCCAAGATGGCCAGTCCAGCAGTGGAGGTGGCTGGGCTAGAAAGGGAGATGGCCAGGCCAGTGACTAAGGAGCTGGTGGCAACAGGGTGGCAGGTAACAGATCAGTGGGGTGTCGGCAGGACGCTTATGGGTTTGGCCAGAAGTCGATGGGGTGGTGGTAGAGAGTTGACGGGGTCAACAAGATACTGATGGGCCATTGTGAAGTCAGCAAAGTGCCAACAGGCTCTGCTAGAGGCGGTGACGAAGGTGTCACTGGCAAAGGAGCTGTGGGGTGTCAGCAGGACGCTGATGGCCAGAAGCCGATGGGGTGGTGGCAGATAGTTGATGGGCTCAGATTTATACTGATGTGCCATTGTGAAGTCAGCAGGGTGCCAACAGGCTCAGGTAGAGGCGGTGACGAAGGCGTCACTGGCACAGAAGCTGGAGGTGCAGAAGCTGCAGGTGCTGGAGGCACAGTCCATAGAATTAGGCACAGTCCATAGAATTAGGGCATAGTGGCAGGGCAGTGAAGGGGAGGCGCCTCTGTGGGTGTCCAACCTGATGCCATTGTGGCATGAGAATTCTGGAAATCTGCTGTCCACTTCCACAACGTCTGCAGCGGCTCATGCTGCAAAAGAAGTTGATGGTCCTCGACTAGTAATCATTCCCATCAGCATTGCAGGGATTCCAGGTCCATGGCAGTCACCAATTAACAAGAGTTGAGTAGAGTCTAAGAATAAAAAGAAAGCATCACAACCTTCCTATGCTGCAACTTTTGTGTCTGTGACCACAAGGGACAGCACATTTTAAATGACCTTCCACCAGTTGCGATGAACAATGCGTTTATTATTTCAATAAACACTGAATATGAACAACAGGTCAAGTAGAAACCTGTCCACACAATGAAACAAGAATCACATCTTGACAAGTCTAACTGTAAGCTTAAGACTGCATCCCACCAGTCTATGTTCGATCACACAAATAGAAAGTTTCTCACAAAGGCGAGTGGAACGAGCAGGGTGGCTCACTGATTAACACAGTGGACTCACATTCTGGAGGATGATGTTTCACACCCACATCCAGTCATCCTGATTTAGGTTTTCTATGATTTCCCTAAATTATTTCAGGCAAATGTCGGGACGGATGCTTTGAAAGGGCAAGGCCAACTACCTTCCCCATCCTTCCCTAACCCGATGGTACAGATGACCTCGCTGTTTGACCCCTTCTCCCAAATCAGCAAACCATCCTAAGAGGCACTGGTGAGTAATGAGTGGTGGCATCACCCAGTGATGGCTGGGTGACTGGAAGAAGATGTGGTGGGCAGCGCCCTAGGAAGCCATGGTCGTCTGTGAGCAGCAGTGGTACAGACATGACGACAGTGTCGTAGTTGGTGGAGCAGATGGAGAAGCTGAACCTAATGAGCCTCTGAACACTGTCTAGCAACAACTGCATGAGGTGACGATGAGGCTGCTCAGAAGTGTGTTGCAGACAGAGTTCTATGACGCTGTAGTCAGCAATGCGATACTTTGGATACATCCAGTGACTGGTTGACTGGTTGGAGGGATGGCTGATGTCCAGAACTGTAACTTGGCTGAGACAGACCAGCTATGGGTCATATGGTTGCATATATACATGACCTGTGGAAGCTACATTATCTGTTTCCAGAAGGCACGTGTACAGTGTAGTTCAATTCTAGTGACACTGCTTGGGGTGACATTGGCGCCGGGGCCGCCGCCGGGCGCCGATGGCGGCGTGCACCCTAGATCGGAGAGATGTGTGGCACTAGGTGCGAGAACTGCTAAGTTCGTCGCCCACCGCCATACTGGAGTTGAGTAATCAGTGAACCTGTCATGAAACCTCAACTGTTCTGACATATCTTCGTTGATTGCTGGTTGCATCCTGGACTGTCCTCGCAAGCAGCAACGTGATGGTGTGCTGGAGTCGGCAAATTTTGCAGCCGTCTCCCTGTATGATGTTTAACTATTGAATTGACTGTAATTTATTAGTGATGTGCACCAGCGGTATCTTCTGCCTTATGGCCATTAACCCTTTCAAGACGGATTTTTTAAATTTTATATAGAAACTTCTTCTTTTGAGTGCATAGTGTTTTATTAGTCTTGATAATATTATGAATACATTTTTGTCAATTCTGAACTCACTTCCTGCAGTTAGGCCCTGCGACAGTGGTGTCCCAGTAGTCTTCTTGAGTGGGACACGCGTAACCCACTAGGCTTACTGAGTGGGACAAACATTGTCCCACCAGTACCCAACAGCAATAGCGGTTACTAAAATATATATAGAAAACAAGATGTATACAATTAGTTTTTTATTACACTAATTATTAACAATTTGTAGAACACATTCACTAGCAAAGAATTACACATGTCTGATTTATTATAATTACCTATGATATGTTGCAAAGCACTTTTTTCATAATGGATGCTAGCACATTTTGCAGATAGTTTTTGTTCTTGTTTCCTTGTTGTTGCTGGAACACAAAACACACCTTCTTCGTGTTGGTCCCTACGTTCTGCATAACTCTTGCTCTCGTAGAAGGGCACCCAGTTGAGGATTTCCGCTGTATCTTGGCAGTCTTTTGTCCCTTGGCAATCAAAATGGTTCAAATGGCTCTGAGCACTATGGGACTTAACATCTGTGGTCATCAGTCGCCTAGAACTTAGAACTACTTAAACCTAACGAACCTAAGGACATCACACACGTCCATGCCCGAGGCAGGATTCGAACCTGCGACCGTAGTAGTCGCGCGGTTCCGGACTGAGCGCCTGAACCGCTAGACCACCGCGGCCGGCCCTTGGCAATCATCTGCTCTGCTAGGTTCACTAAAAAATCTTTTAGTGTCACTGTCTTGTGTTGAATTTCCTTTTGTAAAATCCAGCCAATCACAACACTAGTTAGCAACAGTTTTTAGAACACTTTCTTCCACCATTTATCAGATTTTCTGTCTAAATCATACAGTGTACTCATCTGATCAGCCAAGTCCACGCCACCCATATAGTCGTTATAAGTTTTCAGTGCCACTGGACATTCTGCAACCAATTTATATCCATCTTTTGCTTTTCTGTTCATTGTGCATACATCATTAGAATGACAGCTACTGACCAACATTACTTCTTTGGTGTCCTGCCATTTACACCACATCGTACCAGACGAATTGCAAAGGAACTCACATTCCCCCCAAGCAAGTTTCTTTGTTGACTTTGGCACATTTTTCCTGTTCGCCGTACATCTACCAACAGCTGCAAACGGCAAGGTATCCATCAAAGGAATTGATGTAAAACATCTATCAAATGGCAACATTACATTAGTGTCTAATTGTTTTTGAGAGCTGCCGAACTACACGCTCACCCAATGTGCCATCCAGATTAGTTGCATCCTTTCCACAATATATGTTGAAGTCATATGTGTAGCCTGTTACAGAATCACTCCTCATCCATATCTTTATCCCACGCTTCACTGGCTTCATAGGAAGGTATTGTTTCAAGGCTGACCTTCCTTTGAACTATACCATAGACTCGTCAATGCTTTGTGCTGTACTTTCCGACCTCGCTTTCTGAAAAGAGTTTTTCAGACAAGCGACTATTGGCTCTAAGTAGTAAAGCTTACCAGATGTGTCTGCTTTCTCAGGGAAATTGCTCTTTTTATAGCAACATTTCCCATTGAAGTATTGTGTGACCAATAGTCCGAAAATGAGGGCACTCTATTGGAACACATTACAATCATAACACCAAGAACCAACCTAATTTCTCCAGGATCTGTGCTCTGAACTATAGTTTTCTTTATCATTTTTAGTCTCTGATTCGTACACTGAGAGATAAATATAAAAAGACTGGGAGGAAATATTTTCTCAAAGACGTCTAGTTCTGAAGCACTCCTATCCAATTTTGCTAATACAACTGGAATTACCATGTTTGGCATAGTCTTTCGAGGTCTGAACATTGCATCTACCTTTGGCCACAACACTACATTGTTAGGTGAACCTCCGACGTACGAAACCTCATTGTTGTTTTGGTCACTGTCATCAGAATCACTCGTTTTATAAGCACTGCTATCATGTGATTTAGAACTGCAAGAGAAGGCACGATCATCGACACAGTCATCATTGTCTTCATCAAGCCATTGCAAGATACGTTTATCCATATCGGAAGCCATCCTTGATTCAGTCCTGCCTCAGTGTTTCTGAAGTAATAAAGAATAGAAAAACTATTAGAGTGTGTTTCTTTATATTGAGAACTGGTGGGACAATGATGTCCCAAGAAAAAGAACTACTGGGACATATACATCCCAAGTCGCAAAAACACTATTTCTGTTTTTTTTTCATACGATAAACTTTCACAATCATGCTAATTATAAATCAATACAACATAAAAGGGTGTAGATAATACTTATATATGACACTCACGTTTTCGTAGCTCTATTTCAATGATTTTCTTCAAGAAACGATGCAAATATCACCACGAACATGTGATTTATTCACAACTATGCCGCCATGACAGTTTCACAAGTGCTGCCAACAGTCCAGACACAAGGAGAGAAGTTTAAAAGACTGTAATGTGCAAATTCATTGTTAAATTGGGACGTCTTTATCCCAACAGTCTACTTGGAGCTTCTTGTGGGACATATATGTCCCGTTAAGTTCGAAAGGGTTAACGTTCCGGTTACCTGCCCTGGTCGTTAGCGTAGTTTTGCGGCAGTGTGTTTTCCTCGCCGTGTTGTTGCTGTCCGGCACGGCGTGTATTTCGGCATCTTGGTGTTGTTTTCTTTTTCTCTTTAAATGTTTATTGTGCCTTGACTATGTTTATATGCCAATTATTATTAAGACATAATCCTACTGCGATCCTCGTCTTCGCTGTACTTTTGATTGTCGTACTGTTGGACGAGTGGAAGGGAATGGGTTAGGAGGTTGGTTGGCTCGTCAGCCGTCCGTAGGTCGTGATGCAACCCGATTGTTTAGTGTTACGCTTGGCTGTCTGTCTCACCTAAACTGTGGTTAGAGTTTGCTCCCCATGCCGACCCTTGGAACACTTCTGAACACCACTGATTGTTGTTTGTGATTGTCATTTTATTTGGTCGCAGGTACTGTGCCAGGCCTTCAGCCGTGTATTAATATTGCCTGTTTTATGTTTAGTATATGGCCTTCAGCCGAACTTCATAACTTTGGGATTAGACCTTCAGCAGTGTTTCATTGAAAATTCTTGTTGCTCTGTATTTAGGCCTTCAGCCGAGTTTGTTTCAGAATCTGTCGCTTTAATATGTAAATCCTTGTCTGTATGGGTTCTCTTTAATTATCTTGAATTCTTGAAACGGCATTCAGCCGTGTTCTGTAAATGTTTATCTTAAGGTTGCCTTTAATTATTCATATTCTGGAGAAGTTACGGCCCTCAGCCGTGAATTGATCTTTGTTGTTCTAAAGAGGAAACTGCGCATTGGTTTGAGGAAGAAAGTTGTATGTGTTCTTGTATAACAACCTGATCCGCTCTGTTCTGCGAAACCAGATTACAGTGGACAAATGCAAGGAATCTTTTATTATGACACTAAGCAGAAAATGTGCTATGAAATGCTCCTAAGTTATGATATTTGTCAAATAAGTTAAAACGATTAGTGGCTTTTTTTTCTATAGCGTCTTGCAACTACATGGGAAATAAGAATATATTGGAAGAACTCATTTCGGAACACAAATCACCTGGCCTCTTGCAGGAAGAGTCAACACTCGCTCACCATAAACTTCACAAGAGAATCGGTAAAAACTGACTTGCACAGAGGATTGTAAGTATTAAACCGTTTCTTTCTATCAGTATATATTAGTATTAAAACTTCCTGGCAGATTAAAACTGTGTGCCGGACCGAGTCTCGAACTCGGGACCTTTGCCTTTCGCGAGCAAGTGCTCTACCAACTGAGCTACCCAAGCACGACTCACAGCCTGTCCTCACAGTTTCAATTCTGCCAGTACCTCGTCTCCTACCTTCCAAACTTCACAGAAGCTCTTCTGCGAACCTAGCAGAGCTAGCACTCATGGAAGAAATACCCGAAAAAATTCTGGTCCTATGTAAATTTAAGGCTTCCATCCATTCACTCGTTGACCAGTCTGGTTTGGCAGTAGAAGATAGCGGAAGGGAGGCCGAAGTTTTAAATTCCACGGTTAAGATATCGCTCACGCAGGAGCATCTTACAAACGCACCGTCATTTCACCATCGCACGGAGTCCCTTATGCAAGGCATAGTAGTAAGCATCCCTGGCGTAGAGAAACAACTGAAAGAGTTGAAAACAAATAAGTCTCCAGGTCCGGATGGAATACCGATTCGTTTTTAGAAACATTACTCTACGCCATTGGCCCCTTATCTAGTTTGCATTTATCGTGAATCTGTCGACCAGTGCAGAGTGCCAAGCGACTGGAAGAAAGCGCACTTGACTCCTGTGTGTAAGAAGGGTAAAAGAACGGACCCGTTAAATAACATATCAATATCTTTAACACCGTTTTGCTGCAGAATTCTAGAACATATTCAGAGTTCGAGTATAATAGATTTCCACATATCAGCACGGATTTAGAAAGCATCGCTTGTGCGAAACTCAGCTTCATCTTTTCTCACATGATATACTGCGGACTACAGATGAAGGGCAACAGGTAAACTCCGTATTTCCAGATCTCCGTAAAGCATTCGACACAGTACTCCAGTACAGACTTTTAACAAAGGAAGAGGCTCCCAGGTATGTGACTGGGTCGAAGATTTCTTGTGAAATAGAACCCGGTATGTTGTCCTCGGCGGCGAGTGTTCATCTGAGATAGGGCTAGTATTATAAGTGCCCCAGGGAAATGTGGTAGGTGTTTACAGGGCGACTATTATTGTACTATATGAAACAAACCGTAAATTACTTACAGACTACGGCGCGCACACACTTTATTCAACATGTAAGCGTCACTACAGATATTCAGATTTAGGTTATGACACGTTCGATATGGCTGGCATCATTGGTAGACGAATAACCAAATTCTGTATGACCCGCTGAAGCGGCCGGCCGAATTGGCCGTGCGGTTAAAGGCTACGGTCGCAGGTTCGAATCCTGCCTCGGGCATGGATGTTTGTGATGTCCTTAGGTTAGTTAGATTTAACTAGTTCTAAGTCCTAGGGGACTAATGACCTCAGCAGTTGAGTCCCATAGTGCTCAGAGCCATTTGAACCGCTGAAGCGTCGGACCATCGATGCCGTCAATGACCTCCTGAATGGCTGTTTTCAGAGTCACTTTGGATAGAGGGAACGAAATCATCTTCCAAACCCTTCACATGCCGTTTGGCAGTCACCGTGCCATCAAGGAATATTGCACGGATTATTCCGTGACTGGACGGTGCACACCACACAGTCACCATTGAGGGTGAAGAGACTTCTCGATCACGAAATGCGGATTCTCAGTTCCCTAAATGCGCCAATTCTGATTATTGACGATCCCATCCAAATGAAAGTGGGCTTCGTCGCAAAACCAAACCATAGTCCTGTTCCTCAATTCTGTGGCAACAGTGCTGACGAAACTCAACCGCTGTTCCATGGCCCTGTGGCATAATGGATGTTGGGTTTCAATTTTGTATGGGAACAACAATTCGTCGCAGTCTCCAGGTTGATTCCCACCTGTTGTGTTCCTCGTCTGATCGATTTCCTGGGGCTGGTTTGAAACACAGCGCTTGTTTTCTCAATTTTTAAGCCGGTTTCACACTTTTTGGACGACAGACACTGACAACGCTGTCATCACGAACACTACCTGTTCCCTCAAACTTGCGAAACAAATTCTCGATTGTCAGCACACTTGTCCCGGTTGTCTTCAGCTTGAACTCGCTCTCAAACTTCCTGTGAGCCGCAGATGGGCTGTTAATTGCTCGCATAGTGGGCCTTCACAAGCGCAATACGCTCAGGCACGCTGTACCGTAACATTTTCACCTGAAAATGACCGACAACAACAAGGCAGATGCGCATTCTAATTCTCTTCGTGCCCAGTGGCCAACGGTGCAGTTTGAACGTCCTAACGCATACCGTTCAGAAGTTATGACGATTTTATTTCACATAGTTCAATAATCGTCACCATGTACGTAAGTTATCTGCGGTAGTTCGCTGATGGTGCTTTGGTGTACAGGAAGGTATCGAGGATAAGACTGAAGCTGATATGACACAGACAAAATTTCTAGATGGTGTGATGAATGGCAGCTGGCTCCTAATGTAAAAAAATGTAAGTTAATGAGAATGAATAACAAAAACAAACACGTAATGTTCGGGTACAGCATAAGTTTTCTTGACACAGTCACATCGTTTTAAATATCTGGGAGTGGTGTTTCGAAGCGATGTGAAATGAAACGAGCGTGGGAGTATTGTGGTAGGAAAGGCAATTGGTCAGCTTCTGTTTTTTTCGAGAATTTATAGTCCATCTGTAAAGGAGACCGCATATACACTCCTGGAAATTGAAATAAGAACACCGTGAATTCATTGTCCCAGGAAGGGGAAACTTTATTGACACATTCCTGGGGTCAGATACATCACATGATCACACCGACAGAACCACAGGCACATAGACACAGGCAACAGAGCATGCACAATGTCGGCACTAGTACAGTGTATATCCACCTTTCGCAGCAATGCAGGCTGCTATTCTCCCATGGAGACGATCGTAGAGATGCTGGATGTAGTCCTGTGGAACGGCTTGCCATGCCATTCCCACCTGGCGCCTCAGTTGGACCAGCGTTCGTGCTGGACGTGCAGACCGCGTGAGACGACGCTTCATCTAGTCCCAAACATGCTCAATGGGGGACAGATCCGGAGATCTTGCTGGCCAGGGTAGTTGACTTACACCTTCTAGAGCACGTTGGGTGGCACGGGATACATGCGGACGTGCATTGTCCTGTTGGAACAGCAAGTTCCCTTGCCGGTCTAGGAATGGTAGAACGATGGGTTCGATGACGGTTTGGATGTACCGTGCACTATTCAGTGTCCCCTCGACGATCACCAGTGGTGTACGGCCAGTGTAGGAGATCGCTCCCCACACCATGATGCCGGGTGTTGGCCCTGTGTGCCTCGGTCGTATGCAGTCCTGATTGTGGCGCTCACCTGCACGGCGCCAAACACACATACGACCATCATTGGCACCAAGGCAGAAGCGACTCTCATCGCTGAAGACGACACGTCTCCATTCGTCCCTCCATTCACGCCCGTCGCGACACCACTGGAGACGGTTGCGAATGGTCCTCGCCGATACCCCAGGAGCAACAGTATCCCTAATTTGCTGGGAAGTGGCGGTGCGGTCCCCTACGGCACTGCGTAGGATCCTACGGTCTTGGCGTGCATCCGTGCGTCGCTGCGGTCCGGTCCCAGGTCGACGGGCACGTGCACCTTCCGCCGACCACTGGCGACAACATCGATGTACTGTGGAGACCTCACGCCCCACGTGTTGAGCAATTCGGCGGTACGTCCACCCGACCTCCCGCATGCCCACTATACGCCCTCGCTCAAAGTCCGTCAACTGCACATACGGTTCACGTCCACGCTGTCGCGGCATGCTACCAGTGTTAAAGACTGCGATGGAGCTCCGTATGCCACGGCAAACTGGCTGACACTGACGGCGGCGGTGCACAAATGCTGCGCAGCTAGCGCCATTCGACGGCCAATACCGCGGTTCCTGGTGTGTCGGCTGTGCCGTGCGTGTGATCATTGCTTGTACAGCCCTCTCGCAGTGTCCGGAGCAAGTATGGTGGGTCTGGCACACCGGTGTCAATGTGTTCTTTTTTCCATTTCCAGGAGTGTAGAACGTTAGTGCGCCCTATCTCCAACGTTTGGGATCTGCATCAGATAGGAATCAGAGGCGAGCTGCTAGATTTATCACCGATAGGTTCGATCAGCATGCAAGTGTTACGTATATGCTTCAGAAGCTCAAGTGGGAATCCATGGAGGGAAGAAGCTATTCATTTCGAAAAACACTGCTGACAAAGTTTATACAACCGGCACTTTAAGCTGCTGCAAAACTATCCTACTGCCGCCAACATACATTTCGCGTAGGGACCACGAAGATACGAGAAATTAGGACTTATATAGAGGCTTATAGATAGTCGTTTTCCCCCGCTCTATCTACGAGTGGAACAGTGAAGGAAACGACTCGTTGCGGTGCAGGGTAACCTCCGCCTCGCACCGTGCTGTGGCTTGCGGAGTATCTTTGTACATGTAGACGTATTCTTCCTTGCTTGCTGGCAGAGATATTATTAGAGTCATTTTGACGCAGAGTCTGCTGACGCCCGCATTGTCCTAGGAATGTTCTCATACGAAGACACGACGGCCTGCACCGCCAGCTACCACTTGTGACTGTGGCAAACTGTTGGCGAGGACGGACAAGCGTGTCATATCTTCCAATATACAGCTCGTCAATTATTGAACTATATTTATAAAAGACCTAAAATAGCTACAAACTACGGCTTGCGCACATTTTATTCAACATGCAAACGTCACTACAAACATTCGGATTTAGGTTATGGCATGTTAGATCGGCTGTCAACATTGGCGAGGATGTGGCGCGGGTGAATAGTGAAATTCTGCGTGATCCGTTGAAGTGTCGGAACATCGATGCTGTCGATGACCTGAATGGCTGTTTTCAGCTCAGCAATTGTTTTGGTATTACTTCTGTACACCTCGTCTTTAATACATCCCAACAAAAAGGAGTCGTATGTGTTCAGATCCGAAGAATATGGCGACCAATCGAGGCTCATGCCAGTGGCTTCGAGGGAACCCGGAGCCAGAATACGGTCCCCAAAGTGATCCTCCCGGACATAAAACACTCTGCTGCTTCGATAGGGTTGAGATTTTTCTTGCATGAACCACATATTATCGAAATCAGGATCACTTTGGTGATGGGAGGAAATCATCTTCCAAACCCTTCACGCACAGTTCGGTAGTCTCCGTGGAACCAAGCAATAGAGCACTGATTATTCCGCGACTGTACACTGCGCACCACACAGTCAACAGTGGAGCGTGAAGAGACTCCTCGATCGCGAAATGCGGATTCTCACTCCCCCAAATGCTCCAATTTTGCTTATTGACGAACCCATCCAAATGAAAGTTGGCTCAACGAAACCATGCATGCGCATACTAATTCCCATCATGCTTCGCGGCCAACCGTGCGGTTTGATCGTCCTAACTCAAACCGTTCAGACGTTACGACGATCTTATTTCATATAGTTCAACAATTGTCACCCTGTACTTCCCAATGCGACACAAAATGATTGTATTCACGTTGTGTATTATTCTTATAAATTAGGCCAAAGTTTTTTTACAGCGTAATGTGATTTTCTGTTATGATTATTTTCAATTTCTTGCCAACGTAAATGTAGCCAAAGACACGATTCAATGACGTCTGATTAGTGATTACACTTTCTGTTAATCTTGACTAGAGTAAGATATGATAATTCATCGGAACGGTGGTCTGATCATTTAATATTAGAAGACTACGACCAAGGTGTGAACGGGGCCAAGAAATTGACATATCAGACGTGATTTACACATAAATAATTTATTCATAACATACAATACATAACACCAACTACGTAAATCCCGCTTCGATGCTTACAATTGCCCAAAATGGGAGGGCCACCACTTTCGAATTGGAAAGGCTTTAATTTAAGAAACTGAAACGCCTATTATAATTAAAAATAATAATAACACAACACATAAGTAAGCGCTAAGTGAACGCACTCTTAAATCTTTAATTATTAATCACAAAGCGTGGGTTTACCACATTTAAATTCTCATTGCAATATAAAACATAAATACATGAATTCACAACACAGCATGGCTTCAAAATTTCTACCTCGACAACCTATGGTCCTAAAATTTTCGTATTACATTCCAGCCAATCACACTAATAACTTATAAGCACGGTGGGTAAAATACAAACGTTTGCACTATAATCAATTTTAATAATCCACAATCACTCAAAAAACAATATCAGAAGTTCGATACGGAGCCTGTAAGCCTGTTTATACAATCTTTCGGACCAAAATAGGCACGAGGGCCACCATAACAGAAGTGCGCTGGTTGCTTTTAGGATAGGAGCTCCCATTAGCTTATTCACTGAGCAGATATTTACTTAAGCGACAGGTAAGATAGTTAATGCAAATAGAAAGTATTTCTAAAGTTTTTTTTTTCCTTCCTCCCTTTTGACAAGGGGGTTTTAGTAAGGTGGATATTACACTCTGAGGAGACGCAATAGCAATCTAGTGGGCACGCCTTCACGGGGACGCCATGCCACTACACACGTACTAAACTAGCCGCGTATCCGCAGTTCTAGCCAAACAATAACAACACAGTTCCATATTCCTGACACGCAAATAGTCGGGATCAAAACAAAACCAAAAATCCCAAGACCGCAAGATCCAGCATAGCTTCAGAACAGATCTTACTTCATGCGGTTGCCTTCACAAATACAGGTATCGAAATGAAAACAAGAACGTGTAACAACATTCCCTAATCAGCACAATGTTCTATGTTCTTCTTTAGGTCCCGGTAGCGCTAGACAACGCTGACATGCTAATGATAACAAACCTCTAAGGCAACACCCTCCAACTGACAAGCCGAAACCAATGTGACCTCTTATCAGCTCCGTGACAGGACTCGAACCCCCAACTACTGTCAGTGCAACTCACTTAGAATAATACAGCGCAAATAGTATGGCGGACACATATACCCAGGGATTAACAGAACACTAGACTGAACTAGAATTAACCTTAATAATATAGCACTAGATCTTGGGAGACAAGGAACTAACTCCCCACCCGAAATTCTGCAACCACAGCGCGGGAGGATGGACTACCAAAACATGGAACTGCAAACGTACACAAATAACTACCAAAATACACCACTACACCGGTTAGCAACGATGCGTGGAGGAATCTGCACTGTCAGAATTACACCAGTGAACAGAACAGAGGATTGCCACAGCTGTGGCCACAAGGCGGGAAAGACGACTGGATAAACTCAATCCTAAGGACGATCAACTTGAAACATTCACCCTTAACTTCTTTTCCCCTTTCCCTCGGCGCATTTCGTCGTTTGTCCGGGACTGCTGTGCACAATTCTGATTCAAATGGTTCAAATGGCTCTGAGCACTATGGGACTTAACATCTGAGGTCATCAGTCCCCTAGAACTTAGAACTACTTAAACCTAACTAACCTAAGGACATCACACACATCCATGCCCGAGGCAGGATTCGAACCTGGGACCGTAGCAGTCGCGCGGTTCTGGACTGCAGCGCCTAAACCGCGTGGCCACCACGGTCGGCGCACAATTCTGAGCCGTCCCGGCAGACACTGACCCAGCCGAACTGCTCCCGGACTCAAACCCTCTCCGAACGGCGGCTCCACCGCCCCATTATGGTTACTGTTTGTTTGCCTTCGTCGACGCAGGCGATGATCAGACTGCCATCCGCCTCCCGCTGACAACCAGTGAAGAGCGGACAGAGGGGCCCAACCAGGCCGGCGTTCCTCCACGGGTAGAAGTGCGGGTTCGATAACAACACCCGTACGCGGAAGGCAGGATGTCGACGTCACCGGAGCAGACACGAAGGCCACTGCGCGACAACCTCCTCCAACGTGTATTACAGGCAGGCCTGCAGCAGCATACGACGCTGCTCTTTAGCCGCAGAGAAACACAAATATACAAATGAAGACATTTAAAGAAAACGGAGACAAACACTTTTTAAAATACAAGGTGCCGTTCACGGGCGTAGAGTCCAAGATAAAATTGTTCAGACACTTGGACACAGACAGAGACGAAAATTGTCACACGTGAACGTAGGGGCACAAAACGAATAACACTGAATCAATTAAGCACAAAACGACGGCATACACAGAACACGAGGCGTTGATCTCCGGCGCGCGAATGTTCACTATCCGTGTACGAGTCCGGGGACCTGCCAAGAGAGGAGGAGGGGGGTGGGAGAGGGAGAGGGGAGAGCAGATGCCATGGGCAGGGGAGATAGGGGGAAGGGAGGAAGGGGGAGGGGAAGCCCAGGGGAAGAGGGAAGGAGGGAGGGGATGGAGAAAAAGGAAAGAGAAGGAAGAGAGGGTGCCTAAGGGAAAGGACACAGGATGTGGGGGGGAGGATCAAAGTTGATAGGAGGGGTAGATGGAGGGGAGGAGGACATCATCAGGGAGGGGGGGCTGGCGGAAGCCACCTTGCGAGAGGGTGAGGAGTGTGGGAGAGGATGGGCGAGACAAGCGGGTGAGGAGGATCGAGTTTGCGGGAGGTGTACAGGATCCGTATCCTTTCAAAGAAAAGGAGGAGGTGGGGGAAGGGGATGAGATTGTACAGGATTCGCGTGGGGGAGGGGAGACGGATGCGATAGGCGAGGCGGAGAGCATGGCGTTCAAGGATTTGGAGGGATTTACAAAAGGTAGGGGGGGGGCGGAGATCCAGGCCGGATGGGCGTAACAAAGGATAGGGCAGATGAGGGATTTATAGGTGTGGAGGATTGTGGAGGGGTCCAGACCTCACGTACGGTCGGAAAGGAGCTTGAGGAGACGGAGTCGGGAGCGTGCCTTGGCTTGGATTGTCCGGGAGAGGCGACGGTCGAGGGTGACGCCAAGGTACTTAAGGGTGGGAGTGAAGGAGATAGGACGGCCATAGATGGTGAGATATAAATCAAGGAGGCGGAAGGAAGGGGTGGTTTTGCCTACAATGATCGCCTGGGTTTTGGAGGGATTGACCTTGAGCAACCACTGTTTGCACCAAGCGGTGAACCGGTCAAGATGGGATTGGAGAAGGTGTTGGGAGCGCTGCAAGGTGGGGGCAAGGGTAAGGAAGGCGGTGTCATTGGCAAACTGGAGAAGGTGGACGGAGGGTGACGGTGGCGGCACGTCCGCCGTGTACAAAAGGTGCAGAAGGGGTGAGAGGACGGAGCCTTGTAGGAATCTGTGTTATGGATGGTGACATAGGATGGACGGCGGGAGAGAAAGGAGCCGATCAGACGGACGTAGTTAATGGGAAGGGCGAAGGTTTGGAGCTTGAAGAGGAGACTGGAATGCCATACGCAGTCATAAGCTCGTTTGAGGTCCAGGGAGAGGAAGATTGCGGAGCGACGGGAATTAAGCTGGTCGGAAAAGAGATGTGTGAGGTGAAGGAGGAGATCGTCGGAAGAGAATGACGGCCGAAAGCCACACTGGGTAACGGGAAGGAGGCGGTGCTGGCGGAGATGCTGGTGGATGCTGCGGGTGAGGATGGATTCCAGGACCTTGCTGAAGACCGAGGTAAGGCTGATGGGACGGTAGGAGGAGACAGCGGACAGCAGTTTGCAGGTTTAAGGAACATCAGGATATGGGAGGTTTTCCACAGGTCGGGGTAGTATCCAGTGGACAGGACTACATTGTAGAGCCTGGCCAGGGTGGAGAGGAAAGAGACAGGAGCTTCACGAAGGTGACGGTAGGTGACACGATTGTGACCAGGAGCGGTGTTGCGTTTCGTGCGGAGTGTAGCAATGAGATCCTGTGTAGTGATAGGGGCATTGAGTTCCGTGTGTGCAACGTTGTCCAAGTACTGGAAACCAGGAGCGAGGGGAGGGACAGAGGTGTCAGTTCGATTGCAGACCTCCGGGAAGAGGGAGTAATCGAACTGGGGATCATCGGGGATGGAAGAGACATCGGAGAGGTAAGAGGCAAAGTGATTGGCCTTACTAAGGGAGTCAGGGAAGGGGTGATCATCATGGAGAAGAGGATAGTAGGGGGAGGGTTTAGTTCCGGTAAGGCGACGGAAGGCTGACCAGAACTTGGACGAGTTGATAGGTAGGGTAGCATTTAAACGGGTGCATGTCTGTCGCCAGTCCTGGCTGGAGTTGCCGGTGGCGTCATAGTGTGTCCGGGTCACGCATGCGGAGGAAGGCACGGTAGAGACGGCGGGATTCACGGAGGAGGAGGACGGCCTTTGGGGGTAAGATAGGACGGTGGGGGTGGACGGCGACAGTAGAGACGTGGGCCTCCACGGCCTCAGAGAAGGTCTGCTGGAGAAAGGAGGTTGCATGGGTTACATCGTCAGGGTGGTGGTAGGTGAAGGGGTGGCTATCGACCTGGGTGGAAAGGGTATCCCAGTAGGCATTCCAGTTGGCATGGGAATAGTCATGGATGTATTTAGGGGGAGGGTCATGACGAGGGTCAGGACGGGGCCGACGACCGTCTGAAACGGTAAGGAGGACAAGGAGATGGTCGCTACCAATAGGCTCCAGGACATCCACCATTATGTGGCCAAGGAGTTTGGGGGAAGAAAGGATAACATTGGGAGTGGAGTTGGATTCGGCACGGGTGTGCCGGGGGATGGGGATGAGGTTGCCTTGAAGGGAGGAGAGGAACCGATGCTACCACCATAACTGGGTGGCGGAACGACTATGGATGTTGAGGTCGGCGGCGATCACGTAGGAGGAGAAGGTACGGTCATTGTGGGAGAGGAAGTCGAAGGGAATAGGGGCGTTAGGGCAGACATAGATGGTGGTGCAGGTAACGGTAAGGCCGGGGAAGAAGAGACTAAGGATCAGGTGTTCGGTGGGATCAGGATGGAGAGGTTGGAGCTGAACGGGGATCTGGTGGTGGTGACCAATGACAACTCCACCACGCACAATCGGGAGGGGATTATCGGAGCGGTGGAGGAGGTAGGGCAAAGTGTGGACGGTGTGGTGAGGTTGGAGGAAGGTTTCATTGAGGAGGAAGGCATCCATGCGATGGGTGGCAAGGGTGTGCAGGAAGAGGTTCTTGTTGACGGGAAGGGAGTGGATGTTGTTGAAAAGGATATGGTGCTGTCGCGCCATGACAGGGATTTAAACGAGGGTGTCAAGACGGGAGAAGGTGAAATGGGCCTGGTTGTTGGAGTAGGTGGCATACGTTTTGAGTTGGAAAACGGAATGGGCGGCAAGGGAGATCTGTTGGAGGGTGTGCGGGCGCTGAGAAGGATGAGGCACTGCCGTAAAAAGTGGGCTTGCCTACAGTGTGGGCAGGTGGAGGCCTCGCGGCACTCAGATGTTGGGTGCGCATTATACCACAAGCACCTTTGGCAGCGGAGGGATTGCGGAGGGGAACGGGAGGGGTCAACTTTATAACGTTGCTTAAAAAGGAGGGCACCCTCCTTCAGGAGATGGTCTATGGAGGGGGCGTGCTTGGAAAAAACCCGCATAAGGCGGGTGGGGCCGGCAGCATTGTGGATGCGACGAACTGCACGCACCTCCAGATGGGGATGGGCCTGAAGCTCCGCCAACAACTCCTCCTCTGTGATCGTCGGACTAAGCTGAGTGATCACAGCGGTGAGGGTTGGCGAGCGATGTGGGGGTTGGGGTTGGCGGGAGGGAGGCGGGGAAGGAGCAGGCGTGAGCGAGGCATGAGGGCCAAAGCGGGTGACAGGGATGCGGGAAAGGAGGTCTGTGTGGAGGGTAGGGCTGGGGGAGGAGATGAGCACTGAATCACGGCGAGGAGTGAGGAGGGAGATGGGGGCACCAGGAAAATTCTGGCGAAGGAAGAGGGTGAGGTTCCGGGCTTCAAGAAGGGAGGGATCACGACGGGGAGGAGGTAGCGGTAGGAGGAGGGGGTAGAGGAGGAGGAGGAGGGGGCAGGGACGGGCGGGGAGACATCCATGGCATTATGGGTGGGGGAAGGGGGACGAGGCGGAGCCATTTTGGGAGTAGAGGAGGCAGGGGTGCCACTGGCGCGCTTGACGGCGGCGGAGGAGGTGTGGGGGATGGGAACAACTGGAATGTGGTGGGGAGTGGCAGGTCCCGGTGCTGGAGTCGGCGCCGGAGATGGTGAGGGCGATGGCGAAGGCGACGGTGAAGACGATGACAATGAAGGCAAAGGGGAGAGTGGAGCGTGGGCCGTAGCCTGCCGGGCGACCACCCTGACGGGAGCCGCAGAAACGGAAGGAGCAGAGGGAGGGAGTGGAGGGAAGGGATCAGAGGAGGCGCGGGAGAGAGGAGCCGGGGATGGGGCGACAAATAGGGAGGGAGATGAGAGAGTGAGGAGTGGGGGGATGGACTGAAGGGGGGAGTGAAGCGGCACACCACGTGATAGTGGTGGCAGCAGCAGAGGGGGAGGTGTATATGGTGGCAGTGGGTGGCTGTAGAAGAGGCGGTGGGGGTTGACATTATGATAAGGGGCAAAAAAACACAGTACTAGACAAAGGAGCAAACGAGAGACGGGCGGGGGGACAAGAGACACAGAGGAGAAAGGGACGGAGAATGACGGTGGAGACTGGGGCCGAAGCCCCACTCTGCTGCCGCTGGGGGGTGGGCGACCCGGCTGGCTGGCCGGTGGGGATGCCTCTGCTGCTGCTGCTGCTGCTGCTGGCGGATGGTGGGGGCAGCTAGGACCACTGCTGGCCGCTGGCTGCGACCGCTGGTGGCTGCGACCGCTGGTGGCTGTGACCGCTGGTGGCTGCGACCGCTGGCAGGGACCGCTGCTGGCCACTGGATGCTGGCTGCTGGCTGCTGGCGGGGGCCGGTGCTGGCGAGGACTGCTGCGTGCTGCTGGCGGGGACCGCTGCTGGCTGGACTACTGCACGCCGACGGGCTGGCTGGCTGGCTGGCTGGCTGGCACCTGCAACACCTATCGCTTCGATTGGTACCGGAATAGCACAATGGAAGGGCGGTATTCAACTGAATTACCGCCGGAGATGCTCCAACGTGATCGCGCTCGCCTATAAATAGTACAGGCCGAAGAGTCTGCTGCAGTAAACACGTGAGTCGGTCGTGTTACCAACCTACTGTTTCTAAGTACACCAAAGACAGAACTCGCAATCGATAGTGGGTACACTACGGGGGGGTGTGCGTTCAAACGAAAGAGCTTCGTAAAAGACCAACCCTGAACAACCACGGAAAAACGAAATAGAAGGGAAGCAATAAAAGACAGCAACGAGATGCTAGAGCCCGATCGCGCACAAACACTGTCGATTACCAAAAATACTGGCTCCACACGACGCTCAGGAAACGAGCCGTGGAAAGATGGAAGTACACACGGCTTCATTCAAAACGGTTTTCACGACAACTAACAGTAAATCGTATCCTCATTTTCCAAGCTCTGTTTTAATGTCGAGAGTTCTACTTTCCTCGGTAACGTTTTATCTGACTGAATACAAGCAAATTTTATAACGTACATCTTCTGAAAGATATTTGAAGAAACCAGTCCGTTACTTACAGTGAGTTACATTTAACCTTCTACATTCTACATGAAATTTGAGGTATTGCGAACGTTGTTCATTTCTTGATTGTGAATACAATGTTAGCTTTTTAGATTTCAATTTAGGAAAGCACAACGAATTACACTGCATAGTTGTGGGTTCCTAAAACCGTGTTGTCCTTCAAACCATAATTTCTATACAGTCGACGCTATGCATATGGCATCTGCATATGTCATACCGAGTATAAAATTTTTTAGTTCCAATGTTCGGTATTTCATACACAGTTGGAGCTATATAACACGACAAAGCTTCTTAATGAAAGAGGAAAACATATAAGTGAGTAAGATTGGCACCGAATTCCTTTTAAAATCGGTTTCCGAGCAGAAGTCTAATATTGCTGGTTGCCATAAGGGAAAGAGCTGATTTCACACCTCGTTGGTCATTAAGAGGTTCTGAATGGCTCGATTCGCATCCTTGCGTCACGAATGCAGCGCCGCCGAATTTGACAGGCCATAAAACGTTTTCAGACGTCCTATTTCACGCCAGTCGAGCGCTACGAATGGAATCAACTTCGCAGTTCATTTTTGCAAGAAATCTCATTCAATTTTGAACGATAGTAAGAGATTCGATGGTTCGAAAGCATGCAGTTGTAGAGAATATTTAGTGGTAAAAATCTGACATCCTAATATTACGCAAAATTAATGAAAATCAATAATAAGGGAATTTCGCGGAAGGAAGGTAGTGAACACAGTAGTCACTACAAGTGTACAGAGCATTATTTAACAATTCTCTAGCGTACTAAATATCATTTAAAATTATGTCCAGAAGAAATTGCTTTTGAATGCATATTTCGAGTACTTGATTGATTTATTTCAGTTATATATCGCACCATTAATAAGTACCTTTCATATTTTGTGTCATTGTTTGTTAATTCAAGAAACTTAGTTACTTAACATATCATCTTTTTTCACAAATAAACTTACTCTTATTAGCGTAATCAGTGAAGCGACAGGGATGAAGCTGCGTGTTGGGTAACATTCTCGTAAGAATTGTATGCTCCGTTCTAAAAAGATTTTCATCAATGAATTTTAGTCAACATTGTAACCGTGAATAACTTGAAGTGGTCTGAAAGACGTAAACCTGTTAATTCATCTTGCTTCTTCAGCGTATTGACAATTCAGAAATAATTTGATGAAATTCAGCTGCTGCAACAATTAATCATAACGCTGTGTATGATACACTTTTTAAATCGTAGAGGGAGACCAAGAGAGGAATACACTAAACAAATTCAGAAGGTTCTAGGTTGCAGTAGGTACTGGGAGATGAAGAACCTTGCACAGGATAGAGTAGCATGGAGAGCTGCATCGAACCAATCTCTGGACTGAAGACCACAACAACAACATACTTCTTAATTTATTCAGTTAAAATGTCATCATTCTTTCAGTTCCCTCGTACATTTTTGCTTCCCATGTGGTTGTGATGTCTGAATGTACAGGGTGACCCAAAAGTCGAATAATTTTTTTTTCTTTAAAATTTAATACTTCTCTTAATGTCCGCCCCCGGTAGCTGAGTGGTCAGGACGACAGAATGTCAGTCTCAAGAACCCGGGTTCGATTCCCGGCTGGGTCGGAGATTTTCTCCGCTCAGGGACTAGGTGTTGTGTTGTCCTAATCATCATCTTATCAAGCGCAAGCCGCTGAAGTGGCGTCAAATCGAAAGACTTGCACCCGGCGAACGATCTACCCGACGGGACGCCCTAGTGACAATTCTCTGAATACTGTAGGTGGAGAGGTAAAAATTGACACATATGTTTGAAATGAATGGGGTTTCATTGAAACAAAAATGGGCACATAATGATCAACAGACAGCGCTTCATATTACATAAAAGGAATAATTATCATAACAAGTGAGTTTTAGCAAAGACTATATTCTTTATAACAATCGTCATTCAAAAACAATTCATGTAGTGGAGGGACAATAATGTGGAAGGCACTGTGCCGCATATTGGTAGGTATAGTGAGACACGTCGGATGCTGTCTTTTAGGATCCCTAACGGGGTCGGACGATGGCGGTAGAACTTTGACTTCAGGAGACCCCTCAAAACAATACTCACATGGATTGAGGTCTGGGGACCTGGGACGCTAGGCTTGACGGAAATGGCGGCTCAACATCACATCCTTACCAAGTGATGTGCGCAATAGATCTTTGACACGTGTACCAAAATGTCGTGGAGTACCATCCAGTAGAAAAAGTCGTACATTTCACCAAGTGTTTATCAGCGAGGCTAAGGATAATGCGGTTGTGTAACTTATCGGCTTACCTAACACCCGTCACGACTTTCATTTGGCGTTACTGGTTTGTTGATGCCCAGCGCACAAATTTTGAAGCAACATCCTCAAATAGAACGTCTGGTGAAGCAGAAAAACTTCTACTCCTCCATAAGGCAGACTGGGACAATCTTCGACGCATTATTGACGAAGAGGAAATGAATAACGTAAGGGGCAGTGTAGACAACAGGGAATTCCAGCTGACCAAAAAGCACAAAAAATTGCAATACCATCAGCCACTAACACAAGAACACAAAAGGCACCCTGGTCTGGAGAAGAAACATGACTGAAAAGGGACATGAGTCGTAAAAGAAAACTCTACCAAAGAGCTGTAAGGTACCAAGACTGACAACTACGAATGCCCGCTTGTAGAAAAGCTAAAGATACATTCAGGACGAGAAAGCAACACTGGGAACACTACATTACAACACAAACAAAAGAAAACATCTTCATGGAACCATACAAAATATTAATAGAGAAAATCATAAACCCCTTAGCGCCGGCAACACTAAGGCAGGAATATGAAATGATGACCAAGGGCTGGAGGCAAATAGTTTAGTACCTGCTGAACAAACTACTCCCAGATGACGCCAATAATACACAACACAGAGAAACCAAATGGAGGAACACTGTATTACCGAATCTATTACCTGCCCCTTCGCACAGAAAGAAGTGGCTGTAGCTGTAGCAGAGTTAATAAATAAAAATGCACATGGGTCAGGTAGCATACAAGCAGAGGTATTATAACACATTGCACTACTGCTTGCCCATGTACACTATGTGATCAAAAGTGATGTGTTGGCAGAAGTGCCAACACCTTGTATTTACAGGAGGCCGAAATGCACGCTAAGCTCACGCAGGATGGCGTGAGGTCTGGAACAGGTCAATGTAATTTAATGTAGTAAATAAAGTACGGAGTTGAAGTAATACTTAACTTTATTCCATAATTGGAATACATCGGTCTGATGGTTCAGGCTTCATTAAATACACAGTAAAGGATAAATGGCGCCTTGCTAGGTCGTAGCAATTGACGTAACTGAAGGCTATGCTAACTATCGTCTCGGCAAATGAGAGCGTATTTGTCAGTGAACCATTGCTCGCTAAGTCGGCTATACAACTGGGGCGAGTGCTAGTACGTCTCTCTAGACCTGCCGTGTGGCGGCGCTTGGTCTGCAATTACTGACAGTGGCGACACGCGGGTCCGCGGTCTGCGGCCGATTTAAAAGCTACCACCTAGCAAGTGTGGTGTCTGGCGGTGACACCACAAAAAGTATCCGGACATCTGTCTGAAAATGACTTACTAGTTCGTGGCGCCCTCCATCGGTAATGCTGGAATTCAATATGGTGTTGACGCACCCTGAACCTTCTTGACAGCTTTCACTCTCACAGGCATACGTTCAATCAGATGCTGGAAGGTTTCTTGGGGAATGGCATTCCATTCTTCACGGAGTGCTGCACTGAGGAGAGGTATCAATGTCGGTCGGTGAGGCCCAGCACGAAGTCGGCGTCCCAAAACATTACAACGGTGTTCTGTAGGATTCAGTTCAGGACTCTGTGCAGGCCAGCCCATTACAGGGATGTTATTGTCGTGTAACCACTCCACTCCAGGCCGTGCATTACGAACAGGTGCTCGATCGTGTTGACAAGTGACATCGCCATCCCCGAATTGATCTTCAACAGTCGGAAGCAAGAAGGTGCTTAAAACATCAATGTAGGTCTGTGCTGTGATAGTGCCACGGAAAAAAACAATAGGTGCTAGCCCCCTCCATGAAAAACACGACCACACCATAATACCACCGCCTCGCACTACGCACGCTGGCATATGATGTTCACCGGGCATTCGCCATACCCACACCCTGCCATCGGATCGCCACATTGTGTACCGTGGTTCGTCATTCCACACAACGTATTTCCACTGTTCAATCGTCCAATGTTTACGCACCTTACACCAAGGGATGGATCGTTTGGCATTTACCGGTGATGTGTGGCTTATGAGCAGCCGCTCGAACATGAATTCCAAGTCCTCCCACCTCCCGCCTAACTGTCACAGTACTTGCAGTGGGTCCTGATGCAGTCTGCGATTCCTGTGTGATAGTCTGGACAGAGGCCTGCCTATTACACATTACGAGCTTCTTCAACTGTCGGCGGTCTCTGTCAGTCAACAGACGAGGTCGGCCGTACGCTTTTGTGCTGTACGTGTCCCTTCACGTTCCACTTCAATATCACATAGGAAACAGTGGACCTAGGGATGTGTAGGAGTGTGGAAATGTCGCGTACACACGTACGACACAAGTGACACCCAATCATCTTACCACGTTCGAAGTCAGTGAGTTCCGCGGAGCCCCGCATTCTTCTGTATCACGATGTCTGATCACTACTGAGGTCTTTCATATGGAGTACCTGGCAGTAGGTGGCAACACAATGCACGTAATATGAAAAACGTATGTTTTTGGTGGTAATAAATGCCTTGTGATAGGGCCTCCCGTCGGGTAGACCGTTCGCCTGGTTCAAGTCTGTTGACTCCACTTCGGCGACTTGCGTGTCGATGGGGATAAAATTATGATGATAAGGACAACACAACACCACTCCCTGTGCGGAGGAAATCTCCGACCCAGCCGGGAAACTAACCCGGGCCGCTAGGTATGATATTCCGTCGCGCTGACCACTCACCTAGCAGGGGCGGACTTTTTGGGGGTGTCTGCATCACACAGTGTATCACAGAAATTTACAACGAAGCCTTAAGAAGGGTACCCACAGTTAGGATAAATACGAATGCGACCATAATCAAAAAATCTATTCCTGAGGACCCAGCAGATCAGAAATCCTGTAGGCCACTTTGCCCATCAACACGGTGGCCAAAATGCAAGACAGGTCCTTATGTAATAGTCTCCAGGCCCGTTGAACACATAGACAGATAGTATCAGTACGGTTCCGGTGAAGGAAAATCGATGTATGATGCAATAAATCAGGCGTTTAAGCTCACAGGGAAATCACTCGTAAATAGGAAGTCGCAAAAATGATCGTCATCGCAGCTGCCTTCGATAAACTATGATGGCCTAAGATGTCTGCGAGACTTGAAGATCTTGAGGTGCCCCGAACTATGTAGTATAGTATACTAGACTTCTGTACAGACAGAATTGTAGAGTGGCAAATGGACAGTTGTAAAGCCATCAAATATATATCCAGTGGATGTCCAAGGAGATCAATATGTGGCCCCATCTACTGGGACATCAGAATCGAGCCACTCCTACAGATACTGGATGCCAACAATAGAACTGATGGCGTAGTAGCCTACGCTGATGACGTACCTGTAATCTCAGCAGATACAAGATTACAGTTAGAAGAAAGGGCAAGTGGTACACTGTTAATAGTATCACAATAGTGCAACCAAAATAAGCTCACTATAGCAAATAACAAAATCGTATACATTTTAATGAAACGCTGTCTGAAGAGAGAGCCTTCCATTAAACTTGTGGACACCAACATCAGTAGAAAAACAGTTACATGATACCTAAAATACTCGTTGACGAACGACTAAACTTTGATGAGCAAATCAACATTGTACCAGAAAAGGCAGAAAGAAATTTAGACAAAGTTGTCCGAGCTAGTACAGAACAATACAGAGTCGCACTGAAAATAACAAAAGCATACCTTTGTGCTCCTTTTGAGTCAATAGTAAGCATTGTAGCCAACATATGGGCACATTGTCTTGCCTTTGTCACGAACAAAACAGCTGTCAGATGTGGACAAAGCAGTGCTCTACTAAGGCTGTCCGGACCATTTGACACCACATCAGTGGATGCACTATGTGTGGTGCTAGGTATTTACCCCATAGACATCACAATTACATTTCGAGGTGCAATGTACTAGCTTTACTTAGGAAGACAGGACAAGATCACTGCAATAACAGGTGTACCAATAGAAGACAAGCACCAACTAAAACAGTGGTGGATTGAAATTCCTTCCAAACAGAATGGGAGTCAAGTGACGAGGGCCGACGAGTATCTGAGATATATCTCAATATTAGGGAGAGGCTAAGGATGAATCACATTGACCCAAGTCGTGGAATCGTTCTTTCCTTGACTGGGCATGGTCGGTATCCAACCCATCTACATCGTTTGAACCAAAGGCAGACAACAACATGCATGTGTTGTGGGGAAAAGGATCTTCTCAACATATGCGTTTACAAAGGAGAACCTACGGGGACACAAAACAAGCGAATGACATTGAAGTATAGGGAGATGAATGGTTATTCAATACAGTCAGGAACAATGAACACTGGGAAACGTTAAACACACTGACATTACCTCAAAATTTACATCTGACTGTTTTCGACGACGTAGAACAATAACGAATGACTAGAACAGATACCGCAAAATGCAGAATAATATAAAATGAAGAGTGTACTATAAGACACTGTAACTCGCTGCTACACATCTATTATTGCTGATACTGTCATTGTAAATGTTCAGCACGCACAGAATTCATAATAATACAAAATAAAAGTTTATAAAATGAAACACTAATTCAGTACAACACATCCATAGAATACAAAGAAAGAATGGAACACCATAATTTAGCACTGCACATCTATATAATATAATGTATGCATCTGCCGCATATGCCGCTGAGAAAGGTACATTTTCTAATTCAAAATTGGGTAACTACCAGAGATGGATTGATAGAAAACACTATCGATAACAATATTTCCAAAGCAGGGTGAAACTGTTAGACTTTCTGTCTGTAAATCGTAAGTAATGTTGAGAATCCATGTCTGTAAGGAAAAAAATATCTGCAGCACTTTAAACAAAACAATAATGTTATGCGGGGAATGTAATAGTATCAAGATTATGGATCTACATCTATATGGATACTCAGTAGTTCACACATAATTGCCTGACAGAGGCTTCATCGAACCACAATAAGTCTCAATTATTCCACTCTCGAATAGCGCGCGGAAAAAACAAAAACCTATATCTTTCCGTCAGAGCTACGATTTCCCTTATTTTGTTATGATGATCATTTCTCCCTACGTAAGTCGGCGTCAACGAAATATTTTCAGATTCGGGGGACATACTTGGTGTCTGAAATTTCGTGAGAAGTTTCCGCGGCAACGAAAAACGCCTTTGTTTTAATTAAGTCCACCCCAAATCCTGTATCATTTCTGAGACACTCTCTCCCCTATTTCGCGATGATACAGAAAGTGGTGTCCTTTTTTGAACTTTTTCGATGTACTCCGTCAGTATTATCTGGCAAGGATCCCATACCTAGCAGTAGTATTCCAATAGAGGACAGACAAGAGTAGTGTAGGGAGTGTCTTTAGTAAGCCGGCCGGAGAGGCCGAGCGGTTCTAGGCGCTACAGGCTGGTACCGCGCGACCGCTACAGTCGCAGGTTCGAATCTAGCCTGGGGCATGGATGAGTGTGATGCCCTTTGGTTAGTTAGGTTTAAGTAGTTCTAAATTCTAGGGGACTGATGACCCCAGAAGTTAAGTCCCATAGAGCTCAGACACATTTGAACCATTTTTTTTATGTTGTTTATAAGGTAACTAAAGCTATAGACAATAAAACAAATACATGAAAATAGGCAAAAAAGAGGGATACTGGTGTGACCTGCCTCCACGTGGCGGCACGTTGACACGGTGTGTGTGGCTGCGGGGGCTGGTGCATACTAATGTATTAGCTACTGGTTCCTTCAGTTCCAGCCAGACTCAGCGCCTATGAGGCCAAATGATCCAGCGTAAGAAATTAGGGGGTAGGTCACGAAGTAGCTGCAGAAAGTGAAAAAAATTGTCCAGTGCCATCTATTGAACGGTTTTCACACTCGTTTTCTGGTTTCAAAAAAACTTCATCTCATTTCAGGTGTGTGTGTCAAAAATTACCTCTCTACCTACATTATTTCGTGAATTAGTGTATTTTGAAATGTTAACGAACATTTTCTCACCCTGCACACAAAAACGTACCTGTGTCTCATTGGTGCAGTGTGTTGTGGATTGGTAAGAGAGCCAACCCACTATGAGAGGAAGCCGAAAGGCACGCGTTTTAGCTCACGCAGGCTGGCGTGAGGTCTGGAACAGGTCAAGGAAATGAGACTAGCAAAAAAGAACGTAGCTGTGGAATACTTAACTTTAATCCATAAACGGTGAACGTCGCTCTTGACGGTACATGTTTTACAGCATCTATAGTAACTGGTAATGGCGCCTTGCTAGGTCGTAGCAAATGACGTAGCTGAAGGCTATGCTAACTATCGTCTCGGCAAATGAGAGCGTAATTTGTCAGTGAACCATCGCTAACAAAGTCGACTGTACAACTGGGGCGAGTGCTAAGAAGTTTCTCTAGACCTGCAGTGTGGCGGCGCTCGGTCTGCAATCACTGATAGTGGCGACACGCGGGTCCGACGTATACTAACGGACCGCGGCCGATTTAAAGGCTACCACCTAGTAAGTGTGGTGTCTGGCGGTGACACCACATTCCTCCCCCGCAAATCGGCGGACGGTTGTGGCATAAGGCCTCCGCCCGCCGTGGGGAGGACCCCATGTTGACGTATGCGACGAGGTGGGGAGCCTAACTACAGGCGAGGCTGTGCCACCCGCACCCTGCCATTCGTACCGAGGGGAGCTAGGAAACGCCGGAAAACATGCTCCATTGTGCACGCCAACATGCGGTGTATGCGCCCGTAGAGAGTCCGGAAGGGCCGAAGGGTCGACCTCCATCGGGCCGGGGTACTCGACGGGCGAAGACGACATATGGTCCGGAGCGGGCAAGATTTCCATGTCGGGGACAACTGGTCACGGGAAGCGATCGGCGGCGCGTGACCCAGGGAGGCGCCCGGCAGTTGCAGCGACGCGTCCACTGCGGGCGTCGCCGGCGGGAGAACAGGCGGCGGCGGCGGCGGCGGCGGCGGCGCGTCGCCATGGGGCAAAATGGAAGGCATCGTCGGTAACATCTGGGGCTGAGGCGAGCCAGTAGATGGGTCCCCAGGGCGCTGACCGGACGGCACCGTCGCTGAAAGCAGACGGGGAGCGGCAGATCCCGTGCGACGACAGAGGCGCAGCTGGTTGAGATGCTGACGCACTTCACCAGAGGCCCCCAAAACCAGATACATAGCGGGGCCGAGGCAGTGAAGAATGGGCCCTTCGAGCCAAAGCCGTGAACCTCGATAGTTGCGGTAGGAGACAACGTCGCCTGGAGCAAAAGCAGGTGTCTGCCGCTGCACAGGAAACTTGAGGCGTATGTAGCAAAGACATCAAGGTGCGATGAGGGCGACCGTGAAGCAACTCAGCCGGCGAGCGACCATCTCGGGGCTGAGAGCGATACGAGGACAAAAAGAGCAATAACGCGTCCTCCCGAGAATGCGACTCTTTCAACTTCAACATTCGTTCAGCGGCACCGTTTGACTGTGGCGAAAACGGCGCGGACGTCAGATGTTGAATACCATTGGCCTTGCAGAATGACTGATATACTGCGGACATGAATTGTGGGCCATTGTCGGAAACAATAGTCTGTGGAAGACCTTCAATGCAAAAGATAGCGGATAACGCTTGGATGGTGGCAGATGACGTCGTGGAAGACATCCAGACAACAAAAGGAAAATTACTGAATAAATCTACCACAACCAACCATCGAGCATTACAGAATGGACCAGCAAAATCGATTTGTAAGCGTTGCCAAGGGGAAGTGGCTGTTGGCCATGCAAAGAATTTCCGCGGTGGTGCTGATTGTTGTTCGGCACACACATCGCAAGAAGAGCACATATTCGTAATCGCGGCATCGATTCCGAACCAAGTTCAGTGCTAACGAGCAAGTTGTTTCGTTCTCACTATACCCCAATGTCCTTGGTGGAGAAGCTTTAAGTCAGAGGACTGTAACGAACGTGGGACCACGACCCTGGACTGATGATTATCAGAACGCAACAGCAAAACACCACGTCGTACAAAAAGTCTCTCCTTGTGAGCAAAAATTCGACGAACCAACAGATCTCCGATCCGCGACTTTGACAAGGGCCATTGAGTAGCAACAAAACGCAGAACGGTAGCCAGGACAGGGTCGGCAGCTGTGGCTGTAGCTACATGACGAAAATCAATCGGAAACGAATCGACCACGTCATCGGTTTCCGAATCAATGAACATGCAAGCAAGTGCGGAGGAATCGAATGCTCTATCCTCAGCAACAGGCAAACGGGACAACGCATCGGCGTTTCCGTGCTTAGCAGTGGACCGAGACAAGATATCGTAGCGGTACTGCGAGAGTAAAATAGACCAGCGAATGAATTTCTGCGCTGTACGTGGAGGTACAGGCTTGGTCGGATGAAAAAGCGATGTCAAAGGTTTGTGGTATGTGATGATGGTAAAGCGACGACCATACAAGAAATCATGAAACTTTGTAACACCAAATACGAGAGCCAATGCTTCTTTCTCGATCTGTGAATAATTTCATTGCGCAGACGACAGCAATTTGGACGCAAAGGCAATAGGGCGATCGTGCGATCCATCTTTGTGCGCAAGCACAGCACCGATCCCGAAATCCGATGCATCCACCATCAACAAAAGGGGCTTCCGGGGATCGAATGGCGTAAGGCAAGTATTGGAAAGCAACGCCGCTTTCAAATGGCGGAAGGCGCGTTCGCATTCCGTCGTCCAGACGAAAGGAACACCCTTACGGCGTAAGCGATGAAGCGGAGCTGAAATGGAAGAGGCATGTGGCACATACCTGTTATAGTAATTTATTTTTCCCAGCACACTCTGTAGCTGCTTCAAATTCTGCGGCGAAGGCAAGTCTTGTATGGCACGGAGGTGCTCTGGACTGGGATATGCCTTGGGAATTAAGTACATGTCCCAGATATGGCAAATCACGAGCAAAAAACACACATTTGTCCTTCCGCAAACGAAGACAATTTTGTCGCAAGACCTGAAATAATGTTCTGAGATTGGCTAAATGTTCTTGTTCCGTCTTTCCGGAGATCACAATATCGTCCAGATAGTTTGCTGCAGTAGGGACCGACGCACAAACAGTTTGTAGATATTGCTGAAACAATGCAAGGGTGGATGCACACCCGAATGGCAGTCATTTGAATCGATACAAACCCAGATGCGTGTTAACCACTAAGACGTGCTGGGATTCTTCGTCCACCGGTATTTGCAAGTACGCATCTGCTAGGTCCAACTTCGAAAAATATTTACCCGGGCACAGTTTGTGAAAAAGATCTTCTGGGCGGGGTAAAGGAAAAGTTGCAGTCACTAGTTGTGGATTCACTGTTGCCTTGAAGTCCACACAAAGTCTCAATTTTCCGGAAGGTTTTTTCAAAATTACTAAGGGTGATGCCCAGAGAGAAGCCTGCACACGTTCAAGTATACCTTGTGAGTCCAAATCGTGTAATGTTTTTGCGACCTCATCACGCAATGTGTGGGGAACATTGCGCGCTCTTAAAAATTTCGGTTGCACGTTTACTTTCAGTTCCAAATGTGCTTTATAGTTCTTAGCGCAACCAAGGCCCAGTGCAAAAATGTCTGCAAATTCTTCACATAGACGAGAAACACTGTCCGAAGGCACAGTCTGGTTCACTGATAGGACCTGATTGACTATAGACAAGTTAAACAACTGAAATAAATCGAAACCAAACAAGTTCACTGCAGAAGAAGAACGAAGGACGTAAAATGACACAAGTTTCGTTAGTCCTTTGTATGTTGCAAGAAGGCTGCACTGTCCTAACACAGGGATCGCTTGTCCTGAATAACTACTTAACTTAACATTTGCGGCACACAACGGAGGTGTGCCCAGCTGTTTGTACGTGCCGTGATTGATCAGTGAAACTGCAGCTCCGGTATAGAGCTGGAACGGTATCACTTTGCCGTTAATGTCCAAATCTACAAAAAGTTTATTGTCCTGCTGACGACAAGAGCGACTGTCTCATGCAATGTGAACTGACACTGGTACAGAATCACTTGCGACTTGACGGGATTTCCAGCGATGTCGACACACACTATTTGTGGGACGAACACAGTCACTGAGAGAGAGTAGCACTGGGCAGAGTGGAATGAACTACATGAATGTCCATAGGCGAAGTTTCACGAGCCTGAATATCCTTGGTTCGATTTTGGCGTGAAGCAAAGGGCCTGGTGTGGTGTCACCGCCAGACACCACACTTGCTAGGTGGTAGCTTAAATCGGCCGCGGTCCATTAGTACATGTCGGACCCGCGTGTCGCCGCCATCAGTACTTGCAGACCTAGCGCCACCACATGGCAGGTCTAGAAAGACGGACTAGCACTCGCCCCAGTTGTACGGACGACATTGCTAGCGACTAGACGTACGAAGCCTTCCTCTCATTTGCCGAGAGACAGTTAGAATAGCCTTCAGCTAAGCACATGACTACGACCTAGCAAGGCGCCATTAGCCTTACCTACTTTGAGAGTTATAGTATAAATGTCTCAAGAAGAACGCTGTATTCATCAGAGAATAAAAGTTAAGTATAAAGCAACTACGTACTTTTCTTGCTACCATTCAATAGTTATCCTGTTTCAGACTTCACGCCCGTCTGCATTAGTTAGCGTGCCTTAAAAAGCCACCTCGACTACCAGGTGTTTGGCCCAGCTGCCAAACACTACACCTGGAATGGTTGTGAGTGTCTGATCTGAGCTTTTTCTGGCAAACACTCTGAACGTGGCCTTTTTTATTACAGAAAAAGCAAATAGCCTGGAGTGACGGGCAATTCTCACGCGAATGTCTAGTAGCACACCGCGGGCATGATTTTAGCACTGCATTTGCTTGCTGGCATGGTACACGTGGCTGAGAGCCAGGCGGCTTTGGCACGGCCGGGCGCGAGGACTGTTTACTGTTCCATGCAACTCGCCCGGCGGGCCGGTTAACCTGACACACGGGTGGCGAAGTTTCAAATGATTCCTGAGCAAAGTCAAGTGTGTCCTGCCGATCCAATATGTCCATCACTTGTTGAAGGGAGGGATTGACTAGTTTCAAAATCTGTTCCCATATACGAACATCAGAAACGTTCTGTGCAATTGCATCACGCACCATAGTATCTGAATAAGGGAGTCCAAATTGACACTCAAAAACACAATCCCTAGTGAGGCCTTGCAAGGTTACAACCCACTCTCGATTAGTCTGACCTGCCGTACGTTTTGTACGAAAGAAGGTATACCTTTTCGCAACTACATTGACTGATTCTTTGAAATATGCATCTAATGCAGACAAAATTTCGTCGTAGGACAGAGTTGCTACGTCGCATTGGGGAAATAATTTGACTATCACAGGGTAGGTGTGCACACCGAAGGACGACAAAAGAAAAGGCCGCCACTCGTTACCTTGAATTCTGTAGGCGGCGAGATGGAATCCAAATTGGCGTGACCACTCCGTCCAGCTTTCCAGTGCCGCATCAAAAGGACGAAAAGGTGGTGCAACTGCGTGTTGTGGCTGCGTTAGCGGTGGAGCGACGGCGGCCGCATCGTTTTGCATTGCACATTGACCCTGGACGTGCTGTCCAAGGGCATCCAGTAAGGCCTGCGTCTGCTGATTCTGTAAGCGATAAAATTCGGAAAGTACATCTGGAGATTGTGGTGAAGCCATTACACAAGTAAATCAGGGCAGTATAGTTACGAACGTGATTGGACCTCGTCGCCAAATGTTGTGGATTGGCAAGAGAGCCAATCCAATATGAGATGAAGCCAAAAGGCACGCGTTTTAGCTCACGCAGGCTGGCGTGAGGACTGGACTACCAAAAAAGGATGTAGCTGTGGAATAGTTAACTTTAACCCATAAATGGTGGACATCGCTCTTGACGGTACATGTTTTACAGCATCAATAGTAACTGGTAATGGCGCCTTGCTAGGTCGTAGCAAATGACGTAGCTGAAGGCTATGCTAACTATCGTCTCGGCAAATGAGAGCGTAATTTGTCAGTGAACCATCGCTAGCATAGTTGGCTGTACAACTGGGACGAGTGCTAGGAAGTCTCTCTAGACCTGCCGTGTGGCGGCGCTCGGTCTGCAATTACTGATAGTGGCGACACGCGGGTCCGAAGTATACTAACGGATCGCGGCCGATTTAAAGGCTACCACCTAGCAAGTGTGGTGTCTGGCGGTGACACCACACAGTGAATACAAAATATGTTACCGTAAACAACGAACAAGGAAAGAGAACATGGTTAACAACGTAGCCTTCTGGTAAGTCCAAAAACACAGATCATGCGCAGCCCTGGGCGTTTCACCGCTGCCTGCTGCGACTCCTGCAGACGTTCTTCTGCGATGCGTAACGTATGCACCGCTCGGTTTTATGGGATAAGCACCAAAAGATGGGCCGAGATGAAGACATGACAGTATAGAAAAGAGGACTTACCGCGTATGGACTTGACCACGGCAAGTCTGCGAAGTGAAGTAACCCGACTAGTTAATGCATCAATGAACTGCCCCACGTGTCTACAAGGAACGGTGCACCACTCACAGCCATGTTACACGGCCTAAAAGCAATGGTCCTGAAAAAGTCCTAACCCACAGGAACTAGTCAATGCCAATCGGTCTGAAATTAAACAAAAGCTACTGCTGTAATTGAAAGTAGTTCCATTAGTTCCATATGTGCATATCACCCAGTTTCAGAGAGAACGTAGCGAAGAGAGTTGCACGCAATGGACATTTGAAATCGGGGTGCAACCCTTCCTCCCCCCTCCCTTTAGCTGTACAGCTGTCCTAAACTCTGGGCAACCGGTCGCAAACCACTCGACATATAAATTTCATGGTGTTGAAATTGATACCGCGTTTTGGAGCGAAATTAAGTCCTACTTACAGAGGATTTCAGTTAAATGCGAGGCTGAGGAACGAGAACAGGTGATTCTGGTTCAAATGGCTCTCAGCACTATGGGGCTCAACATCTGAGGAAATCAGCCCCCTAGAACTTAGAACTAATTAAACCTAACTAACCCAAGGTCATCACACACATCCATGCCCGAGGCAGGATTCGAACCTGCGACCGTAGCGGTCGCTCGGCTCCAGACTGTAGCACCTAGAACCGCACGGCCACTCCGGCCGGCAAGTGATTCTTCATTAATAATAAAGGAGATTAATAAATAATAATAAATAATAAAGCAGATTAATACTTAAATATATTCTACTATAATTCATAAAAATATAGCCGAGAGCAGCCTTAACTGATTATTTATTACTGCTTACCTATGGGGATACCAATCAACAAATGCAGGAACCAACGTGTACACTTCCCAAAAGGCTTAAACAGCACCTGGTTATTAACAAGCTGCAGGAAGTGGAATTCATGTCTAAACCCAACATACTAGAGACAAAGCATTACCATGTGCCCATGACGACACTGGTAATTAAGTTGCCGAACTCGTCAATTTATCAACGTGAACTGCTCAACGCGTCGACAACCAATGGTATACCACTCGCAACCACATAATGAAGGGAGGAGGGTTGAGTTGACTGCTTGCCACATGGCAGTAGGTGTCGTCACATGGCAACAGCGGGACTTCGTCGCTGCTGCCGTTTGTGAACAGCATCTCCTATAACCGAGCGGCGTTATTGTCTTCTGCTTAAAGTAATGAGCAGGCAGGCTGAAATCTGACTCAGGCGACAAGGACCAAGAGCATATCACGTTAGTGTCGAAATTGCCACTCTGCCATGTTTGCTTCGAAGAGAATCTGGCGAACTAGGGCTGTGAGATTTTATCAATTAGCAGTGTCCGCACTCTGTTAAGCTTTCTCAAAAACCAGAGCTGGTACCAACAGCTGGGAAGGGCAGTGGCCAAGGACTGTCTGCTGGGACGCAGAGAACAGACAACGTCTTCTGTCCGCAGGAGTTTCCCATCCTGCCTTGACTCCAGCCAGAGAAAAACGGTCGTCTTCGAATCATTGTTCCTCCTGGAGGAAGAAAGTACTTTGAATTTTTATCTGAAGTCAGCGGTAGCTGCCATATTGAGAAAATAATTAAATACTCTCAAAGGGTTCGCGTCCATTCAGGAAAACAGTGAGGCTTGGCGCCTTATATAGCTCCTGTCTAGAGCCTGGCTATCGGGAGAATGACTCATGCATGCACAGTAACAGACGGTCTGAAGCTGGTTCAGAAAAGTACGTAGTTCTAATTTTCATGGACTAGAGTACAGTAGTGTGCAGATATTCAAGAAACTGGACAAGAGAATGTTTTTTTGAATTGTTCTGTTTATTTCTTGAAGACTTTTTTGTTTACTTATGTTTGTACAGTTTTGTATATGCTTTAGTCGTGTGAATGATGCATGAATGTGGTCTAAAATAAATGTGCAGATCATTATTTTACTCATGAACGCTGTACGAATTAGTGTGAGAAAGTTTTAAGACAGTGAGAACGCAGACGACGGGGAATTTTGCATCATAATATGTTAAGTAAGTTTATGTAAAAGGAAAGCTAATTCGACTGCAAATGAAAATAGTTAATTACCTCAAGTGTATAAGCAAAAAAATCAGAATGTGAAATATTATATTTCGGGAAAAACTACAGTTCTAAAGGGTGTTATGTGTTGACTGGTTAGTTATGTAAAGCGTGGACTAACGCAGGAGGCTAATGTTTTTCTATTGGCCTTAAAGAAAACTGAGCAATCAGAACATAGTATTCTTTGCGCGTCTTTTCTCTTGAAGATGTAGAACGCTTACAACAGTCTAAAGTTCTCGCAGCCCAGCCTTTCTATGGTACGGTCGGGTGTAGCATGAGCTCCGAAGGATGTTATAATTTGCCAGTTTTAGTTGTACTACATGTTTCAAAAGTGTTTTAAAATGAAGGCATATTTATTCCGGTGTGTGTGTGTGTTTTTTTTTTTTTTTAGAAAGTACGGAGTTTTTACGTAATTTTGCGTATAACAAAAGACAGCAATTCCCCCTGGCATATTGAGCAGATCGATGACTAAAAACTTGAGTGCACTAGACTTAAACTTAAAAGTATGGCGAGCATTTTCATTTAAGAACAATCCGTGCTTAGTAGCTGTTCAGATTTCGGAAAATACGTTACCATAAAATTGATAACGTGAATAAAAGGGTTTCTGCGTGAATGTGTTAAGATTAGCACAGGCTTGGCAGTGAACGTGTACATTATCAAGCTTCAGAATATACTGAAGTTTGGCCAGTATTTTCACCTTTCATTCAAAATTAAGACCTTTTCCTGATTCTTGGAACAGTTACGATGTACGCAGCCTTTTGCGAGTTGCAGTACGGTAGGTTTCTGTTCGGCTTTCCTACTGGCGATCTGCTGCAACCAGTTCATAGGAAGGTGCATGTAATGGACGAAAGAAACTGCGCCGCCGCAACTGTTCCTCAGTGTGCCAAGAATCTGTCTATTAGAGAATAAATCTTCACTCTGTACTGGAGTGTGCGCTGATTTGAAACTTTCCGGTTGATCAAAACTGTGTGCAGAACTGGGACTCGAATATAGTCCGTTTGCTTTTCATTGTCGAGTGCTCCACCGACTGAACAATCTTTTTTAAATTTTTTGTTTTCTTGATTTTTTTTTCGGCCTCCATCTCCCCCTACAGCCCATCCTCCCCATCCCAAAATTTTTTAATCGCCTTTGGCTTCTTCCTCCATAGCACACATTTCATCGTTGTCTCTCATAAGTTGGTGAAAAGTACATGCATCATCCACACAAATGATTTTCCACCAATGCCGATTAGAGTCCTCATCAACAAGATTTTAGTCTGTAGAACCGAAATAAATCTTCTCTTAAAATAAAAACAAAATAACACACATCTTAATAAATTGAATACTTAAATATACCTGGCACTTCTGTTACTGTTTGAGTCGCTGGTCCCTCTCACAGTCCAAAAGCATAGTATAACGAAACGAATTACAGCACAGAACGTCAAAGTCGTTAATTCTCTTATGTGTTTCGTAAAACAGTGGGTGGTCGGAATAGGTGTAGGGAAGGGGATGCAAACAGGAGGGATTAGGTCCAGGGTTAAGGTGTCAACATTATACGTGGATGAAATAATGGAAAGTATCTTTGAAATGATAATTAAATAGACACCCTAGCTGCAAACAGGCGTTGATGTATTTCATTGGGGACATGTTGAAAATGTGTGCCCCGACCGGGACTCGAACCCGGGATCTCCTGCTTACATGGCAGACGCTCTATCGATCTGAGCCACGGCCGGCACAGAGAATAGTGCGTCTGCAGGGACTTATCCCTTGCACGCTCCCCGTGAGATCCACATTCCCAACATGTCCACACCACTACATTCGTAGTGCGCCTAATAGATGTTTGCTCATCATACTCATTACTCGTGGCAGATTAATCTACCATGTCCCGTACGAGTTAGGGCATAGCGTGTGCGTTCGCACAAGAAGGTCAATGGCCGGGAAGCCATATTTTAACTATATATGACGGTAGTATCTGTTCCCGAAAGAACAGTTACCGCGGATGACCATGCAGCTTTGCTAGAAATGAAATGATAATAAAATGGACAAACTAGCTGCAAACAGGCGTTGATGTATTTCATTGGGGACATGTTGAAAATGTGTGCCCCGACCGGGACTCGAACCCGGGATCTCCTGCTTACATGGTAGACGCTCTATCCATCTCTCTCTCTCTCTTTTTTTTTTTTTTTTTTTTTTTTTGGCCTCCTTCCTCCCCTACAGCCCGTCCTTCCGCTCGCCATCTGTGCCTTCTTCGGCTAGCTTCTGTGCTATGTTTGTTCCATAAGAGATAGTTGACCAACGAAGTAAATGTGTACAAGTGAACAAAATCCCTTCTTTTGGAGTTGTGGAAAGAAAATAGGTCCGCTACATTCTTCCATCATTGTGCGGGACGATTTTTATAGGAGAGCCAGGCGTACTTCAGCGCGCTGGCGTCTCAGGGTTGCGTCAGCAACCTTTTAGTGCTGCTACACGAGGACAAAGGGTAAACGAAATAGCCACCTTGTTGGCGCAAAAGGAATGAGAAACTTAATACAGAATTTTAAAAAAAAGTCGTTTAATGGTTCTTCAGCTCTGTCGGTAGGACAAAGTTCTGTGCAAGAAATTTGCGTAATTTTCTTTGTATTTCTTTTGTCGTTCGAGCTTTTGAAGTTCTGTCATCAGGTACATCCAATAGTCTGCTGCACTCTTCGTCATAGCCGTTGAGATGTAATGGACTGTCAGTCCTTTGAGCCAGTTGGCTGACCTTCTTTTAGTGTTAGGATATGGCACGTCATCTGGCAGAAGGACGTGTGTCGGTGTAATGGTGTTAGGTGACGTGCGGAGCACACGTGCTAGTTTTTGCCTGAAGAGATTCCACACGTCTTTCACATCGTCACAGACGAAAAGATGTTCTTCGGTGTCGACGACATTGCAGCTGGGACATTTTGGTGTGTGTGCCAGACGTATCGTGTGCAGTTTAGAGTTGGTGGGGATTTTTCTATTGACTGCGAGGTACCACGTCGATCGCACATTGGATGGTAGATGGGGGTCAGATATGTTTTCCCATATGTTTTTCCAGTTATAATGTCGAAACTTGTTTTCTATTCGATTGCGCAATTTTCCTCCCAGCAAGGTGTTGTAAACCTCCTTAACCTGATATATGTCCTTCTCCGGTATTCTATGGCGTACATAGCTGTATTCCACAAGAAAGTGTTTATAGTGGTACAGCTCGTGGGAGATGTGATGCACATCGATTGGTGGACCTCTGCTGACTGGGGTGATTTCACGTAAGAGATGAGCCACTAAGGTCCGCGGTGATCGTTGCCACTGTTTATAAGTTTTGCTAACGTACAGCGCTTGGGCTTTAAGGTAGATGTTGTGAGATGTAGCCCTCCATTGCGTGTCGATAGCGTCAAGGTATCATAGGAAACCTTAAATATCTGACCTCTGCTGACAAAATAACCAAGCGCTGCTTGCATTTGGTGTGCTATGGTGCGTGGCAGAGGAAGCACTTGAGCAGCATAGTTTACTTTGGAGGTTATATAGGTATTGGCTAGTTGCACTTTTTGTATAGCATTTAAATTACGCAAGCTGTGTTGTTTTATGCTTGCTCGTAATGTGGCAAGTAATTTTCTGTAATTGAGAGCGGCTGTGCGGCGGATATTATTCGTATATTCTATTCCAAGGCATTTTAGTTTTTCCACAGTGTTGATACGTCCAGCGGCTCTGATCTCTATGCCCCTACCAAGATTCATAATACCAGATTTATTGCGGTTGAGTTTAGCTCCTGACGCCAGTTCGTAGGTCGCCACAACTTCAAGTACTGTTGCCACCTCGCTTTCGTCAGTCACAAGTACCCCTACATCGTCCGCGTAGGCTTGACATATGATCTTCTGTCCTTGTATATGTAGTCCACGGAGTTGCCGAGTCAGGGATACTAAGAGAGGTTCAAGCGCAATCGCGAAAAGCGTCATGGACATGGGGCAACCTTGTCTTACCGAACTGTGAATATTGATCGGGTGACTGAGTTGTCCGTTGACACTGATTCTTGACGTGCTATTCGTCAGTATGTTTTTCACGGAGGCTATAATTTTCTGTGGGAAGTGCATGGATGTCATACACCGGAACAGGTACGAATGATTAACTTTATCAAAAGCTTTTTCAAAGTCAAGCGACATCTGGGCACAGCGAATGTTGCAGGCTTCCGATATCGCTATAATGTCTCTGTAGTCGCATAAGGTCTGAAATATTGTTCTATCCTTTCCCATACTTGTTTGGTAAGCTCCTGTCACTGTACGAATAACTGATACGGGCGAAGATTTTATAATCACTATTGAGAAGTGTTATGGGTCGAAGATTCTCCACGTTTTGCCTCTTGGTGTTTTGGGGACTAAGACCACTGTACCTTCACAGAATTCCTTCGGAAGGTCAGTGTCGGCATTTAGTATTTCATTGCAGACGAGTGTCAATTTAGCAATTATCTTTTCGCGAAAAGTTTGATAAAATTCAGCGGGTAGCCCATCTGGTCCAGGTGATTTATTCTTTGGACTCCTCGAGATGGCATCTTCGACGTCTTCATCCGTTATTCTTGCTGCGGACACATCAGCTTCTTCTGGAGTGAGTCGCTCTGTCGGCCTAGCAGTGAGAGCTTGCTGCGCTGTTTCATCTGTCTGTGTATTGGCCAGCAACTCACTAAAGTGTCGATGGATCTCGTCTCGTATTGCAGCTTGATCTGTTAAGAGTCTCCCGTCTGAAGTTTTGAGTTCCGTCAGAATTTTCCGTTTTTGTCTTTTGTTCTCTTGGAGGATGTGGTACATCGATGTTGTTTCTTCTCGTGTACCGTTCTGCAAACGCGTTCGTATTTTACAGCCTTCGAGATGGTGTCTCTGCAGGGTGAGCAATTTTGCTTTTATTCTGTTGATTTGCCCATAGTTTGTTATGATTGTAGCATCCCGAACGCACAAGTCTCTCAGACAGCTGAAGTAAAAGTCTAATGTCCGCTTCCGCCAGGCGACTTTTTCACGGGAGTAAGTTTTCATTGTCTTTATTATTGCGGGCTTCGCGCAGCTTAGCTACCAATTCAGCGCCGTACCATACAAGTGGAACTTCCTTTCACATTCTGCCCAAGTGGTGTGGAAGGCGGCGTGACATCCAGGATCCGAAAGATGAGCAACGTTTAGCTTCCACTGACCTCTCGCCCTGTAAGTGCCTTGTTTCTCTAAATTTATCGTACATATGTACGCGATATGATCAGAGAAAATAGTGGGCCATAGCTCGGACTGTAAAACGTGTCGCCTTAAATTGGACGTTGCGTAAATCCTGTCGATACGACTGGCAGAATGGCTGGTGATATAGGTGAAACCGAGCTGATCACCATGTTTTAGTTCCCAAGTATCTAACAGATGGAATTCTCTGACGATGTTTTCCAGCTCCAGAGATTTGTTAAAATTTGGCGTCTGATCTTTGGGACTCAGCAAGCAATTAAAGTCACCCGCAAATATTATTTGTTCAAATCGCACCGCGAAAAGGGGGGCGATGTCTTCCTTGAAAAAGTCGGCCCTGCGGCGCTTGTTTCCGGTTCCTGACGGGGCATAGATGTTGATAAACCAGGTGTTGTTTATCGTGACAGCGAGACCTCTAGTGTTCGGCAGTTTCGTCACGTCTGTAAGTAGGATCCCCGCTTTAGTCATAATCGCTGTGCCGAGGCTATTGTCATTGCCAGGATTGATGACGGCGTTGTAGCCAGTGATGTCGTCCAAACGGATAGCCGTTACTTCTTGCAGCATTAAGATGTCAACATCAGCGGCGTACAGAAAATCTTGGAGATTTCTCAGATTGAGGGTTCTGCTAATTTTATTTATATTCAAGGTCGCAATTCTGTACGCCTGCAAGGACGTCATGTCGACTATACCGCGTCAGGTGGTTAAAAAAATGACTCTGAGCACTATGGGACTTAACTACTGAGGTCATCAGTCCCCTAGAACTTAGAACTACTTAAACCTAACTAACCTAAGGACATCACACACATCCATGCCCGAGGCAGGATTCGAACCTGCGACCGTAGCGGTCACGCGGTTCCAAACTGACGCGCTTAGAACCGCACGGCCACACCGGCCGGCCGCGTCAGGTGGGATACTATTTGCCAGGTGAAGTGGATGTGTGCTCTACTTAGAAGAAGCCGGCATCATCATCTTCTGCACGAGCGTCTTTGATGGTGGTTTGTTGCCGGGTGGACGCATCTTGTCGACGGTCGGGTGCCGTCCGTCCTGAACGTTGTGGTATGTCAGCCATCTCTGCATCATGGTTTTGCTCCTCCATGTCATCCGCCCAATCTCGCGTGCACGTAACTTCCCGCGTGTCCGTTTTTGGTACAGGTGTAGGGTCCTTCGGACTAGCTGTACCGTCCGGAATGTGGATTCCACGGTCGGGTTCAGTGTTCTCATTTCGTGTCTTCTTCTTTGTTGTTCGATCTTCCAGAGGAGTTGCCTGTGTCGTCTCCGCCAGTTCTTGGCCTATCTGTTTCGCCTTTTCACGCAGGATTGGCGCGATTTCTGCTGCTCCCTGTCGGGCTATTCGACGTTTCTTCCGTTTCTTCTGTGAAACAGTTGTAGGCTGTTGGTCATTATCCTCCGACGTGGCAACCGTGTCCTCTTTGTATTGCCCGACTTCTTCGAGTGGTTTGCACATGCCTTCTTCTGCCGTCTTAGCCTGGTCTTATTCTGCACATCTGTCAGTTTCCTCGTCTTGTGAGTGTGCTGGACCTGTAGCTTCTGTGTTGCTAGTATCCATGGCTACGTTACCATCGGGAACGTCGGCATAAGCAACTACCGCCCTGTCGAAACACATGTCTGGGGCGACATCACTGCGAATTGCGGCGGCGTACGTCACGGGTAGCGTAGCCATTTGACTAGGCGGGTCTCGCTCCCCAGTCGGCAGTTGCATCACACGCCGTTGAACACACTGCGCGCGGACGTGTTGGGTCCAACCACAAACCGAGCAGGTTCTCGGCTGCCCATCGTAAATGATGATCGCTCGATATCCACCAATCCAGAGATACGATGGGATATGTTTCAGCATGTCAATCTTAACTTGCCTGACTCCATTTAACACTGGATACTTGTGCAAGCTAGACCATTTTTCGGCGACATTGCTAATAATGGTGCCATAGTCTCTCAGTTTGTTGTTAATCTCCTCGGGCGTTATTTCAAAGGGGAGCTCAAAGATTCGAATCGTTCTTATTCCCATTCCGGCACGCGAAACCGTGACCTGCCCTATGTGTCCGTCTGAATGTTTGAATTTTGCCACCCCACCACATGCTTCTACAATTTGGTCGCACTTGTCAGAACTGGATAACTTAAGGAACACAGTCGGACTGACAATCGACAGGTGAATTCCAATCAATTCATCCACTTTGACCTGAAAAGTTTCTTCGATAAATGCCTCAACTTCGTGAGATTTCGGTCGGGAGGAGTTCGGATCGAAAATCAACTTCAAAGTATCGCGTCGCGTTGTCTGCTCCATTATGTCATTCTAGAAATGTGATCGTGGACACTAACGCAGAAAGCGCGCACTCACCACACAGCGCCGGCCGCTCGCAGCGACGATGTAAACACCGCAACAGCCGCTCCGCACGTCCGCACAGCACGGCCACCGGCGGCGGAATGTCCATCCATTCAGAGCCACCGCGGGCACAGAGGATAGTGCGTCTGCAGGGACTTATCCCTTGCACGCTCCCCGTGAGGGGAGTATCTTAATACAGTATCTTGAACTTACAGTGATCTCGCAAATAGTTATGTGTCTCACTGGGAGTCAAAAAGGTCAGACATCGTTAGTGTTGACAACGAATGAAAATGCATTAAAAAGCAGCAATAAGTGTTCGCATGCTAGAGCTTGATAATACATAATGAAAACATTAGTGCCGGGCCAGGATTCGAACCTATTCACGCGTAATTTGTGGAGATGTTGAAGAATCTTCAGTTCTCAACAAACAACAGATTGTTTGTAGTCGAGCTGTATTGTCACGAAGGGATCAAATTCCGTGTTCCGCGATCTGAGTTGCATTCCCAGTTCAGAACCAATGGTATCGACATACAGAAGTTCAAATAAAAGATGCAATAAGTGTCCTGTGATCATACACAGCGTTTGTTTCGTCACTAGAAATAAATAACTAGTATAAGAAAGGTTACTGGTGATAGAGTTTCTACATGCCGACACTCCTGACTTTATTGTGGTTCAACCTAACGTCTGCTTGGTAGAGAAGGAATATCATGTTTATGTGAATATCAGACCACAATTCCAATATACCCTCTTCATTTGCCGTTGCCAGAAGAGAATAGAATTTGACTCTCCCTAACAAGAAGCATCGGCAGAAGTTGGAATCGAACCCAGACCATAAGTATATGAACCTATAATCAATCAAATAGAACACCAAATCGTCTTCTCTATGACTCATTTTTCTATCATAACGCCGGTGCGCCACACTGGATCAGATTTATGACACACAAGCTCCCTGTAGTGGATTGCAGCATGTTCAGTACATTAATTTACTTGGTTGACCGAATGGCCATGAACTAGATGCCTCTGCTACCCAGTGCATCCATTCGACTCTACATTGTAATCCTCGAAATAAAATCACCCAAGTGTCACCTACACAGAACTGAGAACAGTGTTGGATGCAGAAATTTAAATGGGAAGTGTTCCTTTCCACTTGAGTTACTCTATTGCGCTGTCTGTTTGTTGAAAACGTCGTGCAGTGCAAAAGAAAAGCTGTAACTGTCTGTCTATCAGAAGTCTAGATCCGACGATATGCATTATCTCACAGCACTGGAATGCAAAAGTTCTGGAGGAATGTTTGTTGACTTCTGGAGGTGCTGTAGCTATGTGTGAGCTACTAGCGTAACGGTACGCGTCGCGCACCGTAGATAAGACGTAGCGAATTCGAGTATATTCACTGCTACATTTTTTAAAACGCAATTCTCCTCTCTGCCGAAGTTATCAATGTAATGGTACTTTGAACATAACTGCCTTCACTTCTCAACCCAAAATAGTTGCATGTGGAAGAAGGGCTAACTTCTGTGACATTTTGTTCTTTTCATGTTTAATAAACGGCCAGGCAGCAGATGCATCTCGAAACTTTTCTATTATGTATGGGGAGAGCGCATCGTGCCAAACTACGTCAGAAAAGTCTTTTCTACATTAGCTGTCGTGTGGCAGTGGCATTTTATTCTTTTTCAAACCTTGTTTAACAGCTTTAACTCAGAACAAGTTTCCTATATGCATGTAATCAATAAACTGCTTGTGCATTGTCAGACTGTTATAGATAAAATCAGAGAATTCGCATCTATCATTAATGATTAATTTCTCTCTCATGTATACTATTGTTTTAACAACGCTAAAAGAAACCTTACGAAAACTGTGCACTGTATTATAAGAAATGAAATAAAATTACCCACTATAACATTACAATGAATATCTATTTTAATAAAACTGAGTATTTGTACACAAGCGTGATTCTATCGGCACGTATAAGTAAAATACTACTCACTTAGATTTAGAATGGGTCTGTGTTTAACTGGTATGCTGTGTCACACTCAAGAGGTATGCAAATGTGACATTTCATAAATATGTAGTCCTAGAAACCCAAAATTTCCTTGTCAGCAGCGGAAAGAGGCGATGCCTGTTGTGCAGCATTGTAAGTTTTCACAGTTGCACTATGAGCCGAGAGTATTTTCTTGCGATTTCCTTATCGATGTTTGATCTGACTGCTTGTAGCTCTTTCTCAGAAGGGATAAAAACGTTACTGTCAGCGAGACTGCAACTGCGAACCATAACAGACGCTTTTTCGCAGTTAAGCAAGTTACCACAGAGCTCGCGAAGACCTATGTGGCTTTGCTTCCTCTTACGAGACCAATAGCGGTTAGAACTCGTAAACGACTATTTAAAGGACGAGATTAGTTGCTATTTCCACGTGCAACGACTTTCCTGGGCTGAAAACCGTAGATTTACAATCTTTTGTTTCACCTCAAGTTATTCAATGGAAATGACAGGAAAAATCAAGTGAACTTTGAGTCTTAATTCCGTGCACACCAGGAAGTAACTCGTCGATCACAGTGTTGCCAAACATACCTTGCCTTGATGCCAAATCTCAGTTATAGTACCAGCAGGAAGAAGACGAACCGATGCGATCCTACAGCGGGATGCAAGTGACCATAGCTGGTGTCTCAAAGACGCGGCTACTACGGCCTGGAATACGTAATGCGTCTGATTCGCATTTTTGTAACTAGATTTAGGGACTGGAGCGTAGTTACTAATAATAGTCAGAACTGACTGCAAACTAAGCATCACGAATCAGTAACTCTCATAGTTGTTTTTATATTTCTTTCGTAAGTGTACTCAAAACTAAGACACTCATTCACGGACGTTTTCGTGCTTCGCCGATAGTCGAGCACAACAAACAAATAAAAATAAAAAAAAGGATGTGTGTGTGTGTGTGTGTGTGTGTGTGTGTGTGTGTGTGTGTGTGAGAGAGAGAGAGAGAGAGAGAGAGAGAGAGAGAGAGAGAGAGAAGAGAAAGAGAGAGAGAAATAAAAAATAATGAGAGAGAGAGAGTAAAAAATTGTTGTAAAGAAATTGAATCATGGCATGTAAGGAACTCTTTCGTTAAAATGACGCGTTTCACATCATTAAGAAATGTCTTATTCGTGATTTATGGAACAAGTATTAATCTAATCTAATCTAATCATATTGCTGACTAGCCATGATGAGTCATGAATTACAGAAATTTTCGCCAATATCAGAAACCAAACCTAAACTTGATAACAAAAGACGACAGTTTTTGTAATAAACAGAGACTCCTATCAAGACCCTTTCGTCCCTGTTAAGTAACCACGAAAGATGTCTGATATACCTCCATTCAGAAGTAACAATGTGTGCAAGCATTTAAAGATGAGGCGCATAATGTGAAGTTCTGTAACGGAGATACTAACCCAACACGTAATCGGATTGTTAACTAAGTAAAATAAAATGTTACGTATCAGTTTTTCTTACCAGCTGATAGGTGTTTGAGTCTAAAATAAGGATAGAAATTTTTGTGCCTGAGCGACAATCGAACCGCAGACTTACCATAATTCATTATTATCCATGAATATACCTTAAGTATCAATTGCTTACTCACCAACAGTAAGATGTGTACGTGTTTGACCAGAAATAACGACACCTATTACCATTGTTGGCAACACGTCAACAGAAATTAAAAATGCGCGTTAATTTTCACTAGCAGGCCGGTGTTCATGTGATAGGGGTTGAAATAAAATTATGAATATTTTTGTACTGGATCAGGATTCGGACCTAGAGACCTAGAGAAGATTGCAGTCTTGGGAAAAGGAAGGAAATGGTTGAACTCTCCTGTTCTGAGAGATTCAGATCCTCGAAAGAGGAGATATGAATTCGAATAACAGTCCAGCACCAAATTTTTCAACGTCTCTAGTTCAATCAAGTACAAGTAAAATAAGAGCCCTGCTCCTTTAAATGGCTATCGGTTCATCAAATAAAATAAAATTTTCTAATGCAAGTAAGATTACTGGCGACAGTATTTCTGTTTACCATGTCTTCCGCCTATGTCATTTCCCAACGTAAACTGTCTGTCCCTATTTGGTAATGAAGGAACGTGATGTTTAATGCGGATTCTGGATTATAACGTCTTTCTCTTGAGGTTACCAGACGTAATGTAAATCTGACTGAACCCACGCATTGCACCTATGATAGTTCGTTTCTACAGAACATTGTGGCCACATTTCCTTTTCTAGGAGTGTTCTGTAATGGATGATGTGCTTAGCCTACAAAATTAGTCACAGTGGAAAAAATGCGAGTCTATTAAATGGTTAAGTAGAAGCAAGCTTCTGACGTGGAGATTATGCTATTCTCATATCAGCAGGATGTAAAGACTCTTCTAGGCATCATAGCCTCGATGTGTAGCCATTTGGAAATTTTCAATAATTCAGCAAATTTGTTAGTTCGAGAAAATCCACTGTGAAGTGGAATTACGCAATTCACTCATTGGGTTATGTAAGTATACTGTAACAGTAATTTCTGTGTGTATGCAATGTATACAGATTGTAGAATTTAGGGGTGGTCTCTCTTCAACTTGTGTATACAATATGCCTGACCCCAAGGGGCCCTTTTTCATTACAGGCGCTGGGCAGTGCATCATATGGACAACAGTAATGTGAGTATACTGACAACCTCATTGTTCTTTTTACCTGATTTTGTAATCTTTTAAATAAAACAACGTGACCTTCCTGTGGGAGACATTTCGTCCCTCTTTTCCGTCTGTGAAATTTGTCAATAAGGTTTTTTGCCTTCCAACCATTGAAATGCGTCAGAGCACGGCCGGTAAGCAATTCACAAACCACGATTTAGTACCGTTAAGACGTTGTTGTAGCTAGAGGAATTTAGTTTCTTCTTAAATCCTCTTATGCAGCTACGTTCACAGATATCTCAGATAGGAAAAGCTCTTTATCCAGGTAGGTTGTACAAGAAACTTCCCGCAGTTTGTGTCAGATTGATCTTTTCGTCTGATACCACTGCATAAGTGTTTTGTCTAGTAGGTATCACGAGTAGTGTTTCTGTAGTAGAGGAAATCATTGATTGAAAACGAGTTTAACATCAATGTACAGTACTGCTAAATATTCGAAATGAATATCAACATATGTCTGAGTTCATCCACAAACTGAGGGGTATTTTTACACATTGAAGCTAGACTGTGTATCGTTGTCTTCCTTGAGTGGGCATTGGAAGGCGTTTACACACATATATACAATACTATGAATACTTCGAACGCTATAGCTAACGTTACTCTCATAAACTAATTTTTTTTAATTCTACTGGACCTTCAGCGCGCAATATATGTTACAGATACAGTCTTAGACAAACAATTGGCCGCTGAGTCAATCACGTAAGCGACGATACAGTCGTGCTCCCCAGCAGAATTCTATGTCCGGCAATATCCTCGATCTGGCAACATTGTAGACTGCGGCACTTCTCAAAGAAAGTCCTGACTGAAGTCTGAGTACATCGCTCTTGACTATGACCGTAGTCTTGAGGTAAAACGTGAGACTAGCTAATAAAACGTCTGGCAATCGAAAGCACATGTCGACAAAATTTTTATCGCCTATTTCCTCTCGGTGTTGAAGCTATGAGTGTAATTCAAGCGAATCTACAATATATTTCGCCTTCTGTCACATTGGTAATAACAATTTGGTTCAACAATATTTTAGCGCGAGATTTCTGGGCGGACCATCTGCCTCTGAACACTGCATGCGTCTGAGTTCTCTGGGACCCATTTGCTTCCTACCAGCGGGGCTGAGACACTGCGCTGCCTCCGCTTCTGCTGATAATATCTGCTCCACTCCTCACTCTCGACGGTGTAAAATGCTTTACTGTTGTTGAGTGGTGACCCATAAAATCTGTCTACAATTTGTGCTTCACACTCGATAGCAACGGAGGCACTAAACCGTTTTTATCTGGAGGGTATTTTATTACACTAGTATGCAATACATCAATGTGGCACAGAATTAATTTCATTGTTTCTGATACAGTGCGCTTTAATTAAAGCGCCACATCCTGTTCTTTTTCCTTTCACAGAAGTGAACGCTATTCAAAAGTGATATTAAAATATTCAGTTGGATTTAAGGCGACAAAATTGCCCATATTTGAAGCTACCCAGAGAAAATGTAAGTTGCTAGAGCTGGTGTTAGCAAATGTCTGCAGTGAGTTCCTAACTGCTACTGTGGAAATTTAACGTAGAGGCCCTATAGTAATCAACAGGTTCATATCCTTCATACTTATCACCCTGGCATGTGAGTCTTAAGTGAGGAACAATATCGAAATACGTATCGTCGATTCGAGTTTCTTCAGAGATGCTTGTATTGTGAAGCAGCTAGGCAAAGCCGAGAACTACGACCAGTAACACAACTTACTGAGTCGAGCTACCAAGAGGACTTGATGTGTAAAGGTTTTCTTCCGATTTCGTTACAGATTTTTTCTGGAAATTCGCAGCTCCATAAAATAAATCGGAGAAAGAAGCTCACACACGCTGGCCCCTACCACAGTTAGAACTGACGACTCATTGAGCTGTTGCGACATGAGACACAGGTGGTACCACGGGGCTACGGACACACTGCTGCCAGCACGCCACACTCATCATGGTATTGGTCGCTCTGTCTCATAACGCATTGGGAAAGTTATAAAAGTTGTCACTTATGTGAAGAATAGCATTTCTTTAGCCAAAAAATTGAATTTTCTTTCCAGTGTCTTAGTTTACATGAGGATTATATAGCATGAGTCATTCAAATGTAAAGGGAATATCAAGTGAATTTAGCAAGTCAATTCAGTACCATACGCGGAAGTGATTGCACTGTCACAGTGTTGCCAAATGTTTGCGACGATGTTGCCAATACTCAGCTGTGCTAGGACGTGCTCTGTAGGAGTATGCGAGGTGTGGTGTCACCGCCAGACACCACACTTGCTAGGTGGTAGCCTTTAAATCGGCCGCGGTCCGCTAGTATACGACGGACCCGCGTGTCGCCACTGTCAGTGATTGCAGACTGAGCGCCGCCACACGGCAGGTATAGAGAGACTTCCTAACACTCGCCCCAGTTGTACAGCCGACTTTGCTAGAGATGGTTCACTGACAAATTACGCTCTCATTTGCCGAGACGATAGTTAGCATAGCCTTCAGCTACGTCATTTGCTACGACCTAGCAAGGCGCCATTATCATTTGCTATTTATCTTGTGATGCATGTGCCGACGGACCGATGTTCACCAATTGTGAATTAAAGTTAAGTGTTCCAACAGCTAAGACCCTTTTTGCTAAAGCCTAACTTCCTTAAATGTTCCAGACCTCAAGCCAGCCTGCGTGAGCTTAACGCGTGCCTTTCGGCTACCAATCATAGTGGCTCGGCTGTCTTGCCAAGTCACAACACGAGGAGAATCCCGTGCTCGTGCCATAGGAAGATACGAAGAGGAGGCGCGAGGTTTGGTTAATATGCAGCGTTTTGTCCTACCAGTTGTGTCAATCATTCAGGTGTATAATCTTCCATAACGATTACAGTTTCCCACAAAATATATACGAATAAAACACTTACCCTCTTACTTTGTGACAAAAGATTATTTCAGTACAATAAAAAGTCTTTGGAAATCAACTTCGCCCACCTGTCACGAAAAGTAAGGTAACAGACACTTTGCACCTCGAAATCGATTGCATCTGTCTGCAGTCTTGTGATCATACAACTAGAATATCATAAATTGTACGAGAATGTAGAAAAATGTTGGTGCGAATGGAATCTATAAGAAACACAGTTAACTAATTATTCTGTGCCACGTAATAATCAATTCATTTGAAAATTCAGAAGAGAAGAAACTAAAAATTATGCATATTAAGACAGAAACTAAAGTGCTGATGTGGGCACTGTGCATATCTGCGCATATTCATCTTTAGATATATACAAACGTATACTAACTAGCGTATTCATTGCTTTCGTAATGTTTCCCTCTTGCTTAGTCTTCTAATGATGAACTGGATCCACACCCATGAGTCTGATTGTTTCTTTGTATCCGTCCATCTACTATCTTTGTGTGTTATTGCTCGGTGTTCAAAAAGCAAAATACTATGCCTGCTCCCACGAGGTAATAGAACGAGGTCGCAAGAAGGCTAACGAATTATAAACAAATTACACTGAGACGCCAATTTGTTTGTCGTCATAGTGTTAAGTCGACAGAAATAGTTGGGTATTATTGCCTGCGTCACCAGCATCCCGTTGTCGTCTTCTCTTACAGAGATTTTCATATTACCCTGAACACAAGACGCCAAGATAAATGTGTATATTCTCCGTGTCGAAACATCCCACATTCCATTAATCCTGATCCATTCATTACATGCATCGGCAGCAATGAGTGATAGGAAAGCTGTTGTGAGGTGACGAATAGCAATAACAACGATAGTAATAACAAATCAGTAATCCAGGACGTTTACTGCGTTACAGACAATTGTTAACGATTAACGAAATAACCAAGAAAGGCTGAGTGTTTTATTGGCGCACTGCATAGGTGTTCTTATCACTTTGTTACTGAATTGTGTTCTGGTTGTTTGCAGAGAGAAAAGAAAGTACCCTGAAGCCCTACATGTCGCTAGTACAACGAAATAGTACCTATCAACTATCCTTGCTTTACATCACGAGACGAACGTGGCGTCACAGAGCTGATATTTGCAACAAATTTCTGTTTTCTCTCTCTGTCTCTCTCTTTTTCTTTTTCTTTTTATTTTTTGAGGAAAGCATTGAGAAGCGCGAGTAATAATCAAGTAGAAAATAATCTATTTACAGTTATTTTCATCGGGATACACAATGCAAAAATATACCTTTTAAGTGCATTATTTCGTAATTCCAATTATTGACAATCTATTCGTCAGCTTGCTCGCATTCAGTGGGGTGAAACCCATCACAGATGCAAGCAAAACACAAATATTTGCTGGCCGGGTCGGGCGAGAGGTTCTAGTCGCTACAGTCTGGACCCGCGTGACCGCTATGGTCGCAGGTTCTAATCCTGCCTCGGGCATGGATGTGTGTGATGTCGTTAGGTTGGTCAGGTTTAAGTAGTTCTAAGTTCTAGGGAACTGATGACCTCAGAAGTTAAGTCCCACAGTGCTCAGAGCCATTTGAACAAATATTTCTTGCACCATGCGCAACACACAAACGAAATTTTGCTGCACTGACGTGTTGTCCGATATATTGCTCGGAAAACACATCTGATTCATGTTGTTAAAAACAGCTCTATCAGTTATCGATTTGGATGCATACCAAGTGTATAAATGTATATCTTGAAATACACAGAAAGGCACATAGAGCTATTCCACTAAAACGTAGCCATGACCAAGATTGTAACTGGGGTCGACAGCATTGTCGTCTACCAGCTTGACAACTTAAACGGTGAAAGTGCTCGCACTGTTACTTTCGGTTACTGGTATCAAAGCTACAGCATGAAAACACAAAAATGTTAATAACGCGAAGATCATTAACTTTGGAACCCATAGTGAAGTAAAGCAGTCATCAGTCGGAAGCTTGGTTTGAGCACGAGAGTGCTTTCATAGGCACGGTCTTGTTGGAGGTGGTATGCCGTTAATTTCTTCCGACCTTTCAGTTGACTTACCTAGCCAGTTAACAGGGGAGCCTGCAGTTTAACGTGGCCTTCGGACCACAGTGCAACTATGCATTTTTCACATCAACAAACACTGCCCAAGGGGAAATAAGTGTAAAATGGCACAACAAAACCGTGGGACTGACCATGGATCGAACCCGAGACCTTTGCGTTTGTAGTCCTGCTCTTTAACACATTGCCACCACGTACTGGCTGGAATCCATAAATTCTAATAAACCTTTTTGTTTGTAGACGATCTTTCGGTGTACAGTATTGAAAATACGATTGTCCGTCCTGAACTTTGGCCTCGATTTTTTCAAAAGCTAGGGAGTGTCTAGCAGAAAGCTAGAACGTCCATGCAATATTTGATCAAAATCGGTAGCACACATGTCAGACCCTCTACTTGTGAGACTTATTTACAAATCGGAAGATGGAGACTGTATCCCCCTTCTCCCCACAACGAGCGTTCTTAGTGACATACAGCAATGAATGCAATATCTCGTATACACTGAACGCCACAGTTTACTTTAGTCTTCCGTACTAAACATGCCTGTAATGATAAAGGGCCCGTTTAGGTCAGGCATAATGTTTACAGAAGTGGGAGAGAGAGCACCACTAAATTCTACAATCCGTATGCATTGCATACACACGGAAATTACTGTTACAGTGTACTTATGGGAGCCCAATGAGTGAACTGCGTATTTTCCGGTGAGAAAGAGCACTGGCAAACAGTCTTCGCTACATTAGGTTACTTAAACTGGTGTCACTCTGAGCTAGAATTTATGGTCAGCGACTAAGTATAAGGTCAATGAGTCGGATGCAGGTTTTGCGACTGAGAAATACTTTCCGACATCATAGAAGCGTGTATTAAATTTCAACTAATGTTGCGAAACTTTTGAACTTGGATAGCTTAGAATGAAAATCTTTCTGTTTATTGAAAAGGAAAACAATTGATTTTTTAAAACATTCTCTGTGTAATTTTTTTTCTCCTTATCTACGTGATTATGTAGCTCTCAATTCGTTCGAGCAATCAATCATTCATGATAGGAAACACAGTCATAGCTCAGTCACTCAAAATGATTCTGAAATTTTACTTGTTAGAATGAAATCAGGCGATGATTCTTCTTCTCTGCAGGCTCGTGCTTTGCGGCAATCTGCTAATCTGTACAAATAAAATGCCTCGTAATTTTGGGAGCGTTGTATAATCAGTCGGGAAACCTCAGATCAAGCGGATATTTGGCTTTGATGAAGTTTAACCTTCCGAAGAAGCAATGGAGCTCTTGGATTATTAAATGCAGGTTCGTATCCAGTCTTTCGGAAGTCCCTTCTGATTAACAACTACGCAATATATCGATAAATATCATTAATTCCCAAATGTCACATATACACCTTTTTTTTTTTTTTGGAGGAGCAATATATATATATATATATATTTCCTTTTTAATCGTACAGTTCGTATCAGTTATCTTCTGTGATAAATCACAATAATCAAATTACAGTTCTTCCAAACCAAGCTCATGCTAATCGTCACGAAGACAATCTCGGAAGCTCCCTTTCTTTTTTTATAACAACCACCAGAGAGAGTACTACAAAGAATACTTATGCGCTCATGGCATAGCTATTATATGAACTACTTTTCGCATGGATTCTGCGAGTATGATGATAGAAAATTAGTAAACGTCATTAAAGGGTAGAATTGTATCAGAATAATTCATAGAAAATAAAGAGATATTACAATTGCCCCTCGCAGCGAGCAAAGTTAATGATAATACACTTTGCGAGCTAAGAGAAAAAATTTGTTGGGTTGTTTATTCAAAAGAGGAATATTTTGAATTAGTAGAATTTTACTATAGAGAGTATGGGTAACATGTTAAGACAATCAGTTACGGGAATACCTAAGCTGTAGCTTTTACATGTACCGGGTTATACCCGCATCCCGAGTACATAACCAGGGCAGATGTAGATTGGTGTAATTACGAAAAAGATCTACCCATTTGGGAACTGGCCTTCACAGGGAAACCCTGGAAAACCTGGAAGAATAGACCCCAGCTCAGATATTAAAGAAGATAGGAAAGCCTAAATCCAGTAATTTTGAAATATATAGAAGCTCCATAGATTAGATCAAAGGAAAAGTGCCTCATAGCCAAAAAAAAATTTACAATATTGCTCAAAAAAAATTTTCAAAATTCTTCTTTCGACGATGTAGCCGGCGATCTCGTTGTGAAGTCGATGGAACAGGAACACTGGGTACAGACACCGGGTAGGCGACGTACAGCGTTTGGTGTACGTGGCACGGAGGACAGGCGATGGCTTATGGTACAGGATAGAAGCTGGTAATGTGCCGTAGAAACAGGAAGATGATCTCAGGAACAGATGGTCAGGGACGTGAACATGAAACAGGTTTAAAGTGGAATAAGAAAAGGTTCTGACTGAATAAATCCCTGGAAGAGATTGGATTAAGGCAACGAAGTCCATATTTAATCGTAGAACTCAAAATCGGAGTGGATTCTTATATTCTTCCATCTGTACTAGACTGGAACATCCATCAGTCCTGACAATCGCGAATTTTTTTGTAGTCCTCAATACCAAAGTTGTTTTGCATTACAACTGCTGATTGTCCAAAACATTGCCAAATAGACTGTGGGCATTTAAATTTTGTTGTAGCTCATATCGAATGTATTCCTCTAAAAAAATTTTTTTAATCTAATCTTCGTTTTGTTATAGTGCAGGTGGAAGTAGAGCATTGAATCTGTCCGAGGTTTGCTTTCAATTACGAAATTATGGATAAAATTTAAGTTTATACCTGATGAAAAATTTTAAACATAGGCATATGACACTGACTCCACAAAAGGAATAATTTGAAAAAATTTCATTATTCTTATAATTAATTGATTTATAGATCCACTTGCAAATAAATATCATTAATGATGACGTATGTTCATTTAACAAATCATCCACTCGCAGAATCTTCTTCATCCTCTCATGAACATTTATGGAAATATATTTAAACAATTATGTCCATAATATGAAACACACAAACTGCTATTCTTAAAATGTTAATTAAAATTCTTAAATTAAGTCTCCTGGTAAAGAAGGCATAATGAAAAAATCTAAAAATTATAATAATTTTCTCTCGCGCAACCAGAGAGTGTCTTCAATTGTTTGCAACAGTGACATTATCGACTGTTGCTTCATTTCACAGTTCATTTGGTACCTTGCGCGAACAGCCCACATCATACACACAGCGTATTTACCTACATATCCCACAATGTTCAAGTTTCACACGCAATTCTCACATAATTGCCGTGTCTTGAGGAAATGTAGATGCACTTTCATTGTATATCACTGTGCCTTCTGCTCATAGTCCACACTTACAAACACTAGTAATTAACAAATTCTTCTACCTATCTTAAAATTTTCGTGCTAAACTATCACAGGAGTAATCTCACTGTCTCTTAACCTATCACAGGAGTAATCTGTCTCTTAACCTGTCACAGGAGCAATCTCACTGTCTCTTAACCTATCACAAGAGCAATCTCACTGTCTCTTAACCTATCACAGGAGTAATCTCACTGTCTCTTAACCTCTAGACAACATAAACTTCTTGATATTTATATACACATTCGACTCATAGTCAAATTCCACTCTAAATTCTTCTCCATATTTGGTATCACAGATCTACGATCCTTCAAAAAAATTTCTTAATATCATTATGCTGGAATAATCCCTTTATTCTTTTCGATTCGGGATATGCCAGCAAGTATGATCCAGGATTTGGTATATTAACAATAACATATGGTCCGGTATAAATAAGATTCCATTTCTTTATGTTCTTCATCAGTTTCGAGGAATGGATGTGTCGCCTCAATAAAACCTTTTCTCCAAGATGAAACGTCTGAATCCGGTGAATCCGTTTATCGTATGTCAATTTCCGTTGTATTGCCTTTTTTGTTAAATTGACAAGTGCGAGTCGAATCTTTTCCTCCCATTTTAAATTCTGGTCTTCATACTTTTCTTACGTTGCCTCCAGGTTTTGGAACGACTTAGAGCAGAGAACAATATGGACTAGTTGATGGCTCAATCAAGTTCCATTCTAACATTCTATTTATCTCCCTTTGAACAGATTGTTTTAAACGCCAGGGGATCGGATAGTGCGTGTAACAGTAAGTCTGATGTGGCTTCACTTGTTGGTGACAAATATACCCTTTAATAATTCCTGGTTTCACATCAAAAATCTCTTCATATGCCTCTAACAAATAATGAAGCTGCTGCCTTTGTTCTCCGGTAAGCTGATTTGATTCACTAGCTTTTATCATTGTTGTTTGGTTAAAGTCCTCCTGTTTTATCAAATCCTTTGAAAGCTCCTTCCAACGACCGTTTGTAGTGTCAATTAATTGAATTATGGCACCGCGACAATATTTCTCATGCACCGTTTCCTTTCTATTTAAATCCAGTGCTATCTCTTCTCCATTTAATCTAAATTTAACTATTCCTTCCAAAAAATCAATCTGACAATCGTATTCCTGCATACTCCCAATACCAAGAATACAGTCCACTAATAACTTCTCCACTACAAGGAACGTGCATTTTATTGCTACATTTCCCATTTTCATCTCTAATTGTGTTTGTATTTTGACATTGGGAGAGCGTGCTCCAACAGCTCCGATGATTTTGCAGTTCTGTACCGGCAAAATTGGTACCTTCTTCTTCCTAATAATTCTCCTAAAAAGAGCGCCTGAGATGACATTGGCGGAAGCGGTGGTGTCCAATATCACATTCGTTGGAACTTCCTCTATTTCAACAAATACTTCCGATACCGGAACACTCGATCTGTCATTATGACACGTTATTAAATCCTTTGTTAACTCTTCAGTCAACAGCTCACCATCATTATATCTTAACAATTGTAATTTTACTGTTTCGCCCCTAACAGATCCCCTGACCGCTCCTCCGGGGCACGATGCGGTCATGTTTAGTTTGACTGATTGTTGGTCCGATTGGTATTTGTCTCTTCAGCTACTTCAGTGATTATCGGTTGTTGTTGCGAATTCTGTCTATGTTGTCTTGCTTGATTCATGTAATTATTGTTGTTGTTCTGCTGGTGTTGGTAGAACTGTCCTGTGTTGCCATACATTGGATTATATCGATTAAAATTCCTACTGTTCCTAAATTAGCCCCTCGCTGCACCATTACTAAAGTTTCCATTATGGTAATAATTATTCTTTGCATTTTGTCCATTGCTAAGTCTCCTCGGAGAGTGTAGTTGGTTATGATTATTGTTACTGCTACCATTACTGCCATTCCCACTCGAGTTGCAGCTCGGATTCGCTTCTATTGCTCTTCTTTGATATGACATTTCTCTTTCCCTTTTATTGTCCTCCTCAATTATATCAATACGATCAAGTGTAGTCATAAATGAGTCTATATCCTTATCATTTATGTATAACAGCTGATTCCTTATACTGGTGGGTAGCCTGGACTTGATTATTCTAAGTATATCCGGCAAAGGAATCGGTACATCCCAATACAAAGATTTATTAATGTATTTCTCAAAATATCTCTTTAGAGATCCTCTAGAAAATGAGAAAGGCTCAGGATATAATACTTCCTGCCTAAGTCTTTCTTGTATTCCAGCAGACCAATATTTTGCTAGAAAAGCCTGCTCAAATTCTTTGTAGTATTTACAAGAAGATGTTTGTTCGGATGCCCACAATGCTCCTGATCCTTGTATATATCCAGATACAAAACTAATATTTTGCCATTCTGTCCAAGATCGTGGAAATAGACCTCAGAAACATCGAATAAAGACTACAGGATGAACATTCTTTTTGTCAGGGCTAAAGATTTGAAATTGTCTCTGTTTAATCATCTTCTCCTCAACGGTACTACGATTCCAGAAGTCATCCTGTTCGTACTTTTCCCTGTGGCTATCCGTTATATCGAATCTAACTTGTGACGTTCCAGTTCTGTCTACATCGGATCTTGACGTGGACGGAATGTCACGCGCAAATTGAGAGTTTTGTTTCCTACTTCTCGCTGTTTCTAAATCCTGCTGCGAGAGATTTAGTGATCTTTCGATATTTTCTTTCCAACGCGAGAATTCTTCGCCAAGTTGTTCTCGAACTTCCTTTAACCCTTTGTTAAAAAAATTATCCTCGGAACTCTCTGAAATTGACTTTAAAGCTACTTTCACAGTTTCTTCTATGGTTTCCGAAGGAAAATTTTGCCGCTCTAATGTCATTTCTGAAAACTTTCCCGCAAGTACATTCATTCTATGTTCCACTGCCTCCTGTTTTTCCTTCACTTCGTCAAATTGCTTCTTTAGATTATCTTGGGATTCCGTTATTTCTGGTATCATAGCTACGGAACACTGTATGTCCTTTTGAGCTTGTATTACTTGAGAAAACAGTTCTACTTGTTTTTGTATCGTGTCAGTTTTGACGGATACATATTCGGTTAGTTCCGCTTTTATTTTATTATTGTTTTCTTGGCATTGTTGGCGGACCTGCTCAATTTGAGCAATAAGATTCTGTTCGGTCCTTACTGCCTGTTCTTTTATTTCTTGTGTCTGGGTATTTAATCTCTGATCTAATTCGGTAAAGGTTGCTCTTAACTGATTTTGTAATTGTGTTTGATTTTCGGCTAATTGATTTTGGAGTTCATTTTGTATAACGGATAAGTCTCGTTTTACCTCCACTTGGCCTTCGGCTAATAGAGACAACTGTTGCATAATAACAACTAATGTGTCAACAACACTCTGATCAGCTGTTGTATGAATGTTTTCTGAACCAGCGGGATTATTTATATTGCTACCGCTAGCCACAACAGTCTCAGAATTGCTATCCGTGGCCTCGGCTTCTGTGCAAACAGCTGAAGGCTGTTGCACGTCTCGCTGCTGATTCAATGACATTTTAAATGCCGCTCTAGTTAATACCTTTAAATAACTGTCAATATCAGGTTCTAATCACTAAATACAGTTTCAAATTTACTATCGTAGACTCACTTAACTTTCAAATTACTTCACAGATGGTATAAAGTTCAATGTCCAGATACGAAAATCACACAATATACAGTTCTACAATCTAACTACTATCTGGAAAAAAGTTCTTTCTAAATTGATTTCAAACTATTTTAACTACAGGATAAAAAAATTAGATTTCTCTGGCCTTGTTCTGTAGTCTCGGTGTTGTCCAATAGTTGAAATCGTTTCTTGGTATCAGCAGTCTTTTACTATGGGCACCGAATCTCTCTTCAGATTAGTTACCTCTCGTTCTCGTTGGTTTTCATGAAACAAAAAAATACATATATTATATAACAATCCAAGAGAGTCCTGTCACGGTCGCCACTGTAATTTTTTTTCTCCTTATCTACGAGATTATGTAGCTCTCAATTCGTTCGAGCAATCAATCATTCATGATAGGAAACACAGTCATAGCTCAGTCACTCAAAATGATTCTGAAATTTTACTTGTTAGAATGAAATCAGGCGATGATTCTTCTTCTCTGCAGGCTCGTGCTTTGCGGCAATCTGCTAATCTGTACAAATAAAATGCCTCGTAATTTTGGGAGCGTTGTATAATCAGTCGGGAAACCTCAGATCAAGCGGATATTCGGCTTTGATGAAGTTTAACCTTCCGAAGAAGCAATGGAGCTCTTGTATTATTAAATGCAGGTTCGTATCCAGTCTTTCGGAAGTCCCTTCTGATTAACAACTACGCAATATATCGATAAATATCATTAATTCCCAAATGTCACATACACACCTTTTTTTTTTTTTTTGGAGGAGCAATATATATATATATATATATATATTTCCTTTTTAATCGTACAGTTCGTATCAGTTATCTTCTGTGATAAATCACAATAATCAAATTACAGTTCTTCCAAACCAAGCTCATGCTAATCGTCACGAAGACAATCTCGGAAGCTCCCTTTCTTTTTTTATAACAACCACCAGAGAGAGTACTACAAAGAATACTTATGCGCTCATGGCATAGCTATTATATGAACTACTTTTCGCATGGATTCTGCGAGTATGATGATAGAAAATTAGTAAACGTCATTCAAGGGTAGAATTGTATCAGAATAATTCATAGAAAATAAAGAGATATTACATCTGCCATACAGAACATGAAACAAGTCACGTCGACCAAATCGTATGGAAGAACTGACAGCGACGTATATCTGAAGGCAGCAACATCCCTTGGCTTTTGGTTTGGCAGTATTCGATAGCCATTTCTAGGCACAAGTAAATGAAGAAAGGCAGCGTGTGTTTCTTATCAAGTAACGCCTCTGTCAATTACTTTAGTTTTAATGTAATCTACGAGTAATTGGTGATGATTGATTTCAACATGAATAGCATAATCTCCACGTCAGAAGCTTGCTTCTACTTAACCATTTAATAGACTCGTATTTTTTCCACCGTGACTAATTTTGTAAGCTAAGCACATCATCCGTTACAGAACACTCCTGGGGCTGGGAAATGTGGCCACAATGGTCTGGTGAAACGAACTATCACAGGTGCAATGCGTGGGTTCGGTCAATTACTTTTGAGGTACAAACAGATTTACTTTACCTCAGGTAACCTCAAGAGAAAGACGTTATAATCCAGAATCCGCATTAAACATCACGTTCCTTCATTACCAACTGGGCACAGACGGTTTACGTTGGGAAATGACACGGTGGAAGTCATGGTAAACAGAAATACTGTCGCCAGTGAACTTATTTGCATCAGAAAATTTTATTTGATGAAACTAGAGTCATCTAAAGGAACAGGGCTCTTATTTCACTTGTACTTGATTGAACTAGAGACGTTCAAAAATTTGGTGCTGTACTGTGATTCGAATTCATACCTCCTCTTTCGAGGATCTGAATCTCTCAGAACAGTATAGTTCAATCATTTCGATCCTTTTCCCAAGACTGCAATCTTCTCTATGTCTCCTCCAAAGGTAAGTATGTGGGTCCGAATCCTGATCCAGTACAAAAATATTCATAATTTCATTTCATCCCCTATCACATTCACACCGGCCTGTTAGTGAAAATTAACGTGCATTTTTAATTTCTGTTCATGTGTTGCCAACAATGGCAATAGGTGTCGTTATTTCTTGTCAAACATGTACACATCTTACTGTTGGTGACTAAGCAATTGATACTTAAGGTATATTCGTGGATGATAATGAAGGATGGTAGGTGTGCCGTTCGATTGTCGCTCAGGCACAAAAATTCCTATCCTTATTTTAGACTCAGACATCTAGCAGCTGGTAAGAAAAACCGATACGTAACATTTGATTTTACTTAGTTAACAATCCGATTACGTGTTGGGTTCGTATCTCCGTTACAGAACTTCACATTATGCGCCTTATCTTTAAATGCATGCACACTTTGTTACTTCTGAATGGAGGTATATCAGACATCTTTCGTGGTTACTTAACAGGGACGAAAGGGACTTGATAGAGAGTCCTGGTTTACTACAAAAACTGTCGTCTTTTGTTATCAAGTTTAGATTCGGTTACTGATATTGGCGAAAATTTCTGTAATTCATGATTCTTCATGGCTAGTCAGCAATATGATTAGCTTAGATTAGATTAGATTCTATTAATACTTGCTCCATAGATCATGACTAAGACATTTCGTAATGATGTGGAAAGCGTCATTTTAATAAAGATTTCCTTACATACCATGATACAACAATTTTTTACTCTCTCTCTCTCTCTCTCATTATTTTTTATTCCTCTCTCTCTTGTCTGTTTCACACACATACACACACACACACACACACACACACACACACACACACACACACACACACACACATCCTTTTTTTTATTTTTATTTGTTTGTTGTGCTCGACTATCGGCGAAGCACGAAAACGTCCATGAATGAGTTTCTTAGTTTTGAGTACACTTACGAAAGAAGTATAAAAACAACTATGAGAGTTACTGATTCGTGATACTTAGTTTGCAGTCAATTCTGACTATTATTAGTAACTACGCTCCAGTCCCTAAATCTAGTTACAGAAATGCGAATCAGACGCATTACGTATTCCAGGCCGTAGCAGCCGCGTCTTTGAGACGCCAGCTATGGTCACTTGCAGCCCGCTGTAGGATCACATCGGTTCGTCTTCTTCCTGCTGGTACTATAACTGAGGTTTGGCAACAAGGCAAGGTATGCTTGGCAACACTGTGATCGACGAGTTACTTCCTGGTGTGCACGGAATTAAGCCTCAGAATTCACTTGATTTTTCCTGTCATTTCCATCGAATATTCTGAGTTATTATCGCTTGAGGTATAATAAAAGGTTGTAAATCTACGGTTTTCAGCCCAGGAAAGTCGTTGCACGTCGAAATAGCAACTAATCTCGCCCTTTAAATAGCGGTTTACGAGTTCTAGCCACTATTGGTCTCGTAAGAGGAAGCAAAGACATATATATCTTCGCGAGCTCTGTGGAACCGGCTGACCTGTGAAAAGCGTCTGTTATGGTTCGCAGTTGCAGACCCGCCCTCAGTAACGTTTTTATCCCTTTTGTGAAAGAGCTACAAGCACTAAGATCAGACATCGATAAGGAAATCGCAAGATAATACTTTCGGCTCATAGTGCAATGGTGAAAAACTTACAATGCTGCACAACAGGCATCGCCTCTTTTCGACAAACAGATAGCGCAATAGAGTAGCTCAAGTGGAAAGGAACACTTCCTATTTAAATTTCTGCATCCTACAATGTTCGCAGTTTTATGTAGGTGACAGTAAGGTGATTTTATTTCGGTGATTACATTATAGAATGGAATGCATGCACTGGGTAGCCGAGGCAGCTAGTTCATGGCGATTCGGTCAACAAAGTAAATGAATGTTCTGAACATGTTGCAAACCACTATAGGGAGCCTGTGTGTCAGAAATCTCATCCAGTCTGGCCCACTGGCGTTACGAAGAAAAATAAATCACAGAGAAAAAGATTTGGTGTTCTGTTAGATTGATGATAGATTCATATACCTACGGTCTGGGTTCGATTGTAACTTCTGTCGATGATTTTTTATATGGGGATACACATTCTATTCTCTTCTGACAACGCCAAGTGATGAAGGTTTAATGGCATTGTGGTCTGAAATTCACATAAACGTGATATTCCTTCTCTACCAAGTAGACGTTAGGTTGAACCACAATAAAGTCAGGAGTGTCGACATGTATAAACTTTATCATCAGTAACCTTACTTATTTATTTATAGTGACGAAACAAACGCTATGAATGGTGACAGGACACTTATTCCATCTTTTATTTGAACTTCTGTATGTCGATACAATTGGTTCTGAACTGGGAATGCAACTCAGACCGCCGTTAACGCGGAATTTGATCTCTTCGTGACAATACAGCTCGACTACAGTTTGTTGTTTGTTCAGAACTGAAGATTCCTCAACATCTCCACAAATTGCGCATGAATAGGTTCGAATCCTGGCCTGGCCCTGAAGTTTTCATTATGTATTATCAAGCTCTTCCATGAGAACACCTATTGTTGGTATATAATAATTTTGATTTTTAATGCATTTTCATTCGTTGTCAACACTAACGATATCTGACGTTTTTGACTCCCAGTGAGACACAGAACTATTTGCGAGACCACTATGAGTTCAAGGATGTTATTCCGAGCTGCTGGTGGAGAAACTTCGGTAGCTGACATCTCTTCGTGTGTAGTCAACATTGATATATATGGAGTTCGATTCCCAGTCAGCACTGAACTATTCGTCATATTATTTCTAGTTCAAACGTGCTCACATGTCGCTGCGGGTTAACAAACCCATATTTCACGTTCGTTTTCTCTAGAATATGACAGCGATAGGTGCTGGTTTGGAGTCCTCGGAAGGGAAAAATTAATGTTTCTTCTCGCCATAGCTGTTAAAACATGTACCTACTGCAGAGGAAATCCGATATGTCACAGTTGATTGTGCTTCGATATCAGTCCGATTAAGTTCTGGGTTCGAATCCCTGTCCGACACAAGGCTTTACCTCACGACATTTGAAGTAAGTTACTTGTGAAGAAGCAATATTTAACATCTCTCGTAGTTCGTTAATAGGGACAACAGATTCTGGGTAGTAATCCCCGACCGTTAAAAATGTTTACGTTATGTATTTTAAAGTTGATATTTGATGCCGGCCGGAGTAGCCGAGCGGTTCTACGCGCTACAGTCTGGAAACGCGCGACCGCTACGGTCGCAGGTTCGAATCCTGGCTCGGGCATGGATGTGCGTGATGTCCTTAGGTTAGTTAGGTTTAAGTAGTTCTAAGTTCTAGGGGACTGATGACCTCAGAAGTTAAGTCCCATAGTGCTAAGAGCCATTTGAACCATTTTTTTTTATATTTGCTAACTGATACTGTCTAAAATCGAGATATATCACTCTCTGTATGCCTAGTCAGGAATGACTGTCAGTTTCCGTCTGTCACGAAGTCTTTGCTTAGTCTGCATGACCTGGGTTTGAATCCATATGCAGAACGAGACGGATCGTCGAGTCATTTGAAGTTCATACATGTTCTCAACTAGCTGCTCGTGAATAACTTAAGTTTTTAGTGTCATTTTGTGTTAAATAATAAGTGCGGTATGGTACTTTGAAGAGCAGATCATGAATACGACCAACTTACTAATTCTGTTACCTATCTGACGTAATAATGAGAGTGGTAACATTTCAGGTTTGTCATTTATTGTAATAAATGTGAGCTTACAAGCCTTAAGGACAGTCTTATCTGTGATAAGGTGTTCCCTAATGTTTGTAGTATCGTGGTGTTACTTTACATCTTGAGGTATTGCGATACAGAGTAGTGTTTCCTAGTGGTGATTGTTGGAAGCATTTCCAATAGTCAAACGACTGTACCGACGAGCGATTATAGGACCTGCTAGACAGTTGCGTTATGCGGGTTGCATGCGAATCAGGCTAAATTCAATTCAGGTCGTTCTAATACTTTTGAGCATGACTGTACATCCTAGAAATTTCTTCCCCAAATTAAGACCTATGTTTCATACTAGTAAACTTCTTTTGGTCAGAAACGCCCTTTTTACGAGTGGTAGTCTGATTTTGATGTCCTCCTTGCTCTGTCCGTTAGTGGTTATTTTGTTGTCTTGGTAGCAGAATTCCTTAATGTCATCTACTTCGTGATTATCAATCCTGATGCTAAGTTTCTCGCTGTTCTCATTTCTGCTAGTTCTCACTACATTCGTATTTCTTCGATTTATTCGTAATCCATATTCTGTACTCATTAAACTGTTCATTTCCATCAGCAGATCATTCTTCCTCACTCAGCATAGCAATGTCATCAGCGAATCGTATCGTTGATATCCTTCCACCTTGAATTTTAATTCTACTTCTCAACCTTTCTTTTATTTCCGTAACTGTTTCTTCGATGTACAGATTGAACAGTAGGGGCGCACTTCGTTCTTGGTCTTCCACTCTTAACATGCTCTTTCTTGGATCTTGTACATATTTTATAGTACCCGGTCTTTCCCAAAACCAACCCCTATTTTCTCATAATTTCTAACATTTTGTACCATTTAACATTGTCGAACGCTTTTTCCTGGTCGACAAATCCTATGAACGTATCTTCAGTCTTGCTTCCAGTATCTACCGCAACGTCATAATTGCCTATCCGATGCCTTTATCTTTCCTGAAGCCAAAATGATCGTCATTTAACACCTTCTCAATTTTCTTTTCCATTTTTCTGTGTATTATTCTTGTCAGTAATTTGGATATGTGAGCTGTTAAGCTGAATGTGCGATAATTCTCGCACTTGTCAGATCTTGCAGCCTTCGGAAATTTGTGAATGATTTTTGCTGAAAGTTAGATGGTATGTCGCCAGACTCATTCATTCTACACACCAACGTGAACAGTCGTTTCGTTGCTAGTTTCCCAAATGATTTTAAAATTTCTGATGGAATGTTATTTATTCCTTCTGCTTTATTTGATCTTAAGTGTTACAAAGCTGTCATAAATTCTAATAATGCTGGAGCCCATGTCTCCTCTAAATCGGCTCCTGTTTCTTCTTCTACCACATCAGATAAATCTTCCCCCTGGTAGAGGCCATCAATGTATTCTTTCCACCTATCCGCTGTCTCCTCTGCATTTAACAGTGTAATTGCTTTCAATTTCACCGATGGTAGTTTTTGCTTTTCTATATACTGAGTCAGTCCTTCCGACAATTATTTCTTTTTCGATTTCTTCACATTTTTCATGCAGCCATTTCGCCCTAGATTCTCTGCACTTCCTATTTATTTCATTCCTTAGCGACTTGTATTTTTGTTTTCCTGAATTTCTCTCAACATTTTTGTAGTTCTTTCTTTCATCGATCAACTGAAGTATTTCTTCTGTTACCCTTGGTTTCTTTGCAGTCACGTTTTCGTACCTATGTTTTTCTTTCCAGCTTCTGCGATTCCCCTTTTTATCGATGTCCATTCCTCTTCAACTGTACTGCCTTCTGAGATATTCTTTATTGCAGTGTCTATAGCCTTAGAGAACTTCAAGCATATCTCGCCATTCCTTAGAATTTCTTTTTCCCACTGCTTTGTTTACTGATTCTTCCTGAGTAGTCTGTTAAACTTCAGTCTACTCTTAATAACTACAGCTTTGTGATCTGAGTCTATATCTGCTCTTGGGTACGCCTCACAATCCAGTACCTGACTTCGGAAACTCTGTCTGACCTTGATGTAATCTGACTGGAAACTTTCCGTATCTTTTGGCCTTTTCCAAGTGTACCCCCTCTCCTCTCGTGGTTCTTGAAGAGAGTATTCCGTATTACTTGCTGAAATTTATTATAGAACTCAATTAGTTTTCTCCTCTCTCGTACCTAGTACCAAGCTCATATTCTCCCGTAACCCTTTCTTGTACTTCTTCCCCTATAACTTCATTTCATTCCGCCATGACTATTAGATTTTCACCTCTCTTTATGTACTCATTTACTCGTTCAATATCCTCTTGTACTTCATCTTCAGCTTGCGACAGTGATATGTATACCTGAAATATCGTTGTCGGTGTTGGCTTGCTGTCGATTCTGATGATAACAAAACTATCACTGAATTGTTCATAGTAACAGAGTCTCTGCCCTATCTTTCTATATATAATGAATCCTACCTCCCCTACACCATTTTCTGCTCGATATCCTTGTTTTCTTACCCTTTCACTTCACTGGCCCCCACTATATCCAAACTGAGCCTTTGTATTACCCTTTTCAGATTTTCTAGCTTCGCTACGGTGTTCAAACGTCTGACATTCCACGCCTCAACTCATGGAACGTTATCCTTTCATTGGTCTTTTTCTAATGGTCACCTCTCACTTAGCAGTCCTCTCCCAGAGATCCAAATGGTGGACCATCGGGAATCTTTTGCCAATGGAGAGATCACCATGACACTTTTTGAACTACAGGCCCCATGTCCTGTGGATACACAGTATGTGTTTTTATGGAATGATTTCCATTGCCTTCTGCGTCTTCATGCCGTTGATCATTGCTGATTCTTCAGCTTTTAGGGGTAGTTGCCCACCCCAACAGCAAGAGAGTCCCCTTAACTTCTGTCTGCTCGCCCGTCCTCTTTGACAAGGCCGTTGTCAGAATAAGGATGACTTCTTATGCTGGAGGTATTCGGACGCCAATACTGATTATTATTCAAAACTTAAACGTTGGCGGGGTTCGAACCTGGGATCGAGAACGTTATGATTACTAATCAGAGACACTGCTCCTGGACCACGGGTACAAACTGTACAGCATCGCAGATTTACTATCTGCGCCCCGTGGTGTTACCTGCAGTCAGTTATTTATGAGGAATGCCATGGTTTATTCTTATTCAAATCTTCTATTAGTCTGTCTCCTTCTTCCGCTTCTTCCTACACGACTCTTCCTTCTTGCCCTTCGTCTCTGCCCATCTCCTCTGCCTTCTGCCTCTGTACAACCACCCCTCTCTGTTGGTCTCCTCTTGTCCCCCCTCTCTGTCCAACTCTTCCTTTCCTTCTCTTTGTCGAACTCCTCCTTCCCCCTCTCTCTGTCCATTTCTACCTCTCCCCTCTCCGTGTCCATCTCCTCGCCTTCCGTTTTAGTGTCTATATTCTCCTTTCCCTTCCCTGTCTGTCTGTCTCCTCCTCCCACTTTCTCTCTCCATATTATCACTCCCACCCCAATAGGAGGCTGATTGGTCTTACCTCCACAATATTTTTTTCCAGAGCGATGAGCGAACCTTACAACAATTAACAACGTCATACCTTAGCTAGAGATCTTGCCGAGAATCAGAGAAAATTTTGGTCGTGTGAAATCTCTAAGTGGGTCGCGTTCACCAATCTGGCGTGGCAGTAGAAAATATCAAAAGTAAGGCCTAAGATTTAAATTCTGCACTCAGGAAACCGTGCACGCACGAAAATCGTACAAATATACCGTCGTTTGACCATTGGACAGACTGCCGTATGGAGGACATAGTAATCTTCATCCCTGGTGTAGAAAAGCAACTGAAAGAGTTGAAAGCAAATACGTCGCCGGGTCCTGATGGAGTGCAAATTAGGTTTTACAAAGAGTGTTCTGCAGCACTGGCCCCTTACTTAACTTGCATTTATAGCAAACCTCTCGCTCAGCAGGAAGTCGCTAGCGATTAGAAAGAAGCACAGGTGACTCCTGTATATAAGAAAGGTAAAAGAGCGGACCTGCAGAATTACAGACAAATATCTGTAACACTGGTTTGCTGCAGAATCCTTGAACATACCCTGTCAAATACACTAAATTCCCTTGAGAGGAAAGAGCAAATCAGAACGGTTTTGTAAAGCATGCTCGAGCGAAACTCAGCTTCTCATTTTCTCACATGATGTCCTAGAAACCAACAGAACGAACCATATTCCTAGATTTCCGTAAAGTATTTGACATGGTGCCACACTACTAGCTGTTAACGAAGATACAAGCGTACGGAAGAGTTGCCCAGATATGCGAGTGGCTAGAAGACTTCTTCAGTAACAGAACCCAGTATGTCGTCATCGACAGCAAGTGTTCAGCAGAGGCAGGTATATCATTAGAAGTGCCCCACGGAAGTGTGACAGGACCACTGTTATTTTCCGTATACATAAATGACCTGGCGGACAGGATAAGCAATGGTCTGCGGCTGTTTGCTGATGATGCAGTCGTATATGGTAAGGAGTTGTTGAGTAACTGTTGGAGGACACAAGACAGATAAAAGTTCTAGTTGGCGTGAAGAATGGCAGCTAGCTCTAAACGTAGAAAAATCTACATTATTACAGATGACTGGGAAATACAAACCCTTAATGTTTGAGTACAGTATTAGCAATATGCTGCTTGACACAGTCACGTCATTTGAGTGCAACGTTGCAAAAGCGGTATGAAATGGAACGAGCATCTGAGGTTTGTGGTAGGAAAAGCGAAAGGTCGACCTCGGTTTATTTGGAGAATTTTAGGTAAGTGTTGTTCATCTGTAAGGGAGACCGTATGTAGGACACTAGTGCGATCTATTCTTATTTCTGGCCTACTCTTTGGGATCAGCACGACGTCGAATTAAGGCGAGTCATCGAAGAAATTCAGAGGCGGGCTGCTAGATTTTCTAGATTTGTTGTAGTTCCGAAAAACACGCAAGTACTACACGGATGCTTCGGGAACTCAAATGGTTCAAATGGCTCTGAGCACTGTGGGACTTAACTTCTGAGGTCATCAGTCCCCTAGAACTTAGAACTACTTAAACCTAACTAACCTAAGGACATCACACACATCCATCCCCGAGGCAGGATTCGAACCTGCGACCGTAGCAGTCGCGCGGTTCCAGGCTGAAGCGCCTAGAGAGATCGGCCACTGCGGCCGGCTCGGGAACTCAAATGGAAGGCGACGTTCTTTTCGAGGAGCACTATTGAGAAAATTCGGAGAACCGGCATTTGAGGCTGTCTGCAGGTTTTGCTGCAACCAGCGTATATTTCGCATAGGAAGCTCGAAGATAAGATAGATTAGGTCTCGTATGGAGGCATACAGTCATTTTTCCCACACTCTGTTTGAGAATGGAAAAGGAAAGGAAATGACTAGTAGTAGAACTGTGTACCCTCCACCAGGCACCATACTGTGGCTTGCGGAGGATGTATTTAGATGTAGATGTAAATACAACTAAAATGGGCACCAAAGTCGGTTGAAATCGTTCCAGAGGTTTAGGATGCTCTTTTTATTCAAGGATTTGCCCTCGTGCGCAAATGTCAAATATATTTCACATGCATTTAATATATTTCACTTCTATTTGTGTATACAGTGAAGAGCCAAAGAAACTGGTACACCGGTCTAATATCGTTTAGGGCCCCTGCGGGCGCGAAGAAATGTCGCAACACGTGGCATGGACTCAACTAATGTCTGAAGTAGTGCTGGAGGGAGTAGACACTATGAATCATGCAGAACTGTCAATAAATCCATAAGAGTACCAGGGGGTGGAGCTCTCTTCTGAACAGCACGTTAGAAGGTAGTCCAGATATGCTCAGTAATGTTTATGTCTGGGGAGTTTGGTGGCCAGTGGAAGTGTTCCAACTGAAAAGAGTGTTCCTGGAGACACTCTGTAGCAATTGTGGTTATGTGGCGTGTCGCATTGTCCTGCTGGAATTGCCCAAGTCCGTCGGAATGCACAATGGACATGGGTGGATGCAGGTGATCAGACAGGATGGTTACGCGTGTGTCACCTGTGAGAGTCGTGTCTAGACGTATCAGGCGCCCCATATCACTCCAACTGCACACTCCCTACACCATTACAGAGCCTCCACCAGCTTGAACAGTCCCTGCTGACATGCAGGGTCCATGGATTCATGAGGTTGCCTCCATACCTGTACACGATCATCCGCTCGATAAAATCTGAAACGACTCGTCCGACCAGGCAACATGTTTCCAGTCTTCAACAGTCCAACGTCGGTGTCAACGTGCGTTGGCGAGGCGTAAAGTTTTATGTCGTGCAGTCATCAAGGGTACACGAGTGGGTCTTTTGTTCCGGAAGACCGTACCGATGATGTTTCGTTGAATGGTTCGCATGCTGAAACTTTTTGATGGCCCAACACTGAAATCTGCATGAACTTGCGGGAGGGATGCACTTCTGTCGCGTTGAACGATTCTCTTCAGTCGTCGTTGGTCCCGTTCTTGCAGGATCCTTTTCCGGCCGCAGTGACGTCGGAGATTTGATGTTTTACAGGAATCCTGATATCCACGGCACACTCGTGATATGGTAGCACGGGAAGTTACTCACTTTATCGCTACCTCGGAGATGCTGTGTCCCATCGCTCATGCGCCGACTGTATCACCAAGTTGAAACTCGCTTAAATCTTGATAACATGCCATTGTAGCATGAGTAACCAATCTAACAACTTCGCCAGACACTTGTTGTCGCATATGGGCGTTGCCGACCGGAGCGCCGTATTCGGCCAGTTTACGTATCTCTGCATTTGAATACGCGTGTCTATACCACTTTCTTTGGTGCTTCAGTGTATATTTCACTTGTATCTCTTGCGCATTTTACGTCGCAGTTGACCGATGACCTCAGCAGTTTGGTCCCTTAGGAATTCACACATACATCTTGCAGTTTCAGTTTCACGCAGCTCAATGTTTGTGACGTCGTATCTCTTGAATTGGCTGAGAAATATGTTGTGAATAGAGTTAGTAATAAAGAAGTAACAAAATTAAACAGCCATGCATGATGCGGCAGTGTTTTACGCATCTCTGTGTTTACGACGTCAAATGTCCTGAAGTTGCGCCATACAATGATGGATTTTTGTAGGGAAATTCTGCAATATATGTGGACATCTCTGTTGTGAATAGCGTTAGCAGTAAAGAAGTAATAAATTAAAATGTCATACACGATGCAGCAGTTTTTCTTACATTTCAGTGTTTATGACGTGATATATCGTGAACTATGTGTTGTACAATGATATAACATAGATGGTACATTCATCAGTAAAGGAGAATACTGTCTGGAAAATGTGTCGCGAATACAGTTAGTAGTATACAAGTAATACAGGGTGATTCAAAAAGAATACCACAACTTTAAAAATGTGTATTTAATGAAAGAAACATAATATAACCATCTGTTATACATCATTACAAAGAGTATTTAAAAAGGTTTTTCTTTCACTCAAAAACAAGTTCAGAGATGTTCAATATGGCCCCCTCCAGACACTCGAGCAATATCAACCCGATACTCCAGCTCGTTCCACACTCTCTGTAGCATATCAGGCGTAACAGTTTGGATAGCTGCTGTTATTTCTCGTTTCAAATCATCAATGGTGGCTGGGAGAGGTGGCCGAAACACCATATACTTAACATACCCCCATAAGAAAAAATCGCAGGGGGTAAGATCAGGGCTTCTTGGAGGCCAGTGATGAAGTGCTCTGTCACGGGCTGCCTGGCGGCCGATCCATCCACAGTGCTTGAACCAATTTCAGACGATAAGGTTTCATAACTAACGTTTTTCGTAGGACTCTCCATACAGTTGATTGTGGAATTTGCAGCTCTCTGCTAGCTCTGCGAGTCGATTTTCCTGGGCTGCGAACAAATGCTTGCTGGATGCGTGCTACATTTTCATCACTCGTTCTCGGCCGTCCAGAACTTTTCCCTTTTCACAAACACCCATTCTCTGTAAACTGTTTATACCAACGTTTAATACACCACCTATCAGGAGGTTTAACACCATACTTCGTTCGAAATGCACGCTGAACAACTGTCGTCGATTCACTTCTGCCGTACTCAATAACACAAAAAGCTTTCTGTTGAGCGGTCGCCATCTTAGCATCAACTGACGCTGACGCCTAGTCAACAGCGCCTCAAGCGAACAAATGTACAACTAAATGAAACTTTATAGCTCCCTTAATTCGCCGACAGATAGTGCTTAGCTCTGCCTTTTGTCGTTGCAGAGTTTTAAATTCCTAAAGTTGTGGTATTCTTTTTGAATCACCCTGTACATTAAAACGTCTTGGCTTATGAGGCAGTTTGACTCCATGAACAGCTACAATGTAATAAGTGGTAACCTTTCTTGTTTTCATCATTTTGTGAGGCTGTTAGCGAGAAAAAGTTTCGTTACGGTTTGAAATTACGTGTACAGTTAGTTGAAAGTCACTAAGTGCTCTCATTCTCAAATACTGGATGAATAAAGTATGGGTGTTTGCGCTTAGTCAGCCATACTGTGTTTTCACCCTTACCCCACATCTTCTATATGTAGGTACGTACAATATAGCCTACGTGTTAATACTGGTACAAAGTATCTCCATTCCAGATTTCATTCAGCTGTTTGAGCGTGAAGCACTCACACAGACACAAATTTTCGCATTTGCAGTATAATATGTAAAAGATAAGACACCCCCGGAAAATGCAGGAGGTGTTGCACTACACACAGAAGAAACGTTTCGTAAAAATCGGTTCTGAGTATTTCGTCAATCACCACGAAGAAAATTGGAAGAGACAGATTAAATGGTAACTTCGGAAGCCGAATTGCTCTGGCGAAATGAAGACGCCGACTCTTTCCTTTGCTTTTGTTCAGTCCTTATTGTTCGTGAGAAACAATGAGACGTAATTCGGCGTGGAACAAAGGCGGTTGATCCCCTTTGTGGTGAGAAGACGTTGCGTGGCTCGGGATAACAGGAACCTGGTGCGCCGACACAGGGGAGTGCTTAAGATTGCCCATTAACTGTAGTAAGATACGCCTCGGCTGCATGCGAGAGGACACGGTTTGACTAAAATGTGCCTCCAATGGCGGCACGGGGCGATACAATACTTAACGTCATTATTTCAACGGCCGCCTGTTACCATCTATTCGTCTAAAATTGTGAGCCAAATGTTTGTGACTATTACAGCGCCATCTGTCACAAAGCGAAAAAAGTGGTCCAACTAAAACATTCATATTTCTTTACGTACTACACGAATATGTAATAAAAATGGGGGTTCCTATTTTAAAAAACGCAGTTTATATCCGTTTGATCTATGGCAGCGCCATCTAGCGGGCCAACCATAGCGCCATCTGGTTTCCCCATTCAAGCTAGACGAGTTTCGTTCTTTGTAGTTTTTTCGTTTGATTCTTATTTCGTGAGATATTTGGCCTGGCCACTATCAGTGGATCAGCCTGTATATACCGCTGCATTGGTGTGATGAAGTAAGAAGTATTCGATAGGATAGGACATATTGGTCTATTACAGTACTTTTTTCAACACAGTCTAGTTCAAGCCATTCTTACACTGCTATAAGCAGCTTTCTTCAGCAAGTTGGTGCCATTTACGGGGAGTATGCAAAAATGAAAATAAATTATGCACAGAAATCACACGGTGTAAGATAGGCCTGTATTGTACAATAACGCACTGCAAATTTTCTTTATTCCCTGACCAAAATTAAAATAAACGTTTTATCTAACACACAGGCCATATAAGGTCTGAAGTGGTTACCTTAGTATCGTAACAAGTAAGAGAACAGTGTAGCAAGTGCATGAGAGCTATGGATGTGGGGGGTGAGGGGGGGGGGAGGAGGAAAGTTGCAATAAGAGATAAGGTATGGTGTGAGTAGGGGAGGAGGAAGAGGGAGTAACAGGGTAAATTGAAGGGAAGCAAAGAACAGCAGCACGACTGCTCACATGTTTGTCAGAGCAGGGGGAGAGTGTCACGAAGAAGCTGAAAAAGCGGCATTAGCAAACGCCTGGAGTTAGCTTCAAACTACCACGTGAAAGCTCACTTGTTAAGTATCAAGTATTACCTTTAAGTGTTGAATCTGGGAATATATTAGAAATCCCTACATATCGCTTCACCAGGGAATGCGAAAGCACCGTTATATTAATTATAGAGCGCACAGAGGCTTTTTAAGCAATCATTCTTAACCCGCTCCATACATGAATGGAATGTGAAAAAGCCCTAATAACTGGCATAATGCGACGTACTCTCTCCCATGCACTTCACAGTGGTTTGCAGGCTGTAGACATAGATTTAGATGCAGATGAAGATGCAGATGTAGATACAGCCTGTGACTGCTAAGACTGTCGTTGACCCCCTGGGTTTATCCTCGTAGCACGTATGGCTCACCCTAGAGGAGCCACGCTATGACGGTCCCACAGCCACACTGCCCAATTTCTTCTTGGGAAGAGGGTGGGGGGAGAAGCTGAACCGTTGACGGTTCTGAGTTGGAAATAATCATGTTTGTATATTTACTTACCTTGTTTCACATCAGGTGAGCATATTTGTGCAGCAATTTTTATAATCAGAAATATTATGTCATTGGTATAAAATGGTATCATCGAACATTTTAAGGACATATTCGTCGTAGTTCTACTCTATTAAACCATATTTTATGCTTTATTAATTGGGACAAGAGTTTTATTTACATGTTATGTTCTACTGTGCTCTACACGTACAGCTACATCCATAGTTTGCAAACCACTGTAAAGTGCATGGCAGAGGTATTTTGCATGCTGCTATATGTTGGTTTATATTCTCGTTCCAGTCTCGTGTGAAGTGAAGGAAGAATGACTACTGCGAGAACTCGAATTATCAAACCTTCCCGAGGGGAGCGATAGGTAGGGGGCTGAAGAATAGATACTTCGCTTAATGATAAGTTCTAGAATTTCTTAAGTGGACTTTCGTGGGATAATTTGCATCTGACTTCACGAGCATGCCAGTTCATAGCCGACACAGTCGTACGTCAGCAAACAGGCATGACCATTCTTGGCAACCTTCTTTGTATACGGCCAATGTCCTCTGTTAGTCCTGTGCAGTATGAGTTCCACACACGTTACCAATATCCTAAGATGCCTTTCACAAGTAACTTTCAACCATTCTCCTTTGTATACTGATTGCAATTTTCAAAAAAATGGCTCTGAGCACTATGGGACTTAACATCTATGGTCATCAGTCCCCTAGAACTTAGAACTACTTAAACTTAACTAACCTAAGGACAGCACACAACACCCAGCCATCACGAGGCAGAGAAAATCCCTGACCCCGCCGGGAATCGAACCCGGGAACCCGGGCGTGGGAAGCGAGAACGCTACCACACGACCACGAGATGCGGGCTGCAATTTTCCAGTATTGTGACAATTAACCGATGTCTGCCACCGGCCTGACCAACGAATCAGCCTATGTGATTATATTACTCTGATATTTGTATTAGCTGACTGATTACAATGATGAATCGCTGACGTTGTAGGTATATGATACTACGTTTCGTTCGTTTTGTTAACTGCGTTGTTTATATTTCCGTATATTATACTTCCTAATGTTTGTGAAATTTTGAATTCTTATCAAGATCCGACTGGTCATTTCCGCACGTTACCCAGTATTTCATTATAGATAACTCTATCATCTGCGAAAGTCCGAGGTTACTGTTAACACTTTATGGCAGGACTTAAATATTCAACATGAACAAGGATTCTAAGAACTCCACAGGCACGCCTCAATTTTCTTCGACTTCTGTCGGTCACTCCATCTCCAAAATAACATGCTCGATCGGCTCTACTATGAAGTCTACAATCCTTTCACTAATTTCGTTTGATACATCATATAGTCGTATATACCTGAATTTAATGGTTACAATAGTACCGATAGAAATACTTCTCGAAAGTCAACGAACACCACGTCTACTGGAATGTCTTCATCCACGACATTCAGGATGTTATGTGGCAAAACCGCAGTTTTGGTTTCGCATGCTCTTTGTTTCCGGAATCCATAACGCGGAGCCGGCCCCACAGCGTGATCTCTACTGACCCCAAACCACCACCACTTGCGACCTCAGTGGTATCAGGCGAGAGCTCATTGGAGGGCAGAGTGGAGGTCTTTTGTGATGAAAGCTGGTTCTGCCTCGGTGGCAGTAATGGCCGTGTGTTGGTTAGAAGGAGGCCAGTTCAAGGCATGCAACCAAGACTGCGGCCCAGACACACTGGACCTACACCTGGAGTTACGGTCTAGGGTGCAATTTCAGATGACAGCTGGAGCACTCTCGTGGTTATACCATGCACCCTCACTGAAAATTTGTACGGCAGTCTGGTGATTCGACCTGTAGTACTGCCATTCCTAAACAGCGGCCGGCTGGTGTGGCCGTGCGGTTCTAGGCGCTACAGTCTGGAGCCGAGCGAGCGCTACGGTCTTATGTTCGCATCCTGCCTCGGGCATGGATGTGTTTGATGTCCTTAGGTTGTTGTTGTTGTTGTTGTGGTCTTCAGTCCCGAGACTGGTTTGATGCAGCTCTCCATGCTACTCTATCCTGTGCAAGCTTCTTCATCTCCCAGTCCCTACTGCAACCTACATCCTTCTTAATCTGCTTAGTATATTCTTCTCTTGGTCTCCCCCTACGATTTTTACCCTCCACGCTTCCCTCCAATACTAAATTGGTAATCCCTTGATGCCTCAGAACATGTCCTACCAGCCGATCCCTTCTTCTGGTCAAATTGTGCCACAAACTTCTCTTCTCCCCAATCCTATTCAATACTTCCTCATTAGTTATGTGATCTACTCATCTAATCTTCAGCATTCTTCTGTAGCACCACATTTCGAAAGCTTCTATTCTCTTCTTATCCAAACTATTTACCGTCCATGTTTCACTTCCATACATGGCTACACTCCATACAAATACTTTCAGAAATGACTTCCTGACACTTAAATCTATACTCGATGTTAACAAATTTCTCTTCTTCAGAAACGCTTTCCTTGCCATTGCCAGTCTACATTTTATATCCTCTCTACTTCGACCATCATCAGTTATTTTGCTCCCCAAATAGCAAAACTCCTTTACTACTTTAAGTGTCTCATTTCCTAATCTAATACCCTCAACATCAACCGACTTAATTCGACTACATTCCATTATCCTCGTTTTGCTTTTGTTGATGTTCATCTTATATCCTCCCTTCAAGACACCATCCATTCCGTTCAACTGCTCTTCCAAGTCCTTTGCTGTCTCTGACAGAATTACAATGTCATCGGCGAACCTCAAAGTTTTTATTTCTTCTCCATGGATTTTAATACCTACACCGAATTTTTCTTTTGTTTCCTTCACTGCTTGCTCAATATACAGATTGAACAACATCGGGGAGAGGCTACAACCCTGTCTTACTCCCTTCCCAACCACTGCTTCCCTTTCATGTCCCTCGACCCTTATAACTGCCATCTGCTTTCTGTACAAACTGTAAATAGCCTTTCGCTCCCTGTATTTTACCCCTGCCACCTTTAGAATTTGAAAGAGAGTATTCCAGTCAACATTGTCAAAAGCTTTCTCTAAGTCTACAAATGCTAGAAACGTAGGTTTGCCTTTCCTTAATCTTTCTTCTAAGATAAGTCGTAAGGTTAGTATTGCCCCACGTGTTCCAGTATTTCTACGGAATCCAAACTGATCTGCCCCGAGGTCGGCTTCTACTAGTTTTTCCATTCGTCTGTAAAGAATTCGTGTTAGTATTTTGCAGCTGTGGCTTATTAAACTGATTGTTCGGTAATTTTCACATCTGTCAACACCTGATTTCTTTGGGATTGGAATTATTATATTCTTCTTAAAGTCTGAGGGTATTTCGCCTGTTTCATACATCTTGCTCACCAGATGGTAGAGTTTTGTCAGGACTGGCTCTCCCAAGGCCGTCAGTAGTTCCAATGGAATGTTGTCTACTCCGGGGGTCTTGTTTCGACTCAGGTCTTTCAGTGCTCTGTCAAACTCTTCACGCAGTATCGTATCTCCCATTTCATCTTGATCTACATCCTCTTCCATTTCCATAATATTGTCCTCAAGTACATCGCCCTTGTATAGACCCTCTATATACTCCTTCCACCTTTCTGCTTTCCCTTCTTTGCTTAGAACTGGGTTTCCATCTGAGCTCTTGATGTTCATAAAAGTGGTTCTCTTATCTCCAAAGGTCTCTTTAATTTTCCTGTAGGCAGTATCTATCTTACCCCTAGTGAGATAAGCCTCTACATCCTTACATTTGTCCTCTAGCCATCCCTGCTTAGCCATTTTGCACTTCCTGTCGATCTCATGTTTGAGACGTTTGTATTCCTTTTTGCCTGCTTCATTTACTGCATTTTTATATTTTCTCCTTTCATCAATTAAATTCAATATTTGTTCTGTTACCCAAGGATTTCTACTAGCCCTCGTCTTTTTACCTACTTGATCCTCTGCTGCCTTCACTACTTCATCCCTCAAAGCTACCCATTCTTCTTCTACTGTATTTCTTTCCCCCATTCTTGTCAATTGTTCCCTTATGCTCTCCCTGAAACTCTATACAACCTCTGGTTCTTTCAGTTTATCCAGGTCCCATCTCCTTAAATTCCCACCTTTTTGCAGTTTCTTCAGTTTTAATCTACAGGTCATAACCAATAGATTGTGGTCAGAGTCCACATCTGCCCCTGGAAATGTCTTACAATTTAAAACCAGGTTCCTAAATCTCTGTATTATCATTATATAATCTATCTGATACCTTTTAGTATCTCCAGGGTTCTTCCATGTATACAACCTTCTATCATGATTCTTAAACCAAGTGTTAGCTTGTTTAAGTTGTGCTCTGTGCAAAATTCTACCAGGCGGCTTCCTCTTTCATTTCTTAGGCCCAATCCATATTCACCTACTACGTTTCCTTCTCTCCCTTTTCCTACACTCGAATTCCAGTCACCCATGACTATTAAATTTTCGTCTCCCTTCACTATCTGAATAATTTCTTTTATTTCTTCATAGATTTCTTCAATTTCTTCGTCATGTGCAGAGCTAGTTGGCATATAAACTTGTACTACTGTAGTAGGTGTGGGCTTAGTATCTATCTTGGCCACAATAATGCGTTCACTATGCTGTTTGTAGTAGCTTACCCGCATTCCTATTTTCCTATTCATTATTAAAGCTACTCCTGCATTACCCCTATTTGACTTTGTGTTTATAACCCTGTAGCCACCTGACCAGAAGTCTTGTTCCTCCTGCCACCGAACTTCACTAATTCCCACTATATCTAACTTTAACCTGTCTATTTCCCTTTTTAAATTTTCTAACCTACCTGCCCGATTAAAGGATCTGACATTCCACGCTCCGATCCGTAGAAAGCCAGTTTTCTTTCTCGTGATAACGAGATCCTCTAGAGTAGTCCACGCCCGGAGATCCGAATGGGGGACTATTTTACCTCCGGAATATTTTACCCAAGAGGACGCCATCATCATTTAATCATACAGTAAAGCTGCATGCCCTCGGGAAAAATTACGGCCGTAGTTTGCCCTTGCTTTCAGCCGTTCGCAGTACCAGCACAGCAAGGCCGTTTTGGTTATTGTTACAAGGCCAGATCAGTCAATCATCCAGATTGTTGCCCTTGCAACCACTGAAAAGGCTGCTGCCCCTCATCAGGAACCACACGTTTGTCTGGCCTCTCAGCAGATATCCCTCCGTTGTGGTTTCACCTACGTATCTCTGTATCTCTGAGGCACGCAAGCCTCCCCACCAACGGCAAGGTCCATGGTTCATGGGGGGGGGGGGCGTCCTTAGGGTAGTTAGGTTTAATTAGTTCTAAGTTCTAAGAGATTGATGACCTCAGAAGTGAAGTCGCATAGTGCTCAGAGCCATTTGAACCATAACGCGGAGGTCACTCCGTTCGTTACATCTCGTCGTGCTTGAGAACAGAATGTTACAACAAATGGAAGTCAGTGGACCGTGACGGTTAATTTGTGAGTCACTTTCTTGAAGACGCATGTGACCTGTGCTTTTTTTTCCAATCACTAAGAACAGTTTTCTGTTCAAGGGACCTACGGTTTACAGTGGTTAAAATCGGAGCTAACTCAGCTGACTATCGAGACTTGACTAATTTTATGGATGTTCTTTGTTTGTCAACGTCACTGACACTAATATATACTACATTCCATATCACACATCTTTGCAACGGTGCTATAAAAATTGGGGCAATATATGTGTATTTTCCTCAGGAAATGGATGTTTGATAACAGAGTTAAGCATTTCTGCTTCTGCCTTGCTATTCTCAATTCTAGCTGCTATTTCACCCACAAGTGTCTCGACATTAACTTGGGTATCACGGACAGCCTTTACATCTGTCCATAATTTCTCCGGATTTTCTGAGAATTCATCCAAGAAAATTCCGCTACTATAGTCACTGAACGCTTCTCACATTGTCCTCTTGATACCCAAACACGTTCCATTCAGCATCTATCTGTAGCAATATGCCTTTTTTCACACCTATTACATAGTAGTCACTCTTTCTTTAGAAGTTTCTTAGCGAAGAATGTATGACATGGAGCGTCCATCCCATCGTGAACTGTTCTTCTTGGTGCACATCGATCCAGCGTATGGTGAATTATTCTTCCTGACTTTAGCCACAGTTCTCCTACGAAGGCTATTTTATGAAAGTCCGATCGATCGCGAAATGAAAGTCGCAGTAAAAATCCGGTGAAGAATTGTGCAGCTCTGCTGTGCAATGTCTCTAGTATGCCTGCCTATCGCGTCGCGTCGTTCTTTTCAGTTCTGAGTGAACAGTGAGCACGTAAAGGTGCCTTGGACAACCGAGTCTCGCACCAGGGCTGAAGCGCGTGCTGTCACTCAATTTCTTCGTGCTGTGTGATTCAACCTGATTTACATGATGTCGCTGAGGTGTTCCAAGAACTCGTCAGGTGGAGCTAAATGACGATCGTATCGTCAGCATATCGAAAGAAACAACTGGACTTTATTGGCGCCGTATCTATGGTACAGGGTGTTTCAAAAATGACCGGTATATTTGAAACGGCAATAAAAACTAAACGAGCAGCGATAGAAATACACCGTTTGTTGCAATATGCTTGGGACAACAGTACATTTTCAGGCGGACAAACTTTCGAAATTACAGTAGTTACAATTTTCAACAACAGATCGCGCTGCAAGTGATGTGAAAGATATAGAAGACAACGCAGTCTGTGGGTGCGCCATTCTGTACGTCGTCTTTCTGCTGTAAGCGTGTGCTGTTCACAACGTGCAAGTGTGCTGTGGACAACATGGTTTATTCCTTAGAACAGAGGATTTTTCTGGTGTTGGAATTCCACCGCCTAGAACACAGTGTTGTTGCAACAAGACGAAGTTTTCAATGGAGGTTTAGTGTAACCAAAGGACCGAAAAGCGACACAATAAAGGATCTGTTTGAAAAATGTCAACGGACTGGGAACGTGACGGATGAACGTGCTGGAAAGGTAGGGCGACCGCGTACCGCAACCACAGAGGGCAACGCGCAGCTAGTGCAGCAGGTGATCCAACAGTGGCCTCGGGTTTCCGTTCGCCGTGTTGCAGCTGCGGTCCAAATGACGCCAACGTCCACGTATCGTCTCATGCACCAGAGTTTACACCTCTATCCATACAAAATTCAAAGGCGGCAACCCCTCAGCGCCGCTACCATTGCTGCACGAGAGACATTCGCTAACGATATAGTGCACAGGATTGATGACGGCGATATGCATGTGGGCAGCATTTGGTTTACTGACGAAGCTTATTTTTACCTGGACGGCTTCGTCAATAAACAGAACTGGTGCATATGGGGAACCGAAAAGCCCCATGTTGCAGTCCCATCGTACCTGCATCCTCAAAAAGTACTGGTCTGGGCCGCCATTTCTTCCAAAGGAATCATTGGCCCATTTTTCAGATCCGAAACGATTACTGCATCACGCTATCTGGACATTCTTCGTGAATTTGTGGCGGTACAAACTGCCTTAGACGACACTGCGAACACCTCGTGGTTTATGCAAGATGGTGCCCGGCCACATCGCATGGCCGACGTCTTTAATTTCCTGAATGAATATTTCGATGATTGTGTGATTGCTTTGGGCTATCCGAAACATACAGGAGGCGGCGTGGATTGGCCTCCCTATTCGCCAGACATGAACCCCTGTGACTTCTTTCTGTAGAGACACTTGAAAGACCAGGTGTACCGCCAGAATCCAGAAACAATTGAACAGCTGAAGCAGTACATCTCATCTGCATGTGAAGCCATTCCGCCAGACACATTGTCAAAGGTTTCGGGTAATTTCATTCAGAGACTACGCCATATTATTGCTACGCATGGTGGATATGTGGAAAATATCGTACTATAGTTTTTCCCAGACCGCAGCGCCATCTGTTGTTGACAATTGTAACTACTGTAATTTCGAAAGTTTGTCTGCCTGAAAATGTACTGTTGTCCCAAGCATATTGCAACAAACGGTGTATTTCTATCGCTGCTCGTTTAGCTTTTATTACCGTTTCAAATATACCGGTCATTTTTGAAACACCCTGTAATATCCTCTGAGTTCTCCATACAGAGTTTTGCTGCAGTTGGAGTTACCCATTCCAACGTCGTCCATATGACCGCAATAATGGACGATGTACGGATGATAAGAAGTAAAAGTGTGCTAAATACCTCGATCACATCACTTACAGGGAACTGCGATATTAGGTCCGTGGATACTTTGATAGTTACATTCGTAGTTACAGCGCCACCACATCAAAAGTGACCGTAATGTCACCTTAAGTCGAAGACGGTTAATTCGGCTGATAAAATCTGCTGAGTATTTAAAATGATATTCGCAGAATCCCGCATGTGGAACGAGGAGATTGCTCAAGTACTTCGTCAGCTGGTATGTTCGAGAACCAGTGGTGGATACGATGGGGGGGGGGGGGGGATTGGCGTCCTATGAGTGTGGATTTTCGGTAAAGCTTAAGCTGTAGGTGCCTATGGGAGAAGTTCCTGACCACACTGTCTTCCACGGAAGAGCGACTGAGAATTTGAGATGTCTTTCTTACTGTTCTCGATGTTGGGTCGAGTTTGAGTTCCCGGTAAGTAACTTTCTCCAGTAGCTGGGAGATCTTTTTATCATAGAACTCCATATTTCATAAACAGGACTGCATTTGCCCTTATCAGCCGGAAGGACAACAATGCTTTCATCACTGCGTAATGCTCACAGGTCACGTCGCTCAGCTTGGGTGATGGTTACGTTGCTTTCGTGAGAATAAGACTCATTTTAAGTCGTGTTTGTTCCATTTTGGAGCTTGCCGACTGCCTGTGCGACACCACTTATTATTTCAAAGACAGGATTGTCCCGCGACGAAGGTGCGAAATTAAGTCCTTTCTTAGGTACCGACATTGCACCCGTTTCTGTCTATATATCTGTCCTTCAAGTTGATGACGGTGCACTCCGAAGATGTTGTCCAAGACGGCTGGACTTTTCTCTCTGGTTGTCTGTAGTTCTTTTTTTATGATGACGTTTGCTGGTTAATCGTAGCTGCGTTGACCCAGTTCCAGTCCAAGGAAGTGAGTGTCCTTGATAGTTGTATACGCAAGGCCATACGAGCACGTCCATTTGCACGTCAACGGCATCAACAGTAAGACCCAGCTCACCATGGAGATAGAAAAAGACAATGCATTGCCCTTTCTCGACGTCCTCGTCTGCTGCCTTGGCGGCATGGAAAACCTACCCTGCCGGCCTCTGTGGCAAAACGGTTCTAGGCGCTTCAGTCCGGAACCGCGCTGCTGCTACAGTCGCAGGTTCGAATCCTGCCTCGGGCGTGGATGTGTGTGATGTCCTTAGGTTAAAGTAGTTCTAAGACTAGGGGACTGGTGACCTCTGATGTTAAGTCCCCTAGTCCTTAGAACCATTCGAACCATTTGAAACCCTACCGACATCGACCTGTACTTGCACGCCATCAGCCATCACCCGGCACAGACGGGCATTGTGTTAAAAACATTGGTTCATCGTGGAAAAATGATATCAGATGCTGGTAACGTACCACGTGAGCTGAGCCACCTACACAAGGTCTTTAGGAACAACGGCTATGACATTCATCAAAGAAATGAAGCGATTTCAAGCAAGACTCACAGTAAGACCAGCGACGAAAGCAGGGAAGGGAAACTTGCTTTCTTGCCATTCTGCGGCTCCATGTATGACATGATAAGCCGTTTGTTGAAAAGACACAAGATCAAATCGGTCTTCAAGCGTCCGACAACAATCCGTCAATTACTGAGCCCAGTTAACAGAGCAGCGGGTCTACAACTGTTACATACTGGCCAGATCATCAGGACTGTGGAGGACCGTTGTAATGAGTGTGAGCGTCACAAATGCTTCCAACAGAAAAGCAATTGTGATATTGCAGAACACTGCCTTAGCACCGGCCACTCCACGGACTATAACACAGCAGTTCCACCTAATAGGGAAGTGTTATGAAGGAAACAGTTGAGACGAAATTAGCAAGTGATCTTATAAATAGAGACGGAAGGTTTTCATTAAATTCTACTCAATCCCTGTTCAAACAACTGAGGGACAGAATCAATGCTGCTCGCTCACGCGGGAAACCGAAACAAAACTCAGTTCGACATTTAACTATTTCCTCATGAGCGCAGAGGGTTTCCTTGGTGGGAGAATAGAGCTAATGAAAGAGAAATATCACGAGTAGTTTTAGTGTCTTCCACCATGTTCATTATCTTGGTCAGATAATGGTTCAAAGTCGAAGTCCATAGCATACGTTGGTACTTTCACCAGCGAAATACAATTATGTTGTTGACGTATTCTATGTTAGAAATATAATAATTCTAAAAAAAAAAATATGAGCGTTGGTGAATACAGGCTCCGAAATTCCGACACAGCTATGGGCACCGCGTGATCTTAACCTCGCGCTGTATAAAGCAAAGGATGCAATACAATTCAGCTATAAATGGCCGTAAATCTCCTAAAGAACAAGTAAAATGTTACAAATTTATTAAACGAGTAGTACCGTCATAAAATATTAGCAAAAGTTGCGCTATCATTATAAAATTCTCTCTGTCTTACACTAGCTAAAAATTGTATTCATGTGTGACGCGGTAGTCAATTGCTGCTTAGTCTGTGCGTCATTTTCTTTAGTGCCACAGAGTTCAGTGGCAGATCAGTTTTGCAGGCTGTAGACTCTTTACTAAGATTTTTATCGTAATTCATATTTTCGTAAAACATTTGAGCCAAATGCCTCAGGAACAGGGTTAGTCACCGTACACCACCTGCCCTTGCTTCTCCAGCTAAGCCAGAGTTTGTGTTCTGCTGACATCGGGGTCGACGTCAGACAACTCTCTAAACCAGCAACGAGTATTTTCTTCAGGATTCAAAACCCGTAGAAAGGCACAGTGTCCACTAAGTCCAATTTATTTAAGTGCCATTAGTTTTAAGGTTATCCCCAGCTACTATTTACAAAGTATCGGAACAGTTCTGTATCGCAAAGTGCTGTTCCTAATTTTTTGTTATCTATGCGTCTGTCTCAATTACGACAACTGTGAAGAGCATCTGGTATTTACGGACAACTCTGTTTTGATCGGAAAACTCGGTCTTTATAACGTTCTTCGTGGCATTAGCGTCCGCAAAAGAAGCGTATAGGTGATTAAAAAAGTTGTTACTGCGCTTCTCTCTCCGCTGTTGACCAGATGCACGGTCCAGTTACAGTAGCAGCAGCTGGCAGCTGTTACATGCCTCCCTAGCCCCTCTGTTCGCACAACAAGGCAACCAAGCAGCATTGCGTATATTCGCACAGCGTGTTGCCTCCCACGTCCAGTGAAGCGTGGAAAGCTCCCGGACTGTACGATGCAGATAGCCAATAACTAGTGTTGAACGAAAGCGCTGAGTATCGTCACAGCATCAACAATGCTTTCAGTTGATCAGTATCGGATAAGATGTGAAATGTACTGTAAAGTGATACTGAAAGTATGCGAGAGTAATTGGAATTTGAACAAGGAGTAACATAAAGGCCGGCCGCGGTGGTCTAGCGGTTCTAGGCGCTCAGTCCGGAACCGCGCGACTGCTACGGTCGCAGGTTCGAATCCTGCCTCGGGCATGGATGTGTGTGATGTCCTTGGGTTAGTTAGGTTTAAGTAGTTCTAAGTTCTAGGGGACTGATGACCACAGATGTTAAGTCCCATAGTGCTCAGAGCCATTTGAACCATTAGTAACATAAGGAAATAGGGAAACTGTGCGTGGGACATTACTTTCTAGAGGTTGCTTTGAAATTATACTAGCCCAAGTGCACAGTGTCAGTTTTATATTCTTCGCAACGATAGCATGGCTAAATACGGGTGGTAAGATAACCAATTGCCTCCACTTATTCTGAGCAGCGTTATACACGACATGAAAAATGCACGCTGCAAAAGTTATTTGTTAACTTAAAACGGTATCTAGTTTATTTACATCACCAACTATTTGCTGATGATCAAGTAGTCACAGCAAGAGACGGGGAGGATGCAAATTATAAATATAACCAGTCAGCAATGGAATACAGCAAAAGGGAATTTAACTAACAGAAAGCAGAATACATCACTAATGACTCAGATGACTTATACATAGAGGAGAATGGAAGAAAATTACGACGGTTAGTAGTTTCTGTTATTTGGGATCCATTTTGGTGATGGAGGGAATATCAGAGGCAAAAATTAATAAAAGAATTAGCAGTGGAAGGAAAGTTAATGGGAGAGTCAACTCAGTCTCATGGAGCAGAATTGTGATAAACCGAACCAAAAGAATCATACATAAATCGATACTGGAGAGCATAGTTATGTATGGAGTGGAGACTTTGACTGCTAATCTGAAACACGTAAAAAACTGCAAGCACTAGAAATGGACTTCTGGAGGTGATCAGCAAGACAAAAGAAGAAACTACGAAATGATAAAGACAATGGAAGTAAGGGAAAGAATACACGACGTGATGGAAAGAAGGAAGTTACAATGGTACGGGCATGTAAGAAGAATTGAGGAAGCCAGAATACGGAAAACTAACCTGGAAAGGAAACCGGAAGGAAACAAGAGAAGAGGACGTCATATGACCACCTGGCTCCAAAATGTAAAATTAACCATGAGAAGACTTGGCGCAGAGAAAGAAGATACACAAGATCGAAATTTGGAGGGACATCCTAAGGAGATAATTTAAGATATTTACGGGTATTTGTTGTATTGGAGAAAAAACTTTGTACAGAGAAATATCTCAGTAAAAAAATAAAAACGAAACAGTATCTCTGACCAGATTTCGAACTTGCACAAGTGTCAATCAGGAAAACGAATTTTACTTTATTTTATTTTTCTTTCAGACGGATTCATAACTTCAACTAGGCAGTGGCTCTTCGCCAAAGTTACCAAAATCCATTACGAATAAAACAGGAGTCCCTGGGCTGTAGTCCCCATTCCGCACAGAAAATTGTTCATAATCGCCCTGTCTTAAGTTCTAACGTCACTACGGCAAACAGTATTCTCATCAACTAAGTGGCCATGGGATAAGCAGGACTAGATGTAGAAGATGATATATAAAGAACCAAGAGACTAACTACTTTTAGTAACACATTCATAGGATATGAAACAAGTGCCCCAAGTTGGATGAATATTTCAGTTAACATTAAGTGACAGGAAACTTGCGGCACATTGTTTGTCCCATGGAAACTTCACTCCAAATAGCTCGTGGTTCTCCAACAGCATGAGCTACTAAATAAAAACTTTGTATACTGACGTTGCGACGACAGCTATGCCTTAATGATGTGGATGGTCACTCCATTTGCTATAACCAGATGGGTACTCTGAAACATTTCAACAAGCTATTTAGCGAACCATGTATCTAGAGGTGGTACAGCGGATCATATATTGGAAATGATCGGGCTGTCTAATTGCGAGCAAAATCCCTGCTATACAGAATATCAGGCTGCTTCGCGAGAGAGCAAGACCAGAAGTTTCCACAGCCTTCTCGATACTGGAGTTCACATTCCACGCCGAACTGTTGCACTTCAAATGTCGATATGAGCATGTCCTACTCAGTGTACACAATGTATCTAATGGTTTCCAGTATTTTTATTGTATTACTCTACTTTGAGTAGAGTCACACTGCAAGGCTGCTACTGCTAAAATGGTGTGCCACTTTTCGTTTGTATCACAACTTCAATTTCTCTTAGCAGACATTTATGTAAACCATGATGAGAGTGAAATGTATATTGCATTATTAACCTGTTACCCAGTCATTGCAACTGAACTGATAAGAATGTCTTTTTCCTGTACTGATGAAAAATACTTTTTTAATGCTACTGCGCAATTCTCAGATTTGTCATTTCCTACAGGTATGCCACTCATAGAATGAGGGATATAATTTCGATTTTATACGTGGGTACACACGGAGATTATTATAATCGCATGAAAGTGAGACATTGACACTGAGAATAATCTGCTATTGACGAATGTAAATAAAAATCAAGAACTCCATGGAATCTTCTGAAAACCACCGAACAAATGTTTGGTTACTTAACTGACGAGCCACACCCCTCTGGATGGAGGCAGCGAGTGTACCTCTGCCCGCAACCCGGATAAAATTTACGTCATGTGATGATGCGCTACAGAGAACGTACCGAGGACTATTATCTTGAACTTCACACTATGAACACCTCTGACAGCTTGTGTCCATATAGTTTCGTTACCAGAATCAGTACATTCTTGTTTCGAATTAACGGTGATGTCACATGACGTTGCTAATGGCAGTGTTTGGTTCTATGAAGGTAGTTCGTCCTTTAAAATAATTACAGAAGCAGAGTTTTGCAGTAAGTACCCTTTATAAACTTTGTCACCGGAATACTGCAGCGAGCAAACAATTTGAAGAAGAAGAATCCTTGGGCGTTCCTCATATGCAAACGTAACGTGCCGTGAAATTGAATTTGTTAGAGTAACTTCTTCGTTGTTCGTCTTAATTGTGGCTTGCAAGATTTTACGTAGAAAATTACCGCCCTATTTCCGTAGAATTTGTTTACAGCATTCTAAGTGTTCTGGTGAGCACACATTGCATAGAACTCCTTGCTGCAATTCATGGGTAGACGCTAAGTAGATGTTGACAACTTCCGTCTAAAATCATATTTGATTGTCCCTGTAGACGAAATCTGCTAATTTGATACTTGTTACTGAGGTATGTTCAATGATGGTAACCTATTGAGATAGTCCAGATACTATTTTCTTGGTTTGTGCGCCGTGATAATGTTTTATCAGCCACACTATCGACTGTAAACTGAGTGAAGTCGGCAATACTGGTAATTATTGTAAATAATTACAACGGGATAAAAGTTCTCTGACCTAAAGCGTATATTCATGCGAAATGACCAGCCTTAGCGCATTGAAAATAAGTGAAACACGGTCTTATACATCTTCAGACGTCGATATTTAGAGCAAATATCACTTTGAACAAGAACTGAAAAGCTCCTTGTTTGAAACAACGGCACAATTGTAGTTGGGCTCCATTTAGTCAAGACTTTTCTAGAGAGCGTAATGCTATGTGGAAGGGAAGCGTGGACGATAGGAGAAGTAGACAACAAAAGGATTGAATCTTTAGTTGTAGTCCTACCAAAAAATGGTAAGAATATCATAAGTGGGCAGAGCTACCAGCTAAGACGTTCGGCTATTAATAGATTTGTGGAATATTTAGGTACTTAAGTTATGTTGACGGAAATGGAAATGCTATATATCACACAATGTCGAGATGTTCAGTACACAACGATTACGGTATTGGCCTGCGTCAAGGCGTCTCTCTGCGATTTTATCATACGGTGATAATCGATCTGATATCGATGAGGGAAGCTTTCATCACGGACGACGCGCTCCGCGCGCGCACACACACACACACACACACACACACACACACACACATTTGCAGCAGAAACGCATGCGCTTCTTGAGCCAACTGGGTACACAACGCATGTGCCGGCGGGGTCTCAAAATGTGAGTTCAGTGCATTTTCGTTAGTATGCGCCTGAAGATGGCCAGAAAAATCTGCTCCGAAATTTCGCCGCGTCAGCGTGTTGCCATATACACTGGCGAGCATTCAGTTTCCCTTCAACAAGTACAAAAGTCATTCCCGTTGACTTATTGAATATCTCCTCACACCATGATTCCAGGTCGTCTATGAACACGTTGACATGATAGTCCCTGTTGTCAGTGGTGTTGTATCAGGGGTAAATAACCCACGCTGATTATAAATATTGACGCAGCTTCCAGTAATCCGTGCCCAGAGGTTCTTGGTGATACTCTTCCTGCAATCTCTTTTGACATTTCAACTGTTGGCTCTTCGTCAGGGCGCTACGACCCCTTCGTGGTGTGGTCATTCCAGGACCAGTGGCTGTTCATCTTGCCTGTTGTTCATCTTATTACGGCTCTTTCTGCAGTCACCGAACTACTGACAATTGTCTGTAGGGTCTGTCTGTGTGATGTGTCGCATCTTCGTTGTTAGTTGCGCAGAGCACCTGAGAGACAATGGATGGGTTGTGGGAGCTCCTTTCACAAAGTCAACCGAACTAGAGAGAAAATTCTCCTTGAATTCCATGCTGACACATTAATCGAATTGAGTAGATTGCCAGATCTGTTACAGAAATAGGAAGTTTCTCGATTTTAATCACTTGTTTGTAGAATCTGAATGAGATTTATTTCATGAACCTTTTTTCCTCAGGGGAAGTGATGTCTTACTCTTGGCTTGATTGTTACCTAATTCTGCAGTCGAAACGAAGGCAGCTCGGTAAATGGTTTGTTTGCGAATCTATGTTTACTGAGAATTTTTGCTTTTAGTGTCGTGTGCTGTAAAGTATAATTATGATACATCTTGTATAAAGTGCTATTTAAAGAAGATGTACTGCTGAACTCCATTTTTCGTCATGGTGTCAACCACCTGCACGTAAAACACAAGAAAGCGAGTAGTGCTGGTTAATGTCCCACTAACAGCCGAAGAACATTTATTTGATACTTTTTTTATTTTACTTCTTGATAAAAGATTATTTGTGTCATAGATAAATGGGACACACTGTATAAGAAACTAAAAGTTCCTGCCTGTAATATGAATAACTTCGTGTTCGGGAGTCATTTCTCCTCTTTATCGCCTTATCCTCTCTCTTTCGTTTCACGCATCTCTTAGTCGATGAACCACAGGTTCTTCTGTTGTCTTGGATAATTATTTCTATCTGTAATATTTTCTACGCATTTTCACTGTGCTTACATATCGTATTACGGAAACATGGGGAGGGGTCTATCTCAGAAATTGCTTCCATGTAACATCGAAGCAGAACCTTTTTTTTAAAAAAAAATAACGTTCAAAAGTGGTTTGGTTTCGTAGAGACATCTATAAGTATTCATCTGTTCCACAAGTACTCATTTTATGCTGCACTCCTATGCGCACTTTGGCAGTATTTAATTGGGTATTAACACACAGATAATTGATGTAATAACCTAAATAATTAAAGCAATTAACTTCTCCCGTCACTTAGATCATTAGAAAATTTCTTATTGAGCCGTGGGTGGCTCGTGTTCCCGCCATCATGTATTTTACACCTTGTTTTTAACGTACTTTCACCTCACTACGTTAATTTAATTTACTACTGTCTCTGAGTTGCTACTTTGCCTAACTGAGATCGGCGCTAGCAGCGCGTGTCGATGTATCCCCTCTCGTAGTATCTTTGCTCGACTGCTATTACTTCTCGGACGTTGTTTGTCGTAAGAGAGGGTTCGGATAGCGAGTTCGGGTTTGCGAGTTCGGGTCTGACAGTCAGCTGCAACGTGTCTGGAGCACAGTCTCGACCTGCCAGTCGGGGAGTTGTAACGCGGCACTACTGCAGTCAGGTTCGTGCAGTGAGGTCTGCGTCGACATGTCTCGCCCGACCCTTGCCGCCACGCATCACTTGAGCCAAACACGGTCTTGGTGGATCTTCGGTCGCTCGTCCTACCGGACGACGCGTTTTGGCACGCTGATCTTCATGAGTCGGCTGTGTGTGTGTTCATCGACTCCCGATATGTCTTCGTGTGTGCTTAGTTACTGTTGTTTATCGTTCAGCTCTTCGTGCAAGTGTTTGTCACCTTGTGTGTGCAGTTGGCGTTAGTTCCACTGACGACTATTTTAGATGTTGGCGGCATTCTGAGGAGTCGGTCGGTTGTTGCGGACCAGGGAAGTTATCTCCGCGCAGTGCAGTCGGCTGGGTCCACTGGGAGCCCATGCGCAGTGTCGGAACGTGTGTGGAGCTGTCCGAGCGCTACGAGCTTCGTGGTTCACCGACCCAGGACATCAAAATTGAGTAGTGGTTTCAACTACCTAAGCCACGTCCATTCGTGTTGTGGTGGTTCGTTTGGGTGGTTTGCTGTTGGGGAGGTTTACCTGTGAGCAACATCGAGTGTTTCTACTGCTGAAATGTAGCCGCCATTCGGTGCAATTAACTATTTTGGTTGACTACAATTCGAGTGTACCATTGGAATTTTCTGCCTTGTGGCCGTTAGTGTTCTGGTTACCTGCCCTGGGCACTGTCGTAAACTCAGGCAGTGTTCTTTTGGGGGAAGTTAACTATATTAGCGTATTTCAAATTCAAGTGTACCAGCGGAATTTTCTACCTAGTGGCCGTTAGGGTTCCGGTTACCTGCCCTGGCCACTGACGTAATATCAGGCAGCGTCCTTTCCTCACCTGTTGTCACTGTCCAACATGGTGTGTAATTTTGACAGGATATACATACTACATTGTGGATTATCACGTTTGTAACCTTTTCTGTTTGAGTTCTCATGTACTGATTGATGGGAAGCAAGTCGTTGTGTGAAACTGTGGCTGTCCCCTGGTTGGATTCCGACGAATCAAGTGTAGTTGGGCTCACCAGCTGTCTCGCCAGGGCAGATCGACCTCCCTGGAGGCTTCTGAGTGCCGTTGTCTTTATTGTCTTTCCCACCGGTGTTTAACCATATTCTTAAAATTATCTTTCAAACTTGAACATTGCGGCCTTCTGTCTTTAAAAGATTATTGTAATATGTTTTAAAATTTTGAAACTTAATTGTGGCCTTCAGCCATTGGTATTGCACCTTGCATATATGTGTTCAATCTGCTTTGCCTTGATGCTTTCCACATAGCCGTGATATGTTTTTTTATATTTTTTTATTTGCTTTTTTTAATTGCATTTTTATCTTGTTGAATTTTTAATGACTTCTTGTTTGGAGGCCTTCAGCAGCGAAAGAGTTGCATTTGGTAAAGGTTCCGCCATGTGCCGCTTTGGTTGTAAATGTGTTATTAAATTACAATAAATTACAATTAGAATGTGAAACTGACCTCAACGTTATTAGACCTCTCCACAGTCCTAACTACCTGTTCTGCCCAGCGGGTTTACCCGGCGTTTCACTTATCTCGAAATCCTTTCCATTAAAGCTTTAGTTCCTGATTTTTCTTCAGATATTTTCAATAACTTTTTTTAAAAAAAAATAGTTCCAACATCTTTAGTAGGTCATTTTCCATTTGCGACAATTTTGTTTGTGACTAGCATACTATTGCCTTCAGTAGGTAAAACAAAATTTTTGTTTCATAACAATATTGGCATTTTCCAGCATTGAGCTGAAGAGTCTTCCAAATTTTGTAAAGTATCACTGTAGTGTGACGCTGTTGTTTGGCCCCGTTGTTTCTAATGACAGGCTGTCTCAAGAATTTTTCTTAGAGAGTCATTTCTTTGTTTCGGTTTACTTAAATACGGTGGGTTTCTAGTTATTCTCGTTTTCATTAAAATCACTACTTTGTTTACTTCACCTGTACTCTTTCGTCGCCAACAAATGCTGCATGAGTCTGAAGTGCTAGATTTATTTTTTCAACCACCAGTTTTATCTGAAAAATTTTGGCGATTGTTAAGATTTTTCTGCTGCTCCTCTTCCTAAAAGGCTTTCCGTTATCAGTTTTGATCTAGACCTGAAAGTACAGGAAGTAGCTGATATGGTGCTTTCTGTGGTGCGACTGCTGTTGGCCTACCACAGTGATCACTATAGTTTTGTTATTAATGTTCTTTTATTTATCTTGGTTTTGAAAATGATAATGACCTCCTATTACATCTTTAATAAATGTAGCAATGTAAACTTAAGAACAAAGTATCTATAACTTCCTATATGGGAAACGAGAGAAGCCTCTAAAAATAATTAAAAAATCAAACGAGGCATGTAGTACAAACAGTGAATTACGTATTTGGTAATTCTGAACATAGTGTGATTGTCTTGGCAGTATAAGAGAAGCTACCAGTGGTCGAAATAGACTCGAAAAGTAACATCACTGTATTTTATTCAGGAAATGGATCCATAAGCGTTAGTGCTTCACAGAGCACATCATTGAATGTGGATACAGTAGACTACTCAGGCAAAGTATATAAGCACGAAGTCGTCGTCGTGTACACGAACAAGACTAAACCTAAGACCAAAGCAGCGAGAAAGTCGCGAAACTGGCAGTGGTCGGGAAATTTATCGGCTGGAAAATTCATCGCTCCCGGAATGCGAAATCCTGGCAGAGAAATGCCGCCCCGCATAGTGAGAAAGGCAGTTTCCTAATTAAGAACAGGCAAGGCGGCGCAGCCGGCAGAACAGTTAGGCCCAGCCAGGCGGCGGTTGGTTTTCCAGGGTGTGGGAGTGGGGGTGGAGGTGTGGGTGGATGCTTGGGCGCTGTGCCGGCACCAGCTGTGGCGTCGCCGTTTCATTAGGTCCTACAAAGAGAGCTGCATTTTTCGAATTCCGTGCCAGAATGTGGAGGGACGTTCCTGTACGTACTGGAATCTATTGTGTTTTGCTTCCCTGACGTTTAAGGCTACTGTTCTTCTCTAAAACATAAGCGATGTATTCTCTTCACAACTGTGGGAGTGAATATTGTATTACTATTTTCAAAACACTAAATAAAGTGTGGTGTGCGTACTGTAAGACCTTCAGTACACACACCATCAGATTATTTGACTTGTCGCTCTAATGAAGTAGGCGAGTGTCAGCAATATGTCTCGTGGTTTTAGCGTGGCGTGTTTATCTTCTGCCGTTAGATCAGACGATAGAAATGCCACTTGCACGCTTAGAGTAGCAGATTGACGGTGACCAACTTTACACAGAAATTCATTAATTTTCACACACATTTATTAAAATAATAACAAGCATAAAAATTACTTAACTTGGTTCTGGATGCTATTTGCAATTGACAATCTGAAGTTCGTTTGGTATTGGTACGTTAATCTTATTCTCACATATATCTATGATACTTGACAAAAGTGTCTATATGGCTATGTACAGGAATATGGTAATCTTACTGGGCGCAGACTGAAACTTGACTACAGACTAGTACAGACAAATGTAGAACTCGTACAGACTGTTGCAGACAAATGCAGACTGATTATCGGAGGTCTGTACACTCGTTATAATACCTCACTCTTTCATGTATCACTGCCTGAGTGTTATCCACGAGGAGAAAAGGTTCTACGTTAGCAGCAATCTCATTGGCTGTGTACATATTAATACGTGGATTGGCGGAAGCAGAATTTGGTCCGTCTCTATGGCAGCGCCATCTCGTAGTGCAGATACGGACGAGCGCTGCGCCTGCGTGCTTAGCGGGGTGCGCTCTAGTGGGAAAGTTGTGTACGCACTGACTACGTGGAACTATGTACACAACATAATGTTAAGCAGTTTACAAATTAACAGATTACAGTTTAGTTATTTTCATGTATTTTAAAACTATTTAAAACAAGAATGAACAAAATGCTTTTTTGTACATATAATTAGGTACTGCAGTTGTTATTGTGACATTGTATTGTATTGCATCGCATGTTAACCGGGGACCTAGAAACGACGGAGAGGCTCCATCCCCACCGCAGCTGTAGTGGTCCACAACCCCACGACGACTACTGGAGTCCACTTCACCCCTCTGCCGCCCCAGGGTTATTGCGCGGCTCGGCCCCGGTGTACCCTCCCCCCCTCCCACCCTGGGAACGTCTCACGCCAGACGTGCGTTAGACCGCATGGCTGTTGTGACATTACTTTCTATTACTTTTTATTTTATAATAAAACTCCCCGTATAACAACTAACAGATGTACAGTTACTTCCATAAGTAGCTATCACTAAAAATACAATGTTTCTGCGCCAGATCCTCAATTACTTGTTGGGGATACTCAAATGTCTGTTTTCGCCTACACCTTTTCCCTCTACACATCTCTCCAGTACCATGGAAATTATCCCCTGATGACTTGACTTCCTGTCAACGTTTTACCCACGTTCCTCTCCTGTCCGCTACTGCGGAGAACCTCCTCATTTCTTACCTTACCTGTCCACCCGATTTTCTAAATCCCTGTGTAGTACAACATCTCAAACTCTTCGATTCTCTTCTTTTCTGATTATCCCAAAGTCCATGATTCACCTCCATACAATGTTGTGCTCCAAAAGTAATTTTCAGGAACTTCACCCCCAGATTAAATCAGATGTTTCCTACAAATAGAATTCTTTTGGCCAGGGATGCCCTCTTCTCCTGTAATAATGTGGTTTTTATGTCTTACTTGCTTCATCTGAAATATGCTGTTTTGATTCAGAGGTAGCACGATTTCTCAACATCGTCTATTTCGTTGTCACCAATTTTGATAATAAGTTTATCGCTGATCTTATTTCTGCTACTCTTTAGTACTTTCATTTAACTTCGGTCTACATTCAGCCGGCCGGTGTGGCCAAGCGGTTCTAGGAGCTTCAGTCCGAAATCGCGCTGCTGCTACAGTCGCAGGTTCGAATCCTGCCTCGGGCATGGATGTGTGTGATGTCCTTAGGTTAGTTCGATTTAAGTAGTTCTAAGTTCTAGGGGACTGATGACCTCAGATGTTAAGTCCCATAGTGCTCAGAGCCATTTCTTTCTGCTTTCAGTTCACCATCTTTGCTCATCAGAGTCTTCATTTCGTTCAGTTTCAGCTGTAACTGTTTCTCGCTTTCACTAGGGACATTAGTGGCAGCAGTGAATTCTGTCATTGATATCGTTTCACTCTGAATTACGACCAAACTACTGAACATATCTTCCATGATGTATAGACTGAACAATTGGGGCGAAAAGTGCATCCCTGCCTTACACTCCATTTAATCCATGTACTTCATTGTTTGTCTTCCATCCTTACTTCTTTCCTTCTGGAGTTTATACGTACTGTACATTATCAACCTCTCCCTATAGGTCACATCTATTTTACTGATAATTTAGAACACGTTCCACCATTTAATACTGTCGAACGCTCTTTTTACGTCAACAAATCGTAAATGTATCCTGAATTTTCTTACGTCTTGGTTCCGCTATTAAGTGCAAAGAGAATGCAGGAATCATTGCATTTAATTTTTCTCAAATGGATACCATGAAAACTGTTTCACATGGACATGCTACCTTTCCCTCTGTTTTTTTTGTTTATCGAATACGAGTCGTTTACTATTGTAGATCCCAGAGAATGTAGTGCTACTGTCACATCAAAAACTAGCTAAGGCAACGACGGAACTGCAGATATCGATGAAGATAGAAAATTTGTTGTGATAAAAAATTGTGATATAAAGAAAGCGTCAGACACTCATCAGATTCTAAATACGGAAGGTGCTGTTATCGCCTCCCACGTTGTGAGAATACCACGTGAAGTTGCCGAGCGAGTTTGGGCAGCACTTGAGGAACCGTTCTCGTGGTCGTGGAGGACAATTACAAGACGTGGTCAATGGAATGAACAGTCTAATCAGTACAAAATATGGATTGAGAGTAAACCTAAAAAAGACGAAAATAATGAGAAGTTGCATAAATGAGATTTTTGTTCATCCTGACGACCATACTGGGGACCACGACGCGCAAGGAGTTCACGAATGCTGCTAACTTGGAAGCAAAATAACACAGGGTGGCAGCCTTGACATAGACACAAACAAATGCTTTTGACGAAAGAACTCGAGAGTTTTTGTTGTTGGGTAGATACCCAATCGACAGAGACACTCTCCAAGATATGATCTCGCAATATCATGAACAGGTGCAAACAGGAGTGAACACCGTAAACGTGCCGCGCAGTAGACCCCGTTCAGTCGATCGCCGGTGTTGGCCACGTTGCCATCTGATCATTCGTAATGTTCCACCAGTAAATGTTCTGGGAGGACACATTCGAAAATGGAAATGCCACCAGTTCAAAGCAAGCTAATGGCCAAAGTTCTTCATAGTAAAACAGGCGTTTTGGTGCCAATGTCTACCAGTTTATGAAGAAAGAAGAAGTGCTAGGCCCTCCGTTGAAACTAAAATCCACACTGAAACGAGTGGCCGAAGCAACTGGAGAATCTTCTGTTCGGCGACCCACTTTGACGGAAATTCATACAGATTTACTGAGGTTAATAAATTTTGAAGTATAAATACTCCACATAAAATTCTTTCACATTCTAGGTGCAATAAGATGGCGAATAACCGAAAAACTGTCCGAGGACAAAGCTGTATCAGGGCAAAATGAAATCCTGACGTAAAAAGTATCTGAGACTACTGACTTGAGTGTCATCCAGTTGTCTGTATGGATGAGTTATCTGCACATTTGTCCCCACTGCATCATACGTAAGAAGTGACAGCTGCGCGGGGTTAGCCGAGCGGTCTAGGGCGCTGCAGTCATGGACTGTGCGGCTGATCCCGGCGGAGGCTCGAGTCCTCCCTCGGGCATGGGTGTGTGTGTTTGTCCTTAGGATAATTTAGGTTAAGCAGAGTGTACGCTTTGGGACTGATGACCTTAGCAGTTAAGTCCCATAAGATTTCACACACATCTGGACATTTGGAAGAAGTGACAATCCACTGCAGGGTCTGCTGAAACGCGTTTCGAAAGGAAGCACAATCATCATCATTCCAGCTGATGGAGTTCACGGTTTTGTATCGAGTGCCTACCTAAAGTTTAAATATAATCAGAGAACGGAAGATTAGGGAGAGATTCATATCTAATAGACGACTTAATATCTCCGTTATAGATAAGGCCCCTTGCCTCAATAAGCAACTGACTTGTGCTCCAATATTGAACTCCATGAAGACACAAGTGATGTCCCGATTAACAAAAAAAAAAAATTCCTTTCCATATTCATTGATCGAAATGAACGAACCAAGCTACATCACTTATAAGATAGAAAGTATTTTAATGGGACATGATCATACAGTGTTAAAACTTCCTCCATACCACAAAAGAATGAATTCCACACACCTAATATGGGCAACAGTCAAGAACGGCATTTCTGGACTAATGTGACATTCAGAATGGACACGTTATTAAAATCTACAATTGACCATAATGTTTCGTAATAAAATTACACTAGAAGAAACGGCGTGAGCGCGTAAACAAAATCTAATAGCAGTATATTTCAAGTGAAGGTTTACTGGTAAAAGCGCTGGAATTGATCACAAACGTGGGAAGCGGTACAGACTCAAATGGTTCAAATGGCACTATGGGTCTTAACTGCTGTGGTCATAAGTCCCCTAGAACTTAGAACTACTTAAACCTAACTAACCTAAGGACATCACACACACCCATGCCCCGAGGCAGGATTCGAACCTGCGAGCGCAGCGGTCGCGCGGTTCCAGACTGTAGCGCCTAGAACCGCTCGGCCACCATGGCCGGCGGTATAGACTCGAATAGTGGTAGTCATAGTTATGAAAACAACACAGATGCTGCAAATGAAGATCGCAGTGGATAACTGACACTGCCAGTGGAAGTGAAAATGAAGAAAAATAGGGTTCGCAGCGATCGAATGTAGGGTAGAGCCACGGGCCGTAACACATCTGAAATATAACGTCCACTGTTCAAAGTGCCGTCAACGGGAACAAGAGTTGACCGAGACGTGTAACCAATGGTACCCCATACCATCACGCCGGGTGATACGCCAGTATGGCGATGACGAATACACGCTTTCAATGTGCGTTCACCACGATGTCGTCAAACACGGATGCGACCATCATGATGCTGTAAACGGAACCTGGATTCATCCAAAAAAATGACGTTTTGCCATGCGGATAAGATGCCTGTCATCTCGTCTGCTAGTGATACGAGGCCGTTGGGATCCAGCACGGCGTTCCGCATTACCCTCCTGAACCCACCGATTCCAAATCCTCCTAACAGTCATTGGATCTCGACCAACACGAGCAGCAGTGTCGCGATATGATAAATCGAAATCCCGATAGGCTACAATCCGACCTTTATCAAAGTTGGAAACGTGATGGTACGCATTTCTCCTCCTTACACGAGGCATCACAACAACGTTTCACCAGGCAACGCCGGTCAACTGCTGTTTGTGTATGAGAAATCGGCTGGAAACTTTCCTCATGTCAGCACGTTGTAGATGTCGCCACCGGCGCCAACCTTGTGTGAATGCTTTGAAAAGCTAATCATTTGCATATCACAGCATCAACTTCCTGTCGGTTAAATTTGGCGTCTGTAGCACGTCATCTTCGTGGTGTAGCAATTTTAATGGCCATTAGTGTACATTCGTCAATGGGACAGAGCTTTTCGAGAACCGGTAAGTTTGCTTTCAGATCCTGGGGAACTAAAACGCATGTGGATGAGAGGCAGTGGGACGTATGTGCTGGAAGCCCATGTAAATCCATTAGACAAGCAACCTGTAGCAGGGAACTAGCCGTCTTCTGGTCGACAGTGCACGACTCGGTCCAAAAACGTGTCCAGTTGCGTACTTACAGACTCCAACCTTCGCATCGCAATGAGCCTGAGGATCACCATAGACGATGTGATTTTACTGCTGATATGTGGCACTTTATAGACGAAAACAGTTAGAATGAGGCGCTTAAGGGGAAACCCTGTGAGACTATTTACCAGCATTGCGGCCGTTTTCGAAGTCCTATCTTGGTTGTAATTTTCAAATATAAAAGGGGCCATGTAACATATCATACGTACAGAAAATTATGCGAGCAAAATGATGCCATTTTTCATTTGAGCATATTCGTTCTAGACTTACGTCGCATTTTGTACAGAACAAGGAAAATGCTGGTAATGACACACAAAGTGTATGCGTTGTGCTCTACGCTGTAAGGTTTTGGTACCTGCTTCACACATTTCTCAAGGAATCCAACCAACAAATATAAAGGAATGCGAGCACAATCATCGACAAGTCGTTCCATGTGGCGAGCAATATTTCTGGTCTTCACGGCACGCATAACTACTTACACACGTATTCATAAAAAGAAATTAAATTTGACTGACATTGGGGTGATAAGAGTCATGTGACACCTGTAATATCTTGTCGGCCCTTCTTTTGCCACACGTAGAGCAGCAATTCGATGTGGCTCAGATTCTAGTCATTGGACGTGCTCTGCAGAAATATTCAGTCATGCTGCCTCCAAAGCCGTCAATAGCTGCGAAATAGTTGCCGGTGCAGGACTTTATGGGCGAACTGACCTCTCGATTATGTCCCACTAACGTTAAATGGAACTCATGTCGGGCGATCTGGGTGGTCAGCTCACTCACTCGGACTTATCAACTGCGGCCTGGTGGCGCGGAGCACTGTTAGCCATAAATATGCCATCGTTTAATGGCTGCAATTTGTCTCCGAACGTCAACAATCGGTTCAGTTCGACCAGAGGACCCAGCCCATTCCATATAAATGCATCTCGAACTTTATGGAGCCACAATCAGCTTGGACAGTGCCGTGTTGTCAATCTAGGTTGATGACTTCGTAGAGTATGCACTATACTTAAACCGTACCTTCAATTCTTACCATCTGAAATCTGGACTCATCTGATCAAGCTATGGTTTTCCAGTCACCCAGGGTCCAACTAATATGGTCACGAACCCAGTAGAGGCGCTGCAAGCGATGTCGTGCTCTCAGCAAAGGCATTCGCGTCGGTGATCTGCTGCCGTAGACCATCAACGCCAAAATTCGCCGTACTGTCTTAATGGATACGTTCGTCGTACTTCCCACATTGATTTCTGCAGTATTTAACACATTTCCCTTGAACACTATATGTGAACTGCAGCTATCGATTCCAAAAAACCAACACCTACAACTCCGAAAAATGGAACCAAAAACCCAACATCCAAACCCCCTCCCCCCCCAAAAAAAACCCACATTCACTACATCAGTTAAGGTACAACCGACTTACCATAAAAATGCAACACACAAAACATCACAATTACTATAGAATAAACCCTAAACAAAAATTACTTACCAACAACAACCTCCAGCAATACCATCTAGATTGGTTACAACACACATGCGCGCATACACACCAAAAACGAGGAAATATCCTAAAACAACCACAGCTTACCACCCGTAAACCAACCCCACTCCACAAAAAACCACCAACACAGAAAAACCACAAAAATGAACCAAAATCAATCACACATTACAAAAAACAAAATCTGCAACCAAACTGTACTCTTCGACATATCTCAAAATGTACCCCCCCACCCCCCCAAACGATAACTTGCCACATGCCACATTAACCCCAAAACCCGCCCCCCCCCCCACCTGCAAAATCCACACCCACCCAACCTCCTTAACTCATCACCCTCGGTTTAAAAACATCCTCCCTACAGCCCTCAAATAAAACACGAAAAACACAACACCCTTCTCAATGTATTCCTCAAACAAACCCTCCAATCCCGTTTTTCTACGACCCTGCTATACCCTATAAACACAATCAGCATACCCACCCGGCGAAATAACGGCATCCCTCACCCTCAAACCAACCCGAGAACTGCCCCTCCCCGATCCACCCACACACACATCATCTTACCAAACTGTGACGGATCAATTTCAGCAACCACCCCATGACTGACCAACTTTCCTCAATATTTGACATACAATCCATAGCACTTCTCTCACTTACACCAGTCTTATGTGCACAGCAGCTTATAGAGGAGCTATAAAAAAAATAAAAAAATAAGTGATCAAAATAATCTCATTCATGGCCAACCTAGATTTCTCGGACCAAGTACCAAGTCTAATCGATGTCAGATATTATCGCGCCGACATATTCGCGTCTCTGGTCCGAGCCACCGTAATTCTCGTAAGCCTCATGTTGTTGCTACAAATGTGACAGCTAACATTTTCTGCAATAAGACCAAGCAACTGCAGAAATTCTCTGACAGGCATCATATCTTCACCCACCGCCGAACGTGCTGATACGCTCGTGAATTTCACTGTCATATCCGTACCTAACAAAAAAGCAATAAAACAAATTAAACTTCTTTTCGCACAACAGACTCCAAACTAATAAGATCTGGTAAAAGCACCAAACATATAAACAAAAAGAAACCTTAATAATGCACTGAAAACAACACTCGTAAGGCACCAACTACGTAAACTCAAAGAAACGTTACCACGATTACAACCAAACTTCAAATGAACCCAACACGACACGTTAAACTCAGCAACATCACAGGGCACTATCTAACACAACAACAGAAATGTACAAACACAACCATTTCGAAAACTCCGCGCCATATGACGTCACACGCCGCACTACCATTACGTCACGAGTCAAAACAGACGGGTGGAATTGGACGCTTCCATGTACCCCACTTTGCTAACGTAGCCTCACACTTACTGATTTAAATTTCTGTATATTCACCTGTTTTGTGTTAAAAAACTGAGAAATATGCAGTCTCATGTAATTTTATTACTTCATTTGGTAAAACTTCATTACACAATTGAGTGGTCACGCAGAAGCAATTAAAGAATTTAGAAACATCTCGCTTCTGCTCCATATAATTTGATGTGAAGCAAGATGTGGTATCAAAAAGACTTCTCCTTTCTCAAATATTATTTTCGTTTGTTATCAAAGTGCATGTAACGCGCTTCCTTTGATACACACCTATTACATACGCTCGGTCGAACGTCACTTATCGCAGGTAGGTGGAAAGTTTGTCGCCCGGCTGCCAGGATGAGATGTTTAATATGGGGAGACGCCGCTGCTTCAGTCACTACACAAAGGACGTAGCCGTGTTTTTACGCTCGTGTGAACCGTGTTTGAGTGAGCAGCGCTAAACACATAGGCAGACTCACCTGAGAGGTCGGCGCCGACAAACGGCGAAGAATACTGCAGCGTCAGTGGGCGTTACTACGGCATCAGGCGTCGCGACTGCACGAAAATCCTGCTAAGGGGTAATATACTTTTAGCTCAATAAAATCTGAGAAAGCTTGTTTCTTTCTTAAGATTATGATATTAAACTAGTGACAGTCAAATAGCAAATAGCATACGTTTCTTATTCCCATGAAGTATTGATTTAATATGCAAGAAGCAAGCAATAAGTAAAGATCCGGGTTCTGACCCTAGATGGGTCAATTGGACCTGACCGATCGCCGTGTTATCCTCTGCCAATGGCATCATCGAATGTGGTACGAAGGGGCATGTGATCAACCTATACCTCTCTCCCGGACGTTGTAGGGTTTTTTGACGTAGAGCCGCTACTAATTTAGCGAGTAGCTCCAAAGTTGGGCTCATAAGGCTGAATGCAACCTAGTCCATTTCTCTCACCAAAGAAAATTTCCTGGCAGTACTGTGAATAGAACTCAGGTAATACGCAAAAAATAATATTATCAGTATCAAACGTTTACTGTAATATACTGGAGATATCCCCAAAAGCGATCGGCAACCCCGAGAGCACCTGAGGCATGCATGTAGCCTACGTGGCCCCTGCACACCTCAGCGCCACGAACTCTCCCTGTCGCAGTAACGGACGGACATCAGGCGGCGGTACCAGCGCTTGCAGAGGCCGTCACTTCGAATGGACCTATTCGCTTCCGCCACATACGTGACTAGAAAACTGTGCCGCAAGTATTTCAGCCGCCGCCGGCCGTATGAAGGTCGGCGCCAGAGCCGTACAGGTCAGTTCTTACGGATTCGAGAGCCTCTCCTAGCCTCCCTATTGCCGTAGGACGCACTCGAAGTCCATCAAAGGGACCGACGCCGCTGATTTTCTTGGTGAAATCAGACGGTATCCAAGATAGACTTTCCTGTTTCTTCGCTGGCGTTATTCAGGACAGCTTTTTCGGACTTAAATGTTTTCCATACGACTGCTTTGTCTATGAAGATCGTAATTGTGTTACTTTATCACACTCTGGAATCACCATACAGCCAAGTCTTCATATCTGTGAGGTACTGTAATTATGATTTTGCTATTATTGCCGAAGAAGACGTCTCTTTCCTTGGTCAATAAACTTTTGTTAATTTGATCACTGTTCTCCCCGTGTCAGTGTGACCAACACGATGTACTGAGTGATGGGAGAGGGACCACAACTGGCGAACACTGTAAAAATCTGTTGCTTTTTACAGCTAACAAGAAACGTCTGAACTGCCACCCAGTATAGCATCTCAGAGGACGCAGCAGCCAGACAGATGTTCTTCACGAACATTGAGACTAATGTGGAAATGTAATACAGTCACTCAATGCACTGTATCCATTCTAGATTTCCTTAAATACCGTTGTGCCATTGCATCCATCATTGACTACTATTCGAGATATTAGGAAAGTTAGTTCTATGAGGTGCAGTGCCAGTAACATTATTGGAAGAGTATACAATACTTTTAATTCAGTGATAAATTATTTATTTCACAGAAAGAACTCACACGAAACTATGGTCATTTTATTTTCAGCAAATTTAAGTAGTGTGTAATTCAAAATCGTTGTCTAATGCTACAACAAATATTTTCTCCTTGCAATTTCTAGAGAGCCTGTACAGGGCAATAATGGAAAGTGCCGCTGATGTGCGTTTTTCACAGAATGGATTGGTAATCAGGGTTTCGTATTGTTAGCCAATAAACATATTTAATAATACATAGTAAGTGCACTTCTTGTACAAACATACATCTCTTCCAATGGAACAATGCCTACTACATTAACAAACAGAAAGTAGGGTAAATTAGAGTAACAATGGTGTTTGTTGCAGGACTGTAGTGCAGGTTGTTTACGAGATACCTTAATGTGGAAAGTTTCCACACTGACAATTGTTTGTGCCATTCAACCTGCGTAGTTGCTAGGAACTTTGTTACTATGTTAGGTTACAATGTGCTTGTGTGTTCCTTGAGTGCAATGCAACTTGCTAGTCAATTAGTGTGTGACAGTGCTAGCAGTAGGTCTTAAGTGCATGATGGGATTTACCAATGCAGAAAAAGCCGACATGTTCCTGGAGTATGCAGAATGCAGGAAGAATGCAGTTCTCTCTTATAGGGTGTATGCAGCAAGGCATCCCAATAGATGTCACCCATCTCGGCAATTATTTTGCAACCTCTTCATCCAATTATGTGAAAGGGATAGTGTAACACCCTAGATGACGTAACAGAAGGAAACATAGGAGGGGAAATTACTGTTCTTGCTGCTGTCGCAGCTCATTCACAGTAGTGGAGCAAAGACAGTTCTAAGAAAATCTTGATATAAATTTGATATCAAATTAATTAAATCCCCTGATGATGTGATGGGTTTTCCTCAGCCAGCATGTGAGTTCCCTCAGGGAGCTCTCAGCCCCTCCTCTGCCCCACCCAGGGAAATGATGGGAAATTGAAATTATGGTGGAAAATCTAATTTATTTAGGGTATATCAAATTTTGTGTGTTCACTTTGAGGTTTGGAGATCAGCTGGCCTAGTTCGCAACATCGTCAACAGCGCTGTTGACCATGCTCCACTCCCAACCCCTACTCCTCTCATGATGCACTCGATGATGGAAGTAAAAAAAAAAAAAAAAAAAAAACAGGTGGGAAACAATAGGAATGCTAAATCTGGTCATGTGATAGACTTCAGCCAATAGGATCACAGTATCTGGTGACGTCATTGGAGGAGATATATCGTGGGCTCAGCAACTCTGCAGCCTCAGTCTCACTCAGATAGCAGCAGCTGCAGCAAAGAAGAATGAAGCGTCAGCAGCAGCAGTCGAGATCCAGGATAGTCCTGTAGAACAAGAAGAAGTGGAAAAGTAAGTATGGCATATTACATCTTTTTCTGTAGTTAACATTGTTATCGGTTGTCTCATGTCTTGGTCTCTGCATGACACTTCCTCCTCTTTGTTCAGCAGCAGCCTTCGACCTGTGGAGGCGTGCAGGGGTAAACACCAACATTTCTACCACTACTGCATCCAGACCTGCAGCAACCTCAGCTGCTATCTCAGCAAGACTTACACTGGCCTCTGAACCTGCAGCAGCAGCAGTCTCCAATATGTCTGAACGCGTAACGACCACATGGGATCCTGTAGCGCACATAACCCACTGGCTAGAACAACACAAGGAGCTGCTATTGTCTCTCCCACTCACCGACCTTGAGTGCCGCTGGTGGTCATAAACAACAACAACCATGAGGAAAGTACTGGTCATCTACATACAGCCTGTCACAGCAGAACATCCATCTGGTAGCACAGAGGCAGAGTGCAGCTGTTGTGGATAAGAAAGTACCAAATGTGGTCATATTTTTCAATTCAACATACAATTTAACTCCCAGTGGAACAAAATGTGTAAGATGGGTGTAGAAGCACATCACAACTGGGCCTTGCATGTGAGGATAGAAACTGGAAGTGCATCAAATGGTGTTAAAGTGCCTATTTATAAATTCTAATGGGACAAATATGTTGTGCAGAGTGCTACATCAGTCAGCAGATGACCACAGAGTATTCAGCCTCTACAACAATGGACATTCACTGGTGTGACAATAATTATTACAACAGTGTATGATTACTCTGCACTATGTGAGCCGTGCACAGCCCGTGCCGCCTCGTTTTCTTATTCCGTTTACTGGCGTCACCAGCTTCCTGCCTTACTTACCCGTGAGTGGCAGCAGCAGCGCGTATCGATAAGGGCACTGTCGTACCATCTCTGGAGCGACTGATAGTATGTCCGGGTCGTCGTGTGTCGGGTAGTGAGTGAGTGGGAGACGCACCAGCAGGGCAGTCGCGACAGAGCAGCAGTCGTGGACGGACCAGCAGTCCAGTCGGTCGGTTGGCGTGGAGCAGCGAGCAAGCAAGCCCCCATCGCAGGGAGCCGGGCTGGAGCCGCTGGCAGCGTGTACGCGCGGTTGGTGTGTGAGCTGTTGCTTTCGAGTGCTACAAAGTTCGTCGCCCACCGATCTCGGACATGAAAGTTGAGTCCTCACTTAACTTACTATCGAGCCTCAACTGTTTACATTTCTTCATCTGATCCTGGTTGTCGCTTTTGGGACATTCCCGCGAGCAACAACGTGTGTGTATTAAGTCGGCTAAGATTCCAGCCGTCTTCCTGTGAAACTTAACTTAATTTATTCCCTGTTACGGAAGTTGACCAGCGGTATCTTCTGCCTTGTGGCCGTTGACGTTCCTGTTACCTGCCCTGGTTGTTGACGTAATTTTAGACAGTGTACTTTCCTCGTCATGTTGTTGCTGTCCAGCACAGCGTGTAGTTAGACAGCTGAGGTGTTGTTGGTCGTTGTGGCCGCCAATATTCAGTATGTCGTGTATTGAAATCTTGTGGTCATTTTGCTGGCTGCGTTGAGCGGAACTGATTTGGTTGATTGCTCGGTCGGCTGTCTGTCGGTTGCGTTGCCTCTAGATCAAGAAGTCGTTGGACAGGCTGTCTGTCTCACGTAAACGGGCATTAGTGTTACAGTCCCAGACCGACACTTGGAAACATTTGAGCGCCTTTCCTTGTCTGTTATGTAGGAACGTCCCTGTGTGGATTTTAGTTATTTGGTTGATGTGTGGCTTTCAGCCGAGTATCAATATCTCTTAAATTAATGTTCTTGTCTTGCCCTTAAGGCATGAGATTGTTATATTTTTATATGTGGCCTGCAGCGGAATTTTAGTGGAGAGGTTTTAAGATAAGGCCTTCTGCCTTTTAGATTGAAACTCTTTCTAGGCCTTAAGCCGTTAACATATTTTGTTGATATGTGGCCTTCAGCTGAGTATTAATATCTCTTAAATTAATGTCCTTGTCTTGCCCTTAAGGCATGAGATTGTTATTCTTTATTTTATATGAAATGTTTTAAGATACGGCATTCTGCCCTTTATAATTGAAACTCTTATTTCTAGGGCTTAAGCCGTTAAATTATTTGCTGCTGAGAGGCCTTCACCCGAGTTTTAATATCTCTTAAACTAATCTTCTTCTCTTGCCCTTAAGGCATAAGATTGTTATGCTTTTGAATGGGGCCTTCAGCCCAATTTGTAAAAATATTTTAAGATAAGGCCTTCTGCCTTTTGATTGAAACTCCTCTTATTGCTTAATATGCGACCTCCAGTCTAGTTCCATTAAAATTAAATTGCTAAGGTCTTCAGCCGATTAGATTGAAGATTTAGAAAATATTCTTGGGTGAAACCTCCAAAAACCGACCGTTGTGGTCGAGTGGTTCTAGGCGCTTCAGTTCGGAACCGCGCGACCGCTACGGTCGCACGTTCGATCCTACCTCGGGCATGGATGTGTGTGATGTCCTTATGTTAGTTACGTTTAAGTAGTTCTAAGTTCTAGGGGACTATGACTTCAGATAGTCATAGTCCCCTAGAACTTAGAACTACTTAAACGTAACTAACATAAGGACATCACACACATCCATGCCCGAGGTAGGATCGAACGTGCGACCGTAGCGGTCGCGCGGTTCCGAACTGAAGCGCCTAGAACCACTCGACCACAACGGTCGGTTTTTGGAGGTTTCACCCAAGAATATTTTCTAAATCTTCAATCTAATCGGCTGAAGACCTTAGCAATTTGACTTGAACCATTTGAAACCTCCAGAAGAACCTTATATTTCATTTTTGCTTAAGACTTGTGTCTTGGAATGTGGCCTTCAGCCGATCTAAGGTTAATCAAAGGAGGTCGATTAAAGTTTTAAGTATTTTGAATCCTTGTTGTAATATTTTGTGTTGATAAACAAAGTTTGAATGTTGAGCAACTGACAGGAACTCATGTTGGCCCCTTTCCACAACCTAATCCGCCCTGTCCTGGTAGCCCAGGCATTTCACTACGTGTGAAGTCAGGTGACAAGTACTTTTATCTATAGCACACCTTAATTATCAACTTATATGACATGGATACTGCGCTATGCCATGCAATGGAGACTGAGTCTGTGGTTGCAGAGCATATAATCAACATACAATGTTGCTGCAAACTTTTTACATGTGCATAGTGTACATGTTAATGATTCAGAACAGTACCTTTGATTCTGCATCAGTACAGAGATGAAAGAGAAACAGGTTGAATGTACGTATGAAAAACTGGAGTATTGTGAGGTGCCATAGGTCTGAAGGAGATATGAGCAGAATTTATTGTATATGAAAAAGCTTTATTTGAGGAATATTGTACGAGTGCAAAGAAGATAAAGAAAGTGTCTGATGATTTTTTTGAAATACTACATCTGATGCATGGTTTTTAAATAAATAATGTGTATATATAATCTCAAACTATTTTTGTGTTTCATTTATATCTCTCTCATTGTAGTATTACACATATTAATTTCAGTGCTACACCTTTAATCATGCAGCAGCAAATTGACTCAAACACGTCCTGTCCAGTCATATCAGTCATATATATATATATATATATATATATATATATATATACAGGGTGAGTCACCTAACGTTACCGCTGGATATATTTCGTAAACCACATCAAATACTGACGAACCGATTCCACAGACCGAACGTGAGGAGAGGGGCTAGTGTAATTGTTTAATACAAACCATACAATAATGCACGGAAGTATGTTTTTTAACACAAACCTACGTTTTTTAAATGGAACCACGTTAGTTTTGTTAGCACATCTGAACATATAAACAAATACGTAATCAGTGCCGTTTGTTGCATTGTAAAATGTTAATTACATCCGGATATATTGTAACCTAATGTTGACGCTTGAAACCTCCGACGTCCAGTTGCGTGTTGTAACAAACACGGGCCACGGTCGGCGAGCAGCATCTGCAGGGACATGTTTACGATGACGACCGTGTTTACGAGTGTGGCTGTAGTGCACTGTTGTGGTTTGGTCTAGCTGTCGCAGTGTCCGCATGTAGCGCTTGCTGCTATTGTTATTCTGAATTCGTCTCCGCACGCAGACCAACTGTAGTACACCGTGTTACCAGACGTCTGTGATAGTGTAGTGTTGTAGGAACTGTGACCATGGTGTATTCGAACTCTGAAAAGGCGGAGATGATACTCATCTATAACGAGTGTCGACGGAATGCAGCTGAAGACTGCAGGGTGTATGCAGAACGGTACCCGGACAGAGAGCATCCAACGTGCCGCACATTGCAAAACATCTACCGCCAACTGTATGCAACAGGTATGGTCGTAGCACGCAAACGGGTCCGTAACAGGCCCGTCACAGGAGAAGCGGGTGCAGTTGGTGTGTTAGCTGCTGTTGCCATGAACCCACACATGAGTACACGGGACCTTGCGAGAGCCGGTGGACTGAGTCAAAGTAGTGTCATGCGCATACTGCATCGTCACCGCTTTCACCCGTTTCATGTGTCGCTACATCAGCAATTACATGGTGATGACTTTAATCATCGAGTGCAATTCTGTCAATGGGCATTAACAGAGAATGCGTTGCAGTTCTACCTGTTTACCGATGAAGCGGGTTTCACAAACCACGGGGCAGTGAATCTAAGGAACATGCATTACTGGTCCGTGGACAATCCTCGCTAGCTCAGACAGGTAGAGCGACAGCGACCGTGGACTGTAAATGTATGGTGCGGAATCATTGTGGACCACCTCATTGGCCCTCACTTCATTGCAGGCGCCCAAACAGCTGCAACCTACAGAATGATCTGCCAACGTTGCTCGAAAATGTCCCACTGGAAACGCGTCGACGTATGTGGTATCAGCATGATGGTGCACCTGCACATTCCGCAATTAACACTAGGCTGACCATTGACAGGATGTTCGACGGGCGTTTCACAGGACGTGGAAGACGCAAAAATTGGCCAGCCCATTCTCCTGATCTTACACCTCTGGACTTCTTTCTGTGGGATACGTTAAAGGAGGATGTGTACCGTGATGTGCCTACAACCCCAGATGATATGAAACAACGTATTGTGGCAGCCTGCGGCGACATTACACCAGATGTACTGCGGCGTGTACAACATTCATTACGCCATAGATTGCAATTGTGTGCAGCAAATGATGGCCACCACATTGAACATCTATTGGCCTGACATGTCGGGACACACTCTATTCCACTCCGTAATTGAAAACGGAAGCCACGTGTGTACCTGTACCTCACCTCTCATGATAATGTACATGTGCGTCAGTGAAAAAGACCAATAAAAAGGTGTTAGTATGTGGACGTAATGTGCTGTTCCAGTCTCTTCTGTACCTAAGGTCCATCACCGTTCCCTTTGGATCCCTACGTAATTCGGTGCTCTCCGATACACACGATCGAACAGCGGAGGAGTGGTACTCAAGCGTCAACATTAGGTTACAATATCTCCGGATGTAATTAACATTTTACAATGCAACAAACGGCACTGATTACGTATTTGTTTATATGTTCAGATGTGCTAACAAAACTAACGGGGTTCCATTTAAAAAAACGTAGGTTTTATAAAGGCACATTTGCATGCCGTGCGTGAGTTTCCTCGGAAACGCGAAATCTTAATTAAATAATTAACCTCTGACAAATAAATAAAGCCTATGGCACAGAACTACAGCGCTATGTCGCTGATAAAACAAAATACAATTATGACACTCTTATGTTTCATTAAGAAGAAGGAGGTCGAGTAGAATAGCTGGTGCGGGAGGCACGTATATTTTATTAACTGGTACACTGCCATATTTGATGTTATATAAGAACACTGCGAGTTGCAATCTTACTAGGCACTCCATTCTCTAAAGAATTTATATTTGTGAAAGTAAGTAGAATTATTTAACTGTAGGCTTATTCGTTGAATATATCTGATGTAACTAACTGCGTAAACTTTTTTATGTTTAGCAGACAGTCACCTCTGTACGACGTATTGACATGGCTGGCAAATTATTCTAATATTGAGATTTAGATTTTGAGTCCGCACCTACCGCAGCAGTCTTTGGAAACGATTTCGATTATTTGAGTCTTATTTCACGGTTAACTACGAATAACATTGCATTTACGAAAAAGCCATTGTCAAGCGTCTGATACCAAATAATTAAACGTCCACGTTCTAGATAAGCAAATATTAATTACAACCAATCACTATCATACATATACAATAACCAATATTTTATTTTATTTATTTATTTATTTATTTTATATGGCGACTGCGTGTCGGACTTGTTATTTTGTCATTTGTTACATTGCTCTCTTTGTTTCATGTGAAAAATCAAATTTCTGGACCTGGCCGTGAATATATGAGAAATAACAAAAATCTGAAGATATTTTCCAATTCTAAAATTTTGCGGGAAGACGCAACGAAGCTTCCAGTAAAATAAGGTAAGACGCAGCATCTTTGTATTGGCAGGCTTGTCCAGACGCATAATTCAGTGTATTAGCTCTTCAGTAGATTCTGTAGTATTTCTTTCGCGCCTAGCAGTTTTCAGTGATAAATTTCATTCTCAGTGCTTTTCCTTAAACAATAACTTCTGCAACAATACCAATACACGAGTGTACAATATGGCCGACTTTTGTACGATACGTTCTAACATGGCCAGCAGCCATTAAGAATAATCCGATTAACAGTTTACATTTTTAAATTAACAAACAGCCATTGTTGCTACGAGCGATTCATGTTCAACTGCATTTTATTTTAAAACCAGTGTCAAACTTTATTTTCTTGAAACATATATTATGTGGGCATGTTCATAACTAGAAAACAATACACAAAGATGGAACAGCAAAGACATACTATTCAGACGCAATCCGACTCGGACGCGAGACAAATGTTTGAAAATGACTTTACGACAGCAACCGGTAGTGACGATTCATCAAATATTGACGCAAGTGTTAACGGAAATTTTGACATTAGGCCGTCCACCACAAAAATTTTAAACTCTGTCAGAGTCCATGTTAATACATGACGTCACCTCTAATGACGCGGCGGGGGCAGTGACCTTGCAAACAGTAAACATTGCCAACATGTTACAAATGCTAATGAAACAAAACGCAGAAAATATGGCAACCTTAAGCATGCAGAACGCGGAAACCCTGACAACCTTAAAGACACAAAATGACGAAATTAAATCTGACCTCATAGCAATCAAGGCATATAATGACACTTTATGTAAACGTGTGGAACTTATAGACGCCACACTGACCAAACAGATGACTGAACTCAGTACGAAATTTTCCAAGCTTAATACGATACAAGAAAAGACTACAAGTGACGTAGCACTTTTACAGACACAAGTAAAAAAACTTAATGTCACGTGTGAAGCTCTTACTGAACAAATTCAAACATATCCTTCAGTACATGACAACCTTGAAAAACGAATTACTGACGTGCAGAATAAATTTGACGATGTTGAACAACACCTGACTGACAGATTACAATCTGATGCCACAGCTCATTTTCAAAATATTAATGAACAATTTCATGATTGGGTAGAGAACAAAGACAAACATTTCGATAGATGCATACGTGAAAATTTACCAACAATTGTGCACGACTCCGTAGCGGAATACATCACTAATAACAAACAGCTGATTAGTGACGCAGTACAGTCTGTCACTGCACCAATGACACAATTCACCGATCAACCACAGTCTGAATGTAACGAAAATATCAGTCAAAATGTACAATTCAGAAACCAATATACATACGAGTATGATGCACACATACCGCACACAACAAACACAGAAGAACAAAACACACCACGACAACAACACATACCACGTCGTGCAAACACAAACACAAGCTATTATCATGGTAAACCACAGCAACATTATCGTAATTACTCGCCATCTGAACATTACAGTAATTATAGTGGAACAAATCCAAATCATAATGCAAAGGAAGAAGAAAGCTTAATAAAACACAAGCAATTTCAGACTTTTATCCCAGAAAAACGAACCATTCATCCGGTGAATTTTCTTAAATCTTTTAGTAACGCATTTCGACGCACTTGGAGTGACCGGAAAAAGATTTCATATATTGTCGGTTACGTCCAAGGCGATGCAGCTGTCTGGGCATACAGTCAAGCTGACGTATGTACCACGTACAGTGAGTTTGAGCGTGCCTTTCTGAACAAATTCTGGTCGCAATCCGTCCAGGAGCGACTCAGGAGACAAATTTTAGAACCTGAAACTTTTAACAGTAAAAATGGTAACTTACGCAGATATTTTGAAAAATACGTGAACATGGGACATTTTTTGGACGAACCAGTCGAAACACGTGATATACTCCGTGCGTTGAAGGCCAAATTGCCTTTCAACATTAAAGAAAAACTCTTACATATTCCGGATGACGATTCAGATTATTTTTTAACAGCTTTAGATTCGGTTGACATGTTACTAGAAGATCAGCGCTTCGCGCGGCAAAACAGCAGCCACAATGTTTACGCTAGTGGAATGCAAAACATGCAGGCTTGTCTACTCAATTCTGGCGCGCCGACAGTTGGATACGCGGTACAGCAAAAACAGCAAACTCACATGCCGTCTCAATAAGGAAATCAAAATCAACACTCGTATTCCAATGCAAACAACAGTTACAACAGTAATAACACTTCATGCGGCAATCCATGCAAAAGGCACCGCGATAATAACAACAACAACGGTAACAACGGATATAAATATAACAACAAAAACACAAACAGAAACAGAAACAATGATAACTACGAGCCAAGACAGCATCAAGGCTGGACTCGTAGCGATGACTACTTTCATTCAAACACTGCTATACCACAGCAGCCACCAGGACAAAATTGGAGCATACCTTACGACCGACAGGTAAGTCATAATCCGCAACTGCAACAACAACCGCAAAATTTTGGAGGTCACAACAGGCAACATCCGAATGTGAATGTAATAGAAGTGACACCGGATACACAACCTCAATCTGTGTCAGTACCTAATACAAATGCTAATCCAACAAACTAGAAACAGTCACTTCTATGCCCCGGGTCGTGCCTGAAGAATTCTTGGGGGGGGGGGGGGGGCGACTTCAATGTTAATCAGTTGTTTGACACCGCCATTGAACAACAAAATATTGATATGCCTAATAATTGTAAACAAAACCTACCTGTTTTATTTATAAGATACAACCACAACGAGAATATATCAGATGAACTTTTGCAAGACAGTACACAATGTCGTTCAAACACAAATGAAATTGTTTTAGAGTCTACTACTGGTGTAGTAGGTGGAATTCCAACTACTATTATCTTAGATACTGGTGCAGCTGTGAGCGTTTTGTCTTTTAATTTCTATAAAAAGATCTGTGAATTGGAGCCTGTGCCCGAGTTTCCCGCCCAAAACTGTAAAATAACTACTGCTCTAGGTAATAAGTCATGTAGGGTTAAGAAGCAAGTTTTTGTAAACATTAAAATAGGTAATGGAACTGTACAATGGCCATTCCTTGTTGTACAAAACCTTGTGACAAATTGCATATTAGGATTAGATATTATGAGCGAGAGGGACTGCATTATATACTTCTCCAAAGGTAAATGTATTTTAAATGATAAAGGCAGTGTAATTATTATTGATTTGGACAGGAGAACTATAAAGCATGACAAACACTGTACAGGGTACAAGGTTCAGTTAGTACTTAACAAAGACATTCAAGACACGCACACACACTCATCTGACACAGAGCTAATGGACTTGAAAACATTGCTTGATCATAAGATAAATGAAGCTACAGCTCTCAGTGTACATGAACGTATGAAACTACAGGAAGTGTTATCCAAATATTTACAAGCTTTTACCAAACGATTAGGTGTTATCAACACGTATGTGTACAAGATTGAAGTTAAGCCTCACAAGATCTTCTACCACAAGACATATAACGCGTACCGTTATCTCAACGACCTGCTGTGTGGCAAGAACTAAAACAAATGTTAGACTGGAAAGTCATTGAACCATCCACCTCAACTTACTGTAGTCCTCTACTTGTTGTCAAAAAAACCAAATGGTAGCATTATGCTAGTGTTAGACGCACGAGCAATTAATGAAATAATTTTACCGATTCACACAAAACCCGAAAATTTAGAAGAGCAATTACAGAAATTTCTAGATGCAAAATATTTTTCCACAATAGATCTCGCTAATTCATTTTGGCAAGTAGATATCACTTCTGATTCTCGGAAATATACTGCATTTATGTTCGGGGGGCGAACCTATCAGTTTTGTGTTCTACCCTTCGGATTGAATGTCAGTTCTGGAGTATTCATTACAGCCCTGGATACTGTGCTTGGCGATGATTTCGTTGAGACAGTCACACACTATGTAGATGATATACCGATAGCTACACAGTCTTGGAATGAACACATTGACACACTTCAAAGAATTTTAGAAAATTTGCACAAGCTGGAGTCACAGCTAATCTTAGAAAATCAAAATTTGGTTGCAGTGAGATAAAATATTTAGGACATATCATTAATTCACAGGGCATACGTCCTGATCCCAGTAAATTAGATGCTATCAGAAACTTTCCTAGCCCTCGAACAAAAAAACAGTTAAAATCATTCCTTGGGCTATGTTCATTTTTCAGACGTTTTTCACCACAACCACTTTTGAACAGTAAACATCTGTTAAATCTACTCAGAAAGAATCAAGTTTGGATCTGGTCAGAACTGTCCCAAAATCACTTTAATACAATTAAACATGCTTTAGTGAATGCAAACATATTGAGCCATCCAGATTTCAATTTAGATTTTTGTATGACTTGTGACGCTTGGGCTGTTGCTTCTTTCAAGTTGTAAAGAATAAAGGAAAGGGACACATAAGAATTATTGGATTTGCAAGTCGTACTCTAAGTGAATGTGAGCGCACATACTCCACTAGTGAGTTAGAAACACTTTTCATAGTCTGGGCATTCAAGAAAGTCAATTATTATTTATTTGGCATACATACAGTAATTTATACCGATCACCAGGCCCTGACATTTCTGTTAAGTTGTAAACTTGTACATCCTAGACTATCACGATGGGCAGTTACTCTTCAGAACTACTCTTTTGAAATGAAGTACATAAAAGGTAAGGACAACACCATTGCCGACGCTTTGCTAGACTTCCACAAGGTATGAATGAAACCAACAGTGACTTAGAAAATATAAATGACTACAGGATTCTCTTAATGCAAGACAAGCAGTATCACCAATATTATATTGATATGTGCAGAAACGTGGCTAAATTACAAAAATCTGATCTTCACTGGTATAAGATAATAAATTACTGGTAGAAAAACACAATCATCCTTTGACTAAGTATTACAAGTTACACAATGATGTATTATTTTATCGCCGACATCCAGATGCTACTAACTGGTGTGTATGCATTCCAAAAGTGTCTGAACGTAATTTGATTTGGCACACACACTTAGTTTGGGGTCATTATGGGACGAAAAAGTGTTTGGCAAAGCTCAGCACATACTGTTATTTTAGCAATATGAGAAGAAAAATTTACATGGAACTGAAAACATGTGTCATATGTCAAAAATCAAAACCTCAGAATTTATCCACAAAAACAGATTTACATTCTATTTTACCGAGTAGACCCCTGGAAATTCTGTGTACTGACATCAGTGGACCGCATCCAGCAAGCTCTGGAGGCGTCAAATATATCTGAGCTTCTTACGATATATTTTCTAAACATGTAAAACTTTATGCTTTAAAATCCGCCACTGCAAATGCTATAATACGAAGATTCTCAAGTGATTACCTGACGCACGTGGGAAAACCTAAAGCAATTCTGTCAGATAATGCAGCATACTACTCTGGGTACAAATGGAGAAATTTCTTGAACGGCAATAACATTAAAAGTATATTTATTTCAAGGTTTAGTCCACAATGTAACGCGACTGAGAGACTTTTCCGAGAACTAAACCGATTCATGAGGACCTATATTTCATCAAAGCATACTAATTGGGTGATTCTTGAAGTTTTCCCGGCGGACGTCCACTCGGTACAGCGACAATTCTTCTTGCGATATTTCGGCTAGAAACCTCCCAGCCATCTTCAAGGCGAGTCAGAGACTGAGTTCATAGAGTTTGCACGTGCCTATTTATACGGAGAGTCACGTGATATCACGTGGCTGGGAGGTTTCTAGCCGAAATATCGCAAGAAGAATTGTCGCTGTCCCGAGTGCACGCCCGAAAGATGATGGAACAATACTAATTGGGTGTCCTACCTAAGTCTTTTCGAAGACGTACACAATAACTTAAATATTTACAATACAAATTACACACCTAACGAGATCATGTTCGATTGCAAACAGAACGATCAATGGATAGAACCATTACCTGAGTTGTCAGACAAGGAAATCATACCTGCACAGAAAATAAAAGAAGTATTGACTACACTGACACATCACGCACAAATACGAAACAAACATCATACAAACATAATAAAAAAAAAATTCAAGGCAGGAATGCTTGTACTACTTCGTACTCATCATGAATCTGTAGCACTCAAAGGACGCAATGCTAAGTGGCGTCTGCTATATGAAGGACCTTATATTATTGTTAACATACCGCATCCTGGTGCGTATCTCTTACAACATCCTAGAACTAACAAAATTATTGGGCTATACGCACGCCGAGATCTTAGAGAATTTCATGCTAAATAATGTCAAAGTCATATCCATGAAAACATTGCTAAGCAACTCGCAAAACTCTGTTTGCTACAACACAGATAATAAGTAGTATAGAAATTTTCATTTCAGCTGTACCAGTGACGCAGTTGAAGACAGAAGAACATTTCTTTCAACGCCGCGGCATTACCAAGAAGACTGAATATTAAGGTAAAATTTATGATTACGTAGCAGTGAATGATATATTAATTTCTCACGGAATATTTGTGACTGTAGGTACCAATGACTTGGTATGACACCTGACGAACCGACAGACGTCATCTGTGAAGGGACCTTTTACTTCGAGAAATACATTAGACGCACATCTCTCAGCAAGGAAAGCATCTACCAGTAGCCAAGGCCACACAGACTAGCGCAAAACGCGAGGAATCTAACAGTTTTCCGTCTCTTATTATTTTGAATATTTATTGAGTACTGAAAACGCCTGGTCTTGCCTACTGACGTAATGAATGTTGTGTCTAACCTATCTTAATTTCAGATGACATCACAAAAAAATCGATAAAATCCCAGCAAAACCGTTAAAGAGAACGTAAACATCTGCAATTCATGAAATCAAATGTGACATAATGTAATAATTTATAGCTATGTAATGATGATGTACACATGTTTATGTGTAACTGTATTATGTTTATGCTAAGAAAATATGTGACGTGTATATGTATGATTACTTATGTTTTTTTTTAAAAATGATGTATAATGTAACTGTGTGAAAATTTGAATGATAACGAGTGTCAAAATGTGAAAAACTTTTTAAAAAAATTGCATAGTGAACCACTGTTCACGGACATTAACGTACATTACTAAGTCTGCAACTACGCAGAAACCTATGTGAAAGGAACTGTTAATGACATTCATCATGCATCGTACCTTTGTAAACGCGATGACCGATTTCTTTGATAAGTAACTACAAACATTTAGGTGAGCTATATTTAGCAAAAAAACTGAGAATGTGAAGTGCATAATTGGTGCATCGTCTAGTGACATTATTACAGTATCTAACTTCAAGATGTTAACTGGATTAAATGGTCACAACGTGCCTGTCCAGAAAACAACACGACGAGTGGAAGAATTTTGGTTGGAACTTCAGGGAATGGAATGTTCTCGAAATGTGACTGACACACTTACCTGGACTGTCCAAGGATCGACGCCAGCTATGTGCCGTCCGAGGTTCTGCAACGGAATATCGAAAACAAACTGCATATGGACCAATTACTCTACGGGTCACGTCCGATCTGTAATAAACAATGCTTGGTGTCACAACGAACTGCATCACAACGACTATAATGGAAATAGGAAATGGCCATGCTTATGTATCAATTACGTTGTTATACAGCGATGTTACTGTGATCAAAAAACTTTACCTCGACGACACTAACCTGTGAAACATTACTGTGCAGCAGATGAATATAAACTGTAATAACGACACGATGTGTATAGGTCAACGCACCTGAAACAAAAAGACATTTTTCTTTGAAGCATTTCAATGGAATACTATGTAACTAAGAACATTCAACAATCTAAAGTTGTATTGCATTATAACAAATACTGTAATTTTAAAATTAAGTTACCTGTCATAGAATGTACTCTTCATATGTAATCTTGGTGGAATATTTTCTTTATGCAACGACTAAGAAACGCGCACACACACGAACAATATGAACTGCAATACTGTGCCGCGTGATCTAAATTTACGATATAACGTCAGTGCAGGAGTCACATAGACGCTTCTGCGCATGCGCGCACTCTATTTTGCCAACATAAGAACTTTTACGGCGCACGCGCGTCATTCAAATTTTGTATATAATATACTGTATAACGTATGTCATGTAAATAGTTGTAGATAACTTAGAGTTTCTTGTGCTTTTAGGTGAATTGCTCGCCTGCAGGTGTGTCCTTTCGCCTCGCAATTCAGGGGGCAATATAAAGGCACATTTGCATGCCGTGTGTGAGTTTCCTCGGAAACGCGAAATCTTAATTAAATAATTAATCTCTGACAAATAAATAAAGCCTATGGCACAGAACTGCAGCGCTATGCCGCTGATAAAACAAAATACAATTACGACACTCTTATGTTTCATTAAGAAGAAGGAGGTCGAGTAGAATAGCTGGTGCGGGAAGCACGTATATTTTATTAACTGGTACACTGCCATACTTGATGTTATATAAGAACACTGCGAGTTGCAATCTTACTAGGCACTCGATTCTGTAAAGAATTTATATTTATGAAAGTAAGTAGAATTATTTAACTGTTGGCTTATTCGTTGAATATATCTGATTTAACTAACTGTGTAAACTTTTTTATGTTTAGTAGACCTCTGTACGACGTATTGACATGGCTGGCAAATTATTCTAATACTGAGATTTAAATTTTGAGTCCGCACCTACCGCAGCAGTCTTTGGAATCGATTTAAATACGAAGTCCGATCATTTGAGTCTTATTTCACGGTCAACTACGAATAACATTGCATTTACGAAAAAGCCATTGTCAAGCGTCTGATACCAAATAATTAAACGTCCACGTTCCAGATAAGCAAATATTAATTACAACGAATCACTATCATACATATACAATAACCAATATTTTATTTTATTTTTTATTTATTTATTTTATAGTTTGTGTTAAAAACATACTTCCGTGCATTTTTTAATGGTTTGTATTAACCAATTACACTAGCCGCTCTCCTCATGTTCGGTCTGTGAAATCGATTCGTCAGTATTTGATGTGGTTTACGAAATATATCCAGCGGTAATGTTAGGTGACTCAACCTGTGTACATACATACATATACATATACATATACATATACATATACATACATATATATATATATATATATATATATATATATATATATATATATATATATATATATATATATATATATATATATATATATGTGTGTGTGTGTGTGTGTGTTTGTGTGTATGTATGTATGTATGTATGTATGTGTGTGTCGTTCAACATACACCCACTACTTGTCGGTACCCGACGCAGTGAGTATATGGCAGGATGAGTGAAACATCCTCGTCACAAGGACTTTGTTGTAGGTGACTGATCCTGTGAAGATCCAAAAGAAGACCTGAAGAGAAGACGAAGAGAATATTCCTTCCTGATATTAAACGAACAGTTCTTGTAGGTCCATTCAATTGTGGCAAGACTAATGTTCCCATGACGCTGCCTAAGACACGTAGATAGAGTTTGACTTGAACATGTTTGTGTATTTTCAACCCAAGTATCAGCTATTACAGATACTGTAAGGTGTAAAGGGGATTACGTACACGAATTCAGTGAAAGCAGTGATATCCCCCCTCCCCAACTCAAAAAGTAAAGCCAAACATGGTATTCATATTTGACAATGTTGCTGTTTCGCTCGTCATTTGGATGCTGATGTTTTTTGTATCTAAGGTGAACATATTCCAAAATCCCAAAACATTTGGTTACAGGTAATGGAAGCTTCATTAAAGCCCTCAAACAAGACAATCTGATTTTAAAACACGTTTACCAAGCACATGTAGGAACTAACATGTCGTTCAGTGGTTTTGTAAAAATATGTGGTGATTGCTGGAATCGTTATAGTACGGGTTTCTCGTTATTGACAAAACAAGAAAAGTGAATGGTGGTTTGGTGTAGGTGAAACTTTCAATAGTGTCTGTATACATAGCCTGGTAAGAGAGGCAAGAACATCAGTACACGCTGTACCAGTACAAACGTGGGCATTTATCTGGCTCTCAACTCCAGAGAATGAGCGTACAGAGACAGAACATTCTTTTGTACATGGAAGCGAAAATTCAGACTATCGTCCATAAAGCTGGAGGTATGTGCTGGGGGTAGAGACATTACTGGAGTCTTCTGAGTATGATCAACGCATTAAATCAGTTGGTTAATGAAATCGGTAAGAAAGTAACCGAATTCACTGAAGATGTGGAGGCTATTCAGGGGAAAATAGATGTAGAGGTCCTTGATATTGAGAAGGGGAAGCAGTTACAGAATGATAGGAAGAAAAGTATATAAAGCCTCATGCTAGACAGAGCTCTGATTAGTACACAGTGAGATGCCGATGAAGCAGAAAATCACTCAGGCGCAGAAAGCCATTCGAGAGAAATTACTGCTGCTAAGGTTAGGGCAAATGATCGACAGCAAACATTAAGAGAGACCATTAGGCCACTTACTGAATCTCTCAGGCAGCTCTCAGCAAAAAGAAAAACACACGATAACGATCTATCCAGATAGATAGTACAGTCAGTAATGAAAGACCATACACGGTGGGCACGCATCCTATAACTGTAACTGATGGCACAATACTGACTGATGGTAGGCAGATCGAGAGAACACCTGGCTTAATGAACTTTATTTTCCTAAGACCTAAGAAAACACCCCAAAAAATATTCAGTTAATGATAGGGAAATGTACCGTGAAGTACTGCATTTAACTGATGTTTTTAAGATCTCAAAAACTCAGAGCGACACGAAATATCAAACCATTATAAAAAAAATACTCGATAGTGAAAACAAACACAGCAGCAGTGGTGTTGGTATTGACATTGAGCATAAAGCAGTGAACAATCGAATTACCCAGTATATATATGCGACTAAACTACATAGCCAATTCCTTTTGCTGCTTTCCTTTCTGCCCAAACTTCCCTCATTCGCTCGTTGTGTTTTTGTTTCCGGTCCTCTGTCCATGCTTCTTGTAGGCTTCGTGTCTTCGGCTTCTTGGTTGCCTTTTTGGCCATATTCCTTTCATTCTCCGGCTGTGATCTTGTTTGCGTTCTTCGGTCCATGTTACCCCTGCTGGTTTGTCACAGGGTATCTCATGTAGTTTACAATTCTTAATGATGTTTCTGAATTTTATTATGTTGTTTATTGTGTCTGGTGTGAGTTCGTTCAGGTCGTTTTTTCCCTCTGCCACCCATTTGTTGTTTCTAGTGGTTAACCAGTCAAATATCTGTTTGGTCAGTTTGTGTGATGGCATTCTGTATAGGTGTCCATAGAATTTTAGTCTGTGTTTTCTAATCTTTTCTGTGATTGTCTCCGTGTGTTTGTATAGTTCCTCTGTAGGTTTCTTGATCCATATTCCATTGCTGTTAGTTGCGCCAAAAATTTTCTTAAGTATTTTGTGTTCTACTTTTTCTAGTTGTCTGATACGTGTATGCCTTAGGATTAGCGTGGTCTCTGCTGCATACAGTGCTTCGGGGAGCACCACCGTGTCGTAGTGCCGTACTTTGGCTTTTTGTGAGATAGACCTCTTGTTGTAACGATTCCACACTACTCTATATGCCTTGTCCAGTTTAGTTTTTCTGTCTGAGTCTCTATTATGTTCACTCATTTGTAGTGTTTCACCGAGGTATTTGAAGTTTGCCGTTTTCTAAATCGCGCCGTACTGTGTGTTCAGTGATGAGAGTTTCTTTGTGCTCATACTCTGTGTCTTTTCGTATGAGAGCTGTAGTCCAGTTTCGGAAGCGATTTCGTGTAGTTTTTCAATAGCTTCTTTTGTTTCGTTTATATCTTTCATGACAATCACGAAATCGTTTACAAAAGCTAGGCATTTCGTTGTAAAAATACAGCAACCAGCCACTTTTTAATGCGTTTTATTCATGCCAACATGCATTTCGGGTTTGCACCCATCTTCAGCTGGCAAATTACATGGATCTTCAGTTACTACAGTAGTACAATCTCGACAGCAGTTTGGATGCTGCAGCAGGCCTGTGCAAAAGCAACGATTCCAATCATTTACTTCAATTTTGCGAGTTTAAAGTTACGCACTATCAGTTGTTCATTTTACTTACATTCTCCTCTCCTTGTTTTTTCTTGGCTTTTCTTCTTTCTTGCAACAACACAAACACTTTTTATCACATATTTTACACAGGCGCACTGCGTTATCCGCCATGTTGTCGACTGACAGTTTTTGTTTATATACAAATGGTTTATCTATGGACAGAGTTATATTTTATTTTTCGAAAGTTTTGAGGTTATAAGATAAGCTACTGTTTTCTAAACATTGACTTGGGTGACAGACGTATTCTAAGTACAATGTATACTATTTTTTTTGTAGTATTGAAGATAATAAAGTAACATAACACATTTATACAACACAGTAATTCGTACATTTACAATATAACAAAGATAGAGTTAAGACTTTTACATGCATTTGTTAGGTTTATATTAGATTATGTTATTACTTGATTGTGCTTAGTGAGTGGTTTAATAAGTAGAGTGTGGAAGTTTTTCAGAAATATTCGGTTTGGTAGCTCTGTTTGGTCGTTAAGTATGTCAGAAGGGGATGCATGTTTATGTGAATAAATTTCGATTTCTTCTAGGAGGTTCATTCTTTTTCCTTTGTTGGCTAGGTGGAGAACTTGTAGGTTATGGGATATGTCTGTTACTTGATGTTCTTCTTCTGCTACATGTTGGGTGAATGTGGATTTATTTAAGTTTTTTAAACGAAGAGCATCCATGTGTTCTCGAAACCGTATGCTGAAGTTTCTCCCTGTTTGGCCTATGTATGTTTTTGGACAAGAGTTGCAGTTAAGTTTGTATATTCCTGATTGATTGTAAGGTTTGGTATTATTTTTAATGTTATGGATAGCTTTGTCCTTTATTTTGTTATTTGTATAGTAGCTGATTTTGATATCTGTTCCTCGGAACAGCTTTGCTGTTTTATATGACAGCTTTCCTACAAATGGCAAGCTTACATATTTTTCTTTTGGCTGTGTTGTGGCATTCTTTAATGTTGTTTTGTTATTGTATTTTTTTATGTGGGGATTTATCTTAGAGTTTAGTTCATCTATTAATTTTGGATTGTAACCATTATTGTAAGCAATTGCTTTGATGGTGTTTAGTTCTTCTATTTGGTCAGCTGGTTCTAGTGGTATTTTGTGCATTCTGTTTAGCATTGCTCTGTATGAAGCCATCTTATGTTTATCCGGGTGGTAGAATGATTTATTAATTGTGTTATCTGTGTATGTTGGTTTCCTGTATACTTGAAATTTGTGTTTGTTGTTGGAGCTACTTATGCAGAGATCCAGAAAATTTAAACCTACTTCTGTCTGGTGTTCTACAGTGAAGAAGATGTTCTGATGCATTTTATTCATTTCTTTTGCAAGGTTATCAATTTCTTCTGCTGTGCCATCAAATAAGATTATTATATCATCAACATACCTTTTGTAATAAATTATCTTGTTTACTATCTGGGGGTTTTCTTTAAAAAATTTACATTCTAAGTTATTGATGAAAATATCTGCAAGCAAACTGGCAAGGCAGCTACCCATAGCCAGGCCCTCTTTCTGCTGGTACATTTTGTTATTAAAAGAAAATTAGTTGTGTGATAGTACTAGTGTTAATAGATCAATGAATTCATATATTTCTGGTAATGCCAAATTTTTATGTTTAAGTAAATTGTTTTTAATTATTTCTATTGTTTCTTTGACCGGTATGTTTGTGTAGAGGTTTGTGATGTCAAGTGATGCGAACCTAGCAGTATCAGGAATCTGAATTTCCTTTAGACAATTAGTAAGTTCATAACTGTTCTTTACTGAGTATGTCTCTTAAAATTTGAATGTGTTGCTAAGGATCTCATTCAGTTTCTTGCTGATTTTATAAGTTGGGCTGCTCCGAGAATTAACAATTGGACGTATGGGACAGTTAACTTTATGGGTCTTGGGTTGTGCTCGTAGTCGTGGTGCATAAGGGTTCATAACAGTGCATTCATGTATATCTTTTGTATTTAAGAGGAAATCACTTTTTTTCATCATATTTTTAAGTTTGTTCTGTAACTTAAGAGTGGGATCAGGCTGAATTTCTACTATATTATTGTTACTGAAAAATTCAATGGTTTTTCTTACATATTCACTTTCATACATTACAACAATAGCATTGCTTTTATCTGCTTTTACTACTAAAGCTTTACTGTCACTTAGATTCTTATTAACACTTTTAAGTATTGTAGTGTCATGGTGCTTTATACTATTATTATTATTTGCTTTCTCTATTTGTTTGGTGATAAAATTGTTAACTTTGTGGCCTATGGCAATCTGATCATTCTGAGTTAGTTTTGCAGTATCACAGGCTATTTTGGTGCCTCCTATTAATTCTTTTATATTATTCTCAGTCAGAGGTGGGGTGATATTATGTTGAAACCCTTTATTCAGCAAACTTACTTCTTTATCACTGAAGATGATGTTTGTTGAATTTACTAGACGTTTGGAGAATTTATGCTTAGTGGAAGGTACATTGTCATTCACCTTTGGAATTTGTGACATAAGCTTTTTCAACTTATTGTTATGCCTACATCTGACTTTATGCTGTTCTTTCATAGCTATTATACTGACAAAATCTAATGCATGGTTGAATTGTGTGGGAGTAAGTTGTTTACCTAGCTCTAAATGTAATCTATATAAAAGGTGGTTTAAAAACTGCTTCTTTCTGTGTTGGTTTCGGATTTCAGATTGGAGCCATATAATTTCACTTCTTTTTTTAGCTATTTTCGCTGTTTGCTTTGACTGTTGATGTTCACTTTGACATATTTTGGAGTTACATTCGCACTTAAACACTTTTTATTGAACTTGATACTAAGAATTGTTCTTTCTAACTTAATTTTGTACTTTCTGAAGTCATGTAAAGCTCTTAATACCTGGCTAGGTAGTGTCAATAACAATTTGTCCATTATATTTGGACTGTTGAGCTCCGTGGCCGTGGATAATGATATTTCGTTGTAAAAATACAGCAACCAGCCACTTTTTAATGCGTTTTATTCATGCCAATATGCATTTCGGGTTTGCACCCATCTTCAGCTGGCAAATTACATGGATCTTCAGTTACTACAGTAGTAAAATCTCGACAGCAGTTTGGATGCTGCAGCAGGCCTGTGCAAAAGCAACGATTCCAATCATTTACTTCAATTTTGCAAGTTTAAAGTTACGCACTATCAGTTGTTCATTTTACTTACATTCTCCTCTCCTTGTTTTTTCTTGGCTTTTCTTCTTTCTTGCAACAACACAAACACTTTTTATCACATATTTTACACAGGCGCACTGCGTTATCCGCCATGTTGTCGACTGACAGTTTTTGTTTACATACAAATGGTTTATCTATGGACAGAGTTATATTTTATTTTTCGAAAGTTTTGAGGTTATAAGATAAGCTACTGTTTTCTAAACATTGACTTGGGTGACAGACGTATTCTAAGTACAATGTATACTATTTTTTTGTAGTATTGAAGATAATAAAGTAACATAACACATTTATACAACACAGTAATTCGTACATTTACAATATAACAAAGATAGAGTTAAGATTTTTACATGCATTTGTTAGGTTTATATTAGATTACGTTATTACTTGATTGTGCTTAGTGAGTGGTTTGATAAGTAGAGTGTGGAAGTTTTTCAGAAATATTCGGTTTGGTAGCTCTGTTTGGTCGTTAAGTATGTCAGAAGGGGATGCATGTTTATGTGAATAAATTTCGATTTCTTCTAGGAGGTTCATTCTTTTTCCTTTGTTGGCTAGGTGGAGAACTTGTAGGTTATGGGATATGTCTGTTACTTGATGTTCTTCTTCTGCTACATGTTGGGCGAATGTGAATTTATTGAAGTTTTTTAAACGAAGAGCATCCATGTGTTCTCGAAACCGTATGCTGAAGTTTCTCCCTGTTTGGCCTATGTATGTTTTTGGACAAGAGTTGCAGTTAAGTTTGTATATTCCTGATTGATTGTAAGGTTTGGTATTATTTTTAATGTTATGGATAGCTTTGTCCTTTATTTTGTTATTTGTATAGTAGCTGATTTTGATATCTGTTCCTCGGAACAGCTTTGCTATTTTATATGACAGCTTTCCTACAAATGGCAAGCTTACATATTTTTCTTTTGGCTGTGTTGTGGCATTCTTTAATGTTGTTTTGTTATTGTATTTTTTATGTGGGGATTTATCTTAGAGTTTAGTTCATCTATTAATTTTGGATTGTAACCATTATTGTAAGCAATTGCTTTGATTGTGTTTAGTTCTTCTATTTGGTCAGCTGGTTCTAGTGGTATTTTGTGCATTCTGTTTAGCATTGCTCTGTATGAAGCCGTCTTATGTTTATCCGGGTGGCAGGATGATTTATTAATTGTGTTATCTGTGTATGTTGGTTTCCTGTATACTTGAAATTTGTGTTTGTTGTTGGAGCTACTTATGCAGAGATCCAGAAAATTTAAACCTACTTCTGTCTGGTGTTCTACAGTGAAGAAGATGTTCTGATGCATTTTATTCATTTCTTTTGCAAGGTTATCAATTTCTTCTGCTGTGCCATCAAATAAGATTATTATATCATCAACATACCTTTTGTAATAAATTATCTTGTTTACTATCTGGGGGTTTTCTTTAAAAATATATGAATTCATTGATCTATTAACACTAGTACTATCACACAACTAATTTTCTTTTAATAACAAAATGTACCAGCAGAAAGAGGGCCTGGCTATGGGTAGCTGCCTTGCCAGTTTGCTTGCAGATATTTTCATCAATAACTTAGAATGTAAATTTTTTAAAGAAAACCCCCAGATAGTAAACAAGATAATTTATTACAAAAGGTATGTTGATGATATAATAATCTTATTTGATGGCACAGCAGAAGAAATTGATAACCTTGCAAAAGAAATGAATAAAATGCATCAGAACATCTTCTTCACTGTAGAACACCAGACAGAAGTAGGTTTAAATTTTCTGGATCTCTGCATAAGTAGCTCCAACAACAAACACAAATTTCAAGTATACAGGAAGCCAACATACACAGATAACACAATTAATAAATCATCCTGCCACACGGATAAACATAAGACGGCTTCATACAGAGCAATGCTAAACAGAATGCACAAAATACCACTAGAACCAGCTGACCAAATAGAAGAACTAAACACCATCAAAGCAATTGCTTACAATAATGGTTACAATCCAAAATTAATAGATGAACTAAACTCTAAGATAAATCCCCACATAAAAAAATACAATAACAAAACAACATTAGAGAATGCCACAACACAGCCAAAAGAAAAATATGTAAGCTTGCCATTTGTAGGAAAGCTGTCATATAAAATAGCAAAGCTGTTCCGAGGAACAGATATCAAAATCAGCTACTATACAAATAACAAAATAAAGGACAAAGCTATCCATAACATTAAAAATAATACCAAACCTTACAATCAATCAGGAATATACAAACTTAACTGCAACTCTTGTCCAAAAACATACATAGGCCAAACAGGGAGAAACTTCAGCATACGGTTTCGAGAACACATGGATGCTCTTCGCTTAAAAAACTTAAATAAATCCACATTCGCCCAACATGTAGCAGAAGAAGAACGTCAAGTAACAGACATATCCCATAACCTACAAGTTCTCCACCTAGCCAACAAAGGAAAAAGAATGAACCTCCTAGAAGAAATCGAAATTTATTCACATAAACATGCATCCCCTTCTGACATACTTAACGACCAAACAGAGCTACCAAACCGAATATTTCTGAAAAACTTCCACACTCTACTTATCAAACCACTCACTAAGCACAATCAAGTAATAACATCATCTAATATAAACCTAACAAATGTATGTAAAAGTCTTAACTCTATCTTTGTTATATTGTAAATGTACGAATTACTGTGTTGTATAAATGTGTTATGTTACTTTTATTATCTTCAATACTACAAAAAAATAGTATACATTGTACTTAGAATACGTTTGTCACCCAAGTCAATGTTTAGAAAACAGTAGCTTATCTTATAACCTCAAAACTTTCGAAAAAAAAATAACTCTGTCCATAGATAAACCATTTGTATGTAAACAAAAACTGTCAGTCGACAACATGGCGGATAACGCAGTGCGCCTGTGTAAAATATGTGATAAAAAGTGTTTGTGTTGTTGCAAGAAAGAAGAAAAGCCAAGAAAAAACAAGGAGAGGAGAATGTAAGTAAAATGAACAACTGATAGTGCGTAACTTTAAACTAGCAAAATTGAAGTAAATGATTGGAATCGTTGCTTTTGCACAGGCCTGCTGCAGCATCCAAACTGCTGTCGAGATTGTACTACTGTAGTAACTGAAGATCCATGTAATTTGCCAGCTGAAGATGGGTGCAAACCCGAAATGCATATTGGCATGAATAAAACGCATTAAAAAGTGGCTGGTTGCTGTATTTTTACAACGAAATATCATTATCCACGGCCACGGAGCTCAACAGTCCAAATATAATGGACAAATTGTTATTGAGCTAGGCATTTATTCTGTAGGTTTCCTAAGGTTGTCCCCTGTTGTGATATTTCCCATTCTTTTATTACTTTATCTAACACTAGATTGAAACGGAGGGGCCATCGCCTTGTCCGACACCTCTGCGAATTTTAAAGGGCTCTGATAGTTCCCCACAGAACTTTGCTTTGGAGGTCGTGTTGGTCAAGGTTTGCTCTATGATAGTCCGTGTTTTGTTGTCTACTTTGTATTCAGCTAGCATGTTGAAGAGCGTTTACTGGTCGACTTTTTGAAGTCGACAAAGTTAATGATCAGGTTCTGTTTGTGTTGTAAAATCATTTTCAGGTTCCAAATTTGTTTCGCACAAGACCGCCCTTTACGGAAGCCTGCTTGGTATTCTCCAATCAACTGGTCGGTCTGGCATTCTAGTCTGTTTAGTAAAGCTTTAGAGAGGATCTTGTATGTGACCGATAGTAAGGATATTCCTCTGTAGTTGTTCGGGTCAGTCTTGTCATCTTTCTTGTGTAGTTGGTGTATCAGGGCAGTTTACAAGTCTTCAGTAATCTTCCATAAGGGGGGGGGGGGCTTCGTGTTGAGTTTTTCAAAGTACATTGCCAGAATGTCACAATTCGTTTTCGGTATTGGTTTCTATGGTTCCATCCGGTCTTCTGACGCACAAGTTGGGTGGTTGATATCCAGTCATATATTCTCTGAATGTTCTGTAGAAGTTTCTTGTATTCTTCTCCATGAAGTCCGATTCCATCTCCATCTTTCGCCGTATATCATACTGTCGTTTTTCACTGCGAATGATTTTACTTGATTGTTTATGTGTTTTCAGGAAGTTCATCCAATTCTCGTGGGATTTATGGCTACTAAATTTTTCCCATGCACTGATTCGTTGGTCAATAGCTTGATCACATGTGTGGTTCCACCAACGGTGTTTCCTTGTGCGTGGTACTTTTGCTAGTTTCATGGCCACTCGTATTCTTCCAAGTGTCCAGTGTGTCGTTTTCTACCAGCATGCAAAATATGATCTTGTAGATATGAGGGAATATTCGCATGAGAGTAATGGATTCAGATATATTTTAACGGTTATTGATGCATACTCCAAATTTGAATGTACACTACCTGTTAAAACAAAAACAGGGAGAAATGATATGTGTTTGAGCATTTTTTGCAGACAGGGACAAACTTATGCCTGATGCCTGGTCAGCCTCAAAACCGATCATGGTGGAGAGTTTTACAATAGGTATTTCAAGACTGTGATGCAGCGGTACAGAATACATTACTACCCAACACTCACTCTCCTGAAAGCAACATCGCTAAAGTTCGAACAGAACAATAAAAGGTGAAATGTCGATGCGTTTTAATTTTAATGCAAATGGGCAGATGTTGTTGTTGTTGTGGTCTTCAGTTCTGAGACTGGTTTGATGCAGCTCTCCATGCTACTCTATCCTGTGCAAGCTTCTTCATCTCCCAGTACCTACTGCAACCTACATCCTTCTGAATCTGCTTGGTGTATTCATCTCTTGGTCTCCCTCTACGATTTTTAGCCTCCACGCTGCCCTCCAATACTAAATTGGTGATCCCTTGATGCCTCAGAACATGTCCTACCAACCATTTTAATTTTCATGCAAATGGGCAGATATCCTTCCAGAAATAAATGCTCAGAATAATCGAATCAAACACAGCACAATAAAAATGAGACCAATCGGTGTTAGTCGTAATGGACTCCTGGATCCATGCAAACAGAAATTTGATATAAGTTATTTGGTAGGTATCTCAAAACACAAGACAACAGATAAGAAATCATTTCTGCCAGACAGGTCAACAGAGATATTTACATTTTCCAAGATGCATAGAACGATTCCTAGAACTTATACCTTCAAGGACAGTAAAGGTGAAGAAATTAGAGGTTGTTTCTACGCTGAAGAGTTGCAGGAAAGATCAGAACCTGATGTGTTTCTCATGGAGAGATTCATAAGACGTCGTGGAAATAGAGCGCTAGTCAAATGGCTTGGTTTTCCTGCAGCACGAAACAGTTGGATTGATGGTAACGATTTACGATTTACTATACAGTGGAGTGTGCTGTCCACAAGCACCACAGTAGCATAAGAAGCGTGCTAGGAGACGCATTAGAGGACGAGGTGTTCCAGACAAACTGCCCGCGGAATTACACATTCCAGGATATAGCTACTGTGGACCTGGGAGTAATTAATTGACCAATTAAATAATTTGCTTAATTAACTTGATATCAATTTGATATGAAAAGTGTCCCAGAACTGGCTTTCTTCCACTGCTATCCACAAGTTAGACCCAGCACAGTCGGGCAAGGAAGTGAAATGAGTCAGGCAAGTGTTATATGCATTCTCCATTGGCATAGGTTCCATTCCTGTCACATCTCTCTCCTTCAAGAGCGGCATGCAAACGTTTATGACAATCGTTTTAACTTCTGTACATTGGCGAAAAGAGAGAATACTCCACGTGTATCACGTATCTTGTTTAATGATGGAGCCACTTTTATCAGTCATGTCCAGATAAACTGCCGAAACATGCACTATTGGCCTGCTGACAATCCCCATTTCTTTCGTGTAAACATGTGGTATGGGATAGAGAACCATCATTTCATAAGCCCATTTTTCATAGACCAAACAGCGAACGTGTACGAGTATCACAGCCCCCTAGTAGACCATCTTCCATGGATGTGAGAAGACATTCCTCTGCAGACTAGAAAGAACCTATGGCGCCAAAATAATGGCTGCCGAGCCCATAGTGGACGAAGTACTACAGCATGTTCTCACGAATTGTTTAAAATCGTTGGATTGGACGTAGAGGAGCTGTATCTTTACCTGACCATTCTCTTGATTTGACGCCCGTAGACTTTTTCTGTGGGGAAACTGAAAGAAGCTGTCTGCAAGGATATACCACCTACACCCGATGATATGCAACGATGTATCACAGCAGCCTACTCGGGTACCTCCGCTCAAATGCTAGCACGTGTGCAGCATTAATCCCTTACCAGACTGGAAGAGTGTACTGTCGCAGCTGTGGTAATTTTAAACACGACCAGCGATGGTCAATTGATTCGTTACTGTTCAGAATCTATATAACCAGTGTATGCACTTGCGTTGTTCTTTAGTGTGTGCCTCCATAGGCATTGTACAAGTGTCAATGTGGGAACTTATCAAAATACGATGTCTCGTAAACGACTAACACTAAAATCCTGGAGCAAACATTCTAAATTAACCTGTTTTCAATCTGTTGCTGTCAGTAGGGATTGTTCCATTTGAGAAGTGTATGTTTGTACAAAAACAAAAAACTTTGTCAGTATTATCACAATCTGTTGAGTGGCTAACAATACGAGCCCCTGATTACCAATCCATTCTCTGAAATTGGGACATCTATAGGACTTTCCATTTCCGCAATATTTGCGGTGTATGTTTCAGGTGAGTCACCTCGTGTACAGAGAGAGAGAAAGAGTGGTCAACACCACCAAAGCAGACATGTTTCGTCCAAACTGCGGCGGAATGTGCAAATGCACGATAACGGAGTGCAAAGTCCGCTGTTGTGAATCTGTTACTAAGACAAAAGTGTGACATGCAATGGCGAAAAATACGGTAGTAGACGTTTTGGATCGTTAGTAGACCAATAATACATCTCTGCACCGCAGTTTTCATTTACATTACATGAAGTTCATGCAATGAATGTAAAGGTGTTTAGGCACCTTGTCCAATGCAAAAATCATCGCACTAAAAAGAACGTAGGCTACGAATTTAGGCGGTGCAAGGTGTGTTTTCCACGTATTGTGAAAGAAGTTAAAAATGAAAGACACATTACGACGTGTCCCTATGATGGGCAAGCATGTGGATCCCTCTAATGAACCTCTGTCTCTCAATAACTCTGAGACACAGACCCATCACTTCATTGACAATACTATGAAAATTAAAAGTAGCGGATTTTCACGGAAATGAGTATAAAATGCGCGCAACTTAAGACGACACACTGTATTTATTACTGCAAGAATACTTCTATTATCTCCGACTAAAGCAAGTAAAATAATGAAAGGTGATGATGGGATTTTGTGAACTTAAATTATACATAGAATTAAATATCATGACGGATTTATTCATAAAACACGAGTTAAATGGAATGTGGGTCAACATAATACATAGATTATTTTCTGTCTCGTGTCCTAATGTAAAGTGATCTGATTATCAGTTGAGAATATGGAATTAAGGATGATAAATCGACTTTAATTGCGATTTTAAGTAGTTAATGTGATCTGACTGTGGTTAATACGAAGGACAGTGATTGTGAATTGAACCCAGAAACAAACTACTACATCGCAGTTGAATGGAACAACTGCTGGTGCCTTGGACGTACAACCAAGTAAGAGAATTCGCTCTGAAGATTCCTAGCGCCGATACTGCGAAATGCTCACCATACAAATGTAGAAAACTCGAGATTCAATGCCCAGCGCGCCTCGGCGTCGACTCAGCCAGTGAATGTATACCACCCCCTGTAAAAAAAAAACTCCTTCGTGAGATGCGACCGAATGTCGTTCGCATTCCTTGCTTCACCACCTATTCCTCTTTTCCTCATTCTAGCTACCAGGCCACAGAAAGCTCCAAATGGAGTTTCTGCCAGAGAAGCAAACTGCCAATTGAAAACTCAGAAAACAGCCCTACGCCAGTTCTGCGTCACTTCACGTGCCGAACAGTCTCCCTCAATAAGATGGGAAATGGCAGCTCGTCCATTCCTAGCATATTGGTAGGCGTCCGCTCTCATGATATCGGAAGTCACGGGCTGCGATCCAATGAAAATACTGCTATTTTGCGTGTGCGGGAAACCCCTGCCAAAATAATGGACTGTGCTTCTCCCGTCTGGGAACAATTTCTGTTCTCACGTCCCTGTGCAGCTCTGTGAACGAAACCCTGAGAACTGCTTTTTCCTCTGGCGACAGGGACAATACGTCGAGGCCCACTGCTCCTGGCACTTCACTCCCTGTGCACAGTGACAACCCGCGGTTTGAGCCGCGTCCTCTGCGGCAGCTACTGCGTGTAAAAGCGCCGTCCAGGTTACCCTTCTCAGAGCTAACACCATTAAGCACCACCTTCTGCAGCCGAGGCTGCATGCGTCTAGCTACGACTGAATTCACCGTTACAAACACTGTCAGCTCTCTCAAATAATATCATTCGCAACAGAGCATGTGATTTTCAGTTCGACTGAATAAAGAAAAGCGAGTAGAAAGGACCTGCAGTTTTTCAACATTGCACCATAAAACCCTAAGCAATCGTCCGTTTCTGACGCTCAAGGAGAGGTTGAAGATGTAACAAAAATACGATGTTTTTGCAGAATCGTTCAGGAATTCAGGCTAAATACACTCCTGGAAATTGAAATAAGAACACCGTGAATTCATTGTCCCAGGAAGGGGAAACTTTATTGACACATTCCTGGGGTCAGATACATCACATGATCACACTGACAGAACCACAGGCACATAGACACAGGCAACAGAGCATGCACAATGTCGGCACTAGTACAGTGTATATCCACCTTTCGTAGCAATGCAGGCTGCTATTCTCCCATGGAGACGATTGTAGAGATGCCAAAAAGATGAGCTCTCAGTTTATCCCTGCAAGCAGTCAGTGATAATACCGAAGCAGAAACATGGTCTGGTGTTCTGGACTGTTATGAAATTCTTCTTCATTTCCAGCAAGCACTGACAGATAGAGACTTGCTAGGGCCTACAGTTATGTACGCAACATTTTAAAAGTACGTAGTGCGTCAAAAAATTTGTACAGTCCTTCTCACCACAGAGTTTCAGTGTCGTTGTGAGAAAAGTAATGAATAAAACAATTATCATGAGGGGCATCCTTCACTGGAGCCATCTAATGGATTCTGAATAGTATCTACATAAACATCTGTTAGGCAACTGCAAATGATGCAAAAACAGACATAATGTCTGACGGGATAACAGCAATCACTAGTTTTCCAATGTTATTTATAATACGTCTTGATTGCAAAAAATGTTTAGTCACATGACCGGTTTCGGTTCATCTGGAACCATCTTCAGATCTGCAATTTATGTGATGCAACATGTAAAGGTTGCTATGTAAGGACGGGTTACGCCTGTAACCGAAATTGCAGATCTGAATATGGTTCTTGATGAACCGAAACCGGTCATGTGATTAAACATTTTTTGCAATCAAGACGGGTTATAAATAACATGGGAACTGCAAATGATTTTTTCCTAGCTACTTTATGCCTCGTCCTTTTACTGAAAGTGACTACTAATTTCTTATTTCCTCATTCTGTAGTAATACAAGCACACAAATGAACCAGTGTTATTGACGTTTCTCTATGAAACTTTAATTTATTTGGTACCAAGAGCAATTAAAAATAAAAAGATGATATTGTCATTAGAAAATTATGATCCAATATTTATTTATTTTTATTACTTACATTTGACAATAAACGCAATAGTGCATAAAAGCAAAAGGATATAATGTATCTGCTAACAATGTTCGAACCTAATTATAATAGAGTGTATGTGTTTATCAACTCGTCTTGCCTCAGTTTATTAAGGTATCATCAGTGGCCTGGAATATATGATTTTATGCAGCACAATCAACTTACATATTTCTTTAATGCACATGTAAGGTAGAAATAGTCCTTCATTTAGCACCGCTTTCTCACATTATTGTAAATTACTATGTGTATTAAAATCGTTCTACATGTGCTTCTGCCCGTGAGACTGTTCTTATAAAGACATAGATTTGTCGACTGCACTCAAACCCAGCCATAAATATATTCATAGAGCTAAGAAAAACAGAAATATGTGAATGTCAAGAAGCATTGAGCAAGGCGCGTTCATTGTATCAGACGAAGATCTGAATATAGGCCAATATATTCTCTGTTGTTTTATTCTCTCTACAGCTAATAAACTCTGACAGGAAATAGTAGAACTTCACTACAGCTCAGGTATTCATGATAATGTCACAAGCAGGGGATTAGAAGATATAGAGAATGTGCAAGGATCGGGTTAACTCAGTATGTAATGGGAAATCAAAGTCTAATAATTGTGGGGACTGAAGCTCTAAAGGAGGAAAAAGTAACAAGGCAGAGTTAAGGAAGAACACGACTTTGGCAGTAAGAACTGGGTTCGAGAGTATACTACTAGTAAAATCAAGTACCTATACATGTAAAAGGGCACCAGCTGCACTATATAGTATGTAACTAAATTCCCTTTAGACACTTTTAGTGGGACCAACATGGTTAAATTTACCATTGGATCTCATGTCCGGAAGCGTACCGTTTTCCCGCCACATGCAAAATACCACAAGACATGTTGCTCTCTGACTCCTGCTGGTTTTCGTCAGCGTCTAACAGCAAGTAGCGCTCTATGTGACGAGCAACGACGTCGGTACAGATACGGTATATTAGCAGTAGCACAACTTCATATCGGCGTATTCAGCATACGTGTAGTTCACCATGGTCAACAGCAACACACTAAAAATGAAATGTACGGACAGCTTGCATTCCGTACTGTAGCGAATGGTTAGTACTGTACAGCATGAAAAAAGACCTCAGGAGCATGAGGGAGAAATCTCTTTAGGCCAGTACAGCTTTACAGTATTGTGGTGTGCGTACTGTAAGACCTTCAGTACACACACCATCAGGTTATTTGTCTTGTCGCTCTAACGAAGTAGGCGAGTGTCAGCAATATGTCTGGTGGTCTTATCGTGGCGTGTTTATCTTCTGCCGTTAGGTCAGACGATAGAAATGCCACTTGCACGCTTAGAGTAGAAGATTGACGGTGACCAACTTTAAACAGAACTTGATTAATTTTCACACACAAGCATAAAAATTACTTAACTTGGTTCTGAATGCTACTTACAATCGACAATCTGAAGTTCCTTTAGTATTGGTACGTTAATCTTATTCTCACATATATCTCTGATACTTGGCAGAAGTGTCGATACATTTATCTTCATGGCTATGTACAGGAATATGGTAATCTTATTAGGCGCTGACTGAAACATGACTATAGACTGGTACAGACAAATGTAGAACTCGTACAGACTGGTAGAGACCAATGCAGACTGGTACAGACTGGTGCCGACAAATGCATACTGACTAATCGGAGGTCTGTACACTCGTTTTAATAACTCGCGCCTTCGTGTATCAATGCGCGAGTGTGATCCGCGAGGAGAAAAGGTTCTACGTTAGCAGCAATCTCATTGGCTGCGTTACATATTAATACGCGGATCGGCGGAAGCAGAATTTGGTCCATCTCTATGGCAGCGCCATCTCGTAGTGCAGAGACAGATGAGCGCTGCGCGTGTGCTGTTGTGCTTAGCGGGGCGCGCTCTAGTGGGAAAGTTGTGTACGCGCTGACTACGCGGGACTATGTACACAACAAGTATGAACAAAGGGCACAAACACAATAACACGTAAAGATCTCTCTGTTCAGATTACAAACTCGACTGATGACATGTAAACAAATCTGTAGGGGACATGGAACACCAGTTCATCGATGAATGACGTTCGTAATGTCCTAGTTAGTGGCGCCGTAAGTTCACGAGATTTGAACGGACGTTGTGGTATTTTGCATGCAGCAGGAAGGCGTTACATTTGCGGATATGACTCCCTTAGATAACCGTCTTGGTCCCCAGCACAAGTGTTCAATGTCTGTAAACAGAAATTAGTTACACACTGTATGATGGTGAAACATTGAATCCGAAATCAGATATTGGGTTATAAAGTGTACCTGGCGTAGATAAGAACTCAGATAACAAGTTAGGAATATTGAAGAGTCGGCTGAAATTTAATAAAATTGTCAGGAATAAGAGAATCAATTTTCCCTCTGCAGCAGAATGTGCACTGATTTGAAACATCCTTGCAAGTAATTAAAACTGTGCGCCGGGCCGGGACTCGAAACTTGGACCTTTGCCGTTCGGTGACTCGTGCTCCACCACTGAGCTATCCGAGCACAACTCACTCCTCACAGCTTTATTTTCACCAGTAACTCGTCTCTTACCTTCTAAACTTCACAGAACTTCTCCTGCATAACTTGTGGGACTTGCACTCCCAGAAGGCCTGATATTATGTTGACATGGCTTAGCCGCAGCCTCGAGGAATGTTCCGACAGTTATGTAACGTCCCCTTAGAAAAATTAATGAATTACTGTGCTGATAAACCCCTTACATTATTTGATTTTCAAACAGCTGAGCAGAACTGAACGTACTCACACATTTCGCTCTTTACCTATTCTGATCAACACTAAACTGACACACAATATTTTTAGCGCAACGCAATCTGACTTTTAATAATCCCTACAAAAGAATGGTCCTGACTAACAATAACCTATACCTTTCATGAATCACTTACCTCACAAAAATCTTCGTTACTCTAACTACTGCAATACAGCGAACGCCAGTACTGCCAGCTAAATAAAAGGTTCTAACTACTGAAGGCACTAACTACTGATAGGCATAGTTAACAAATGAAAGGTTTTGATAGAGATCAAACAATGTATTTACCTTAACAGTGTTCAAGAGTCATAAAATATATATCAGTTCATGACATCCAGTCTTACAAAGTTACTGTCTCTGATGGACACACGTCCAGATCATCCGCTCTCAAAACTCCGCCATCTCTCTCCCCACATCCACCACTGCTGGCGGCTCACCTCCAACTGCGCAACGCTACGCGCTGTTCACATCCAGCTGCCCAACACTGCTATGGCAGACAACAATGCAAACTAGCCACAGACTGCACACAGCACAGCGAGTGATTTTCATACAGAGCGCTACGTGGTGTTACCAATAAGAAAACCTAAACAGCGTACTTACACAGTGAACGGCATGTCTCCGCAATATCCCTTCTTCCAGGAGAGCTAGCCCCGCATGGTATGCAGGGGAAGTTCTGTGAAGTTTGGAAAGTGGAAGATGAGGTAGTGGCGCAAGTTAGTTTGTGACAGCTGGTCGTGCGTCGTGCTTAGATAGCTCAGTCGATGGAGCATCTGTCTGCGTAAGGAAAAGTTCCCTGGTTCGAGTACTGTTCCGGCATACAATTCCAGTCTGCCAAGAAGTTTGTCAAGAATGACCTACGCACAAGTAAACACGTGTCACTAAAATTGTGAAGAGTGATAGTGAGTATTCGAAGTTATCTGAGTTGATATTACGGTTATAAATATTCTAGTAGGCGAACTGTGTTGGGGAAGAGCAGGCAACTGTGAACGGGTAGTCAGAGACGCAGAAGTCGGATAGGCAAATGTTGGTACAAGGAACGTAATTGCGGGAGAGCTGTAGAAAACACAAGAAATACTGCAGTTGTTGGACGCAAAAAAGAAATACAGCACAATAAGCCACTTTGGAATGAAATTAGTGAGAAGTGTAGTGAAGGTAAATCGAAATGCTTGGACGAAAAACGTGAGAAAATGTAAAAGGAAACGCGCAGAATTTAGAATAATGAAAATAGCTATCGGTGAATTTAACAACGAAAGCGTTAACATTTTGACAGGGACGATCAAATGATGCTGAAGTGATAGAAAACACCAGTAACGTCCCGTTCTCCAACTCCGACTCTTTAAAGAATCGAAATCTCGCGTGGAAAACAGCTTCAAACGTCTCATTACCTAATAAATTAGTTAATGTGTTAAATATTTGACGTTAAACATGTGAAGCCTTTACAGATGAAGACGCAAAACGCATGGATGTCGTTAGATACTCAACCTGCAACTTGTACATTGTGACCTTTTTAATTTTTTAGTAACAAAGACTGGTTTGCAAATTCTCATGAGTGCATTACATGTTCAGACATCTCGCCATATGAGGTTACATCTAGCACTGCTGTACATAATCATTTTGGTGGATCACGCGTTTTGGTGTGGGGAGGCATTGTTATGTGTCGACAGAAGTGCCGACACAGTGTTATTATGAAGGGCCGAATAGGCACGCTATCAGCTCCCCCAGAATATCGCGAAGTCTGAAACAGGATGCTCAATGAATGCTAATAAGAAAAGAACGGAGCGTCTCATATACTTAACTTTATTCTCTTGTGTGGTACATCTCTATGGTGAATACAAGTAAGACTCTCTCCAGATAGGGTTAACTGCGCCTTGCTAGGTCGTAGCTATGGACTTAGCTGAAGGCTATTCTAACTGTCTCTCGGCAAATGAGAGGAAGGCTTCGTACGTCTAGTCGCTAGCAATGTCGTCCGTACAACTGGGGCGAGTGCTAGTCCGTCTTTCTAGACCTGCCATGTGGTGGCGCTAGGTCTGCAAGTACTGACAGTGGCGACACGCGGGTCCGACACGTACTAATGGACCGCGGCCGATTTAAGCTACCACCTAGCAAGTGTGGTGTCTGGCGGTGACACCACAGGCATAATGTTGCATTGATGTACTGACCTCCATATCTCTGCACACGGTACATTCACCGGTCAAAATTATTGTGACACTGTACTTCTCATCTGTTTGCTTCTTTCTCAGGGATGCATTCGGATTTTATTTCATTTTTATGGATGTGAAAGTGCGACCGCATCGAACAGAGCGGCTGGAGGAGTTGTTGGAACGAGAGGACAAAAGGCGGATGGACTGGCCCACCTATTCCCCGGCTTAAACCCCATCGAACACGTGTGGGATACGTTCGGAAGACGAACTGCAGTACGGCCACATGCACCGAGGATCATACCTCAGTTGCCGATCATGATGGTGGAGTAATGGAACGCCCTACCACAAGCACTGATTAAAAAATTTGCGAGCAGCACAAGAGGACGTTGGAGAGGATGCACTGCTGTGCGTGGTGACCAGACACTCTATTATAAACCATATTCTGCCTTCTTTCATGTCCAGGGGACCATGATAAGTCGCAGTGTTTGTGAATATTGCCTTTGAATAAAAGTGTCATATCGGTTCGTCTCATTACATATTTATTTTACTTACTTTCTCTACTACTGTAATAGTTGTTTTTACAGGGCGATTCCGCAATGATGTTACAAACGTTCAAAGATGATGGAGAACGGTAAATGTCTCAGTTTGATGTAAGAAACCCTGGTCTGGAAACGACAACGTCGAAAGTTCTGAGTCAAAATCCTTCTGATACCTGTGACAAAAAAAAAAAAAAAAAAAAATGGTTCAAGTGGCTCTGAGCACTACGGGACTCAACTGCTGTGGTCATAAGTCCCCTAGAACTTAGAACTACTTAAACCTAACTAACCTAAGGACATCACACACATCCATGCCCGAGGCAGGATTCGAACCTGCGACCGTAGAGGTCGTGCGGTTCCAGACTGTAGCGCCTTTAACCGCGCAGCCACTCCGGCCGGAGCGATACCTGTGACAGTCGAATACATGTACTAGTCTTATGCCTGTACCGTACCTGTACCTCTTATACAGCACCGGTACTGCTGCTGCTAGGATTGTAGGATAGGCAAGCCCGAAAATCACTTGTTATTCCTCAAAGGATGTGGTTCCAACTTGATGGAGCCTCATCTCACTTTGGACAGAGAGTTTATGAACACCTGGATCAGATATTTCCTGTAAAGCGGATAGGCAGAGGAGGCCCTGTTTCGTGGCCAGAATGTTTACCTGATCTCAGTCCACTTCATTCCTTCTTGTGGAGGCGTGTGAAACGTCTTGTGTACCAGACGTCTATCGAGACTAAAGACGATCTCTTGGCAAAAATTTTCGCAGTCTGCCACACTGTTCAAACGATACCAGTGATTTTAGCGCAGGTACTACAAAACTTTGTGTGGCAATGCCATGACTACACTGGCGCTGGAATACGTCGTTCTGAACAACTCTTGTTAAATTTAGCAGCTTGAGAAACTCGTGCAGGAAAATGGAATTCATTATTACTCTACGTTAGGCTTATGACTTTCGATCTCTCTGACATCAAGCTACGTGCTCCGTTACCAGTCCACCAAAAACGGAAATTATTTGAAATTATTGAGGAGTATTCATCGGTACTTCTGGACGTCAAGACCAGGATTCGGAAATTGAGGCCCTTAGTTTGAGGCCTGAGCGTGGCTAAGGTGGAATTTGAGTAGATTTTCACTGATATGTTTCAACTAGGTCGTTTCCAGACTAGGGTCCCATACCTCAAATTGATGCATTTATCATTTACCATCATGTAACATTATCACGGAATCACCCTGTTTGTACTGTCCAGATCGGATCGAAATATGTTACTTGCCATTAATACTTCATTCGGAAGTACTTTCGGACTTAAGGTTAACGCACCAACACAGATTTCTACGAAAATATTAAAATTTTCGGAGAAGATGTTTACGAAATGGTTACTCAAGTCAGTATTTAGAATCTATGTAATCTGAAATATCTGACTTGCCAAAGAATATCACTATTTAACCTCAAGGATATCAATGCCAAATAACTGCAAGGGCTATCACATATCAGCTTGATAGCTTCTGTAAGCAATTTTGGTATTTAAAGTCCGACTTCTGTGAAACACAATGTAATTCTGTTCTATATATACCACAACATGTTTCTAAACCTATGTGTGGTCTTCTTTGGGCCTTAATTTATTTCTGTGAACTGCTAAACGTAGTTCATGTTTGTTTTTCTATTTTAAGCCGAAAAAACTATAGCATGTACTTTTGTGTTCTGTTTTGACTGCTCACCTGAAATTAGATTAATTCGCAAAGTGGATTGCATTTATGTCGGGAGAAATAGCATACATAGTTATTAATTTTGAAAACATTTCTCCGAGGGTAATAGTGGTGTACGACCTGTACTTATTTATCCGTCCTGTTGTGTACCATTCGTGTCTTCTGTTATGCTATAGTACATAATACGCTTTAATGAAGATGATCATACTGACACTCATAGAAGCGTCTCAGAATTTGAACGCAGCCACCCGGACGGAAGCCCGAGAAGAGGTCATCGGCAGCAGACCCCTCGGAAGCCTACGTTGATATACAATACACTTTTTTTCGCCCATTTTACAGATCACCCTCACCTGTTATCACACGTTTTCATGCAGAGAACGAGGCTCGGAGTAAAACGTATGGCCACTTAAGTTTACTACCAGTTTCATTCTGTTCTAAACTCTCTAAGCTAATTCGTTCGACTACTTTGCAGATGACAGGCGATAAAACCATGCAAAGACATTACACATGCCGACCTTTGGAAATACATTTTCACAATTAATGCAATTTCTCACGAGCAATCACAAAAAACATAAAATGCACATGTTATAACTTTTAGACTCGAAACGGAAAAAAGCCTCGGACTGTTTGTAATATTTTTAAGAAGTAGATTGAGGCCCGCACTAGATGACCCACAGGAGTCGAAACCTGTGTGGGTAAAAAAAAAAAAAAAAGAAAATACGTTATGTTTTGCCAAGGGTGTAGTTTAAAAATCCAAATTTAATTCGCTAAGACCGAAAAATGGCCTACAAGAGCTTTCAGCCAGAGAGACTTAATTGTCCATCGCCATGCCATAGTTATGTATCCAAGATGATGATCGCAGTGATGTACAGAACAATGGCAACGAAAGTTGAGGAGTTGATAGATGACAAACATTAAAAATATCATGCAACTCCACAAACTACTGTTAACAGTAGTCTTTAGTAAGTGGCTGTTTTCGGTCAAAGGCCATTCTTCAGCACGGTTTTGATAAAGGGGAGACTAATATTTGAATAAAATGACGCCAGAAAACGAGCACACTCTCCAAAATTTGACAGAAGTTTCCAGTATAAATGGGGAAAGAGAGCAATTCACGTAGAAAGAAGTGTACTAGCATCGGAAAAAGCGGTTTGTTACAGTTAAAATGTAGCTTCTCACGGAAGCCCTGTATGGTGTGGAATTATCGCTGGCGGCGAAGCATGGTAGATACGCTAATGCGTTAACACGGAACCGATATACGCTGGAAAAAAATGGTTCCAATTTTGGCCAACAGGTACATATCTGGCGCTGTACACTGTCTGTATGTCATTTGACAAACCATATCGTGAGTGAACAGTACGGCTGTCGAGAAGACAGACCGTTCGCTGTTAGTAAAACTGTTTTATGTGAACGGCAGCAATTACAGTTCTGCACTGAGGGATTATCACTGACCAGAAGGTCTCAAGAGAGTACCGATGTCATTAAATGATTTAAAGAAGATGATAATGAAATTCGAAAGCACGGGTGAGTTTGGTATGGCACCTGGAAGATGAAAGCGTCATATCCAGGTGGAAGTTGTTGACGAGATTGTTGCTGCAAGTGACTGTGCAGCACATGCCCCGACTAGTGTTGGTTTTCGTACAGTGTCACGAGAACTGTCCATCACATGGTCAACAGTACGGGAAGCTTTGCAGTCGATTTTACAATGGTACTGGTACAAGATCCAGACGGCACAGCGGCTGCAAACTCAACGATCGGCAGCAACGTCCACAATTGTGTGGAGTGACGAGGCACGTTTTACATTACAGGGTGCAGTGAATACACAGAACAGCCCTATTTGGGGTGCTGTTAAATCACGTGCTGTGTACGATGAACCATTGAACTCGACATATTAAGCTGTGTGGTGTGGATTCATAAGCACTTTTACTCTCGGTCCATTCTTCTCTCGAAAGAATATACCTAGAGAGCCTGTCAGGTGTACCGTGACGTGTGCACGTTATCGAGAGCTCATTGAACAGTACACGATTCCTGCCTTTGAAGACCACCATTGCATGCAAACCACTAATTTGATGCAATATGAGGTATCACCTCATTTCGCTCGACAAATGAAAGATGTGCACAATGCAACCTTACAGGAATGTGTTACCTCCAAAGGTTTTCCACGTGCATGGCCTACAAGATCATCTGATTTGAATCTACTTGACTTCTGGCTCTGGGGGATATCCAAAAGAACTCGTCTACCAGAGAAACGTTCGGTGTCTACTTGATCTGAAGGCTACTGTACAGGAGGGCGAAAATTGTAGGCCAAGGCCGAGACCGCGATATATCTAGCTGATAACAGGGGATGTTTGGTGTAAGTGCTACTCTCAGATAGGGACATTTGCACACGAAAGAAAATTATGTAGGACAGCTTTTTTTTTTTACTATTATTCGTGTCAGAAGCACCATGGATACAGGAATATAAAAAAATGAATAGCACACAGAAAAAAATTAATTACAGGCATATATATATATATATATATATATATATATATATGTGTGCACAGAAACAAAATGTTATAGGCATTTGGCCCATAAGCGGGCTACGTAGACAGCATTTGGGGTTGCCAACATCAGATCCTCTAAAGTGCAGTGTGAAGGACATTCAGGGCAGTTATACATGTGCTGGGTCGTCTGCACCTCTCCACAGTCGCAGAGATTAGATGTTGTAGAATATCCCCACTTCAGAAGGTTATCTCTTGACCGTGCAGTGTTGGTGCGTAGCCTGTTTAGTGATCTCCAGACCACCCAGTCCTCATCGTAGCCTGGTGCCAATTCTTCCTTTGGTTCCATCCAGTGCCCTTCTCCCGACCGCTTCCATCTCTCCACCCTAGATCCAGGTTGGTCGCTAAAATCTTCGGTTGCTCTGAGAAAACTGCTTCTAGATTTCAAGCGTTTGGTGGCTGGCTGAGTTTTGTGGAGGAGGTGGCTCTCTGCCATCTCAGCCCTCGCTCTTTCACTATAGGCTGCCGCTTCTCTTCGCACTGCAGGAGGTGCAATCCCAGCAAGATGGTAGAGCTTGTCTGTTGGCGTCGGTTTCAGACATCCAGTGACGAGCCTGCAGGTCTCGTTCAGAGCAATATCGACCTGTTTAGCGTGAGTAGAGTTGTACCAGACACTGCTTGCGTATTCACCTGCTGGGAAGCAAACTGCTAGTGCTGTGGTCCTCACTACCTCTGGCTTTGCGCCCCAGGAGGAGTTCGTTATTTTTCGAAGAATATTATTTCTGCCGCTCACCTTCATTTTGGTGTTAATACAGTGCTATTTATACGTCAGAGCTCTGTCTAGGGTTACTCCTAGGTATTTGGGGTTAACGCAGTGTTCGAGGAGTGTGTCCTCCCAGAAGACACGCAGCTTACGGGATGCCTGCTTGTTACGGAGATAGAAGGCGCAAACTTGTGTTTTGCTAGGGTTCGGCTTGAGTTGATTGTCGGCGTAGTACTGACAGAGCATGTCTAGCGCATCCGTGAGCTTTGTCTCAACATCCTCAAAGGAGTCACCCTGTACGGCCATAGCACGGTCTTCGGCGTAGATATAGTTTTCCGTACCAGCTGGCAGTGGTTGATCGTTGGTGTATATGTTAAAAAGTAAGGGTGCCAGTACGCTGCCCTGAGGGAGACCATTTTTCTGGGCCCACCACCTGCTATGCATCCCTTGGAATTCCACAGAGAACCTACGGTTCTCTAACAGACTTCTAACTGTGGATGTGAATTTAAAGTCCCTGGTAATGGCATACAGCTTCTTCATTAGCAGACGTAAGTTGACGGTGTCATATGCGGCTGTCAAGTCTATAAAGGCGACACCGGTTATTTTCCGGTTCTCATAGCCGTCTTCAATCAGCTGCGTGAGGTTAATTACCTGAGATGTAGTGCTTTTCCCTGGGCGGAAACCTGCTTGTTGGGGGATTAGGTAGGGTTCTATGGCACTGGAGAGGCGATCCTGGAGTATTCTTTCAAAGATTTTAAAGATATGGCAGAGAAGTGATACGGGTCGGAAATTTCTGGGGTCATCAGCATTTTTGCCTGGTTTTAAAATGCCAATAACTTTAGCCTTCCTCCAGATTGTGGGAATCTGACATGTTTCCATGCAATTGTTAAACAGTTTCAGCAGCCATTGTTTAACGTTGGGGCCAAAGTGTTTAATCTGTTCAACAAAAATCCCGTCCAGGCCCGGGGCCTTCCTTAGCTTGCATTTCGCTATGGCTTTGTCCAGATCTGTCATTGTGAGAGGGGTGGTCAGAGTTGAATTTTCTTGGTGTTCAATCCTGTCTATTTTGGTCTCCGACTTCCTGATTTTGGTGTCGGTTGTCCCATTCTTGAGAAGCTGGTGGGCTATTTGGTCGGCTGTGACGGGAGCATGTCCTGGAGAGAAAGTCGGGTCATTGTTGAGACGTTTAAGGAGTGTTCAGTAGGACAGCTTCAAACCATACAGAAAACTAAAAAATACGGCAGATTAGGAAAAAATATGGAAGACACTTCGAAGTATCGTACATGCTATTAATACTTCGGTATATGAAGCGCGTTAAACCAGACGTGAGATCGATTTCTTCTCGTTATAACCAACACTCACAACGTTACGTAACAATAATAATAAAACAAATGAACAACGCCGCCCCAACACGCCTTGAAGGCCCAGCGGTACCGACCGGCCGCCGTGTCACCTTCAGCCCCTAGGCGTCACCGGACGCAGATACTGAGGGTCCTGCGGTCAGCACACCGCTATCCTGGCCGTTGTCATTTTTCGTGACCGGTGACGCTACTTCTCAGTCGTCGCTCCTCAGTTTGCCTCACAAGGGCTGAGTTGACCCCGCTTACCAACAACATTTGGTAGGCCCAGACGGTGATCCATACAAGTACTAGCCAAGCCCGAGGGCGCTCAACTTCGGTGATCTGATGGGAACCGGTGTTACCACTGCGGAAAGACCGTTAGCTCTAATAATAATGATAATAATAATAATAATAATAATAATAATAATAATGACACATACAACACAGAACAAAATTATAAATGAAGAACAAAAAGACTGTTGCAAAGGAGCACGAGGATGTAAAGAGCAACTGATAATAGATACAGAGGTGACATATCAAGCGAAAACTAAACAAAGGTCCCTACACTACGCATATATTGATTACAAAAAAGCCTTTGATAGTGTACCCCACTCATGGTTACTACAGATATTGGAAATATACAAAGTAGATCCTAAATTGATACAGTTTCTAAACACAGTAATGAAAAACTGGAAAACCACACTTAATATCCAAACAAATTCAGATAATATCACATCACAGCCAATACAGATTAAGTGTGGAATATACCAAGGAGACTCATTAAGTCCTTTCTGGTTCTGTCTTGCTCTGAACCCACTATCCAACATGCTAAATAATACAAATTATGGATACAATATTACTGGAACATACCCACACAAAATCACACATTTGCTATACATGGATGATCTAAAACTACTAGCAGCAACAAATCAACAACTCAACCAATTACTAAAGATAACAGAAGTATTCAGCAATGATATAAATATGGCTTTTGGAACAGACAAATGTAAGAAAAATAGCATAGTCAAGGGCAAACACACTAAACAAGAAGATTACATATTGGATAACCACAGCGACTGCATAGAAGCGATGGAAAAAACAGATGCCTATAAATACCTAGGATACAGACAAAAAATAGGAATAGATAAAGAAGAACTAAAAGAAAAATATAGACGAAGACTAACAAAAATACTGAAAACAGAATTGACAGCAAGAAACAAGACAAAAGCTATAAGTACTTATGCTATACCAGTATTGACCAACTCATTTGGAGTAGTGAAATGGAGTGACACAGACCTAGAAGCACTCAATACACTTACACGATCACAATGCCACAAATATAGAATACATCACATACATTCAGCAACAGAAAGATTCACATTAAGCAGAAAGGAAGGTGGAAGGGGATTTATAGATATAAAAAACCTACATTATGGACAGGTAGACAATTTAAGAAAATTCTTTCTAGAACGAGCAGAAACTAGCAAAATACACAAAGCCATCACTCATATAAATACATCAGCTACACCATTGCAATTTCATAACCACTTCTACAACCCTTTAGATCACATAACATCAACAGATACAAAGAAAGTAAATTGGAAAAAGAAAACACTACACGGCAAGCACCCGTATTATCTAACACAGCCACACATAGATCAAGACGCATCCAACACATGGCTAAGAAACGGCAATATATACAGTGAGACGGAAGGATTCATGTTCGCAATACAGGATCAAACAATAAACACCAGATATTACAGCAAGCATATTATTAAAGATCCCAATACCACAACAGATAAATGCAGACTTTGCAAACAACAAATAGAAACAGTAGATCACATCACAAGCGGATGTACAATACTAGCAAATACAGAATACCCCAGAAGACATGACAATGTAGCAAAAATAATACATCAACAACTTGCCATAAAACATAAACTAATAAAACAACAAGTTCCCACATACAAGTACACACCACAAAATGTACTGGAGAATGATGAATACAAATTATACTGGAACAGAACGATTATAACAGATAAAACAACACCACATAACAAGCCTGACATCATACTCACCAATAAAAAGAAGAAATTAACACAACTAATTGAAATATCCATACCCAACACAACAAATATACAGAAGAAAACAGGAGAAAAAATTGAAAAATACATCCAACTGGCTGAGGAAGTCAAGGACATGTGGCATCAGGATAAAGTTGACATTATACCAATTATACTATCAACTACAGGAGTCATACCTCACAATATCCACCAGTACATCAATGCAATACAGCTACATCCAAACATATATATACAACTACAAAAATCTGTAATTATTGATACATGTTCAATAACCCAAAAGTTCCTAAATGCAATATAACATATACCATACAGTTACAAGGAAGTCACGCTTGATCAAGGTCCGCGTCACGTTCCATTTTTGACCAGACTTAACAGTCTGAGAAAAAAATGACAATAATAATAATAATAATAATAATACTGCGTTAATATAAAAATTGTAGTTATCTATCAATATTCCAGAAAATGTTGAATAAGGAAGGAGTACTGAAGGATTCAGAAAGCGTCCTCTTTACAAAGAATTCCTAATGTACTTTGTTTTCCTCAGTACGTCTTCGAACATTCTTAATCGATTCTTTTCTTTTAATACCTGTTCTTTCAACAAAAAAATGGCTCTAAGAACTATGGAACAACATCTGAGGTCATCAGACCCCTAGACTTACAACTACTTAATCCTAACTAATCTAAGGACATCACACACATCCATGCCCGAGGCAGGATTCGAACCTGCGACCGTAGGAGCTGCGCGGTTCCGGACTGAAGCGCCTAGAACCGCTCGGTCACAACAGCCGGCTGTTCTTTCATTTCGAGATTGATTGTCGATGTACCTCTTATTCCCATCTCTGTAGACTTTATTATTTTTTATACGCACTAAACTTTTTCATAATTGTGTCATGGAAAATTGTGGTAATGAATAAGTTATTTTGGTTTCTCGAAACTTGGTGCTCATCGAAGGTAGCAAGTCGGTGTTCCAAGTGCAGAGGAAGACGAGGAACAGTCGGGAACAGAATTTGTTACGAAATTTTACAGTGGCACATTCTTGACAGGAAGGTGAAATACTAATTCCAGAAGAGTGAACATGCCGCTATCACTTGCGGCTAGAGACTTCTCTAGCTCGTGCCTTTGTCCCGCATCGCGTCGGCGTGGATATTGATGGATGTGGGGTGGTCACTTTTACAGGGTGGCCGGATGTCCTTACTGTCGTCATTCGCCGACCGGTGTGGCCGTGCGGTTCTAGGCGCTTCAGTCTGGAACCGCGAGACAGCTACGGTCGCAGGTTCGAATCCTGCCTCGGGCATGGATGTGTGTGATGTCCTTAGGTTAGTTAGGTTTAAGTAGTTCTAAGTTCTAGGGGACTGACGACCACAGATGTTAAGTCCCATAGTGCTCAGAGCCATTTGAACCATGCTTTGTCGTCATTCCGTTACCTCCCGGGATGGAATACGTGTACCGCAACTGACCGAGTTTAGCGTTGTTAGTGTGAAACCGAGCGAATGTTTTCTAAACGTTTGGGAATCGTTTAACTGAGACGGGACTTCGGAAGCACCCCGGTATTCACCGAGGTGGTATGTGGGAAACAGCCTAAAAAGCAACTCCGAGCTGGCCGGTATAGCCACCCTCGTCATTAGTATACTAGTAGAGAAAAAAAGAGTGTGATCGATGAAGCAATCAGGTTCAGGGCTAATAAATGTAGTGTGCACAACTTTGGTAATGAGAACTCTTATTCTGCGCTAGTGTTCAGTTATTCGGGAACAGTGTTTTTATGGAAATATTTAAGATGCAGTTGACTGGCAGTATTAAATTTCATTGCAGTAAACTCCTTTCAAAAGCACAACTTCAAATGGAAATCTTTGTGTTCTGTCTTACGGCAGGTCTTGTCATCGTCAAAGAGGTCCACCGCATGAACGTCCAGGGAAGTGAATCCATTGGTGGTTTCCCCTTGCCTTCCACTAATAATGATGAAATGATAATGAGAACAACACAAGTCCCTGAGCGGGAATAATCTCCGACCCAGCCGGGAATCGAACCCGGGCCCGTTGGCGTGGCACACCGCAGCGCTGACCACTTAGCTATCGGGGCGGACTCTTCAAATGATGAAGGGTGTCTTATTACTGTAGGATGGGGTACATTATTACTGGCATTTCGCAGAACCAGAGGGACGCTAGGAAAGAGGTAAGTTCAAAGCACCCAGTTTGCAACAGGCTCCACAAAAAGGACGTTCCACAATTCCGAGTCTTCATTCACAGCTGCTTAAGGTGCGCAGCCGTTCAGTGAGTAGTATATTAGCGGACAGAAAATAGGAAAGCGCTTGAGTGATTCTTCGAGGAAAATTGCGCATACTTTTCAGATATTTTGCCTTTACTGGAGCGTAAATTAAACTGTTCCGGAATTGTATACAAACTTCTTCACAGCGTAAAAGAGAATGAGGCAGAAATGAAGCAAGAATATGAGAAAAGTTCTTAGCAGACGCCTCTGGGATGGGAGATGAGTCTCTACCTCAACTGACGAGGAGGCATTACGCACAGGTAGGCGGACGTGGCTCCTCTTGCGGGAGGATGCAGCAACTGTAAGCCCGGATTATCCACCAACTCAGGCAGTAAGTTGCGCTACTAAACACTTGAATGGAGAGACAGCTCGGTGGAGGGCTGTACTGGAGACTGCTGGAGTGTCCGCGACGGCCACCATCCAACCAGAATCGGAACAGGAGTTTCACCACAAGATGGAAGTACACAGCTAGCCATTAAAGCTGTAACATTCGGAAAGATGGTTCGTAACGAAATTCAAATTATTGTGCGTATACAGTATACCACGAAGAATATACCATCAATTTTTTAGGTAATTTGTGCGTATGCAGGGTGCGAAATTTATTACCTAGAACTTGTACTTCTGGCAGTAATAACGGAGAAACACGGTGGGGCTTCGTGATGAACTGAGCTTAGATGATACAAAAAATGTACACATTCCGCTTTTGACCGGCCCGTTCTTGCCTATTAGCCGGGCAGGCTGCTTTAATCCAATCCAAGCAAAGTTATGACCGACACAAGCAGGCTAAAGGAATCTAGCTTGCCCGTCTTCCCGCAGTGTTACGCTACATACTAATTTATTCTGTACGGTTTCATTGTAACGTTATGAGTAGGGTTCTTAAGCTGATGAAAAGCCTTTCTTTACTCGTACATCACAAAACGAAGCTCAATGAAATGTATGTTCATTTTGGGTCAGAGTATGCCAAAAAATGGTGGATTTTATTTGTTCCTTTTTTTTTCCTTCCTGGCGTATTTCGGGCTTATTTATTTGTTTCGATATGAACAGTTTTCTCTGCAATTGACCGTCTTTCGACTAGTACTGGCTGTTCTCAATTCGAAGTATCACGTTTTCTGTGGTAACCAGCACCATCTCTGAAAGTCGAGATCTTTTGCGCCTAAGAACCTGAAGATATCTCTTATATTGCAACACCAAGTAAAGTTAACTTTTCATAACTGGGATTCACAGTCATGTAAATTTTTTTTGAAAGACATCATGTTCACGCCAGTTGCTGTTAAACTTTTTATTTCCACTATTGCAATTTCGGCCTTAGGCCATTATCAAGTACAGATGTTTTGGCTTTAAGCATGTCAACTTTATACATGCTGACAGATTTATATGTCGTTGTCATTTGCTGTTATATACATTCGTAACGCTGCTAAGCAGTGCGAGCAGCGTTACTAATGTATATAACAGCAAATGACAACGACATATAAATCTGTCAGCATGTATAAAGTTGACATGGCTTAAAGCCAAAACATCTGTACTTGATAATGGCCTAAGGCCGAAATTGCAATAGTGGAAATAAAAAGTTTAACAGTCACTGGCGTGAACATGATGTCTTAAAAAAAAAACCGAGTAAAGCAATATCTTGGAAGTCCAGTACCTGTAACATTAGTGTGTTTTAGTCAAACATGACGCCAGTTATACCAATTTTAATTACTTTTTCCATAATGTGTATTGTTGGACCGCTGAATTCATTCTAAGTCACCAAAATAGTACATTCTGAATTCACTAAATACATTTTACGGAAGTTCGTTTTTCATGTTATGTTGATTTAAAAGTAATATATCTAAAAGAACACTATTTTGCTTCATACTAATATTTCCTCGCACGCCGTTGCAAATAACCAGAACGAGGTTTTTAATATGCACTAAGCCATTTTTTCCTTAGTTCAATCAACGTTAGCCGTGAATTTAGACACCTTTTGTTGTTGTAGTCTTCAGTCCAGAGACTGGTTTGATGCAGCTCTCCATGCTACTCTATCCTGTGGAAGCTTCTTCATCTCCCAGTACCTACTGCAACCTACATCCTTCTGAATCTGTGTAGTGTATTCATCTCTTGGTCTCTCTCTACGTTTTTAACTCTCCATGCTGCCTTCCAGTACTAAATTGATGATCCCTTAATGCCTCAGAATATGCCCTACCAACCGATCCATCCTTCTAGCCAAGTTGTGCCACAAATTTCTCCCCTCTCCAGTTCTATTCAATACCTCCTCATTAGTTATGTGATCTACCCATCTAATCTTCAGCATTCTTCTGTAGCACCACATTTCGAGAGCTTCTATTCTCTTCTTGTCTAAACTATTTATCGTCCACGTTCACTTTCACACATGGTTACATTCCATACAAATACTTTCAGAAACGACTTCGTGACACTTAAATCTATACTCAATGTTAACAAATTTCTCTTCTTTAGAAACGCTTTCCTTGCCATTGCCAGTCTACATTTTATATCCTCTCTACTTCGACCATCATCAGTTGTTTTGCTCCGCAAGTAGTAAAACTCATTTATTACTTTATGCGTCTCATTTCCTAATCTAATTCCCGCAGCATCACCCGAGTTAACTCGACTACATTCCATTACCCTCGTTTTGCTTTTGTTGATGTTCATCTTATATCCTCCCTTCAAGACACTGTCCATTCCACTCAGATGCTCTTCCAGGTCCTTTGCTGTATTTATAACTAAATGGTCTCAAGTTTAAAGCACGCATTTCCACACACTTGTCAGCCATTTTGTCCTCTTTCAAAACGTTCAAATGTGTGCGAATTTCTAAGGGACCAAACTGCTGAGGTCATCGGTCCCTAGACTTACAAACTACTTAAACTGACTTAACTAACTTATGCTAAGAACAACACACTCACCCATGCCCGAGGGAGGAATCGAACCTCCGGCGGGAGGGGCCGCGCAATCCGTGACATGGTGTCTCAAACCGCACGGCCACTCCTCGCGGCTGTCCTCTTCAAATTTACAAACATGTCGTAACATACTCGTGGTTCTAGAATTAACGTTTAGTAAATTTTACATAATTTGCATCGCTAGGGACCTACCGACTTATTCAAGGCTGCTGGATTTTCGCTCTGGTTCTTGAGCGGTATACACTGATGAGCAAGAATATTGTGACCACAGACCTACTATCAATATAAATCCGTCCAGGCTGTGGCATTGTAACCTGGCTAGTCAGACACATGAACACGTTACGGCAAGTTGAAAAAGAGAGTGAGGGAGTTAGTGATATATACGTGCATGTGATGAACCCCTTCACTCAAAAATATCTCTCCTTCATACCTCCCGTGTGTCATCACAGATGCCGTGTCGCTTATCTCGTTTGCACTAAGACTGCAGTACACGCGAGGTGCCTATTTGCTTCCACCGCCCTGAGTGGAATGCACAAGTTCTAATAAATGTTCACCAACCATCAGTCTTCTTCAGATCTTGTCCGCTCCACAGAAGATAGCACTAGGTAGTGAATCCTTTATCTTGAAATTGTAATAAACTGTTAGCGAGGAAATGATATTTTAAAATAATTAAATTTGCAATTAGTTTGTTAATATGGGATGCTACTCGCTTTTCATAAGCACAATATAAGAAACTGCACAATAACAGTCCACTTTAGAGACACAAATAATTTCCATTCTTTAACAAAATAATGGAATACATATTTCCGTAATTAGTATAACACTGTTCTGAACCACATGTCCAAGTAGCCATACATTGCTAATAAAGTCTTAACCTGATGCAGACGCGGCAGACAACATGTCTGTCCTCCGAGACTGTCAATCCAGCTCTCACATTTACAAACTTTAGACTGCTAATAAAGTTTTAACTGACACCGACTGCGGCAGACAGCATGTCTGCTCTCCGGCACTACCGAACCAGCTCTATGTTTGCAGCCGAAAAACTTCCCCCGCCATCCAAGTCAGGCACTATCCGAAATCACCGAAGTGCTCTTCGTCTGCCTTTTCGTTTAGCAGTTGTTTAGTGTTCCGCTGGTTATTAATAAATGGGCCGGCCAGAGTGGCCGTGCGGTTCTAGGCACTACAGTCTGGAGCCGAGCGACCATTACGGTCGCAGGTTCGAATCCTGCCTCGGGAATGGATGTGTGTGATGTCCTTAAATTATTTAGGTTTATAGGTTTAATTAGTTCTAAGTTCTAGGCGACTGATGGCCTCAGAAGTTAAGTCGCATAGTGCTCAGAGCCATTTGAACCTTATTCGAATGGTAGCACGCTATTGAGAGATTGTAACCTCCCCACAAAATAAAAAAAAAAAAAATAATATGAATAAGATTTTAATTTAGTGTAACCTCCCCACAAAATTCTTTCTCATTTGACCTCCCACACAAATTTCTTTCTGATTTAATCTAAGCTCAAAATTCATTCACACTTAGCGTAACAGAAAAATTCCTAAACCTCTCAACAGTAAAAATTATAATTATGTCGTTCACATTCAGTGTAACGTTCCAATGAAAAAATAAATTCAGTTACCTAGTAATAAAAGAATGTAACTAACCTCTCAATTAAATTGTCGCTCACTTATGACTTTTCAATAATTCACTGTGAATTTAACCTGGTAAATTTTGGATGACAGCAGTGCTGCGTCATGGCCCTGAGAGATCATTCTGAATAAAAAAGGAAAAATTCTCATCTCAATAAAGTCGCCGGATATATCTGCTCTTACAATAAATTTTTCCGGCACAGCTCTGTGCAATGCTGGCCGATATATCTCTCATTTATGAAAGGAAGCAACTGATTTTTCTATTGCAATAATCGGGATGATCATGGACGGGAGAAATTAGTAAATCCTTTAAATTGAAATGAATGGTCGTTAAAAGTTACTTTTTATAAGGAAAATTATTATTACGAGAGTTTTAAAACATTTACATGCGACTTGAGATCACATTACTACATATGCGCGAGGCTGCTTTTTACCTTATACAATAATACTCAGGCTCCGGGCCAGCCAACACGATACACCATACCAGACCAGAGCAGACTCCAGACTAGCAACAACATACTGCTACAGCTACACAGTTCCTACTGCAGTCAACACTGCTCTCTGGTCAGAGATTCTCTTATACCTTGCCTATTGCAGGCAGCGCATGAGCAATACTCGGACCTCTTACAAGATGCTTAAATTTGAAATGCAGGTAAATTTCCTGTTTACTTTGTCTACTTTGTCTAAGATTAATAACATAAGATTATCATTTTGGCGCGCGACTTCCGAACGCAGCAACCAATTGTGGAGAAGGAGCACCACGTAGGCGGTCTTTCTCATGATACCCATGCCTAATAAACCATCTGTCATCGCATTACGTGTTCTTCCCACTACTGCCTTCTCAACTGCTCTAAGAAGAGCGTCTTGTAGCTGGATATGATGATTGTAAAGTCAGAAATATTACACATGCCCTTTCTTCTGAGATTTCCAAATGTTGGGATGTTCTCGCAGAGAACAATCAATTTTGGAAACAAAACTAATTTTATTAGAATTTTTACAAACTTTTCAGCTGTTATCTCTCAAGAGCCATAACAGTCCACTACACTTGTAGTTTCTTATTGTTTTTCAAAAGCTGAATCTTCTTTATAATTTTTCATTCCAGGTTGTTAATTTACTTATATAGTCATAGACTTAAACACATTTTGTGATTAGAAAAAATGATTATTACCCTCAATAAATTCGTAAATGACCTTACATCTCATAATTATTATTCTTTAGTAACACTTTCTATACTAGTTCCATTATTCTTTTGAAAGGAAAGATTTTCAGAGTCGTATTATTCTGCACCTTGTGCTGTTGGTAGTCTTTTGTTAATTTACAATCTACCATTTCTGCTATAATACTCTATAGCAGTCTACTATCTCCTACGCAAGTTTCATTTACAATATTTTATACTGCTGTTAAACTACTATCGGTGTATTGCCGTCCGTTAAATACAACAAAATATTTCTCGTGAAGAATATACATTGTTCTTCACTTTTTGCACATTGCCGTTCTTTAAACTGACCAACTGCTTTACCACTACTATCAGCGCATTGCCGTCCTTTCACTTCGATGAAACATTATTTACATTTTACACTTTTCCTCACTATTATGTCTGACCCGGCCGCTCTGCACTTATTTATATTTGAATACCTCATAAAGACGTCCACTTTACTTGGTTACAAAAAAAAACTAACGCTACACCTATACATTTCACAAATACGTGAAGGAGGAAAAAAATTACACTCACACCTTTTACTAGACATACGCAAGCAGTCCACATCAGCAACTCATGTGTCCATGACGTGGTCTTGCGTTGTGAAACACCAAGTTTTCGAAAGTGGTTTTCAGTTCAACAACTGTCAGTCCATTCTCCAATCTCCAACCTCAGCACATAGCTCCAGTACAATTCCATGAAACAACAGAAAATACCTTACATTAGTTTCCTAATAATTTTAAACAATTTTGAATAAATACATTTTCACACACTCTTACAATATAAATACGTAAAGTTTTGTTTTGATTTTGCGTGTTTTTAAACAATGCCACTGGTTAGCTCGTACCAAGACAGTGTTCATCAATGTTTTTGTTTCGGTCACAGCTGCGGCTACATACAGCTGGGGCGTTGTCCTTCGCACTCTTTACGAGTTCTGTGCCTGCCCGCACCATCTGTTACATTTCACTCTCTTCGCTCGTGACTCACGACGATAGCCGACGTCACCTGCTATGCTCCTCAAATCGCACATACGAAGGCTTACACAATCACTATTTACAGATACGTCGAGAGAACATTTTACAATCTTGCTTCGAACATAATGCGCAAACCCTCATGTACCAAATCGTTGCTTCATTCTACAGCATGAGGTACCATTCCTTCTACATTTGAATGTCATTGTTGCTACAAAAACTGGCAGTGGAAGTGTATTCATGTAATGACAGTGTATTTTCTGCTGACTTAATTATACGAGCATTATGCGACTTTTTAATATGTAGAGGATAATCATCTTACCCTTAGTTAAACGTTTATTCCAAATTCACTTCATATTTTAAATCAGTATGTGGCATTACTGTCTATCCTTCATATTACGTGACCTTCTATTTAAACCTTATTTACTATGTTTATGTGTTTTATGAGATTCCCATGTCAGTGTTGTGTCTTATGTCGAAAATATGTCTACTCCCTTCACTTTGCTCATAAATACTACGTAATGGACGACTTAGACGTCGCCCTTTGCCTTTCCTGCATCACCCTTCATAAATTACTGGTTGATTTTGCTGTCGCCTAGTAACCATACTTCTCTTTTCCATATCTATCTAAATGATTGGTCGACTTTTCTGTCGTTTAATAACCATATTTCTCCTTTATCTCTCTATGTACATAATGGGCCGACTTTTCTGTCGCCTAATACAGTAACTCTGCATTTACCATACATTCCTTTGGCAGGACTCTTCCTAGCCTATCAGTGTATCATAATTCATTACAGTAGATACCATTTTGCCGTTTCAATTCATACTAAAGTGTAGCGATATGTCTATTTTGACACAATTTGTATATCATCTCAGGATAACATTTAGTTATTACCATTATTTCTGCCACCCAAAATTGCTTTTATTGTGCATTGTCATATTCTCTTACCTCGTTTAGCGTTGTCCTTTTCTTATGCAGCCATCAGCTTATTTTTATTCGTTATGCCATCTGTGTTATGTATAACGGCCCTCGTTTTGCTTTCCTATTCTTAAAATGTTGTCAAAGATAAATGTCTGTTCATCGTTGTAGTAAGTACTTAACATTTGTTCCACTACTTAGTTAATACGGTCCGCCGCTCGTGGTCTCGCGGTAGCGTTCTCGCTTCCCGAGCACGGGGTCCCGGGTTCGATTCCCGGCGGGGTCAGGGATTTTCACCTGCCTCGAGATGACTGGGTGTTTGTGTTGTCCTCATCATTTCATCATCATCCAGGACAGTGGCGAAATTGGACTGAGCAAAAGATTGGGTAACTGTACGGGCGCTGATAACCACGTAGTTGAGCGCCCCACAAACCAAACATCATCATCTACTTAGTTAATACGAGGGTTATTCGGAAAGTAGGGAACGATCGGTCGCGAAATTGAACCACAGTGAAAATCCGATGAAGTTTTGCACAGGTATGTTGGGCAGTGTCTTTAGTACGCCCGTCGATCGCGTTACGTCGTTATTTTTAGTTCTGAGCACACAGGGAGCACGCAACGATACCTAGAACAATAGTGTTTTCCGCCAAGTACGAGGGCCTGGTGAGAAATTTCGCCTGAAGCTACGCAGCCAACATTACATAACTGTCATGCGTTTTCTTCTTCAAGACAATTCTCAGCCACGCTCTGCAGGGGCTATGAAGATGCTTCTGCATCGTTTTCAATTGGAAATGTTTGATTACCCACAATACAGCCCGTAATTGTCTCCCTCTGAGTTTCATCTCTGCTCATATGAACCGCTGGCTATGAAGACAACATTTTGGCACAGACAACGAGCTGTAAGCCAGCGTAGAGAATTGGCGGAAAGCACTGGTGGCTGCCTTCTATAACAAGGGTTTTGGAAAGTTGGTACAACGCTTTGGCAAACGTCTAAGTCGGATCGGCGGCTATGGAGATACGTAGCTCGAAGTTGTAGCTAACTGTTGCAAATAAAACAGTTTTGATTTTCACTGTGGTTTCCATTTCGCGACCTATCGTTCCTTACTTTCCGAATAGCCCTCGTAATATGTTGTTGTTATGTACATTGATATGGTACTGATGTCTTGTAACTATATACCGTTCTCTTGGTGATGTATTTGTAATCCTATACATCGTGTACTCGTACCAGTCCACATAATTCCAGTAACTGTCTGTTTTTCACCCGTGCTACGCAAATGTTTATTCTGCTGTGCTTTTTTTTTCGTAGCTGGTTTCTTTGTTGTCGCAATCATTGTAAGAATATTTTTTCATATTAACTTTGATAATGAAAACTGCTAAAGAAGACAGATGTAGTTCTGAATGAAAGAAGGAGAAGAACTAACAGCAGGAGAAAAAGATGAAGATGTATGCTGTCGGTTAACTGGGGCACGTGGTAATCGCCAGTTACCTAGAAATACAAAGAACGTCACTACCTCTGAGATAAGTACGCATATATTTTTTTCATGTCACTGATTGACCTTTCATCTGATAATTGTTGTGGCGGTATTTCTGTGGTAGAAACAAGCTCTTCATTCACAAATTTCTCAAATTCAACCACGTAATCTACCCACATATGATGCTTCTTAGAATTGAACTGATCACTTTGTCTTCCATAGACGAATGCAGCATACATCTGAATATTTTCTGCTAGCGGCCTGTGATAGAAGCTGGCTGACAAGTCTATGTTTATTGATATTTTGACGCCTTTGAACTTCGATAGGTGCCCTACTAGTTTCTTACTCCTATCCATTTGTGGTATAATGACTTTCTCACCATAAAGCCTTCTGTTGACAAATACTTCACCTCTTGCTCTGTTCACCATGCTGCAAAACCAGTCTTGATTCAAGAATGCTCTAAAAAACTCTTTATAAGTTTTGCATGTATTACTAACCCCTATTCCTCATGATTTTGCTTTTCATTCTAGCCCACTGGCCACGAATTTAATTTGTTGTTCTGTCATGTTTTTAAGAATGACGCCATCATCTCGCCTACTGAAGGCTACCGGATGTATAGTTCCCTTACAAGAGAAATGATTGAATTTATACGCATTAGAGTGATTTTCTGTGTAACTTACATGAACTGTAACTTTCTTTCTTGTTCACACCAAATTTCTACTTTTTAACTTCATTTTCAATTTTGTCTTGCAACTCGGTACTTTTTGCTCTGTTTCTCTCAGTTTACCCTGAATAGCACTTGTGTCGCTTTTACAAGAGGATTCTACTTGTGAAATGTTACAACTAAAGATTTCATAGTCATAGTCATAGCCTTTTGGTTTATTTCTCATTTACAAACTTCTAATTCTTTACCTCATTCTTTTGTTTCATAATCTATTTCTTTGCTACGTCCCTCAGTTTTAGCTTCATGATTTGCAACCTTTTGTTCCAAAGCATCGAATTTAGCATTAATTTGAGCTATTCCTACACTGACTACTTTTAACCTCTTATCTATTTTCTGTATTTTATCACGCCCAGCATCAATTTACTTTTGTGTTTTTCTTAATTCCTCCTTATTTACTTATAATGCTTTACTTAATTCCTCGCTATTTTCTTTTAGTGCTTTACTTAGCTGTTCTTGGAAAATGAATTGTAGTGTAGATCTTACATCCTGATCATCCTGAGTTCGCGAAGTGTCAGCTGATGCCTTACTATGTCTCACTTCCTTTTCCCACACATTATAGTAATACTGATGTTCCAATTACAAATCTCGGACTGCAATGTATGTAAGCGCAAAACTTGCACTACATTTCCTCCTCGACGTACTGCCGCTGATTCTCGTACCTACGGGCCGCACCGTTGGCTGCAACTCAGCTTCCGTAGCGTGCAAAAGCTGCACTTCAACCGCGCCGTGTAGTGTTAACTGCGTCGGCCGCTGCTTGGTGCCACCGCACGTGTTGTCTGTGGCTGCCTTATGCTGCTCTGAGCACTATGGGACTTAACATCTGAGGCCGTCAGTCCCCTAGGACTAAGAACTGCTTAAACCTAACTAACCTAAGGACATCACACACATCCATGCCCGAGGCAGGATTCGAACCTGCGACCGTGGCTGCCTCATGCTGCTCTGCACGTTTTACCGTCTCCAAACAAGAAATATCTTGAAGCTATGCTTTGTAACTTAATCCCATGGACCGTGCACGTAACTTTTATTCTCGTTGCGCTTCCGCACTTCACATTCCTGCTTCATACCGATACTACGTTCACGATAGCAAAAAATTTGATTTTCCGGAATCAGTTATTATAGTTCAATTGAAGTTAAAAAACAAGTTAAAACACAATTCCAAGCCTAGTTATCACAGTTCTTATGCAGTTCTCTGGTCATTCACAGTGCACCTATGTCACAGTCCTTACATACTGTTCGCTGGTTGGCTACAGTTCACAGTTTTTGCTAATAAAATCTAGCCTTATAATTCCAAAGCACTTTGACTTCAAAGATTTATCCCCACCAGGGATGTCATGTACAGCAAGTTGAAAAAGAGAGCGAGGGACTTAGGGATATATACGTGTACGCGATAAACCCCTTCCCTCAAAAATATCTCTCCTGCAGACCTCCTCTGTGTTACGACAGATGACCTGTCACTGATCCCATTTGTACTAAGACTGCAGTACACGCGAGGTGCCTATTTGCTTCCACAGCCCTGACTGGAATGCATAAGTTATAATAAATGTTCGCCAACCTGCCGTCCTCTAAAGTTGTTCTCCCCTGCGCAGAAAACAGCCCGTAAGTCGTGAATCCGTTATCTTGAGGCTGTAGCTGTAGTAAACTCGTAGCGACGAACTGATATTTGAAAATAATTACATTTGCAATTTGTTTGTTTGTATGGGATGCCACTCGCTTTTTATTAGCACAATACGAGAAAGTGCACAATAGCATTCCACTTTACAGTCACAAATAATTTCCATTCTTCAACAAAATAATGAACTGCGTATTTTAGTAATTACTATCACAATGTTCTCAACCACATGTACAAGAATGAACTGCGTGTTTTCGTAATTACTATCGCAGTGTTCTCAACCACATGTCCGAGTAGCCATACATTGTTAACAAAGTCTTCACCTGATGGAGACGCGGCAGACAACATGCCTATCCTCAGACACTGCCGAACTACCTCTGATCTTTCAGACGAACAACTTCGCCCGTCATCCAAGTCAGCGCGATTCGATATCACCGAAGTGCTTCGTCTGCCTTTTCGTTTAGCAGTTGTTTATTATTCTGCTGGTTATTAATACGTCTGAAGTAGTAGAATGGTAGCACCCTATTAAGAGGTGCTTTACTTTGAAATGCAAGTAAATAAGCTGTTTAGTTTGTCTAATATTAATAGCAGAAAATTATCATTTTGGTGCTAAACTTCCGAATGTATAATCCAACTGCGGAGGAGCACAATTTAGGCGGTCTTTCTCATGAGACCCGTACCGAACAAACCATCTCTCAACGGTAACTTGTAACCTCCCTCTTACTAATCGGCCTATCGTGCTTGCGATATAAAATATGACCATGGATCGCGTGTATGCCGAATGGATTTTTTTTCTAATTATATAAGGCTATCTTTCCCGAAGAAGTGATACCGATAAGTAGAAGGAAAGTGTACAACCGACCCTTCTGATGGAAAGTCTAGTAACAATAAAAGTGGTTAAACCGAACAGGGCTGTAATTTAAAAATGAAAGATATTTTGTGCAATCACTCACGAACAACATTGGCCAGAAAGAGATACCACTGATCATGAATACAAAAGTTACGCTAATGAACGAAAAGGGAAGTAATTAACGGTCGCCAGCCCACTAGGGCAATTTACATCAAAAGTCCTGTACAAGATGATGGGGAAGAAAAACATGTATTATTAAACACTGACATGGCAAATTAAGGTTGCCAAGTTTTTTTGACACTAATTTTAAGTGAGCAAGTAATGATAAAGAAAACTGAGAAGTCACTCTTACCTTATGTTTGGCATTAAATTTTGAGAAAGGCAATCGAGTAGTGATTTGAAAATATGCGATTAAACTGTATGTTAGTATTGAACTTCGTTACGTGAACAATGACTTTCAGTGACCTCAGCATAACATCAAAGAAATTTAGAAAAAAATCAAGCGCTTTTTACTTTGCTGTTACTTATTTTGTAAATTGGATTTCATGTTATTGTCTGAACAACTGAGCCTTTTTTATTGAATTGAAGAGAATTAAATACTAGAATACGTACCAAACCAAAAAGCCATGTGCTTCAAGCTATAAGTAAAATAAATAAATCTTCCGCACTCTTAATTTGTGCATTTCTTTAGATTTGGATTTTTACCAGTGATTGATTCTCAAACTTGGAAAATGAAATTGCTTTGCTTTAGTCACATACTGAAGCCTCTGTTGTACAACAGTTAATTGAAAGTAGATTGAGGCTAAAATTCTTAAAAGAGAAATTATTCATTAATAAACTGGCTGGAACTATTCAATTTGTTTCTTATGACACTCAGCATATTAGAAAAAAAGGAACATGGATCCCGCTTGGTAACAATGTCTGGGGGCAGTGAGGACACAGGTGCCATGCATCCTACAACGTCACACCGCATTACGTCATCTACCAACTGCTGCCTTCTCAACTACTATAAGAAGAACTTCTTGTACTTGAATATTACAGCGTGAGACACAACACTGGACACCGTAATTATGATCAGTAATGATGTACATAGTATCATTGAGCGTGCCGATCGTGAGCAGAATGGGAAAGGCGCGCGATCTATCTGACTTTGACAGAGGGCAGATTGTGATGGACTGGAGGCTTGTCACGAGCATTTTGGAACGTACGCGACCTGTGTTTGAAGAGTGCTGTGTTGAATGTCTTCAACAGGTGGCGAAGCCAAGCTGAAACCACGTCAATACGTCATGGCGTTGGGTGGGCACCTCTCATTACAGATGTCGGACGTCGTAGGCTGGGTGGACTGGTAAAACAGGACGGGTGGCGGACTATGGTGGAACTCACACAAGACTTTAATCATGGACAGAGTACAAGTGCGTCTAAACATGCAATGCATGGAACACTACTAACGGTGGGTCTCCTCAGCCGCATCCATCAATGTTAACACCACGACACCGATATCGACAACTAAAATGGGCATGTGACCATCAACACTGGACATTCGCGCAGTGACAGATCGTCACATCGTCTGATGAATCTCGATACCCTCTTCATCATGGCGGTGAGAGGGCGCGAATCCGTTGCCTTCCTTGGGAAGGGCTCCTTGACAGCTGTACTGCGGGACAGAGACAAGCTGGTGGCGGCTCCACTATGCTACGGGGAACATTCACGTGGACAGCCAAGCGTCCAGTGGACCACGTTCAAGGAACCAAGACGGCCAAGGAATATCGTAAAATAGCTGCAGATCACGTACGAGCCCTTCATGATGCTCATTTTTCCTGACGGCTGTGGCAGTTTAATCAAGATAATGCTCCATGTCACAAATCCAGAATTGTGATGGAGTGTTCGAGGAACACAGTAGCGATTTACAATTGATATACTGCCCTTCTCCCCCCCCCCCTCCTCCCCCCAACTCGCCAGATCTGAACTTGATCAAACATATCTCGGATGTGCTTAATCGAGGTGGTCATACTGCCTGGCTGATCAGTGTATGTGCCTCAATTCTTATTTTCTTCTCAATCTTTTTTTAAGTTTGGTTTGTTCATTTTACTGCTCCCACTGTTATGATAAATGAATTGCCGCGAAACTATCTACCCAAATACATACGAGGTGTATACGGAAAGTTATGTCCGATTAGGCGCGAAATGAAAACCACTGTGAAAATCCGATGGAACCTTGGGCAGACGTGTTGGGCAGTGTCTTTAGTGTGCCTGCCGATCGCTTCACGTCGCTCTTTTCAATTCAGAAAGCAAAGTGATCACGTAGAAATGTCTAAAACAACAGTGTCTCTGCGAAGTGTATACATGTGGTGAGAGCTTTCGCCTGAAGCTATGCTGCGCACATAACATAAATGTCATGCATTTTATTCTGCAGGGGCGATGAAGACTCTCCTACAGCTTTTACGATGGAAAGTGTTTGATCACCCACTACACAGCCATTAATCGTCTCGCTCCGTTGTTCATTTCTGCTCACCTGAACCGCTGGCTACTAAGACAACATTTTGGCACAAACAAAGAAAGGCAGACCAGCGTAGAGAACCGGCGGAAAGCACAGGCGGCTTGCTGTCCGTGACGAGGGTACTGGAAAGTTTGTACAAAGCCACGACAAATGTCAAAGTCGGAGCGGCGACTATTTAGAGAGGAAGCTGGAATGTGCGGCTAATTGCTCCGCATAAAAATTTTTTGATTTTTCACAGCGCAACCTGTTGTCAGGAGCAGCAGGCTGAACTGGTCAGGTGAAACTTGCCAGGCTTGTAGAAACCCAAGTTGGCTTACTTTAACCTCTGTGCTATCGTACACATGCACTCTATCTGTCTCCGTTGCGGCAGGTGAACTGCTTTAATGGTTGTGCAGGAGCCAGGGCAGGCAGGCTGGATGAAGAATTTGTTCACCTCTGGAAGATACCTGTTGCTTCAGCTATTCGAGACAGTTCACCAACAGTATTTCCTGTCTGTCTGTCTGTTGGTAATCCTTAACGAGATGATTTCAGTGACAGAGAGATATGGAGTTAGTGCTGTCCCACATCCTCTCTGTCCAGGCAGGTCAGGACAGCACAACTGGCATGCGACCTTGCGTTCTTGTTTAGAGAGATAACGTCGAGAATAACTCGAATATAGAGTACAGCCACCGGACTTACCCCGTCAGAAATGGAATGGCTGTGGTCCAGATTACTGTTTATACGCAGCAGAGTTGATCATGTGTCGTACTTAATGGCATTCCATACCGTCACACAGGTACTTGGTAGTCTGACGATGATGAATGCAATTTGGCAACGTTCGCTCTTCTCAGAATCTGCTCACTGAAACGTCGGTCGTGACGCGCTGCCTAGAAACGCGACTCGCCTGAAAAGATCAGATGGTGCAACTATTGTGTCCATTGGTGGTAGTCTCACCACTGCTAGTGCGCTTGACTCTACTGCCGCAACCGAGGAAACCGTGGCCGCAGTCACTAATGATGCAGACACCATTACCCTGTCCATGTGGTCGTCTGTCTCTGTGTAAACGAACTCTTTTCCTTCTTCAAGGTGCATCACGTGGCTGTACGAATCTGTACAGCCTCGTAAACAACATAGGGCAAAGATGAAACTTCCTGGCAGATTAAAACTGTGCTGGACCGAGACTTGAACTCAGGACCTTTTACTTTCGCGGGTAAGTGCTCTGCCAACTGAGCACGACTCACGAACCGTCCTCACACCTTTAATTCCGCCCGTACCTCGTCTCCTACCTTCCAAACTTCACAGAAGCTCTCCTGCATACCTTCCAGAACTAGCACTCCTGGAAGAAAGGGAAGGTAGGGCAAAGATGTCATGCATGGCTTAAGTGAGGCCCTTCGATTACATATTAATGTAACAGACATCGACTCCTGATCAACAGGAAGAGCGATATCGTGGAATTTTAAATGCAGATTCAATTGATTTTCAGTCTTCTTTTACATTTATTTATTTTATTTCTTTTTTTTTTAAGTCATGTATCTTCTAACTAGTTTGATGTGACTCGTCACGAATTCCTTTCATGTGCCAACCTCCTTACCTCAGAGTAGTACTTGGTCCCGACATCCTCAGTTATTGTTTTGATATATTCCAAACCCCTACCCGCAAATGCTCCCACTAGTATCATGCAAGTTACACGTTATACCCTAATGTCTTAACAAGATATCTCATATTATCCTCCTCTTGTCCATCTCTTCTACAAATTCTTCTTCTCACCCATTTTGCGAAGAACCTCTTAATTTCGAGAATAAAACCTCGGTTTTCCAGCCGCCTCAATTCGAATAAACTGCTCGAGCTTTCGATGGCCATATCCGCCATCGTCGTCAGGAGTTCACTGACTGCCGGGGCTGCTACGGTTTCTCGCTTATATAAGCATGACATCATCAGCAGCCAATCGGATCGACCCAATGTGGCAGCTAGTGGAGCTATTGCCCGTGGCAGCACCGGTGACGTCATGTGGCGCCAGGGGCAGGCGCCACGTTTGAAACTGCCGCTCCCGCGTCGCTCATCTGTCTCTGCTTTCTTTCGATGTCCAGCGCCCGTCCCCATGCCTTGCTGAGTGTGTATCCCTGGTCTCTGTTGAAATTGTTGTTTTTTAAACGAATCTCGGCCGCATCCTTTATAACAGAGTCCCAATATGCAGACGCATGAGCCTATACTTTTGTATCTTCAAACTGTATTTTATTTTTCTTTTCGAGGCAGTGCTCCGCTATGGCCTACTTGTCAAGCTCCCTTTGTTTTATATGGCACTTATGCTCAGTACAACGCTCCGCAACCGTGCGAATTGTTTGTCCAACATACATGCTGCCACATTCACAGGGTACACCATACACACCGGACACTCGAAGAGCAATGTCTTTAACAGGGCGCAACATATGTCGTATCTTGGGGGCGGGCTGGCACACAGGTCTTAGTCCATGTTTCTGCAGCAGACATTCTAACTTACTGCTAGTTGCTCCACATTATGGCAGGAATACAGTCCGTTTAGCCTCTTCTATTGATTCACCGGGTGTCTTTCGTCGGCGGCCCTTGAAAGTGTTTGCGATGTGTCTTTTGCTGTATCCATTTTCCCCGAAAACACGTTTTAAGTTCTGCAATTCAGACTGTAGGTGGTCGTCGTCAGAGATAATATTGGCTCTATGAACCAACGAGCCCGCATCTCGTGGTCGTGCGGTAGCGTTCTCGCTTCCCACGCCCGGGTTGCCGGGTTCGATTCCCGGCGGGGTCAGGGATTTTCTCTGCCTCGTGGATGCTGGGTGTTGTGTGCTGTCCTTAGGTTAGTTAGGTTTCAGTAGTTCTAAGTTCTAGGGGACTTATGACCATCGCAGTTGAGTCCCATAGTGCTCAGAGCCATTTGAACCATTTTTTGAACCAACGTGTTCAGGACAGCTTTCTTGTGTACAGGGTGGTGGAAACTATTGGCGTTCGATTACCGATCAGTGTGTGTTGGTTTCCGGTCCACTGAATGACCAAGCTGGCCTCCTGCCTTCCGCTCAACCAAAATATCCAAGGATGGTAGCATGCCGTGCTTCTCCATGTCGACAGTAAATTTAATGTTGGGATGGACACCATTCATATGATCGACGAACTGCGGTAGTGTATCTTCACCATGAGGCCATATCAGGAAGGTGTCATCAACGTATCGTAGAAAGCAAGACGGCCGTAATGTCGCAGTTTGCAGAGCCTGCTCCTCAAAGTGCTCCATGAAGAAATTTGCGACTACTGGAGACAGTGGTGATCCCATGGCTGTGCCGTCCATCATCTCATAATATTCATCGCAGTACAAAAAGTACGTTGTTGTTAGGACGTGACGGAACAACTTAATGATCTTCGAGTGTCCGGTGTGTATGGTGTACCCTGTGAATGTGGCAGCATGCATATTGGACAAACAATTCGCACGGTTGCGGAGCGTTGTACTGATCACAAGCGCCATATAAAACAAAGGGAGCTTGGCAAATCGGCCATAGCGGAGCATTGCCTCGAAAACGGACATAAAACACAGTTTGAAGATACAAAAGCATTGGCTCATGCGTCTACATATAGGGACTCTGTTATAAAGGAGGCGGCCGAGATTCGTTTAAAAAACAATTTCAACAGTGACCAGGGATTCACACTCAGCAGGGCATGGGGACGGGCGTTGGACATCGAAAGAAAGCAGAGACAGATCCACGACGCGGGAGCAGCAGTTTCAAACGTGGCGCCTGCCCCTGGCGCCACCTGACGTCACCGGTGATGCCACGGGCAATAGCTCCGCTAACTGCCCGGGTCGACTTAAGCGCGCGCCACATTGGATCGATCTAATTGGCTGCTGATGATGTCATCATGCCTATATAAGCGAGAAACCGTAGCAGACCCGGCAGTCAGTGAACTCCTGACGACGATGGCGGAGATGGCTATCGAAATCTCGAGCAGTTTATTCGAATTGACGCGGCTGGAAAACCGAGAACGTTTTATTCATGTATGCCGTCACGAAAGACTCCGAGGACTCTTAATTTCTTATCCTATCATTCAACTTAATTTTAAACATTCTTCTATATCGTCATATCTACAACACTTCCATTCTCTTCTCTTGCTGTATACCCAGTGGGGTGGTCAGATGGTGAGTGACGGCCATAGGACACAGGGCAGACACTGCTAATAGGTACACAAGTCTTTCATTGATTTCGTTAGATGGAGCTGTGAGGCAGGCCTGCGTCTCCTTGCTGACCCTCACCGGGTCTGATGAACAGGTGCCAGCTTCCAGCTGGTGTTGCTTGAGACCGCGTCTTGCGCTGCTGAGGCCGGCAGCCTCTTTAGGGCTCCGTCGTTGATGTCTGTGGCGTGTCGTCCTGCGCTGCGGTGCCATCCCACTCACGAGGCAGCCCCTCAGATCCACACGCGGGCGCGGTGGTGGCGTGTGGAGTCTGCTGTTGGTGACGTACATCACGCTGCCCACGGACAGAAGTCATCCGGCGGCTGGCACTGTGGCGCCAGGTTCCCCTAGAAACTAACCGTCAGTGGCGACAGACACAGACTGCAGGTCTGGGGGAACTGACGCGAAGTCCGGTGAAGGACTTAGTGCAGACATTCTGGCCTCGAAGCCATGGCTGCAGCTGCCAGAACCCAGTCATATCGCTGTCCAGCGTCGCAATGGCCTCGTGGTGATACTGCAGGTTTCCTGTGATGACAAGTGAACCCTGTCTTAGTCCAGACTTATTTATGGCCTCCAGTGCACATTTGTTTCACTATAACCCATCGCGTAGACTCGCTACGATAACAAGAGATTCGACATGATGTGGTGACGCTGCGCCAGTTGCTACACAGTTACCGCTGTGCGGTGCCATTTACCGCTAACTGAGATATACTCACCGCACATTCCGCTGGCATGTCTGTTATTGTGACCCACATGTAGCCACACTGGCGGCTACCTACCCACGGCTGTTAACGTAACTTTCTATGACGTTTCCATGTTACCGCTCCTTACTTTTATTATAGGGGAATAACTTTTTGAACAAAGAATGGGCCGCAACACTACACCACACTCCTTGATTTACTTCCATACCATGCTGTAGGAAAGCAGGTGTTGACAGATGTGAAAATTACCGAACTATCAGTTTAATAAGTCATGGATGCAAAATACTAACGCGAATTCTTTACAGACGAATGGAAAAACTGGTAGAAGGCGATCAGTTTGGATTCCGTAGAAATATTGGAACACGTGAGGCAATACTGACCCTACGTCTCATCTTAGAAGCTAGATTAAGAAAAGGCAAACCTATGTTTCTAGCATTTGTAGACTTAGAGAAAGGTTTTGACAATGTTGACTGGAATACTCTCTTTCAAATTCTGAAGGTGGCAGGGGTAAAATACAGGGAGCGAAAGGCTATTTACAATCTATAGAGAAGGTTCGTCGATGGCATTGTAATTCTCTCAGAGACAGCATAGGACTTGGAAGAGCAGTTGAACGGAATGAACAGTGTGTTGAAAGGAGGATATAAGATGAACATCAACAAAAGCAAAACGAGGATAATGGAATGCAGTCGAATTAACTCGGGTGATGCTGAGTGAATTAGATTTGAGAATGAGACATTTAAAGTAGTAAAGGAGTTTTGCTATCTGGGGAGCAAAATAACTGAGAGAATAAAAATGTAGACTGCCATTGGCAAGGAAAGCGTTTCTGAAAAAGAGAAATTTGTTAACATCGAGTATAGATTTAAGTGTCAGGAAGTCGTTTCTGAAAGTATTTGTATGGAGTGTGGCCATGTATTGAAGTGAAACATGGACGATAAATAGTTCGGACAAGCAGAGAATAGAAGCTTTCGAAATGTGGTGCTACAGAAGAATGCTGAAGATTATTTGGGTAGATCACATAACTAATGAGGAGGTATTGAATAGAACTGGGGAGAAGAGGAGTTTGTGGCACAACTTGACCAGAAGAAGGGATCGGTTGGTAGGACATGTTCTGAGGCATCAAGGGATCACCAATTTAGTATTGGAGGGCAGCGTGGAGAATCGTAGAATGCGACCAAGAGATGAATACACTACGCAGATTCAGAAGGAAGTAGGCTGCATTACGTACTGGAAGACGAAGCAGCTTGCACACGATAGAGTAGCATGGAGAGCTGCATCAAACCAGTCTCAGGACTGAAGACCACAACAACAACAACAACAACAACAACTACCTTGCTGTGCTCCAAAAGAAAATTCTCAGTTATTTATTCCTCAAATTAATGCCGATGATTTGTACTCGTAGTTTACTAACATTATGATTATAGTCAGGAATGCCTTCTTCGCCTGTGATGGTCATCTTTTTACGTCCATCTCGCTTGACTCGTTGTATGACAGTTTCCTTACAAGACAGCAGAAGCCTTTCACGTCATCGTGCTTCCTATGTCTGGCCATTCGCCGGGGACTTCTACATCCGGCACGTCGTCTGCGACCATAGGTGTGTCTGCTCCTGTGCTGCAGGTGTCCTTGCGGAGGCAGTCATGCGCCAAGCATTACAAGTACTCCTCGTGTTTTCGAAACATAACTGATGAGAGACAAAAACAAGCCTCTTGACACGCTGACCTCTATCGTGCACCAACACACTTTGTCCACAAGCAGCACGCTGGCGCTACAGTCGCAGGGACTGTGATGCAACCGCACGTCACATGTTCGCTGAGCGATGTGGCGACATCCTTCCGCGTGCGGCCTAGTTAAGACGCGGCCGACTCAATCGCTAGCGAGCAGCAGACGCTCGCCCTCTGGGCTTAACGCTGGCCGCCCCCAGCGGTGCGTGAGCCAGAGCTCTCGCCGAGCCCAGCCCCGGGGTCAGCATCCACAGCGCACCGCGGCGTCGCTCCAGCAGCCACCAGGGACGGGTCTCACGGCAGCTGCACTGAGCCGCCAGTCGGCTCCCTCGGAGCCTTCCTCGCCCTCTTCGATCCTGACCTCCCTGGGGCTCGGTGCTAATGGAGTGCCTGCGCTTCGGTGGAAACTGAACTGTGTAACTTGCCTACTACTGACCGCAGTTAGTTATGTCTCTACGGAATTTGATTGTGTTATACCACTCACACATCAGGACGATCTTGCAGTTTTATTCAAATGGTTCAAATGGCTCTGAGCACTATGGGACTCAACTGCTGTGGTCATAAGTCCCCTAGAACTTAGAACTACTTAAACCTAACTAACCTAAGGACAGCACGCAACACCCAGCCATCACGAGGCAGAGAAAATCCCCGACCCCGCCGGGAATCGAACCCGGGAACCCGGGCGTGGGAAGCGAGAACGCTACCGCACGACCACGAGATGCGGGCGCAGTTTTATTATGCTCACATTTATTTTTGTGCTATGTTCAAAGAAAAGTGGACTTAAATGCTACTTGTAAATAATCTCTCAATAATCAACTGTTTGTGTGCATACTACAAACAACATGAATGTGGTCTCCGACTCATATTTTGATTTTAATGCTAATACTGCGGTGGCCTACGGTGCCTGCAGTGTGGCTAATAGTTACGGTCTCTGGTTGGCTCACTGTGAGTCACCATTTCAACCACGGCCATCTAAACGAATTTGTTGTTTTGTGTTTATCATTTCTGTTCGGAAAATATTCAAATGTGTGTGAAATCTTATGGGACTTAACTGCTAAGGTCATCAGTCCCTAAGCTTACACACTACTTAACCTAAATTATCCTAAGGACAAACACACAGACCCATGCCCGAGGGAGGACTCGAACCTCCGCCGGGACCAGCTGCACAGTCCATGACTGCAGCACCCTAGACCGCTCGGCTAATCCCGCGCGGCTTTATCATTTCTGGAAGTTTCTCGAAATTTCTCCTGTTTGTAATATTTGTACGTTCTCGGACATTCGATGTATGTACAAATAAGAGCACGCTCCGTCCAGGAGTTCAGTTTTTTTCTCTGTGTACTTTAGTCTTCGTAATATACACGCTCTCAAACCTGATTGCTGTATTTCATTAGCAACCCTGCTTAAGTTAGATTGAGATGTGACACCTTTTCTTGGAAACGCCGAGAACATGAAAACATTTACATCACCGTGGCTCCAGTTAGGCAGCGCAAAAACTGTCGCCTACGTGAACGGGAACCGGAATACAAGCAGTACTTTGTTCCCAGTGTCCTTATATTCACGACAATAATGGATTCCTAAACATAAAGAAGTTAGCTGAACATCTAGAACTCATCAGTGTCGCAAAACACAACACATGGGATTACGTGACATGTTTGGAAAAACTGTACTTTTATTTGGACTGTAAGCCCAGCAGTGATCCGAGAACAGTGAAGAGAGTCTCGAGAGCTAGGAGAAATTCCACACCCAACCGAATAAAATCATTTACCGAGAATCGGCAGCAAGTCCTCTTAGCGGAGGAACAATTCAAGAACAGTGCTCAACGTAAAGGGTAAACGTCATAGCCGTACGTACAAAATGTTTTGGCCCTATGTCACATCGTGATTCCGGTCATGCAGAAGCAGACAACATCTTGCACAGGACGAAAGGAGCTGCAGAAGACATGCACCATGTTTTGCTGGCATTGGATGTCAATGCAACCAAAGACTTCCTCAAGTGTTACCAGCGTGACGAGGCATGCTACGGAATAATTAGGAAAAAAAGAAATAGCCCAAAGAACTGTGTGGTCCTTATTGTAGTTGTGGAAGACCACTATGACCTCACCTGTCTCATACGCCTGGCAGTGAGGCAAGAGATACAACACTGTATGGTAGACAGACCTTTCGAACCGAGTGAGCAAGAGATAGCCACCATGAACGTCGATTTAGTACGTCAGGAGATGACAGAGAATGTCGGAGAAGAGGTGTGTCGATCTTTAGCACCATCTCCGCCACCTGTTGAACGCGACTGGAAGGATGGCCAACTCAGCCTCGCAGCAGTCAAACGAAAATACAGCGCCTGACCAATTCAGACACAGTTAACTTCAGCGTCGCCAAGTATAGCGCCCCGCAGAAGAAGAGCCTTTTCGAGAATGGAGGATAACACACCCGTATGTTTCCTCTCTGGATGCCCTAGATATATTTCAGGATACTGTAGAGAAAGAACACGAGTGTTTGACAAGATGTCAACCATCAGAACAGGTCAGTTCAAGCCAGTCAGCTGCAGACAATTACAGCCGTCCTGCGGGTTGGAGATCATCGACGTACCCTGAATGGGGTCGCTCCCGTGCTCGTTGTAGCCTTTCGCTGTCGCCGTGTGGAGGTACCAGCCTCCAGCCTAGCTGCCGAACTTAGGAAAACTAAGCGAGGGGACCAGCTGCCAACGTGAGGCCACCACATATAAAACACTCCATTCATGGTAGTCACCAAGACCTCAAAAAAAAAAAAAATGGTTCAAATGGCTCTGAGCACTATGGGACTTAACAGCTACGGTCATCAGTCCCCTAGAACTTAGAACTACTTAAACCTAACTAACCTAAGAACAGCACACAACACCCAGCCATCACGAGGCAGAGAAAATCCCTGACCCCGCCGGGAATCGAACCCGGGAACCCGGGCGTGGGCAAGACCTCAGGTAATCTCACTGACGTCGTCATCGGTGAGCAACCTGTCTAGGCACTAGTTGACTTTTTCTGTAATGTCGAATAATTGTCGCCACTAGCTAAAGAAGACTATGTTCCATGCTACGAAAGCGATTGTGCTGGAAGCCACGCGTGGTTAATACGTCCAGGCAGCAGGAACATGATTTGCAAAAATAACTATTAGTGACTGATTAGAGCCCTTTGAATTTATCGATTTAACAGAATGTAGCCATAATGTTATTCTCAGATGGGGTATCTCGCAGGCATCACAATATAATATAATAAAACCATGGAACAGATGATAATAAAATGTTGAAATGCGTGGCTTTTTAAAATGTATTGAATTACTGAGATTAATTTTTCGGCATGAATGACAAGCACAATAAGCTGAGCTATGCCTGGAAATAAGTTCGTATTAGTTCATATTATTTTGCAGGGCGAAGTAGTTTCTTTCTCCGCTGTAGATTTGTGCTTACCATTCTTTATAATGCTACGTTTGGTCGCCGTGTTCACCTTTGAATTCTTGACCGTGTTCCCATTAAGCTTATCGGATCTTCGTAATTTTCCAAAGTACACAGGTGGGCTTCAGTTCTTCTAATTATTGTACTATTTAAAATAACAACTCACACGACCTTTCTGTTAATAAAACAACACTGTAGTTTTGTAAACGGTGCACATATGAAATACATACTCCTCACTTATTCATAGCGACCCCAAAATGGCGGTCTACAATTACTCGCTAAAAATGGCGTGCTTCTCATTCGTTCACTAGCTGAGCGCGAATCCTTCCTTCCTCCTACTGGTACCAGAAAAAATCCCCTGTTTTTTAACAACTGAAAGTCAAAAAATGCATGACGGTAGGCATAGACTCTATGATGGGCTACCGCTTCATCTTCTCTCTTTGCCTTTAAAGAAGACGAAAACATAAAGGAAATGCAAAAGGTTTATCACAAATGGCCCCCTACTGTATACTGTCGGAAATAAGTCTCTTTATTTAGGGAGACAGTATACAGTAGCCTTATTAACCTTGGGGCTCATAGTTCAGTCACTTGGTGCACGTCAATGGAGTTTTAATCCATTATGCTACTACAAGTATATCTACAAAGCTCATTTTCTCGGCCATTACATATTCATAAATATAAATACATTCACATATACTTATATCACGTAATTACATTCACATATATTCATATTACATATCGCACGTCCATGGCGTCCTAACGTCGTAGCCTCTTATTTCTCCTTACATTTGTTAAGCAGTATTACCAGGGGGAAGATGTTACATTTCTTAAATTGTCTTTTCACTATATTTTAATAATTGTTTTTCTCCTTGGCTTTTGGTTCATTAGCCATTCTGTGAAGCTGTCCTTTCGGCACACGTTATCTCATTGTTCGCTGCACGTATGGCCAGCAGCAGCTCATTGTTTAACGCGTTCGATGCAGTGACGCAAGCGACACGTGAGGAGCAGCACTGCCCGCGCACACACTGTAATGTCGCGCCAGGCTAATGACGTCGGTGCTGTATATGCCCTCCAGTCCGGAGACTGGACACGACGGATTCAGCTCCAACGCTCAACCCGAAGAACACCAATACCTCATATCGCGCCTGGGCGAGGTTTCGGCCAGTGACATTGAAGGTAAGAGCCGCACTGCAGGATACGGCATTATCTTCCGTCGTGCATTATAGTTCAGCGGTTCTCACACCCAACTCCTGGTTATACGGATTTCCTCTGATATCTCCGTCGCACACGCATCACACTCTCTGTATTCACTTTGCTAGACTGTAGCGTTTACTCATATTACGGCTGAGCCGTTATTTTCAATATTATTAGGCCTTAATATTTTTGTATCACTTCACACGTGTGATTATTTTACTCGTCCGTCGCGTTGCACTTCACATACATACATAAGTTGTTCTTCTTCAAGTATAAAATCTCACATAAAATTGATAATAGTGCATACATAGACATAAACATTGACAATAATAGAATTGACACATAAATTTACAATTCACATTCACATTTAATATACAGACTCCATGACATGCACCCTCTTACACACTAATATGTAAATCAGGAGGTATCTTTCATTTATTCTGAATATTGTCATTTTCTATTCTTGTCTTGCAGGACCGACCTCCTGCGCATTTTTACGTCCACAACTACACATATAAAAAAAGAAAAGAGTACATACATACATTTTACATAGACATCGACATTAACAATAATATAGTTGCCAAATAAACGTCCAATTCACATTTACATTTCGTATATGGACTCTATGTTAAGCAGCATCTGACACAGCAATAAGTAAATTAGAAGGAATCTTGCACTTGTTTTGAATGTTTGCTCTTTCTTGTTATTGTCTTGCAGGACCGACCTCCTGCGTGTTTTTACATCCACAACTACAATAGAAAATACTACAGACATATTTTCATAGACATCGGCATTGGCAATAGTAAAGTTGACACATAAATGTACAAGTCACATTCACATTTCCTATATGGGTTCCATGTTAGGCATCATCCATCTTAGACACTAATAAGTGAATTAGAAGGAATCTCTCATTTGTTCTGAATTTTTGCTTTTCTCTTGACTTGCAGGCCCAACCTCCTGCGCGTTTTTACCATCACAAATACACATAGAAAATACGTTCCAGCACTACTCACTACATGGAAAACAGGATTCGCTAGGGTTTGCTTCAGAGATCAAGCTACTTCTAGGATTGCTATTTGTAGTGCGTCGTTAGTGTACTTATTCTATCCTTGGCATTTGATAAATCTTCATAGTATGTATAATATTTACAAGTGCTCGTTTGTGAGCGAGTGTGGGGGATGTTTTATCCCTTGACAATCCTGACTTCATCACTGCTTGTTAATCGTCGTAATATTCCACATTCCTGAACACATATTTCAAGCCATATTTCTGCCTTATTGATTCGACGACATGTACATGTTTACCTTTGTGACGTGTGGCCGATAATTTTACCGTATTTTTGTCATGTGTAGTTCCACTCATAATTCATTATCGCTATATAAGAACGCGCATGTGCTAAAATAATGCTTTCGCTCCTGCGTGCGTCGAGAACTCAGTGTAGAAAATATTGTTTCACTGCATTTTGTGTTCATTCCTCATACGAATCGTGTATCATATTTTCATTTATATTAACCTTATAGTTTCTCGAGCTGTAACAGTTAGTCGCTAAGGAAATATTTTTCATACTAGGTTGTTTTACATTCTGATGTCTGTGTAGCAAATCACTGTGCTGTGGTGTGTTTTAAATGTTATCATGTACCTTTGTTACTATCGACAAGTTTCGCTACTTCTGATTGTACATTGTGTAAGTTGACCTGCGTATTCTTTTGCATTGCCTGTAAATTCTCTTGGATTTCTCTAATTCCGGATAGCTCCTGTCGATACATGTGTGTTAGTGTTTCAAATTATTCGCCCATTATGCCTTTTAATTTCTCACCCATATCGTGAACCGAAATTTGTACTTGTTCATTAATTTTCCTATCCACCTCCGTGGAGATTTGTGAAATCTGCTTTGTGAACTTCATGTGCAGACTATTGAGTTCTGTGAGCAAATTTTTTACCTCGTCTGAAATGTGTGTCACGTTTGTATTAACCTTCTCGATCTCGGACTTTACTGTGGTCATGTCTGCTTTCATATTAGTCATGTCTGCTTGTATCGTTTGTAAACTTGACATTTTAGTCTCTAAACCCGACATTTTTGAATTTATGTCTGCTTTCATTGCATTAATGCTTGTTTGTATGGATTCTGTTAAGGCTCGAAATAAGGCTTGCGTATCTTCCTTATTCACTTCCGGCCTACGCCTGTCAGCATCTGCATCCGTACTACGCGTACTGCTCTCATTTAAAATATTCTCTTGCCTCGAGGTGCCATTAGTTACGTCTACTGAAATTAACGTATTGCTTGTAATTAAATGTTCTGTATTCACGGGCGTCGAATGCAACAATGGCATGTCGCGCCCAACATCCAAATAATCACCGCTAAACGGTTCCATACCACTCATTGTTGCATTTTGCAAATGAACATCCACTACATTGGCATTCTGATTTTCGAATGACATTTCCTTATTGTTTTGACCCTCCATTATAGAAATCCTTATACCACTGCAATTATCAAAATAAAAATTTCTTTTTTAAGATTTTACTTCCACGCTACTTCTCACGCGAAAAAATGCATATACAGTTGTATGTAATTGTAGTCTCAACTGTTCTTCAATCAGTATATTTTCTGTACTAATAAAGAAATGTCATTATCTCTACTTGACTACAATAGCGTTAATCTCTGAAGCTTTAGGTTCTGTATTTTAGGAAATAGGTGGATGGACTTTCTAATAGGGTCTACTGGGAACGCATTCTCTATATTCATTGCGCGGTCCTACCTGATTGTTGTCTTGTAAATGGTACTTCCTCTATTGTGCTTTGTTGTGTGCTCTTGGTATTGTTGCCTTCTTCCTTCTAATTTATTTATTATTTCCTTTTGATAGTATTTCTTCAGTATCACATCACCGTCTCCGTCACATCATCAGCGTACATGGAACATAAAGAAATTGTTAACATACATGTATATTCATTTTCCTAACAATACTAGTACTCACAGTTTTGCCCACTACGTATCGTGCCTGTCACTTGTCGCCACATCGTAATATAATAAAACAATGGAACAGATGATAATAAAATGTTGAAATGCGTGGATTTTTAAAATGTATTGAATTAATGAGATTAATTTTTCGGCATGAATGACAAGCACAATAAGCTGAGCTATGCCTGGAAATAAGTTCGTATTAGTTCATATTATTTTGCAGGGCGAAGTAGTTTCTTTCTCCGCTGTAGATTTGTGCTTACCATTCTTTATAATGCTACGTTTGGTCGCCGTGTTCATCTTTGAAGTCTTGACCGTGTTTCCATTAAGCTTATCGGATCTTCGTAATTTTCCAAAGTACACAGGTGGGCTTCAGTTCTTGTAATTATTGTGCTATTTAAAATAACAGCTCACACGACCTTTCTGTTAATAAAACAACACTGTATTTTTATAAACTGTGCACATATCAAATACATACTCCTCACTTATTCATAGCGACCCCAAAATGGCGGTCTACAATTACTCGCTAAAAATGGCGTGCTTCTCATTCGTTCACTAGCTGAGCGCGAATCCTTCCTTCCTCCTACTGGTACCAGAAAAAAATCCCCTGTTTTTTAACAACTGAAAGTCAAAAAATGCATGACAGTAGGCATAGGCTCTATGATGGGCTACCGCTTCATCTTCTCTCTTTGCCTTTAAAGAAGACTAAAACATAAAGGAAATGCAAAAGGTTTATCACAACAACCAGTCATGGGCTGTGAAACTTCTGAACCCCAGACCGACGAAGCTATTCCAACAAGCACACACAACAAACATTGCACTCTGCGATTTGTTTGAGATTGAAGAATTTGTTATTCCGCCGTCATCAACGGGACGATTTCCAGTCGTCAGTTGAAATGCCCTTTAAACTGTGCAGCCTTTGTCAATTGCGAAGAAGTTACTCAGGCTTACAAAGGAAATGTACATACCTGTGGCGATAATAAGCACTGTAAGTAGTCAAAGAGAACTCTGGATTACTAACAGTCACGAAAAATCACAACTCACCTGTAGGTATGTGAAAAGGGTCACTCTAAACAGTCCAGAAAAGGCAGAATGTCAAGTGAGGAAGACTATCTGAGTGATTAAATTGACAAGAAAATAATCGTCTCTCTGTCGGGCAGATGCGCTGTATAACACGGTAGGATAGAGAAGAACCTACATGGCAGCCATCATTCGACTGGAGGAACAAACCGAAAGATACTGAAAGAATAAAGTTCTGGTTTGCGACGTGCGTCCTGCAAAACAGTGACTCGATTACGGGCTATATACTCAAGACTTCATAGGCACTACAGGATCCTACACTCGGAATTTTCGGAAAAGAAACTAGTGGTGGTAACTGAATATTTCAGGTGGTACTGGGTCTCCTATGAGTAACGTGTGTCGGACGTGATTACACTTGTTTGCTGCTTATGTTGTGCATCGACTTTGGTAGTGCTAACTTGAAAAACAATACATTTTTTCTGTCTGATACGGCCACAGTAAATGTTTCCCTATTTACGAGAGCATCTCTAGGATCTGAGATACGGGAGTGGGGGTGGCGGGGTGGGGAGGGGATCAATCTACACTACCTCCGCTAGTTAGCAATCATCCTTTAAATTTATATGGAACTGATGCTCCCCGTCCGTTTGGTGCGAGAGAATGATCTGTGTGCTTCCTCTGGTACAAAATGGCTCTATTAATCAGATGCATTAACCATGAATAACTTACTATCAGCAGTAAAATGTTAAGGTAATCATAAAGTACTGTTTGGCAGGAATGAGTATGGACAATTTACCGCCGGTCAGTTCCACTGACGAATTTCTTAGGGGAAGAAATCTACGTATATTCTCCCAATAAAGAGCAGAGGGTTACTCATAAGTATTTCTGCTGTTGCAGAAGACAATGCAAGAAAACTACAAAACATATAGAAAAATGGCACATGTCAGTTCATGTGAGCATCTTTCCCAGTTTCGTTTCATAATACACATCATGACTAGTTACAGGGCAACCCACGTAGACAAGTCATTTGCTCCATGTTACCACATCGAATTACCTGACCCCTGCAGATAAGCAACCCACTGAACATTTTTCCAATGTCGGCTTCTGTAATTGCGCCGTCCCAGACACCACCAGCAGCAGCGGTGGATTCACAGAACTGCACACATGTTTTGACGTTTGCCGTGTCATCAGCGCTGCCCAAATTGAGCACATGTATGGTGAGTTAAATCTTATAGTGATGCTCTATCCACTGATATGTATCTACTTTATGTCTGTCTTGTAGTTTTCATACGGTGAAACACAAAGAGAAGGACATCCCTGTAGTGGGAGGGGACGGTAAATGTCTGCTCAGTGCGTTTCTAGAACATCTAAACTTACGCCATCCAATTTTATTGTGGAACTAGAAATGGATCACCAGTTGCCTCTTCTGGATGGAGTTTTCGAAAGTAGAGTGGGTGGGTCATTTGGCCACAATGTTTATCGCAAACTTATACCTACCGATTGATACCTGCAAGACAGCATCTGTCACCACCCAGCATAGAAGACTGGAATTCTCAGGACATTGTTTCACAGAACACATACCTTGTCAGATCCTGATAGTTTGGCAGCTGCAGTAGAGCATCTACCATCAGCGTTGCGCAAAAATGAGTGCACAGCCTAACAGAATCAGAAGGACTCTAAGACAGCCACTCTTCCATACAATCTGAAAGAAGAGTAAGATGAAGCAAAGACTTTGGCGTAGCTGCCCTATATTGGATCTATTTCTGCCAAAATTAGAAGGTTTCTCTGAAAGCATAACATAACCAACGCAACAGGATTATCGGGAAATGTGAAAGATGATCTGACTGCGAAAACCAGGAATTTATAATACACCTTATCACTGTGGCATGCTGTAGACTGGCCAGACAACTAAGACAGTGCGCATCAAATCCAAAAATCATGAGAGGCACACCCGAGTAAGACAGGTAACTAAATCACTCATTGATAAACACTGCCTGGAACTCTATCACTCCATGAGGTATGATGAAATGAGGGTTCTGGCGCAGACCAACACATACCGCAACAATGTTATAAAAAGAGTCTATATAGATAAAGATGATGGAAAACAGTATGAATCGTGACATTAGGTATCAGTTCAGTAGAGCCTGGGATCCTCCACTGGAGTTGCTGAAAACACAATGCAGGCAGCAGTGAAATCCACAAAAGAAGAACTGGATGTGTGGAGCTCTGGAAAGATCCTTACACAGAGCAACGGGCCCAACAGACAAAAAATGGAACGTCACAGGCGGTTCTGATGTGAGTGAACCACAGAGAGAACACGCAGAACCGCACCGGACCGAAAATGGAAAGGCAGCTGCAGGACCGATGAATTGGACCGAACTCGAAACACCAACTCTCGGCCTGGCGCACAAGATTGAAGAGGGAACACCTAAGGACGCTGCTAGCGGGAGCAGAATGCAGACGGAACGCCTGGAACCGATCACGGAGGGGAAGGCCGTAGGCATAAATACTAGACTCGTTCCACTCGACGAAAAAACATACCTACTCGACAAAATCAGGAAGAGACAACACCTATTAACACAAGTTGAAGGACGACTATATGGATGTGGTGACCAAACAGCCATACACACATACAAGACGTACGTGAGACCAGTAATAGACTATGCCGCAGCCCCCTTAGGAGGTATATAAGAAAATCATTAGTAGAACGACTATACTTAACCGCCCGACGATACGGAGCCAAGGTCCCAAGAGTTACACGCAGTAGTGACGTATGGGACATTACTGGAGTGGTAACCCTGCAAACCCGACTAATGAAACTAAGAGCCAACTACAGAAGTAGCATTTTCTCGAACTGACCAGACATGGAAGAAATCGTGACAACAAGACCAGACTAACCAGGCGACCCATATTCATACAGTAGTCCACAACCCCTTCAAAGCGTATCCTGACCTCGCCCCCACAGTGAGCCATCTAACAAGAGAAGTACCTAAAACCTCCCCTCCCCCCCCCACACACACACAAAAATCCAGGTCAAAGACAGAATGACCGACACACTGACGCAGACTCACCACAAAGAGGAAAGACACACAACAGAATCGAACCACACACACACACACACACACCAGTACACTATATTTCAGCACAGTAAAATTCACTAAAATGAAGACAGGAATAGAAGCAAGTGTAGGCTTATAAGTACCACAATACCACTCTTCACCCCACCTAATCGACTGCAGTACTGCAGTAGCTACCAACTGCAATCCATCACTGTATGAGCAGCCAAGATTTTAACCCCTAATATCGAAGTCACTCCCCATAATGACTTACTTATCCAGCAGTTACTTATTTAAATGTACTTATTTTTACACTCATTGACTTTATTTAATTAAATTACTCCATTTAAATTTCATTTATTCGTATAAGTGATTCACCCAAAATGGAAGTATGAGACCTATATGCATATTAATGTAATAACCATGCAATCTGTAAAATATGACTAATATTAGCAACATGAACCTATAATATTACCAATATGAACCTATAATTTAATTTCTTGTCCAGTAAAATGTCAAATGTAAAGTCAATCTAAATTTTATTTCATTTATATTGGAAAACATGTAATTGTAAATTTTGTAAAGCATGACTAATTGTATTCATGCAAAAGATATTAAATACATAAATTGTACTTGTACACCAAGCAGCCCCTCCAACCCCTGGAGACTGTAAGTCACAAAGATTGAGCCACTCGACGTGCAGTCTTAGGGAGCATCTGATGAAGATAGCGAGTCACAGAGCCGAAATCTCGTAACTGAACGATTTTGATATCTGGCAGTATACCCGAGATCTCAAGACGTCAACTTTTGCCATAGATTTACTTTTCCCTAGTTCGGTTCGGTATCTCCTCATTGGTTCAAATGGCTCTGAGCACTATGGGACTCAACTGCTGTGGTCATAAGTCCCCTAGAACTTAGAACTACTTAAACCTAACTAACCTAAGGACACCACATCCATGCCCGAGGCGGGATTCGAACCTGCGACTGTAGCGGTCGTGCGGTTCCAGACTGTAGCGCCTTTAACCGCTCGGCCACTCCGGCCAACTATCTCCCCATTAGTTATTCGATCTACCCATGTGTAAGGTGATATTATCGGTTTCTCTTATTCTATGACTGAGGAGAACTGTGTAGGTTGAAATGACATGTTTAATGTCTCAATATTAGCATAGAAATACACGCTTTTACACAGTTTACCACGTGACAACGTTAAAACAGTTTTCAGGATAACGCATCTCATTAACATCAAAAGTGAAATAATCCTAAACAAAACAATATTAAATATTAACTCTCAGAAAGTCAAATTATCCTAAACACGACAATATTAAAGTTTAACTAGATGTTTCTTTACAAAATTATTCTTACGATTTCGTTATCATGTTCGTCAGTACTACGATAAATCATCCGATTCCGGTCCAAAAGTCGATAGAATTTTTAGGATGACAATCAAGTCTACGGTGGATGGTTAGTTATGTGACAAATTGAGCAAAAGATTACCCAAGGCCGCTCGAGATTACAGTGGACACAAGCTGGTGAACCAATAAGTTTACGCCTCTGCACGCTGTAGTTACCTTAAGCTGCTAATTCTGAGGTATTTCCTCTGCCGCTTATATTTTGCATACCAGGTGAAATAGTCTCATGTAGGAGACTTTCCAAAGGATCTCTATAGTTCTAGAGGAATTCAGGTCACTTGCATCGGATTTGAAATTCCAGTTCTCAGTGAAATTCTCCCTGTAGTTTCATTTCTCGCACCACTTCGTCACCTACTTCCTCTCCTCTTTTGTAATACACTCCTGGAAATGGAAAAAAGAACACATTGACACCGGTGTGTCAGACCCACCATACTTCCTCCGGACACTGCGAGAGGGCTGTACAAGCAATGATCACACGCACGGCACAGCGGACACACCAGGAACCGCGGTGTTGGCCGTCGAATGGCGCTAGCTGCGCAGCATTTGTGCACCGCCGCCGTCAGTGGCAGCCAGTTTGCCGTGGCATACGGAGCTCCATCGCAGTCTTTAACACTGGTAGCATGCCGCGACAGCGTGGACGTGAACCGTATGTGCAGTTGACGGACTTTGAGCGAGGGCGTATAGTGGGCATGCGGGAGGCCGGGTGGACGTACCGCCGAATTGCTCAACACGTGGGGCGTGAGGTCTCCACAGTACATCGATGTTGTCGCCAGTGGTCGGCGGAAGGTGCACGTGCCCGTCGACCTGGGACCGGACCGCAGCGACGCACGGATGCACGCCAAGACCGTAGGATCCTACGCAGTGCCGTAGGGGACCGCACCGCCACTTCCCAGCAAATTAGGGACACTGTTGCTCCTGGGGTATCGGCGAGGACCATTCGCAACCGTCTCCATGAAGCTGGGCTACGGTCCCGCACACCGTTAGGCCGTCTTCCGCTCACGCCCCAACATCGTGCAGCCCGCCTCCAGTGGTGTCGCGACAGGCGTGAATGGAGGGACGAATGGAGACGTGTCGTCTTCAGCGATGAGAGTCGCTTCTGCCTTGGTGCCAATGATGGTCGTATGCGTGTTTGGCGCCGTGCAGGTGAGCGCCACAATCAGGACTGCATACGACCGAGGCACACAGGGCCAACACCCGGCATCATGGTGTGGGGAGCGATCTCCTACACTGGCCGTACACCACTGGTGATCGTCGAGGGGACACTGAATAGTGCACGGTACATCCAAACCGTCATCGAACCCATCGTTCTACCATTCCTAGACCGGCAAGGGAACTTGCTGTTCCAACAGGACAATGCACGTCCGCATGTATCCCGTGCCACCCAACGTGCTCTAGAAGGTGTAAGTCAACTACCCTGGCCAGCAAGATCTCCGGATCTGTCCCCCATTGAGCATGTTTGGGACTGGATGAAGCGTCGTCTCACGCGGTCTGCACGTCCAGCACGAACGCTGGTCCAACTGAGGCGCCAGGTGGAAATGGCATGGCAAGCCGTTCCACAGGACTACATCCAGCATCTCTACGATCGTCTCCATGGGAGAATAGCAGCCTGCATTGCTGCGAAAGGTGGATATACACTGTACTAGTGCCGACATTGTGCATGCTCTGTTGCCTGTGTCTATGTGCCTGTGGTTCTGTCAGTGTGATCATGTGATGTATCTGACCCCAGGAATGTGTCAATAAAGTTTCCCCTTCCTGGGACAATGAATTCACGGTGTTCTTATTTCAATTTCCAGGAGTGTATTATCTTAAGGTTTTCTTCCTCCCACATAAATGCTTCTGCCTTTCAGGTTTCACTTCGTTGCCTGGTACGTGCTAGCTACCTGAGCTCCTAACTATCATACGAGTGTTATTCTTTACTACAAAGCCTTCTTCACTTTTGCTGTTGGTGACTTCGCAGCCATATTTCCAGAGTCCTGCTCCTTTATACAGCCTTGTAGTTTTCGTCTAGCCATTCCTGCTTCGTCATTTTGCACTTCCTGTGTCGTTTTTGAAATTTCTTTTGTTTTACAGCATTCTTTCATGATTCTTATAGCAAGGTTTTGCAGCAATCTATGCAAACTCCTACCAAGTGGCTTCTTCACTCATCTCTCCCCCATTCTATATTCTCCTAATAATTACAGTAGCTTACCTGCATTTCTAATTTACAAGACGTTGTTATACCTTGTCACAAAAAATTAGAGAAGGAATTAAAGTTCAGGGAGGAGAAATAAAAACTTTTAGTTTTAGCGATGACATTGTAATTCTGCCAGAGACTGCAAAGAACTAGGAAGAGCAACTGAATGGAATAGACAGTGTCTTCAAGGAAGGATATAAGATTATCATGAACAAAACCAGTACAATTGTAATGGAATGTAGTCGACGTAAATCAGATGATGCTGAGGGAGTTAGATTAGGAAACGAGGCACTGAAAGTAGTAGATGGAGTTTTGCATTTGGCCAGTAATTTAACTGAACAAGAGAAACTTGTTAACATCGAGTATAGAATTAAGTATTATGATTTCTTTTCTGAAGTTATTTGTCAGGAGTGTAGCCTTGTGTTGAAGCGACACGTGGACGATAAACAGTTGAGACAAGAAGAGAATAGAAGTTTTTAAAATTTGATGCTGCAGAAGAATGCTGGAAATTGGATGGTTAGGTCATTCGACTAATCAGGAGGCACTGAACAGAACTGGGAGAAAAGAAATTTGTAGCGCAACTTGCTTAAAAGAGGGATCTGTTCACAAGACGCTTTCTGAGACATCTAGGGGTCACACATTTACTAGTGGCCAGAAGTGTGGAGGGTAAAAATTATATAGCGAGACCAAAGTTTGTATACTTTAAGCAGGTTCAAAAGGATGTTGGTTGCAGTAGCCATTTGGAGATGAAAAGAGCTGCACGGGACACAGTAGCATGTAGAGCTGCATAAACCAGTCTTCGGACTGAAGACCACAACAGCAACAAAATTACACCTACTCCTATATTATCTCTATTTGAATTTGTGTTGATAATTTTGTACTGACCTGACCACAAGTCCTGCTTCTCCACCCTCAGAACCTCACTAACTACCTCTATATCTAACACCAACCTGTCCATTTACGTTGTTGAATTCCATAACCTACCTACCTGATTAATATTGCGAACGTACCACAGTAAGATTAGTAGAGCGCCAGTTTAAATTTTGCCTGAATCGTGAGTATACTCTGCCTGAATACTCGAAAAGGATTGCGTTTCACCTACATAATATTTCACCCAGTTAAACTATATAACTTAATGTCCTCCAAAAATATAATGGCTGTAGTTTCTATTTTCTTTCAGCTGTTCACTGTACGATCATAGTAGGGTAATGTTGGCTTTGTCACAAGCCACACCGGTGAGTCAACCAGGATATAGCTCCTACAACTACAGAAAATTCTGTACTCTCTTTACAGGTACGATACGTCTGTCTCTCCACAGATAGCCCTCCAATGTGTTTGCATCGATGATATGGTTACCTGCATCGTAGAGGCACGCATGCCACACCTCGGCAAGGTCCATTGTTAATTTGGGAAGGGGATGGGAATAGATACGTATTGGAGAATATCGTAGACAATCAATTACATCTTGCATTTAATTTTATTCTCCGAATGTCGGTCTTCAGTGCCATTCCACCCTAGTTTGCAGTTCGTGGTAGTATGTTTCACATCGTCTATGAAGAAACTCTCTCTCAACATTTTCTGAAATACTCTAGTGGTTAGAGAGATTTTAAGCACTTATTACTTGTGGTGGGAGTGAATTACCGTAAAATGTAGGAATGTACCACGTTAGCTTTGCAGACACCGGAATTACAATGTTATCATATTCATAACCATAGTCTTCATCTATGTATGTGGTAAAGAGCTTTTGAACCCGTGATAAATGTGGAGCTTCCAGTTGCGGGGACGACCGTCTACGTCAACTGCGATAGTTCACCTAGGGCAGCGATAATCGTGTGGTGCTACCATCGGTTCCTTCATAGGTGCCATCCAGAGTGCTATTATGATAACGATATTGACATATGTATCCTCGGTCATACAGTTCTACTGCAACACCGCTATAAATTAGTTAAAGCCTATCGGAAATAATTAACAAGCCGCAGTTTCCAATTTCCTACTTGGTTTTCTCCTAACCGATAGCGTCTTCTCCCACGTAGGCACGCCATCTGCAGATGACAGCCTCCAAAACTGTCCAGGATAGAATTAAAATTTAACTGCCCTGTCTGTGCTGAAATATCTATGTATCTTGAAAAGCCTTATGGTATTTGAGTGTTTTCTGAAAATCGTCTTAAATGATCGAAAATGTTATTTTACGCTCATAACATGCTTTTCTCCCTCATGAATTCCAGTAATTAAAAAAATCGAAATGAAATTCACATAATTGGAAAGCCCTCTAAGACGTTCCATTTGAGTAATATGGTGCCTGTGACGTCACTGGCTGACATGCTGCTCCTAATGTCGTAAAAGTCATTCACAGTGGTGTCTTGTTTGAAATTTGTGTTTCGGAAAATGGGTTACAAATGGTTTGCTGTCCCACATCGTACAAATGCCTCTATCAAAACTGTCGAAAATTTGTTTTTAAGTGTTGCAAAAAGAGTGAAAAGATGCGTAAAATGTGACAGCAACTCACTCGTAGAGATCCAAATGAGATATTGGTTACTGCGTGTGTTTCTTTAAGCGAGGATTATTTAGATGTTAGGAAACACTCTATATAAATACGTTGTCGCTTACAGCATAATGGATGGAGCCCTGGATTGCTATGCAACGTTTGCAAAATCGATCCACATTTTGAGCGATTTTTATTTTTATTTTATTTTACTTCCTGTTCTCTTCTCTTAATACTACTGCCTTCTTAAGATTACTTTATTCACAATAAAGGTACGGAAAAGCTGTAAATTATATATCATACTGCATTTTAATATGTCTTTTCATTTATTAGATTTATTTTGGACCTGATGGAGTTTGAGATGAATCACAAGCACGGTGCTAAGAAACGTATTTCATGCCTGGTGTAGCTCTTATTCTGAAGAATCTGAGAAACCATATATAAATTTCCGAGCACATGATTTTTCCCAAACAAGTCGTTGACGACAATAATTTGCCTCTTGCAACTGTCACCACTGAACCTGTTGTAAAGCTGTTTGATTTTGACTCAAAGAAAAAAGGAAGACTGCTCGGAACCTACGACGAAACGCAATAAGGACATTACGATAAAATGAAAGTTGGTCCTGCCTGAGCATTTTTAAAGATAGTGTTTCGGTAGCAGTGAGGTATGCAGTAGAGCAATAGAAATTTTAAGGTTCCGCTGCATCAAACGAATATTTTATATACATAATTTTCCGGTGGTTTAAATTAATGATCTGGAAGAACTGAAAAGGTGCAGTGTGGAAAACTGTTGAAAGCAAACACGATGATGCTCTGCAGTTCACCACGAATGTTATTGCGCTATTTGAGGTTTGCAAATTGAGACGAGAGGTACCCGGAAAGCAGTAGTAGTTCTAGCAACAGCTACAGCAAATAATACACGGAATTATGTACCAAATTAAAACTTCTGCGCTGTGTTTTACTGTGCTGGCTTTCGCAAATTGCCCTGGAAAGCTTTTTCAACGTAGTCGTGGCAAATAAACCAGTTCCAGATACCCACAGTCTTAGGACATTTCTCCGAATTAGTACTCTGCCACAGTAGTTCCGACCCTGTTTATTATTTCCGTAACATTAAAATCTGGATTGATTTCGAAGAATTAGGAGATCATAAACGTATCAAGCTCCGGAAGGTTTCCACTGTCAGCTTCCACAAAATTCCTTTCCGTTGTTACTTAAAAGTTGTAAATGCGTCTTCCAGCAATTAACAATGAAACTGTTTCCCGAAAAAGTACAGAAAAATACTGGTAACTACAGCTAACATCCTATACAATACATGTGTAGCTTAGTCTTACTAGGAGTAAGACGAAGCCTGTGACGTCACCAGAGCTTCAGCCAATAACAGGACGTTTTCGATCACGTGACGAAATTTTCAAATTTGATAATTTTTAACCCTTAATTACATAAAAAATAACATATTTTGTGAGAATATTGAGCGGAAATGCTATTTTAGTGTTTGAATCGTTCAGAATAAAAACAATCCGAACAATATTTTTTACATAAGAAAGCAACCTATTGTGGCGTATACATGCACAACTCCCTCAAACCACAGATCTGAGGTGGTGTAGCAGCTTCTGTTTCTTAACATATGATACAGATAGCCAAATTGTAGGTGCAACCATGTCCAAAGGATACGTGTTGAGAGGTCAGACAAAGCTATGGTGGCCGAAGAGGAGCATGGCCTTTCAGTAGTTGCAGGGGAAACAGTCTGGGTGACTGAGTGGTCTCTTCTTGTAACAATAGCCAACCTGACCTTGCTATGTTCATAGTGCAGCACAGCTGAAAACAAGGGGAAGCTGCAGTTGTTATATTGCCCGAGGTCATGCAGCTCATTTGTGCTGCACAGTGATGTTGTGGGTAAAATATTCGACTGGTGAAACACTCCACAGGCTGATCTCTTTGACGAGACTACTCAGGGGCATTTGGAATGTGGAATGCTAGATGCCAGCTCAGGCAGGTACATAAGCGTATTTAATAACAGAAATGGGTTGCATGAAGTGGGAATTATTGAAGTTTGGTGGCAAAAAGAACAGTGATATGTGAGTAGTAGGGTAAGGGCGGCATGAGTCCACTTTTGATATGAAATTGATATGCAAATTAATTAAGTTGATCAATTAATTACTCCTCTCCAGCCAAAACAACGCTCACCCCACCCCCAGATGATGTCATGTGTTTTCCTCAGCCAGCACATGGGTCCCCACAACTTCACCCTTACTCGCCGCTCCCCCTCCCCTCCCCCACCTACCCTATAACCGAAAATTTCGAAATTTGGCGGGAATTTCGAATTTTGGCGAGAATTTCGAAGTTTCATGGGAATTTGCTTCTCGCAGGACTGAGCTGACGTCCCACTCCACCCCCAACCCAGGAATAGGCGGGAAATTAAAAATGGCACTGCCCATTCCGGGACTCAAACACTGGTCCTTCTTGACAGAAAGGCCAAGTGCAGCCCGCAGTTCATGGAAACTGCCTTAGATGCAGGAGAGGAATGCTATTTTAGTGTTCTTTCTTTATTTTGGTTGTGAAACTGAAGTAAAGATCAGGTGTAATTACAATATTAGTCATAAAGATTGGGCCTAATTACACAACTATATGCATAGCGCTACACAACGACAGCCTAAAATTGTAATACAGCTCAAATATTGATGATGCCGCTCAACTGGTGTTATCCTATTGAGAAAAAATTTCACAATACGACTCAAAACTAGTGGCAGATGCTCTCAAACCCTACCCTACATATACGAGCTGGCAGGAAAAAGGCTGGGGGTAAGGTAAAATATTATTTTCTTTTCTTTTCATTCAACTGGCACGATAATGGTGTTGGATAGAGAGGAGTTTCATAAGTGTATTATGTGTAAGCATACAGCTGTATGATGTCAGAGTTAGCTAAAGACAGCTGCTCGATAATCGCCTTGCAGCTCAGGTAATCGAAGCCAATACACACTACCACAACTGATGGAAAATGTATCACAGTTCTAATTACACGTCGAAATTGCTGCGAAAAAAAAAAAAAAACAGCGCTCGTAATCAATAGGTCATAATGCAACACATATACTGGGGACTGGGGAAAAAATCATCGTAATAACACAGCTACCACAAAGATCGACCACAGAAGACCGCATAGCGGCAGCAGTTGCAGCGGTGTCCTCTATGGGCACTCAGAAACTAACCAATGTGGTGGTAGTCTTATGCCCCCCACCATTCAACCCCTCAACCCTCCATCTTCTCATCGCAGGTAGGGACAGAGGCCTGTTCTATCTTGCTGCTGGTGCTCCACAAAGAGATCTTTCTTGTGGCACTGATATACCGTCTCCAGTCTGCGAAAATCTGTCACAGATAGACAGAAGACGAGGAAAAGACGCTTCATGCAATCTGTTAAACGTATTTCTCGGAAGGCTGAATCCCCCTTGATGTGCGTCACAGAGTTATGTCGCATTCGAAGGATACAGTTGGATACTGAGATACACCTCCCACTCTCTCCGTGATCAATCCTCCCTGCAACATCAACCTTATCCATGACACTCAACCAAAAGCACAAGATCTCTCCAGATGGATGCATGTCGAGGAGGGTAGTACCTCTTATCAGTGTATTGTAGACATGCCAGTGTTGTGATGATGCAACAGACGGTTAAGTAGAAACATGTGGTTTATGCATGATGGAGATTCAGACGGATGCAGTTTGAAACATATCACATAATTCAACAGTTCTATAAATTCTGAAGCATTATTCCACTCTCACCTCTCTACACCTAAAAATGAAATATTGTTAGCCATACGGTTAGTCATGCAAAACGCAACGCTCTTAATACCCTAATGCGGGACATATTTCTCCAATATCGGACATACAACCACACTACAAGTTTCCTATCACAAAGACCAGGGCAACAAACTTCGAAATAATGAAACTACGAGTACTTCCTTCTACGCTATTCTGGTGTCCTAGGATGACATTGTCAGTGTACATCCATCGCTCGAGTTGCTTATAAACCAACTAGAACGAGATCCAGAGACTACTGTTCTGTCTCTTTGGAAATTAGGATTTTATGTGTCTTTTTAAATCGGAAATGCACATACCCTCAATCACAGTTCCCACGTTAGTTAGTAGTATTATCAGTTTTGACAGGTGCGGCTATGTTTCACTAGGAAACAGACCGAAGAAAATCCAACATGAATATTTTCGATAGCTGATACATTGAGGTGTCACTCACACCCTGCTGACGACACTGCACACGAAAAAGCAGAGAGTAGGCACCGTGATCAGTAGCCAAAGGAGACGTAACAGGCTTATTGCTGTTTACGGTAGCATTTTCACAGCTGTGGTAACATTCCTCCTGTAGAAAGGAACTCTGGTATGATGTTAGGTAGTTTTGGTCACGTGTATGGTAATATAGCAATTTCGTCCTAAAACCAAACCTTTCTAGGTCACCTCCATCACACTATTAAAGGTGATGCATGCGACAACGCCCCACTCTGCTACAGAACACTTTAGATAATGGCTTTTAAGTCTTATAAATGCATTGATTTTTCTCCTTATGGATTGGGATACACATGTTTTGCCTGCTTTAATATGGCGCCTCTGTGTAATACTTACGTCGGTTTTGTTGGTGTATGTGTTACGAAACCGATGTAGTTTGCAGCGGCAGGGGGAGGGTTGAATGTGAATGCAGCCAGACCATAATTTTTAAGGTTTTCTTGGGCTTGGGTGTCCTGGCAGCCTCAACCCACCTCAGTTCCCCTCGTTTCGTGGTACTTTTTCTAAAATTTTATGTATTCTCAGTCTGTTTTTTTATTTCGAGATTTTACATATTTCGTTGTTTTTCACTCAATTTTACATACTTTCGATCAATCTGTCGAAATCGTGGCAAGTTTTTCTCGATTTTTACCGATTTTATGTCATTTTTTTTATATGTATATATATGATCATATTGCCGGAATACCCATGTGGCGTTTGATTTTATACGAGGATATTTGCGTGTAGGCAGCACGGAAGGACCTCTTCTCCACGAGCAGCAATTAGCAGCAGTTCATGGCACACGCGGTCTTCTGCTCAAAGACTTGTAGAATTTGTTGAGATTAGGAAAAACGGATGACGTGGCTCGGACATGATTTGTAGGCGCGATGGTAGGAGGGTGCAACTGTTTCGAACATTATAAGTTCATGGAAAGTTTGATGGTTCATTCACGATTCATACTTTGATGTAATGTGCATGTCTTAGTTAACCATTGTTTTGGAGTAATTAGGTCAGCACTGAGGAGACATGGCGACTTCGTACTTCAGCAGTAGAACTCCTCTGTGTTGCCATAGGCAGCATCTATATTCGGTCTAGTTATCCATACTTCTACTCTTCTCAATTTTCTACTTTCCGTCAATATAATTTCTAAGACGTCTGTATAGCCTTTCTTCTGTTTCATCCGTTGCATTTCTATATTCCATTCTTTGGTTAGTTAAATTAATTTTTTTTTTTTTTTTTGTGCAGTCGAGCGATTTTTGCTAGGTCATTTTTCTACTTGTGTGGTCTTCTCCTGCATTTTATTATTTCTCAAAACCACCCATTCCATTTTACACTTCTATTACTTTCCCCTGTTTCAGCTCAATGTTGCCTAACGCTCTATCAAAAAATCTCAGCGTCATCTGGTTCTACAGATCAAAATCTGGTTTAGAAACTCTGTTTTACCATTATAAATAATTTCTTTAATCTCATCAGATATTCCTTCACCAAATTCTTCATCTGCGGAGCTAGTTGGCATTTAATGTTGTTGTTTAGTGGCTGGTGTGGTCTTCGTGTCTGTATTCGCGATGATAACGAATTCACCATTTCTTTCCTAGTAGCTTATCTGCATTCCTATTTTCTTAATCTTATTACATTTACTTCTGCATTGCCCCTATTTTATTTTGTATTTATAGCCCCGTACTCCGTCTGTATGGCCTTTATATCCCCTCCCCCCTCCCAAAAAAAAGAAGACCCGCATGTATTCACCTGACTAGAAGTCCGGCTCTTCCTACCACCCAACCACAATTTTTTTGCTAATTTACACTGTATCTAACTTCAATCTTTTTAAAATCGCTGACGCACCCACCAAATTAAGGGATCTACCATTTCGTTCTTAGACATGTAAAATGCCAGTTTATTTTTTCCTGAACACAAGATCGCCCTCCTGCGTAATATCCACTCGAAGGTCTGAGTGGTGGACTGTACTAGCTTCGGAAATTTTACTCATTATTATGGTATCGTTCATAAAGCCGTCCAGTGGAGTTGCATGTTCCCGGGAAAAAAAAATTCTCCTTGCTTTCAGCAGTACGCAATACCACAGTAGCAAAGCCATGTTGACTAATGTTACACAGCCATATTTGTCAGTCATGCCGACTGCTGCCCTCTTGAGGAACCGCCGGTTAGTCCAGCCTGTTCACAGATATCTCTCCTTTGTGGTTTCGCCTCCTGTATATTTCCTGTATTGTTGAAACACCAAGTCATCTCATCTAGGCAAGGCCCACGGTTGGTGGGTGCGATGGTTTGCTCCTCTCGTTCATAAACAGCTTCACTTAGGAAATGAAAATGAATGGCAATGTTGGCCGGGAGGCCCCATCGGGAGACGTTCGTCCGCCAAGTGCAAGTCTTGTTTCAGTTGACGCAATATTGGGCGACTTGCTTGTCGGTGATGATGATGAAATGATAATGAGGACAACACAACACCCAGTCCACGAACGGAGAAAATCTCCCCGCCGGCAGGGAGGCAGGGAATCGTACCAGGGATCGCTGTATGGGAGGCAAGCCCGTTACCACTCAGTTAAGCAGGCGGACACTCAGGGAATAATGGACAGACACTACTGGGCATGACCTGATTCTATAAGTGCAAAGTGTATATGGGTATGAAACGCTTCGTGCCATCCACTTCCTGGTGGAACTTAAGAATATCACGCGAAAACTTTCTCTATTGGAATTACAGACAGCAAGACAATTTATAATATTGACATACACGTAAAGGCTCTTTACATACACTCCTGGAAATTGAAATAAGAACACCGTGAATTCATTGTCCCAGGAAGGGGAAACTGTATTGACACATTCCTGGGGTCAGATACATCACATGATCACACTGACAGAACCACAGGCACATAGACACAGGCAACAGAGCATGCACAATGTCGGCACTAGTACAGTGTATATCCACCTTTCGCAGCAATGCAGGCTGCTATTCTCCCATGGAGACGATCGTAGAGATGCTGGATGTAGTCCTGTGGAACGGCTTGCCATGCCATTTCCACCTGGCGCCTCAGTTGGACCAGCGTTCGTGCTGGACGTGCAGACCGCGTGAGACGACGCTTCATCCAGTCCCAAACATGCTCAATGGGGGACAGATCCGGAGATCTTGCTGGCCAGGGTAGTTGACTTACACCTTCTAGAGCACGTTGGGTGGCACAGGATACAAGCGGACGTGCATTGTCCTGTTGGAACAGCAAGTTCCCTTGCCGGTCTAGGAATGGTAGAACGATGGGTTCGATGACGGTTTGGATGTACCGTGCACTATTCAGTGTCCCCTCGACGATCACCAGTGGTGTACGGCCAGTGTAGGAGATCGCTCCCCACACCATGATGCCGGGTGTTGGCCCTGTGTGCCTCGGTCGAATGCAGTCCTGATTGTGGCGCTCACCTGCACGGCGCCAAACACGCATACGACCATCATTGGCACCAAGGCAGAAGCGACTCTCATCGCTGAAGACGACACGTCTCCATTCGTCCCTCCATTCACGCCTGTCGCGACACCACTGGAGGCGGGCTGCACGATGTTGGGGCGTGAGCGGAAGACGGCCTAACGGTGTGCGGGACCGTAGCCCAGCTTCATGGAGACGGTTGCGAATGGTCCTCGCCGATACCCCAGGAGCAACAGTGTCCCTAATTTGCTGGGAAGTGGCGGTGCGGTCCCCTACGGCACTGCGTAGGATCCTACGGTCTTGGCGTGCATCCGTGCGTCGCTGCGCTCCGGTCCCAGGTCGACGGGCACGTGCACCTTCCGCCGACCACTGGCGACAACATCGATGTACTGTGGAGACCTCACGCCCCACGTGTTGAGCAATTCGGCGGTACGTCCACCCGGCCTCCCGCATGCCCACTATACGCCCTCGCTCAAAGTCCGTCAACTGCACATACGGTTCACGTCCACGCTGTCGCGGCATGCTACCAGTGTTAAAGACTGCGATGGAGCTCCGTATGCCACGGCAAACTGGCTGCCACTGACGGCGGCGGTGCACAAATGCTGCGCAGCTAGCGCCATTCGACGGCCAACACCGCGGTTCCTGGTGTGTCCGCTGTGCCGTGCGTGTGATCATTGCTTGTACAGCCCTCTCGCAGTGTCCGGAGCAAGTATGGTGGGTCTGACACACCGGTGTCAATGTGTTCTTTTTTCCATTTCCAGGAGTGTATGTTATCATACAGAGAATTTATCCGTTCCTTCTCATCTCATATCCAGCCGATAACAGTTCTCTTCATTTCCCTTTGGACGTAAAACTGACGTTGGATACAGGAAAGTGGACGATATAAATTAACGCGGGCGAACGAGAGGAGAAAAGTGTATATTTAGGCGACGCTGATTGGAAAACGATTAAGGGATTAACGTCCAGGGGAACCGTATTTTGCTACCGCAACCCATTTATCAAAGTCCACATGCTGTCAGCTGACACAGGCGGAACGCAGTTGTGACTCAAAATCTTTTGTATTGGGATGTGGAAGTTTCGTACTGTGACAATGAAAATGAGCTCTGTTTGTCTGTGATGGTATGAAAGGTTCTTGCAGGTCCATGACATGTAAATGTCTGCCTCAAGGGAAAGGAAAACTTTCATTCGCTTTCATTTGAGAGATGAATACTATATTTGATCAAACATATTACCTCTCTAATTGTACAACACGCGTAGGTCTTTTGCTGTAGATATTTCAGTCTAAAAATTCTGTGTTAACCCATCACAAGGTTTCCTAGTGTCTGGTTCTTCCAAAAATTTGACATCACGACTATTCCCTTTGAACGTTGAGAATTACATCGGACTGTACAGCAATACAACATAATGAGTGTATACAAAACAATTCGTCACAATTTTTTCGACAGTTGGGTTGACAGTGAAAGAGAAATGACTTTTCTACGAAGACATCAGAGAACGTCAAATAATGTGTTAGATGTGTATTTAAGAGTTCTGATGAAAACATAATTAAATTTCTGACATCAGTCTGCCCTCCATCGCCTCCTCCCGGTGATAAATTCAAAATAATCTACACGTGAAAACATACAATGTGACGTACAGAACTCCTTAGTCCTTCCCCTCACACGGAGATAAACGCTTGAGAGTATCTGGTCACAATATCGGTAACATTTACTAAAATATTTTCGATAATTCGTCCTTACCTTAAAAAACGACACTAAGTTGATATGGTGGAATTCACGCCTCAGAGCTTCTGATTTTGAATTCTGTCCTGGCACTTGCTTCCAATTTTCGCTAATTTCTACATTTTTTTAAACTCTGTAATGTTAGAAATCACTAGAAGTTAAAATAGTGAACAGCCCTCCTTCGCGCTGAAATTCGTGGTTGGGAAGTTTCCAGGTCGAGTTATACAAACATTCTTCGAAAATTTCAACTATTTTGACGTTTCGTATACAGTTCCTATTGGTTCCACCTATTTAGATGGTTTCCTACGACGCTGATTCCACCTGAGTGTAAACTATTTTGCAAATATTGCTATTTTCCTGACAAAAGTCTCATGCACTGAGGAAGAAAAAAATCGCAACACTGAGAAGGAGTTGTACGACATAAACAAAGGTCGTAGGCGTTTTCATTGGAAGATGTCTATTCAGATTTTGCGCCAGTCGCATAAGAGTGATGCTCGTAACGTTACTATGAGGATGCAGTCCGCCCCGATAGCTGAATGGTCAGCGTGACGGACTGCCGTCCTAAGGGGTCCGGGTTTGATTCCCGGCTGGGTCGGGGATTTCCTCCGCTCAGGGACTGGGTGTTGTGTTGCCTTCATCATCATTCAGTCTGCTTTCCGCAGCGCTGCGGCGAGGACGTCTTGTTTACGTCCCGTCCGCGCGGTCGCGAGTGCCCGTAGTTGTTTACTACTGCGTTGTCGCTAGTTTAGAGTCCATCACTACCGACGCAAGATGGTACATTCATACAGACAAACCACCATCAAGATCAGTTTTCAACCCGATCATGCACGACCGCGAGCTTTTGAAGTGGAACGTTTTCTACGTGACGACGTTAAAATTGAACCGCGAGACATAATTGGTACCCATCTCTCTATCACGAGCAGTGTTGTCTACTTCAAGCTAGTAGGTGACGAGGCGTCCAACAGAATCGTGCGCGCACATGCGAACGATTTTAAACATTCTGATGGCCATATTGGGGCGGTGTCTATCGATCACGCGGGGCTTGGCTCCGTACGATACGCGTCTTCGAACTCCCTTTCGAAGTACCACCGGACGTAGTCACCGCGGCTTTTCAGCCCTACGGCAGAGTGATCAGCCATACGGCCGAAAAGTGGACCACCTTTACAACGTACCCCGTTCTTAACGGGGTAAGACAGATTAAAATTGAACTGACCAAACATGTACCGTCACATCTTGTCATCGACGGATGTAGGGCGATCATTATGTATGACGGTCAGCCACGCACTTGTTCTGGTTGTGGCCAAGAAGGGCACGTCCGGTCGGATTGTCCACGACGACGGCTTACTCAAATCCCGACAGGTGAATCTATGACTTCTTCTACGGTGACGACCCTTCCTCTCAATCACGCCGAAGTTGCACGGGCAGCAACCCTTTCCGAAGCTGACCACATTAGTCCGATAGCCGCCCCCGATAGCGAGACCATGATGGATTCTGCAGTACAGGATCCGGCCTCTACAACGGCGCCCCCACCTGAAGATAATCACCGACCGACCTTGCAAGAAGGCGTGGATGCCAGGATGGACTTTGACCCACGGGTTGTGCCGACAGCGGCTTTTCTTCCAGATACCGGAGCAGCTGAAGAAATCCACCCACATTCAGATACTGAAACACACGTCCGTAAACAGCGTTCCCCGCGAAAACACAAGAGACGACGGCGTGCTCCATCGGACGAGTGTTTGCAGCGATCGTCTGACATGGACTGTGGACACTCCGACGACGGTACCGGCGGTACAGAGGCCGCTGTAACATCAAACTCAACAGATCGCCGTGGTGACGGCTTCAGCCCCTCCGACCCCACAGAACAGCAGGATCACAAGCAGACAGCCGCTGCCGATTCCCAGCCAGCAGAACCGATGGAGTCAGCGCCGAATGCCGCAGCAGCCACTAACAGCCATCAACAGCCGATGGTATTTCATGGCGACTGGGCGGACGACTGTGAGGAAACCTTCTTGCCCATCGTGTCGGACGACACGCGGGGAAATTTACCCCACCAATGTTGATCCTTTTCCGCCATCAGATACAGTGACGAGACAGCCTTACAAGGATATTGATGGCCAACACGGGTGCTATGGATAGGCCTCAAACTTATCGCGTTGCCGGAGTGGCCGTGCGGTTCTAGGCGCTGCAGTCTGGAGCCGAGCGACCGCTACGGTCGCATGTTCGAATCCTGCCTCGGGCATGGATGTGTGTGATGTCCTTAGTTAGGTTTAATTATTTCTAAGTTCTAGGCGACTGATGACCCAAGAAGTTAAGTCGCATAGTGCTCAGAGCCATTTGAAGCCTTATCGCGTTGCAACTACAAACATCAACGCTATACGGACCCGCGCTAAGTTATCCTGCTTCAGGATATGTTGAACTCTGCTTCCATCGATATAGCCCTTCTCCAGGAAGTGTACGTCGACAACTTCCCAGGCATGTACGGTTACGATGCTTGCGTCTCTCCAGCTTCCCCTATAGGCAGCGGTATCGCTGTATTTCTTCGAGAAGGGATAGTGGCGGACGATATCCTGTTTCTGCGTGGGGTAAGAGGAATGGCACTCACAGTACTGGGTGTCCGCCTTATCAACATCTACGCACCTTCCGGGACGGACAAACGTCGCGAACGTTCACGATTCTTTGCGGAAGACGTCGCCCCGCTCTTCCAAGGCCGCCACGACCATCTGGTGTTTGGAGGTGACTACAATTGCGTACTGGCGCCCAGAGACCAACTCCCACGGCATAATCCGTGCCCGGAATTCGAGACGCTAATTCGAGACCTGCAGATGGTGTACACTTGGGAACATCTTCACGGCCACCGACCGGGATTCACGCACTTCACGAGCCACTCTTCCAGTCGTATGATCGGATTTATGTCTCACGCTCTCTCGTCGCTGGAACACAGGATACGGAACTGAGGCCTGCAGCCTTCTCGGACCACTCAGCTTACATTTGTGCAGTCTCCCTGCGGCGGCAACAAGTGTGGAGAAGCCGCAGCCTGTGGAAATTAAACGTCGCTCACTTGTCGTACCCGGATTGCCACCAAGCCGTTGAGGAAATTCGTGTGAAAATCGCCTCTGTGCATATCCCACAACGATCCGCTGGTGGTTGGACTGCGCCAAAGCGGCACTGCGGCGAACGTTGATAACCTACGGTCACGACTACGTTACTTGGCGAAGACATACACTCGACTTTTACTTCCGGGTCCTGCGCGACTGCGATGCTATGGCGCCGTTTCCGGAACGACAAACGGCGGTCCACCGTGCTAAGGCTCAGATCCTCGCTCATATTCGACGCCACCTAGAGGGGGTAGTCATCCGCTCGAGGACGCAGGATCGGATACCAAGGAAACGTCCGTCAATGTTCCAGGTCCTTCGTGAACGTAAACGGCGGCAACGAGCGCTGATACGCTTCATCGACACGGAGGACGGTCGTCGCCTCACCACGCAACAAGACATAAATACAGCGTTCTACAGTCATTATTCCCAACTCTATTCCGCTCAGACCCCTGATCCGACAGCACTTGAGGACGTCTCTCAGACGATTTACGGCACCGTCACCCCGGCAATGGAAGCGGCCTTGATGGAAGAAATTACAGAAGAAGAGGTGATCGACGCCATTAGTAAAGGAGCTGTCAACAAGTCTCCGGGTCTTGATGGCCTCCCCTTGGAATTTTACCGGACTTTTCAATATTTATTAGCCTCCCGATGGACGGAGATCTGTCGCGAATTACAATCCCCGGACGTGCCGCTCCCTGCGGCCCTTGTGGAAGGGATGATTATTCCTATTCGTCTCACGACTGCGGGACTACCGGCCGTTGACGCTATTGAACTGCGACTTTGCCCGCATCTCGTGGTCGTGCGGTAGCGTTCTCGCTTCCCACGCCCGGGTTCCCGGGTTCGATTCCCGGCGGGGTCAGGGATTTTCTCTGCCTCGTGATGGCTGGGTGTTGTGTGCTGTCCTTAGGTTAGTTAGGTTTAAGTAGTTCTAAGTTCTAGGGGACTTATGACCACAGCAGTTGAGTCCCATAGTGCTCAGAGCCATTTGAACCATTTGAACTGCGACTTTAAGATCTTTTCTCGACTGTTGGCGGCGCGGATACGCCAGAACTTACGAAATGTTATATCACCCGATCAAACGTCATTAGGAGGCGACAATAATATTCAAACAGCACTCAGTGAATATCGTGACTTGATCTCACTGGCGAGGGCATGTCGTCTGAAGGGTGCACTGGCGGCAATCGATTTTAGTCAAGGTTGCAACCGAGTGGACCACGACTATTTGGAAGCGGTCCTCCAACATATGCGGTACCCACAGCCATTCGTCACTGTCGTCATGCGACTACTCCGTGGCGCGACGTCCAAGGTGATCGTCAACGGCCAACCTACGCAGCCCCTCACCATTTCTCGATCGATACGCCAAGGCTGTCCTCTGTCCACTTTACTTTACGCTGTGGCCATGGAACCTCTCCTCTGCGGCCTGCGTCAACGGCTAACGGGTATGACGTTACGAGGCCACACTTTCCGATGTAAAGCGTACGCTGACGACCTGATAATTGTCATCCGCCACAGTGACGACACCGCTAGCGCACTGAATTGGAGAGCGAAATATGGAATGGCCATTGGTAGTCGTATCAACGTCGCAAAATCGGTGGCGATGAACATCGGGGTCGGATTGTCTGAGAACAGTGTCACCCCCTTACAGCTCAGAGATAGTTTGAAATTGATTTTACTGACGATGTACGACGGACCGCTGCTCACAACTTTCGACGGCTTTTACGAAATGTTCGGACTTGAATTGCCAACAACCGCCTACGAGCCCTGAACATCGTCCAAAGGACCCAGTATGTTAACACACATTTAGCGTTACGCATTGCGCACATCGCCCAGATATTACCTATACCGGTGATGTTAGCTCGCCGTATACTTGCGGCATTTGGGTCCTTCGTGACTTCAGAAATGCTTTCCAAAATCAAATATGAGACTCTCACGCTTCCCCCGGATCGGGGAGGGCTTGGCCTTTATCACGTTCATGACAGAGCGGTCGCCCTATTTGTGAGCACATTAGTCGAACTATGGCATCGCCGTCCGGACAGCCTGACGAGTTTGTTAATAGGAGAACTAGCACCGCCCTCCCTGTTGCCACCTGTGCCGATACACCACGTCCCCTCCTCGCTCTTCTACATCGGTGTCTTTTACCTCGAACTCAGTTACGTTCGACTTGCCTTACCAGCGACTCAACTGGCGACGGCAAAGACGGTTTATCGGGTCCTGCAACGTGCACGAACCGATAACGTCGTGGAGAGGAAGCATCCGAACGTCAACTGGCGAGTCGTGTGGTGGACAATTCACCACGTAACCCTGGACGTAACGTCACGGCGATGTGGTATATCACTGTCAACGGTCAGCAGGTGACCAGATCAAGGCTACATGCGATCCACATGGTAGACTCACCCACGTGCAAGAGCTGTGGCGCTCAAGACAACGATGAACACCGTCTTAGCAGTGGCGAGTCTACGGCAGTGTGGCACTTAGTGAGGCAAATGTCAGCATACTTCCTTCGAGTAACGCCAAATCATATCGACCCCATCTTATTCCCGGATGAGACGTATTGCCCACGCACTAAAACTAATGCTATGACGTGGCTTCGTGGACATGCAGTGCATCATTTGCTTCAAGACGGTACTAAGGACACTTTAGACTTTTGGAACTATTTGCAGGAACGACATTGCAAGATCCTCCGTAACCCAAAGTATCGACAATATTTTTCCAATTATTTGTGGAGTGCGTTCAGCGACCCTCCACGTAGCTGGAACATCACGGGTAAGAGCAGCTAAAATTAGAAGACGATGATAGAACACTACACGGTACAACGTGGGATCTACCTTGATCATTACGAGAAGTCATACCTGGATGATACAGCAGATGGAGAGTTTCGTTGTGAACACTGACACTCTGTAGCAGTATTTGCCCCACTTCCTCTTTTTGTCCCGGGTGCGAAAAGGTCTTCGCAGTTTTTGTTTCCCATCCGGTGCAAGATGTAGCACTGGTTAATGGTGGTATGGATTCCACCCTTCAGTTTTGTTTCATGGTTTCCTTTGCCCCGCACTTTGCTCTCTTTCTTTATGCCTTTTCTGCAACTATTAGCGTGTTTTTAGTTATGTGCGTCCCCAACGCGACGCAACGAGTGCACTTACTAGTTTTCAGTTTCTTACCGTTAAAAAAATAACAAAAAATAAAAAAGAAATTAAAAATAAATAAATGAACAAATAAAATAAAAATATCACAATAATACACCAACTGCATCCTTTGTACCACATCGTGGCCAGGCCTCGGGTCGCGACCCCTGCCCACCTTGCCTCCGCCAGCCCACTACCTGATCCATCTCCCACAAAAAGAAAAAAAAAAAAGACCCGCGTGACGGACTGCCGTCCTAAGGGGTCCGGTTTCGATTCCCGGCTGGGTCGGGGATTTTCTCCGCTCAGGGACTGGCTATTGTGTTGCCTTCATCATCATTTCATCGCCATCGCCCAACGTGGCTGGACCTGCTCAGTAAGGGGCCTCCCGGCCAATGATGCCAAACGCTCATTTCCATTTTAGTGATGATGCAGGTCAGGTTTGCTACACGCTGTAATGCTCGTGAGTTACCTTTGAGACTGCACGTGGTGCGTCGATGTTAGTCGAGAATGCATTTTAAGGCGACAAAAACGCCATTGTCAACACCTCAGTGACTATGAACGAGGTCGCGTGATAGGACTACGAGAAGCTGGACGTTCCGTCTGCGATACTGCAGTGTAAAGTGGCAGGAATGTAGCCGCTGTACACGATTGCTGGCAGCGGTGGTGGTCACGAGGATGTATGGTGGCTCTGGACAGTCCCATGGTACAGCCTAGACTATCGTGTTCGGCGTCTGACTCTGGCGCGTCGTATTGAATCTGCTGCAGGCATTTGAACAGCAGCTGGCACCAAAGTGACGCAACAAACTGTTACAAAACAGCTACTTCAAGGACGGCACCGAGCCAGCGTCTTGTAGCGTGCATTTCTCTGGCCCCAAACTACCGCCCTTTGCGGCTTCAGTGCTGTCAACCGAGAGCCCGTTGGAGGACAGGGTGGAGGTCTGGTTTGTTTTCTGATGAAGGGTGCTTGTGTCTCAGTGCTAGTAATGGCGACGTGTTGGTTACAAAAAGAACAGTTGATGACCTGCAACCAACCAACCAGGTTGGTCTCGGGTGCGATTTTGTACGACACCAGGTGCACTCTCGTGTTTATCGTACGCAACCTGACAACGAAACTGTATGTCAGTCTGGTGATTCCGAACGTGCTCTACAGAGTGACTACATGTTGTTTTGGCCTGCTCGATCGCTAGATCTATCTCCAATGGAACACGTATCGACATCATTGGATGACTATGACAGCGTCATGCACAACCAGCATTACCGTCTCTGTATCGACTGACCAAATGCAACAGGCATAGAACTCCATCCCACAAACTGTCATACAGCACATGTACAATACACGCATATTTACACGCTTGCATTCAACATCTGGCGATTACACCTGTTATTAATATACTAGCATCTCATATTTGCAGAGGCTAATCTCGCGCTGTGATCTCACAATGCTAATCACTTAGACATACTGTAATCTCCCCACGGAAAATTACCCTCTACCACGCAATAATTAATAATGGTCAATCAAATCATCCAAATTTATTTACGTCTGAAAAGTATCTGAGCAGATTTTCTAGTAATATATGCGCCGACAGCTCGTCGACGCCAAGGTATTTTTCTAGTACGTTTATTCTTTGGAACAACAGAGGTACAGAGATGTATGCTCCATGGTCATTATAGAGAGAGAGAGAAAGGAACAGCTTCGGAAAGTATCGGTTGAAAGATTTTCGGATTGCTAAAGGAGATTTTTATTTACTCTTCTTCGCGCTAAAGCGAGACAGGAAAGTTTGTGCCGCTAGCGTGGTAGATAAAGAGAAAGAAGGACTTGTAAAAGTAAATTGCGTGAGACTTTAAATCCACGGAAACGGAACATGTACGGAAATGGATTCAATATACAATTTTCCTCAGAAATAAGATTTGTGACCATTTTATTCTAGAGTGAATGACGAATGCGTTCTCTGTCTGAATCATTGATGATTGTCTGGGCCCTGTAATTAATTGGGAAGTTTCAGCTGTGACGAAGAGAGCCTGCAATCTCTGAGTTTTTTTTGAAATCGTCCAAAAAGGCTTCGTCCACATCTGAAATTTTAGATCTGTCGTAAACTGAACGAAGTGTTCACACGATCGATTTTCCCAACTGAATGCAGCGCTTAATAATAATAACGTATGTAAAGATCTTTTCTAGCAAGCCAGCCGCTGAATATTAAGACGAAGGGCTCCACCAGAGATTCTACTAGGCTGATTTCATGTAACTTATATTTGAACTGTACACAGATAAAGGACAGAGAGAGAGAGAGAGAGAGAGAGAGAGAGAGAGCGAATGGAATTCTAGAAGTTACTCAGAATCCTCCCATTAGTATAATTTTTTTGTCTGTCTTTGCATGAATAAGTCTGATAAGAAAAACTAAGCCCTTGACTTTATTGTACAGAATTGTGTGTGAGGGTGAGAGAGCGATAAAGGCGACAGATACACTTCTGTACAGACAAAACATTACACCAAGTTAGCGGCAAGCTGCATTAACACACACACATAGACTTTCATCAAAACCAAAGAAGTAAGAGAATTCATTAGAATACAACCTAGACAAATGTATTCCCTACATTTCATTACTCGATGCTAGTTATTTTTTGGTGGTGTGATTATTTTACGTAAGTGTATTTCGCTTGGTATGTGTCTATACACTCCGTGTCCCTGTATCAAATCCCCATTTCCCGACCAAAAGACCACAAAACTCTAAACCTGAACGCCATCATAGATAAGGTCTCAGCCTGCCACAATTATTATTCTACGCAAGACATCCCGGACACTGCAGTCACACGTTCCCAGAAGTGTTCATTGACTCATGGTACTAATTGTAAGCTCCCAATGACACCATTTCACTATTTCTAAAGTTACACCAACATCCTCTCACTTCATTCTGTAGAGTTTGCACACAATAACAGCGGCCTGGGGAAAGCCACCGCGGCGTGAGTAGTGTGGTGAACGCGGCGTGCGTCACGGCATGAATGAAACGAAAATACAAGGTTTAGTCGAATTCGGACGCGTTTACCCGAGAAAATTGCTGCCGAGAACATCGTGTCTTACACTCCGCTTCTCAGTATGCCAAATCGCTTCGTATATTAGGCATTTTTAACAATAAAAAGGGGAACGCTTCCTAATGTTCTGTAAAATTATAATTATTTTGCCACGAACCGGCTTTTGGCTTCTCAGCATATCTTCAGGTGAGATCCGAAAGCCGATTCATCACAAAATAAATATAATTTTACAGAACACTAGGAACTATTTTTCTTTTTAATATTATTATGTTCTTCTAAGCAAAGACGGAAAATTCAATAACTATTGTGAAGTTTTTATTATTATTTTCAACGCTCCGTTGAACCTACGCACGAGATGCTAATGCTAATGCTACCCTGATGACCACGAAGTATTCCCAGAAACATTCTGACACTGTACAGGCCATATGTGTTGCGTCTGTCGTTCGATTATACTGAACGGTGAAAGTTCCATCGAAAGTAACGTCCGGTGTGCCCTAAGGAAGCGTAATAGCATTGCTAACGTTTTTAGTACACACAAATTTAAACCATTCATTAGATGTGATCACCAGCACAATAAGATTGTTTTGTGAAGATGCTGTTGAGTATAGGGAAATATCGCCGTTTCGTTATCTTAAAGACATAAAGACATTTCTCAAACAATGGTACACATCACAATTCCATAATCTTTCAGGAAGTAAAAATAGTTGCTGTTTTCCTTTAGTACTATTTATTCACAGATTTTGTTACCTATGATCGCTTGGTAAATGTGTATTATACACTGAAGAGCCAAAGAAATTGGTACACCTGCTCAATATCGCGTAGGGCCCCCGCGAACACGCAAACGTGCCCCAACACAATGTGGCACGGACTCCACGAATGTCTGAAATAGTGATAGAAGGAATTGACACCATGAATCCTGCACGCAGGTCCATAATTCCGTAAGAGTACGACGGGGTGGATGGTTCAAAAAATGGCTCTGAGCACTATGGGACTTAACTTCTAAAGTCATCAGTCCCTCAGAACTTAGAACTACTTAAACCTAACTAATCTAAGGACATCACACACACCCATGCCCGAGGCAGGATTCGAACCTGCAACCGTAGCAGTCGCGCGGTTCCAGACTATAGCGCCTAGAGCCGCTCGGCCACGCCGGCCGGCTTGGATGCCTCTTATTAACAGTGCGTTGCAAAGCATCCCCGATATCCTCGACAATGTTCATTTTGGTGGCCAGCGGAAGTGTTTAAATTCAGAACAGTGTTCCTGGCGCCACTCTGCATCAATTCTGGACGTGTGTGGTGCCGCATTGTCCTGCTGGAATTCCCAAGTCCATCAGAATACACAATGGACATGAATGGATGGAGGTGATCAGACAGGATGCTTATGCATGTGTCACCTGTCAGAGTCGTATCTAGACGTAGCAGGGGCCCCATATCACTCCAGCTGCTCACGCCCCACACCATTACAGAGCCTCCACCAGCTTGAACAGTCCCCTGCTGACACACAGGGTCCTTGCATTCATGAGGGTGTCTCCATATCCGTACACGCCCACCGGCTCGATACAATGTGAAACGAGACTCGTTCGACCCGGCAACATGTTTCCAGCCATCAACAGTCCAGTGTTGGTGTTGACGGGCCCAGGCGAGGCGTAAAGCTTTGCGTCGTGCAGTCACCAAGGATACACGAGTAGGCCTTATCGATGATGTTTCGTTGAATGGTTCGCACGCTGACACTTGTTGCGGGGCCAGCATTTAAATCTGCAGAAATTTGCTGAAGGGTTGTACCTCTATCACGTTCAACGATTCTGTTGAGTCATCGTTGGTCTCGTTCTTGTAGAATCCTTTTCCGGCCGCAACGATGTCAGAGATTTTATGTTTTACCGGATTCCTGATATTAACAGTACACTCGTGAAATAATCGCACGGGAAAATCCCCGCTTCAACGCTACCTCGGAGATGCTGTGTCCCTTCGTTCGAGTGCCGACTATAACACCACGTTCAAACTCACTTAAATATTGATAACCTGCCATTGTAGCAGCAGTAACCGTTCTAATAACTGCGCCAGACACTTGTCTTACATATGCGTTGCCGACCGCAGCGTCGTATTCTGCCTGTTTAGATATCTCTCTATTTGAATATCCATGCCTATACCAGTTCCTTTAGCGCTTCAGTGTACATCTACAAGGACGAAGTGTTAACTGAAGTGTATAAAAAGAAATGTAGAAATATGTGTTTAACGGAAACTGTGTAGTACTTAAGTTAGCATTTGTCACACTTCTATTACAGTGGAGTGCATTTATCTCGTAGTACAAATTGCAACTGTTCGCGAATGTATGATTTAGCTTATCACTCTAGAGCTTAATAACCAGCATCCGCTTTTACATAGTGTCCCAGGAGGAACGGTGAAAAATTCAGAGGTATGTCTGGAACGATCATTTGAAGCAAAAAGATTCATATGCATAAATAATGTGATGTAATGTCCGAGACAGAATCCATTTAAAGTACACTGCAGTTTATTTTCTGTATTATTCAAAACGTTGTCAAATTCACACACGTAGAAGAGCTAATAAAATGACAAAAGGTGTTTTATAAAGTATCAATTGAAAAATACTTGTTAATTCACCTGTAAGCATTATCGTACACGTCATAGTATAGCTGTTGTACAGTTCACAATGTGTGTGAGAATATCCCACAGTGAACTTCAAAAGATTTGTGCCGTCTTTGGAGAAAAAGTTATGCTGCTTTTCTAAATGCCTCTGCACGTTCCATAACAAGGACACAGCGACTACGATACCACCAAGAATTCATTTCGTGTATTCAGCTTTCGTTTCTGCACCTCAGACTTTATTCAGTCCTATGAACAAAAAACTAATGTCGTAACAAGACGTGTTTTGGGTGGGCAGTTAATTGTATTACCACGACAGATGCAACGGCTAGGGTAATTGCACCACTAGCCATATAGCAAATGTATATTAAATGTGAATTAGGAATAGCGCATATGTACGTATGAAGTTTTGTTTTTCGTATTATCGTACCTGTCATATACCTACATATGGACAAATCGTCCTGATACATCTTGCACACAGTACGTTAAATACTACATGACGTGATACACTGTATCGATTTTTTTCTTGTATGTTGTTATGAAATTATCTAATCCTGTTTTGTTTTATAACAGATCCGATGATCGCTATCTGGCGAAATGCACAGTATTTTTGGGTAAGTGAACTTGGATCCAGAGAATTAATTTTGGATAAATATTTCATCGTGGTCACTGACCTCTAAAACGACTTTCTGTATTCCAGTTTGAGTTTCATAATCTCTTATTTCAGTGTCGGTTATTGTCGTGTCCAAGTGATTGTCTATCATGGGAACTGCACTGGGTCTTCTTTGGTCGTTGCAGATTCAGAAAACCAAATTTAATATTTTGACCTTTGCCCTATCATCTTCCGATTCAATTCCACTTCTATAAACGGTTATTTGTAGAGGTGACTTCGTTACATTACGTAATTTTACGAATGACCAAATCATGTTTATAGTTCCTTTAGATCTCTGGAGCCAAGAAGTTGGTTTAGAAAATCGTTGAACGCTTCTCGCGTAGCTGTCCTTGCAAACGTTTGACCTTCGATCAGTGTTTTTCCTCAGTGGGCTACCCGCTTCGTTTGGGTCTACTACACAGCTCCCCTTGCTTTCGCAATAGTTTCTAAACACGGTCCTTGAGACGTGGTGGAGATTTCCCATCCCTCACTGTCTTCAACGGCTCCAAATTATTTATCGGTTGGTCTACAACGCGTCTCAGACCCTGTGCATTCTTCTCCCCAGTGATTAACATTTGCTCGGGTATATTCTGATGATTTACTAGCGCGGTTGTTAGTAAGAAATATATTTCTCCCTCTTTCAACTGTTCATACGACACCACTGACCAGTTATGCTATAATATCACTGCAGTCATTGATTCCGAGCTCCATCGCTGAATAGACAATTTCGAGCCTCTTCGTTGCTAGCGGTTGCGATACATTTCTCGTATTGCGTTTGCTGTCTTACGTAATACTTTTAACAATTTTAGCGAAATAGGCTTCGTAAAATGCGACGAGATCTGTCACTGCTTGCCGTCGACACGTGTGCACCTCTCACACTCAGGTTAAAATTTCCTCCCATCAATTTGGCACGATCGGGGAATTTACGCGCGATACTTTCCAGACTTGTTTACGTTACATTGGACACATTGAGGTGCTATAAATTATCCAGTGCATCCATCATAAAATATATGATAATATTTTTCATTTGCGTAAAACCCATTTCTCAGAACGTAGAATGCGTTCATATTTCTCACGGTCATTCCGCGAGACATAAATGGGTGTGAATTTAAAGGAAAACAGGACAATTGGTGGTATTCGTCGATACGTGAGAAGAAAGAATGACGCAGATTATGTTCACAACTGTTGCGACAGCGGTGAGGTAACGTACTCCTATTGGTACAGAAAACATACAGTTGGCGTCTCTGAAGCATAAAGCAGTAGGTTGTCCACCAAGTGATAGATACTCCCCCAAGACAGTTGTCATCTCGAAACTTCAGTTTTGCTTACAGCCACAAGTAAAGTAATGCTCACTGTAAGTGTGATGAGCATACAACACACTTTACTAAAAGCTCTAATGCTGTAATTATGCGAACATTAGCACTCCATACAGCCGTATATAGAATTTGAAAAAAAAGTTAAAGTACTGCGAATCACTTCGTGTAGTAGCTAAATATTGTTAAGCGTCACCCAGGCACAATACTTCTTCATTCTACTCCCGAATGGGTAGATGTGCAGTATCACATGTGATACAAACCCATAGAACTTGCCACTATTTTCATAAGTCCTAGATCGTTTGAAACCATCACATCTATTCCAATTTGTAAAATAAACAAATGAATAGATAAAAATTAAAGTGGCCCATAAAATATTTACGCTATCAGTCTAAAATGTTTGGATACTGGATTAATAAGACACAGGGAAAGAACAAGATGGTGATTTTAATGCTTCAACTGCTCTTCATAGTCTCCCTCCGCTTGTGTACAGCGCACAGAACGTTCATACAACCGTTTGGAACTGTCATCAAACTCCTTCTTTTGGACTGTGTCCAACTCGCACCTCACACACTCACCGTCGCCGGTGAGGGACGCATTTTGCACTTTGACATTTTGTGGTAGCATCGTATTGATGATAGCAGCTCTCATAATCCGTGATAATTTTTTCCAGGAGAAAACTGTCTTCGTCTCTAATTTTCATTAAGTCGCGACACGCTTTCATTTGACGTTATCTTTCTTCAGGACTTAAGAAGTGCAGGACAAATTCTGAACGTATTTTTTTCTCCTTCAAAACATTTTGGAAAATGTCTCCAACACTTGATTTAGAGATGTTCAGTTGTGACACCACAACGTAGACACACTATGGCACCCATCACGTCCGCCGCTAAGCACTGTCCGCTCACAACTGAGTGATCGGATACGCAACTGTACATTACAGGTGATACTTCAAGAGCCGCGATAGGTAATGAGCGGGCGACGATTATATGTCAGGAATGAAATCCGTCTCGGAACTTTACGGATGGTCGATGTATGCATGCATGTCTGAAGGTCCCGGCGGGGTCAGGTATTTTCTCTGCCTCGTGATGACTGGGTGTTGTGTGATGTCCTTAGGTTAGTTAGGTTTAAGTAGTTCTAAGTTCTGGGGATTGATGACCATAGATGTTAAGTCCCATAGTGCTCAGAGCCATTTGAACCATGTCTGAAGGACATTTGCAGCCAACTATGCAGACGCTGTCAAATAAATACACTGCACTAGGTGCACTGATCGAAAATTATACACCTTACAATTTGCCGTTTTGCTGTTTGTGACGACAAAAAACTATAAACTTATCTCTGAAATTAAATACGAGGGCTATCCACAGAGTACATTACGTTTTGGAATTAAAAATAAATAAAGTATTGAATTTTTTTTATTATATACAGATGAAAGCCACACTTAAATACTACTTTTCTACATAGTTGCCATTTAAATTAAGGCACTTATCGTAGCGATGGACGAGCTTGGAAATTCCTTCGTCGTAAAATTCGGCCGCCTGCGCCTTCAACCACGTGGTTTTACTCTTCTTGAAGCAGTGCGTCGTCATCAAAACGCTGCATAGCCAACCACTTCTTCATTGCTGAGTGGAAGTCGCTCGGTGACAGGTCGGGACTGTACGGCGGATGAGGAAACAACTCCCACTTAAAAGATTCGAGAACTTCACGAGTGGCATTTGCCGTGTGGGCCCGGGCGTTGTCGTGAATCAGCAAGATCTTTGAGCCCAACTTTCCCCTGCGCTTGTTTTGTATTGCTCTTCTGAGGTTGTACAGAGTTTGGCAATACCTTTGAGAGTTTATTGTAGTGCCTCTTTCCAGGAAATCCACAAAAATCACACCTTTTCTGTCCCAAAAGACAGTCGCCATCACCTTCCTTGCCGACATTGTCTGCATGCATTTCTTGGGTTTTTGGGGGGAATTAGTGTGCCCCCACTGAATTGACTGCAATTTTGTCTCGCAGTTCACTTGCTTAACCCATGTTTCGTCATCAGTAACGATGTGATCGAGTAATGAGTCGCCATCTTTCTCGTAAGCGTCCAAAAACGTTAACACTGCAGCCATTCGCTGATTTTTGTGAATCTCTGTCAAGATTTTTGGTATCCATCTTGCACAAAACTTGTGGTAACCAAGCTTTTCGGTAATGATTTCGTGCAACAAACTTCGTGAAATTTGTGTAAAAGTGATAGAGAGTTCCGTTATTGTGAAATTACGGTTTTCACGGACCGCGGCATCAACTTTTTCGACAAGTTCGGCAGTCACTATGCTGGGTCAACCACTTCGCTCTTCGTCGTGAACGTTAGTTCGGCCACTTTTAAATTTTATGACCCATTGACGCACTCCACCTTCAGTGATTATGTTGTCCCCATACACTTCACAAAGCTGCCGATAGATTTCTATCGGTGTACAGTTTTTTGCAGTCAGAAACCTTATTACAGCACGCACTTCGCGGCATTTTCAATTAACGCTGACATTTCAAACTGTCACAGTAACTCAACGGAGTACAGCACGAACCTCTCACTAGCACGGCAGGATACCGACTGAGCGGCGGAATGCCAGGACACCAAGATGGCCGCGCTAGCCCCGCCCCTAACGTACACAAACGAAAACGTAAAGTACTTTGTGGATAGCCCTCGTATATCCTTATTACTAGCACAGGATTATAAATTCAAAACACTTGTTTGAAGAGGCATGTCCTAGCTTCTATGTAGCGATATCATCGTCTCATAAGATCATGCCGCACACTTTCGAACAACCCTCGTCCTTTTCCGTCAGTGGGATGGCCAGCGATAGATCTGTCCAGCAGATCCTCTTTAGTCTAATGCAAGTTTCCCACATCGCAGTTACAATTATTATCGCAGTTAAAATTAATCTCAGATCAATCTGTTGCTCGTAAGTACGAAACCAGGCAAAGTATACAACTTTAAATGGTAAGCTAAAAAAAAAAAGTCTGTCACTTTATGTGTTTTGAACGCTATATACGTAACAATGGGAAATAGATAACGAACGTTAAGGTCATTGCCAGGGAAACGTATCTCTGCATAAGCTACGACATGATGAAAGTCGCACGTGACGTACTTACAAGTTTTGCTGAGAATCAAGCCAAATATTTTCTCTCTGAAGCAATGCTGTAGAAGGTAAGATATTTTTCTTCTTCTATGCAGTGTATTAAGCCCAAGATTGCACTGTAGCTGGTTTTGGCTTTTCGGGAGCTCATTACTAGCATGGAGCCCACTGGTAGTCACTTATTTAAGAATGGAATAACGCTATCATTAGTTATTTTATTAGACTTTTATACTGACACAGGATAGCGTGGTTTTACTGCTAAATCAAAGATATTATTCATTTTGTTTGAACAAAGATCATCTGACGATTGTGGTGAAGACTGCTTTAGAATTTGGCTTTTTTTTTAAAAAAGAAAATCCTTTAGTATTTACTTACAACTGTGTATTAACTACTTGTGGAATGGGTTACCCTTCTTCATTGGAGAAGCAAACAAGTACCCGCAGTGACTTGAAAGCATCTGGTTGGAAGTGACCTGTCTTAATTATTACTTTGATTAATAGTGCGAGGAGAAAAAGAAGTGTTTACGTTTCAGTTTCTGTTGCTGACCTATTTGTGCCAGAATCTACAAATTGTGAAGTAGAATATTGATTAGGTCGTTAGTGAGCTAGTTTTGTGTAGCTGAAACTATTCAGCGAGAGACGTTTGTTTATCATTACCGAATTTCGGTCCACTCGAACAAATACTGAACTCTACCCAGAGTGAAGAACAAATAGTGCATTATTAGCATAGTGATATGTATGATTTAGGCTACCTCAAGAAAACTCACCGAACATGATTTAGTAAGAATGATGTTATTGCTTATACGCGTTGTCGTGATATTAATCCACGTGTGTAACGGCGCATATAAAACAATAGAGAGTCAGATGTATGATTTTAGGTATAATCTAGAGAGTTTGTAAGCATCACCGTGTCATTTTTGTTGTCTTCATTTTAGAATTTCTCCCTATGAACAATTCTTAAAACTAGCAAGATATCATAAACGGACCATTCATTTACGAGTACAAACAAATATCTGTTGTTGTGCCCTACGCAGGCCCTAAACAACTTCATTCTTAAACGTATCTCATCCTGAAATGAAACATTCGTCTGTTGAAACAACAAGTTTTTAGTGCTGTATTTATTGCTAGTCAGAAGATTTGAGGGACATGGAAGTGCAGCCGGGAACTAATGACACGTGGAAGATTCGTTCCTAACCGCAACTCCTCGTTGTCAATATTTATCCGAGGATATCACGTTCTGCACAATACGCGCAGAAAATTTGTTGTTCAGCTAGCGGGTTTTAGTTACACCTTTAATGTTGACAACGTGAACGATTCTAATTAACTGCGATAATAACACCATGCAGATGACAGCTAGTTCAAAAAATGGTTCAAATGGCTCTGAGCACTATGGGACTTAAGATATATGGTCATCAGTCCACTAGAACTTAGAACTACTTAAACCTAACTAACCTAAGGACATCACACAACACCCAGTCATCACGAGGCAGAGAAAATCCCTGAACCCGCCGGGAATCGAACCCGGGAACCCGGGCGACAGCTAGTTACCAACATTTCTACAGGTGATTCATATTAGGCAATGTTGGATCCAAATTACTTTGAAACAGTGACACTTCCTACCCTTTGCAGTCAATCCCCGATACATCTCTGTGTACTGTTAGAACGCAGAGGAACTGAGCCTATAAATATTGACTATAATAAGACAGTCAGGAAGCCAAGTTTTCTCCCAACCGTCAGGGACTAATAATGTTTGAGTTGAACAGTATTTAAGTCCTCATACAGTCTCATGAATTACGTTTTCCAGTATTTTATCCAATTTGGTTACAGAACACGGCAGCTGTTTACGTAAATTGCGCTTTAGGAAATACTACAACCAGCCACAAGTTTTTACGTCATTTTCTTGCACCAACCTAAAATCTGCAGCACGCGGAACAATTTACTTTATAAATACCAGACTGTATACCTCAATTTTTACAATGTCTCATTTTGTTGTTTGTGGACTAACTAATTTTGACATTTTTGGGGGGGAACATGTTTGCAATCTACATGACGTTTTCCCAATGAATGGTATGCACAAATATTTAAGAGAGTTTTGAGGAGGTATTCGCTCGTATGCTTTGGTCTTAGAGCTATATTTCTTACTGCATTTATTTTTAATTTTATTGTGAAGTTTATTGTTGTTGTCAGAGCTGTAATCATTATTGTAGTCTTTAAGCTTCACTGCTTTTACTTCTGGTTGCTTGTTTTCAGTATCCAAAGGGTTTTTTTCCATTCTGTTGAGCAGTGCCCTGTAATATATCATATTGTGTTGCTTGGGGGGGCCATGATGAGCCGTTGATTGTGACATCTGCTGTTTTTGGTTTTCTGTACATTTTAAATTTATGTTTACTATGTTTACTATTTATTTACTAATTTTTAGATCCAAGAAATGTATGCCACTATCAGTTTCATGCTCAACAGTAAATTTTATGTTTTGATGGAGTTTGTTAAGCTATTTTAAAAACTGATCAACTTCTTCTATTGCTCCATCAAATAAGTGTGTCATCCACATAGCGTTTGTAATATAAGAAGTTTTAGTTATTGTCACATTGATACTGAAAATGGATGTTGCTAAATGATTTATGTAAATGTTGGCTAGTATCCTCCTATGTACCGACATCTTCCTGAGCATAAAATTTGTTATGAAAGTTGAAGTAGTAAAGTGATAGCATTAATGTTAGAGAAGTTCAACAAGCTCACAAATTTCAGGTAAAATGATGATTTTATATCCAAGCTACTTATTTTGAAATACTGAGGTTGTTTCTTTTAATAGTATATTGGTTAAAAATTAACTGTATCAAAGGAGTGAATCTAGCTCTGTTTGATATGGAAATGTCTCCGATGTTTTCTGAAAGTTCAAAGCTATTGCTTACACAAAAGTTATCTTCAAATATTAAGACTTTCCTGAGGATCTCAAAAAAATTTTTAATTATTTTTTCGACAGCGCTCTTTTCCAAGTTCATACACTCCTGGAAATGGAAAAAAGAACACATTGACACCGGTGTGTCAGACCCACCATACTTGCTCCGGACACTGCGAGAGGGCTGTACAAGCAATGATCACACGCACGGCACAGCGGACACACCAGGAACCGCGGTGTTGGCCGTCGAATGGCGCTAGCTGCGCAGCATTTGTGCACCGCCGCCGTCAGTGTCAGCCAGTTTGCCGTGGCATACGGAGCTCCATCGCAGTCTTTAACACTGGTAGCATGCCGCGACAGCGTGGACGTGAACCGTATGTGCAGTTGACGGACTTTGAGCGAGGGCGTATAGTGGGCATGCGGGAGGCCGGGTGGACGTACCGCCGAATTGCTCAACACGTGGGGCGTGAGGTCTCCACAGTACATCGATGTTGTCGCCAGTGGTCGGCGGAAGGTGCACGTGCCCGTCGACCTGGGACCGGACCGCAGCGACGCACGGATGCACGCCAAGACCGTAGGATCCTACGCAGTGCCGTAGGGGACCGCACCGCCACTTCCCAGCAAATTAGGGACACTGTTGCTCCTGGGGTATCGGCGAGGACCATTCGCAACCGTCTCCATGAAGCTGGGCTACGGTCCCGCACACCGTTAGGCCGTCTTCCGCTCACGCCCCAACATTGTGCAGCCCGCCTCCAGTGGTGTCGCGACAGGCGTGAATGGAGGGACGAATGGAGACGTGTCGTCTTCAGCGATGAGAGTCGCTTCTGCCTTGGTGCCAATGATGGTCGTATGCGTGTTTGGCGCCGTGCAGGTGAGCGCCACAATCAGGACTGCATAGACCGAGGCACACAGGGCCAACACCCGGCATCATGGTGTGGGGAGCGATCTCCTACACTGGCCGTACACCACTGGTGATCGTCGAGGGGACACTGAATAGTGCACGGTACATCCAAACCGTCATCGAACCCATCGTTCTACCATTCCTAGACCGGCAAGGGAACTTGCTGTTCCAACAGGACAATGCACGTCCGCATGTATCCCGTGCCACCCAACGTGCTCTAGAAGGTGTAAGTCAACTACCCTGGCCAGCAAGATCTACGGATCTGTCCCCCATTGAGCATGTTTGGGACTGGATGAAGCGTCGTCTCACGCGGTCTGCACGTCCAGCACGAACGCTGGTCCAACTGAGGCGCCAGGTGGAAATGGCATGGCAAGCCGTTCCACAGGACTACATCCAGCATCTCTACGATCGTCTCCATGGGAGAATAGCAGCGTGCATTGCTGCGAAAGGTGGATATACACTGTACTAGTGCCGACATTGTGCATGCTCTGTTGCCTGTGTCTATGTGCCTGTGGTTCTGTCAGTGTGATCATGTGATTTATCTGACCCCAGGAATGTGGCAATAAAGTTTCCCCTTCCTGGGACAATGAATTCACGGTGTTCTTATTTCAATTTCCAGGAGTGTAGTCGGAGGCACAGGAAAATGTTTTTGTGAATTTTCTGTTTGTGATCGAATTTTTATGACTGAAGGGTTCAGTATTGTGCATTCGGGTTTTACAATTGTTGTTAGGAGGAAGTTGCAATCTTTGAGGCCTTTTTTAAGCTTAGCCTGTAAGCTTAGGTTTGGATCAGTATTAATTTGTCTCTTTATTGTTGTTTTTGAAAAAGTCTAGTATCATATTTATGTAATCCTCTTCATATATTATTAGCACAGAGCTTCTGTTTGCCTGCTGTAACTACAAGTGCTTTATTCCGCTTTAGTTTCTTATCTATTTTTTCTAGATCATTTTGCTCTTTCGAAAATTTGCATTGTTTCTTTTTTGTGTCTATGTGTTTCAGGATTAATATGTTTACTTTACTACCTATTGCAGTTTTATCGTAGTTTTTTAATTTAGCTATATCATATACAATTTTGGTTTTAACAACGACCTGTTTTATTTTTATTTGTTTCCAGAAACAATATTATACACACATCAAAACCAGTTTTGCATTACCCCAGAACTTCTGCATATAGATGTTGACTGTGGATATTGTATCCCAGACACAGTCCCTTTGACTGTTCAGAGACGTCACTAAAACCGCCCAAAGGTCTAAACAACCATACATGAGCCGCGCATGGGGTCAGACAGCCGATCAGTTCCAGTGATTCCACCAGGAAGGAGGTAAGCGGCTCGTGTTGCCTGTAGTTCAACCACGCCTAGACGGTCAATACTGCGGTTCGATTGCGTCCTCATTGTGCCAGGAAGGGCTCTCAACAAGAGAGGTGTCTAGGCGTCTCCGGGTGAACCAAAGTGATGTTGTTCGGACATCGTGGAGATACCGAGAGACAGGAACTGTCGATGACATGCCTCGCTCAGGCCGCCCATGTGCTGTTAGTGCAGTGGATGACCGCTTCCTACAGATTATGGCTCGGAGGAACCCTGACAGCATCGCCACCGTGTTGAATAATACTTTTCGTGCAGCCACAGGACGTCGTGTTACGACTCACACTGTGCGCAATAGGTTGCATGATGCGCAACATCACTCCCAACGTCCATGGCGAGGTTCATCTTTGGAACCACGACACGATACAGCACGGTACAGATGAGCCCAACAACATGTCGAATGGACCTCTCAGGACTGGCATCATGTTCTCTTCACTGATGAGTGTCGCATATAACTTCAACCAGACAATCGTCGTAGACGTCTTTGGAGGCATCCCGGTCAGACGTAACGCCTTAGACACACTGTCCAGCGAGTGAAGCAAGGTGGAGGTTCCCTGATGGTTTGGGGTGGAATTATGTGGGGCCGACATACACCACTGGTGGTCATGGAAGGTGCCGTAATGGCTGTATGATACGTGAATGTCATCCTCCGACCGATAGTGCAACCATATCAGCAGCATATTAGCGAGGCATTCGTCTTCATGGACGATAATTCGCACATCTTGTGAATGACTTCCTTCAGGATAATGACATCACTCGACTACAAAGGGCAGCCTGTTCTCCAGGCATGAACCCTATCAAACTTGCCTGAGATTGTTTGAAAAGGGCTGTTTATGGACGACGTGACCCACCAACCACTCTGAGGGATCTACACCGAAGCGCCGTTGAGGAGTGGGACATTGTGGACCAACAGTGCCTTGGTGAACTTGTGCACAGTAGCCACGACGAATACAGGCATGCATTAATGCAAGAGGACATGTTACTGGGTATTAGAGGTACCAGTGTGAACAGCAATCTGGACCAACACCTTTGAAGGTCTCGCTGTATGGTGCTACAATACGCAATGTGTAGTTTTCATGAACAATAAAAGAGAGGAAATGGTGTTTATGTTGATCTCTATTCCATTTTTCTGTACAGGTTCCGGAACTCTCGGAATCGATGTGATGCAAAACGTTTTTTGTGTGTATTTTAGACTCTTCCTTAGCAGGTTTTATTCAGAGTTAGTGTATCCAACACTTGTGCAATTGATAATTCTGTCAAAGAAGGAACATTCACCAGATGTTAGGTTTTCGTACGTTTTATAACTTGAAATTAGGGCTGTAAATTTCCACTTATGCGTTTGTGATATGATATGCTCTTCTGTCTTGATCAAAGATCCAATTTCGTCTACAATAAATATGAAATGCAGGGAAAACAGCAAAACAGTTAGTTCTAAATGAAATACATACACCCACCTGTTCAGAAGCTCTTTCCCTTTGTGCTGAGACCTTATATCAAAACGTAACCAATACAGTTCGGACATTACCTTTAGAGTTGTGCAGTTCCTCTCTTGCTCTTGATGATCACTTTCATATATTTTGGAATCGCTATTTCAGCTAGACACGTTAGGTTAAACGTAACAGCAAATTTTCCTATAATTAGCTGAAGCTGCGCTTTCCGAAGTCATGCAGAGTTATCTTTACTTGGAGGGGTAACAAAACCATTAGTTTATACATTTTGGTTAGAAAACACCGTAGCTATTTTCTTCATGAGCACTTCTCTTTACTTTGTGGGAAATAACAACATTATTTTATACATTTTGTTTAGAAAACATCGTAGCTCTTTCCGTAAATTACGCTGTAGGAAGCACAGAGATAAGAATTGAAGAAAACTTAGAGATATAACTTTTTGCCGAAAAAGGAGCACAGGTGAATGTTTTTCAGTAATTATAAATATGCAGCCACATTCACAATAAGCCTCACTATATACCGAATGATCTATTAGAATTAAAGAACCAAATGTACCTCCCAAATTTCATAAAACTCCTAAAATCTGAAATGATAGACGTAATAATTAATTGACAGATAGAAAAGTTTTCATTGGCGATTACCAGTCTCTTTCACACCTAGATAATTAAATTCATCGACGGCGAGAAATTTCTTCAGTGGACATTCCAATGTCTTTCATACCTAAATAATTAAAGGAGTAACCTATAAAATTATCTGTAGTATGAAGAAGTATCTTCGAAATAACTCCAGAAGCGTGACATATCAGCACACATATCACGTTCTTTGGCACATCAAATCGCCAGTTTGTGTGAACAAACGTATCCGCCACCTTGTATTTAGTTCTGTTCATTGTTCAGCGTGGATTGTAGAAGAAAATCAAACCACTGTCTTGTAATATGTAAAGGAGGTCTTTTCAGTAAGTAAGTACAATGCATAGAGCATATATGAAACAATGTAATCACAGTTAACTTTGTTATATTTTAGTACACAAATGTAAAACGTTTTGTGAACTATCCAATTACAAAAAATTTTTATATTTTAGGACACAAAATGTAAAACTTGCAACGAAGTCAACGCTACTGTCCGACAGAGGAGTCAAGCCCGAAACTAGTAGCGGTACAATAAAATCACTTGTGGTTGGTTGCAGTATTTCCTACAGTGTAACTAAGTTTTCCATTGTTTACCTAACTCAGTTCATGTCATCTCTGCGATGGTTTTAAATAAACGACAGCCTATATGGTGCTCCTTATTTTCCTAAATGCTAACTATTGTATGCTGCCTACTCTTCAAATGCGGGGTGCCCAGGATACGTGTTTTGTCGGATCGCTAGACAACGATTCAAGCAAATCATATAAATGTAGTTTATTACAAAAGGAAATGATTACAATACTTAACTTTGTGTTAAACAGGTGTGTCGCAGACAGAGGGCGACAGACAGTATACAAAATCTGCTCAGTGTAGACAATGCTACATAGCAGAAGCGAAATGGCTCGTCTCGATGCTACTCTTGAACTCGCTGCTGAAGAACTAGAAGAACTGGGTCCACGGCCAGGCAGCGCGGTGCTTACGGCCTCTTCGTGTAGAGGGCACTGCTGTCGCGTTGTCGTCCTGGAGAGGGGTCGGTCCGGTGCAATTGGCTGACGGCGTCTCACAGCCCTCTCTGCTCTAACGTTCCCGCCTGGTATGACGGTGCTTGACTTTATGCCGGAACACTAACATTACTGTATTTTTGCGAAACGGTCCTCTGACTGTTTTCCTTATGCTGTACCTATTCTTTCATGATCTTAAGTGCATTCACCGTCATGGATTTGCTACAAAGGAAATGCCAACTACTGGCTAGCCACAGTAGGAGAATATTTATTCCAAGATTGAATATTTTAACTTTTTTAGAATGGAATAACTGTGTTATATTTACCTAGGACTGAGTCTGACTGGTAGCATACTCCATAAGACAAGAGGAAATGGTTTCGCTTCGAGTTAGGACCATGGGAGTGTCCCCTCTTCAAATCAAGAACTACTAGGAGAATGCTGTATAATGATTGGTTGCTAACTTTTGTGCCGTATGATGGAAGGGAATGACATCGACAGCTACTATGTGGGTCCAGCGAAGATCCCTACAATCGTCTGGATAGTGCCAGTCAGGGCGCAGTGAGGAGAATCTCTTTACACTCGAGAGCACCAAGAAAACGTAATTCAGACTTCTGGTAAACCTTCCGGGTTGTAAGGTCATGGTCCATGAAACTCTTCAGCTCCTAACGTTTCGTCCAGAGCTGCGCTGGACGTCTTCAGAGGGGTGTTTCTCCTCCGGTGAGTCTTGCCGGAGGAGAAACACCCCTCTGAAGACGTCCAGCGCAGCTCTGGACGAAACGTTAGGAGCTGAAGAGTTTCATGGACCACGACCTTACAACCCGGAAGGTTTACCAGAAGATATGTCATCCGGTCGTGAAAGCCTTCATAGTATGATAATTCAGACTGGCATACTACTTCGCTGGGTGCTGACAGCTAGGTCAGGCTGGTTCTGTGTGGATCCCACCAGCCGAGGCAACAATGCTTCCACTCTGCACTTCAGCTGCGTAGCAATGAATGGCTTCCGTGACAGTCGTTGCGTCACTGCCGTTCGGTAGTCCCCTGTGTCATAGCTGGCGCCACTAGCGCTGGCGCCGGATGGCGATGAATAGCAGCTCTGTGAGCTGATCTCAGAAGCGCTCTAGTTGACGTCGAAGTTGCGCGCACAGGAGACTCGCCCTGCAGCCCGACCAGCAGTACTCGTTGTCGTGCAGAGTTCGACGAACTACCGCCAGTTACGCGAAGATGGTCGGCAGCGTTAGTGTCGGATACGTGAACATGGTGAGCAGAACAGTGACTGCCCCTCACGACGATGGGTGGCGAATAGCTTGTTGGCCCCACTGGTCGAGCTTCCTGTAGGGCAGAAGGATGCTGGTGCTCTCTGCAAGCCGTCAGTGAAGACCCGGAAGTTGGCTCAGCAGCGGCAGTGCAAGACAAATGGCGCCATGGATAATGATAGGCGACTAGAGGGTAAACCGTCATGCCTTCCCTTCTCCACAGGACAGCTGCAGCTGAAATCTCTGATTAAGAAAGGTGTAGTATTTATGGTGTCACTTCCCATGGGCTCTGTTGTGGTGGGATAGCAATGACATCATGTATACTAGTGTATCCATTTGGTCAGCTTTCCTAGTGGCATCTGACTTTCGTAACTTCGCCTTTCAAACGCTCGTTTTCGCTACGTCGGTGGCTGAATGCTTACTGTTCTATTGTATCTTAACCTTCCTGTGACGCACTGCTCTGAAACGAGTATAACGGCATCCTGTGGTTGCTAATATGTCATTGCGCTTTGTTCGTAGACGTGGCCGCTCGCTCTGTCTCGCGTCTCTCAGCCTCCTCCGCGTTCACCTCCACACGCTCAACATTTACCGCTAGCTGGCTGGCATTCTGTCGGCCATTGACACAAGCGACTTAGTTTCTCGCGACGACAGAGAAGGAATGTAACAAATTTTCAGTGTTTCTCTAGGATACTATTCTGGAGCCGAAAAACTCCGTCTCCCTTCAAAAAATTCTTTATTTCCGTAACAATCTCAATATACACATTTTATACTAATATTTATATACTGTTAAATGTAACTATCCTTCCGTTCTCGTGGAGCTGAGTCACAAGATTTCTTGGATTAACCCTTACTTTTACAGCATTACATTCTATGTTCAACACATAAAGTCAATTATCGTGATTTTTATCACAACTGTCTGTTACTCACTAATACAAACTTTCCATTTAATTATAAGTTTATCTAACGGATTACACGTAATATCTTAGTATTTCTTAGCTTTATTCAAAAACCAATTAATGGTTACTTTGCGCATCGGTAAATCTGTGTGATGTTCTAGCTTTCATCTGAAACAGAAGTAGATTAAACAAATCGCCATCAAAAACACTACAGCACTGGAAGATGTCACGTTTGTAGTTGTGTTACTGTGACGTTGCAACCCCGAAATTCTGTACGTGCTTGAGTAATTGCTCCACTGTAATTCTCCTGTTCTGTGTTGCCCCTAATTCACCGAATGAGTATGGGATGGCTGTGCATGTGCATGTCAGGAAGTGGGGTCTAAAAAAGAACAAGTGTTAATTTTTCAGCTCCGGTCGGCAAACTGCCTCCCGTTTATTGAGAAAACATTTACTGATTGACCTAGCTGGGGTACATTACGTGAGTTTAGCGGCCCTAAGGCGCAAACAGATTGAGCCGGGGCTCGAAAAGTGCACGGAGGCAACCGGCCCATGCGCCTGGTCTCGTCGGGGGCCTGTCAGTAAAAGAGGGCGATCCACACGCCTCGTCCGCGCAGCTCGGCGCCGTGGGCGCTCACACGTGATCTCCTGGACCTTTCTGATTGGCTGCTGTAGGAGCTCTGCATAGCCAAGCGACGCTTCCCTAAGCGTCACCCCGTCAGCAGAAAGGTTGTTTGGTCGTCGAGCACGTGAACAAGCCGTGGGATAGCGGCACATACTGGAGAAATCTGATGTGTCGCCAACCCAGGGACCGCGCACGGCTTTGTGAAGATCCACTGCCATCCATAGCTCACGCATTTAAAAAAAAAATTCCCTTTCCTTTTAATGAAAATAAAGGACTCCCGTACTCAATCTGTCAGCACCAGTACAGCGTATTGTTTAGGAAGTTTAAGTTTTGGGCAGGCAGCACCTACAGCGGATTCTCGGGCCAGTAAAACATAGCTTGTGTCCAGCTGAGTCCCGTACAAGTGACTGTAGCTGGTAGGCGAAATACCATGCCTACTTTGTCAAAAGTTAGAATTTCAGTGTACGGCAAATCCATTCTAGAATGGCGTTAGGTTTCCTGTGTTCGTTACAACTTACCATTACTGTCTACCCAAAGTGGGTAACTTTTCCCTGGAAATGAGGACGCGGCTTCAACACTTGCCTTCGACATTCACTCTTGTTCAGCTTGTCCCTGGAATAGCTGTATCACGCATGTCTTTACGCGGTTATACAATCCTACTAGGACAGACTGTAATACTTTACTTCTATGTACCTGTAGCCATTTCCTTGCAGTTTCCCACTTCACTGGATATGTATTAGTGCAAAGCACTGATACCTCGCGTTCGCGCCCGCACCTGGTAATCGAATCAACACACGTAACCTGCACCGTCACTGCTCATTTCAACGGTGAACACGCGATAGAATAGTGCCAAATTTCCTTCGGTTGATTCCACAACGTGCCGCAACTCTGTTGTGAAAGCTTTGGGCACTTTGCGTAGTCTGGTTAAGATCCGTTTCTGTGCCAACAGTGAACACAGAGCTGTCCGTGCATGGTGTGGTGTGCCGCCTCTTGTAACGTATTCAATCCCATCCTTGCGTCATTCAGCACCAAGGATGATGGGGAGAAGGGGTTTTTTATGCCCACCTTTTGAAATATCTAGTCAGTTATTTTATATTTTAAAATTTGAAAAAAAATGTTGTTTTTAATGAAGTCTTCTACCAAATCCGATATGTTGTTGTTGTTGTGGTCTTCAGTCCTGAGACTGGTTTGATGCAGCTCTCCATGCTACTCTATCCTGTGCAAGCTTCTTCATCTCCCAGTACCTACTGCAACCTACATCCTTCTGAATCTGCTTAGTGTATTCATCTCTTGGTCTCCCCCTGCGATTTTTACCCTCCACGCTGCCCTCCAATATTAAATTGGTGATCCCTTGATGCCTCAGAACATGTTCTACCAACCGATCCCTTCTTCTGGTCAAGTAGTGCCACAAACTTCTCTTCTCCCCAATCCTATTCAATACTTCCTCATTAGTTATGTGATCTACCCATCTAATCTGCAGCATTCTTCTGTAGCACCACATTTCGAAAGCTTCTATTCTCTTCTTGTCCAAACTATTTACCGTCCATGTTTCACTTCCATACATGGCTACACTCCATACAAATACTTTCAGAAATGACTTCCTGACACTTAAATCTATACTCGATGCTAACAAATTTCTCTTCTTCAGAAACGCTTTCCTTGCCATTGCCAGTCTACTTCGACCATCATCAGTTATTTTGCTCCCCAAATAGAAAAACTCCTTTATACTTTAAGTGTCTCATTTCCTAATCTAATTCCCTCAGCATCACCCAACTTAATTCGACTACATTCCATTATCCTCGTTTTGCTTTTGTTGATGTTCATCTTATATCCTCCTTTCAAGACACTGTCCATTCCGTTCAACTGCTCTTCCAGGTCCTTTGCTGTCTCTGACAGAATTACAATGTCATCGGCAAACCTCAAGGTTTTTATTTCTTCTCCATGGATTGCCAGTCTACTTCGACCATCATCAGTTATTTTGCTCCCCAAATAGAAAAACTCCTTTATACTTTAAGTGTCTCATTTCCTAATCTAATTCCCTCAGCATCACCCAACTTAATTCGACTACATTCCATTATCCTCGTTTTGCTTTTGTTGATGTTCATCTTATATCCTCCTTTCAAGACACTGTCCATTCCGTTCAACTGCTCTTCCAGGTCCTTTGCTGTCTCTGACAGAATTACAATGTCATCGGCAAACCTCAAGGTTTTTATTTCTTCTCCATGGATTTTAATACCTACTCCGAATTTTTCTTTTTTTCCTTTACTGCTTGCTCAATATACAGATTGAATAACATCGGGGAGAGGCTACAACCCTGTCTCACTCCCTTCCCAACCACTGCTTCCCTTTCATGTCCGTCGACTCTTATAACTGCCGTCTGGTTTCTGTACAAATTGTAAATAGCCTTTCGCCCCCTGTATTTTACCCCTGCCACCTTTAGAATTTGGAAGAGAGTATTCCAGTCAACATTGTCAAAAGCTTTCTCTAAGTCTACAAATGCTAGAAACGTAGGTTTGCCTTTCCTTAATCTTTCTTCTAAGATAAGTCGTAAGGTCAGTATTGCCTCACGTGTTCCAGTATTTCTACGGAATCCAAACTGATCTTCCCCGAGGTCGGCTTCTACTAGTTTTTCCATTCGTCTGTAAGAATTCGTGTTAGTATTTTGCAGCTGTGGCTTATTAAACTGATTGTTCGGTAATTTTCACATCTGTCAACACCTGCTTTCTTTGGGATTCGAATTATTATATTCTTCTTGAAGTCTGAGGGTATTTCGCCTGTTTCATACATCTTGCTCACCAGATGGTAGAGTTTTGTCAGGACTGGCTCTCCCAAGGCCGTCAGTAGTTCCAATGGAATGTTGTTTACTCCGGGGGCCTTGTTTCGACACAGGTCTTTCAGTGCTCTGTCAAACTCTTCACGCAGTATCGTATCTCCCATTTCATCTTCATCTACATCCTCTTCCATTTCCGTAATATTGTCCTCAAGTACATCGCCCTTGTATAGACCCTCTATATACTCCTTCCACCTTTCTGCTTTCCCATCTTTGCTTAGAACTGGGTTTCCATCTGAGCTCTTGATGTTCATACAAGTGGTTCTCTTATCTCCAAAGGTCTCTTTAATTTTCCTGTAGGCAGTGTCTATCTTACCCCTAGTGAGATAAGCCTCTACATCCTTACATTTGTCCTCTAGCCATCCCTGCTTAGCCATTTTGCACTTCCTGTCGATCTCATTTTTGAGACGTTTGTATTCCTTTTTGCCTGCTTCATTAACTGCATTTTTATATTTTCTCCTTTCATCAATTAAATTCAATATTTCTTCTGTTACCCAAGAATTTCTAAGAGCTCTGGTCTTTTTACCTACTTGATCCTCTGCTGCCTTCACTACTTCATCCCTCAAAGCTACCCATTCTTCTTTTACTGTATTTCTTTCCCCCATTTCTGTCAATTGTTCCCTTATGCTCTCCCTAAAACTCTGTACAACTTCTGGTTCTTTCAGTTTATCCAGGTCGCATCTCCTTAAATTCCCACCTTTTTGCAGTTTCTTCAGTTTTAATCTACAGGTATAACCAATAGATTGTGGTCAGAGTCCACATCTGCCCCTGGAAATGTCTTACAATTTAAAACCTGGTTCCTAAATCTCTGTCTTACCATTATATAATCTATCTGATACCTTTTAGTATCCGATATATGTTTAGAATTTTTCTTTTAAACTTAACCCGGAAATGTAAGTCTCAGTAGTAGACGTCACTTTTTCAGTTAATGTCGTATTCAGCATTTCTAGCTTCAGCTCCTTACTTACTGATCGATATCTCTTTAAAAAGTAAATTCAGGGTAAAAGTCAATAACAATCAATGAAATTTGCATTAAAAATTTTTTTGCGGTCGTCATAAATTCAGCAGTACAAAATGGTTCAAATGGCTCTGAGCACTATGGGACTTAACTTCTGAGGTCATCAGTCTACTAGAACTAAGAACTACGTAAACCTAACTAACCTAAGCTCATCATACACATGCATGCCCGAGGCAGGATTCGAACCTGCGACCGTAGCGGTCGAGCGGTTCCAGACTGTAGCGCCTAGTACCGCTCGGCCACCCCGGCCGACTCAGTAGGATACATTATTGACAGTCCTTTGATGTTGCTAAGAGTGTGCTAAAAACTATTTTCAGGTTATGGATCCTACTTACACATCAGAGCCTTTTTAAAAAGTATATTGTCGGTACAATTCAACAGCAGTTCAGGAATATTTATTAAATATTTTTTGTGATGGGCATAAAGCACTCCCGCCCCCCGCCCTTGGCAATGAGCGTTAAGGAAGATGCCTTGGAGTTGCTAGGATGAACGCATGCAATAACCTCGCCACAGCAATTCTGACATCTTAGGCGTTGTGTCGATTTTGCACTGCTTCTGAGTCGTTGTTTAAAGCCCGTACGGTGTCTAGCGTACTTTGCGCTAGCTTGGCAGTTAATTCTTGCCCTTTCCTATTAAGCAGTAGATGCTGTTTCAAGTTTTGCAATTCGGTTGTATGCCATTCTTGTGTTGAATTTATGGCATCCGCTACTTCTTGTATCTGCTCTGTCATGTTTTCAAAATTCTGGATGTCATCGTTGTCAGCCGTGTCAGTAGCTTCCCACCAGCATCTAATCAACTCTTCTTCCTACGTAGCAGGATTTTTCGTATCAGGTCCATCACTTTCTTCAGCTATTCTCTTAGCTTTCTATACAAGAACTGTACACCTTGGTGCTCACCTTGTACTTCACCTTGTACTCCTTGCTTCTGAACCTGTTGATGCAATTTAAACTTTTCATTCCCAACATCTCGTGGATTGACAGACAATCTTGTACCTACCAATGGTTTGCCAGTAGGATGTCTGGTTGCCTGAATAACAATAAGTCGGACTCCAGAGGGTGAGTCTGTAATGCAGTTGTAGCTCTGCATCTGGTGAGGTGCACGTTCAGCTGGATAACATTTTTCTAGTAGTTCCATTCCTGTACGCCAACTAGGAGAAAGGAACTTTTGTGAGCTCACCTGCCTCCTTGTAAGGGCGAGGGCTCTCGGTAAAAACTTCAGCAACGTCACATACAAAAGCAAAATTGAATCCATCCCTTCACATAAATTACCATAAAGAATGAAACCAATACCTCAAAACAAACAAACATTTATCCGACTGGGAGACATGACGATCAATTCGTATTTCGTCGAACACGGTCGCCTTGTGTAAGATTCGCAACCTCACCCATTCTTGCACTTCCTCGTCCGACTGAAACACATGTCCGTGCATGTCTCTTCAGGTCACCAAAGGTGTGACAATCACATGGTGAAAACTCCGGACTGTACGGAGGATGTTGTAGTGTTTCTTAACAAAATCGCTGAAGCATAACCTTCATCCGATAAGCAGCGTGGAGGCTGGCATTATTGTGCAACAGGATAATTCCGTCCGACAGCATACCGCGTCGCAGTTTACGCAACGTGTTTTTATAGTACTGAACATTGATTGTGGTTCCAACTCGAGGAACTCGACGAGCAGAGGTCTCCTGTAGCAGAAGAAGAAGGTCGTCATGACCTTACTGGAACTTGTGTGAAAGCTTTGGATTTCTTTGGAAGGGGAAATGTAGGACGTTCCCACTGTTGGCTTTGCTGTTTACCGCAGGCTGTTGAACGCTCTCGGGCGGAATCGTCCTGTTGCAGGATAACACCCGCTCCCTGCACTTTAGCGATTTGGCTGCGAAATACTGCAACATCTTCCGTACAGCCCGGCTCTTCCACCGTGTGATTGTCACGTCTTTGACGAGCTGAAGAACGACATGTGTGGACGTTGTTTTCAGTCAGACGAGGAAGTGCAACAGCGGCTGCGGTAGTGGATCGGCCGTTTCGTCTCCCGGTGAGATAAATGTTTTAACGTGTGTGGTGATTACATTTGAATGGAACAAATCTGTGGTCTCGTTGTGGTTGGGGTTCGATTTTTATTTGATTTTCCCTCATATAAAAAGAACAAAAACTGTTGCAGTACTCTCCAATAACCTAGGTAAAAACAAACATAGTAAAATATAATCAAACTGTAACCTCAAAGCCTATCTATCAAAGTGGCCGAATTATAATACACATTTCTAGTATAAGTTAAGCCAATAGTACGTTGGTATTAGCCTGAAAACGATAACTATTGGTGTAAAAATGTGCAACTAACGCTGACGTAAGAGCGATTGATAGCCCGCGGTAATGAAATAGAAGTGAATGTGAAAATGACGGGTGATCTAAAGCAAGAACGTCTGTGTTCCGTCCAAAAAGTTAAACAAAAGGCACGAGTCTAAACATCAGACGAGGCGTGTCTTCCAACAGCGTTTCCCGTACAATTTGGTAGTCAGACAGCATCTATCCGGGCGTGCACCGAAGGTCATTGCATTCCTTGTCTTGCCTAGCTATAAAATGAATCTTTTTGCGACTTAGCAATACTGCGTCTACTTGAGCTTGTTACTCTATATTTTTCAGTTGGCGTGGAAAGAAAAAACAAAATGTTTGAAAATTAGTACGAAAAAGAGTGAGAGTTATTGGTTTATCGCTTCAAAACTCTTTCGCGATACGAAGATTCGAAGGATGATTAGCACAATTTATTCCGCATAATTATCTTTATTATTTGCTCAGAGATTCCCGAGGACAAAACAATGCCATGAGATGCACTAAATGTCGGCGAATAATGTACAATTTTAGCCATATTTTTAATGTATGTAATTCAAAAAATAAAGTGTCATAGGCAATACAGACACCTATTCGACAAAGCTGACGTTGTTTGTTCAAACATGCCACTACTGTTGACGAAAATTTCGTACGTGCTGTGCAACGACTCCTCTTGAGAGGTCCGATATTAAGACATCTGTGGACATCTACTTCTCAGTATAAAGTGAAATACTATTTTAAGTAGAAAGAATGAAATTTTTACTATACTGATTTGTAACGTTCTGGCAGACTGAAACTTTGTGCCGGACCAAGATTCCAACTCGGGAAGTTTGCATTTCAGGAATGATGCTTTGCCAACCATACAGCAATCAATTTCCCTCATCGACATTTCAAGTCTCGAGTTTTCACGAAGAGAATCCGCACTCCTGGATATCACGTATGGTCTACTTTAATAACAGACATACGTGTATAGTGTGATAGTTCATGACTTTCGAGAATAATGGTGTAAATGCTTGTAAATTTCGAGTAAGATATACAGTTAAGATCAAAGCCCAAAATATTTTGTTACAATTTGCCGGATGAATCATTACAATCATCTCAAACAGCTATTGAAGCTACTAAGAAATAAATGAAGCACTTTAGGCGCCTGGGTTGTGTGAGTTGGGTAGCGCGTGATGGGCGATGCGGTTACCGCGTGCGGTTAGCCACTTGCAAATCAGACACACCGCAGATTCTCGCAACTCGCAGACCTGAAAGCAGGACCAGGTGAGTTATCATGTGCAGCAAGGACACCATACGGTTCTCCCAGGGAATGGCTAGCTCTGAGTGTGCGCCATGTACGGTCTCGGCAAATCAGAAAACAGAGATAATTAGTGTAATACACTAATAATTAAAAATAACCTTCCTTTTCCTTCAGTTTTTTTTCTTTCTTCAGTTAGTAAATATTTGCCTGTTACGTCCTATTGTTTAGCGTCCTTATTGTTTGGGGTTACTTTCTATTTTAGCCCTCCACCTTTTCTTGGACTGCCTGTTCATTCGTCCATACTGGTCGATAATTCATTACTGTTTGAGTATTCTACTGTTTTATTCTTGTGACTTGATCTCTCCATCTATTCATAATATCCTTCACCTGATCGTTTACTCTGTTAAGTCCCGGTTCTTGTCTGGATGTTGTAACAGTATGTCTATAGACAGCTGCTCTTTTTGAAAACCTCATTTTCACATTTTGTACTCTTCATTCATTTCCAGTTGTTATTGTCCAGCTTTCACTGTCGAAAAGTGCAGATAGCATTGCAATTGCACTGTAGAACTTTATTGTAATAGCGTTACCTGACTCACCTTTTTTTTCAGTAAGCTACACATGCTTCAACTAATATATGTATGTAAGTACGTATGTATTGAACCGGGGACCTAGAAACGACGGAGAGGCTTCGTCCTGTAGTAGCCCTCAGTGGTTCACAACCACACAACGGGCGACAGCAGTCCACCCACCCCACCGCCGCCCCACACCAAACCCAGGGTTATTGTGCGGTTCGACCCCCAGTGGAACCCCCGGGAACGTCTCGTACCAGACGAGTGTAACCCCAAATGTTTGCGTGGTAGAGTAATTATGAAGAACACGTACTTGGAAACGGTGTTTGCGCAGTAATCGCCGACACAGTGTAGCTGAGGTGGAATAAGGGGAACCAGCCCGCATTCGCCGAGGCAGATGGAAAACCGCCTTAAAAACCGTCCACACGCTGGCCGGCACACCGGACCTCGACACTAACCCGCCGGGCGGGTTCGTGCCGGGCACCGCGCGCGTTCCCGCTCGGGAAGCAGCGCGTTGGACCGCTCGGCTAGCTGGGCGGGCTCAACTAATATAACTGAATTAATCCTTTTTTTCGAGATGTCTTCTGCGTTTGTGGCGGACATGGTATTTTCCTTAGAGTCAATTCATTCTCTCTGTTTTCTGGTGTCGTATTACTAGGGATAAGATCTTGACCTTTAGCACCCGAAAATTTTTGGTCAACATTGTTATGTTATTGATCTGGTCAACATCGTTTGAACGGTAAAGGCTTTCTTGAAATTTCGCTGTCAGCTATAAGAAGTTGGTTATCAACAAAGATTGTTGTCATTAGATAATTCCGTTCTTTAAAGTTATGAGAGTGAGACTCCATTTCTTTAACCACTGTATCAGCATATCATCAGCATAGAATTAAAAAGTATCAGAGAAAGTTTACAACCTTGTTCTAGGCGTAATTTGTTGTTACGCCGACATCCCCGCAACGGGAATTTGTTAGTCTACTCTTACTAAATGTGTGCCTCCCCTGTCTGATATTTCCCACTTCGTTCTCCTGTCTACAGAGTGAAGTCTTTCACTTAGTCAATAATTAAAAGATGTGTTCCTGTGTTGAGTTCCACACTCTTTTCGGTTATTTATCTCATGACAAATCTCAAACGACACCTGCCATTCCTGAAACATTTTGCTCCTCTGACAAGTTACATTCTAAAATTACTGCGAGTCTTTGTGTTACTATCTTCACATTTCCTAAATTGTGCATTTTCTTTGTGCATGGGTTTCTTGTGACATACATATTTTATGACCAGCAATGAATTAGAAGTGCTGACGTTTGTAATAATGACATGCTGATGTTTTTGTAAAAGCGTTAAACAGTTTAATATTACTTTAATATACTTTAATCCCTGTAATTGCTTTTTTGTGTTCACAGTCTTAGCGATCAATGATAAACTAAATGTTACTGTAATTGTGAAATTGGCGACTTACAAGTTCTTTGCAGTATACATGCAAAAACGCTTCTCATACAGTTATTAATACCAGTTTTATTCCCATCGGTCACCCTTCTCCCATCACTTAACAGCAGCTTAGGATTTATTATCTTCTGTTTTCTATTTTAAATTAGTATTTTATGAGAGAACAAAAAGGTATAGTATTGAACAGTTACAGCAAGAATAACTGCAATGAATATTTAATTATGGAAATACAGTTCTACCTTGAGCGAACACTAATTCTTCTTTGTTAACAGCTAAACACGTTACGGTGAAGATTCACTATCGTCAGCGGGTTCATTGGTTTTGCCATACATAATTTAAAGAAAATTGAATGATAATACTTATAGTTCCGAGATTATGACATTTACACGTATAAAATTATTAATATACTCTGGTGTTTGTGAAGCTGTTTGACATTAGCAGTACAGCTGATATTTTGGTTTAGTTTCTCTTCGGCAGTTAATCAAGGTTTTTAATACTATGTCATGTACATTTATCATGAAGTTAGGCCTCAAATGATACTAGTGTTTTTCTTCGACATTGTTAATGGTAGGTTATAACACTCTTATTGTGTTATAGTTTGCTGTCAACACTGATTTGTTGTTTTTTACGTTAATTATTGTTTGTGGGGTTCAGGTAATAGTTTTACAAATTATTGTGAGGATATTTTGATTACGAATGATTATAATGGAATTCGTAAACTGGTGAGACGTCGAGGGAGGGGATGGCAGGGAGACTGTTGTCTGTGTGTGGAAGTAGAGGAATTTATGAGTGCGTTACTCTACAGGGTACGTAAATTGTGCTTTATATCCCTCATTGTGGCACTGTTTATCACATATTCAGGTATCACCTGTTCTCCATCTTCCTTTGTGTGTTCTGAAAGAGAATTTAGAATTTTGTAATAACTGCAGTTTTTGTGTGTATGCAGTTATGCATGTGCATGCGTGCGTGTGTGTGTAATGTATTTGGATCTTCTAAGAATCCTTTTCGAACTCAGAACAGCGTTCCATCGCAGAGTACTGTGTATGCATTCATTATTTGTTTTCCCACTATTATGATTTTTCGTAAATGATATATTTTTTCTATCATAAATTCTATGGAGGACTGTTGCTGCATATACGATACTTTTATTGGGTGTTTATGTCTGTTAGTCTAAGGCTCATATCCATAAGGAGCTCTGAAAATATAGAATGAATGATATTATTTTTAATTAGCCTTCTGTGTTCAGTATATCTATGCTGAAATTTCTACTTGTTTTTTCAATAGAAATTGAGTTACAGTCTTGACATGAGAGATGATAAGTTACAGATATCTCGTGTTTGTCTGTGGTAGTAGTGGTTGTCCTCAGCTTTTTTTGAGTGCAGTTGTTTGGTCTGTAGGCTATTTTCGGTCCTTGTTTGTCATATAATATTTGTCTGTCATGTTTGTTTTGTATCCGTTTTCAACCGCTCTTTCTTTAATTGTCTGTAGCTCATTTTTGTACTTGTCCTCAGTGACTGGAGTTTTATTCAGCCTGTGTAGCATGCATCAGAAGGCAGTTTGCTTGTGTGTTATAAATTGGTTTGAATTTTTGTGTGTGGCTTTGCTGGTGGTGGTAGGTTCCATGTGTGAGGAAAATTGATTGGATTACATATTATAGATTTTTTCTATTAATAATGTTGTAAACGTAAATACAAAAATCTGAAAGCTGTAAGAGATATTATGCAACCTTTATTTGCATTTAATTTGACATAAAGTAAATGAAGCCACTGACGACACCGGAACCCGACTGAAACATATTTGGGTATTGAACAATAAGAACTTGTATTTGCTCAAGGCAGGATCATATTACCATAATTATATGTTAAGAAGAAAACACAGACAAAAAGTGAACTTTAACCACAAGATGCAATTAACATTCCTTAAGCCTAGTAGATATACTTGGCGTCTGTTAAGAATCTAAGTCACCAAATAATACAGGCCTGAGAACACACCACTTACACTGCGTTCTGCAATTTACATTTGCATTGGTGACATTTATCCATTCATGAAACAATTTTACCACACCGGCACATGAGCGCATTACATACTGCACTCATCCCAAACTAGTGCCACCCTTGTTGCAAATTCTGACATTCATGGCTGTCTGATATACAATGTCCGCGCAGAGGCAGAACGCATGATATGTCTGCAAATGGCCTATCACATGACCTATGTCAATTAACAATGTGAAATGTATTTCAATTGCTCCGCGCAACCCCTGCAGATGCGACAGCGTTTCAAAATCTCGCTGGAACTTGTATTTCACTGCTCTCACTCTAATGTTGATTGTACTACGAGACTGCACATGTTGCCCTACAGTTTCTTTTTGCAGGTTATGGGTCCAGATAAACTCCGTGATGGGAGTCACTATGCGAGCGTGTGGGGTTGCTATTCTGTCATTCTGCGCAACGGATTAATCTGAGATGTACCCTTTACCCTGTGGCTCCTGTAAGATGCAGTTTCCACCCCCACACTACTACAGAAGTCAGACAGACGCTCCTAACGTTCTAAAGAGAAATGCCTGAAAAACTGTAAGGAAATGACACAAAAATTCACAAAGTTTCTTAAGTAATTAGTGGGATACAAGGGTACTGGAGTAGTGCTAGTTAGTGTAAGAAAAACATGAAACTAACAAAAATGATTATTTATTTTTGCTAAAATTCTGAGAAATCACAGTGGGACTTTTAGTTATGAACTTAACACGTTATTTCCGGGTTCTTTTCGGAATATGAAGTTCCCTCTCAAGGAAAGGATTCGCTAATGAAGTTTCTATACAAAGTTTAAGATTGTTATTGACTTGGCAGAACGCCTGAGAGCCGCGCCTACTCAACTTGAATAATTATCCTTTAGAATGTTGCTAGGTATGGTCGAGGCTGTCGCATGTGAAATGCAGTGAAGTGTACTGTTGTGGAGGAAATATGGGGCTCGCAAGAGCTGTAGCGCACAATACCGTAAGCTGCATTACTGCTGTCTGCGCCGCTCGCTGCTGACAAATAAGATAACTCTCGTTCTATCTGGATTGACCTTTGCCAATCAAACTCTCCCTACGTCTTGATGAAGTCAAGGACTCCTATTCGCCCCTAGTCTAACTATTGGCATGGTACATGGGTCAGATAACCAGTCCACCGCGATGCCACTCAAAATTCGCTCGCAGGCATTTAACTATAACTCTGTCCGTTCACACCGCACAATAAGTGTGGCGGCCAACACAGTGAACAACACTTAATCGCAAGGACTCAATATAGAGTCGCACTTCGATTCGCTCTCGACAGAGGTGCTCTCCCAGTGAAGTACTGAGCAGAGACTTGTTCCTCGCTCTTTGAGTACATGTACGAGCGCGCAGGCTCTCGTTACGTGTTCTCGCTCCAAGAGCGACATCGTAACGGCCCCTCTTTACGCCAGACGTTAAGGGGTATATCTTTCAGTCTCTTCCATTACTCCTTCAGCTCAAGGCGTCAGAAATATCGTCTGCCAATCAGCATTGCTCTTCTAAAACGGGAGAATGACGTTTCGTTTAAGGTGACCGATCCGCAAATCTGTAGTATCAGCGTTTGGCGTTTGCTGTCTCCCTGTGAAAATCTCTGAAACTGCGTGCTATGTGTAAAGAATGCGTAGGCTGGCCGCTCCCACACAATGTAGCGGAATTTGCTTGTAAGCCGAACACGGTGTCGTCCTTTCACTCGAGCTAACGCTGTCTGCTCTACGGGCGGTCACCAGCTGACGTAGATGAGTTGGGACCGGCCTCGGCGTGCGGTTGCCTCTCTCGAACTAAAAGGTCCTGTGAGCGTCGTGTCTGGAATGTATGTGTGTACGCCAGCCTCGAGTATTTCAACCACGGTGCGCACTTGCGATTTATTAGTTATTTGTATATTGTTTACATGAATTCATACAATATTGACTTGATTTTATCAAGTTTGGTTCAAAAATCGTTGAAATGGCTCTGAGCACTATGGGACTTAACATCTGAGGTCATCAGTCCCTTAGAACTACTTAAACCTAACTAAGCTAAGGACATCACACACATCGATGCCCATGGCAGGATTCGAACCTGCGATCATAGCAGTGGCGCCGTTCCAGACTGAGGCGCCTAGAACCGCTCGGCCACCGCGGCCGGCATTATCGAGTTTGGGTTCGAATGAAGCGTCTTGATGGGCGGAATATGATTGTGAGGGCGGAATATGTAAGCAATGAAGGTCAGGAGACCACGACGTCGTACAACTAAAATGTTTGTGTTGTAGGTTGGCAGGAGAGCCAACACTGTATTATTAGAGGAAGCCGAAAGGCACGTGTTTTAGCTCACGCAGGCTGGCGTGAGGTCTGGAACAGGACAAGGAAATTAGACTTTAGAAAAACGGACGTAGCTGGTGGAATACTTAACTTTAATCCATTAATGATGAGCGTCGCTCTTGACAGTACATGATTACAGTATCAATAGTAACTGGTAATGGCGCCTTGCTAGGTCGTAGCAAATGACATAGCTGAAGGCTATGCTAACTATCGCCTCGGCAAATGAGAGCGTATTTTGTCAGTGAACCATCGCTAGCAAAGTCGGTTGTACAACTGGGGCGAGTGCTAGGAAGTCTCTCTAGACCTGCCGTGTGGCGACTCTCGGTCTGCAGTCACTGATAGTGGCGACACGCGGGACCGACGTATACCAACGGACCGCGGCCGATTTAAAGGCTACCACCTAGCAAGTGTGGTGTCTGGCGGAGACACCACATTCCTCCCCCGCAAATCGGCGCACGGTAGTGGCATAAGGCTTCCACCCGCCGTGGGGAGGACCCCATGTTGACGTATGCGACGAGGTGGGGACCCTAACAACAGGCGAGGCTGTGCCACCCGCACCTTGCCATTCGGACCGCGGGGAGCTTGGAAACGCCTGAAAACCTGCTCCAGGGTGCACGCCAACATGCGGTGTATGCGCCCGTAGAGAGACAGGAAGGGCCGAAGGATCGACCTCCATTGGGCCGGGGCACCTGACGGGCGAAGACGCCATGTGGTCCGGAGCGGGCAACAGTTCCCTGTCGGAGGACAACTGGTCACGGGAAGCGATCGGCGGCGCGTGACCCAGGGAGGCGACCAGCAGTTGCAGCGACGCGTCCACTGCGGGCGTCGCCGGCGGGAGAACAGGCGGCGGCGGCGCGTCGCCATGGGGCAAAATGGAAGGCAGCGTCGGTAACACCTGGGGCTGAGGCGAGCCAGTAGATGGGTCCCCAGGGCGCTGACCGGACGGCACTGTCGCTGACAGCAGACGGGGAGCGGCAGATCCCGTGCGACGACAGAGGCGCAGCTGATTGAGATGCCGACGCACCTCACCAGAGGCCCCCAAAACCAGATACATAGCGCGGCCGAGGCAGCGAAGAATGCGCCCTTCGAGCCAACGCCGTGAACCTCGATAGTGGCGGTAGTAGACAACATCAACTGGGGCAAAAGTAGGTGTCTGCCGCTGCACAGGAACCTGATGCGGCGGATGTAGCAAAGACATCAAGGTTCGATGAGGGCGACCTTGGAGCAACTCAGCTGGCGAGCGACCATCTCGGGGCTGAGAGCGATACGAGGACAAAAAGAGCAATAACGGGCCCTCCCGAGAATGCGACTCTTTCAACTTCAACATCTGTGACTTGAAAGTCCTGACCAATCGTTCAGCGGCACCGTTTGACTGTGGCGAAAACGGCGCGGACGTCACATGTTGAATACCATTGGCCTTGCAGAATGACTGAAATTCTGCGGACATGAATTGTGGGCCAATGTCGGAAACAATAGTCTGTGGAAGACCTTCAATGCAAAAGATAGCGGATAACGCTTGGATGGTGGCAGATGACGTCGTGGAAGACATCCAGGCAACAAAAGGAAAATTACTGAATGAATCTACCACAACCAATCATCGAGCATTCAAGAATGGACCAGCAAAATCGATGTGTAAGCGTTGCCAAGGGGAAGTGGCTTTTGGCCATGCAAAGAATTTCCGCGGTGGTGCTGACTGTTGTTCGGCACACACCATGCAAGAAGAGCACATATTCGTAATCGCGGCATCAATTCCAAACCAAGTACAGTGCTGACGAGCAAGTTGTTTCGTTCTCTCTGTACCCCAATGTCCTTGGTGGAGAAGCTGTAAGACAGAGGACTGTAACGAACGTGGGACCACGACCCTGGACTAATCATTATCTGAACGCAACAGCAAAACACCACGTCGTACAAAAAGTCTTTCCTGGTGAGCAAAAAATCGGCGAACCAACAGATCCCCGATCCGTGACTTTGACAAGGGCCATTGTGTAGCAACAAAACGAAGATCGGTAGCAAGGACAGGGTCGCCGCTGTGGCTGTAGCTACACGACGAAAATCAATCGGTAACGATTCGACCACGTCGTCGGTTTCTGAATCAATGAACATGCAAGCAAGTTCGGAGGAATCGAATGCTCTATCCTCAGCAACAGGCAAACAGGACAACGCATCGGCGTTTCCGTGCTTAGCAGTGGACCGATACAAGATATCGTAGCAGTACTGCGAGAGGAAAATAGACCAGCGAATGAATTTCTGCGCTGTACGTGGAGGTACAGACTTGGTCGGATGAAAAAGCAATGCCAAAGGTTTGTGGTCTGTGATGATGGTAAAGTGACGACCATACAAGAAATCATGAAACTTTGTAACACCAAATACGAGAGCCAATGTTTCTTTCTCGATCTGTGAATAATTTATTTGCGCAGACGAGAGCAATTTGGACGTAAAGGCTATAGGGCGATCGTCCAATCCATCTTTGTGCGCAAGCGCAGCATCGATCCCAAAATCCGATGCATCTACCATCAACAAAAGGGGCTTCTGGGGATCGAATGGCGTAAGGCAAGTATGGGAAAGCAACGCCGATTTCAACTGGCGAAAGGCGCGTTCGCATTCCGTCGTCCAGACGAACGGAACACCTTTACTGCGTAAGCGATGAAGCGGGGCTGAAATGGAAGAGGCACGGGGAACATATTTGTTATAGTAATTTATTTTTCCCAGCACGCTCTGTAGCTGCTTCAAATTCTGCGGCAAAGGCAATTCTTGTATGGCACGGAGGTGCTCTGGACTGGGATGTATGCCTTGGGCATTGAGGACATGTCCCAGATAGGGTAAGTCACGAGCAAAAAACACACATTTGTCCTTCCGCAAGCGAAGACCATGTTGTCGCAAGACCTGAAATAATGTTCTGAGGTTGGCTAAATGTTCTTCTTCCGTCTTTCCGGAGATCACAATATCGTCCAGATAGTTTGCTGCAGTAGGGACCGACGCACAAACAGTTTGTAGATATTGCTGAAACAATGCAGGGGGATGCAGTCGTTTGAATCGATACAAACCAAGATGCGTGTTAACCACCAAAAGGCGCTGGGATTCTAGATCCACCGCTATTTGCAAGTACGTATCTGCTAGGTCCAACTTCGACAAATATTTAATCGGGCACAGTTTGTCAAAAAGATCTTCTGGGCGGAGTAAAGGAAAAGTTGCAGTCACTAGTTGTGGATTCACTGTTGCCTTGAAGTCCACACAAAGTCACAATTTTCCGGAAGGTTTTTGCAAAATTACTAAGGGTGATGCCCAGAGAGAAGCCTGCACACGTTCAATTACACCTTGTGATTCTAAATCGTGTAATGTTTTTGCGACCTCATCACGCAATGCGTGGGGAACATTGCGTGCTCTGAAACTTTCAGTTCCAAATGTGCTTTATAGTTCTTGGCGCAACCGAGGCCCGGTGCAAAAATGTCTGCAAATTCTTGACATAGATGAGAAACACTGTCTGGAGGCACAGTCTGGTCCACTGATAGGACCTGATTTACTATAGACAAGTTAAACAACTGAAATAAATCGAAACCAAACAAGTTCACTGCGGAAGAAGAACGTAGGACGTACAATGACACAAGTTTTGTTTGTCCCTTGTATGTTGCAAGAAGGGTGCACTGTCCTAACACAGGGATCGCTTGTCCTGAATAACTACTTAACTTAACATTTGCTGCACGCAATGGAGGTGTGCCTGGCTGTTTGTACGTGTCTTGATTGATCAGTGAAACTGCAGCTCCGGTATCGAGCTGGAATGGTATCACTTTGCCGTTAATGTCCAAGTCTACAAAAAGTTTATTGTCCTGTTGACGACAAGAGCGGCTGCCTCGTGCATCGTGAACTGACACTGGTACAAAATCACTTGCGACTTGACGGGAGTGCCGGCGACGTCGACGCACACTATTTGTGGGATGAACACAGTCACTGTTAGAGAGAGTGGTACTGGGAGGAATGGAATGAACTACATGAATTTCCATGTGCGAAGTTTTGCGAGACGGAGTATCCTTGGTTCGATTCCGATTCCGGCGCGAAGCAAAGGGCCTGGAATGGTTTTGAGCTTCCAATCTGAGCTTTTTCTGGCAAACACTCTGAACATGTCCTTTTTTATTCAGTAAAAGCGAATAGCTTGGCGTAACGGGCAATTCTCACGCGAATGTCTAGTAGCACACCGCGGGCATGATTTTAGCACTGCATTTGATTGCTGGTGCGGTACACGTGGCTGAGAGCCTGGCGGCTGCTGCGTGGTCGGGCGCGAGGACTGTTTACTGTGCCAGGCAGCTCACCCGGCGGGCCGGTTAACCTGACACACGGGTGGCGAAGTTTCAAATGATTCCTGAGCAAAGTCAAGTGTGTCCTGCCGATCCAATATGTCCATCACTTGTTGAAGGGAGGGATTGACTAGTTTCAAAATCTGTTCCCTTATACGGACATCAGAAACGTTCTGCGCAATGGCATCACGCACCATAGTATCTGAATAAGGGAGTCCACATTGACACTCAAAAGCACAATCCCGATTAGTCTGACCTGCCGTACGTTTTGTATGAAAGAAGGTATACCGGTTGGCAACTACATTGACTGATTCTTTGAAATATGCATCTAATGCAGACAAAATTTCGTCGTAGGACAGAGTTGCTACGTATTGTCAGGGAAATAATTTGACTATCACACGGTACATGTGCACCCCTACGGAGGATACAAAAAAGGCTGCCGCTCATTACCTTGAATTCCGTAGGCGGCGAGATGGAATCCACATTGGTGTGACCACTACGTCCATCTTTCCAGTGCAGCATCAAAAGGACGAAAAGTTGGTGCAACTGCGTTTTGTGGCTGCGTTAGTGGTGGAGCGGCGGCTGCCGCATCGTGTGGCAGCGCACGTTGACCCTGGACGAGCTGTCCAAGGGCATCCAGTAAGGCCTGCGTCTGCTGATTCTGTAAGCGATAAAATTCGGACAGTACATCTGGAGATGGTGGCGAAGCTATTACACAAGTAAATCAGGGCAGTATAGCTACGAACGCGGTGTGGCCTCGTCGCCAATGTTGTGGGTTGGCAGGAGAGCCAACACCGTATTATTAGAGGACGCCGAAAAGGCACACATTTTAGGTCACGCAGGCTGGCGTGAGATCTGGAACAGGACAAGGAAATTAGACTTTAGAAAAACAGATGTAGCTGGTGGAACACTTAACTTTAATCCATTAATGAAGAGCGTCGCTCTTGACAGTACATGATTACAGTATCAATAGTAACTGGTAATGGCGCCTTGCTAGGTCGTAGCAAATGACATAGCTGAAGGCTATGCTAACTATCGTCTCGGCAAATGAGAGCGTATTTTGTCAGTGAACCATCGCTAGCAAAGTCGGTTGACAACTGGGGCGAGTGCTAGGAAGTCTCTCTAGACCTGCCGTGTGGCGGCGCTCGGTCTGCAATCACTGATAGTGGCGACACGCGGGTCCGACGTATACTAACGGACCGCGGTCGATTTAAAGGCTACCATCTAGCAAGTGTGGTGTCTGGCGGTGACACCACAGTTTGTTGTATAAGTTTGGCCAGTCAGTATTGAACACTGAAGCTGTAGTAGCTTTAGTTACATAGATGAGGACGTACACACGTATTTTAAGCAGTTCCAGATTATGTGATAATTACAGGTAAGTGATGGTTATGACAAGCTTTGGAATGCCATTAACATTATGGTTCTTCCCTGAGAAAATGATGCGTGCATTGAAATAATAGTGTGCGAGAGTGATGACACACATATTCTGAGTGGAAAGAAAGAAAAGTGGGTTGAGTCTCTAGTTTTTATTTAACTAACAGAAGAACCATGGAGCCTCGGGAGTTCATATATCCAGATCACTCATAATCTGACATTACTAACAACTGCACTTGCTCATGAACAGTTGAAGAAATAATACCCAAAATGACTTCCACGCACAGGATGCTTTACAAGGGATACGGCTGAAGTGTGTATAGCTGGGATCAAGAGGAAAGAATTATTAACTGGTCTGCTGCCGTTGGGCCTCGTCTGACGTGACAGAGGGGCGCGGCTGGACAGGCGCGCGCTGGTTTGGCAGGTGGCTCCGACGCCGGCACAGGCGAACGTTGCTCGCGAGGGCGCAGCACGTGCAGCTGTCTGACCCACACCGCAGCCTCCGCTACTGGCCAGACACGCAGACCACGAAGTAAGTCGGTTCTACATGGGTTGCGATGGCTTCAAGCGTTTTTAGGTATCAGTAAGTGCGGTTAGTGTTATTCGTCGTCAACAGGTACGACTGCCTCGATAATAGCTATCGTTGTATGTCACCTGTTAGCGGATATTCGTACATCTAAAATATTATTATTGTTATACACAGGGTATCTCTCATAAGAATCGTGAGGGGTGTTTTCTCTGGTGTTTCAGCAGACATTTGAAATTTCGTTTTTGCAGTGGTTCAAATGGTTCAAATGGCTCTTAGTACTATGGGACTTAACAGCTGTGGTCATCAGTCCTCTAGAACTTAGAAGTACTTAAACCTAACGAACCTAAGGACATCACACACATCCACGCCCGAGGCAGGATTCGAATCTGCGACCGTAGCAGTCGCGCGGTTCCGGACTGAGCGCCTAGAACCGCTCGGCCACCACGGCCGGCTTTTTGCAATGTGTATTGGAGTCAGTCCAAACAAATAGCGGTCATCACGTCTATCATGTGATGCTCAGTCACGACGGTAAGCGTCTGTTTGTTGCCCGTTAAAAAGGAAATGAGCTTTGAACCTGAATTTTACGTGCCCATTCGATACGGCGCTCTCAGGTTAGTCTAAGGAGATATTATTATTTTTTGTTGTGGTTATTCTTTGTGTTGTGATGTTCCTGTTAATACATATTCATAAAGCAAATGCACTAGACTAATTTCGAATGCGCACGTGAAATTATGGTTTTTGCTGGTCACCGGAAGCGAACCGACGCTTTCTGTCGGACACTGCGCGTTGCATGATGAACAGTACTTGTTTGAGCCGATTCCAGCTACTCATTGCAGAAACGACATTGGAAATGCCTGCCGAAACACCATAGAAAATACCCTTGACGACTCTTAGGTGTAACCTTAGAAGCTCTACATTCGGAAGCGTTTATTTGAAACTCCAAACTAGGAGAAGGGAAATAGTTGTCAAGACGAGTTTATTTCGTGAACTTGCATTATTCTGCACTAGACCGTTGCACACTGTCCAGTCACATTAATGAGATCACCGCCTGTGTTCGTCATCAACGTGCGGTAACCACCCGCAGACGGCAGATGACACCACTGGCAGCCAATGGCAGCCAAATAAGTATGAAATCTTAAGTACAGCTAGAGGAGTTTCATTTTTAATAAAAATTATGCCAGCTGATGTCCTACCATCATGCAGTTCTAAATGTGGATGTACGAAGGGGAGGTTAAATAAAGTGTGTCGGCGGTGGAGAGAGTGCATTCGTAACGGAGCTATTTATCTGACGTCGAAAAGGGCATTATCATTATCTTTCGGACCGAGAGAGGAAGCATTTCCGAAACGGCGAAGTTTTGTCAACTGTTCGCCGTGGTTAAATTATTATACTGTGCGTGACAAAGTGGTTCAATTCGAAACTAACGCCGAGGAAAATGTAGCGCACCACGGGTCATAGATGACACGGATGAACGATGGTTGCGGTGCGGAGATGTGTGCTGCAGAACAGGCATGCAATTAATGAGCAACTGACAATCCAGTTGAGCCTACAGCTAACCAACAGTGTCTCCTCGACGACGCATGGGCTTCCACAGCATTCGCCTTGGTCATACACCATGATGACTGCTGTTCATCGACTATGAAGGACGGAATTTGTACGCCAATACCATAACTGAACGTCCACTGAGTGACGCTAGGTGGTTCCTCTCTCAGCCTCGGCAGCCTATACCTATAGTGCGCCGGGACTTATGCTGGGAGCATATTGTAATGAATGAAAACCCCAGTGTGCATTTTCAACAGTTGGGAATGTTCCAAAAACGTCGGATTTGCGTGAGATACCAGGTAGTTATAACCAAACTGTCGGGGTTCCGAGCGCTACAGTATGTGTTGGATACATCGCAGGACGCTGAAACATAGTAGGTATGTTGATTAACCGATGGGCTTGCACAGTATTTGAAAAAATTACAGTTTCAGTTTCTGCCATCAGGTGAAAGTGTGGTCTAGCAATCAGTCGGAACGGTGTGTAGTTGCAAGAAAAGGCGAAGGAACAATCGAACGTGTGATAGCGGTGGTTGTGGCACATTTATAAGGATATGGCCTCAAGTGACATGTGTTCACAATGGTCTTCCGACTCAGTAACAGGCTGCGTCCGTAATACGGCGCGGTCGACAGTTGCTCGCAGCGTATCCGATGTAATCACAGCGGTATGTCATCTTATGCTATCCTTCAGGTTAAGAAGACTCCGGATATTTCCCTGATGGACACTATATTTCAGATATTCCCACAACCAATGTAAGTAGGCTGTTTAGGTTTTCTTATTGGTAACGCCACGTAGCGCTCTGTATGAAAAATCACTGGCTGTGCTGTGTGCAGTCTGTGGCTGGTTTGCATTGCTGTCTGCCATTGTAGTGTTGGGCAGCTGGATGTTAACAGTGCGTAGCGTTGCGCAGTTGGAGGCGAGCCGCCAGCAGTGGTGGATGTGGGGAGAGAGATGGCGGAGATTTGAAATTTGTAAGACTGGATGTCATGAACTGCAATATACATTATGACTTTTGATCACTATTAAGGTAAATACATTGTTTGTTCTCTATCAAAATCTTTCATTTGCTAACTATGCCAATCAGTACTTAGTGCCTTCAGTAGTTTGAATCTTTTATTTAGCTGGCGGTAGTAGCGCTCCCTGTATTGCAGTAGTTCGAGTAACGAAGATTTTTGTGAGGTAAGTGATTTGTGAAAGGTATAGGTTAATTTAGTCAGGGCCATTCTTTTGTAGGGATTTTTGAAAGTCAGATTGCGTTGCGGTAAAAATATTATGTGTCAGTTTAAGCACAGTCATGTATAATTATTTATAAGGGGACGTTTGACCAGAAGTCATATGATTTTAGGCCGCGGCACCTCAAAAGCCACACATCGTGAAATTCCCTGGCAAGCGACGTGTAGTATGGCCCCATCTTGCGTTAAGTAGTGGTGTGGTCACAGTTGCTTTCTTGTAAAATTGGAATGATGTGTTGCAGAAGGAGGTCCTTATAACGTGCAGTTGTGGTTCAAATGGCTCTGAGCACTATGGGACTCAACTGCTGTAGTCATAAGTCCCCTAGAACTTAGAACTACTTAAACCTAACTAACCTAAGGACAGCACACAACACCCAGCCATCACGAGGCAGAGAAAATCCCTGACCCCGCCGGGAATCGAACCCGGGAACCCGGGCGTGGGAAACGAGAACGCTACCGCACGACCACGAGATGCGGGCGACGTGCAGATGTCATTGTACACTTAACAGGCCTGCGGTGTATCATCTCCTCGAAGAGAAACGGACCGAGTATGAAGGAACTTGTGAAACGACACCACACGGTGATAAGTGCAGTGGATGTTCCCGTTAAACACGTGGCAGAGCAGAGCGCCATATGCGACAGTTCTGTACATTCGTGGCAGCGCGCAGAGTAAAGTGTGCCTCGTCCGTTCGTCCTAAGAACATTCCCCGGATACATATCATCCATATGCATACGTGCCAAAAAACGAACGGTCAAGTAACGGGGTTACAGCCCATCTTGGAGCTTCACTTGGTGCATATCCTGAATCTGGAAGGGATACCAGTGTAAAATGCGCTACAAGATCTTCTGAACTGTCAACCAGAGTGGGAATAATTCCCGTGACGCAGGTGGATCACGGGCTCCAGGATTTGACACATGCGCTGCACGGTCGGCTATAGCTACAGCAACTTCACCAACAGTTGCCATGGGAATGGGCCGCCTAACTCTCCGCGATGCTCCACCAAATTCACGTTTTTTTTATCAAATTTCTTGATGATATTCTTTAGCTCATTTATTGACATATGACCTTTCTGCTGCTATTTCTGTCGGCGATGTTCCCACAATGCAGCGCTGCTATTTCCGCCGTTCTGAGATGATGATGTTTGGTTTGTGGGGCGCTCAACTGCGTGGTTATCAGCGCCCGTACAATTACCCAATCTTTGCTCAGTCCAATTTCGCCACTTTCCTGGATGATGATGAAATGATGAAGACAACACAAACACCCAGTCATCTCGAGGCAGGTGAAAATCCCTGACCCCGCTGGGAATCGAACCCGGGACCCCGTGCCGCCGTTCTGAGAAAACAGCTTTACAAACAGTGCACGGCCATGGCCTTTCGTACGGAAAACTGCACCTTTCCTTGCTTGCTCTTCACACCAACAGTCACTTCACAAAAGAAACCGATGCGCGTTGCCTAGCGACAAACAGCGTACTGACATAAAAACAGGACACATTTGACATTCTGACTTAAGAGCGCCATGTTTTCACCTGGTGGCAGAAAGTAGAACTGTTATTTTCTCAGCATATTCTGCGAGTGCACAGGTCTATGAAGATGTCTACAATGTTTCAGCGTCCTGCGATGTATATAGCCTGCACTGCAGCACTCAGAACACAGTCACTTTAATTATAACCACCTGCTACTCAGGGAAATCATAAAATATGGCCCAACAAGAAAGAGTCCTACACTCAACGGCATATTTTCATCTGCTCCATGAAAGGGAATTCGTAATGGTACATGGCGTCAAAATTATGATGTGGAATCTGTTTTTTTGGTAGAAGCTACATGAATAGATGGCTCTGAGCACTATGGGACTTAACATCTATGGTCATCAGTCCCCTAGAACTACTTAAACCTATCTAACCTAAGGACATCACACAACACCCAGTCATCACGAGGCAGAGAAAATCCCTGACGCCGCCGGGAATCGAACCCGGGAACCCGGGCATGGGAAGCGAGAACGCTACCGCACGACCACGAGCTGCGGACGCTACATGAATAGAAACTAGTTTTACGCGATATCGAAGATTCATGTTAACCTCAACATTAATGTTGCATATTGCTAGAAGCTCCCGGTAACAAAACAAGTAGCCCGCCTCTGAATTGCTTTAATCCGACCTGGTGCGGATCACAGATACTCGAGCAGTACTCAAGAATGGGTCGCACTAGTGTCTTGCATGCCGTCTCATTTACAGATGAATCACAGTTTCCTAAAATTCACACAATAAACTGAAGTCCAACATTCGCCTTCCATACTACAAACCTTATATGCTCGTCACATTAAATACCGCTTTGCAACGTTACATCTAGGTGTATTATTGACGTGACTGTGTCAAGCAGTAGCACTGAATGCTGCATTACTGTATTATGGTTTTGTTTTTCTATTCATCAGGATTAACTTACATTTTTTTACGTTTAGAACTGGCTGCCACTCATCACACCAACTAGTAATTTGATCTAAGTCGGTTTGTAACCTCAATGATTACACCTTCCTGTACACTACAACATCATCAGCCAACAGCCGCAGAATGCTGCTCTCCCTGTCCTCAGATCATTAATGAATACAGTGGTCCCATCGGACTTCCCTTGGGCACTCCTGACGATAATCTCGTGTCGTATGACCTTTCACCGTCGAGGACAGCATACTGGGTTCTCTTAATTACGAGGTCTTCGAGCCACTCATCTCTGAATCTATTCTGTTTGCTAAGACCTTTGTTAACAGTCTGCGATGGGACTCTATGTCAAATGACTTTCGGAAATCTAGGAATGTGGAACCTACCTACTACCCTTCATCTATAGTTCACGGGACACCACGTGAGAAAGTGGAAATCTGATTTTCGCACGAGCGATTGCTTGCTAAAAGTATGCATATTTCTGTCTCAAGTAGATTTATTGCATTTCAACTCAGAACATCCTCAGGAATTTTGTAGCAAACCGATGTTAATGATACTGGTCTGTAACATTGCTGGTCCGTTCTTATACACAGGAGTGACCTGCGGTTTCTTTCAGTCGCTTGGGACTTAGCGCTGGGCGAGAGATTCGCGGTAAAACTGAATTGCGATTCCATCCGTCCTGGTGACTTACTTGCTTTCGACTTCTTCAGTTGTTCCCCTGAAAGAGTTGAAAGCAAATTAGTCGCCAGGTTCTGATGAACTCCGTATTTGTTTTTACAAAAAGTACTTTGTGGCCTAAGCTGACACAAAGTATGCGATTTTGATATGCCTTCTCGTAATTCAGCAGAAATAAGCGAGAAACTGTTGCTATGCTAAAAGGTTTTAGGGCACTTTTAACTTTTCATCATCAGCGTCATCTAAATAAGAAAAAGACATGTCTCTTGATCCTAGCGCAATGAATTTATGCAAACAACAAAGAACATTTTATTCCGTAGTTTAAGTCTGCTTTTCGAAAGCGGAGTTTTGATACCTTTTATCATAAAAGGTCCCTATTTCTGGCAGTTGTAAACGACTGGATGATTTCTTATTTTAGGAATCTATCAGCTTATGCTACTGTTTACTATCGATTACCTTCCAATTGAACGGACTGGTACTCCTAGCTCTGATTTACCCAACTCCTGTTCATCCAAGTGTGTCATAGTTTCTAACATTACATTGAGTGAAAATTGAGCAAAAATGATTTTTCTATTTGTTACTTTCTATCATTCAATAACTACTAGCTTTTTTGTTTTCATTTAATAACATTTAGCCTTTCCTGTTTTAGTTTAATACTTATGGTATTCCAATTTAGTTCGTCTTTCTTTCCGTTTGGGACATTTAATTTGTAACGCCTTATCCAGGGTGGCAGTTACTGAACTGCATGAAAAAGAAACTAAATTAGTTACAAACTGCGGCGTGCACTGACTTTATTCAACATGTAAACGTCAATACAGATATTCGCACTTAGGTTATGACATGTTCGATACGCCTGTCATCATTGGCGATGATCTGATGCAGAATAGTACCGAAATTCTGCATGATCTGCTGAAGTGTCGGGACATCGATGCTGTGGATGACCGCATGAATGGCTGCTTTCAGCTTAGCAATGGTTTTGGGGTTATTGGTGTACACCGTGTCTTTATTTATTTATTTTTTTGCTCATCAGTCTGCTGACTGGTTTGATGCAGCCCGCCACGAATTCCTTTCCTGTGCTAACCTCTTCATCTCAGAGTAGCACTTGCAACCTACGTCCTCAATTATTTGCTTGACGTATTCCAGTCTCTATCTTTCTCTACAGTTTTTGCCCTCTACAGCTTCCTCTAGTACCATGCAAGTCATTCCCTCATGTCTTAGCAGATGTCCTATCATCCTGTCCCTTCTCCTTATCAGTGTTTTCCTTTCCTCTCCGATTCTGCGTAGAACCTCCTCATTCCTTACCTTATCAGTCCACCTAATTTTCAACATTCGTCTATAGCACCACATCTCAAATGCGTCGATTCTCTTCTGTTCCGGTTTTCCCACAGTCCATGTTTCACTACCATACAATGCTGTACTCCAGACGTACATCCTGAGAAATTTCTTCCTCAAATTAAGGCCGGTATTTGATAGTAGACTTCTCTTGGCCAGAAATGCCTTTTTTACCATACCGAGTCTGCTTTTGATGTCCTCCTTGCTCCGTCCGTCATTGGTTATTTTACTGCCTAGGTAGCAGAATTCCTTGACTTCATTGACTTCGTGACCATCAATCCTGATGTTAAGTTTCTCGCTGTTCTCATTTCTACTACTTCTCATTACCTTCGTCTTTCTCCGATTTACTCTCAAACCATACTGTGTACTCATTAGACTGTTCATTCCGTTCACGTCCGCAGCTCGTGGTCGTGCGGTAGCGTTCGCGCTTCCCACGCCCGGGTTCCCGGGTTCGATTCCTGGCGGGGTCAGGGATTTTCTCTGCCTCGTGATGTCTGGGTGTTGTGTGATGTCCTTAGATTAGTTAGGTTTAAGTAGTTCTAAGTCATAGGGGACTGATGACCATAGATGTTAAGTCCCATAGTGCTCAGAGCCATTTGAACCGTTTGAATTCCGTTCAGCAGATCATTTAATTCTTCTTCGCTTTCACTCAGGATAGCAATGCCATCAGCGAATCGTATCATTGATATCCTTTCACCTTGTATTTTAATTCCACTCCTGAACCTTTCTTTTATTTCCATCATTGCTTCCTCGATGTACAGATTGAAGAGTAGGGGCGAAAGGCTACAGCCTTGTCTTAAACCCTTCTTAATACGAGCACTTCGTTCTTGATCGTCCACTCTTATTATTCCCTCTTGGTTGTTGTACATATTGTATATGACCCGTCTCTCCCTATAGCTTACCCCTACTTTTTTCAGAATCTCGAACAGGTTGCACCATTCTATATTGTCGAACGCTTTTTCCAGGTCGACAAATCCTATGAAAGTGTCTTGATTTTTCTTTAGCATTGCTTCCATTATTAGCCGTAACGTCAGAATTGCCTCTCTCATCCCTTTACTTTTCCTAAAGCCAAACTGATTGTCACCTAGCGCATTCTCAATTTTCTTTTCCATTCTTCTGTATGTTATTCTTGTAAGCAGCTTCGATGCATGTGCTGTTAAGCTGATTGTGCGATAATTCTCGCACTTGTCAGCTCTTACCGTCTTCGGAATTGTGTGGATGATGCTTTCCCGAAAGTCAGATGGTATATCGCCAGACTCATATATTCTACACACCAACGTGAATAGTCGTTTTGTTGCCACTTCCCCCAATGACTTTAGAAATTCTGATGGAATGTTATCTATCCCTTCTGCCTTATTTGATCGTAAGTCCTCCAAAGCTCTTTTAAATTCTGATTCTAATACTGGATCCCCTATCTCGTCTAAATCGACTCCTGTTTCTTCTTCTATCACATCAGACAAATCTTCACCCTCATAGAGGCTTTCAATGTATTCTTTCCACCTATCTGCTCTCTCCTCTGTATTTAAGAGTGGAATTCCCGTTGCACTCTTAATGTTACCACCGTTGCTTTTAATGTCACCAAAGGTTGTTTTGACTTTCCTGTATGCTGAGTCTGTCCTTCCGACAATCATATCTTTTTCGATGTCTTCACATTTTTCCTGCAGCCATTTCGTCTTAGTTTCCCTGCACTTCATATTTATTTCATTCCTCAGCGACTTGTATTTCTGTATTCCTGATTTTCCCGAAACATGTTTGTACTTCCTCCTTTCATCAATCAACTGAAGTATTTCTTCTGTTACCCATGATTTCTTCGTAGCTACCTTCTTTGTACCTATGTTTTCCTTCCCAACTTCTGTGATGGCCCTTTTTAGAGATGTTCATTCGTCTTCAACTGTACTGCCTACTGCGCTATTCCTTATTGCTGTATCTATAGCGTTAGAGAACTTCAAACGTCTCTCGTCATTCCTTAGTACTTCCGTATCCCACTTCTTTGCGTATTGATTCTTCCTGACTAATGTCTTGAACTTCAGCCTACTCTTCATCACTACTATATTGTGGTCTGAGTCTATATCTGCTCCTGGGTACGCCTTACAATCCAGTATCTGATTTCGGAATCTCTGTCTGACCATGATGTAATCTAATTGAAATCTTCCCGTATCTGCCGGCCTTTTCCAAGTATACCTCCTCCCCTTGTGATTCTTGAACAGGGTATTCGCTATTACTAGCTGAAACTTGTTACAGAACTCAATTAGTCTTTCTCCTCTTTCATTCCTTGTCCCAAGCCCATGTTCTCCTGTAACCTTTTCTTCTACTCCTTCCCCTACAACTGCATTCCAGTCGCCCATGACTATTAGATTTTCGTCCCCCTTTACATACTGCATTACCCTTTCAATATCCTCATACACTTGTCTATCTGTTCATCTTCTGCTTGCGACGTCGGCATGTATACCTGAACTATCGTTGTCGGTGTTGGTCTGCTGTCGATTCTGATTAGAACAACCCGGTCACTGAACTGTTCACAGTAACACACCCTCTGCCCTACCTTCCTATTCATAACGAATCCTACACCTGTTATACCATTTTCTGCTGCTGTTGATATTACCCGATACTCATTTGTCCAGGAATTCTTGTCTTCCTTCCACTTCACTTCACTGACCCCTACTATATCTAGATTGAGACTTTGCATTTCCCTTTTCAGATTTTCTAGTTTCCCTACCACGTTCAAGCTTCTGACATTCCTTCCGCGACTCGTAGAACGTTATCATTTCGTTGATTATTCAATCTTTTTCTCATGGTAACCTCCCCCTTGGCAGTCCCCTCCCCCTCTTTAATATAGCCCCACAAAAAGAAGTCACATGTATTCAGATCCGAATTCGGCGTCCAATCGAGGCCAATGGCAGTGCTCCTTGGGTACCCAAGAGCCAGAATGAGGCTCCCAAAGTGCTCCTCCTGGACATTAAGCACTCTCCTGCTTCGATGGTATCGAGCTCCGTGTTGAATGAACCACATCTTGTCGAAATAAGGATCACTTTGGATAATGGGGATGAAATCCTCTTCCAAAACTTTCACGTACCGTTCGGTAGTCACTGTGCCATCAAGGAATATTGCAACGATCTTTCCGTGACTGCAGTGTGCACACCACACATTTACCCGTTGAGGGCGAAGAGACTTCTCGATCGCGAAATGCGGATTCGGAGTTCTCCAAATGCGCCAATTTTGCTTATTGACCAACCGATCCAAATTAACGCGGGCTTCTTCCCTGAACCAAACCATACCGATCATACTAATTCCCATATGCTCCGCGGCCAACCGCGCAGCTTGAACGTCCTAATGCATACCGTTCGGAAGTTATGACGGTTTTATTTCGTGTAGTGCAATAACTGTCACCCTATATATTACCTAGTTCTTATGTTTGAACTGATGCAGTCGTTTATTTGAGTCTTCCCCTATAAGACTAACGTAGCGAGATGGAAATAAAATGTGAATGACGAGGAATCATTTGTTTAGTCTCGTTATTTTATGAGAAATAGTACTTAAATTTGACGGCAAGTTTAAATTTGTAGATTTGCTGTAGAAGTTGGTATAAACGGAATTTGAAACTTCTTAAACATTTCCTTTTAATTTTTTGTGTCTCTTCCTTTACAAGTTGGCGTAGGCTAATGTTAAATTAAGTACTGGGCTGCAGGATAAGTTAGGCTGGAAATTTCTAAAGGTTTCGCTGATAGATCAGAAGACGTTCAGTTTTTGCGTGGGAGCTGAATCACCCGTCACTGACCAATCAATAATAGTTAATCGTCACATAAACTATGCAAAATGCATTAGATCTGGTGCAAAAGGTTTACGAAATGCCTTCAGGACGCTTTTCCGTGGTGCGTCGCTCTGCTGCTGGGTGTGACGACGCAGTGAGGGAGGCGCGCGTTCACCTCATACGTACTCGTCAAGTGAGGCGGCCCCAGAGTCCAGGGTGCCAAGGACACCGGCATCATTCTGGCCTGGGCCTGCCACTGCTGCACGTGTCAGTGCACGTGACTGGTTGACGGGGGACACACCAAATTGCCAAATTTTACGAACATAAGGACATTTGCACTGGTGGAGATTTTAACGTTAATTATCTGTCCATTCACTATTCAGTGTCTTTCTTCTCTCCTGCTTTCGCTTAGTAGCTCTGCGGCGCTTGTCGTAACAGAAGTCCATGGGGAGCACGGCTGCCGAGTGTTTTTTCTTTTTTTCTGGCATAGCGGGTGGATACCACCACCGTACTTCGAAAACTATCACACACGCACACACACACACACAAACATACACACACATAGAGAGAGTGAGATAGAGAGACAGAGAGAGAGAGAAAGAGAGAGAGAGAGAGAGAGAGAGAGAGAGAGAGAGAGAGAGAGAGAGAGAGAGAATCAGTCAGTGGCTTCGTTCGCGCTACTTTCTGTGAGAACTAGCCCCGAAAATGTTCCATCTGACCCCATATGAGGATACAAAAATTTATTTTCCCCACGTTAATTAAAACAGAGCAACGAGGTCTGCGCTTTTACAGTCCCTCTGCTCGGTTTAGCGAATTGCACCTTTGAGTGGGCATTTGGGGTTGGGCAAGGCCGCTCAACCATAAGATTTTGCCCTGGGCTCAAGTTCCAGAAGCAACTGTTGGCTTTTTGTCGAAAGGACACTCTTGTTCCATCTCCAGTAATTGCACATGTTAACGCTAGAATATGTAGAATATGTAGTTAAGTGTCACTTCGTGTTGAAAAATACAAATTAACCAGTGTTCAAACCTGATGGCATCAGTACTGCCACCAACAGTAGTCAGTGTCCTAGTGTGTTTGTTTTGAGTGTCAGGAGCGACACTTAATCATTTCTTGCGGCGTTGTAGACTGAGAACGTGGGACTTGTTTTGGTTATGAACCAACGATGTGGTCGTAGCATGAACTCAGTGGTGAGACTTGTGCCGACTCCCTCCTTCAGTTTATCAAACATAATGGACTGTCCATCCGTGGAGAGTGAAAAGAGACGTCAGGGATACAGTAATGTTATTTAATTAACTTCTTTATTTTGGCCTTCGGCTGTAGTACATCAGGAACAGCTTGGTGGAGGGGTCCAGTTGCCTCTGATGCGAAACAATAGACGTTCGGCATTGCTGACAGCGCAAAGAGCAGGCCCGAACGTGGCGTCCCTCGAGTGCCACTGTCAGTGCCGTCTCCAGCTGCGACCGTGATGTCAGCATTGAGTCGCAGCTGACAATGGTTCAAATGGCTCTGAGCACTATGGCACTTAACATCTGATGTCATCAGTCCCCTAGAACTTAGAACTACTTAAACATAACTAACACACAGCCATGCCCGAGACGGGATTCGAACCTGCGACCGTAGCATCAGCGCGGTTCCGGACTGAAGCGGCTAGAACCGCTCGGCCACAGCGGCCGGCTCGCAGCTCACAATTCCGCAGAGGAAGCCGTGGGCTCCCTCCAGAGAGCGGGCGGCTGTCTGCTCCAGTGGCGGCTGCTTTGGTGGCTCAGGGAAGGGTGCCCTGTTCCGTGATCGAACAGCAGACCCTGTCCTGCAATCCAGGATGTCGCTCTGGGCATCACAAACTCATAGTGTAAGCTGTGATAGCGAGGTGACATTACCTTTGGAACGTCAGTGGTTGAGTGCTTACACGCTCCGAATTACGTTCATTCAGGGCTTAAGGCATGTACTTGGCAAGCGAGCAAAGGCTTCCGTCCTTCCACTTACATTCTGCAACATCAGCTATTGCTGTACTGTGTCCAGCTCTTTGATTCACAGTGCTTGTCAGCCGTGTTTTACATCGCAATGCATAACACCGTTGCCTGCCTGTAGCTGGCGTACTTTTTGATCAAATACAGTAGATATGCTACATTGTCCTCCTTTTTATGGATACCCTATCCCTCTCATCGACCAAACTAGATTATCCTTTACAGTGCAGTTCCTGGCGACTGGCTCTTCAGGTCCTGTTTCGCTTCATAAGAATTATTCTAACAATTGGTTTCCGTAACCCTATCACATAATATTATACATTTCTACAGGACCCCTTGCCCTGCTCCTTCACTCAAACACCCCCACGGAACGTATTTAATTACTAGGCTTCTTGCACATAAACTTCTCTCTATTCCTAATTTACAGCGCAGAATGAATCAATTATCCTTAATACGACCCCTTGTTGTTAATGTTTAGGATCGTAAGCAGAGCATATGGGCTGCTGGAGTGGAATGCTGACCCCATTTGAGCACACAAAAATTTCTTGTCACCACGTTAATTAAAACAGGGCACTGGTAACAACACAATGATTAATTAGTATTTGCAAGTGGCGGTATTCTACGCCGATTATTCAATTTTATGAAAGCAATGAGACTCATTCAAAAAAATTTTAAAAGATAAACAGCCTTCTAGCTCCAACTTTAAATTAACAAATTACTTTACACAAATATAAATCTAATATAACTGCAGGTCCGAGCTCACTAGTTCTGAATATGAAAAATAAAAATTTATAAACGCTATTAGGTTTCAAAAATACTCAAATAGCAAGATCTCATAAATACACGCATTAACTATTAATGAGAACATTCGGCAATATGATGTTACGATAGCCTGAAAGATCTACACAACAATCAGCACATTCTCGATGTTTGGCGTTCACATCGGCAGCGCGTCTCAATTCCGTGCTCCAGAGCTCAAGTGACAACAACAGGCAGGAGGGCCTGCTCACACAAATAACGGCTTCTAGAAGACACAAGCACAGTACTAATACACCAACAGCCAAGAACTGGGTAGCGCCCAATACAGGAAAAGATAATAAACGTTATAGTGTGGCAACCGCAGTTACTATTAAAGTAACAGTTCATTAAACAATCTACAATGACGTGAAATTTCACTTGATTAATTTATAAACCGCATTTAGTTCAAAGTGATAATGACCAGACAGTCCGCACACGACCTTAAATACCAAAGCACTGTTTGACAGCGTAAAATTGTTACTATTATAGTTGACAACATGAAGTTTACAATTCCACTTTAAATTGGTGGCTGAAGTTTTATACAGAGAATAAACTTTGATTCATAAAATTCACCACTTAACATATTAACAATAACAAATAAAAAAGAGGAATCGCCAAATATCGGCCACTCTTGTTACGCAACGGAACCAGGGCACAGCGGAGGTACATTGACTTGCAATACAAAGTATCCCGGACCCACGTCCAAGTGGTTTAAGGAGTGACTTCCGAAAATCAGAGTGGCTACAGGGAGCAACGACATGCAAAGTTTCCACCGCAGAATGGCTCACCATTTAAAGTTAGTCCAGATGCTCGTCGTTAACATGCACGCCAGAGAAATCTCGCGCCCTCTCCTCAGGATTCCAGATAGACACAACTCTTAAACAGAGTCTATGTTGGCCGGTGACTGCTTCCGGACTCCAGTTCCGCTCGCCGCCGGAAGTCAACACAACACGGTGCGTCCTCGCAGCACACCAAGCGCCGACGGACTGTTCGCGAAGCTCCGTGCGCCTTCCCCCCTTTGCCACTGCCGCCGACCGAGTCTCCGTCACTGCCCTGACCGAGTCTCTTCAACCTTGCGAGTCGCGGCCGTCCTAAACAGAGGGCGCTAGCCAATCAGGAAGCCGCAAAGCGCGTAACTTGGACGAAGAAACTATCCTGCCAAGAGCATCGCAGGCAGTCACGGCTCACTTGTACTGCGTTTATGCTAAGCGTATCCAGTCCACTGCAATCTGAATGATGATTAGGGCTGAACGCAATCTTGTTCTTCATCTTCTATATACCAAAAAAAGGACTACGCTGAACGGAACGAGAGGAAAGCCCTCTGGACCTGATGGGATACCAGTTCAATTTTACACAGAGTACGCGAAGGAACTTGCCCCCCTTCTTGCAGCGGTGTACCGTAGGTATCTAGAAGAGCGTAGCGTTCCAAAGGATTGGAAAAGGGCACTGGTCATCCCCGTTTTCAAGAAGGGACGTCGAACAGATGTGCATAACTATAGACCAATATCTCTAACGTCGACCAGTTGTAGAATTTTGGAACACATATTGTGTTCGAGTATAATGACTTTTCTGGAGACTAGAAATCTACTCTGTAGGAATCAGCACGGGTTTCGAAAAAGACGGTCATGTGAAACCCAGCTCGCGCTATTCGTCCACGAGACTCAGAGGGCCATAGACACGGGTTCACAGGTAGATGCCGTGTTTCTTGACTTCCGCAAGGCGTTCGATACAGTTCCCCACAGTCGTTTAATGAACAAAGTAAGAGCATGTGGACTATCAGACCAATTGTGTGATTGGATTGAGGAGTTCCTAGATAACAGGACGCAGCATGTCATTCTCAATGGAGAGAAGTCTTCCGAAGTAAGAGTGATTTCAGATGTGCCGCAGGGGAGTGTCATAGGACCGTTGCTATTCACAATATACATAAATGACCTGGTGGATGACATCGGAAGTTCACTGAGGCTTTTTGCAGATGATGCTGTGGTGTATCGAGAGGTTGTAACAATGGAAAATTGTACTGAAATGCAGGAGGATCTGCAGCGAATTGACGCATGGTGCAGGGAATGGCAATTGAATCTCAATGTAGACAAGTGTAATGTGCTGCGAATACACAGAAAGATAGATCCTTCATCATTTAGCTACAAAATAGCAGGTCAGCAACTGGAAGCAGTTAACACCATAAATTATCTGGGAGTAGGCATTAGGAGTGATTTAAAATGGAATGATCATATAATGTTGAACGTCGGTAAAGCAGATGCCAGACTGAGATTCATTGGAAGAATCCTAAGGAAATGCAATCCGAAAACAAAGGAAGTAGGTTACAGTACGCTTGTTCGCCCACTGCTTGATTACTGCTCAGCCGTGTGGGATCCGTACCAGATAGGGTTGATAGAAGACATAGAGAAGATCCAACGGAGAGCAGTGCGCTTCGTTACAGGATCATTTAGTAATCGCGAAAGCGTTACGGAGATGATAGATAAACTCCAGTGGAAGACTCTGCAGAAGAGACGCTCAGTAGCTCGGTACGGGCTTTTGTCAAAGTTTCGAGAACATACCTTCACCGAAGAGTCAAGCAGTATATTGCTCCCTCCTACGTATATCTCGCGAAGAGACCATGAAGATAAAATCAGAGAGATTAGAGCCCACACAGAGGCATACCGACAATCCTTGTTTCCACGAACAATACGAGACTGGAATAGAAGGGAGAACCGATAGAGGTACTCAAGGTACCCTCCGCCACACACCGTTAGGTGGCTTGCGGAGTATGGATGTAGATGTAGATGTAGATGCCGCTGCAGAGGTTGGCATGATAGTACCCAACGTTATCTCTTTCTGGTACTGATGTTCCCGATATAAATTTACATGCTGCAGTAAGGTTCCAGGAAGAGAGACTCGTCCCTCCTGCTGGTTCAGAAGCGTGTGCCTAGACTACATTAATTCCGGTCCTATAGCTTGATTTAACCTGGTTAGATCTGTAGCATGTAGCACTTACACGGGCTGCTCTGGCCAATACAAACGAGGCTGCGAAATGTTATCCCTGAAATCGTGGCGGACATACGGAAAATAAGCCTTATTATCTCGCACGCAGTTCCCTTTAATAACAAACCACTCCCCTTTAATTTTAGTCTCTTTGCTGACGTGAGCTTTACCTGTTCGAAACAACCAGCCACTACTACCATCTCGTCAAAGGTGGAGTACAACCAGTGCGCCTCGATCTGCTGAAAGCACAATTCCAACTTGATCACTTCTTTATTGCATTCCCTTACTTCTTTTTGTCCCATTAGCAATTTCACTGTGCAAGAATCCTGTACCTCTCGTATTACCATATCTGGACAGGTCGTGATTTTCCCTTCGTAGCATTCTTGTAACTTTGCTTCCTCCTTTTCGACATACCTCCCCCTGTCTTTTTCGATTAATAATAGTCGCTGCGTTTTTACACTTACAAATTTCTTCAATATCCTCCACTAGACAGGATACGCGTGAACTTTATAGCGTACGTAAATTGCTTGTTTCCCTGCTACTGATACATAAACGGAATAAACTTTCTCTCCATCAGTTATCACCAATACCGTGGTCACCTTGAAATGAAAAGGTAAGCTTTGTGCTCGGGTTCTAAAGCTAGTCCCAACCCTGGCGGTATTTCTTTCAGTAATTTCCTTGGACCCTCTAAATACCTCTCTAGCGACAGCAAGTTTACCCCGTATTTCTATTACTGCCCCTCCTAAACACTTTCTTCTATGGACTGGAAATATTTTGTCATCAGTACATGCCTATGTAAGACTTCTACATCGGTTTGCGTTCCCTAATATTCTGATTAACTGTCTCTTCTGCAGCTCTGGCATACAGCATTACTTCTCCAGTCAGTTGTTATAGCTGTGTGTTTACTTAATACGTCCTTCTCTAAACGTGCAATCTACCTACTGTGCCACTCACTCACAGACTTGACCCCTTTTGCCCACAACTGAACCTTTTCTACGGTGTTGTTCATCCTTCGAATGTATTCCTCATTAGCAGTGCAAGATATTGTTTTCATAAGCCGAAATCCAGCGTCGATCCATCCCCTCTCCCTTTGCGTATGTGGAATAACCCCCAGTACCTGGGTCGTCTCATTCCGTAATTTTGGTACGCTCCATGTTCTCTCTCACATACGGCGCACTTCCTTTGACTATCCTGTGCCTTTCTATTTTCTGGCGGAATCTGTCGAATGCTTGTTCCACTTTTCTCACCTCGTTACGCAGGCGCCTCCTCGGCCTAACGCCCCATCAGTTCGGCTTCAGGGAAGGTAGATCAATAGAAGACGCCGTTACCCCTAGCACTGACAGTTACAAATAGCATCAGCGACAAATACGCGGTCGCCATTCTAATCAACATAGCCGGGGCTTTGTGGTGGCCGTCCCTCTTCGCCAGGTTAAGGGGAATGAGGCTATCAGCTTCCCTCTACAATAGCCTCCTCGATTACTGCAGAGGCTGAGTGGCGGATTGGAGGGCTGGTACCAGGAAGGTTGTCAAGACAATAACAAAGGGATGTCCACAGAGCTCGATCTGCGGACCAATGTTCTCGGATATCGCAATCGAGCCCTTGCTTGAACACCCTGGGGAGCGACGACAGGGTAAGAGGTGTGATGGCGTACGCAGATGACCTGCTCGTAGTGGTGTCAGCCAAATCGAGGGCAGCAACTGCTTCAGAAAATAAACAGATGGTGCAAACAAAATAAATAAAAAATAGCCCCCAACAAAACTGTATATTTACTGCTCAGAGGGACACTACAGAGTAATCCTATTCCAAAATTAAACAATACAAGCATACAGAGGAAGCAAGCCACACGTTATCTCGGACTGCATCTAGACGAAAAACAGACTTTCAACCACCATATAAAATTCACAATTTACAAAGCCTCAAAAATTATGCACAAACTAGCAAGACTAAACACAACTCAGTACAAATTACCTATTAAGACGATAAGGACCTACCACATCGCGATATTTAAATCCATCGCATGCTTCGCTGCAAGTGCTCGGGCTCACAGAGTGAACATACAGACTAACAAGACAATTGCAAGACGAGGTCAACGTAGTGTACTCCTGAGAATGAGCGGAGCTTTCAACACCACGTCACTAGGGGCACTTTGCGTTGTGATGGGGACCTGCCCTATAGACGTAACAATACGTTATAGAGCAGCACTTTATTGGCTTAAGAGGGACAGGATCGAAAAAGTCACCGAAATTACAGGAACCAACATTATGAACAAACCACAAACGAAACAATGGCGGATTCAAAGAGAGCAGAGAGAGTGGGATGAATCCGATAAGGGTCGCCGGGCACAGTCTTCCTTTCCTGATAGACACGAAAGGCTACAACTGAAACATGTCGACCCAAGCCGGGGGATGATGCATTTCCTGACAGGTCAAGGGCCGTATCCGGTACATTAAAACCGTATGGCACTAACTGACGATGAAGTATGTGTATGCGGAGAAACTGGACACCAGAACATGTCACACTGCTGTGCAACACGCTAGCAAAAGAGAGACCTATACAGAATGACAATGACATCTCCAGAATGATATGTAATCCCGAAGACTGAAACAAAATAAATAGCGTAGCCGATATTGTATCGAACACTGCACAAAGAATACAAGCGCCAAGATCCATATGGAAGGAGGCGTAGACAAGCACAAACAACACAACAAGCCACATGGGAGGACACAAACAGGACCACAGATTCCGAAACCGAGGAAAGAACACTAAGTGAACATGACTCAGAAGGGATGAACATGTAAGGGACCAAAACCAACAATGTATGACACTGCATGCCACAACACAGTCACAAACAACACAACAATCATAAAACAAACACCGGCACCACATACTAAGACTGTAGTAATAAGGTAATGTCGCTTGGGAGAAGAAGGCTCGAAGAACTTTTATTCCGAGGCTGCTCCTGACCAATGGCATCCTGCATAGTGTTTAAAGTATACTGCACACAAGCAGTCATGTATTTATCGTCTTATTGTGTGCAGGCAGAAGTATATTGTCTTCTCTATTGAAAGATATAATCAACGAATTCCATATATCAGAAATGTATTAAGTTATTTAAGGAATAATGCATTCAAATAGCAATGAACTATTTTATATTTCAACTAACAAGTTACAAACATAAGTGTATTTCTCATATTGTTGTTGTGGTCTTCAGCCCTGAGACTGGTTTGATGCAGCTCTCCATGCTACCCTATCCTGTGCAAGTTTTTTCATCTCCCAGTACCTACTGCAACCTACATCCTTCTGGATCTGCTTAATGTATTCATCTCTTGGTCTCCCTCTAAAATTTTTACCCTCCATGCTCCCCTCCAATGCTAAATTTGTGATCCCTTGATGCCTCAGAACATGTCCTACCAACCGGTCCCTTCTTCTCGTCAAGTTGTGCCACAAACTCCTCTTCTCCCCAATTCTATTCAATACCTCCTCATTAGTTATGTGATCTACCCATCTAAACTTCAGCATTCTTCTGTAGCACCACATTTCGAAAGCTTCTATTCTCTTCCTGTCCAAACATACATGGCTACACTCCATACAAATACTTTCAGAAACTACTTCCTGACACTTACATCTATACTCGATGTAAACAAATTTCTCTTCTTCAGAAACGCTTTCCTTGGCATTGCCAGTCTACGTTTTATATCCTCTCTACTTCGACCATCATAAGTCATTTTGCCTCCAAATAGAAAACTCCTTTACTACTTCAAGTGTCACATTTCCTAATCTAATTCCCTCAGTATCACCCGACTTAATTCGACTACATTCCATTATCCTCGTTTTGCTTTTGTTGATGTTCATCTTATATTCTCCTTTCAAGACACTCTTTATTCCATTCAACTGCTCTTCCAAGTCCTTTGCTGTCTCTGACAGAATTATAATGTCATCGGCGAACCTCAAAGTTTTTATTTCTTCTCCATGGATTTTAATACCTACTCCAAATTTTTCTTTTGTTTCCTTTACTGCTTCCTCAATATACAGATTGGGGAGAGGCTACAACCCCGTCTCACTCCCTTCCCAACCGCTGCTTCCCTTTCATGCCCCTCGACTCTTATAACTGCCATCTGGTTTCTATACAAATTGTAAATAGCTCTTCGCTCCTTGTATTTTACCCCTGCCACCTTTAGGATTTGAAAGAGAGTATTCCAGTCAACACTGTCAAAAGCTTTCTCTAAGTCTACAAGTGCTAGAAACGTAGGTTTGCCTTTCCTTAATCTATTTTCTAAGATAAGTCGTAAGGTCAGTATTGCCTCACGTGTTCCAATATTTCTACGGAGTCCAAACTGATCTTCCCCGATGTCGGCTTCTACCAGTTTTTCCATTCGTCTGTAAAGAATTCGTGTTAGTAATTTGCAGCTGTGACTTATTAAACTGATAGTTCGGTAATTTTCACATCTGTCAACACCTGCCTTCTTTCGGACTGGAATTATTATATTCTTCTTGAAGTCTGAGGGTATTTCGCCTGTCTCATACATCTTGCTCACCAGATGGTAGAGTTTTGTCAGGACTGGCTCTCCCAAGGCCGTCAGTATTTCTAATGGAATGTTGTCTACTCCCAGGGCCTTGTTTCGACTCGGGTCTTTCAGTGCTCTGTCAAACTCTTCACGCAGTGTCGTATCTCACATTTCATCTTCATCTACATTCTCTTCCATTTCTATAATATTGTCCTCAAGTACATCGCCCTTGTATAGACCCTCTATATACTCCTTCCATCTTCTGCTTTCCCTTCTTTGCTTAGAACTGGGTTTCCATCTGAGCTGTTTATATTCATGCAAGTGGTTCTCTTTTCTTCAATGGTCTCTTTAATTTTCCTGTAGGCAGTATCTATTTTAACCCTAGTGAGATAAGCCTCTACATCCTTACATTTGTCCTCTCGCCATCCTTGCTTAGCCATTTTGCACTTCCTGTCGGTTTCGTTTACAAGACGTTTGTATTCCTTTTTGCCTGCTTCATTTACTGCATTTTTATATTTTCACCTTTCATCAATTGAATTCAATATCTCTTCCGTTACCCAAGGATATCCACTAGTCCCCGTATTTTACCTACTTGATCCTCTGCTCCCTTCACGATTTCATGTCTCAAAGCTACACATTCTTCTTCTACTGTATTTCTTTCCCCCGTTCTTGTCAATCGTTTCCTAATGCTCTCTGTGAAACTCTCTACAACCTCTGGTTCTCTCAGTTTATCCAGGTCCCATCTCCTTAAATTACCAACTTAAATTCCCAGCTTTTTGCCGTTTCTTCAGTTTTAATCTACAGCTCATAACCAATAGATTGTGGTCAGAGTCCACGTCTGCCCCTGGAAATGTCTTACAAGTTGAAACCTGGTTCCTAAATCTCTGTCTTACCATTATATAATCTGTCTGATACCTTTTAGTATCTCCAGGATTCTTCCATGTATACAACCTTCTTTTATGATTCTTGAATCAAGTGTTAGCTATGATTAAGTTATGCTCTGTGCAAAATTCTACCAGGCGGCTTCCTCTTTCATTTCTTAGCCCCAATCCATATTCACCTACTATGTTTCCTTCTCTCCCTTTTCCTACACTCGAATTCGAATTTTCATCTCCCTTCACTATCTGAATAATTTCTTTTATCTCATCATACATTTCATCAATTTCTTCATCATCTGCAAAGCTAGTTGGCATATAAACTTGTACTACCGTAGTAGGCGTGGGCTTCGTGTCTATCTTGGCCACAATAATGCGTTCACTATACTGTTTGTAGTAGCTTACCCGCACGCCTATTTTTTATTCATTATTAAACCTACTCCTGCATTACCTGTAATTGATTTTGTATTTATAACCCTGTATTCACCTGACCAAAAGTCTTGATCCTCCTGCCACCCAACTTCACTAATTCCCACTATATCAAACTTTAACCTATCCATTTCCCTTTTTAAATTTTCTACCTGCCTGCTCGATTAAGGGATCTGACATTTCACGCTCCTATCCGTAGAACGCCAGTTTTCTTTCTCCTGATAACAACGTCCTCTTGAGTAGTCCCCGCCCGGAGATCCAAATGGGGGACTATTTTAGCTCCGGAATATTTTACCCAAGAGGACGCCATCATCATTTAACCATACAGTAAAGCTGCATGTCCTCGGGAAAAATTACGGCTGTAGTTTCCCCTTGCTTTCAGCCGTTCAGAGTACCAGCACAGCAAGGCCGTTTTGGTTATTGTTACAAGGCCAGATCAGTCAATCATCCAGACTGTTGCCCCTGCAACTACTGAAAAGGCTGCTGCCCCTGTTCAGGAACCACACGTTTGTCTGGCCTCTCAACAGATACCCCTCCGTTGTGGTTGCACCTACGGTACGGCCATCTGTATCGCTGAGGCACGCAAGCCTCCCCACCAACGGCAAGGTCCATGGTTCAGCTTGGGGGGGGGGGGGGGGGGGTATTTCTCATGTGAAGCTAAAATTCATGTATTCCATGTATGAAGTGCTCAATGAACATTTAATCTGTATAATATGTGTAAACATACATTAGCGAGAAACCATTTCGGATGAGAATAGCTCGAGGTTGTACCGAGACCTCCTCATCTGAAATAGACAGAAACTGGCCATTACTAACCAACATGCTACTTAGACTGTATTACTCATCCAAATACAGCATATCACTTCCCTCTATATGTTACAAATTATTCTTAACCACGCTCATTGGGTTACATTTTCTTCTTTTTTTATTCTTCTTTGACATTTGCATTGTACAAATTAAATTATATTCTCATCAACTAGGTAGTAACAAATTATGTGGTACCATTTTAACAATTGTTAATCATTCAATACGCTGTAACCTCAGAGAAATCTTTATATATTATGTTCTTCATATTATTTAAAAAAATCGTTATCAACTGTATACCAATAAGACTGTAACAATGAGAAGTCTTTGCTATTAGATTCAGAAGCATCCGACTCACCTTACATTTCAAGGCGGTGGGTTACTCTGTACCGTTAATGAAATGAATAAATAAATAAATCTCCCCAGCGATGACCGGTGATCACTAAATCTTCCTACTTAGCGAACAGCTCTCCCTCTTCCAGGTGGTGCTTCCGTAACGCTTCCACCCTGACCAAGATCAGTAGCCCGACTGCGGGCAGGATTACCTATTACGTTCCTCCGCCTTAAATTTATTGCTGTTCCTTAGTTACTTATACTAATTACACTCAATGTATACGCAACCTAAAAAGATATTAAGTGATTATCTCCTAGGCCTAAATCCATGCAGGTTCCTCCTTATCGTTTCAGTCGCGACCACTTGTTTATCTTCCGGTACCTTTCTCCTCACTCTCCCATTCCTGTACGCATCTCCTAACGCAGGAATAACTTTCAAGACTCGCTTTAAAAGGTTTCATCCACCCTACATGCACAGTTGTCGTCGGCAGCTGAATCTTGACATTACTAGCGGCGTAGTGTTTACCACCTGTTATGGCCCCTGATACTTTGCAAAAACCTTCTTTTTTTTTTCTCTTCGACACATACGAAGTTGATCGCATCATGCACTGACCAACCTTCTGCTGTGAAATTCTTGCCTGCTGCCCACTGCTTCTTCGTGTTTCTCCCGTGCTCGTGTATTTGTCGACTGTACTCTGTTTCTAATTTCCATTGTCCTCTGGCAAATTCCTTAACAGACTCTCCAGTCTTCCCATTCTTCGTTTTACATATGTCGAACGATGATGGCATTTTACGACCATATATTACTTCATATCACGATAACAGGGACGATGTACTTGAAATAGATATCCATCCCAGTTGGTGTGATGTGGCAACGTAGTATCCAAGCATCTTCCCAATTCTCCTATGCACTCTTTCAGTTCTTCCATTGGCTTGTGGATGGAGAGGACTCTTCTTTAACTTCTTCATTCAGTAACTTACACAATTCCTTGAATAGATCTGACATTAAGTTCTTCCTGCTCTGTTACTATTATTTCAGACACTCCAAACTTCAGTATTCAATTATTCACAGGAGATTGTGCCACTTTTGCTGCCTGCTGAATTGACTTCACGACCATTTCTACAGATCTTGAAAAATAATCTATGACTGTATGTACTTATGCCCTGCAGATGGTTTACCGAACTGACCTAAAACGTCAGCCTCCAGAAATTCAAATGGTGCTGAGGCTTCAGGTAATCTCTGCAATTGTACTGTTGTTCGACACAAATGCGCTATCTGTGTGCACTGTATCCAGTTGCACAGATACTAGTTTATGTCCATTCGGTATGGCTCCACCAGAACCTTACTGCTACTGTTCAGTTCGTAGATCTACAACCTCCATGACCCGCTAATGTCTGATCATGAGCTTCTTGTAGCACTCTGTTCTTTACCTTCACGGGTACCACTACCCACGGCCAGCTTGGTTTATCTGCATAGCAATCCCACCTGTATACATAACTGTGACAGCTTAAAATACTGCTTACATTCGTCATCCGCTCTATGTGCATTTTGCTATTCCTTATGCTCGTTACCCCAATATATAATACTGCTACTTTTCTACTTAAGCCATCCGAATTTCCGTGCTTCTTCCCAGGTTTATGCATGACTTCGAAATCAAATTCGCGTAGTCTTACTACCCATCACCTCAACCTATTAGGAGGATCCTTTAACCCCAAGAACCACTTCAATGCTGCATGATCTGTTATTACTCTAAATTTTTTACTATAGAGATAACATTTGAAATATGTGATTCCATAAATGAGGCTTAACATCTCATTCTCAATCGTGGAATAATTTCTTTCTGCAGAATTTAATTGTCTTGATGCGTAAGCTAGTGGATGTTCTACGCCTTCTACCTCTTGTAACAACACACAGCCAAGTGCATCGTTTGATGCATCACATGACAAAACAGATTCTGTATTAAAATCCGGAAATACCAATATTGGACTCCATGTTAAAGCTTCTTTTAACTCCTGAAAAACTTGCTGGCACTATTATGGCCACATAAATTTAGTACCATTTTTTAACAATTGTGTCAATGGTGTGGCAATATCCACAAACCCTGTTACGAACCGGCTGTAAAACTCGTAGTTCGCGACTCCTAATAACGACTGCAACTCCTTTACAGATTCTGGTACAGGAAATTCACGTACAGCCGTACTTAATCTTGTGTCTGTCTTAACCACATCTTTACTTATAATATGACCTAGGTGTACTACTACTTCCATCACAAAATTACACTTCTTCGTACTCAGAGTCAACTTCGCAGCTTTTATCTTTAGGAATACTTCCCTTAATCGCTGCGTATGCTGTTCCATACCTCTCCTACGGACTATTATTTCATACAGATACACTAAGCCTTACCGTGGTTTTAAACCTCTGAGTACTCCATCCAATAATCTGTTAAACGTTGCAGGTGCATTTTTTAATCCGAATTGGTAGTGTCTCTAGTTTTGTGTCGATCCTTCAGTGTAGCTTCTATCTGGTGATAACCACTCTTCAAATCCATTGCCGAATAATATTTGCATTGGTCGAAATGATATGAGATGTTTGGCAAGGTGTGGCGTCTGTTACGGTTATCGCATTTGGATGTCTGTAATCACAACAAATCTATACTTTCATGTTCCATCCATTGGTCTTTTTTTGCACGACGACTATTCCTGCCTCCCCTGCACTATTATTTTCTTCAGTTATTCCATCTTTCACCTTTTAATCAATAAATTCCTCCAAAATCGGCTGCAAGTACCTAGGTACTCGTATGGTTTTTGTGGTAGATTGGTGATTCATTCTCCTTTGGCATGCGGTGCCGTGTCACATGCGTAGCTAATAATAGCCCTTTTGCAAAAAATAAATCCTTAAATTTCAAAAGTTATTTTTCCTTCTGTTCCCTATTGCTTCCCTCTAGCTGCTTCACTTTTCCTTGTAACCCAATTTCAGTGTCACATGTACATTTTTGGTCAGATACTCGCCAACCTCGAACGCTGCTAATGGGACATTAAACCATATTCTGACCTCCTTGCTTCGAACATCGCTCAATAAACGACAGTACTAAAGCGTACAAAATGCCTTCGGGAAAACAAGGAACATAGTATCATTCTACAGCGCTCTGCTTCTCATAGACGAACAAAGAGAGCTAAGTTTTATGAGGTGTATGTTTGCGGAATCCATTTTGATTTATAGAGAAGAAGGTAACAATGCGTCTGTTACTGCTTGAAAACGACGTATCGATACGAAAGTTTTACTAGTACTCGACAATTACCGTGCCTGAACTCGATAAATGTTGGCATGTAGATTAAGGGGCAGGATTACTTTAAACTAAATTTTGTTCTTCATGAATCGTAGTGAAAAACAGTCTTCGCAATTGGATACATCGTTATTCTGATAGATGCACATGCTTGGCTGTTCCCAGTTCCCCCGTATTCAGCTCCAGAATTGATAACAAAGATTCAGTGTCCCCAGTACTTCACTCTAAGTGACCACGATTTATGAGAATCCGTTGTGTCATTATCTCTCGTCGTTGTGGTGAATAATTACAACAGAAAAAATTGTCTTACGTGACTTTTCATCAGTCTTTCGATATGTACAAGTACTTTGTGAAATCAATTTGCACAACGCAAACAACATCGTATGCTTAATTGTCTGTGGAAGTGTCCGTTGAATGTACTGTGTTCACAAATAGCACCCATGTTACCTTTCACTGTGAATGTCATAGTTTCGACTTCAATTCCAGCCTGTGTGAGAAATCTGAAGAACTATCACATACCAAAAAACAAACATTTTCTTACTTTCTGAATGAATTTGTATTTACTTACTAATTGGTTTTCGTCATCTTACCACATTTTGACAATTCGTAACTCGGTTTAGAGGTGTATCTGTGTTCAGTGCCCTTTCTTGCCACTAGGATGGAATTCTGAAACGCGCAGGACTCGAAAACCATAGAAAACACTCGAATTCAACCTTAACGCAACTACTTTCAATGATTAATTGATCTGTGGAGACACGCTGCTATCTTGTGAACCACGCTCATATTATTACACAGGGTTTTTCATTGAAAACAGCGAGGTCGGAGACAACAGTTCAAAGTGTCTCTAGAGAGCTAGCAATCATCGAAATTTTTTCCGAGATGGTGACTTGCTTTGTTTGTAGTACGATTTCTAACTGTAAGTGTTGGATCTACATTTCACACACAATAACCAATTTCGCAGCCAAAACTATATTCTGTTTTGTACGGTGCTGAAGATTGCTCAAAATAACGTTTTCCCATTTATCATTGATCTGCTTCTAATAAATGTGTTATCCATTTTGCATCAGAATTTCCAACTTTTGTTCTTATAACAAAAGGTATCCTAGCCTTTCATCTGATATTGTCAGCTACTTCATACATATTTAAATGCATGTCGTCGAATAACGGGTTATAAAATCAATAGAGTGTTTTCCTCTGTGGCGCCTGTTTGGAGAAAATACTGTAGCAGGGAAGGGAATATAAGGAGAAATTTATGAAAAATATGGATTGGGGAAATGGAGCAACATGTCTGAAGATCTCCTGGAGTTCGCTTCGAGTTCGACTGGTAATGTGTCGTATTCATAGCGTGTAGGCTTTCACGGCCGGCGTCTTCAGTAATTATATAACTAACTAAATAATGTGTCGCTCTATAATGAGAAGATGGATTAGATTCATCATCTAGTGCGGATTGAAATTAGGCTGATTATCAGGAGAATGGATTAAATTTGAGAGGATAGAAATAAATTTTGAAATGGCAAATTAAGATTGAGTAAGACGAATTCCAGATTGTTTGTGTCTGTAATATACAAGAATGATTTGCAGTGGTCTGTGGTCCTAGAAAAACTGTTACGAGAATCACTTTGCAGTACCTTTGAGAAAACCTTATTCTGAATCATCACAATAGGTATACTTAATGGAAAGTCAACGATATAATGCATTTTAATGTGCCTACTGTCAGGAAATAAATGAGTACCAACGTTTAGCAGGGCAGGAGGAAGGAACAGAATAACGTGGTTTTTAATTAGCGTTCCGTGTAAGGGGGAACTGGAAGGACTGTCTAAATGTCTGCTCCCTTAAATTAATTACTGTGGCACAAGATTTAATTCGCGCTCTCTAATGTTTCAAGCAACCGCTGGGTCAGACCACGACAATGGCTTTTTTACTGCGGGTTTCTTTAAGAACGCAGTGAAGTGTAGCCCGTAATGCGACCTTTTCGTTGAGAATCTGGGAAACCGTGAATGCCTGTGTAAAGGCTGCTGGATGGGAGGCCGGTTAGCATACCGTCTCTTAATGTCTCAGACGGGGATGAAAAATTAAACTTTGGCGTTTTGCCCTCTTTTGGTGTTGAAACATCACTAAAATCGAGGCGGGATATTGAGAAGCAGTCGCTTCCAAATGGATGACTGTATCAAATGGTTCAAATGGCTCTGAGCACTCAACTGCTCTGGTCATCAGTCCCCTAGAACTTAGAACTACTTAAACCTAACTAGCCTCAGGACATCACATACACCCATGCCCGAGGCAGGATTCGAACCTGCGACCGTAGCAGCAGCGCGGCTCCGGACTGGAGCGCCTAGAACCGCACGGCCACCGCGGCCGGCGGACGACTGTATCCAGCGATTTTTTTCAATCAGAAACTTTTTGTCGATTTGAGGCTGCTGCGACTGCTGGTTATATTCATGATTTTCGACTTAGTGAAACTGACACGCAGGGACTAATTATCTGATTCTAGAATACTAAATGTTAATTTGAAGAGTGATATGCAGTCTAACATTTACTGTGTAACTGACATTTATTCAAGAATCCAAGAATGTAAATATACAGATGAACAACGAGAAAACGTTCGTAGATGATCTGCTTACCTTTTTAATTTTTCCGCTCGTGGTTCGGTCTAGAGGTGTAACACTTGTCGTAAATGACAGCAGCAGGCAGTGATTTACAGCCTAACACAACTCTTTGTTATAGATTACAGAACATACTAAGAGTTTACAACAAGCCATATCTTAGGAATCAGCACTACACATCAGAGTTATAAACATCTTGACTACATCAGTTTCCATCAGAGCTGCAACTTGGATACTACGTGTGTTTCTGTCTTTATTACTGAAAAAGCATGTAACACGTTATCTGCAATTCGGTATGGCTGATGTTGCTGGTATAAGAAACTGTCACGCGAACACACTGACAATTATACAGAAACACGTGTTTGTTTTACCGTGTCTCCACCTGTTCTCCTCCTACCTTCCACCTTCTACGCCGGCCGCGGTGGTCTAGCGGTTCTGGCGCTGCAGTCCGGAACCGCGGGACTGCTACGGTCGCAGGTTCGAATCCTGCCTCGAGCATGGGTGTGTGTGATATCCTTAGGTTAGTTAGGTTTAAGTAGTTCTAAGTTCTAGGGGACTTATGACCTAAGATGTTGAGTCCCATAGTGCTCAGAGCCATTTGAAGCACCTTGTACATACACACACACACACACACACACACACACACACACACACACACACACACACACCACAGTCTTAAACTAGATGTAGCTGAGCTTTATTATGATTGGAGTGATTTTATTACGGGAAATTGAGAACATATCTCTCTAAGCAGTTACTGAGAAGGCAAGAATATTATAATGAACTTCTCTTCTTACGTTTAATAATACAAATTGCCCCTCAAGTATACCCTTTACTTGAAGTGAAAATATCGTAATGTTAGGAATTATTACTTTGAAATCATAGATATATATATTACTGTACGAAAATCTATCTCTGGAATTGATGATAAATATTTTTCTCTCTGACTCGAAATAAATTTAAGACAATTTTAATTCAGAAATATTACTTCGTCATGCTCTAGCCAAATTTACGCAAGCTTCTGCTAGTGTGGTTCTACGTAAGGACAAATTTTCAGTAACGAAAGGTAACCCTGCTGTTTTAAGTGAAAATCGGACTTCGTAGATAAATTTAAAATGCAGGTAGTTCAGAGCGTAGAGTGCTGGAAATGAAAGAAAACTAATTTTAAGATACTTTCGGAATTAAATTAAAATACCACACGAATTTCCACCCGTACAAATCATTGTAAGGAGAGAAATGTTTCCGTTTCAAAGCAAAAACAAATTCTCAGTATACACCACTGATAATAATTATTTATCGGTAATTCAACTTACATGAATAGGCAGCAAGCTTCTACATATCGAATGGCAATAAGAGCCACGAACACAAGATAACAAAAGAGGTAAGCAACAAGGTTCAGCCGGCCGCCGTTGCCGCGCGGTTCTAGGCGCTTCAGTCCGGAACCGCGCTGCTGCTACGGTAGCAGGTTCGAATCCTGCCTCGGGCATGGATGTGTGTGATGTCGTTAGGTTAGTTAGGTTTAAGTAGTTCTTAGTCTATAGGACTGATGACCTCCGATGTTAAGTCCTATAGTGCTTAGAGCCATTTGAACCAGGTTTTCAACCAACCAGATTCAAAAGACAAGCGGTAAGAGAGGGAGATAACATGGCGCCTTTCCTAGACATAGTAGTTCATGGTATCTTTATACGTCACCGAGCAATTTAAAGTTTCAATACACTAATTGTGATAAATAGTCTTTGTTAAGCGTATATCACTGTAATTAGTCTTACCAATAATTGGAGGCGTCATAACTCACACACATACACACACACACACACACACACATACGTACACACACAGACGGTGTTCCCGTTTAACAGAGGTAGCTTCTTAACCTCTGGTACATTACGTCGTTGTCCGAACGTCAAGCAAGCTATACGTCACAATGACATGGCTCATGAGTATTTAAGAACATACACCATCTGACCAAAAGTATCAGAACACCTAATAGTGGACGTTTATGTGAGGTACATCCACTCTTCGCCCTTATGGCGGTTTGAACTCTGCTGGGGACACTTACAGTGTGGTGTCTGAATATCTGTGGAGGGAAAGCAACACATTCTTCCGCAAGAGCCGAAACTAGAGTAGTTATGGATTATGGACGCTTGGGTCTGGAGCGAAGTCGACGTTGTTGGTCCTCCCAAAGGTGTTCCATTGGGCTGAAGTAGGGACTCTGGGCAGGACAGTCAATTTGATGAATGTTAATATGTACAAACCATTATCTGACAGACGCTGCGACTATGGCAGGGTACACTCTGATGCAGAGACAATCATCGTCTCCAAATATTTCCTCTAAAGTGCGGAGTAGACTGTGCTATAAAACGTATTGACGTCTTTCTGTATTTAGCGTTTCCTTCGAGCGCAATGCCAATGACCTTGCCGCAGTGGTAACACCAGTTCCCGTCAGATCATCGGAGTTAGGCGCTGTCGGGCTGGGCTAGCACTTGGATGGATGACCGTTCGGGTCTGCCGAGCGCTGTTGGTGCACTCAGCTCTTGTGAGGCAAACTGAGGAAGTACTTGACTGAGAAGTAGCGGCTCCGGTCACGAAAACTGACAACGGCCGTGAGAGCGGTGTGCTGACCACATGCCCCTCCGTATACGCATCCAGTGACGCCCCTGGACTGAGAGGATGACATGGCGGCCGGTCGGTGCCGTTGGGCCTTCCAAGGTCTGTTCGGACGGAGTTTAGTTTAGTTTGAGCGCAATCAATGGGGCACAATGTAATCACGAGAAATACGACCGCAACACCTTGCATGGGGGCTTATTTAAAATAAAGATATAAGAATGCAATGCAAATACTTTTTAATTTTCTGTCGCTGTATGTCCGATTACGCTGTTTCGTAAACGGCTGGCCCTGACTAGTATTATTACGCAATCTGACTGCATGAAACAACAACAAAGAATGAAAAGAAAATTTCAGTTAATACAATTAATTAATTAAGTCCCCAGCAACTATAAAATCTACGAAGCCAACATAGCACAAGTGTAGCTGTTCTGTGTGTGGAAGTATGACTCAACGTACACATCTGGCACGGTTCTTCTTCAACAAGACAAGAAATTTTAAATACCATTTATACTGGCGTGATAAAAGAAAATTAGAAATACTATAATTGTGCAAGAAAACCAAAATTACACTCTAATACAAGAACACACGCCAGATGCTTTGTTGACTGAACCTGTAATGACACATTATTCAGGTCACTGAAAGAATAAAAGAATAAAAGAAAATACCTCCATATATATTGACGAAATGCACTCTGACAATTACAATATCTCCATTAGAACAACATCTGCTATCTCTCCCATCGAACCACTGCATAAAACATGGAACAACACTCTCCACTACCACATCTCACTCTGACTTCACGACAAGCAGTGTCCACCACAACTTCTCGGTAAGAACTGCTTGCCGCTACGTCTCAATAATCACTGCCAGTGGAGGCGGCGGAACAATACTCTCTGGCGCGATCTTTGGCGCTGTGGCTCAGTGTAGCCACCTTTCAACCTCTCCCATACCAAACTGTTGACCCTCCACATGACGGCAGGTAACGTTCTCCAGGCATTCGTCAAATCCAAACTCTTCCGTCTGATTCTCATAAGGTACAGTGTGGTCAGCGTGATCGCTACCAGTTACTCGTTTCCAGTCGTTAACTGTCCGGTGTGGTCGTTCTTTACTCCATTTCAAGTGTCGCTTAGTGTTGACTACAAAAATGCATCGCTATAAGAAGCTGCTTCCGGCCACTGTGCCCCATTCTTTTGAGATTCCAACGTGCAGTCACTGTTCCTGCTGGATTGCTGCCAGCGCTTTGGAACTCACGAGTGATTCGTTCCGCAGATATCACACGATTTTTCAAAAGCACCCTCCGTAATGCTCGACGACCCCTGTCCGTCACTACGTGAGTTCTGGCTAATCTGGGTCTAGCTGTGGTTGTTGCTTTGAGTTTCCATTTTACATTCACATCAGCTATAGTCGTCATGTGGAGCTACAGAAGGCTTGAAATGTCTCTGATGGATCTGTTACTCAGGTGAACGCAATCACTAGTCCACGTTCGAAGTCACTGAGCTTTCCTCACCGACCCATTCTTCTGTTACTGTTTCGCCGCTCGCAACACAGTACTTCCTTTTATACTAGCAGTTTCGTCTCTCGTCTAATGGTGAATTCCACATTACACAGTAATGTCTGGATACTTTTAATCAGTTAATGAATATACGGGGTGATCTGTAAGCGTGTACGGAAGCACTATTCTAAAAGAAAACAAGAGTACAAGAGAATTTAAAGTCAAGGAATGTGAGATGGGAGCGAGGGGAAAACCTTTGAAGTTATGTTACCAATGTGGTCATTTTGGAAGCCGCTCTCTTGCGTGGTCACGAAAAATACCAAATACACACAGGCAAACAACGGTGTTTGTAATTTGAGCAAACGTACAAATATTTCCAGCGTTCACAAGCCCTTCAGACCACGCACTGCTTCCGTAAACTGCCCCCAATGCTTCCTGTTTTGTGTTCGGTTCTTCCAAGTGCTTTCTACCCTCATGGCTGCCTGGTCTTTCGCCTCGTCGTCCATGCACCACTGCCCCCTCAAATGTCTTCTCGACCTGTCTTTCTTCTAGCATACGGACTACATGGCCCGCCCATTGGCTCCTTTTGCTTGCATCAGGAGACAGATTTCCTCGTGCTTCCTCCTCCATCCTCCTTTATCGAAGATTGGTCCCTGTATCCTCCCCATTACTCTTGATTCAAATATAATAGTTTTTCCTTTACTCGTTTTTTCGTGCTCTTGGTTTCCGAAATATACATGAGTGGTGGGAATATCATTGAGTTATAGATTTTCACCTTAGTTTTCGCTGATATCGATTTTGAGCTGAGAGTCTCCCTGAGGGAATACATGCACTTCATTCCCACTTTCATTACCATTTCCTTGATGCCCAAGTCTATGCTGTTGTGACTGATAAACCAAGATCCCAAGTGACTTCTGAAATTTTCCCGGCGTATTATTAGAAAAAGATCCCAAGTATTTTAGCTTGGTGAACTTCCGTGATGCTCATGTAATCTGTCTTAGGTATTTCTCTCAGCTCCTGTCCTCTTTCTAATTGCATGAGCTCTGTTTTGTCTTTATTCACCTATAGCTCTGCGTTTTGTGCGTAATTGCCCATTTTCTGTACATTTCTTTCAATCTATGGTTTGATTCACTTAGTGGTACTATACTACCTGTTTATGGAGTTTTAGAGTTATTCTCTGTGCACAGATTTCAAGGTGTATTATACGTAATGTCCAGCATACTGCAATTGTATTGTTATTAGCTTAATCATTTTCTTTTGTTAGCCGACACAAGTACAGGAATGCGAGCTTAAGCATCAGCCAATCGCTCCCAGAGGCGGGCAAGGTTTCAGACCCTCGCCACATACAGATCGTGCAGAAGGCTGGCCTTATAATTCTAAGTGGAAGCCAGTTTTATTATTATTATTAATTTTTTAATGAAAGACTCGGGCTTAGCTTGTGTGGCAGCCGGCAGGTGACAATGTTTTATGTCGAACACTTTACGTCTGGGAAAGAGATTTTTCTTCAGTGTTGAATTCCATCACATAGTGTATACGATAGATAAAAGATGTAAAGAAGATTAGGGTCTACTGTCTCACGGACATTATTGTCAGAGAACAAGGTTGGAAAAGGGAAGGTTGGGGAAGGGTACCTGCAGTGACCTTACAAAGGTACAATCCCAGTATTCGCCTGCAGTGACACAGGGAAATCACGAGAAACCTAAATGTGAGTGTACCGAGCTCTCCTCGAACCACTTGTGTCATGAATATGGCTCCAACGTCTCCCCACTGCTCTATCTCGTTCGGCCCAGAACCAAGTTTGGTTTTGAGCATGAAGTAATTAACGTTTGCATTAAAGCTGTACGCGAGATTACTCTTTATTTTCAAATGTCTTTATTATCTTACATTTCTTTCAATCCTATGCTTTTGTGATCTACGGCTGCAAGAGTCAGTTCAACGAAAAGAAAAGAAAATCACTGCAGAAAAACAAGAAAAACGCAGCTTTTTTCTTGGGATTAAAACTAAGTAACTGTTACTGAGAAGAATTACTCAACTGATTAGTAATGGTAAACCTTCCGGGATGTAAGGTCGTGGTCCATGAAACTCTTCAGCTCCTAACGTTTCATGGACCACGACCTTACATCCCTGAAGGTTTGCCAGAAGATATGTCATCCGGTCGTGAAAGCCTTCAAAAAATGGTTCAAATGGCTCTGAGCACTATGGGACTCAACATATTAGGTCATAAGTCCCCTAGAACTTAGAACTACTTAAACCTAACTAACCTAAGGACATCACACACACCCATGCCCGAGGCAGGATTCGAACCTGCGACCGTAGTGGTCACGCGGTTCCAGACTGAAGCGCCTAGAACCGCACGGCCACACCGGTCGGCTACATGTCAGTAAAGTCAGCAGACGATATGCTCTTTGTCAGAAAGTAGTCAGACTCCGTTCACATAACAAAAACACTGCAGCGCCAAAGAAACCAGTATAGGCATGAGTATTCAAATACAGAGATATAAAAACAGGCGGAATACTGCACTGCGGATGGCAATGCCTATATAAGACAAGTGTCTGGCGCAGTTGTTAGATCGGTTACTGCTGCTACAATGGCAGGTTACGAAGATTTCAATGAGTTTGAACGTGTTGTTATATTCGGCGCACGAGCGATGGGACTCAGCATCTCCGAGGAGGCGATGAAGTGGGGAATTTCCTCTACGACCATTTCATGAGTGTACCGTGAATGTCAGGAATCCGGTAAAACATCAGATCTCCGACATCGCTACGGCCGAAAAAAGATCCTGCAAGAACGGGGCCAACGACGAGTGAAGAGAATCTTTCAGCGTGACGGAAGTGAAACCCTTCCGAAGATTTCTGGATATTTCAGTGCTGGGCCATAAACAGGTGTCAGAGTGCGAACTATTCAACGAAGCATCATCGATATGGCCTCTCGGAGCCAAAGGCCCACTCGTGTATCATTAATGACTGCAAGACATAAAGCTTTACGCCTCGTGTGAGCCCATAAACACTGACACTGGACTGTTTGTGACTGGAAACATGTTGCCTGGTCAGAGAAGTCATGTTTCAAATTGTATCGAGCGGATGGACATGTACAGGTATTGGAGACAACCTCGTAAATCCAAGGACCCTGCCCATCAGCATGGTTTATTCAAACTGGTGGAGGATCTGTAATAGTGTGAGACGTGTGCAGGTAGAATGATATGGGACCATTGATATGTCTAGATACGACTCTGATAGGTAACACGTACATAAGCATGCTGTCTGATCACCTGCATACATTCATGTCCATTGTGCATTCCGATGGACTTGGGCATTTCCAGCAGGACAATGCGGCACCCCACACGTCCAGAATTGCTACAGAGTGGCTGCAGTGACATCCTTCTGAGTTTAAACACTTTCGCTGGCCACCAAACTCCCCAGAGATGAACTTTATTGAGCATATCTGGGATGCCTTGCAACGTGCTGTTCAGAGGAGATTTCCACCCCCTCGCACTCTTGCGGATTTGTGGACAGCCCCGCAGGATTCATGGTGTGAATTCCCTCCAGCGCTACTTCAGTTATTAGAGCGGAGTCCACGCCACGTCGTGTTGCGGCACTTCTGCGTGCTTGCGGGGCCCTATACGATATTAGGCAAGTGTACCAGTTTCTTTGGCTCCTCAGTGTAGATTTCGCATTGACAGCTGTGCAACAGGAGAGCGTGTTTCTTCTGAAAGTCATAGTCGGGTGCCGCCCTTCGTTGCACAGTTTCCGCGGGTCCAGGAAATAACAGCGACCGTACCGGGGCTGGGTGGGTCTCTCCGACGGCGCCGCTGGCCAGCACAGTTCGGCGGGTTGCCGCTTCTCCTCTCCCCAAGTAAACACAGGGGGCGGGCTGTGGCGCCGGCCTCACGTTGCTGCACTATATTGCGACAGCGCAGAGGCCGAAACTTTACGGAGCGCTCGCTTCCGCTCTGCGGAGACCGTGGCCAACGTTCCGTAGCGGGATTTTTGACGAAGAACAGCCGTCTCTGTATCTCCAGCAGAAGAATCGAGTTCAGAAGTCAGTGGAAGAGAAAATGGTAATGACCCACGTTCGATGTCGGCAGGTTTGGGAAAGGGTTTCCCAGTCTACTCCCTTCTTTATGGACGGTTTTCCTTATCGGTTGGTGCATTTTCCGTGAATTATCGCAGTGATGTTGAACGAAATTGTGAATTGATTATGTGATGTAATTTATGGTTACATTTAGCACCACTATGCCTGTTTACAGATGAATATAAACGAAAAAAATATATTTTCTTCGATAACAAATGCAAATTTATGACTGTTATGCGCTTGGAACTCTAAAAATTACAAATAAATTTTTGCCCTGGAAGAGAAGGAATTGTCAAGGTAAGTTTTTATGTTGGCTAGCTTTGAAACTTATTATAGCCACCTGCCAAAGAACCCGCTGTTTAGTTAATCAATTGACCAAATATTTCGATATACGCATTATTTACCCCTTTTTGACAAAAAGTGAAATTTGGTGTTGCGTAATGGAGGTCCTTGTTTTCTGGTACTGTATTTGAGTACATCATTATTTCTTGGGAAATGGAATCTACCATTTACAATAAATATCACGACAGAATACTTGTAGCTTATTCTAACTGAATAATTTTGTGCAATAAAAACTTTATTTATGAAAAGTATGTTAGCTTAAAATATTGTTTGATAATGAGCTATTGAACTAAAGCAAATAGAAAACATATTTCTTGAATTGTTTCCCTCCAAGACTACAGTGAGGTGTTTTACTGGGTGGTTTAAGAAACTCCTCACCGTATTTTTCAACTTTAAACCTCATGAATATGTACACAACAAAATTATGTTCAGTTATTATTATTGGTGTTGTAACATTTATTGACCTGAGCTGAATAAATTACACTTTTTTTTTTAATGAGGCCATTTATAAACCACCTTTTGGCAGTTCTCTTAAGGACGTTCTTTACAGTTTCTTCTGTTCTGTATGTCCATCAGTAATACAGGCAACAGTCGTGTTTTTTACAAAATGTACTAAACTGCATATGAGACCTGAGTTTCTCCTGGCGTATAGAACTTAAGGGAATTCAGCCAGGTGATATTTACAGCGACCGCCGATATTACGGCGGGAGTACACGCCGCCATTTTCAAGGCACAAACTGCAACGCACAGGCGATGTACAAAAAAATTTAAAACCTCGGTTCTCGGAGCAATTCATAAAAGATAACACACACACACACACACACTGAACCCTAGTGCCACCAAAGTCGATAGTGAAAGACTACGAACTAGCAGGTGAGGTAACATTGAGTCTGTGACTCTGTCTCCCTGTTTTTTGGCGAGGGAGAAAGTAGGAGTCCCAGCAGAGTTTAACCAAAAACCTTCATCCCTCTTTACAAGGTTACTCGCTAATTTAATCTCAACAGCTCCCTTAAAAACACTGCCCCAATACCTGGACTTGCATGCCAATATCTCGGTATTATTATATAACATAGGGTAACCAGTATCCAAACAATTTCGGCAATAGCAAATCTACTAGGCTGCTGTAATCGTGTGTGCCGTTTACGCTCAGTACATCGGTCCTCCACGGTGTTGATAGTCTGACCAATGTATGCCATGCCACAGCTGCAAGGAATGCGAAATACACCCGCCTTACACAAACCAAGATTATCCATAACAGAACCCAACAGGAAACGGGCCGCTTGCAGCGGCTGGCAGCGTCATTGCGCCTTGCAGAGTAACGCATCAAAAGGTTTTGAGCAGTTATCGTCTTATTGTAAAACATCCTTGAGTCCTCTTTAAATATGTCAGGCACGAGTTTCTCATAAGCTGCGTCGTGTAGATACACCGCTGGGAAGTTCCTCGGGACACTATATATTCATTGTAGAGCTTTATTTTGGAGGCGTTGCAGTTTGGTGAGATGGGTCTTTCGGGCTGTTCCCCATGTGTTGCAGGCGTAGTCCATTTGCGGCTGGTGGTAAGATCTGTAAATCTGAAGCCACATGCAGTCGAGAGAGCTGTACGCTCATTGAACAAGGTGTTGGTCGTCCTTGCGGACTTCATCGACGTGGTACTTCCACAGGAGTTGGCGATCCAAAGTCACACCAAGTTACTTTACAATTGATATACATGTAATCGGCAAGTTGAGGAGCGTAATGTGGGGAATGTTCGGCGGACGCCTCCTGGTCAGTAAAAGAGCTTGACTTTTTGCAGCATTAATACTCATGCGCTAGTCTGTTGCCAATCTTTCGATGCCAGAGCAGACCGTATTTACTCTCTGCTGAACAGCTACTGGCCACCGACTCTGGCAGATGAGTGTGGTGTTATGGGCGCAGACGGATCTGGTGGCACGTGGCGACTTATGGAGCTCGCAGAGTCGGCGGTATAGATAGGGCCTGTTACCAAGCCCTGTGGTACTACTGCGCATTCACCGAGGGGAGTCCTGACGACGAAGGTCTTGCTTTCGTGGTAATCAACGAGTAACTTCACCAGTGATCCAGTCATTCCCTGTGTATAAAGCTTGTGCAAGAGGCCATAATGCGAGACACTCTCTACTGAGCGAGGTGGCGCAGTGGTTAGCACACTGAACTCACATCCGGGAGGACGACGATTTCAATCCGCCTCCGGTCATCCTGATTTAGGTTTCGCGTGATTTTGCTAAATCGCTTCAGTCAAATGGCGGGATGATTAATTTGAAAGTGCACGCCGACTTCCTTACCCATCCTTCCCTAATCCGATGGGACGGATCACCTCGCTGTTTGGTCCCCTCCCCCAAAACAACCAACCAGCCAACCAGACTGTCAAATGCAGGCCGGCCGGAGTGGCCGAGCGGTTCTAGGCGGTACAGTCTGGAACCGCGCGACCGTTACGGTCGCAGATTCGAATCCTGCCTCTGGCATGGATGTGTGTGATGTCCTTAGGTTAGTTAGGTTTAAGCAGTTCTAAGTTCTAGGAGACTGATGACCGCAGAAGTCCCATAGTGCTCAGAGCCATTTTTTTGTCAAATGCACACGTAACGTTTAGCGACATAATCTCACAATATTTCTTGTTGTAGAAGGCTTGGATGGCTTCTTCTACTATCTGGAGTAGTTGCTGCAATGTAGTATGTCCGGTCCTGAAACAAATTGCTCTGCAGGTAGGACGTCGCCTTGGTTAAGGCGGTGGTTCACTCAGCGAAGGAGAACGTCCTCAGACGCCTTGCTCATTGCTGGCAGTAAGCTTATTGGCCGGTAGCTCTTTGGATCTGCCCGATTTTTGCCGAGTTTGGGAACCGCGACCGCTCTTTGCCTCAGTATGTTGGAGAAGGTGCAGGCGAGATAGTCGAAGGTCTCTGGGGCACTTCTTTTAGCTTCTTGGCGTCGATTTCTTCAAGCCACGGAGCTTTCTTGGCGGGAAGCGTTTTCAGGTATTTCATTTCTTCCTGGTCATCTGCGTCTTCTCCATCTAGACGTGAGCGTGGTTGATTGGGTTCTGCAGAGATCGGAAGTTCGCTTCAAATGCGTCATCCAGGACATCATTGTCTGTAGGTGTTTACATCCTACCAGCTGGCGTTGCCAGTAGTAGCAGTTGCCTCCTTGTTAAAAATGCTTACGGTGTCCCACATCGTGGCGTCCTGAAGCGTCGCAAGTTTATCGGATAAGCGTCTGTTGAGAGCCGGTTTAATCTGGCGCTTTCGTCTCTAATGAGGAGCCATTACTTGGATAACTGGTTTTTACGTCGGATGATTTGTAAATTTCTGGCTGGAATGTTTGCTGCCTTCACTGCTCACAGTGCTGCTTCTGTGGAGTGGTGTTGCGAGCTACCTCGCTAACAGAGTCGGTGCAGTGAGCTATTGCTTCATTGACGTTCGTGTTAATGCCAGCTGGGTGTTCTTCAAGTTTATTATAAACGTGCTGTCGGTATCAGTCCCAGGTGGTCCTCGCAGTGCTGAACCTTCAGTGTTGCGGATGGGCTCGATATTCGCTGAAAACACCACTGGCAGGTGATCCGAGGGCAGGGCATGGATAACCTCAGCTGAGATTAAACATGGGAATCCTTTAAATATGCCAGTGTTCAGAACATCTGGTGCACCTCTTGCATGTGAGTAAATAGTTGGTTCAAGTGGTTGCGTGTGGTCATCATGAAGTTTCAGATCGGATATCCCCGCACACGATACAGCATTTGCCTCTAGGTTGAAGCAGGTGCTCACAAGGGAACCTCCCCATCGCACCCCCCTCAGATTTAGTTATAAGTTGGCACAGTGGATAGGCCTTGAAAAACTGAACACAGATCAATCGAGAAAACAGGAAGAAGTTGTGTTGAACTATGAAAAAAATAAGCAAAATATACAAACTTAGTAGTCCATGTGCAAGATAGGCAACATCAAGGACAATGTGAGCTCAGGAGCGCCGTGGTCCGGTGGTTAGCGTTAGCAGCTGCGGAACGACAGGTTCTTGGTTCAAGTCTTCCCCCGAGTGAAAAGCTTACGTTCTTTATTTTCGCAAAGTTATGATCTGTCAGTTCTTTCATTGACGTCTCTGTTCACTATAATAAGTTTAGTGTCTGTGTTTTGCGACCGCACCAAAAAACCGTGCGATTAGTAGACGAAAGGACGTGCCTCTCCAATGGGAACCGAAAACATCTGATCGCAAGGTCATAGGTCAACCCATTCCTCCACAGGAAAACACGTCTGATATAATCTATACGAGACTGGTAACGGCATGTGCGTCACATGACAGGAATATGTTGTCGACCCACCTAACTTGTAAACTTGGCGAATGGGTACAAAGATTTTTCTACCTTGCCCGATTTAGGTTTTCTTGTGGATGTGATAACCACTCCCAAAAAACTGTGTTTCGATGTTTATTTAGGTGTAGCGTCCCCATACTACGGCGCAGTTACCTCGCATCGGGCAGAAGGACGGACAGATAATAATTGTCTGAAAATGAAAAATTAAATTTTTCACTCGAGGGAAGACTTGAACCAAGGACCTCTCGTTCCGCAGCTGCTCACGCTAATCACGGGACCACGGCGCTGCTGAGCTCACACTCTCGTTGCATATGTTGCGCATGGACTACTCAGTTTGTATATTTTGCTTATTTTTTTCATAGTTCCACACAACTTCTTCCTGTTTTCTCGATTGATCTGTGTTCAGTTTTTCAAGGCCTATCCACTGTGCCAACTTATAACTAAAACTGAGGAGGGTGCGATGGGGAGGTTCCCTTGTCAGCACCTTCATATGTCAGATGCCCACGAGGTGGCCTTAGGCGAAGAATGCTATAGGCCCTTGTCGAGTTTCTACAGCGACTGACGTAGTTTATATGTTAGAGAGGCGGCGGCGACGCTTGGTAGTGTTGCAGAGAGTTGTGGGCATAAACTGCTGTGCCTCTTCCGATGGACAGGGGATCATTCCGGTAACTGCGGTTTGCTTCTATGGCTCGCAAACCTGGCTTACGACGCGTTTCAGTCCCAAGATAAATCTCTCATTTTGTAGAAACTGCCAAAATTCCAGCAGGTGGATGTAAATGGCATTGGTATTCCACGTTGCAATAGCAAAGTCTTGAATGCCTCTGTAGTTGACCATGTGTTGTCTGCATTGGTTCACAGGCGGCTGGCGTCATGCTTCTTATCGCTGTAATGACTGCTGAGACGATGAGAGTAGGGAGGCTGGTCAGTGTTCTTGAGTCTTCTGTGAGGGACCGTATTACCTCCACAATGTCGGAAAGGTCCGATATAGTCTGATGCACAGCTTGAGACTGTAAGAATGTGGAGTTACTTCCGGATGCAGGTCCTTCCTCAGGGTGAGTATCTTCTGTCGCTGTTGGCGGCCGTTTGTGGCCCCTTATGACATCTGGTGTTAGAACTCCAAGCCGAATTATAGCTGAAAAAAGTTCCGTGACAGGTGAACGATATGGCTGAATTTCCTCTGGAAGCTGGGCTGCGAAATCACTTCCTGACTTGCCTGTGTGCAGGGCCGCATGGTCTTCGGATCGAGAGGCACGTGGCCCCAGCCAGCTGGGTGCTGGGCGCTGCAGTTTCAGCACTTGGCGGCAGTTTTCTGTGACTGTGGGCTTTCCCGACTGTCGTGGTCGGCGCTACATTTCACACACTTCGGTGGCATGGTGCAGTGCCAGGCTACGTCGTAGATCCGTTGGCACCTGGAGCACTGTAAAAGTCCTCTGCGTACCTTTAACTTTTAAATGCCGCTGATGAGTGTGCAGAGGCGCGTCACGTCGAAGATTTTCCTGTGATTATCGACGTCATGGAGAATTAATACTCTCAGTGGAGCTTTCTTCTATGAGCCTGGAGTCCTGCAATAGTCGACAATTGATGCAGCGCAGCCTATATCTTGAAGGGCCGTCAGAACGGAATTTTTTTTTCACATTTTTAAAATCGTTAAGGTTTTATATAGAAGCTGTGGACTGCTGTGTTATAAAGGTTAAATTACGTGTTTGTCTTGACAGCACTGTCAAAACAGTAACGTATCGTTTCATAGTATAAACACGCGTTGTATGTCGAAGCGCTAATGATTTTCCGAGGAAAAGTGACGAATAGACTGGTAAATCTCTCAAAGAGTAAAGTATAACACCAAAACGAAGTGTTTTTAATGAAATGTGGCTTTCATGGTAATATATTTTCGAATAAAGGGAAACATTGTGTTCAACATGTGACGTGTGAACTTACAGACAATGAAATGGAGGCAAACTCGTCAGTATCTAGAGAAACACTCATTAGTCATTCGAAGATTAAAATAAAACTTTGTGATACACAGTTTTCTCAAGACGAAAGTGATGTAAACTGTAGTTTAGGTTATATTCTGGTGTATCTGCACAACTTAGAAGTGTCTTAGGTGAATGTATGTGTTGTAGGATATGTGGAGTGCCAGTTAACTTACATGAAGACAGTGAGGTATCAAATGGACTAGCCAGGAAACTTATCATTAATTGTGCCAGTTGTAAATATACTCATTCATTTTGGAATTCTGATAAGTGTACAGATAATTATTTTGAAGTAAATGTTAGGTGGTTTTGTGGATTGAGAGCTATTGGCAAAGGACACAATACAGCAGAGACAATGTGTGCCGTGATGAATATGCCGTGCGCACCTTGTAAAATCGACAAGTATGCAGGATTTATTGGAGATGCTGTGGAATCTGTTGCACATGAGTCAATGAATGATGCTGCAAACGAAGCTGTTGAAATAATGATGGTAAGACTGACATACCAGTAGCTTTTGATGGCACTTAGCATAAGCGTGGCTACAGTCCTAAGAATGCCGTTGCTACGGTGACCAGTCTGGATAATGGAAAGTTAATAGATTTTCAGATTTTAACCAAACATTGTTATAAGTGTAAATCAGGGAATGAAGAAAGGCATAGCTGTAATAGAAATTATGAAGGAACAAGTGGTGGTATGGAGGCCTCTGCACGTATTGAAATTTTCAGTCGATCGTGAACAAAAGGGGAGCGTATTACACTAAGTTCTTAGATGATGGAGACTCGAAAGCATATAACAGTGTAGTAGTGGCTCAGCCTCATGGAGAGAAGATTATCACAAAACTGGAATGTGTTGGTCATGTCTAGAAGAAGATGGGCACCAGGTTGAGGAAGTTGAAACAAAGTTTGAGAGACAAGAAACTTTCTGATGATAAAACCGTAAGAGGCAGGCTGACAGACCAAATGACTGATGAACTACAGCAGTATTATGCGATGGCCGTTAGAAATAATACTGAAAATTTGTTGAAAATAAAGCAGCCAGAATGGGCTACCTTCTTCCACAGACAGTCAACAGATGAAGAACCAGTACACCACCTCTGCCCTCCTGGACCTGATTCATTGTACAATTACCGCAATGCCCAGTACTCAAACAGTACATACAGCCGTAAACATTCCATCCCAGCAGCAGTCATGGATACCATAAAACCTATTTACAGAGAGCTGGCAAATCCTGAATTACTGAAGAAGTGTCTGCATGCCCCAATGAGTCGTTCAAAGATCTTATATGGACTCGCTAAACAATAAATGTTTTTAAAGAAATGAAGACACTTTAGTGGTGTGTCAGTGATGCTGTTTTTGCTTTTAATGATGGCAACATTTGTAGGGTGAAAGTGGTATAGCATATGGGAATTAATCCTGGAGCAAACTGCATCAGAGAGCTTGAACGGATGGACAAGGTTCGCATTGATAAAACAGAGTAAGCAGAACAGTTGGCCACTAAGGAGACCATAAACAAGAAAAGAAGAAAAAACTTGCAAAAAGGTCAAGAGAATGATATACAGTATGGTGCATGGTGATTCTGAGTGACTAGCATATATTGAGTTACAATCTATTGAAACTTTTGAAGCCGTGCCTGAAAATTTAAATTTATTTTGCATTTTTCCCTAAATCTGAGAAATCACTTCGAGTAGAATATTAAAATTTTTAGGGAGTAGTTACATATACAGGGTGGTCCATTGATAGTGACCGGGCCAAGTATCTCACGAAATAAGCATCAATCGAGAAAACTACAAAGAACGAAACTCGTCTAGCTTGAAGGAGGAAACCAGATGGCGCTATGGTTGGCCCGCTAGATGGCGCTGCCATAGTTCAAACGGATATCAACTGCGTTTTTAAATAGGAACCCCCATCTTTTATTACATATTCGTGTAGTACGTAAAGAAATATGAATGTTTTAGTTAGACCACTTTTTTCTCTTTGTGATAGATGGCGCTGTAATAGTCACAAACGTATAAGTACGTGGTATCACGTAACATTCCGCCAGTGCGGACGGTATTTGCTTCGTGGTACATTACCCGTGTTAAAATGGACCGTTTACCAATTGCGGAAAAGGTCGATATCGTGTTGATGTATGAATATTGTGATCAAAATGCCCAACCGGCGTGAGATATGTATGCTGTTCGGTATCCTGGACGACATCATCCAAGTGTCTGGACCGTTCGCCAGATAGTTAGGTTATTTACGGAAACAGGAAGTTAAAAAAAATGGCTCTGAGCACTATGGGACTCAACTGCTGAGGTCATTAGTCCCCTAGAACTTAGAACTAGTTAAACCTAACTAAGGACATCACAAACATCCATGCCCGAGGCAGGATTCGAACCTGCGACCGTAGCGGTCTTGCGGTTCCAGACTGCAGCGCCTTTAACCGCACGGCCACTTCGGCCGGCAAACAGGAAGTGTTCAGCCACATGTGAAACGTCAACCACGACCTGCAACAAATGATGATTCCCAAGTAGGTGTTTTAGCTGCTGTCGCGGCTAATCCGCACATCAGTAGCAGACAAATTACGCGAGGATCGGGAATCTCAAAAACTTCGCTGTTGAGAATGCTACATCAACATCTGTTGCACCCGTACCATTTTTCTATGCACCAGGATTTGCGTAGCGACGACTTTGGACGTCGTGTACAGTTCTACCACTGGGAACAAGAGAAATTACGGGACTATGACAGATTTTTTGCACGCGTTCTATTTAGCGACGAAGCGTCATTCAGCAACAGTGGTAACGTAAACCGGCATAATATGCACTATTGGGCAACGGAAAATCCACGATGGCTGGAAGATCAACGACCTTGGCGGGCATTATGGGAGGAAGGATAATTGGCCCCCATTTTATTGATGGCAGTCTGAATGGTGCAATGTATGCTGATTACCTACGTAATGTTGTACCGATGTCACTACAAGATGTTTCACTGCATGACAGAATGGCGACGTACTTCCAACATGATGGATGTCCGCCACATAGCTCGCGTGCGGTTGAAGCGGTATTGAATATCATATTTCATGACAGGTGGACTGGTCGTCGAAGCACCACACCATGGTCCGCACGTTCACCTGATCTGACGTCCCCGGATTTCTTTCTGTGGGGAAAGTTGAAGGGTATTTGCTATCGTGATCCGCCGACAACGCCCGACAACATGCGTCAGCGCACTGTCAATGCATGTGCGAACATTACGGAAGGCGAACTACAGGCTGTTGAGAGGCATGTCGTTACACGTATTGCCAAATGCATTGAGGTTGACGGGCATCATTTTGAGCATTTATTGCATTAATGTGGTATTTACAGGTAATCACGCTGTAACAGCATGCATTCTCAGAAATGGTAAGTTCACAAAGGTACATGTATCTCATTGGAACAACCGAAATAAAATGTTCAAACGCGCATACGTTCTGTATTTTTAATTTAAAATGCTACCTGTTACCAACTGTTCGTCTAAAATTGTTAGCCTTATGTTTGTGACTATTGCAGCGCCATCTATCACAAAGCGAAAAAAGTGGTCCAACTAAAACATTCATATTTCTTTACGTACTACACAAATATGTAATAAAAATGTGGGTTCCTATTTATAAAAACGCAGTTGATATCCGTTTGACCTATGGCAGCACCACCTAGCGGGCCAACCATAGCGCCATCTGGTTTCCCCCTTCAAGATAGACAAGTTTCGTTCTCTTTAGTTTTTTCGTTTGACGCTTATTTCGTGAGATATTTGGCCCAGTGACGATCAATGGACCATCCTGTATATCCTGAGTTTACTGAACTAAAAGAAGAACATTATGTTATGTATAATTAAAATTATTTAGGATAACGTACGAAAAGTATACAAAATTTTAACCCTTTAATTAAAAAATTGTATTTCGTAAAGTAGTGGCTGAAGTGCAATTATTGTAGTTCAGTAGACTCAGAACACACAGTTTAATGTCCTGTAAAAGTTTCATGTCAGTGGTTACAGTGGTTCCTGAAATGCAGGGAACCCAACTCACTAAATTTAACGTTGTCTGGATAGGGCGTTCCAACTCCCCTTAAGTACATCTTTCAGCTCTTCATGGAGCATTGCCTTTGGAATTCTCTTCCAAATGCTTTAATGATCGGTTTTGTGGCAGGAAATGTGAAACTTGTAATGCCACTAGTGGCCATCATATTCTTCACTGCTGCATAATCGCTGGTAGAAGTACAGAACAGCTTCAGCTGTCACCACATCGTTATTTGGCAGTGAAAACTGGTTGAACATTCTGTTTTAACCAATTGTACAAGATCTTGTAGTTTTCCAAGAACTAGTGAACTAAGAGCTGTTAGAGCTGTTGTCGGTAGTCTTGCCGCGGCTATTGTGTTTTTTGACGTTGCTGTCTTTGGTGCCGTTGCCGCTGCTGTATCTCTGCTACGACGCTAGCTGGGCCGGAGTCGCGGTGTCGAAAGGCGATGAAGGTATTTTTCGTCTCTATTGAAAGTGTTTGCATAATTCTTCTCGGTTTTACCTGCTTTCTCCGCGACGGTATCGTAAATCCTCCGTCGCTTACCTCTCTGGTGGTAAACCCGTCATTCCGTTTGGCTCTGGAGGTCATTTCTTCGGCTGAATCCGCGCTGGAATTGTTCTCGTATTCCACGTTCAGGCACCGAGTCGTCATATTCGATGTTCGATGTGCATTCTGCCGTTACAATGGTCGTCTTCCGCGGAGCAGCCGATGAGGTCGACGGTGGGGTAAGCCCCGCCGGAAGGCGATCGAGTCGTGTGAAGTAAGCACCTCTTTTTCGAGAAATATACATTTTTTTCACAGTTCTTGATAGATGTGTCATAGTTCTAGAGTTCTTTGTACAAAATTTCAATTGTTCTGCAGAATTTAGCGACGAAAACAACAATACTCGAAAAATTTTCGTATCGAAAACGTTCTTTGGCAATTTCCGCAAAATGTAACTAAGTACAAGAGTTCTGAGCACAGTTCTGAACAGAGCTCCAAGAGTTCTTTCGAAAATCCAAGTAACATTTTTTTGTGCAGCTAATAGTTTACGAGATAATTGCAATTTAAGGAGAAAATCTTTTCACTTACTGTGAAGTTGGCACCCTTTTTTTCAGAAATATATATTTTTTTCAGAGTTCTTGATAGATATGGCATAGTTCTAGAGTTCTTTGTACAAAATTTCAATAGTTCTGCAGAATTTAGCGAAGAAAACAACAATATTCGAAAAAATTTTCGTATCGAAAATATTTTTTGTCAATTTTCACAAAAATTAAACTTGTACTACAGTTCTGAGGACAGTTCTGAACAGAACCCCAAGAGCTTTATCGAAAATCCCAACAACATTTTTCTATGGCGATAATGGTTTGAGATAAATTGATTTATTATCGGACACACTTTCTTTACGGAAAATATAAATATATTCGTACAACAGTTCTGATGACAGTTCTGGACACCACGTGAAGAGTTCTATCGAAAATCCAAGTGAAATTTTTTTGTGCCGGTAATAGTTTAAGAGGTAATAGCAACTTAATTAAGAACCCCATAAGAGCTCCTACTGTGAAGCTGGCACCCTTTTTTTCAGAAATATATATTTTTTCAGAGCTCTTGATAGATAAGTCATAGTTCTAGAGTTCTCTGTACAAAATTTCAATAGTTCTGCAGAATTTAGCGAAGAAAACTACAATACTCGAAAAATTTTCGTATCGAAAACATTCTTTGGCAATTTCCGCAAAATGTAAATAAGTACAAGAGTTCTGGGCACAGTTCTGAACAGAGCTTCAAGAGTTCTTTCGAAAATCCAAGTAACATTTTTTACTGCAGCTAATATTTTACGAGATAATTGCATTTTAATGAGAAAATCTTTTCACTTACTGTGAAGTTGGCACCATTTTTTTCAGAAATATATATTTTTTTCAGAGTTCTTGATAGATATGGCATAGTTCTAAAGTTCTTTGTACAAAATTTGAATTGATCTGCAGAATTTAACGAAGAAAACAACAATACTCGAAAAAAATTTCGTATAGCAAACATTCGTTATTAATTTTCGCAAAAAGTCAATTCGGACAACAGTTCTGAGGGCAGTTCTGAACAGAACCCCAATAGTTCTATCGAATATCCTAATTACAATTTTTTGTGCAGCTAACACGTTACGAGATAATTGTGAAGTTGGAATCTTTTTCTTCAGAAATATATATTTTTTCAGAGTTCTTGATAGAAATGTCATAGTTCTAGAGTTATTTGTACAAAATTTGAATAGTCCTGCAGAATTTAGCGAAAAAAACTACAATACTCGAAAAATTTTTCGTATCGAATACATTCTTTGTCAATTTTCGCAAAAAGTAAATTCGTACAACAGTTCTGAACAGAACACCAAGAGCTCTATCGAAAATCCTAATAATATCTTTTTGTGGCGATGATAGTTTATACGGTAACTGCTTTGATGTTAGACCCACTTTCTCCACAGAAAAAGTAAATTCGTTCAACAGTTTTGATGAACAGTTCCGGTTAACACCTCAAGACTTCTGTCGATAATCATAATAACATTTTTTGTGGTTATAATAGTTTGTATGGTAATTGATTAATTGTGGGGCAGACTCACTCAAAAAGAAAAATTATGTCTGTTCGTATGCTCTGATGCCAGCTCTGGATAGCATTGTAAGAGTTCTATCGAAAATACTAGTAACATATTCTGTGCAGGTAATTGTTTACGCAGTAACTGCCTTTATTAAGGAATGCTTATGAGCATTTCCCGTGCAGTTTGAACCCCTTTTACGATAAATATAAATTTTTTTCACAGTTCTTGATATATATGCAATAGTTCTAGATTTCCCTGCTCAAAACACGAATAGTTCTACAGAATTTCGGGAAGAAAACAATAACTCGGCAAAATTTTGGTACGGTAAAAAATTATTTGTCAGTTTGGAAAAAATAAATTTGTATAACAGTTCTGTTGGCAGTTCTGGATAGCACCGGAAGAGTTGCATTGAAAATGATAAGAACATTTTTGTGGCGATAATAGTTTATACAATAATTGTTTTAATCTGATACTCACTTTATCTAATATAGCAAAATTCGTAGAATAGTTCTGATGACAGTTCTGAATATCACCCACAGAGTTCTACCAAAAACTATAATAACATTATTTGTGACGATGACATTATATGAGATAATTAATGTGGGACTCACTTTTGTCATGTAAAAGTATTAAATTCGTACAAAAGATCTGATGGCATTTCTTAATACGACCGTGAGAGTTCCACCGACAACTGTAATAACATTTTTTGTGGGGATAACATTTTCGAGAGACCCACTTGGTCTACATTATAATAAATTGGCACAACCCTTTTGCTGACAGTTCTGGATAGCACCGAAAGAGTTCTTTTAAAAACCCTCATAACATTTTTATGGTGCCAGTAGATTATGAAATAGAATGTGTGTTCACTCTGCAGTGGGTGTGCGCCGACGTGAAACTTACTGGCAGATAAAAACTGTGTGCATACTGGGTCTCTAACCCCAGGCTGTGACGAAAGAATATCTTCACAATATCCTTTCGTCCAGGAGTGCTTCTTCTGCAATTTTCGTAGGACAACTTCTACGAAATTGGGAACGCAGGAGATGAAGTACTGCTGGGAGTACAGCTATGAGTACGATCGTAAATTCTCACTTTTATTTTGGAAAACCGAAAATCGAAAACCCGGATGTATATTCTACTAAATACAAAAAGTCTAAATGTTCAGCACTATACAAATGCCGGTACACCTTCTTAAGACTGACTGTAGTAACTGTAGGTGGAAGCGTGGGATGTGCACGCTTAGATGATTCAAGGAGAGAAGGCTCGTCAGTGCAAAACAAACAGATGGCTGAGAGAGCAGATACATTCACACGCGCCACTAACCAGATGGTGTCACACCTGTCGAGAATCGCACCAGAGGTACAATGAGCTGTGGTGGAGTGCTGTTGGCGTGGTTACTATGCAACTTACTTGATGGGCATCAATACACCGTTATATTAATGTACAATACTTGAGAAACAATGTCATTCACACACTCCGAGTTCCTTATCACTCAGTATTAGACTAAATTACCGGCCTAGTGATAAGCAGCCTATGTACCTCACCGACTACACATCTTCGTGTTATAAGAAAAAAAGAGAAAAATACCAAGGGACACAAAATATGAATCCGGATAAACCGGAAATCCGGATTACTGAGGACCAAATAAACGAGGTTCTTATTTACAAATTTCGATCTTCTTATTAACTTTAATACTGTATCCCCTCAACATTATAACACCTCTATCAGTCATGTATTGAATTAGGATTTAAACATACTACTTAGTTCGTTTGTACGATATATTCAGTAAATATACTTACATTTCTATACATTGTAAATACTTTTAACTCTCGCTGTAGTGTAACTCATCAAACTTCCACACTTCCTTTCTAACTAGAACAAATGTTTGCAAGAATATTAACGACAGCAATTTCAAATTTATTCGTAACACACAGCACATGTTTTTATGTATCCTAGCGGCTGGTGATGTTGCCACATAACTTTCATCCATGAGGGTCCTGGGCATATTTTTAGCTGTTAGTGTGTCCTGGATGTCATGAGAGCTCAAAACAATTACTGTTTTACGTAATAAAATTCATCTGGTTCTTCCTGATTCTAAAAATATACACTTCATGTGTGCCTTTCATTGTTGTATGATTCAGTATCGACGCTAATGCTCCCTTGATGAGATATGAGCCGATTGCTCGTTTTTATCCACTGTGCCCATTCGTATTTCATTTCAGCGATTAATTTATTTGTTTATCAACGTAGTAAGTAGTACAAAGCTAATCCAGAATGTAAACTGCTCTTAAATTCTGTTTGAACTGTTTAATAGTCAGTGTCCGCTGTCTGAACGTCAAATTTCAGATTAATACACTGTGCCTGGTTGCGTTGTTTTATAGGAATTTTATTATTGTAAGTGGGAAGTACTTGATAATGTTGAAGAAATCCAAAGCATATTGTTCGAAGAGCATAATATTATTCGAAATTTACCTGTACCAATAGGTGCAGCCAAAGCAGCATTTGTGATGCTGTAATTACCTCATAGATAACGATATTTGTCTATTGTAGTTTTGTATTCCAATCAGAATTTTGAGAGCATCAAAGCCTCATTTCAGCGTGAGAGAGGGGTAAAATCAATAAATGATATTGAATTGAAAGCCTTCATCAGTCTCTTGTTTTTAATTGTTGTTAACAAAAGTAACAGATAAAGCCTGGAAGATCTGTGTGGAACTGATGGTGATGGCATTGAAAAATTTCACCTCGCAAACGAACATAAAACGTTTCAAATTTATTCTGGAGAGCCTTAGATTTTACAGTCGCGCTATTCGTGATGAAAGGAGACAATTAGACAAGCTAACAGCTATTCGGGAAATATTTACTGTGTTTGTACGCTACTACCACAAATCTTACACCCTTGGAGAAAATGTTACAGTAGACAAGAAGCTGGAAGGATTCTGTGGAAGGTACAGTTTTCGCCAATATGTATCAATCAAAACAAACGAGTGTGGATTCTTAAGTGTGGATTCTTAAGTATTCTACCTGTACAATTTGGAAATATACGCTGTGTTGCAACCAGAAGGATTTACCAACTGAGCAATAAACATTTTGATGTTGTTCTGTGACTGTGTAAACCTATATATCAGTCAGGTCGAAATGTGAAAGCGGACAACTGGTTTACTAGTACTGGAATGATAATAGAGCTATGAAGGGAGAATTTTTCTTTTGTTGGCATGATGAAGAAAAACAAGCATGGAGATTTCTCTAGAGTTTGCTATCAGTAAAAGAAGGGTTGCCCACATTTCCTTTTTTGGCATCCACAAGACTGAACTCTAGTTTCCTCCGTACCTAAAAAGGGGAAGTGAGTGATCTAGGCATCACGTTTGCATGAAGAAAATTCGATAGATGCTGATATTGTAGATAAATGGAAGCCATCCCCCGTAAATTTTAAAATAGCGTTAAGTGTGGTATTTTCACAGCGGATAAGCCGAATGCTTTGTACAACGCTGCAAGAAATGTGCGCCGCTGGTCAATGGTTGTATTTTTGTAATGATCAGTACAGTTGGAATCTATGCACAAGTGATTTATTGTGGCAACAGTAAGAATTGTATCAGAAGGAAAGGGTTCCTGAATCAGCTATGTTATACAATGTTGTTTTCTTCGCTAAATTCTGCATAACTACTGAAATTTTGTACAGAGAACTCTATAACTATGACTTATCTATCAAGAGCTCTGAAAAAAATATATATTTCTGAAAAAAAGGGTGCCAGCTTCACAGTAGGAGCTCTTATGGGGTTCTTAATTAAGTTGCAATTACCTCTTAAACTATTACCTGCACTAAAAAATTCTACTAGGAATTTCGATAGAACTCTTCACGTGGTGTCCAGAACTGTCATCAGAAATGTTGTACGAATATATTTATATTTTCTGTAGAGAAAGTGTGTCCCACATTAAAGCAATTTATCACAAACTATTATCGCCATAGAAAAATGTTATTAGGATTTTCGATAGAGCTCTTGGGGTTGTGTTCAGAACTGTCCTCAGAACTGTTGTACAAGTTTAATTTTTGCGAAAATTGACAAAAAATGTTTTCGATAGAAAAATTTTTCGAGTATTGTTGTTTTCTTCGCTGAATTCTGCAGAACTATTGAAATTTTGTACAAAGAACACTAGAACTATGGCATACCTGTCAAGAACTGTGAAAGAAATATACATTTCTGAAAAAAAGGGTGCCAACTTCACAGTAAGTGAAAAGATTTTCTCCTTAAATTGCAATTATCTCGTGAACTATTAGCTGCACAAAAAAATTTTACTTGGGTTTTCGATAGAACTCTTGGAGTTCTGTTCGGAACTGTTCTCAGAACTGTTGTACTTATTTACAATTTGCGAAAATTTACGAAGAATGTTTTCGATACGAAAATTTTTTCGAATATTGTTTTCGTCGCTAAATTCTGCAGAACTATTGAAATTTTGTACAAAGAACTCTAGAACTATGGGATATCTATCAATAAATCTGAAAATAATATACATTTCTGAAAAAAAGGGTGCCAACTTCACAGTAAGTGAAAATATTTTCTCTTTAAATTGCAATTATCTCGTAAACTATTAGCTGCACAAAAAAATTTTACTTGGGTTTTCGATAGTACTCTTGGAGTTCTGTTCAGAACTGTGCTCAGAACTGTTGTACTTATTTACAATTTGCGAAAATTGACGAAGAATATTTTCGATACGAAAATTTTTTCGAATATTGTTTTCGTCGCTAAATTCTGCTGAACTATTCAAATTTTGTAGAAAGAACTCTAGAACTATGGGATGTCTATCAATAAATCTGAAAAAAGCATACATTTCTGAGAAAAAGGGTGCCAACTTCACAGTAAGTGAAAAGATTTTCTCCTTAAATTGCAATTATCTCGTAAACTATTAGCTGCACAAAAAAATGTTACTTGGATTTTCGAAAGAACTCTTGGAGCTCTGTTCAGAGCTGTGCTCAGAACTCTTGTACTTATTTACATTTTGCGGAAATTGTCAGAGAATGTTTTCCATACGAAAATTTTTTCGAGTATTGTTGTTTTCTTCGTTACATTTTGCAGAACTATTGAAATTTTGTGCAAAGAACTCTAGAACTATGACACATCTAACAAGAACTGTGAAAAAAATGTATATTTCTCGAAAAAGGGGTGCTAACTTCACACGACTAGGCGATCGGCCGACTGCGATGCGGTTGAGGCAGCTGCTCCGGCCGCGCGTCTAAACAACAGCTCCGTACGCTGTCCCACCGCGCGCTGAACTAGTGCAACTGTATGTAGCTTTATTGGCAAGCTGCTGCACCGCTGGCCTCAAAGGGCCACCACGAGAGCTGATTGGCCGGCACGGCGAGCGTGTCCTCGTGGCGATAACAGCGCTCGTAGGTTGCACCAGTGGCACCTAAGGGCTGTCATCGACATCGTTGCTCTGCGGCAGTTTTACAGACTCGCCAGGCCACGAAGTCCTTCAGACAGATTGCAATGCAGAATCAGTGAACTCGAATACAGTCCCACTTCTGAATGTAACTGGGAGGCGCAAGTTTGTACCGGCTATCTTACGTCTCGTAGCGCTCACTAAAATACGACTACCACGTAACTCGAATTGTACCAGGCTCTAAGCTTCCCACACCTTCAAACAGTTTTTAATTACAAAAAATGGTTCAAATGACTCTAAGCACTTTGAGACTTAACATCTGAGGTCAGTCCCCTAGACTTAGAACTACTTAAACCCAGTCAACCTAAGGACATCACACACATCCATGCCCAAGGCAAGATTCGAACCTACGACCGTAGCAGCAGTCCGGACTGAAGCGCCTAGAACCGTTCGGTCACATCGGCCGGCTTTTAACTATAGTTTCTGGCACAAAAAGTGAGGACAGTCAAAGCGTTTCTATCTTTCGGAACTGCGGTCGTGATGCCAATACTTTTTCCTTGTTCTCGTTCTTCCTAGAAACAGTTGCATCTCGCTGCCAGTCTGCACTTCCCTAGCTCGACAAATAGTAATCTTCCCTCTCACACACCCTTGTAGGTCGCTCAGTGGCATGATTTTCTCCAAGCTCCGTAAACATTAGTACTTCGCGTGTCTATGCGAACCAGTTTCCCTATTGCTGTCCATTTTACCAGATAAGGGTGAACGGCCTCCATCCCATTCACAGGCATTGAGCTAGCACATATAAATTCCACATTTGCTAGCTGGTATATGCAACCTCTTCATCTCAGAGTAGCACTTGCAACCTATGTCCTCAATTATTTTCTGGATGTATTTTAGTCTCTGTCTTCCTCTACAGTTCTTGCCCCCTACAGCTCCCTCTAGTACCATGGAAGCCATACCCTCATGTCTTAACGGATGTCCTATCATCCTGCTCCTTCTCCTTGTCAGTGTTTTCCACATATTCCTTTCCTCTCCAATTCTGCATAGAACCTCGTGATTCCTTACCTCATCAATCCACTTAATTTTCAACATTTATCTATAGCACCACATCCCAAATGCTTCGATTTTCTTCTGTTCCGGTTTTCCCACAGTTCAGTACCATACAATGCCGTGCTCCAAATGTACATTCTCAGAAATTTCTCCCTCAAATTAAGCCCTATGTTTGATACTAGTAGACTTATCTTGGCCAGTGTTAGTCTTCTTTTGATGTCCTCCTTGCTCCTCCGTCATTGGTTATTTTGATGCCTAAATAGCAGAATTTCTTAACTTCATCCATTTCGTGACCATCAATCCTGACATTTAGTTTCTCACTGTTCTCTTTGCCACTACTTCTCATTACCTTCGTCTTTCTTCGATTTACTCTCAATCCATATTCTCCATTCAGCAAATCATGTAATTCTTCTTCACTTTTACTCAAGATAGCCGTGTCATCAGCGAATCTTACCATTGATATCCTTTCACCTTGAATTTCAATACCACTCCTGAACTTTCCTTTATTTCCATTATCGCTTCTTCAGTGTGTAGATTGAACAGTAGATGCGAAAGACTTCATCCCTGTCCTACACCCTAATTTAATCAGAGCACTTCGTTGTTAGTCGGTCACTCTTATTATTCCCTCTTGGCTTTTGTATGCCTCGTGATGACTGGGTGTTGTGTGATGTCCTTAGGTTAGTTAGGTTTAAGTAGGGCCTGTCAGCACTGACATTGGATTGTTGATGTCTGAAAACATGTTGCGTGGTCGGACGAGTCTCGTTTCAAATTGTATCGAGCGGATGGGCGTGTATGGAGACGACCTCATGACTCCCTGTACCCTGCACATCAGCAGAGGACTGTTCAAGCTGGTGGAGGCTCTGTAATGGTGTGCGCCGTGTGCATCTGGAGTGATATGGAGCCCCTGATGCATTAGATATCACTCTGACAGGTGACTCATACGTGAGCGTCCCGTCTGATCACCTGCATCCATTCACGTCCATCGTGCATTCCGACGGACTTGGGAAATTCCAGCAGGACAGTGTGACACCCCACATGCCCAGAATTGCTACAGAGTGTCTCCAGGAACAGTCTTATGAGCTTAAACTCTTCCGCTGGCCGCCAAACTCCTCAGATATGAACATTATTGAGCGTTATTGGGATGCCTTGCAACGTGCTGCTCAGAAGAGATCTCCACCCCCTCGTACTCTTACTGATTTAAGGACAGCCCTGCAGGATCCATGGTGTCAGTTCCCTCCAGCACTACTTCAGACGTTAGTGGAGTCCATGATACGTCGTGTTGCGCCACTTCTGCACGCTTGTGGTGGCCCTACATGATATTAGGCAGGTGTACCCATTTCTTTAGCTCTTCAGCGTACAATTAAGTAGTGGTAATCGTAGTGGAGCCAGTGCTTCGTGATAACATCAGTTGACTTATTAGCACAATGTCAATGTTCATGCTCTAGGAGCTATCACTGTGTTGTATAATACCATCTGCTAACTGCTGATTTATAAATTCTTCCATTAAGGGTTGAAGGTGTCTTGCTATGCGGTATGGCTTCCTGTTCACCAGCAGATCGTCGTTTGTAAGTATATTGTGCCTAATAAGTGTTGTTTATGGTAAAGGTCCCTTAGTATTATATAAATACATGAACCACGGTAATAATGCTTCCATTTCCTGCCGCTTACTGGCTTCCAAGTGACCCACTTCACTCAAACGTTGCTGCATCGATGGTTTCCTTGCTGATCTGGTCTTCCTCTGACCTTTCAATATCTTCCTCATCTAATACCTTCAATGTGGCTATAATTAGATTCTTCTTGAGACCAAGTATGTCCCTTACGAAGTTCTCTAGACTTACAGGAGCCACAAGTTCACCATTAATATCGCGCGCACACGCTACACTTCTTCACACAAAGCAGTGCGTTCTATTGACTTCTTTCACTGGCTCTACCAAATAAATGCTTCCCACAGATAATCATGCCAAGGGGAAGGAGATTAGCGTTTAACATTCCATCAACAATGAGGTCATAAGAGAGGGAGCTCAAGTTCATATCAGGGAAGGATGGGAAAAACAATCAGCCATTCCATTCTGAAGAAACCATCGCATCGTCTGTCTGAAGCGATTTAGGGATTGGAAAACCTAAATCATGTTGGACTGATGCCGATATGAATCAAGCAAACTAGTATCAACAGAAACACGTATTAACTTCCTACTACCTGCTGGCTTTTTATCGTGGGAACCAATTTAAAGCATGTGTGTATGTAGTTCAGCCAGCAACACCGTCACGAGGGGCACGCCTTTTGATATTGTTTTTATTGTAACTGTAAGCCCCAATGAAATCGAAGTCCCACTAAGTTCCACTGTATACTAAAGAAAGATCGATTTTGGCATGATATTTGTCGAGGAAACCTAGCCCAAAAACTGCTGAGTACTCTTCACCTCCAAATGCTAATACTTCCATATACTCCTGGAAGTCACTTGTTCCAAAGCTGAAATTGATCTATGCTTTATCTAACGACTCTACCTTGTTATCACCCATCCACGCACCCTAAAGTTGGGGATTCCAATCTTCTGCTGCTTACGAGGTGTAGACTCGCTACTGATGCATACGCAACTGTGTCCACCAAAAGTTTATGTTACTTGCCTTTTACATAGCCTGACAAGCAGCATTCCGTTTGTACGTCCGTTTGTGCAGTGTTACGTCATATTGGTAGTTCTTTCCGATCGGCGAAGCACTCCAGTTGTCCTTTAGTAACAATCTCTACAATCCGGTGCCCTGTGTCCCACTCGGCTACACTTATATCACTGACGTTGCCCACAATGCCCTTTACGTCTGCATCCATAGTAGTTTATCTACGTAGAAATAACACACTGGTCTGTACATGTTTTAGTTGCAATGTCGATTTCCTTTAGCTGCTTTGCGACCCTAAGAGCCGCAGCTAAATCTCCTGGATATCCCTTTCTCACTCTGTGTGACATCTCTGAACGAATAGCACTTTAGAAATGTCTAAATCCCTATTTTCGGCTTCCCGGAGCAATACTGTCGGCTTACCCATTTTGTGTCAACTGGAGTGCTTGAGCATTGACCTTATCCAGAAACTTTTCCATGTACTACTGATGTTTCTGCGTCACGGTATTCAGAAAACTTGTACCGTTCTGTCTGTGACAACGCTGTATTAACCCATCAGAAAGTTGTTAAATGTTTCCACTTTTCCCAGGACTTCTTGGTGCAATACATTTGTATTCGCTTCGCCTGTTATCATGAATTAGCTGCTCAGAGAGTAATCCCATATGACCATCTATTCATTGTGGCTTCATGAGGCCACGATTGTAGTGCGTCTGTTTCTCTAAGTAACTTTTATTTTTCTTCCTGCTGTTGTGAATTTAACCCTGACAGTATTTTCACCTCTTTCGTCAAACTAGTAACAGTCTCACACATGGTAACAGAACATGTGTCTGGAATTTTTCGTAACTTACTACTGTCGTTTACAACAATAAAACAAAAAGAAAAACAGAAAAAAATTATATCTCAGTACATCAATACTAACCACACAGTAACTTTTCAGCTTACAATTGCCCAACGAGATTCAGAACAAACCTGTGCCACATGCCTAAATCTTCTGCAAGTGTCACACATGAGCAGCAAAGCCATTGTATATGGTAACTCACGCCGAGGATGGTTACAGCACTTACACAAAAATGGTATTAAATAAGTTTCCATAAAATGGCCTCTAAACAATGCCATTCCCATGTCTCCTCCCTTTTAACAAATGACACCTTAATGGTGCTCCTGATATTCCTATTATTTAACATACCCCATAGTATCAGAACACACTCCAAAGAAGGTCTGCAATGAAGCCTTCTGTGAAACTTCACCTGGTAATTATTGCTAACTTCTTCTCCAGCTTTGATTCCATTTGTACTCATTCCATACATTTCTCTTACATTTCATTACTCACATTCGAAAAAACTAAACGAGGAAATTAATTAGCACATCTTTAATTATACCGAAATTTCCTTGCGATATCTGTTGTTGTTATTATTCCTATTATGCAGTGATCACGCACTGTGCGTATTGTAATGATTGCTACTTCCGTTATCATTATTATTACAATTTTTATTAATCTTCATTTTTTCGTATTGGTCATGTGCATACCACGGTATTTGAATCGAGCTTTTGCTTTTTCATTGCACCTAGCCTAAACTGAAGCCTAGTATTCGTCCTGTGCTTTTTCTTCCTCGCTTCGATCTACGTTTTTCCAGTTCTTAGTTTTGGGTATTACTATTATTACTATTATTGTTAGTAGCAGTAGTAGTAGTAGTAGCTAACTGTCGCTGTCTGGTTAGAGGGGCTTGCAGGTGCTAATCTTGCCAGGTGAAATAAATACCGATCCCAGCCCAGAATCCATGTGGAGGTATGCCTCGGGGAAAAGACATTGACTATATTAACTGTCACTTATGGTACTCTTATAGAGGGACTGTTTACTGAACAAATGCAAACAAAGAGAAGAAATCCACCATATGACATGGCAACTGCAAATAATACAGGGTTATTACAAATGATTGAAGCGATTTCATAAATTCACTGTAGCTCCATTCATTGACATATGGTCACGACACACTAGAGACACGTAGAAAAACTCATAAAGTTTTGTTCGGCTGAAGCCGCACTTCAGGTTTCTACCGCCAGAGCGCTCGAGAGCGCAGGGAGACAAAATAGCGACAGGAGCCGAGAAAGCGTATGTCGTGCTTGAAATGCACTCACATCAGTCAGTCATAACAGTGCAACGACACTTCAGGACGAAGTTCAACAAAGATCCACCAACTGCTAACTCCATTCGGCGATGGTATGCGCAGTTTAAAGCTTCTGGATGCCTCTGTAAGTGGAAATCAACGGGTCGGCCTGCAGTGAACGAAGAAACGGTTGAACACGTGTATCTGGACATGCTGGAAAATTGGCTCATGCCACAACTGGAGACCGACAGCACCGACTTCATCTTTCATAGGATGCTGCTCCACCGCACTTCCATCATGATGTTCCGCAGTTCTTAAACAGGAGATTGGAAAACCGATGGATCGGTCGTGGTGGAGATCACGAACAGCAATTCATGTCATGGCCTACACGCTCTCCCGACTTAACCCCATGTGATATCTTTCTGTGGGGTTATGTGAAAGATTCAGTGTTTAAACCTCCTCTACCAAGAAACGTGCCAGAACTGCGAGCTCGCATCAACGATGCTTTCGAACTCAGTGATGGGGACATGCTGCACCGAGTGTGGGAGGAACTTGTTTAGCGGCTTCATGTCTGCCGAATCACTAAAGGGGCACATATCGAACATTTGTGAATGCCTAAAAAAACTTTTTGAGTTTTTGTATGTGTGTGCAAAGCATTGTGAAAATGTCTCAAATAATAAAATTATTATAGTGCTGTGAAATCGCTTTAATCATTTGTAATAACCCTGTACATTTGGGGGAACTAACATGGCTAACTTGACAATCATATTACTGTAGCTATGATGGTCGACAGACTGCGAAAGACACTGGTCGTGAACCTTGATGAAACGGTTGCGAGTTACACGACAGTAAGGTTTAACGTCCTGTGGAAGATGTATGTGCTGCTCTGAGGTGAAGGGAATGGCATAGGAAAGGAACTGTTTTGGGCCATACCGCAGCTGTCAGAAGACTGATGACGGCAACTGCGACATCCAGATGGGGATTTGGACTGTGCTCTTGCCCAACGCGAATCAAGTGTGCCGACCACAGCACCGTCTAACTCCGCCACATTTGCAGCAGTGCAGTCCCAGCCGCTTAGTGACGGTCTCGCTGCATCTGCTTTGTGAGGAGCCACGCATATCTTTCACAACAGAACTCTGTGATGCACTTACATAGAAATGTTTCTGATAAGCTCTCACTGATCTGAAAACCATAACGCTTTAACAATATGGAATGGTAAACCTCTGGTAGTAAGCAGAATGGGTTAAATTTACATCAGTCACAAGTTCAGAATGAGAAAGTTTGTGGCTCGGAGCTCACTTACGTCCAAGCCCTATCGCTCCCTACAAATAATTGAGAGACTTGTAATCCGTCTCACTTTCGCATCTGATTTTTTTCTTCCCACAAGTCTATTATGTGAACTCACTAAGTTCCCACAGCTACTTAAACATGTGAATCGGACATTCAACTACCTTACAGCTCCTATCCTGAATACCATTGCTTGCTTCTGCTCCTCTTTCAACTCTCGACACATTCGTTTTATTGGTAAGTTGTCCATAGTTTACCGTTGGGCATTTTTAATTAAATCTCCCTCCTGGATCATGAAATAATCACTGAAACGTACCCATGCTGTTAACTTAAGCCGTACATTGCATCTCATGCAAATCAGGGCAGTAATTAAGATGAAACTCTTATTCGTGTTCTATCAATACGTGGTACAAACAACTACTTCCCCCTCTTCTGTACATCCCACACTATTCATCATGTAACATCCTCTCCAATAAGCTCCAATACAAGTTTCAGCTACGATGAGCCCAACACCAGCATCAACGTCACAATTAATCAGAGAAATGCATATCACCTAGATCAATTGCACCACGTCATGCATATTATTTAATGTTCTAACATCTTACAATTTATTTAATACGCTTTTCATTTGTAAATGAGAGGCCACTAAGGTGGCATCACACTTGCTGTCAGCGTTCCTCCAACCAAAAGAATGTAAATAACAGCTGTAAACGTTATATGTTCCTAAATACTGTAAAATGTGGAAGTTTAGTATTGTGATCTTATAAGACGAGTAAATGTGATGAAATGTAACAGTGACGTAATTCCTGAATCATGGGCAAAATACACTACTGGCCATTAAAATTGCTACACCAAGAAGAAATGCAGAAGATGAACGGCTATTCATTGGACAAATATATTATACTAGAACTGACATGTGATTACATTTTCACGCAGTTTGGGTGCATAGATCCTGAGAAATCAGTACGCAGAACAACCACCTCTGGCCGTAGTAACGGCCTTGATACGCCTGGGCATTGAGTGAAACAGAGCTTGGATAGCGTGTACAGGTACTGCTGCCCATGCAGCTTCAACACGATACCACAGTTCATCAAGAGTAGTGACTGGCGTATTGTGGCGAGCTAGTTGCTCGGCCACCATTGACCAGACGTTTTCAATTTGTGAGAGATCTGGAGAATGTGCTGGCCAGGGCAGCAGTCGAACATTTTCTGTATCCAGAAAGGCCCATACGGGACCTGCAACATGCGGTCGTGCATTATCCTGCTGAAATGTAGGGTTTCGCAGGGATCGAATGAAGGGTAGAGCCACGGGTCGTAACACATCTGAAATGTAACGTCCACTGTTCAATGCAAACAAGAGGTGACTGAGACGGGTAGCCAATGGCACCCCATACCATCACGCCGGGTGATACACGAGTATGGCGATGAAGAATACACGCTTCCAATGTGCGTTCACCGCGATGTCACCAAACACGGATGCGACCATCATGATGTGGTAAACAGAACCTGGATTCATCCGCAAAAATGACGTTTTGCCATTCGTGCACCCTGGTTGGTCGGTGAGTACACCATCGCAGGCGCTCCTGTCTGTGATGCAGCGTCAAGCATTACCGCAGCCATGGTCTCCGAGCTGATAGTCAACGCTGCTGCAAACGTCGTCGAACTGTTCGTGCAGATGGTTGTTGTCTTGCAATTGTCCCCATCTATTAACTCAGCAATCGAGATGTGGCTGCACGATCCGTTACAGCCATACGGATAAGATGCCTGTCATCTCGACTGCTAGTGATACGAGGCCGTTGGGATCCAGCACGGCGTTCCGTATTACCCTCCTGAACCCACCTACTCCATATTCTGCTAACAGTCATTGGCTCTCGACGAACGCGAGCAGCAATGTCCATACGATAAGCCGCAGTCGCGATAAGCTACAATCCGACTTTTATCAAAGTCGGAAACGTGATGGTACGCATTTCTCCTCCTTACACGAGGCATCACAACAACGTTTCACCAGGCAACGCCGGTCAGCTGCTGTTTGTGTATGAGAAATCGGTTGGAAATTTTCCTCATGTCAGCAGGTTGTAGGTGTCGCCACCGGCGCCAACCTTGTGTGAATGCTCTGAAAAGCTAATCATTTGCATATCACAGCAGCGTCTTCCTGTCGGTTACATTTCGCGTCTGTAGCACATCAGCTTCGTGGTGTAGCGATTTTATTGGGCAATAGTGTAACAACAATTCTCTACTTTATTTCTCTAGACGTCATGCATAATCTTTTTAACGTAGGGTGTTCCACAATTTCCATTTCAGGTTTCTGGGAGTTTTAGATGGGGCTTTGTAGATGAAGTTTTGATAAGGAGCTCGTGTCCATTAAAGTACCGTTTGGATGTGAAACAAGATTTAAAATCGGATCACTTTCCAATCTCTCACTTCCTTGAACGCAGACAGCGAAACAATGAGCTCTGATCCCACGCTATGAGCAATGTTTCGACAGTACGCCGTCGGATTCTCTTCTGCATGATAAAGGACGACCAGTTCAAAGCCGAGAGCGCGGCGCGTCCGTGGAGCAACCCAGTCAGCTTTCGTAGTAGCGAACTTACCAGTTTCCCGAAGTTGTTGATTTAGTTGTGACATCGCAATTACAATAGGGTCCGACGAAGACGCCGTCTTTTAAGTTTCTGTTCGTACAGTGAGTTACTAGATTTAAAAGTGAACCGAACTTCAACCTTATTTTACATCCAAACGGCACTAGCCCGACTTGGTTTCCTCATCATAACTTGATGTAATGAGGCTCCTCTACAACCCCTGGAAGCGCATCGTATGTATTGCGGAGTATTCTCTATACTGAGTTGCAATTACTGCAAACTAATGAATTTATTCACTCAATTATAAATTAACGAACATTTAACTTTAGCATCTAACTTTTACCCACAGATCCACAGAACTGACCAGTACACACACTTCCTACATTACTGTAGGAGCTGATGTTCTGTGCGCCTCCATCTACAGGGTGTTTCAAAAATGACCGGTATATTTGAAACGGCAATAAAAAGTAAACGAGCAGCGATAGAAATACACCGTTTGTTGCAATATGCTTGGGACAACAGAACATTTTCAGGCAGACAAACTTTCGAAATTACAGTAGTTACAATTTTCAACAACAGATGGCGCTGTGGTCTGGGAAACTGTATAGTACGATATTTTCCACATATCCACCATGCGTAGCAATAATATGGCGTAGTCTCTGAATGAAATTACCCGAAACCTTTGACAACGTGTCTGGCGGAATGGCTTCACATGCAGATGAGATGTACTGCTTCAGCTGTTCAATTGTTTCTGGATTCTGGCGGTACACCTGGTCTTTCAAGTGTCCCCACAGAAAGAAGTCACAGGGGTTCATGTCTGGCGAATAGGGAGGCCAATCCACGCCGCCTCCTGTATGTTTCGGATAGCCCAAAGCAATCACACGATCATCGAAATATTCATTCAGGAAATTAAAGACGTCGGCCGTGCGATGTCGCCGGGCACCATCTTGCATAAACCACGAGGTGTTCGCAGTGTCGTCTAAGGCAGTTTGTACCGCCACAAATTCACGAAGAATGTCCAGATAGCGTGATGCAGTAATCGTTTCGGATCTGATAAATGGGCCAATGATTCCTTTGGAAGAAATGGCGGCCCAGACCAGTACTTTTTGAGGATGCAGGGACGATGGGACTGCAACATGGGGCTTTTCGGTTCCCCATATGCGCCAGTTCTGTTTATTGACGAAGCCGTCCAGGTAAAAATAAGCTTCGTCAGTAAACCAAATGCTGCCCACATGCATATCGCCGTCATCAATCCTGTGCACTATATCGTTAGCGAATGTCTCTCGTGCAGCAATGGTAGCGGCGCTGAGGGGTTGCCGCGTTTGAATTTTGTATGGATAGAGGTGTAAACTCTGGCGCATGAGACGATACGTGGACGTTGGCGTCATTTGACCGCAGCTGCAACACGGCGAACGGAAACCCGAGGCCGCTGTCGGATCACCTGCTGCACTAGCTGCGCGTTGCCCACTGTGGTTGCCGTACGCGGTCGCCCTTCCTTTCCAGCACGTTCATCCGTCACGTTCCCAGTCCGTTGCAATTTTTCAAACAGATCCTTTATTGTATCGCTTTTCGGTCCTTTGGTTACATTAAACCTCCGTTGAAAACTTCGTCTTGTTGCAACAACACTGTGTTCTAGGCGGTGGAATTCCAACACCAGAGAAATCCTCTGTTCTAAGGAATAAACCATGTTGTCTACAGCACACTTGCACGTTGTGAACAGCACACGCTTACAGCAGAAAGACGACGTACAGAATGGCGCACCCACAGACTGCGTTGTCTTCTATACGTTCACATCACTTGCAGCGCCATCTATTGTTGAAAATTGTAACTACTGTAATTTCGAAAGTTTGTCCGCCTGAAAATGTACTGTTGTCCCAAGCATATTGCAACAAACGGTGTATTTCTATCGCTGCTCGTTTAGTTTTTATTGCCGTTTCAAATATACCGGTCATTTTTGAAACACCCTGTAGATACGTACAGCAGTTTAGCGAGACGATGGCTTTCTCACATGTGTATGTGAACGCGCACATTCAGTGCTTTGTGCAGGCAGTGCGGCTGCGTGAGCACTCAGAGCGGGCTGCCTCTGCTGTAACAGTAATTCAATGGCGTGTGTCGCAATGAAAGCGGCGCAGCTGCGGCCAGACCATAGACACCGCACATCCAGCGCTTATACGGCCCGGCCCACGTTAGAGAGGCCGTCCACTGCCGCTGCTAATTGCCACACTGCAGCCGCGACAAAGAGCCGTAGCCGACAGACCAGCGGCCAGTGCGTGCGATCACTCGAGTGCTGCTCGCACCATCTGGGTGACGGCCGATGACACTCGCTTAGGCCGCGGCTGAAACACGGCGTGACGTGCCAGGGCCTGCGTGGCAGTGGTAGTCAGAGCTCTCTCTCGAGCGGTATGCAATTGTTTGTAAGACAATCGTATGCCTACACAATACAGTGGACTCTCTCACACACACACTGCAATATCTCACAATACTCTGTCTCTTGAACAAAGCCGGCCGGAGTGGCCGAGCGGTTCTAGACGCTACATTATGGAACCGCGCGACCGCTACGGTCGCAGGTTCGAATCCTGCCTCCGGCATGGATGTGTGTCATGTCCTTAGGTTAGTTAGGTTTAAGTAGTTCTATGTTCTAGGGGACTGATGACCTCAGAAGTTAAGTCCCATAGTGCTCAGAGCCATTTTTTTCTTGAACAAAGGTCACTGGGCGGTTGTTCTACAAGGATTAGACATTTTCTATGAAACGGGACATCCGCCTCTAGCATTATTTCTGCTCAACAACAATTGTCGATGCCAGTATTATTTTTCGAATTTTGGACAGGTCAATATTATCTCAGTTGCTTTTCTGAAAACTTTCACATAATTTCATACACAGTGTGCTATATTTCAAGCTAAAATCTATGAAAAGGAATTATTAATGAGAGCTAGTGGGAAATGATTTGTTAAGAAAAATTGTAAATCAATCAATCAATCAAATCGGCGATCGAGGACCCTGTAGATCATGCGCCGAGCTCACAGTGCTCCTCCAGAGACGGCGATCTCGTGCAGTTTGGATCCAGTTGTCACCGACTCCCAGTTGGCAAAGGCCTTTCTCTAGCTCATCCTCCCATCGCTTCCTGAGCCTCCCGATTGGACGGCTACCATCAGGTCTTCCCATAAGTACGGCTTTTGCCCGAGAGGTGTCTGGTCTCCTAGCAATGTGGACTGCCAAACATATTCTCCGCGCTTTCAGCTTTTGAACGATGTTCGGTTGCCTCATCAGCTCGTACAGTTCTTGGTTTTCTTCTACGTCTCCACGAGCTCCCTTCCTGGACAGGTCCAAAGATCCTTCTCATAACTTTTCTTTCGAAGACCAACAAGTTTTCTTCATGTTTCTTTGTTCTGCTTAGGTTTTCTGTCCCATACAACAATACTGGCACTATCACAGCATTGTATGCTTTAAGTTTGGTATTAATTGACAGATTTTGGATGACATTATCTGCGTTAGACTGAAATAAGTTTTAGACCCGTTCACAATACGTTGGTTTATTTCCTGTTTTAAATTAATTTGCCTGTTGAACCATGTACCAAGATATTTAAAGTTTTCCACTTTAGCAAATTTCCTTATCCCTACCGGTAATGGGATGTCATTAGGGTCTTCTCTTGATACCTCCATTACCTCGGTCTTTTCTGCATTAATTCGTTACCTGATCTTAGTCGCATTTTGCGCTTGGTCCTCTACAGTTTCTGCCATCTCTTCCTCTGATTCTGCTAGAACTGCGATGTCGTCTGCATAACCCAATAAATCTGTCCCAGCATTTAGCGTCACCCCTTTGTTTTCTCTTTTCATTTCTCGGATTGCTGTCTCTAGGACCGGATTAAATAACAGTGGTGAAATAACATCACCTTTTCTCACACCCATTCTGATATGGAATTCCTCTGACAGCTCCACTTGGTATTTAACTTTGGCTATTGCCTCCGCTGTTCGCACCTCGACCACATTTATTAACTTCGTTGGTATACCTAGCTCTCTCAGGATGTTGTACATACTTAAACTGTGGATACTGTCATAAGCCTTTGAGAGGTCCACGAACGTCACGAGAAACCGATGCCTGAATTCCCAGCACTTTTCCCAGATTTGCCTCATGGTGAAAATTTGATCGATCGTCGACCGTCCTTCCTGGAAGCCTGCCTGGTACTCTCCTACGATATCTTTTGAAAATGGTTCAAGTTTTTCAAGTATAATTAAAGACAGAACTTTATAAGGTACACTTAGGAGAGAAATGCCAATGTAGTTGTTACGTTTCCTATTACTGTTCTTTTTATGCAGTGGGAGAATGACGGCCGATTTCCACTGTTCTGGAATTTCCTCTTTTTCCCATATTTCCATATTTCTTTTATGAGATTGTATAGCTCTTCCTGAAGTGTTTTTACTCCTGCCTTCATCATCTCTGCCGTCATCCTGTCCTCTCCTGCTGCCTTATTGTTCTCTAGTTTCCACATTGGCCTTTCTACATCTTGTTGAGACACTTGAATGTTTGCAGCTTCTCCTTCACCCTCTGTATTATTCTCATGTGGAAAGACACTCTCTGGGTCTTCAGCATTTAATAACTCTTCAAAATATTCTCTCCACCTATTCAGAATTTTTTTTCTTCTCTGTTAGCATATTTGGATCCTTATCATTAATAACTAAAGCTTCGTTTATGTGACCATTCGTCACATGTTTCAACATATGAAACATTTTCCTGCTGTCTGATTTTGAATTTCCGTTTTCGATTTCATCAGTAATATTGTTAATGGACTTTATTTATTTTTGCTGTTCTCAGAATCCTATTTGTAAATCCTTTCGAATATAGTTATTTCCGCAGAGTCGAAGCTTGCCTCTGATGTGATTTTGTGTAATAGGTGCGAACAGTGTTATTTAGGCTTTGTTAACGTGAAAAATCAAGTACAGTATGATATACTAAAACGCGAGAAAATGAGTGGAAAATATATTTACGGATAAAATTCTGCAACAACAATCTTCCAATTTATTTAGTTCAAACCAGTCGTGACGACATGACGTTAGATTTTCAGTTTCAAGACTCATACCCCTAGACAAGAAGAACTGGAGACATCTTAACATGAGAAGCTAAGTTAACTTTAAAGTTTATTGTAATCCTCACTCCTCTCAAATTTTCATATAAGACTTTGCATATTTATCACTTGTACTGGGCATTATTTAATGTGGACAATACATGGAAGAAAGAAGGAGGGAGAAGATTACAGATGGCAACATAAATAAACTCTGATAATACACTCCTGGAAATTGAAATAAGAACACCGTGAATTCATTGTCCCAGGAAGGGGAAACTTTATTGACACATTCCTGGGGTCAGATACATCACATGATCACACTGACAGAACCACAGGCACATAGACACAGGCAACAGAGCATGCACAATGTCGGCACTAGTACACTGTATATCCACCTTTCGCAGCAATGCAGGCTGCTATTCTCCCATGGAGATGATCGTAGAGATGCTGGATGTAGTCCTGTGGAACGGCTTGCCATGCCATTTCCACCTGGCGCCTCAGTTGGACCAGCGTTCGTGCTGGACGTGCAGACCGCGTGAGACGACGCTTCATCCAGTCCCAAACATGCTCAATGGGGGACAGATCCGGAGATCTTGCTGGCCAGGGTAGTTGACTTACACCTTCTAGAGCACGTTGGGTGGCACGGGATACATGCGGACGTGCATTGTCCTGTTGAAACAGCAAGTTCCCTTGCCGGTCTAGGAATGGTAGAACGATGGGTTCGATGAAGGTTTGGATGTACCGTGCACTATTCAGTGTCCCCTCGACGATCACCAGTGGTGTACGGCCAGTGTAGGAGATCGCTCCCCACACCATGATGCCGGGTGTTGGCACTGTGTGCCTTGGTCGTATGCAGTCCTGATTGTGGCGCTCACCTGCACGGCGCCAAACACGCATACGACCATCATTGGCACCAAGGCAGAAGCGACTCTCATCGCTGAAGACGACACGTCTCCATTCGTTCCTCCATTCACGCCTGTCGCGACACCACTGGAGGCGGGCTGCACGATGTTGGGGCGTGAGCGGAAGACGGCCTAACGGTGTGCGGGACCGTAGCCCAGCTTCATGGAGACGGTTGCGAATGGTCCTCGCCGATACCCCAGGAGCAACAGTGTCCCTAATTTGCTGGGAAGTGGCGGTGCGGTCCCCTACGGCACTGCGTAGGATCCTACGGTCTTGGCGTGCATCCGTGCATCGCTGCAGTCCGGTCCCAGGTCGACGGGCACGTGCACCTTCCGCCGACCACTGGCGACAACATCGATGTACTGTGGAGACCTCACGCCCCACGTGTTGAGCAATTCGGCGGTACGTCCACCCGGCCTCCCACATGCCCACTATACGCCCTCGCTCAAAGTCCGTCAACTGCACATACGGTTCACGTCCACGCTGTCGCGGCATACTACCAGTCTTAAAGACTGCGATGGAGCTCCGTATGCCACGGCAAACTGGCTGACACTGACGGCGGCGGTGCACAAATGCTGCGCAGCTGGCGCCATTCGACGGCCAACACCGCGGTTCCTGGTGTGTCCGCTGTGCCGTGCGTGTGATCATTGCTTGTACAGCCCTCTCGCAGTGTCCGGAGCAAGTATGGTGGGTCTGACACACCGGTGTCAATGTGCTCTTTTTTCCATTTCCAGGAGTGTATTTATAACATATCTCTAATCTTGTAAGTCGTTCGAGATATCGAAAACAGGTTTGGGTAAATGATCGCACACGAAGGTGAGTGTATTTTGCCGTATGGTGAACATACAGAACTTCTCTTCAGGCGGTGGTAATACAAGTCACTGCTCCTATCGGACTGGTATATGCTGCTGCAGCGAGGGCAGCGCCACCACAACCTCTTTCGATAGTAGAGGCCGCCGAGGGTTGCGTACACCCAGCTCATGCAGTGATTTCTTAATCGTTCTCTGAGACTGGCACATCACTGTCTGCTAATAGATTTCCCAACAGTGCAACTACAGCGAGACTAATGCTTTATCGAGATCTCTCTGCACACACACTATTCGCAGATGGAACAAGGGGAAGGGGTCGAAAGACAAGTACCTCCCACTAAAAACTGCAAGATGGCTTCTAGACTGTAGATGTAGGTGTTGTAAGTAGGCTGTTTAGGTTTTCTTATTGGTAACGCCACGTAGCGCTCTGTATGAAAATCACTGGCTGTGCTGTGTGCAGTCTGTGGCTAGTTTGCATTGTTGTCTGCCATTGTAGTGTTGGGCAGTTGACTGTTAACAGCGCGTAGCGTTGCGCAATTGGAGGTGAGCCGCCAGCAGTGGTGGATGTGGGGAGAGAGAGGGCGGAATTTTGAGAGCGGATGATCTGGACGTGTGTCCATCAGAGACAGTACATTTGTAAGACTGTATGTCATGAACTACTACATATATTATGACTTTTTGAACACTATTGAGGTAAATACATTGTTTGTTCTCTATCAAAATCTTTCATTTGGTAACTATGCCTATCAGTAGTTAGTGCCTTCAGTAGTTTGAATCTTTTATTTAGCTGGCAGTAGTGGCGCTCGCTGTATTGCAGTAGTTCGAGTAACAAAGATTTTTGTGAGGTAAGTGATTTGTGAAAGGTATAGATTATTGTTAGTCAGGGCCACTGTAGGGATTTTTGAAAGTCAGATTGCGTTGCGCTAAAAATATTGTGTGTCAGTTCAGTGTTGATCAGAATAAGTAAAGAGAGTAATGTCTGAGAACGTTCAGTTTTGCTTAGTCGTTTGAAAAGCAAATAACATAAGAGGTTTATCAGCACAGTAATTCATTAATTTTTCAAAGGGGCCATTTCATATGGCGACCCTTAGCTGAGAATACCTCACTGGAATCTTCTGATTTTTTCTTGTAGTTTGTGTAATTAGTGTAGCTTTTGTTTATTGCTAGCGCGTAATTGTAGAGAGAATTTCCTTTGTAGTTGTAGTTTTTTATTGTTGTACAGTAAAACAGTTGTGGCATGCATGTAGATTTGCACCAAGTATTGCGCATCTGCGCTTGCGATTAACGAGATGTTATTTTCAATGCTATGTTAATGTGTTTTCTTATTTTGCTCTTCAAATTGTGCTTTTCTGTGTTATCGTGTGAAATACTGTGACAATAATGGCATGTGAAAAACGTAATACTAGGCTCCAAAGTAATCTGAGAAATGACAGTTAAGACGAAAGCAGTGTTTTAACGCCACCGTGTAATGAATTAACTAATGTTCAAAGTAGTAATTTGATAATTGTGCATAGGGAAATGGAGCGGGCGGCAAATAATGGCGTAGGCAGTGAAACAAATAGTGAACAGACGACACAGTGTTATTGTGTGTGTACATTCTTACTTTCTTGCTTGTTAGTTGCACGATTACATAACGACTATAAGGCTCACATACTTAGAACATGAACCGGTATTGCTAATGAGATTTTAATGCAACATTTTGGTTTACTTGAAAATACATTCTGGATTAAAAGTACTTTCTGAGAGATACCAGTTGACACAGTGGTTAGTTTATTTGACAGCTACACGATTATATCACGGCGCTACTAATGTGTGACACAATTTACATTGTTGCTTTTGTGCTGTATCTGCTTTATATCTGCACAGTTTTTCTGAAATCTTCTGGAAAAATAAAATTTGTTTTAGTAGTATCTTTTGTGGTATAGCTACAATGAGACAGCCTTTTCCGTAGCACAGCACAGTACTTTCTTCACCACGGCAATAAGCATAATAACTAAGATATCTATACGCAAAGCACTTCACTTTTGTTTATGAGGAGGTGAGTACATTGACTTCAGCAGAACTCTGCTTTCACAGAATTATCTTACAGCAAGACGCACATTTAGCCCTACAGGACACGCATTTGAGTGATTAATTTTGTACGTAAAACATTTATTTTTAAAGATTTTTGAATTACAAAGAAAGTTTTCCGTGATACATTTCATTCCATTGCTGTAATCTGTAACACCTGAGGGTATAATTACATTAATCCTCAGGGGGGTACATGCTTACTTTGTGTACCATGTGTTTGGCAAGCACAAGGAGCCCTATCTAATATGGTATTTGCTTATACAACTTTACACATCGGTACCATATTCCTCTAACACAGAATTACACAGCTATCTGATTATTTAACAGAGAAAGAAACATTTTTTTCCCTACATCAGTGACAGATGTTTACGTAATTACACCGTTGGATAACTTCACACTTACGAAATTGTATTTTGTATGTGCTTTGTGAACTGTTCATATATTTTTCGGAACCATTGTGATACTATGAGAGCTTTGAATGTCGTATTTGGTAAGCGAGCATGATTTTTAAAGTACGATTGAGGTAGATGACACTATTGAAATGAGCAGAGAATTTTTTTTTAGGTTTTGAAATTATTGCAGAAAGATACGACGTTTTTGAGATTTGACTGAGGTGTTACGATGTTATTATTACGACGACGATGTGTATTATGTTGTTGAGGAGTGTTTATTATGCTATGTATTTGTTATGATGAAATACTGAAGAAGTGTCGACGAATATGTATATGTGTAATAAGGTAAGGAATAATGAGTAGTGGTTAGGGACTCTGGTTTGTGAAAATGGATGTTGGAAACCAAGAATCGTACTTTAAGAAATATGAAATGTGTGTATATGCGTGAATGTATCACAATGCCGGGAAAATTTTTTGGACGCTGTTATATTTGTAGGATTTTGTTTCTACACATTCATAACGCAAATTCTCGACCTGTGAAATTTTTTTTTATATGAGACTGTCACTGCTGTCGTAAATATTTCGGTAAGGAAGTTAAGTGACCTTCACGTAATGCGTCTTGGACGGCCAGCTCTGCCACCTGCCTGGAAAAAAAACCGTTAGGTGGAAAAAAAGAGAGACAATTAACCTCGCTATTGACATTCCTTTGTAGAAAGCATTGCAAATACGACACGCTCATTACTTGGAAACATATAATTATATTGTGGAGGGCGTACTTTGTGCTACTTACTGAAATGCTTATAAACTGATGGGAAATATTCTTACATCTGCACACCTGATTATGACAAGTGTCTTTCTACGAGAGTTGAGAGAATTTCTACTAACTTATGAAATGTCACATGACTATTGAATGATATTTTTATGCTTTGCTTTTCATAGTTGCTTATTTCATTTGATATCTAGTTTCCAGCTGTGTTGCAGCATTGGTTTTATAAAATAAAATTAAATGCATTTGCTAATGTGAACACTTTCTGTCAACAGATCTATTAAATAATAATTTTATGATCCACATTCTTCAAAAAAGGAGCACTTGGAAAGGAAAGAACAATAAGAAGGGATTATAACAGTTACTGCATACATAATTTTCTTTTCAACTACTTGGTAATTTTTCTGGTAGAATAACTTCTTGTGGTGCACCACTTTAATGACATAGACATTAAGATGTGAATAGACATTTCCCTTATCTGAATTGTTGTCTTTAGGGTACTATTTTTTCTGCTTGAGCTATGTCATATTTAGGTATAAGTTATTGCATTTGCTGCTGCTGTTTGCCAGGCGTAGTGCTACTAAATTTCACTTTTTATTACTCTGTTAAGCCAGTTTTACTACTGATTTATTTTTCTTGTTGCTGCACATTGGCTCATATTAGTTGTAATGTCGCATTTGCTTTGCTAATTTAGATTTGCTGCTGCTAGCTTTGCCAGCTTGCATTTTTTTCATTGCTGTTTGTATTAATTGTTTTGTGCTGCTGCATTACCTCGTCCCCTAGTTTATGCATTTGAGCTCAGTAGATTGAAGTTAGCTTAACAGAGGGTTGGCTATGTAAGAGAATGAGTTATGATGAATTAGAAGAAATGCATTGAGAAGTTATACGAAAAAAAGTTTATAAAAGAAAAGGTACTGTACAATGAAGAATAATTGTTTTTAAAGAGGATGAATAGAATACAGAAAGCAGGCTTAGATAGGACTTTTTCAAAATAATGATGAACGAAGGGAGATCTCCATGCAAAATACTGCAGTAAAACAAACCCTGTCCTTTCCTTTTGTGTTATCCCTCTATGTGTTTGTGTACCCTTGTGTATTTGTGTTCTTCCTGTCTATATGTGTTTAGTTAGTAAGATTTATGTTGTAGAATTTTTCTAGTACTAAGCTACATTCACTATGATGAGGAATACTGTTATCCTCAAATATAATTTGCATCAATAATATGTTATTTACTTTGTAAAGATGTTTAGACATTATTTATTCTGTTTTGTTTCAATGCTCTTGTGTAAAATTAATGTTTCGAAAACTATTCTCATTATTTTATTTATTTTCTTATGTCATAATTCCTGTAACACTGATGCACATGTTTATTTCTATTCCTTTGTAAAGCCTGTACTACTACAAATGTTATCTGTACTATTATGTTCTTTAATGATGTATTTTGCACCTTTTGTAATTGCATTCTTATGATGTAAATTTATAATTGTATAAACACCAGTTCTTCAAATTAAGTTTCATTTCAGTGCACACGTTTCTCTTGATCATAGTATAGGCACAATATGTAAAAAAAAAAAAAAGGGACGGTTAGTGCTTGCACATGTGTTGATAATTCAGCAAGGGACTGATTAACAGCATTTCTGGTTCTAAGGACATTCCAAAAAGTTTTGTGAGTACACAAATGGTGGTTTAAGGACTTGCTATATTGTCCGCAAGACTCTTCGATGGTGATTGTGCACCTGCACAGTCACAGCAGATGGACGCTGGCCATCTCTACAAGGACTACAGTGGGTCTACATCTTTGTTGACTCACCAATACCATTATTTCTACAAGGACTGCACTGGGTCTGCACCTCTGGTGGTCCACCAATACCGTAATCTCTACCAGGACTATAGTGGGTCTGCTCTGTGATGACCTACCTACCAATATTCTTCAAAACTTCGACTGACTCTGCTGTGGGTTTGCTCTGTTGTGGCCCATTACCTGTCTGCATGTCAAGAGTTAGCATTGTCTTTCCATTGGAAGGACAACACTACTTCTTCAAGACTGCATGGAAATCCACTACTTCCATGTGCATTTTCTTTTACTGCTCAGACTTTGTGCATAAAATTATAATTAATACTGTGATGAATGACCAGGACTGTCTTTACGGACTGTGAGAAAATCTTTGCTTTTGACCAACAGTGTATCAATAAGTGTGTGCATTTGATATCTTTGTTATTATAATTATGAAAAATTTTCATCAAATCACTATTGGCCACTGCCCAAAACAATTTGTAAAATTTTTTGTGGGGAGCATATTGGTAACGCCACGTAGTGCTCTGTATGAAAATCACTGGCTGTGCTGTGTGCAGTCTGTGGCTAGTTTGCATTGTTGTCTGCCATTGTAGTGTTGGGCAGTTGGCTGTTAACAGCGCGTAGCGTTGCGCAATTGGAGGTGAGCCGCCAGCAGTGGTGGATGTGGGGAGAGAGATGGCGGAATTTTGAGAGCGGATGATCTGGACGTGTGTCCATCAGAGACCGTACATTTGTAAGACTGGATGTCATGAACTGCTATATATATTATGACTTTTGAACGCTATTAAGGTAAATACATTGTTTGTTCTCTATCAAAATCTTTCATTTGTTAACTATGCCTATCAGTAGTTAGTGCCTTCAGTAGTTTGAATCTTTTATTTAGCTGGCAGTAGTGGCGCTTGCTGTATTGCAGTAGTTCGAGTAACGAAGATTTTTGTGAGATAAGTGATTTGTGAAAGGTATAGGTTATTGTTAGTAGGGCCATTGTAGGGATTTTTGAAAGTCAGATTGCGTTGCGCTAAAAATATTGTGTGTCAGTTCAGTGTTGATCAGAATAAGTAAAGAGAGTAATGTCTGAGAACGTTCAGTTTTGCTCAGCCGTTTGAAAAGCAAATAACATAAGAGGTTTATCAGCACAGTAATTCATTAAATTTTCGAAGGGGCCGTTTCAGTCTAAATAATATTGTGCGGGTGTCTCTTCGCAACAACGCCGAAGTAGTCACTAACAACAGATTGTGGTTAAGTCAAATGATCATGTTTCATACATCGTTGCTGCAATTTATGGTGGAATTTGTAATAGCTTATCCCATGCACACTACTGATTGCTTCTTACTTTTAAACCCTTCACTTGTAACACTACTACTTGTATATATTTGTGTCTTAATTTCACTGTACAAATGTGATTCGTCACGACTACTTCTACTTCGGTTTCTGCTGTCTTTATCATGCGATACCATTTCATACAACTGTATTTTTCTAAATATCGAGAAAATAGTTAGGCAGCAAAACTCATTATGTTACACTTTTGCATGAGGTACAATAACATGGCACTTTCACCGTCGAAACTAAAATTTTATTCAGTTAGGGAACGTGCATATTCTCTCGTAGTCCGCTTGTGCGTTTAAAGTACTGTCAGCGGGTGTTGCTCGTCTGTAAACCTGTGGCCTACCAGTTACGCTACAGCACGGCCTTAGAAGTTGGGTCTGTGCCTTTACTACATCATATTGTTCTTGGGGACAACCAGTCGAGGCAGTAGCTGATGTGGTTTCAGATATAAACACATGGGTGTTCATTCTTATCTTTAGTCAAGCTCATGATAAGCATTTATCACATCAATGATGCAGACACCTCTGTTAAGCACTCGCTACATACAGCAGTGACGTTTTGGACTTTATGTTGATCACCAGCCCTTTTTTCTATTAGATGTAGTGGTTTGCAGTTTCAAAGAAGCGTCTTGTATGTCGTTTGTTAGTAAGTCAAGTCACAGGAAAATGCCAGACGTGGGATCCTTAGGTTGTCTGCTTTCATCCCCATCTTTAAACTGGTGTTCGCTTGCTGAGATCTAGTCCATTCCTCGACGATTTGTTCCAGGACACAGTTAAGTAATGTACATTAAATAACATCTTCTTGCGTTACTCCTGATTTGATTGGGAATCTCTGTTACAGTTATCCTCTAAACTTTACTTTGGATTTGATGTTGTAGATGGTGGCCTGCACAACCTGTTGAACTTTTGTTGAGTCCTCTTTCTCGTAATAATTCAAAGAGAGTACTCCTTGTGGATGTCTGTGGAGTGAACTTCCCACTGTCTTGGAGGATAGTCAAGAGATTTGGTATTTGTTCAACAGAGGATCCCGATGTTCTGAAACCTGCTTGGTTTTCAAGTAAATCATTTTCGAGCTCTCTCGTTACGTGTAGTCTGAGGATCTTGTAAAAGGGTTTGTGTATGACTGCAAAGAGTGGCATTTCCTCTGTAGTTACGAGGCCCTGTTTTGCTTCCATTTTTGTGAATTGGGTAGATAACTAACCAAGAAAACCCCAATAAGAGTTCCCGTATTACAGGAAAGGGAATTCCAGCAAATTGTAGTGTGACCAAAGATCTTACCAGACGGGTGATGATGGTACAAATCTAATCGTGAACTCTACTGGAAACAAGAAATCCTCATCGACGCCAACAGAAGAGGACGACTAGCTTGCTACTGCCACCTATACAGGATGGACTCCCCATTGCTGTCCTGTAAGATCTTCAATCTAGCTAACAATGGTGAAGTCAATGGATTCCTGTGGATCAAGCAAATAGAGAAAGACATGCCAAAACATGTTAGGCAAGACATAACAAGTAACAGGGGTAACTACCATTTAGATATTGAAACCAGACCCTTTCCTAAAAATGGCTCTAAGCACTATGGGACTTAACATCTGAGTTCATCAGTCCCCCTAACTTAGAACTACTTAAACCTAACTAACCTAACACATCCATGCCCGAGGCAGCATTCGAACCTGCGACCGTAGCAGCAGCGCGGTTCCAAACTGAAGCGCCTAGAACCGCTCGGCCACAATGACCAGCAGACCCTTTCCTGACACCACTTACAGAAGTTAACCACAACGGCACAAAAACATGATCCGGGGAGTACAAGATAGAGTTCAGCAAGAAATCTCAAGGTACCGACAAGAAAACAGATAGCAAACCTCACCAGGAAATCTAGAACTCGCAAACAACAACAGCACAGCTAATATACAAGCACAATGGTATATAGGTGGCCCAAACGAATTAAAAATCTTTCACATAAAATAACTTTAATTTTATATTGTCACTATTGTTAAGAGTTAAATGAGTAGCATCCAAATTGATGTAGGTCAAAGGAAAAGAATCTTTGTAACAGTACTCATCATGGCTTCACAAGTAGGCCCCATGCCTTTACTGCTTCATCTCGTTCTTTGTTACAATTAATGAAATTAGTAGCTGACGTGGTATCAGATGTAAACACATGGTTCTGCCATATTATCCTTAGTCATGCTCACTTTAAGCGTTCACCTTATCTATTATGTAGGCCCCTGTGCTCCAAAGTATAGATAACATTTAAACTCAAGTAAGAAAAGTTTGAAGAGCATGTATATAAAGTAGAAGCTTTTGTAACGAGCAGTCTTAAATTTTCTGTTTTATAAAACCAAAATAATACGAAATTAGTACGAGAACTCTTCGCTGCCGGCTGTCGATGGACTCATGCCAGAAACCAGTTATGGTGAAATAAATCATTCATCGTAAAAGTGAAGTTTATTATCATTTTTTCTTCAGCGATATTTACAAAAGTGGCTGTGTTGTCATGAAATAATCATGGAGACAGTAAAGTCTGTGCTACCTCGCCAGGTAAACAGAACTGTGCATGATTTCCGAAAATGCAAATTTAAATTAAAGAAAGAAAACTATTCGCTTCAACAAAATATATCTAGCGCAAATAGTGATTGCAAAGTACATCAAAGTGAATATCGAGAAGAACAGTAAGGTTTCTAAGTGATCAAATGCAGGAAAGCAAAATTTTGTCATTACGGTGTTAAATAAGAACTCACCGTAAGTGAGGACACAGTCTCATAGAGAAATTTATATATTTCATTTAAAATTAAGTAACCTCCTTAACTATGTGCATTTCATGTTGATTTTGGATAACGTTAACGCTTTTATTAAGATAGAAAATCACGATATATCACAAAGGCAAGGGAAAAAAATAAAAAGTCAGGCCGGAAAACAATAACTCCTCCCTGTCGCAGTGATCAACATTTCTTTAATATAAATTCCACTGATATTAATTTAAGTGACTTAGAGGAGAATACGCTGATTAAGGACCTAAAACATGACGCATGACCTAAAGAAGTAAAAATAATATTTAAAGAAATAATTGTTAAGATGAAAACTGCATATGACAAAGCTAAACTAATCAATGGGAATATATGCAACAGGTACTGAAAGTAAGTAAAACTATAAAGAAATACGTAGAGAGGAATAGCGCAGGATGCAAACCTTCACCTATTCTCAGAAAATAAACAAGAAATAAGGTAAGGGGGTCTAACATCGACCCTGTTCCTAATTTCGACCCCCTAGGAATTTTCGATCTCCACATTTGGTAATAAATGATTAGCTGTGTGTTCATGCGTGACCTCAGTCCATTCTTTCTTTCTTTTTTAGACGCTATTGTGTACACTTGTAGATTCTGTGCATGAGCGAATTAATTTCTCTTTGTTGAGATGAGTTGGTGCAACTATCAAATTACCAGCTTGCAATTGCTAGTGTCAGCAATGATTTGTATTCAAATATTTGGTTGTGTTTCAGTCGTGTGTTTTAGTTCCTCGTGTGTAGTCACTAAAGTCAAGGATTTAGTTTATGTTGCTGTAGCGTCCATTATAATAAATCTGGGAATGTTCTTAATTTCGTCCCTCGCGCAGTTCATATTTTCTTCCTAGAGACGAAATTTGGAACTGGCTGTTTTCACATGGGGAAGCAAAACCAGAGAGAAACGGATTCGTTGCAGGAAATGCACAGTCTGTTATCACGAAACATGCTCTTCATCTACCCAGACGTGTAAATTAACTTGAAAAGAGGTTCATTTATGACTTTTAAAGTAATTTATAGTAGTGAAATTGTCTGGCAATGTTACAACGCAAAAATACATTTCAGTTAATTGTACTTGTGAGAATTTTTATGTGGGACGAAATTATGAACACTTTTGTCGTGTTTCTGTTTTTGGAGTGTTAACTTTTAATCAAATACTGGTTTCAATATGTTATAACAATTTAATTATAACTTGCCTAGAAGTGCAGGATAAATTCAGGAATATATATAACAATTTGTAGTCTTTTGGACAACCAGTCAGGACTTAAACAGGTTCTGACGTACTAAGGTGACGAAATTTGGGCCCCTTACCTTACAAATATAATAAGAAAACTAATGTTAATACCGATGAAGGAAGGTGCATGGATATGATTACTTGGATAAGGCAATAATTTTGTGTACTGAACAATATTGGTGGAATAGAAGGTTCAATAGAGTTTTCAGAAAAATAACTTAGCATACTGCACTATAACACAAAAATGACTGTAGAACATGAAACTGGTAATTCCATAACTGTCACTGGTTTAAAAATTAACAAATAAAATAACAAGCAAAAATTTAAACTATGTGCAAAACCCACAACAACCAATGTTACAATCAATATCCCTCATGTCATCCCGAACAAAACAAAATTTCTTTTTATAGATCAATGCTGAACAGACTGCCAAAAACCCCTATAGATTCTGAAGATAACCATAAGCACTTAACCAATTAAAGTTTTAAATATCATCTCAAGAAAATAATGCCAGGCGATTAACTTTTTGTACATTTGCAGGTAAGCTTCAAGTTCCAGTATACAATGAAATCCCTGCGTTACGGTACTGTAGCATGCTGCTAGTGTGGGAAAGCAAATTGGCACAGTTTATTGAGTAAGTGACTCCTTGTACGGATGTGCCTGGGCTTAACAGCACAGGACTAATCTGTATTCACTGCTGGGTGCAGATTCACAAGAGATAATTAGTCGAGGCTACTGCAGTTACTTCGAGGTTTTCGGTCACTGAGGGTACGTGATGGCGGACCACTGCATTTACCACAATGGGTAGATAATTACAGATTATTAGGCATTAAGGTAACAGACGACAATGACATCTGGAGTTTGGATCGTATGTGGTTAACAGATCATGCACGTATTCAATATTCAGCTGTGCTATTTCCGAGTAACAATCCCCCCCCCCCCCCTCTTATTGCGCCATATGTGGGCTTGCCCTTGCGTCATATTCACTCCCTGGGTGTAAATTCTAGGCTGTAAAGTGTGTAAATCACCTTGCGTCAACACTCTTAATTACCAAGATAGGTGGCCGACTTACAATCTAATTATTTATTCTGGACCGTTTCCCAATGAATAACACACTCCTGGCAAGCAGACAAGCAGGAGAAAATCTCTCCGTGTATAGTCGGGCTTTATCTCGCTGAAATGTAAGCCCAGGATTGCTTGCCTTGGAGGACATCGAAACGGGGCGTGGAATATCGGCGAAGTCCCCCTGTGCTGCAAGAGTGCTGTCGATAACAGCCAAAAGGGTCCTGCTATGAGAAGGAGTGCCGCCCCAGACCATCACATGGTTGTAGGGCTGTATGGCGGGCGACAATCAGGTTGATATCAGAGGCGTGTACCGAGTCTGCGGGGACCGCCCGGGACCGTAGTGTTGGCAAGAAGCCGCAGGGGGTGCGCCAGGGCGCGCTTGGTAGTGCCCCGCCACAGCCAGAACCAACCCCAGTCCGGCCGGCCACAGCTGTGCGTCTACTGCTCGTCAAAACGATCGCCCGCCAGGCACCACATATCGTGTATATACACTCCTGGAAATTGAAATAAGAACACAGTGAATTCATTGTCCTAGGAAGGGGAAACTTTATTGACACATTCCTGGGGTCAGATACATCACATGATCACACTGACAGAACCACAGGCACATAGACACAGGCAACAGAGCATGCACAATGTCGGCACTAGTACAGTGTATATCCACCTTTCGCAGCAATGCAGGCTGCTATTCTCCCACGGAGACGATCGTAGAGATGCTGGATGTAGTCCTGTGGAACGGCTTGCCATGGCATTTCCACCTGGCGCCTCAGTTGGACCAGCGTTCGTGCTGGACGTGCAGACCGCGTGAGACGACGCTTCATCCAGTCCCAAAGATGCTCAATGGGGGCAGATCCGGAGATCTTGCTGGCCAGGGTAGTTGACTTACACCTTCTAGAGCACGTTGGGTAGCACGGGATACATGCGGACGTGCATTGCCCTGTTGGAACAGCAAGTACCCTTGCCGGTCTAGGAATGGTAGAACGATGGGTTCGATGACCGTTTGGATGTACCGTGCACTATTCAGTGTCCCCTCGACGATCACCAGTGGTGTACGGCCAGTGTAGGAGATCGCTCCCCACACCATGATGCCGGGTGTTGGCCCTGTGTGCCTCGGTCGTATGCAGTCCTGATTGTGGCGCTCACCTGCACGGCGCCAAACACGCATACGACCATCATTGGCACCAAGGCAGAAGCGACTCTCATCGCTGAAGACGACACGTCTCCATTCGTCCCTCCATTCACGCCTGTCGCGACACCACTGGAGGCGGGCTGCACGATGTTGGGGCGTGAGCGGAAGACGGCCTAACGGTGTGCGGGACCGTAGCCCAGCTTCATGGAGACGGTTGCGATACCCCAGGAGCAACAGTGTCCCTAATTTGCTGGGAAGTGGCGGTGCGGTACCCTACGGCACTGCGTAGGATCCTACGGTCTTGGCGTGCATCCGTGCGTCGCTGCGGTCCGGTCCCAGGTCGACGGGCACGTGCACCTTCCGCCGACCACTGGCGACAACATCGATGTACTGTGGAGACCGCACGTCCCACGTGTTGAGCAATTCGGCGGTACGTCCACCCGGCCTCCCGCATGCCCACTATACGCCCTCGCTCAAAGTCCGTCAACTGCACATACGGTTCACGTCCACGCTGTCGCGGCATGCTACCAGTGTTAAAGACTGCGATGGAGCTCCGTATGCCACGGCAAACTGGCTGACACTGACGGCGGCGGTGCACAAATGCTGCGCAGCTAGCGCCATTCGACGGCCAACACCGCGGTTCCTGGTGTGTCCGCTGTGCCGTGCGTGTGATCATTGCTTGTACAGCCCTCTCGCAGTGTCCGGAGCAAGTATGGTGGGTCTGACACACCGGTGTCAATGTGTTCTTTTTTCCATTTCCAGGAGTGTATATGAAGATGGTATCTCTTCTTTCGAACATGTCATAAAGAACAGATACCATCTTAAGGCTCACGGGCCATTGACCATCTTGTTCTGTGCGGATGCACAAACAGTGCCCGAATTTTTAAGGGAATCGACAGTAAATCTGCGAGTAATGAGTATAATGGGAAAGGCATTATGAATATAGTGCGGGACAATAAGTTGCCAATGTGAGTCTCACGGGAGACGTGCCAGAGATAAGTCCCTGCAGTAGCACTACTATCCTTCGTGTCCTCGGTGGCTCAGACGCCGGCACGGTAGCTCAGCGTGTTCGGTCAGAGGGTTAGCTGCTCTCTGTAAAAAAAAAAAAAAAAACTGAGTGGAAGGATGAACAAACGAACTTGAACGGATGTCATGTGACGTCCGCAACGACCAAACACAACGATCAACAACGGAAAAAAAATTTGGATAGAGCGTCTGCCATATAAGCAGGAGATCCTGGGTTCGAGTCCCGGCCGGGGCACACATTTTCAGCTGTCCCCGTTGACTTATATCAACGCCTGCATGCAGCTAGAGGTGTTCATTTCATTGTAACCACATCTTGTGAGCACCAAACGAAATCTCTGTGGCCCGTTTACAAGCAGTTTTTTACTTCACACAGAATTTACCGACACAGTATTTCACCTCCGGTCTCATACTAAAATAACTGGTGACTGTAACAACAGCAATAAAATGGTTACTCAAATCTCCACCGTTGGTTGTAATTATTAAATCAACTCATTCTAGGTGCATGTGAAAAACATCCGTACCATACGTTGCAGTCAAAAGATAGTTAATTTTTTTAATGGTCATCCTACTAATTAGCGAATTTTTACAATAATACACTAAGTATTTAAAAGTTTTTATTGACTAATACAAATGTAAGACGTTTATATCGCAGTAGAAGTATACCCATATTGTATGACGTTCATCTTTTTCTCACCAGATACACCTTTCTCTAGGCAAAGTCTGACTTCCGACAATAGCTTATTTGACAGAAATTTTTTTAAAAAGTCAACATTTGAAAACTGATTCTTCACGGACCAACGCGAACCTGTTCAATTTGCAAAACCGTATGAATCGTTCCTTAAATCTGTCTAAACTCCAATCAAATTGAGTGTTTCGATGCCCTTCTCGATTTCGTAGTAGAAATTCATCTCACTTCGGACGAAATTGTCAACAATAAAATTAAGGAACATTTGAAGGGATTTGGAAAAATTGTAACACTATTTCGTTGCTCTATCTAGTAGTAACAAGTGGATTGGCAGCCGCTTGGAAAAGACAGTAATTTTGGAATCCACATGAAGTGTGAATTAAAACGAGGAGCTACTCGAAACTCCACTGACTAAGTTACAGTACATATATCTTTGTCACGGATAAGTTTCTAGTTAAGCTTAAAGAGGGAGTTTCCAGTGCTATCAGATAAAGCGGTAACAAGTTTATTAGCTGTCTCGTAGAGATATCTGTGCGAAAAGGCTTGTCCTTCTCACACGTATATAAAAACAAATCCAGAAACAAATTTCACAGCGAAAATAATTTGAGAGTGTCTTTACCTTCTGTGGTTCTTGATTTCAGTGTCATGTCACATGCAAAGCAGGTCGATCCTTCTCAACGAATTCCGAGGAACGGTTGAGCCAGAGAGCTCCATATTAAAAACTTGTAAATTAACAGAAAACTGTAAAATACTTTAATACTGCATAGTAGACCTTCCCATTGCGCAAAAGCTTCATCAGCCCTTTTGATGTGGTACAGGTGAAATGTAAACTGTTATAAAAAAAGCATTAGAGATATTTAAACATTGGCAAATACCTACAGCAGCAATTAGTCACTTTTTTGAAACAGTTATTTATTCATTCCATGAAACTGTTTTCGAACCTTTTCAGTTCATCTGCAGATCGTGTACGGGACGTTACATAGCTATTTCAGGCATAATGCTGGGTTCTGGGCTCTGTGACAAGAAGATGGAACATGCTTTAATGCATTGCCACGAGTATTGCATATTCGGTTCCAAATTTTAATTTTGTATTTACTGAGACGGTATGGGTGACTTTTGTTGTTAATATCCACCTGTCTGCTTCCACTGTGATGGCCAGTTGGTACCAACTTACCAAATTCCCGTTCCATTCACGTCTGGAGAGCGTGAAGAATGATCATTTGAATGCCTCTGTGCGTGGAGTAATTAGTCTAATCTTATCCTCACGATCACTATGTGAGCAATACGTAGGGGAATGTAGTACCGGGTGATCAAAAAGTCAGTATAAATTTGAAAACTGAATAAATCACTGAATAACGTAGATAGAGAGGTACAAATTGACACACATGCTTGGAATGACATGGGGTTATATTAGAACCAAAAAAATACAAAAGTTCAAAAAATGTCCGACAGATGGCGCTTCATCTGATCCGAATAGCAATAATTAGCATAACAAAGTAAGGCAAAGCCAGGATGACGTTTTTTACAGGAAATGCTCAATATGTCCACCATCATTCCTCAACAATAGCTGTAGTCGAGGAATAATGTTGGGAACAGCACTGTAAAGCATTTCCGGAGTGAGGCATTGGCGTCGAATGTTGTCTATCAGCCAGCATCCCTAGAGATGTCGGTCGATCACGATACACTTGCGACTTCAGGTAACCCGAAAGCCAATAATCGCACGGACTGAGGTCTGGGGACGTGGGAGGCCAAGCATGACGAAAGTGGCGGCTAAGCACACGATCATCACCAAACGACGCGCGCAACAGATCTTTCACGCGTCTAGCAATATGGGGTGGAGCGCCATCCTCAATAAACATCGAACGTTCCAGCAGGTGTTTATCAGCCAGGCTGGGGATGATGCGATTCTGTAACATATCGGCGTACCTCTCACCTGTCACGGTAGCAGTTACAAAACCAGAATCACGCATTTCCTCTAAGAAAAAAGGACCGATAACGGTAGTTGTAGTAAATCCAACCCATACCGTGACTTTCTTGTCGTGCAGTGGACTTTCCACGACAGTTCTAGAATTTTCTGCAGTGGCAAGAGTTGACAGACCCTCGGAGCGTGAAATGAGCTTCGTCGGTCCACAACACGTTACTCAACCAATCGTCATCTTCCGCTATCTTTTGAAACGCCCACACCGCTAATGTCCTCCGCTTCTCTAAATTGCCAGGTAACAGTTCATGATGCCGATCGATTTTGTACGGATAGCATCGGAGGGTACGCCTAAGTGCCAACCAAACAGTAGTGTGTGGAATGCCGGTGCGACGTGCGACTGCACGAGCGCTGACTTCCCCGTGCATAGACGAACCCGCTACGGTCTCCATTTCTTCCTGAACTGTCTCAGCAGGATTACGCCTTGTGCTCGGTCGGCCATTGCAGGGTCTATCGTTTAAACAACCCGTGGCTTCGAACTTCGAAATCATTCTCGCCACAGCTGCATTTGTCAACGGACCTTTATCCGTTCGAATCCCCTTCCTATGGCGATAGGATCGTAACGCTGAACTAGCACATTCCCCATTCTGATAATACAGCTTCACTAAAAGCGCCTTTTCAGGTAACGTAAACATGCTGCGACTGGTGGCGCATCTGATTCTCTCTCTCATTACAGCTCCTTTTATACACGATTATCATGCGCAGTCACTGACGTTTTGCTGTCCAGCGCTATCTGTCGGACAGTTTGTGAACTTAGTTTTTTTTGGTTCTAATAAAAGCCCATGTCATTCCAAGCATGTGTGTCAATTTTTACCTCTCTATCTACATTATTCCGTGGTTTATTAAGTTTTCAAATTTATACTGACTTTTTGATCACCCAGTATATTCCTAGAGTCGTCATTTAAAGCCGATTCTTAAAACTTTGTTACTAGACTTTCTCGGGATTGTGTACGTCTGTCTTAAAGAGTCTGCGACTTCAGTTCCTTCAGTATCTATGTGACACTCCCCCTGGAATAAAAACACCTGTGACCATTCGACTGCCCTTGCCTGCATATGTTCAATATCCCATGTTAGTCCTATTTGGGACAGGTCTCACACACTTGAGCAATATTCTGGGATGGGTCGCACGAGTCATTTGTAAGCAATCTCCTTTGTAGACTGATTGCACTTCCCCAGTATCCTACACAAAAAAACGGAGTCTACCACCTCCTCTACCTATGACTGTGCCTACTGATCATTCCGTTCAATAACCCTACAGGGTGTTATACCCAGGTATTTATATGAGTTTTCCGACTACAGCAGTGACTCACTGATATTATAGTCATAGGATACCAGGTTTTCTTTTGTAGAGTGAAAAACTTTACATTTCTGAACATTTAGAGCAAGTTGCCAATCTCCGCACTATGTTGAAATCTTATGAACACCTGACAAAATATTTATCCAGCTTCTCTCAGATAGTATTGCATTATACATAACTGCATAATCTGCAAAAAGCCTGATTTTACTATTAATATTGTCCGGAAGGTCGTTAATATACGACATGAACAGCGAGAGCTCGAACACACTTCCGTGGGGTACACCCAAAGTTATTAGTACTTCACCATGCGACTATGACTCTCCATTAAAGATAACATATTGTGTTCTCCCCACCAAAACGTTCTCAGTCTAGTCACAAATTTCGCTTGAATTTCCATATAGTCGACTTAGTGGCAATAACCGTAGATGTGGTACTGAGTCAAATGCTTTCCGGAAATCAAGGAATACTGGATCTACCTGACTGACTTTATCCAAAGCTTTCAGTACGTCATGTGAGAAAAGTGCGACTTGGATTTTACATGATTGGTGTTTTCGAAATTATCCTCTCTGCCGCGTGGGACAGCTGCGCGGTCTCAGGTGCCTTGTCACGGTCCGTGCGGGCCGCCAGTTGGAGGTTCGAGTCCTTCCTCGGGCATGGGTGTGTGTGATGTCCACAGCGTAAGTTGATTTAAGTTGGATTAAGTAGTGTGTAAGCCTAGGGACCGATAACCTTCTCATAAATTAAATTATTCTGGCTGGCGTTCAGGTAATTCTGTTCAAGATACCCCATTACGTTTGAGCTCAGAATATGTTCTAAGATTTTACAACAAATCGATCCCAAGGATATTGGACGTTAGTTTGTGGATCGCTTCTACTACCTTTCTTGTAGACAGGTGTGACCTGAGTTTTTTTTTCCAAGAACCGGGCACGGTTTTTGGTTCAAGGGATCCATGACAGCTTACAGTTAGAAGAGGGGTTAAAAAATGGCTCTGAGCACTATGGGTCTTAACATCTGAGTTCATCAGTCCCCTAGAACTTAGAACTAATTAAACCTAACTAACCTAAGGACATCACACAAATCCATGCCCGAGGCAGGATTCGAACCTGCGACCGTAGCTGTCGCGCGGTTCTAGACTGAGCCTAGAACCGCTCGGCCACAGCGGCCGGCGAAGAGGGGCTAACTCAGCCTCAAATTCAATATAGAATCTGACAGGGATTCCATAGGGACTTGGACCTTTGTTTAGTTTTAACGATTTCGGCTGTTTCTCAACACGACTGACACAAATATTTATTTCGTTCATCTTTTCAGTGGTATTAGAACTAAATTGGGGCAAAGCTCTTTGGTTTTCCTTTGTAGTGGAACATCTGAAAACGAGAAGTTAAGCATTTCAGCATTTGATTTACTACCCTCAATTTCAGTTCCTGTCTCATTCGCTACGGACTGGACACTTTGGTGCCACTAACAGTATTTACATACGACCAGAATTTCTTTGCGTTCTGTGAAAGTTTATTTTACAATATTCTGCTACTGTAGTCATTGAAGAAATCACGTACTGCTCTCTTGGCAGCCAAACGCGTTTCATTCAGCATCTCTCTAGCTATAGCCCTACTCTTTGTTTTACACTTATTATGCATTAATCTCTGTTTCTCTAGAAGTTTTTTTTACAGTGACTGTATGTCTTGGAAGTTCCCTCCCGTTATGGGCTATTCTACTGGGTACATCTCAGTCCAGTACGTGGTCAACTACTCTTTAGAGCTTCCTCTACATGTTCTATCCTGTGCTGAAAGCTTCAAGTTTCTCACTGAGATATGACACTACTGACTTTTTAATCTAGTTTACTGAACATACATACCATTCTGCTGGGTTCAGTTGTCCTTTGTACTTTGGTACTCATTGTTCCCACAACCACCTCATGGTCATTGATACCATGTGGTCATCCTTAAAGAGGTAAGGTGTGTTTGTTTCCCTAAGATCCAATGTGTTTCCAACAAGAATTTTCAGAGAAGGCCTGTAGTGCTATTGCACAGGATATTTCATCACGCCAAGCATTAACAAAACTGTAATTTTCCCAATTAATTGTCGGATGATTAAAATTCTCCACCAAATTATTTCAGTACGGTTGGGGATCTTACGTACAAGTGAACCGAGGTTTTCTCTAAAGTCTTCGGTTACATCATGAGATGAATCTGGTGGGCGATAGATGGATCCAGTTATCATTTTACGCCCATCCATGATATTATTGTCCAAATAATCTTAAATGCAGCTTTAATTCCTACCTCAGTGGATTTGAGTTTCATGTCTACTGCGACAAATACACGATGTCCATTTCCCATTTACCTATCCTTTCGATATAAATTCTCGCCAGAATTTCATTGTTATCAGTTTAAGGTTTCAATCAAATTTCTGTGCCTAGTATTATGTGAACTTCACTGCTTTTCATAAGCGCTTCAAACTCTAGCACGTTACTGCAAATGCTTTGGCAGTTTACCATAAGGATTTTAATACTCTCACCTGTGGTAGACATTTCTTTCGATCTTACACTGATACGTAGATGTGGTACTGAGTCAAATGCTTTTCGGAAATCAAGAAGTACTGGATCTACCTAACTGACTTTATCCAAAGCTTTGAGTACGACAAGTGAGAAAAGTGCGAGTTGGATTTTACATGATTTCTGTTTTCGAAATCTATCCTCACTGCCGCTTGGGGTAGCCACGCGGTCTCAGCCGTCTTTTCAGGTCCGTGCGGTCGCCCCGTCGGAGGTTCGAATCCTCCCTCGGGCATGGGTGTGTATACTGTCCTAAGTGTAAGTTAGTTTGAGTTAGATTAAGTAGTGTGTGAGCCTAGGGACCGATGACGTCATCAGTTTGGTCCCATAAGACCTCCACACAAATTAAATTATCCTGGCTGGCGTTGAGGTCATTCTGTTCAAGATACCTCATACGGGGATTCATACAGATATCTTGATCTGGATTGTATCAAGACTTGCATTGATCTAAAACAATAAAAAAAATCCTACTGTGCACACCACACACAGCTAGCTATCTGACTAGCAGCTTCCGATGTGCAATGCACACCTGCCCATTTAGGGTACCCTACAGTTCTCAACCACACGGCTCAAGTCCATGAAGTCACAACCTTGCTTGTCACAGAATCTTCGATGTCTCTGGTTCAATCCTTTTATCCGACTCAGAACCAAAGTGCCACGATCAGTTCTGGGGACAATGCTACAAATTGTGAGCTTCGTTGAAACTCCACGCGCAAAGCTTCTCTGCCAATTGCTGGAATGTCCTAAGTACGACATCGGAGCCCAGATGGCAAGCAACATTTGTTCCAACGTGTGCAACGATCTGCAGTTGGTTGCACCCTATTCTCTCAATGACTGCCAGAATAACCTCTTCAGAAAGTTGAATGAGGCCCCCAGGCACACACAGAGGGCACCTCTTGTCCTTTCCTGTGCCTTGCTGCCATTTGCCTAATGGTTATCATCATTCACCTTGCGTTTGAACCGCCAACGTTTAATAGCCCCATATCCTTTTGCGTTTGCTACTCTTGACCAAGGACAAAATAGCTTCCCCAAAACAGAAGAAGTGAGTCGCACTGGCTCAGCTTCAGTTTCTCGTCAACTCTGTACACGACCTCTAGATCTACCGTTGACACGCCACTCGCAGTCAAGTGGACGACAGGTAATGATAGATACTGTACTTTCTGCAAAGGAGACAGGATCTACAGGAGAGGATAGTACTCTGCCACTGCTATCACGACTTTCTTGATAGCTCTTCTAACGCACCGACTTGCAGCAGCTGTCCAGCGTTTGACTGCAGTCAGGGGGATTTGCAGTTGCCTACGAACGTCAACCAATTCATCCTGTGTTAGACAACAAAATTCATAGTGGGGATGCATTTTGGCTGGAGTAGTGTATTACAAAGCAGTGAAAAAATAACTCTAAATGCATCCCGCAGATTATCTTTCAATTCGTTGAGCTAAAAGCTGCTAATTCCCTATAAGAACTGAAGCAAGTTCACAAAATGAGTTTTCTGTTAAAGCAATACAAAAACCTGTGGTAAAAATTACTAGTTTTATAAAACGTTGTGGGGTTAATTATAGTTGTTTGCAAACTCGAATACAGAATTATTTACGACAGATGCAAATAATATATGAGGCTTCTCCTCTTTAAGGGGGGATGGAACGGAAAATGTAAACATTTATTTACAAAAATCGTTACAGCCATATTTATTAATGTACAAATCTAAAATTTTGCTTCTGTAAAGCCAAAGAGCTGCGTTTTAACGGAAAATATAATAAGATATGCAGGTTTAATATTTTGCTAGAAATTTAAATTTTTAATTTTTTATTGTCTTTTTTTATAAAAACCCATAACTCAAATTCTAATGATGCATTTAATCAGAAATTTTTATTGTAGTCTCCAGAGAAGATCATAAGACCACTGAACTGCAGTTATTAATTTATGGTACAAATTGTATCCTTAACAGAGTTTTTAATTTTGCACATCCAAAATTAACTTCTTTTTCTACATAGAATCATCTAAAACTCAGAATGTAATTGCAGGAATTCGTATTTTTTAGATCCAAGGAGACGGCAACAATTTGCTAACAGTACCTGAAAATTTCATAGCATTAGCGCGTATACTTTTTGAGAAAAGGCTTCTAATATTGTAAAAAACGTAAAACAGAGAAAATGATGTTCAAAGATTTTCTTCTCATACTTCTACATGTAATAAGCTTACCTCAATTTTAAAATTCTCCATACTGATACTCCTCATCTTCCAGGTTTCTCGTCTCTCCTCTTCGAATCTGCCTGGCCTGTATTTGCACGTATGACACTTATCTGTTAGCTTTCTTCACCCTGCTCTCGTCGATGGTGTAAAATGCTTTTGTTGTAAACACACCTGGATCCATACCAACTGTCTTCAGCACTTCAATTCTGCCATTATTTCCGTTATTGTAACGTAAAACTGCATCATAGACACCTGTTTTGAGTACTTCAAATACACAGAATGTCCTTTTTGAGCATCTAATCGAAATTAAATTATTGAGGCTTCCATTTCCATTTTGTGTCTTTCCGTGAAGACACTTCCTCAATAAATCGTGATTTGCAAGAAACTAGAAAGTGAGCTTAAATGCATTCATAAAATGTTCTGGTAATGAGTGTTTATGTGAATAGGTCTCATTTCTGTTGCTGCACTTACACCAATCGTCTTTCGGACACAGATTGTGCATTGGTGTTTGGTCAGTCGATAGTTCGTGCAAAAAAATTGCCCACACAGCACGCCTCATTGCCCCTAAATTATGTATGATGTTTTTGGTAGCTTTCCCATAAAATAACTGAAGAGAATCAATTTCTTTCAGAGTAATCCTACCACTTCCTCCTAGTGCTTTTCCATCCGCAAGTACTTCATCTTTCTTCTCTTTCAGCAAGCGACGAACCCTCTTTTGGATTTGGCCAACACATTCCAAATTTTCTGTTGTTGTATTGTACGGAGAAAAGCTCTAAATTAAAAAGTCTGAAGCCAGTGGAATCCATATCAACATCATTCACGCACCCGTACAATTCTCTCGCCTCAAGTTTCGACGCTGAAGCTGAGAACTTCTGTTCTTCATTTCGAGCTGCTTCCTCGTTTTTTGGTAAACCGATTTCCATGAAACCTCCGTTTCCTAAACACAGTTTTTCTGCCACGCATTATGCATAAATCTTGACTTTCAAGTAAAGGTTAGCGAATTCAACCTCCCACCTACTTACACTCCTGGAAATTGAAATAAGAACACCGTGAATTCATTGTCCCAGGAAGGGGAAACTTTATTGACACATTCCTGGGATCAGATACATCACATGATCACACTGACAGAACCACAGGCACATAGACACAGGCAACAGAGCATGCACAATGTCGGCACTACTACAGTGTATATCCACCTTTCGCAGCAATGCAGGCTGCTATTCTCCCATGGAGACGATCGTAGAGATGCTGGATGTAGTCCTGTGGAACGGCTTGCCATGCCATTTCCACCTGGCGCCTCAGTTGGACCAGCGTTCGTGCTGGACGTGCAGACCGCGTGAGACGACGCTTCATCCAGTCCCAAACATGCTCAATGGGGGACAGATCCGGAGATCTTGCTGGCCAGGGTAGTTGACTTACACCTTCTAGAGCACGTTGGGTGGCACGGGATACATGCGGACGTGCATTGTCCTGTTGGAACAGCAAGTTCCCTTGCCGGTCTAGGAATGGTAGAACGATGGGTTCGATGACGGTTTGGATGTACCGTGCACTATTCAGTGTCCCCTCGACGATCACCAGTGGTGTACGGCCAGTGTAGGAGATCGCTCCCCACACCATGATGCCGGGTGTTGGCCCTGTGTGCCTCGGTCGTATGCAGTCCTGATTGTGGCGCTCACCTGCACGGCGCCAAACACGCATACGACCATCACTGGCACCAAGGCAGAAGCGACTCTCATCGCTGAAGACGACACGTCTCCATTCGTCCCTCATTCATGCCTGTCGCGACACCACTGGAGGCGGGCTGCACGATGTTGGGGCGTGAGCGGAAGACGGCCTAACGGTGTGCGGGACCGTAGCCCAGCTTCATGGAGACGGTTGCGAATGGTCCTCGCCGATACCCCAGGAGCAACAGTGTCCCTAATTTGCTGGGAAGTGGCGGTGCGGTCCCCTACGGCACTGCGTAGGATCCTACGGTCTTGGCGTGCATCCGTGCGTCGCTGCGGTCCGGTCCCAGGTCGACGGGCACGTGCACCTTCCGCCGACCACTGGCGACAACATCGATGTACTGTGGAGACCTCACGCCCCACGTGTTGAGCAATTCGGCGGTACGTCCACCCGGCCTCCCGCATGCCCACTATACGCCCTCGCTCAAAGTCCGTCAACTGCACATACGGTTCACGTCCACGCTGTCGCGGCATGCTACCAGTGTTAAAGACTGCGATGGAGCTCCGTATGCCACGGCAAACTGGCTGACACTGACGGCGGCGGTGCACAAATGCTGCGCAGCTAGCGCCATTCGACGGCCAACACCGCGGTTCCTGGTGTGTCCGCTGTGCCGTGCGTGTGATCATTGCTTGTACAGCCCTCTCGCAGTGTCCGGAGCAAGTATGGTGGGTCTGACACACCGGTGTCAATGTGTTCTTTTTTCCATTTCCAGGAGTGTATATGTGTTACTATTGTCAAAACGTAAATAAACCATGTACAAGAAAGTTTTGAGGCAAAGATACAGATGTCAGCCAGAGATGCAGATTTCAGCCAAAGATATCGAAAGAAAATAGCCTTCACACTGACAAAAATTCCGCTGAAGCAAGCAGCTTCTCAAAAGTCGGAAAATGTGAGAGTGGCCGCCAGTGCAGAATTAATCAGTTCAACAATTTAACGGCATTTTTAAAGCTGCTATTACTATAAAATTCATGCACAACATAGAATAAAGTGTGTAGGTCAACAAAATAATATTTTTGAAAAATCGATTTTTTGGACAAAAATCCATTACGTCCCACTTTAAGGAAGAACTAGAAGTTACACAGTATGTGAGTTGGAATATCTGCTACAGTAACTAAATCACTAATGCCTATTTACTACAAGTTGCTCGTGATTTATCCAAAGGACAATTGTGGCTTCCGAAATTCTCAAAAACGTACGTTTATTTGCTTTGATGCGCTATGAAATTCAGGGGTGACATATTCTTGGCAGAACTGTCAACCACTAATGCTGATCTGCTATGAAATAAATTTTGCATCCAAAACACTCGTACCGGTAACTTACGAAAATATGATTTTGAAAGCGTCAGAAAATTTTCAAAAGTACCCAATTTCTCCAGTAATTGTTCAATGATATTGGAGAACGTTTTTTTTGGAGGGTGATAGGCCTACAGTTCTCAAAACTTTTAAAAGTTTATACCTATAATTCACGATAACAGTACGAATTTGATGCAACACGTGCAAATGTTCGAAGTTTCACAATGTATCACAGTACAAACGGGTACTCTTACAATCAACGATAGATTATGCAGAAGCCACGCGACCAGTAAAATAAGCCTAACTAGAACTTCAAATCGGCTCACTGTTCTTGTACACGCGGTCTCACACAAAGGAAAATTCCGCAGTCAGCTTCTATATACAGGGTGGTCCATTGATAGTGACAGGGCCAAATATCTCACGAAATAAGCATCAAACGAAAAAACTACAAAGAACGAAACTCGTCTAGCTTGAAGGGGGAAACCAGATGGGGCTATGGTTGGCCCGCTAGACGGCGCTGCCATAGGTCAAATGGATATCAACTGCGTTTTTTTTAAAAATAGGAACCCCCATTTTATAACATATTCGTGTAGTACGTAAAGAAACACGAATGTTTTAGTTGGACCACTTTTTTCGCTTTGTGATAGATGCCGCTGTAATAGTCACAAACGTGTAAGTACGTGGCATAACGTAACATTCCGGCAGTGCGCACGGTATTTGCTTCGTGATACATTACCCGTGTTAAAATGGACCGTTTACCAATTGCGGAAAGGTTGATATCGTGTTGATGCATGGCTATTGTGATCAAAATGCCCAACGGGCGTGCACTATGTATGCTGCTCGGTATCCTGGACGACATCATCCAAGTGTCCGGACCGTTCGCCGGATAGTTACGTTATTTAAGGAAACAGAAAGTGTTCAGCCACACGTGAAACGTCAACCACGACCTGCAGCAAATGATAATGCCCAAATTGGTGTTTTAGCTGCTGTCGCGGCTAATCCGCACATCAGTAGCAGACAAACTGCGCGAGAATCGGGAATCTCAAAAACGTCGGTGTTGAGAATGCTACATCAACATCGATTGCACTCGTACCATATTTCTATGCACCAGGAATTGCATGGCGACGACTTTGAACGTCGTGTACAGTTCAGCTTCTATATACATGGTGGCACAAGATAAATTACTGGACGATGACAGATTATTTGCACGCATTCTATTTAGCGAAGAAGCGTCATTCACCAACAGCGGTAACGTCAACCGGGATAATATGCACTATTGGGCAACGGAAAATCCACGGTGGCTGCGACAAGTGGAACATCAGCGACCTTGGCGGAATTATGGGTGGAAGGATAATTGCCCCCCCACTTTATCGATGGCAATCTAAATGGTACAACGTATGCTGATTTCCTACGTAATGTTGTACCTATGTTACTACAAGATGTTTCACTGCGTGACAGAATGGCGATGTACTTCCAACATGATGGAGGTCCGGCACATAGCTCGTGTGCGGTTGAAGCGGTATTGAATAGCATATTTCATGACAGGTGGATTGGTCGCGGAAGCACCATACCATGGCCCGCACGTTCACCGGAACTAACGTCCTCGGATTTCTTTCTGTGGGGAAAGTTGAAGGATATTTGCTATGGGATGTCAACATGTCACCCGGCATGCTGCCCGACAAATATGTGATGGTCTGGCATGCGGTTTCTTTTCATAGCAGGACGCCTCTGGTTGCCATCCACGGCACACATACAACACGACAGCAGGTCGACGACATTTTACGCCCCATTTTGTTGCCTTCATTATAAGCCAGACGTAAGGTGTCCCGGTACACCGTGGGAGTTTCTACTGCTTGTCTCTGTGCTTGCCAAATCCTGTCTTGGGCGGAAAAGTCGCTATACCTCTCCCCAGTTGAGAACATTTCGAGCACTATTGGCACGGCCCACCGACCACCGCGGGATTTTGGCGGTCTGACGCATCAACTGGACAGAGTTTGGCACAGCGTCCCTCAGGAGGATATCCAAAAACTCTAAGAGGAATAACTGGTTGCCTTAACGGCTGGAGGTCGATCAACACGCTATAGACTTGCTCGATTTGTGAAGCCATTTCTCATCAATAAATAATCCAATTCATCGGAAAATTTAATGATTTGTTTTGCTGTACATTTACGAGGTGCCTTCAAGTTCTAAGGCCTCCGATTTTTTTTTTTTCTAATTAACTACTCACCCGAAATCGATGAAACTGGCGTTACTTCTCGACGTAATCGCCCTGCAGACGTACACATTTTTCACAACGCTGACGCCATGATTCCATGGCAGCGGCGAAGGCTTCTTTAGGAGTCTGTTTTGACCACTGGAAAATCGCTGAGGCAATAGCAGCACGGCTGGTGAATGTGCGGCCACGGAGAGTGTCTTTCATTGTTGGAAAAAGCCAGAAGTCACTAGGAGCCAGGTCAGGTGAGTAGGGAGCATGAGGAATCACTTCAAAGTTGTTATCACGAAGAAACTGTTGCGTAACGTTAGCTCGATGTGCGGGTGCGTTGTCTTGGTGAAACAGCTGTAAGTAGGCTGTTTATGTTTTCTTATTGGCAACGTTACGTAGCGCTCTGTATGAAAATCACTGGCTGTGCTGTGTGCAGTCTGTGGCTAGTTTGCATTGTTGTCTGCCATTGTAGTGTTGGGCTGTTGGCTGTTAACAGCGCGTAGCGTTGCGCAGTTGGAGGTGAGCCCCCAGCAGTGGTGGATGTGGGGAGAGAAATGGCGGAGTTTGGAGATTTGTAAGACTGGATGTCATGAACTGCTATGTATATTATGATTTTTCAGCACTATTAACGTAAATACATCATTTGTTCTCTATCAAAATCTTTCATTTGCTAACTATGCCTATCAGTAGTTAGTGCCTTCCGTTGTTTGAATCTTTTATTTAGCTGGCAGTAGTGGCGCTCGCTGTATTGCAGTAGTTCGAGTAACCAAGATTTTTGTGAGGTAAGCGATTTGTGAAATGCATAGGTTAATGTTAGTTGGGGCCATTTTTTTATAGGGATTTTTGAAAGCCAGATTGCGTTGCGCTAAAAATATTGTGTGTCAGTTTAAGCACAGTCATGTATAAATTGTTCAAAGGGGACGAATCACAGCACAAATGCAGCCCTTCCCGGACTTTTTGTTGCAGTGCAGGAAGGAATTTGTTCTTCAAAACATTTTCGTAGGATGCACCTGTTACCGTAGTGCCCTTTGGAAGCTTAATGGGTAAGGATTTCGCCCTCGCTGTCCCAGAACATGGACACCATCATTTTTTCAGCACTAGTGGTTACCCGAAATTTTTTTGGTGGCGGTGAATCTGTGTGCTTCCATTGAGCTGACTGGCGCTTTGTTTCTGGGTTGAAAAATGGCATCGACGTCTCATCCATTGTCACAACCGACGAAAAGAAAGTCCCATTCATGCTGTCGTTTCGCGTCAACATTGCTCGGCAACATGCCACACGGGCAGCCGTGTGGTCGCCCGTCAGCATTCGTGGCACCCACCTGGATGACACTTTTCGCATTTTCAGGTCGTCATGCAGGATTGTGTGCACAGAACCCACAGAAATGCTAACTCTGGAGGCGATCTGTTCAACAGTCATTCGGCGATCCCCCACAACAATTCTCTCCACTTTCTCAATCGTGTCGTCAGACTGGCTTGTGCGAGCCCGAGGTTGTTTCGGTTTGTTGTCACACGATGTTCTGCCTTCATTAAACTGTCGCACCCACAAACGCACTTTCCACACATCCATAACTCCATCACCACATGTCTCCTTCAACTGTCGATGAATTTCAATTGGTTTCACACCACGCAAATTCAGAAAACGAATCATTGCACACTGTTCAAGTAAGGAAAACGTCGCCATTTTAAGTATTTAAAACAGTTCTCATTCTCGCCGCTGGCGCTAAAATTCCATCTGCCGTACGGTGCTGCCATCTCTGGGACGTATTGACAATGAATGCGGCCTCATTTTAAAACAATGCGCATGTTTCTATCTCTTTCCAGTCCGGAGAAAAAAAATCGGAGGCCTTAGAACTTGAATGCACCTCGTACATGACATCTACTGAATCCGCCCCATTCGGATAATTCGTTGGTGGTGATTCTTTTTTGTACCAAAATCTATTAACCCCTTACTGAAAATTCCAAGCGATAGGAGATCGGAATGAACAGTTTCCTGGGGTACCGTGAAACTGAAATGCAAGGCCGTACAATGATGCAGTGACAAAATTTCTCGGCTATTGGTATTAAGGCCGAGCATGAGACCTCTGTCTGAAACTCCTTCGTCATAGAAGACGAAATAAATATTCCTGAAGTCGAATCAAGAACAATAGCCAAGATGAGAGACATAGAAGTAAATACCCTCGATGTAGCAAAGCAGCATAAATCACTTAATAAAGACAAGGCCTGCGGTCCAGATTCTACACCAGTCAGGTTTTTTTCAGAGTATACTGATACTCGTACAATAGCTCCATATTTAGCAGTTATATACAACCGCTCTCTCACAGAAGGATCCGTACCTAAAGACTGGAAAATTGCTCAAATCACACCAATACCCAAAAAGGATAGTAGGAGTAATCCGCTGAATTACAGTCCAATATCACTAACATCGATTTGCAGTAGGGTTTTGGAACATATACTGTGTTCGAACATTATGAATTACCTCGAAGAAAATAATTTATTGACAAATAGCACGGATTCAGAGAATATTGTTCTTGTGAATACCCAACTAGCTCTTTGTACCCATGAAGTAATGAGTGCTAGCGGCAGGGGATGTCAAATTGATTCCATATTTTTAGATTTCCAGAAGGCTTTCGACAGTGTTCCTCACAAGCGTCTTCTAACCAAACTGCGTGCCTAGGGAATATCGCCTCAGTTGTGCGACTGGACTCGTGATTTCCTGTCATAGAGGTCACAATTCGTATAATGGGCGGAAAGTCATCGAGTAAAACAGAAGTAATATCCGGCGTTCCTCAATGAAGTGTTATAGGCCCTCTACTGTCCCTGATCCTTATTAATGACATAGGAGACAATCTGAGTAGCCGTCTTAGATTATTTGCAGATGATGCTGTCGTTTACCATTTTGTAAAGTCGTCAGATGACCAAAACGAATTCCAAAATGACTTAGATACGATATCTGTATGGTACGAAAAGTGGCAATTGACCCTGAATAAAGAGAAGTGCGAAGTTATTCACATGAGTACTAAAAGAAATCCGCTAAATTTCGATTACGCGATAAGTCACACAAACCTGAAGGCTGTAAACTCAATTAAACACTTAGGGATTACAATTACAAATAACCTAAATTGGAACGATCACATGGGTAGGGTAAACCAAAGACTGCGATTCATTGGCAGAACACTTAAAAGGTGCAACAGGTCTACTAACGAGACTGCTTACACAACGCTTGTCCGCCCTATTCTGGAACACTGCCATGCGGTGTGGGATCCGCATCAGGTGGGACTGACGGATGACATCAAAGAAGTTCAAAGAAGGGCAGCTCGTTTTGTATTATCTCGAAACAGGGGAGATAGTGCACAGACATTATATGTGAATTGGAATGGCAGTCATTAAAACAAAGGCTTTTTCCGTTGCGACGGGATCATCTCACGAAAATTCAATCATCGGTTTTCTCCTCCGATTGCGAAAACATTCTGTTGGCACCCACCTACATAGTGATAAATGATCATCACGATAAAATAAGAGAAATCAGGGCTCACACAGAAAAAAATTAAGAGTTCATTTTACCCGCGCGCCGTTCGAGAGTGGAACGGTAGAGAGACAGCATGAAGGTGGTTCATTGAACCCTCTGATAGACACTTTATTGTGAATAGCAGCGTAATCACGTAGATATAAATGTAAATGAGACGTAGTCAGCTCCCTGAGCCACAGAAAATGTTCTTCCGTGGCTTGTGCTGCTCCTCTTGGTTTTCAACTACTTTTCAAGGTCTGCAGCTCACTGAAGTGCAGCGCTTCCGAGGTAATAAAGGCCACGATTGTAGCTGGAACCACCCTGCTCATATGCCACACCGCGGCCGAACGTCTACTGCTCCATACTTGTGGCAAGAAATCACCGCAACAACCCTGTCTGTCAGCTCAGTCATGATTTCACAGGTTGAGCACTCACCATGTCTAGCGTGGTAGTAAGTATTCATGCGCCCCTTCCCAGGTCCTGTAGTAATGGAGGTCTGATTGAGACCTCTTTTGAATTTGTTTAGGGAGACGTTTTGGATCTCTCGTTCAGGTCTCTGGTGATGAACTGTGTGTTAGTCGGTATTGATTTACTAGTGAAGGCTACTTTCTGTTCAAGTTCGTGACTTTATTCTCTGAATGTTTACCAGTGTTACTGGTTCATCGCCGACCGGTTAGAGGCACCATGTCACGGACTGCGTGGCCCCTCCCGCCGGAGGTTCGAATCCTCCCTCGGTCATGGGTGTGTGCCTTGTTCGTAGTATAAGTTGGTTTAAGTAGTGAGTAAGCCTAGGGACCGATGACCTCAGCAGTTTGGTGCCTTAGGAATTCACACACATTTCAATACTTAAATGGTTCATCTGTTCTTAAGTTCCATTTTTAATACCAATCCGTCTCTTTTCGTTTCCGAACTAATCTGTAAACCCTTGTATGTAAGAAGCCGATGATTACCACAGACGATACTGAGCATGATGTTAGTTTAAATTCTCATGGCGTGTCAAAGTAACCTGTGCTGTAGGCCACACAATCTGTCTAGAATCCTTCGTCTGGGCGTGGTCGCTAACAAAGTGAGGGTGTCCAAAATCACATTTTAAGCCACACAATGTCTTTCAGTTTTGAATAGGCGAAATAACGGAGCACCACTGGATTTTGCACAAAGCTTCATATTTAGACCTCAAAAATATAGGGGGTGATTTTTTTCCAGTGTGAAAACTCTAGGGATTGATAGATGAGACGATACGGAAAAAAAGGGTCTAATGAACTTATGTCCGGAAATGCACGGTTTCCATGCTGGAGATCATTTATTCAATCATGCTTTGTTACAGAGACTGCGGTCTAATACGCGCTGTACCATGCATTCACAGTTGCAGCATGTGCCGAAAATGGTTTCCACGTGCCTCAACGCATGCGTGTACGCGCCATAGCATGTTCTGTTTCACACGTTCACATCGGCCATGTTACATCCGAACAGTGCCAAAGGCAGCATGAATACGCTGCTACAGGTCTCCAGGTCTGGAATCGGCTCCGCATACACGATATCTTTGAGAGGCCTCCATAACCAGAAATCGCACGGATTGAGATCCGGTGAACGAGCAGGCCATGCAACTGGACCGCCTCGCCAGATGCATCGACCAGGGAAGACGGAACTGAGATGCGTCCGGACGTTAACGGCGAAGTGGGCGGCAGCACCATCACGTAGCAGCCACATAACCCTTCGAATCATCAATGGCACTCCTTCCAAGCAGGGGAAGGAAATTCACCCGCAAGAGACGACGATAGTTCCGGCCCCTTAGGCGACATGGAAGGAAGACTGGTCCCAAGGTTTTTATTTTTGGGTCATCAGTCTTCTGCGGCCCGCCACGAATTCCTATCCTGTGCTAACCTCTTCATCTCAGAACAGCATTTGTACCAAAATACAGTCACCAAGTATCCCGGCCCACGCATTCCTGCTTCACCGATGGTGATGATCCGCTGTCACCATAACACGATAGTTCTGCATGCTATCCCTCAGATGATTGTGTTGAAAGTCGAAGATACAACTCCGCATATAGGTGGCCTCATCTGTGAATAGGATGGACGACAGAAATCCCGGAATCGTGGTTGCCTGGTGAAGAATCCAGTGACAAAACTGCTCCAGATGTCGAAAGTCTTTCGCTAGTATGCTCTACACACGCTGTAAGTGATAAGGGTAGAAACAACTGTAAGTAGGCTGTTTAGGTTTTCTTACTGGTAACGCCACGTAGCGCTCTGTATGAAAATCACTGGCTGTGCTGTGTGCAGTCTGTGGCTAGTTTGCATTGTTGTCTGCCATTGTAGTGTCGGGCAGCTGGATGTGAACAGCGCGTAGCGTTGCGCAGTTGGAGGTGAGCCGCCAGCAGTGGTGGATGTGGGGAGAGAAATGGCGGAGATTTGAAATTTGTAATACTGGATATCATGAACTGCTATATACATTATGACTTTTGAACACTATTGAGGTAAATACATTGTTTGTTCTCTATTAAAATCTTTCATTTGCTAACTATGCCTATCAGTAGTTAGTGCCTTCAGTAGTTTGAATCTTTTATTTAGCTGGCAGTAGTGGCGCTCGCTATATTGCAGTAGTTCGAGTAACGAAGATTTTTGGTGAGGTAAGTGATTTGTAAAAGGTATAGGTTAATGTTAGTCAGGGCCATTCTTTTGTAGGGATTTTTGAAAGTCAGATTGCGTTGCGCTAAAAAAATATTGTGTCAGTTTAAGCATAGTCTTGTACAATTTTTCTAAGGGGACGTTTCACAACTGTCATGGAGACTATTCCACACGGCCCACAGCGGTCGCCCTCCACAGTGTTAATCACATTTTCCTCTAAGTCTGGTATCCGAACATTTCAGGTACGCCATTCATGATTTCCTGCTTCGTGAAAAACGGCGAAACACTGCTGCTAACATTGAATGCTGTGGTTGTTGTCGGCGGGGATAGGTCTCCTGATACAACCATGTTGCCCACCGCCCGTTGCCATTTGCCTCTCCATAAGTAAACACCATGTCGGCGAGCTCTCGATTCGAATATGGAACCATGGTGTACAACGCTGTAGCACGTCCACTACAAGGTGATACAGCAAAAGAACTGCATCGGCCACAACAGTACTAATTACTATCGCAGGATATGGTGCCAGGCATGACGTATGAGAAACAGTACCACCCTCTAGGAGGAAACCATGCGTACAGTAACTGTGGCTGCATGGTACGGCGCATATAAGACCGCAGTCTCCGTAAAAAATTATCATTACGTAAATGGTCTCTAGCATGAAAACCTTTCATTTCCGGCCATAAGTTCATTACACCTTCCTTGTTCCGTATCCTCTCATCGATCAATCCATAGAGTTTGTACACGCTGCAAAAAATCACCCTGTGTACCAGTAGATAAATGTGAGGCATACTTAATCATGAGAATTATTTTTCTTTCTTCAGTTACCAACAATTTTATGGCAATTTGAGAGGAAAAAAAGTATTAAGCGAAATAATATAGGCTGGTGATTGACGAACTATTCATTAGTTAAGGACCTGGAGCAAGGTGATCATTAAGAGCTCCATATGATTCGTCTGTCATATATCAAAGCTTCAATAATTATGTATAACGAAAATCAGAAGTTCTGGTAAGGGAGCTTAGTGACAACTTCAAATGGAAATCATCTGCTTTGTTAATGACACTAAAGGCACGTCCAACCTTGATAGTCATTTTTTGTATTAGCTCTTGTTCCATTCGTAACTTTAGCAATACCAGGGGGGGGGGAGAGGGGGGGAGTGCAGAGGAGGTTCTTTAATATTGTAATCCATTAAGTTATTTTCTATTTTAATATTTTGGAAAAAGAAATACGAGTATTTGTTGTTCCTAATGATGTCTTATACCAGATTCCATAAATGTTCTAAATTTTTCGATTCCATAAATGTTTTAAATTTTTGAGTTTAACTTAACCCAGAAAATTAAGTTTTAGTGGTAGATGTCACTCTCCACAGTGACTGTAACATTCATTATTTGCAAGTTCAGGAGCGTGCTCACTTTTCAGTATTTCGCTATAAAGTACGTTGTGAGTAAACAACAGGTAACGAATTACGCGTTTTAAAAATTTTATTCGGTGGGTATAAAGTACCCCGATCCCCTTCCTCTTGGCAGTACGCATTATTGAAAATGTGTTGATACTGCTAACGATATTTTCGGGTTCTGGACCCTCTTACGTATCTGTATGTCGTCAAAAAGTGTGTTGTTAATATATATACAGGGTGAGTCACCTAACGTTACCGCTGGATATATTTCGTAAACCACATCAAATACTGACGAATCGATTCCACTGACCGAACGTGAAGAGAGGGGCTAGTGTAATTGGTTAATACAAACCATAAAAAAATGCACGGAAGTATGTTTTTTAACACAAACCTTCGTTTTTTTTAATGGAACCCCGTTAGTTTTGTTAGCACATATGAACATATAAACAAATACGTAATCAGTACCGTTTGTTGCATTGTAAAATGTTAATTACATCCGGAAATATTGTAACCTAAAGTTGACGCTTGAGTACCACTCCTCCGCTGTTCGATCGTGTGTATCGAAGAGCACCGAATTACGTAGGGATCCAAAGGGAACGGTGATGGACCTTAGGTACAGAAGAGACTGGAACAGCACATTACGTCCACATGCTAACACCTTTTTATTGGTCTATTTCACTGACGCACATGTACATTACCATGAAGGGTGAGGTATACGTACATACGTGGTTTCCGTTTTCAATTACGGAGTGGAATAAAGTGTGTCCCGACATGTCAGGCCAGTGTTCAATGTGGTGGCCATCATTTGTTGCACACAATTGCAATCTCTGGCGTAATGAACGTCGTACACGCCGCAGTACATCTGGTGTAATGTCGCCGCAGGCTGCCACAATACGTTGTTTCATATCCTCTGGGGTTGTAGGCACATCACGGTACACATTCTCCTTTGACGTACCCCACAGAAAGAAGTCCAGAGGTGTAATATCAGGAGAACGGGCTGGCCAATTTATGCGTCCTCCACGTCCTATGAAACGCCCGTCGAACGTGTACCTCATCCCTCATGGTAATGTACATGTGAGTCAGTGAAAAAGACCAATAAAAAGGTGTTAGCATGTGGACGTAATGTGCTGTTCCAGTCTCTTCTGTACCTAAGGTCCATCACCATTCCCTTTGGATCCCTACGTAATTCGGTGCTCTCCGATACACACGATCGAACAGCGGAGGAGTGGTACTCAAGCGTCAACTTTAGGTTACAATATCTCCAGATGTAATTAACATTTTACAATGCAACAAACGGCACTGATTACGTATTTGTTTATATGTTCAGATGTGCTAACAAAACTAACAGGGTTCCATTTAAAAACACGTAGGTTTGTGTTAAAAAACTTACTTCCGTGCGTTTTTTTATGGTTTGTATTAAACAATTACACTAGCTCCTCTCCTCACGTTCGGTCTGTGGAATCGATTCGTCAGTATTTGATGTGGTTTACGAAATATATCCAGCGGTAACGTTAGGTGACTCACCCTGTATATATATATATATAACAATTAACGAAATCTGTGGGCACAAAGAGCCCAGTCTCTCTCCGCCTACCCCCTGTAAAACGCATCAAGGAAAATGCGTTGGTGTTGCTAGGCTTGCACTCCATAATTTATGGGTTTTCGTGAAATATCTTACAAATGATTCTTATATTCCAATGGCACACAACACTGCATTGCTGCGATATTCACCACTACCAAAAATGTTCTTTTGTCTTTCTTTTTAATTCGGCATATGTAAGTTAATTTTTTGTGGAGAACAACTGGCGTCATCAACGAAAAATTACAATGCAGTTAACAGTTTTACTGATTCGTTTTGCCCACGTTTCTCTCACTGCTAACGTCTGAGATTTTATGATGTGATTGAGATTTTAATCTAGAAGTGATTTACGTGACTATATCTGAAAGTTGTGTTTCAGAGATTTCAACAGAATTTGTCTGCGGAGTTCTGGTATATAGAGATAAAGTTTATACATAGTAGCAGTTAGGTAGCTTTAGATGGAGGTAGGGTTCCTTATTTCCCTACCTAGAGGGGTGAAAGCTTTTAAGAAAGGGAAGAGAACAAAGTCCTATTGCCCTTAACATACCACCAAAGCCTTAAAGTTCGTGTTTTGTGCTCCCAGCTAGGAACTGCAGTATCTTTCCCGACAGTACAACTTGAAATTTATATTTATGTAACCGCTCTGCACATGATATAGCGCCATAGTACTGTGCAGCACTGCAGATCGTATAGAAACGAAGCAGAACAGTACACTACCAGTCGCTGACCTCATATATCCCGACGATGGCCGCGTCCGACTCTGCACGGCCCACAGTAACGTCGCCAGTGGCACAGAAGGATCGCTCTTATGTCAAGAGGGCGCCGTCGACGCTCCAGAGACGATACAGCGCCTCAGACACCCGCCACGCCGTTTGTTATCGGAAGCTCTTCCGCAGCGGCGCACCGCTTCAGTTGTTATAGCGGACCTGTCGTATACATGCCAGCATGCGTTTCCACGCTGAGATTTATCTCTGTCGATTTTTATGATTCTTCACAGAAGTCATTCGAAAGCCAGCGATGGTTCCTTTTTCACACAAAACGAATATAGCGTGAAATTAAGTTATTCCCTTTCAAACAGAAATTGCCTTGTCAAACAGAAATGAATGTCAGTTTCCTCAGAATCCCTGATCGTGGAATTGAAACGCAACTGGTGGAGGGCGGGGGTGGGGGGTGGGTGAGTAAATTTCAATTACGGTAGTAGTCGAGACCAATGTTTATAAAATCTCTCGCCGGGCGAGGTGGCGCATTGGTTAGCACACTGGACTCGCGTTCGTGAGGACGAAGGTTCAAACCCGCGTTCGGCCATCCTTATTTAGGTTTCCCGTGGTTTCCCTAAATCGCTTCAGGAAAATGCCGGGATGGTTCCTTTGAAAGCGCACGGCCGATTTCCTTCCCCATTCTTCCCCAGTCCGATGGAACCGATGACATAGCTATTTGGTCCCGTCCCTCTAAATCAACCAACCAACCAAAATGTCTCGACACTGGCATTCATCTGAATAACGCGATACATGTGATTACATAAAAGTAATTGTTTCACTCAGCATGTGTTGTAACATACAAAAGCATATCTTTTGAGTTGTAGTAAAATATAACACATAGGTCTATGTTTAACATGCAGTACCACAGGTCTGTTACCACATAATTTGTTTCAAAATTCAGGAAGTAACTAAAACACAAGATACAACTAATCATTCAAATAACACTTCAGTTTTCTTCTTCATACCGTCTATTAAAAATATAAAGCGTAATCAAAATGTCCCATAAATTATCAAATTATTATTAAAGGTATTGCACATAAAACTTCGTTATGCAATTTTTAGTTATCAGTTACCTGACTGTAATTCTGTAGGTAGTTTTATTAATACATTTTATGCAAAGAAATGTGATACAATTACGATGGCTAAGTACATATCACCTAGAATTTCTGCACAGGTGAAAGCAGCTTATATTAAGCTCGATATGCCTCAACTGAAACTTGTTTTTCTCTAATTTTGAAGGAAAATACTTTTTCCAAAAACAATTTATTTCAGAAGTTATTGATGATAGAAGCTTCCACATTCTAGAAGATCTTTTTCTAAAAGATTTGAATGCTTAATCATACATTCCTGTAATCCTAATGCTCGTACGTCCAAAAATATTTTTTTAATCTGATAACTATGAAGTTATTGAAATTACACAGGTTCTGTTTGGAGAAAATTCTCGCAGAAAATTCTATGTAAATATGGTAGTCGCGCACCCATTTGGTGAGTCTGTTCAGTTTTTAACCTGCAAGAATATTTTGCGAACCACTCTGTGACAACCTTTCTACTTGAAAGATACTGTGCATCTTATCTGAAGTTATTTCTCATTGACCTGATAAATGATGAAAAAAGTGACGAAATGTGCTTCAGTCACTGCATAGCATGTCTGGCGTTAGACACGGGACACGTAGCAAGAGACAAAGGAAAGAAAAAACATATTTCTGATTGTAATTATTTCCTCTTAACGAAAATGAAGCAGTGCAAAAATAATGAATTCTTATTTCCTTGATGTTTAACCTAGTTGCTTGCTAGTAGGTATAGAATATTACACAATGTCCACCTGATACGGAGGAATTTTTGGCTCAACATAATCTCCTTTGTGGTTTATGCATGTGATCCATCGCAATTCCAGTCACACACCCCCCCCCCCCCCCCCCGCCTCATAAAATAAATTGACTTTTCAAATCTTTGCTTTAAAGTATCAGCAACGTCTTCATTCACAAGAAAAAAGTAAAATAAGTTCCTCCTTCCAAGTAATTTTCTAAGTCAGGGCGGAATGGGATAAAATCCGTGCTGTAGGATTCGGGAAGACTTTTTTCTAGGTTCAAGCTGTGCACGTACTCGTGGTTGGTCTTTCAGTTTTCGACCCATCTTTGACAAGAGCACTGGATTCTGGTTTGAACAAACGAGTCACACGTCACGAAATCAGCGTCATTAGCAGGACTTGATTCTTTCCCCATCCTTATGTATCTCAACCATCTCACAAAGCCTAATGCGACAGTCTTCTCTTACAATGTCATGCATGTTGCCGCAGTGGAACGTCAAGGAAGTGGAGGCAGTCACCCATCTCTCCATCCATCGTTAACGATGGTTGGCTAGAAGGTTCAAAATGGTTCCAATGGCTCTGAGCACTATGGGACTTAACAGCTATGGTCATCAGTCCCCTAGAACTTAGAACTACTTAAACCTAACTAACCTAAAGACAGCACACAACACCCAGCCATCACGAGGCAGAGAAAATCCCTGACCCCGCCGGGAATCGAACCCGGGAACCCGGGCGTGGGAAGCGAGAACGCTACCGCACGACTACGAGATGCGGGCGGTTGGCTAGAAGGCTTTAATGTGGTCCCACAAATACATCCAGATCCTCCCAGTTTTGACATGTGCTCAGAAGTAAGGGTGATGTGGAACTGGAACACGGGGCCTACTGGAAGCACACTCGCATCTATTTGTTTCTCCACGTCGGCAGTCCAGTAAAGCGAAGGGGTTCTCTGTACCTTGCAAGTCAACTACTATCACATGTAGGGGTGTTCTGACAGGAATTAACGCCTTCAGAACCTATTCGCTGACTAAATGCCATTTCTTACACGAAGGTTTAACCCAAGAAGTGATTTGTAATGCAGTTTGACAGTATTTCAAAAACTTATTAAACAGTCGTTAGTGCTTACTTTGTGCAACGTAAAGAATTGTGAGCATAAACGAATATTTGAGCGAATTTTATGGCAATTTCATAATATAATTCAGAGAATATATTTATGACCAAACTTCTAAATGAATCATGTTCAATGAGCATGCGTGGTTCCGTCTTGTAAACTAACACCTTTGTGTACAAAGCCTGATATACGAAGATCAAAAGTAGTCACGTGAAACAAGCAACCTGTACAGCAAGCAAAGGACAGCAAAGGTTTTCTGGTTGCTACAGTTATGAAAAAAATGTGTACTACTCTAAATGTGTTTCACATCGTCTAAAATTCCTGGTGAATGTTTGAAACTGACGGGGGTTCATACTCGAAGTTAAGTGCAGAGTGAAAAACCCATACGGTGCCGAATGAGTAGTCGTATCTTTAGACAGAAATTCGTCAGTGACACGGGAATGTAAATAAATCATGGTAATTTCAGTTCAATTCGAAATCCTATCGACGCAAACCATAATGTTTGATACTAGAATGAGCACAAATGTCTGCATGTGCTCCATGTGTAACACAGTGTCTCTGCATAAGAACGAACTGAATAAAGAGGAAAGCTAGATACGTCAGAAAATATTGGAATTTTTTAAATAAACGAGTGTCTGAAGTGTTCAACACGCCTTCTATCCTGATGGATTAATGAAAACCCGATTTGTGCCATGTGTATTGAGAGTTAACTACCTCACCGAATGACGAACGTTCAGTCCAAGCAAAAGAAAAGGCACATGAAGGATTTGAAAATGCTACAGTCAAATATCACGACAAGTTGCCAAAATGCAAGTCGCAATGTCGCTTTTCTTTTGTAATTCTTTGCTTGAGAATATGGTTAGCGAACATGTACCAGTTGAGACTCGAGTTTTGTGCCCTCTTAACAATACGTTATTGAGACTATGATAATAAAAAAATGTAGTACACATTACTAAGTAAATGCATATATCAGTGTGCTTTTAAGCTTAGTAGTAAAGGTTTCACTTTTAGTATTGTTGCGGAAAACGTGAACAGATGGTGAATTCGGGTTCCCGTCGCGGTTTTGTTTACAGTTTAGCGCAGTTAACTTACAGGGCCTCTTTTAACTGTTCTGGTTCCCTTACAATAATTTCAGTAGAGCGTACTCCTCTCTATTTGGTTAGCACGTCCTGCAAATAGCGTAAATCTGAAGTTATTTGACTCAGAAACTTGCCACTAATAGTTTGTTTACATACAGCTGCGTATGTGTTGAATTTTGGAAAGGTGTTTTCTCGTTTATCGGTAATTTAACATACTTATTCTTACTAATGTATTATTTTCATTATGAGTGAAAATTACATAACTTGCTCTAGAATTGTTAGATCCGGAGTTCGATGCGATGGGTACTAGTTTTCTCCATTTGGGATACTGAAGTGTTGTGGTAATTGCGGAAGTAGGTGAGGCTCTTCAGTGATTTTGCAAGATATGTGGTGGAGGTAAGAAGACGTTGGAACAGTATGGCAGATCGTTGCCTTTCATGCTCTATTACAGAAAACAAGGAAAGAACTGCACTGGTTAAGAAAAGAGAAAGATAAAGAGAGATAACAAGTGGGAACAGGCGACGGTAGAAATAGGCTTAGAACTTCAACTGACAGTTTTGTGGTGACTCTCAAAAATAGGATTTCTATGTTGTGTCAGTTATAAACAGAAGCCTCAGGCATATGCAAACAGGATACACCAAACTTTCGCAAGTAAACTGAAAAATAAGTAAGTGATTTCCAATCAGAAACGTCACAGTTCGCAGTAATTGACGGATAGTCATCGAGTAAAACAAAATCAATATTTGGCATTCCCCAAGGAAGAAGTTTAGGCCCTCTGCTATTCCTGATCAACACAAAAGATTTAGGAGACAGTCCTAACAGTGCATTTAGATTGTTTGCAGATGATGTTGTCATTTGCCAACAAGTAATGTCATCAATTATCAAAACGAATTCAAAAATGATTTAGCCAACTTACTTGAAACCGTAAAATTTTGAAAGACGTCCGCAAAATACGTGACATTGCATCTCTGACAAAAACAGAATTCTGACTAAGAACAAAAGAAACAGAAATTAATTACTCTTCCTACAAATCAGAAATAAATAAGTTCTCATGTATCTGACTGCGAGTGTTAAAAATATTCTCTAAAAACTCCCAACAACTGTTCTGCAATGCTCCCATACGCAACAGACGACTTACCTCGTCTTACCGCAGCAACTGCGTATCAGCAGCATGCTAAAATAGTTCAAAAGCGGTACTGCCATCCATGCAGACTGCAATGCATGGTCAAAATAACTGCACTAACTACTGCCATATTTTTTTGTATAGAAATTGAATGATCAGGAGGGCTTTGGTCAACAACTGTTAAGCGGTGTAAAAATGGAAGAAATCAATAAAGACTTCAATTTACTATATTCATGAAATAGAGTACTTAAACACTGACAAACTTTAGGCATACCTTAAATATTCCACAATTTCTATGTTCAATAAACAAGTCTCTGGCCACACAAAAAATACGACTGTTACTCTAAATGCACAAATCTGACAAAATCCCTCCAGTGCACAAGCAAGCAACAACTAGGTGCAACAAATACGCAAAGAACAATAAATTCTCAGTTAATACCAAAGTCTCCTCTGGTGCTACTAGCTCCATCACCACAGGTTGCGACCTTTCATGCCACACGGCTTCTCTCCAGTGCGGGCTGTGTTCGACCACTTCCGAGATCTCTAAACAACTTTTCGCTCACTGCTATTCCCGATAATAACATCTCAGACTCAGAGTTTGTGTGTGCATACCACAGGTGAATCATTGCTCACCTTTGCAAAGAAGTATTAACGTCCATCTTTCATTGGCCCCACCCTCACTTTCAAGGATTTTGTGAGGTGATTCTTGCCTAACATGTTGGCAAGGAACAACGGCAAAATAGTTACATAACAAAATTGAGAAAAATAGCGTTAGATGTTTTACCAAAGTGTTACAATACATAAACATAAGATTACATAAGTTATGTGCCTAATAGGAAGTTGATACACTGTACGATGTAGTCAAGAAAAATAATATACAACTATCATCTCGTGTATGTAAGCACTCATCTCCATCTGACATTGATAGAACTTCATTTTCCAGGATAAAAAAATGTTATTTATAGTGCTCCAAGAGGGTAAAATTATCTTTCAGTCATATGGATACAAATATTACACAGAAACAGTGCAAGTGAAAATAAATATACAAGAATCATTTGTCAGGTAAGCACTCATATCTGCGTGACATTGGTGGTAGTTCAGTTGACAAGATAACAAACTGTTATTTACAGCTCTTCAAGGGAGTAAAACGCATCTGACAATAGAAAACTATGTAATGAAAGACATGTTTTAGGTGCACCAGATTCAGGAACAACTCACACTATGTCCACTGACAATCACACCAAAATGTTAATTTGTTCATTTGACGACACACGTTTGAGGTGTAAGCATACTCAGGGACTCGTTACATACATTATGTGTGCTGACAACCACACTAAAATGTTTTAGTGTGTCACTCCTTTCCACATTCAGATAAAGATAGTGTATAGAATCAGTATAAGGCACAAGTATATACCTTATTGAGCATCAAAAATTTCACGAAGGTCATGAAAGCATTGACGTTGTATCCCTTTGAGAAAACAGCTTCTCATAATTGACATAGAAGGCAAAAAGCCTCAAATATGACACAATAACAGAAACGAGTCATAGTGACTAAATGAATAATAGTAAGTTATATACATTTGAATATTAAAGTCAACGTTACATAATAGGCACATAAGCTCAGTGCTCAGTAAATCACTCAAAATCTTTACGACCACAGAAAAATACATTAAGTGTGGCAAATTTCTAGAAGTACAGTTGTAAATACGAAGATTTGAGCAACTACATAGTCGCAAACATGTTCTATATACATTCATTTTCTGATGGTACAGAACACATAGTGCTGTGAATTAGGTTTTTTGATCGAGAATATGCAAAATGTGTGGCAAATAACATCATTGAATGATATACAGATTTTTTCCAAAGACATTTATGGTGACGTATTTAAGAAATGTTACAATTAATCTTAGATCCCAGGGTTCATATATACACAGTAACAACATATGATTTAAATTATCATACAATAGAAAATGGGCACTGCTCCAAGATACATTAACGTACATAGTAAAATTACAGGTGAACAATCAAAATACTAAGTTCATATAATTTAATTTCTGTGGTAGATATTTAAGAAAAAATACGTGTGAGTATACATGCAATTCTGTCATATACAGTATAAGTAACTTGAGCTCCAGTCAATGTATGTTAGTAAAGAATGTCATTTCTTATGACTGTATATTCAGTTTAGTTGTCATAACATATTAAACATTCAATCATTGAGTGATTATCACAAGTAATTCCTCATTATTTTAACATAACTATTTCATTTTTAAAAATCATAATGAAGTTTAGATGATGATCATCGAATACAAAATAGTAAGTAACATCACAAGGTTAATATCATCAGATGTTAAATGTCAACTTCTCTGTGTGTGGAGTCAGAACTGTATGGAGTCAAAACTGAATGTAGTCATAATCTTACAGAGACATAACCTCATGAAGTCAGAATCCTAGGGAGTCAGAATTGTATGGCCATACATAATTAATCGCAACAGCAAAATAAATTCAACATTCAAAAGCATCTTATAAAGCACCTAATAATGACATAACTTATTCTAAGCTGCAACACAAAAAAGATGTATCCTCGAACTGTGCATTAGTAGCTGAAAGAAATGGTTTGTTAACTTAAAATGGAGCAAATAAATTCTTTTGAGCTTTAGTGTTACTTAATGACAAAAGATGAAAATTATCAGCTTACAGTCATTAACTTAACGTGATATAATCGGCACTGCATCACTGCTGTAGCAGCATAATAAGAGAAAGCCTGAAATAAAATTATTAAAATACAAAGACCCTAAAGTACTGAAGTAACTTATTTTACACAACTATTTACAGCATTCATAAAGATGTTGCAGGTTAAATAGCGTCAAGTCGTAAAAATACTACAAGCTGAAAAGAAAAAATTGTTAAAAGGGAAATATATTTATATGCAAGTCACTGAAAAAAGTTCTGAACACGACTAGGTGCTTCTGGAATGTCTAGTTCTCTGTAACAGAGAACTGAAACATTTATATTGTTAGAATGTTATACTCTTATCTGAAAATTTTCCTTAATTCATACAAATGCATAGTTCTGTGTTCTTTTTATTTTTTCTGCAACAGAGAATAATTCAGTTATAATCATTTCACACAAAAAAGTTCAGTAAGTGTAAATAGTAATAAGTAGAAAAACAAAATATTCACTGAGACAATTTCAATTTAGAACTTTGCAAAGCTAGAAAATTCATTTCACACATGCCGCACATAATTTAGCAGCAGAGAAAAAATGTTTGTGAAACTATCCATGCTCATTACTTGGCAGATACATCCACATGTGTACTCTTATCTCCAAATAGATGTAAAGAAAATGCGTCCCCTTCAAGCGCTGGTGTTTCATGGTTATTAAAGTTTCGTGTTTTCTGGAGTTTTCAATGTATATTGCAGGTATGATTGGTATTTCAAACTGTAATTCGTGTTCTTTACAAAATCGATAGGTCTTAACGTCATCATACATCTAGTCAGTAGCAACAAATCTTCAATAGTACAGTCCTTTCAGAACTCCTTACGTGCCAAAATAAATCGCATTTGAACATATCGCTGTGGCTCTACCTTCGAATGAAGTGTGAACAAATAGAACCTCCATGTATTTAGTACAGCTGTGGGTTGCTCCGTTTAAAGAGTGTACGTTCCTTACCTTGTCTTGTTCAATAAATACATAAATAGCTGAAAAAAACAATATCCTACCTCACTGAATCCTATAGAATGTCTCATCTTCCTTCCTCAAAACAACATATTTCATTAACCTGTAGCATAATGTCCTACAAATCATAAGCCACTTCATATAATATAACATAATTGCACCACAATATACCATAGTTGCACCATAATAACATCGTAAGCCTCACATGACAATTCTAAAGCAAAATTCCTAATTATATTCCATATCTATATCGCACAGTATTTCGTAAATTCATCATCTGTAGGCACACAACTGTGACATTATCACTCTTCAAATACTTCTTAAATAGCAGGACAAGAATCAGTCAGGAATGTTCCTAGTTAAACCACTGCCCATCAAAAATATATTTCTCAGTTCAGAACCACTCATACACAGTCTCTCATTCAAAATAAAGTCAGTAGTTATACTTCTAGAATTCACGACTTACTTCACAAAATATATACGTACAGAAAAAGTAATCTCATGCACTTTCCTCAATAATAACACAGTATTTTGTCTGATAAAGGAAAAGCAAAATGTACATCACAAGTTACCGGAAGAAACTTCATATGCAACTATCTTCCTGAAGAAAACATGATTATCTTAGAACCTCAAAACCGTCTACCCTGCTGTACCACGAAAAGTTCCAAACTCGTGAAATAAGATAACAGTGTTACATTTTAATCAGATACGTCACCAGTAAACTCAGAATAATACCAGCTGAATACAAACTGTTCATAGATGGCTTACCATTCCATATTGTCATAGTGCAAATATAGATGAAAAAAAGTCTACTTCCACTGTATTATCGCCTTGTCAGACTACGCTTAGCAAATTCAAAGTACTTTTCTTTACACAATACAAGTCACAGATCATCACTATTCATTATAATTCCCTATTAAGTAGATTGACAGTAAGAGATACACTAACAGATAAGAATGGGACCAACGACGACTGAAGAGAATCGTTCAACGAGACAGAAGTGCAATTCTTCCGCATATTACTGCAGATGTCAATGCTGGACCATCAACAAGTGTCAGCGTGCGAATCATTCAGCGAAACATCATCGATATGGGCTTTCAGAGCCTAAGGCCCAATCGTGTATGCTTGATGACTGCACGACATAAAGCTTTAAGCCTCGCCTGTCCCCGTCAACACCGACATTGGACTGTTGATTACTGGAAACATGTAGGCTGGTCGGACGTTTCGTTTCGAATTGTGAGCATAAAGACGTGTACGGGTGTGGAGGCCACCTCATGAATCCATGGATCCTGCATGTCAGCAGGGGACTGTTCAAGGTGGTGGAGGCTCTGTAATGGAGCGGGGCATGTGCAGTTGGAGTGACATGGGACTCTTGATACGCCTAGATACGACCCTGATGGGCTGTATGTACGTAAGCATCCTGTCTGATCAGCTGCATCCATTCATGTCCATTGTGCATTCCGACGGACTTGGACAGTTTCAGCAGCACAATGCGAGCATCCCAAACTTACAGAATTGATACAGAGTGCCTCCATGAACACTCTTCTGAGTGAAACACTTCCTCCGGCCACCAAACTCACCAGACATGAATATTATTGAACATATCCGGTATACCTTGCAACGCGCTGTTCAGAAGAGATCTCCAACCCCTCGCACTCTTACGAGTTTATGTACAGCCCTGTCAATTCCTTACAGCAATACTTCACACGTTAGTCGAGTCCAAGCCACGACGTGTTGTGGCACTTCTGCGTGTTCACGGGGGACCTACATGATATTAGGCAGGCGTACCAGTTTCTTTGGCTCTTCAGTTTAGTATACTATACAGGTAATGAACTGTAGTTTGTCATGCGGGTCTCGCATTTGAGTGCAGCGTCATAATGTACCATTCGGCTAATGAATTTTACTATCCTGTACGTAGGGTTGTTACTCAGGAGGAGCAGTCTCCTTTCCTGTCACAAACATCTTATGTGGTTCATCTGTTCAAACCTAACCTTTTTGACCAATCACATTCCACAGGCCTTTTATCTCTTCTAATAATGAACTTTTAAATCCAATGATAGCCGAAAAGCGCATTTACTAATAATCATCCTTTCTTCATTTCCTTGTGGGATGTCTGAATCAGTCATTACACTGGCTCTACTGAGCTGACTTCGGTCTTTTTATACTTCTTAGCACCTCTATCTGTCGCCAGAACCTGTTTTTTAAATCTGGGGAGAAGGATGAACAGCGTTTCATTCGACAACCACAACGGCACATTAATGTTCTGATATTGTATTTTCTGAACTTATGTTTTACGTTTCACACACACACACACACACACACGTATATATATATATATATATATATATATATATATATATATATATATATATATATATATATATATATATATAAATAAGTGTATATATACTACTTTAAGCGTGTTTATTATGTATCAATAACACATTTCTATGTCCCACGATATATCTCTGTGTTACTTTTTACATTTCTTATCTCGTCTGCTAGAGGCAGTATGTGAGTGCCTGCTTGTGATGCTTCCTGATACTCTGGCACAGGCAAGAGCTCTTTGAATGGAAGTGGCTCTTTAGCCAACGTTTGTGTAGAACATAATTAGTGTTCTGTGGAACATAGATTCATTAGGGTATTCTGGTCAGCAGATATTGTATAGTTTGGTACGGGCAGTTGGAAAGTGTATCCTCACACCATTTCCACTGTTACTTTTGGACCCGAGTCCGGTTGCGTAGAACGGTGCTGTTTGCTGGGTCATCGATAAGTGAGGGCAGGGTGATTTTTGGAGTCATCTCTAGTGATGTAAGTTTGGAAATTGGAATGTGTAATATTTTGATTTATCTGAGATGGTAATACGTTCGTTCAGGCCTAGCAATAGTAAATTACACCTTCAAAGAATTGTCTGCCATCAAGTTAATTAATATATGTGAAGACAGTAACTGTTCTCGAAAGAACAGAATGCTGTTGATGACCGTGCAGCTTTTCCCTGGAATAAATGATGACTAACTGAAACCCTCAGATGCCGACAGGTGTTGTTGATATACCTCGATGTGGACAGTTGAAAATATGTGCCCCGACCGCGACTCGAACCCGGGATCTCCTGCTTACATGGCAGACGCTCTATCCATCTGAGCCACCGAGGTATATCAACAACACCTGTCGGCAGCTGACGGTTTCAGTTAGTCATCATTTATTCCACGGAAAAGCTGCACGGTCATCAACAGTATTCTGTTCTTTCGACAACAGTTACTGTCTTCACATATATAGTTAAAGGCTACCCAGCCATTGACCTTCGCCTGTGCGAATGCGCACAGGTTGCCCATACTCTTACGGGAATCGCCAAAGCGTGCGCGAGTAATGAATAGATGGGCAAATGTCTATAAGGTACATTACATATATAGAATTGTGGACAGTTGGGAATGTGAGTCTCACGGGAAGCGTACAAGGGATAAGTCCCTACAGTCGCACTATTCATCTGTGTCCTCGGTGGCTCAGATGGACGCCGGCACGGTAGCTCAGCGTGTTCCGTCAGAGGGTTAGCAGCCCTCTGTAATAAAAAAACTGAGCTAATCAATCAACAACGAATTTAAACAGATGTCTTACGACGTCCGCCCCGAGCAGATGCAACGAACAAAATCGAACGAAATGAGATTTTTTAAAAAAAAAAAAGATCGATAGAGTTATCAACAACACCTGTCGGCAGCTGAGGGTTTCAGTTAGTCATCATTTAAGTTAATTAATATTTCGTTTCTTTAATTCGATTCTTTGTCCTGCCACAGCATAGAGATGGGGGAGTGTAGTAACCTAACTATATCTCATTTTCATTTAGCGTGGATCTTTTATGTGTGAATGTGTCGTATGTTTTGTGTAAGCTCGTATTACAACTCTTTTTCCACAATTCCATTTGACGTCATTTTGCAAGTTCCTTGTTCCTTGTAGTGTGTGAACTGTTGACTGAAAACACATGCTTCTCTTTTGGTATATCGAGTCTTCAGCTCCGTAATTCATTATTCTCCTATTGTAAATTCTTTCAACAACTTTTTGTGAAAATTTAATTTTATTTATACCGGTATTTCTTTATGTCTGTGGTTTATTTTGCGTGTTACCTGAATTAGACGAAGTGCCTTCCTGTCACACGGTGAGCCCTCAGTTCAAACTTATTATTTACTCAAGCTCGTTGTTCACCCTGTAGTCCAAACTGTGAGCCAGTTTGCTTTTATTTGTAAATGTTTCCGTAATTTTAGTACTTCCGAAAAGGAGAAAGTCTGTGCGAGTTACTGTCCAAGCGACTGACCAGTAAAGCTAGTTGCTTCCTGGTCCACTGTGCATGGATTTGGTGTATGGTACCATTCTTAGGCTTTCTTCTTTCTGCATGTGGATTATTGATACGAGTGTAAGTGTGTGCGTGTAATTTAACGAATACTTCCTTCTACTTATTCTATATCATTCCCACATGTTGAGAAATGGCTCATGAAGCTGGTACTGTAATGAATATCAAACATTCATTTGAGATTATGATTTTAGTAGATATTGGTCTGTAATTTAAATCACTGAACAAATGTTCAAGAGCTTCTCAGTTGTGATACTGATATTGTTTAGCACAATCACTCAACCACTCTGGGTACTTCAGTGACACATGGTTACCAATGAGGATTTGATTTTTCAGTATTTTATGTTTTATGTTTTAGTCTGAGAGTTTTTCATTTGAATTTAATGAAATCTGGGAGATACATTTCCAGAGATTCATTGTAATATTAATTGATTTAATTACTTATCATCGTACAAATTTCATTTGAGACTTACTCTGTACAAAGGAGAATTAGATTTGCTCTCAGTCTCACTATCGAGGAGAATGTGTAGATGAAAACAAATAGGGGTCGTTGAATTGTAAAAACCATTGTGTTAGTTATGAAGTTGTCTCGGGTTTCAGCCTAGTCAATGCGTTGTTCTGCGGCGCAGAAGGACGCCTTGACATGGCTCATAACTCGAGAAGACTTCATCATCAAAATTCGCCGAGAAAGGATGTATTACCATTGTCTTAATTTTTTCGTATATATCATCAACCTGTGTTTCTCAAAGCTGGTATTTAGTTCTTTTAACACATCTTTCATTGACTATTCATTTTGACTTAACAATGTCAAGTCATTAGCAAATCTCGTACATTTGATTATCCTTCCTCGTACTGTCACAGTATTGTTTCGTCGAAAGCATTTTTAACAACATTATCGGATCAGATATTGAACAAAGTAATGGAAAGAGAATAGCCTTGTCTAACGTCTCTCATAATCATAGTTCCATCTGTCATCTCACCCCCTATTGCTTTTTCCGCTCTTTGTGTTATACATTAGCTACTTAACACTTTCCTTACTTTCCACTTAATTCCAATCTTGTTGAAGATATCTAAAAGTTTAGTTCACCGAACAGTATCGAAAACTTTTTTCAAGTCAACATATACAACCCAAACATCCATAATTTTTCTAAGAACCTACCCCTATTACCTGCAACAGTGAAGCTGTATATCTTTTACCTATTCCCCAAGTAAAGCTGATCTATTTTGCGCGCAATTCTCCCTTACATTTAGTTTGCAATTTTCTGATTGTTAATCCTACTGCAATCATAGCTGAATTTTTTCATATGATACAGCTCCGAGAACCCTGAGTGTGGTCTCTGCACAATGTAAAAAATGGCCAAATATCTCCAAAACTTCTGTACTTATTTGGCGGTTTCATTTCACCTCAAATGTAAAACAGAAAAACTTTTTTCAAGAGCTTGAGAAAAGTATGTTCGTAGTCTGCAGTATTATTTCCAGTCCTCGGTGGCCACTTCAAGGTCATACCTACGTACATCATTTGAAAAGTTTAATAGCTGACACCTACATAGGGTGCAACCCCTTCAAACACGGAAATTGTAGAGTCCCCACCTGCGCTCTCTGCTGCAGATCGACACATGCATCGAGTGTGGTGTCGGGTGCCGCTCCCTCGCCTACCTGTGCCGAGTGATGCATGCGTCCCAGACTCGTCAGACACCGCAGCGCTGGCTGCCGATCAAAGGGGCCGCAAGCAGCGGGGGCGGGCCGAGGTGGAGGGAGGCGTGGGGTCAGGTGGTGGGGAGGCGGGGTGCTCTGCAGAGGGCGGCGGCCGTGTACACATCCATCCTAAGAGAACCGTTTGATGTCTCACCAACGCAACGGAAGGGTGTATCGAATAAATAAGCAAGAATTGAAACATATAGCTGAGGGGGACGAGTATGGGAAAGAATTCATCAACTGCCGGAGGATGCGAAATAGCTAACACCAATTCCGGTTCCATTTACTGCCCAATCAACTGGAAACGTTTCTAAGGGTCTGGTCATTAACACAAATTACCATGGAAAAATGCTTATTTACTATTTCTGACGTGGCTTCTGAGTTATTTAATGCGGTGCCACATCTCCTGAGAGAGCTGTATTTGATTTTCCCTCCTCTTACGATCACTCACGTCTTTCTATTTTGGACGAGCTGAGGTAAATGGGTTTTCCGCCTCTCTCAGCCTTCAGAAGCTTCGTCTAGTATACACGTCTTTGACGTTGAGTCATTCGAGTTCTCAAGTCATGTTTGGCCATCTCTTTCATCCATTACTATTTAGGATAGCTTCGCGTGCGGCAATTCAGTTTGTTTCCCGAAATGAGTGTTACAGTTCTTTTCGCCTGGATCTCATGTTTACTTATAGACCATGTGAAAATCTAAACTGTGAATGGTAAGAACGCTATCAATTCTGTAATTCATTTGGGTTGAGTGTCTGTTGACATTAGTGTCTATGTAAGACCACGTTCGGCTGTCTGTTGTTGTGATTTCAGACACACCAAGGACGTCCACGTTTTGAACGTTCCCTGTCTACCTGAAGTTTATGTTCATTGCAGCCGGCCGGGTTGGGTTTCTTGAGCCCTCATTGGTCTCCCGCGCGAAACGAGTTTTCACTTTTTGTAGGGTGTCTGCCTTGTATTCACGACCTGGTTTCTGCATAAACGCAAACGCTCCTACACGCAGGCTGTCATTCCTAGCCACTCGCACAGTGCTTCTGCCCCCACCGGCCTGCCGCTGTTGACGCGCAATCGGATAGGTCACCTGTTATTGGCGGGACGCTCGTCTGACGACTTCAGCTGTGAATGGGCGCCTTCACGCATTCATTGGAAATGGGTAAACACATAATTGTTTTGCTGTCAAAGCGATTTACAGCTCGGAATGTTTGGAACAGTACTGTCATTACGACTGCTCCAATTAACAGTATAACTAGCAACGTCGAAGGTAGCTACACTGCAAGACAATCTGCAGACTTCAAATATTTTGCAGCCACGTGCATACATACATACATATACACAAGCAGATAATAATTTACCTACAAAACTAACAGAAAAATAGAAAGTACCCCAATAGTCAGGTAATTTAAAATAGCAGCAGTTAAAGTGCTCCTTTTAGTTACTGAGACTTTCAGTGCAATAAAATGAGTTTTTATTTCGATCAAACTATTGTAGAGAAACTGCAATTCGTCATATTTTAAGTCAGGCACCAAGTGGTAACCGAATCAACTGAGGCACCCAGTGCTGTCTCTCTGGTCACTAATCTCCGTGTTTCAATGTGGTGAATGTTACTCACTTCCTGATAATCTTGACGAATGGCACTCTTGGAGACAGTGACTACTACATACGAATGCCCACAAATTCCTCACTTTCCGTCTACCGTTTATCTGCATACTGGAAAGGCGCATTAGTATGAGTTTCGAGACAGGCAGGTAAGTGGAATAGTCGCAGGCGGATCGGTAGTACTGTTTGTAATCATTCAGAACTGTAGTCCATCTCCAATCAACATAAGTATTAACGCATTTCTACAGTAGTCGAAGGACACACAAAGTAATACCCGTTGAACGAGATACTCAAGCCGGCAGTGCGCGACTGTCGCTATTTCTAGAGTGTTCATGCGATTTCCAGACCATTACTCTGAGCCTACAGTAACACATACTTTACGCATCCTACATACTGAGGTTCGTTTTCATAGGAGAGTCAAAGGAAGAATTAACAAACGCAGTTACGAATTTCTAGCAAACCGTTCTCCCGTTAGATAAAATGTTTAGCGAACAATATAGACTGGGCTCAACAAATAATTCTTCTACATTTATAAATTTTTATCAAAAAATCTAACATCAAGGCTGAGAAACGCTCATGAAAATTGATTTCTTGAACGAATACTAGCAGTTTTAATGGGTATTTTTTTAACTTTTTATTGCTATCAGTAAATGTGAGGACCTTGTATTCGGAGGCCCACAAAACTAATAATGATTTTGCAATAAATAATTCGTAAATGAGACAATGTGATGGATTTTTTCCAAAATCAAATAGCTTTTTTATAGGTTTCATAAGCTGAACTGAATAATAATATTTGTAATTATTGGCCTGCTGACTTTGAGATCAAGCATGTAGTTGTACAGTAGAAGTAAACATCATTATATATATATATATATATAGAGTCTCCAAAACCAGTGGTCGATTTCAAGCGAACTTGGAACTCGTATCGCTTGTTGTCTGGAAAGAATCTCTGGGCGGTGTTTCTAGTGTGTTCATGCGATTTCCAGATCATTACTCTGAGTCCACATTAACACATATTTTCGACATGCTACACACTAAGGTTCGTTTGTAGAAGAGAGTCAAAGACACAAACGACGTTCAGAAGATACGACGTCATAAACACTTACATGCATGAAAATGAAACTGCATGACAAAATTCTACCAATATGTATGAAATGTGTTAAGTTTATGTGAAATATTTTTGACATGTGTGTATGTGGGCAAAGCAAAGAGTAAAAGACTCTTCCTTACCTGTGGATCGACTCCAATCAAATTTATACACATATCAATTACAATCTGAAAAGAAATACTCTGGTTGTAAGAACCACAATTATTTTACTGGGGTGAGCATGATAACATGGAGAAAGGGGAGGACAAGATGGACAATCATAATAGAGGGAAGGTGGAGATAGGAAAAGATAGGGAGAGAAGGAGATGGATAGAGTCAGGGGAGGGGTACCGGACAGATGGTTCACATGGCTCTGAGCACTATATGACTTAACTTCTGAGGTCATCAGCCGCCTAGAACTTTGAAATACTTAAACCTAACTAACCTAAGGACATCTCGCACATACACTCCTGGAAACTGAAATAAGAACACCGTGAATTCATTGTCCCAGGAAGGGGAAACTTTATTGACACATTCCTGGGGTCAGATACATCACATGATCACACTGACAGAACCACAAGCACATAGACACAGGCAACAGAGCATGCACAATGTCGGCACTAGTACAGTGTATATCCACCTTTCGCAGAAATGCAGGCTGCTATTCTCCCATGGAGACGATCGTAGAGATGCTGGATGTAGTCCTGTGCAACGGCTTGCCATGCCATTTCCGCCTGGCACCTCAGTTGGACCAGCGTTCATGCTGGACGTGCAGACCGCGTGAGACGACGCTTCATCCAGTCCCAAACATGCTCAATGGGGGACAGATCCGGAGATCTTGCTGGCCAGGAATAGTTGACTTACACCTTCTAGAGCACGTTGGGTGGCACGGGATACATGCGTACGTGCATTGTCCTGTTGGAACAGCAAGTTCCCTTGCCGGTCTAGGAATGGTAGAACGATGGGTTCGATGACGGTTTGGATGTACCGTGCACTATTCAGTGTCCCTTCGACGATCACCAGTGGTGTACGGCCAGTGTAGGAGATCGCTCCCCACACCATGATGCCGGGTGTTGGCCCTGTGTGCCTCGGTCGTATGCAGTCCTGATTGTGGCGCTCACCTGCACGGCGCCAAACACGCATACGACCATCATTGGCACCAAGGCAGAAGCGACTCTCATCGCTGAAGACGACACGTCTCCATTCGTCCCTCCATTCACGCCTGTCGCGACACCACTGGAGGCGGGCTGCACGATGTTGGGGCGTGAGCGGAAGACGGCGTAACGGTGTGCGGGACCGTAGCCCAGCTTCATGGAGACGGTTGCGAATGGTCCTCGCCGATACCCCAGGAGCAACAGTGTCACTAATTTGCTGGGAAGTGGCGGTGCGGTCCCCTACGGCACTGCGTAAGATCCTACGGTCTTGGCGTGCATCCGTGCGTCGCTGCGGTCCGGTCCCAGGTCGACGGGCACGTGCACCTTCCGCTGACCACTGGCGACAACATCGATGTACTGTGGAGACCTCACGCCCCACGTGTTGAGCAATTCGGCGGTACGTCCACCCGGCCTCCCGCATGCTCACTATATGCCCTCGGTCAAAGTCCGTCAACTGCACATACGGTTCACGTCCACGCTGTCGCGGCATGCTACCATTGTTAAAGACTGCGGTGGAGCTCCGTATGCCACGGCAAACTGGCTGACACTGACGGCGGCGGTGCACAAATGCTGCGCAGCTAGCGCCATTCGACGGCCAACACCGCGGTTCCTGGTGTGTCCGCTGTGCCGTGCGTGTGATCATTGCTTGTACAGCCCTCTCGCAGTGTCCGGAGCAAGTATGGTGGGTCTGACACACCGGTGTCAATGTGTTCTTTTTTCCATTTCCAGGAGTGTACATGCCCAAGGCAGGATTCGAACCGGCGACCATAGTGGTAGCTCGGCTCCAGACTGTAGCGCCTAGAACTGCACGGCCACTCCGGCCGCCTAATGGACAGATATAGGAGAGAGGAGAAGATGGACAGAGAAAGAAAAGAGAATAAGATGGGCAGAGAGATGGAGAAAGAGGTAGACAGAGGGAGGTGGGAGAAGAAAATGGACAGAGAGAGGGACGAGGTGGAGATGAACAGGGAGAGATGGAGGAGGAAATGGACATAGAAAGGGAAGAGGAGGAGATGGACAGAGGTAGGAGAGAAGGGAATATGGACACAGTAAGGAAAGTGGAGACAATGAACAGGAGAGGGGGAAAAGGTAACGGACAGAGAGGGGAGGAGGAGAAGGTCAGAGATAGGTGGAGGAGGAGATTGACAAAGAGCGAGGGGAGGTGGAATCAAAGGGAGTAGGAGGAGATGGGTGGAGGAGGGAAGAGCGGATTGACAGAGATAAGGCGAAGGAGAAGATGGAGAGAAATAGGGCAGGAGAAGATGGGTAGAGAGTGAAGAATTGAAGAGGTCGACAGAGAGAGTAGATGGAAGAGATTGCCAGAGAGCAGGTGAAGGAGGAGATTGATAATGAGAGGGAGAGGGAGGAAATGGGCGGACAGAAAGAGTGAGGAATGGAAGAGGTCGACAGAGAGAGTAGATGAAAGAGATTGCCAGAGAGCAGGCGAAGGAGGAGATGGACAATGACAGAGAGAGCGAGGGAATGGGCGGACAGAAATATGGACAGGAGAAGATGGGTAGAGAATGGGAATGGAAGAGGTCGACAGAGAGAGTGGGTGTAAGAGATTGACAGAGATGAGGGGAGCTGGACAAAAGGAGAACGATGAAATAGGCAACAGAAGACATACCATGTAAGGGCGGGTACTCAGCTAGTATATACGCATATACACTATGTCATCAAAAGTATCTAGACACCTGACTGAAAATTACTTACAAGTTCGTGGCGCCCTCCATCAGTAATGCTCGAATTCAATACGGTGTTGGCTCACCCTTAGACTTGATGAAAGCTTCCACTCTCGCAGGGTATCAGTCGGTGACGCCTGGTACGAAGTCGGCGTTTCAAAACATCCCAAAGGTATTCTACAGGATTCAGGTCAGGACTCTGTGCAGGCCAGTGCATTACAGGGATGTTATTGGTTCAAATGGCTCTAAGCGCTATGAGACATCTGAGGTCATCAGTCCCCTAGACTTAGAACTACTTGAACCTAACTAACCTACGGACAGCACACACATCCATGCCCGAGGCAGGATTGTAACCAGCAACCGTAGCAGCAGCGTGGTTCCGGACTGAAGCGCCTAGAACCGCGCGGCCACAGCAGCCGGCGGCTTTTATTTTCGCGTAACCACGTCACCACAGGCAGTGCATTATGAACAGGTGCTCGATCGTGTTGAAAAATGCAATCGCCATCCCCGAATTGATCTTCAATAGTGGAAACGGAGACGGTGCTTAAAATAGCATTGTAAGTCTGTGTTGTGATAGTGCCACGCAAGTCAACAAAGCAGTACAAGTCGCCTCCATAACAAAATGTGTGTGAAATCTTATGGGACTTAACTGTTAAGGTCATTAGACCCTAAGCTTACGCACTACTTAACCTAAATTAGCCTAAGGACAAACACACACACCCATGCCCGAGGGAGGACTCGAACCTCCGTCGGGACCAGCCGCACAGTCCATGACTGCAGCGCCTAAGACCGCTCGGCTAATCCCGCGCGACGCCTCCATAACACATAACTCTGAATTTTACTGTTGGCATTACACATGCTGGCAAACGGTGTTCACCAGACATTCGCATACCCACACCCTGTCATTGGATCGCCACATTGTGTACCGTGATTTGTCACTCCACAGAACTTTTCTCCAATGCTCAATCGTCCAATGTTTACGCTCCTTACACCAAGCGAGGCGTCGTTTGGCATTTACCGGCGTCATGTGTGGCTCATGAGCAACCGCTCGACCATGAAATCCAAGTTTTCTCACCTCCCGCCTAACTGTCATAGTGCTTGCAGTGGATACTGATGTAGTTTGGAATAGCAGTGTGATGGTCTGAATATATGTCTGCCTATTACATGCACACAGGTACACAACGTTTGTGAACGGCAATGATTCCGTCGAGCAACTTAGAGAGACGGGTGTTCATAGGTCGATCTACAATATTACAGTTAAACTTTATCAGAGTAAGTGGACGAAGTGAGTCAAGATCAGGCCAAACCTTGGTTTTCGGGACGAGGACCATTTTACCGTCCTCGAAAGGAGCAGAAAGCGAGGCAGCCCGTATCACTTCATAGACCATCGACGTCATCGTGTCACCTATGAGAGGCCAAAAATAAGCATAAAATTCTTAAGAATACCATCCAATCTAGGTGACTTGCGTGATTGAAACACGGTAAAATATCGCATATATATCATCCTTGTGGAAGCCACTAAAAAAGAAAGAAAGAAAGAAAAACTCATTAGCTTTAGTGGTGATGACGCGATCCAGTAAAGGGGAAGAAGTCTTCAGGAAAATTTTTCATCGGAACGTGGGCATCTACAGCTGAGTAAAGTAGTTAAAATTAAACTGGAAATGTGACGGTGGCTCGCTGACAACCGACCATCGGCATTGGTGAGGGATGCAATGCAAACGCGTTTCCTGTGCGCCTGCCTAAGTATGAGATAGTATAGGGTAGGCGGTTAATCTTGCAAAATGGAGCTTGGTTGAGATTTGTCCGCCGGTCGTTGTGGCCGCGAGGTTCTAGGCACTTCAATCTGGAACCGCGCTGCTGCTAAGGTCGCAGGTTCGAATCCTGCCTCGGGCATGGATGTGAGTGCTGTCCTTAGGTTAGTTAGGTTTAAGTAGTTCTAGGTCTAGGGGACTGATGACCTCAGATGTTAAGTCTCATAGTGCTCAGAGCCATTTGAACCATTTGAGATCCGTCCGGAGTCCTTCCATCTGAAATTATTTTAATTGTAGTAATTTGACTTCCATTGGTTGCACATCCATAATCTTTAGAGTAGCTTTCCAAGCGCTTTAGTAAATTTGACGTTATACTGAGTAATAAAATTCTTGAGTCCGCCGGAAGTGTGCCGCCTTTACGGCACCAAAAAGCAAGAGAGTTTCACGAATTTGTGGCCTGATATGCAGTGTCCACCATTCCAGAACAGACGAGAATCATTCTATGACAAGACCAAGGGAATGCTCTTGTAGACAGGCTGCATTGAGGATCCAGCAAAGACGATACAATTTTACCGGCTGCTGCACATAATTCAATGTGACGGCTGCAGCGCAATGATCAGTAAAATAGGCGGGCACCCAGCCTTTGTGTTGGAAATAAATTGGTAACAATTTTGCTTGGGATTTTTGCGTTTCGGAAAAACATAACGGTTCAGCTTTCTTCCCTGTACAGTGACCGTTAACACCACGGGAATTCTTAGTTTTCCTTTATACTTGTCCGTAATGAGATACTTGTCGCCCTTGTATAGTCAACTGTCACATTGTCAGGCATATACCAGCAGACGGGCATCGCTTCAGCGTTGTCTGCTGCGTGTAGACGGGAAGAACGCTAATGCCGCATTTGGAAGTTTTCAATCAAAATCTCCTGCCATTCTCTGTGCTTGTAACATACTTCGCCCATGTTATGTTTAAGAACTTCAGCATGTCCAAAGCCTTTAACTTTATTATTTATCGAGATATAGATTTCCCTTTTATCTTGTACAACAGAAACAAGTTGTCATAAATTTCTTTTTAACCAAATTCACTTCAGTTAAATGACTTCTGATTTGTTACTCGATCTACCCATTTAATATTCAGTATTCTTCTATAGCATATCCTTCTGCTCGTCTCAAGTCCTACCGTTCGCATTTCACTTCCATACAACGCTGCACTCTAGACAAGTACGTTCAGAAAGGAACTGCTAATACTTCAGTTGACATTAGAAGTTATAAAATTCATCTTTTTCAGAATGATTTCTTTGCTGTTGTCAATCTGCATTTTATATCTTCCCTGTCTCGGACATCATCAGTTGTTTTGATTTAAAAATAGGAAAAATCCTTAACAACTTTGTATAGACCTATGTCTAACTTTTTAATCAATTCCATCAGAATCGCCTGATTTGCTTCGATTACATTGCATTACCCTTGTTTTACTTTTATTGATGTTGAGATTATCATGCCTTTCCAAGACACTATCCACTCCGTTCAAACGCTCTTCCGAGTGCTTAGCTATCTCTGACAGAATTACGATCTCGTAGGCAAACGGAGGTTTTTATATCTTCTCCCTGCACTTTAATTACATTTCCAAATAGGTCCTTGCTTTCCTTCATAGGTTGCTCAGTGTACTGCCTGAATAACATCAGGGATAAGTTACAGCCCTCTCAAACTTTCCTCAATTATGGCTCCACTTCAAGTCCTTCGACTCTTACAACTGAAATCTGCTCTCTGCACAAGTTGTAAATAGCTTTGGGCTTCCTGTATTACCTTCAAAATTCAAAATTGCACTCACCCGTTAATAGTGTGGAAAATTTCCTTTAAATCTTCAAATGTTGTAAACGTGGATTTGCCTTACTCCAGCTTCGCTTCTAAGATAAGTCGTAGGATTAATAGTACCTCGCGTGTTTGTGCATTTCTACGGAACCCAGTCTGATCTTCCCCAAGATGGGCGCTTACCAGTTATGCTATTCTTCTGGAAAGAATTACTGTCAATATTTTGCAAGGATGACTCAGTAAGCTAATGGTTCTTCATTATTCACACCAGAGTATTTCGCCTGTACCATTTATCCAGCATACCAGGTAGAATAATTTTGTTATGGGTGGCTCTACAATAGTTCTGAGGGAATGTCGTGTACTGTAGGGGTCGTCTTTCCACTTTGGTCTTTTACGTCTCCGTAAAACTCTTCTTTCAGTATCACATGTCCTATCTGTCCTTCACCTGCTTCACCTTCTCTTTCTATAATACTGTCCACACGTTGGTTCCCCGTACATACAGACATGCAGGAGAAGGGGCAATTCTTAAGAGTGGTCGGACGATTTTGTTTTACCTGGTGCCAGCAGAAACTTGCAGTTTAATATTTTCAATGTGTGCAGACAAATACTGCCCATCAAATCTTTCATGCACGCTGCTGCGTGACATCTTGGGGCAGTGCTAGTCATTCTTCGTGTTTTAGTTTTCCTGTTAACACATAACAATGAGACGAATATCACACTAGACCCATCTCGGCCGCTCTTTCGAATGGGCACATAAAATTCCGTTTTAGAAATCATTTTGTTTGTAACGGGAAACGAAACGAAGCCTTCCATTGACACCGGGCGTCTCATGAAAAATGTAATAAACGGTTCTTGTCTGGGCTGATTCCAGCTACACATTACAAAAACGAAATTGGAAACATCTGACGAACCATAAGGAAAATGTGCCCAATGACCATTCAATTGCCAATAGGTGAAACACGCGGTATGTAAGTTGTGGATATTTCCCCTGCTTAGGCCATCTGTGGAATTTCCTTGTTTAAATAGCAAATTCCACCTCGTCCTTTAAAGTGATACAAAGCCCCACATCAGATTCGTCCTACCCACACCTCTTCCCAGCTACTCTATAAGACGTACACTTCTCAAAAGTAATAATGGTAAGTTTGCAATCTTCATTTCAAATGCCTCAAATTCTGAAGTTTGTTTAGGATTTTCTTTCATCGCTGTCACTGATCGTTGAAGGCACATTTTGCTCTTTAGTTAGAACAAACTGTGTCTTTACTGTCGTTCAAAGCAAAGGAACTGTAAGAATGATAACAGTCACTACCTAAATGAAACGTCACCAGTCAAGACGGCTCCGTTGTAACCTGTAATACAAAGGTTCATTTGTATATGCTAGTCATATTTTTGTTCCATTACCAGGGAACGAGAACAGTCAATGTTTCTATGATTGTAAAATATACCGGTATTTACGGGATCCAGCAGGTAAGCGGGTCCCAAATTTTTCGAGTCCGAATTTTAGTGTTCAGGTGGAAACAGCACTAAAGTGTTTTGGTTACTTAGTAATGCCTTCATGTAGGGTTGAGAGATAAACATAATAAATACGAAAAATACGACGGTAGATTTACTAAACTGCAGTTTAGTGGTTTCCAGACATGGCACGAATCATATCCGTTACAGAGCGTAGCGTTAGCCCACACATATGCATCCACATCATTAAATAGTGCCTTGAGCAGCTTCACAATTTGAGCCATGTCGACATCAGAGATATTTACAAAATTAAGTTAGTAGTTAGTGCCAAGATATGGCATGGTTTCATGGCCTTGCATTTTTATTGCAGTATAAAAATGTTCAGCTGCATGAATATGCATTCTCTGTAGTATAACCACACTGGAAAATAATGATAATGGCCAGAAAAACCGACCTAAGCTTATTATATAAACAGGCGTAGTAATACAGTCAACTTTTTAATACAAATTTAATACGTACCTGATGATAGGGAAGTTCAAAAATGTTGAAATGTCTGTGAAATCTTATGGGACTTAACTGCTAAGGTCATCAGTCCCTAAACTTACACACTACTTAACCTAAATTATATAATGGGGAAGTAATTAAGTTTAAATAGCACAACACGATCTCTAAGTCGGAGAGTTCTTTGTGGTGTGACACCCCAACTCTATTCGTAATGGCATAGGGCGTGAATATGTTGCTGTAGAATTTCACAATTATTACGGAAGTCCACAAAAAACTGCAATGGTTAGGATTCAGTATTGTTGTACAGTAGCACAAACCTGCTAAATCCTCGGTGTACTTTTCCGTGTACAACGAAAATTTTCTTATCAGCTGAAATTCTGCTATGGCAACACAGAAACCTTCTGTAGATAAAAGTCTGCTTCATTCACAATCCACGTCACAATGAAGCTCCACAGGATTCGTTCCAGTCTACTGAATAATCAACTGTCTGGCTCTCAGTGAGTCCAATTTATGCGGTTACCCGTCGTGGTGCTCGCTTTAACGTCGGTTCTCCCCCCTCCCTCCCCCCCACCTCTCGACCCCAAACCCCCCACCCCCTTTGCACCGTTCATTAACTCGCAGAGATTCATGCGCCGCGCGAGACTAATCCGCCTAAATCGAGCAGTCCGGCGTCTCACCACTGATTTCGCTCTTTTTTTTTTGTCAGAAAATCGGCTTACACGCCGCTGCTTCTGTGCTTTGCTAACCACCATAGAATGCAGGCTCACCGCCCCCCCTTCCCCCCCCCCTCTTCCCCCTCTCGTCCCCTCCTCTGCTGCCCCCTTCCTGCTGCCCCCCCCCACAGGTATTTGAATTTTCTGACAAAGCAAACGACGTTAAAGGAAAAGATTTAGTCGTTGCGTAATGCGGTAACTAGACGGTGTATTACTTTTTGTAAGTGTAATGCACATTATAAAACGCTCTAAAGTATTAATACTGATTTCTAATGACATAGTTCATTGGAATAATTACGTGTAACATAAATATAATGCACAAAAACTGAAACGTTTATTTGAACACAGCATTGCTTTGTTGGCATTTTCGTTGTGGTCATGGCAGCCTCTTGAAATCCTGTGATCTAGGATCCTGTAATTCGTGGTAGTATTAAGTGGTACCTTAAACTTGGAGTCAGTAGACTTTTTCCATGCAGGCGAAGTTTCCAGTCGGATTAGAGTCAAAATAGGAGTGCCAATAAAAAAATCATTAAATCAACAATGGAGCCTCATTCCTGGGTATGTAGTCTAACGCTGAAACACGGAGGCAACAAGTCAGAATGTCAGTGACAAAAGTGCGGAAGCGTAAGAGAAATTCAAAAAACGATGTAACAAAATAAGTGATAATGGGGATTCTCGGTAGTAATACACAGAGGGTGAAGAAAATTTTCTTATCTGTTTCATTCTCCCAACATCTTGCAAAACCCTGCGTGTCTTGAATGTAAAAATCCGAACCAGAGAGTTGATTTTGAGACAGACGCACTCCCTTAAGACGCAAGCTAAATTACTATACACAAACGGGTTAATAAACACAATGAAATCATATGGCCCTGGCCGGGGATCTAAAAGGGAAATTGTCTAATACCAAAGTGAATGTACCTAAGGCGTTAACAAAAACACGATCTGAATGAACATCCTAATTTACTCAAACAAAAAACAGAAACGGAAACGTATCTGACTCTTTGAAAATAAACAAAGGTAAAATATGAAATTGAATCTTGCTGTTAGCAAAGTTACCTAGAATCTTGAGAAGGGCAGCTATAAATGCAACAGAAGTTCTGAAATACCTTGCGATTTCCTACTGACCGATTACATTAACTGCTTGTTTGTGTCTTAAACTGAAAACACACATGCTGCTACTAATGCACACTCAGTTGCAAGGCTCAGGCTGAATACTGGCCTGTTGGAGTCCTACATGCTGGTGCTGCTACTCTGTTAACCGTAAATTATCAGCGGAAGGTGAACAGAATGTTGGCTCCATCTCAGGTTTTCTGAAATGAGACGCTAGGATCACACTTCCGCAGACTCGAACAATGGGCCTCCATCGACTGCTCCAGTGGAGAGCGCAGCCTGCAGAGATGAATTCAGTGGCAAGACCCACGTTCAAGTCCTCTCCCGTTTGTCAGAACTGACTGGCCTGCACTTTCATTTCTACCGAGAGAACATGACCACCAATCATTTTACAAACAATCTCTCTACTCGAATGCCATAAATGCTTCTTCATCGGAAATCCTGCCAAGAAAGCGTGCCACATAACTTCCATAACCTCCCCATTTCTCTAAAAAAAAACTTCTCTCTATTTGATCTGGTCTTATAAAATCACATGTGTATTTTATCATTCTGCACCCGGCAGCTATCCTCACTCCCCAGGTGCTGGGAAACTGGGAAAATTAAAAATTGTGTCCAAGGCTAGCTGCTAATTCTCTGGCCTCTTCATATTTTTTATAAACCTGGAGATTCTTATCTGTTGAAAGCACGGTTCGAACACTGAATGTGAACCTGATCTGAGGCTAGACTCACTCTTTATTGACACATGAGAACACAGAGGCGTTCACTTTGTTTCACGAATGTGGTGACGGATTCATCGTTGCATATGTTCAGAGTTGAGCGCCGTAGATTTCAGTGTGTCTCCATGTGGTCATGGCTCCCAGTGTGGGCGTCACACATTGGGAACATTCAGCACCAGCAGTAGGCACCATAGTGGATCATCGCCAATTCCATGCCGGAATGAAGAGGGGAAGTCAGTGACACTGCGGGATACATCACATGATCAGTGCTGACAAGACAGTGGCTTCAATAGGCCGTAGCATAGATTTCATGGGAGTATCTGCATGGGACCAGGAGTAAACAGTCTGTGGTTCTTTCTAAAGGTCAATGTCGTGTTACAGTGTTGGTCATTCATATTGTCAACTCGTCTGTACATGATACTGAGTTGCCATCCGCTTCATTAATATGAACAGTAACTGATTGTGGAGTAGTGTGAACAGGTACATCCTAGTTCTTCAAAGGTTTGAATCGAATGGAGCATGCTGATCGATGCCGAATTTGACTGCAGATAGCATTTGGGGTATTCACACTAGGAGGATAGAAATTTGGTGCTAGATATTGTCCATTTAGCACAGTACTGCACCGTGTTATAGACTGGTTACCTCATAGATCTTCCAAAAGGAGGTAAGGTGAGTTTGCATTATCACAGTGTAGACTCTATAAGTGATAATTCACTGTACGAAAAATGTTCATTTTCTTTCAGGAATCACCAACACGACGAGTAATTCAAGCACTTAGAAGCCACAAGATTTCCTAGCGCATCTCAATAGCTCTGTGGTTCTAAGTTGTTGCTCAACCACGTTGTGATGGGAAAGCCACACCTGTAGAAACTTCTTTGTGTGTACTGCAACTACTGAGTGCAACTGCTGCTACTGAGTGAAACATCTGGTGAAACTAAGTGAAACTGAACCTAGGGTCTCTTTACTTATTTTTATCATTTTAACAGTGACCTAATGAATTTTCCCTGACAAAGACAACTCAAACCTAACATATTCATTTATTACCCACAATATACAAGCGCAGTGCAATCTGACTGCTATACAATGAAAACATGGCTTCGAATAATTAACACAAAAGAATGGCCCTGAATTGCAAGAAATCCTAACAATAACCGATGATTTTTCATAAGTCACTTACCTCACAGAAAATCTTCGTAACACAAACTACAGCAATTACAGCAAGCAGCAACTACATCCAGTTAAATAAAAGGATTCTAACTACCATAGACACTAAGTACCAGGAGGCATATGGTTAGAAGACGAAAGATTTTGTTGAAGAGCAAACAATATATTTAGCAGATTTTACCTTATTCATGTGACATCCAGTTCCAAAAATTATACAGTCGTCAATAATTCCACAACCCAAACATTACAAACTACACTCATCCTCGTTTTACAATGCAAGTCCAACCAAGAAGGACACATGGCCAAGTCGTCCACTCGCTAACTGCTAACTGCTACTCCATCCAACCACAGAGTCTCTTGCAAAGGGCGCAGAGCGCTATCAGCGATGTTAATAAACAGTCTATAGCGCTGCCAACATACAAACATACAAACAGATAACCTACATAGCCCCCCTGTTGCCCATAAAAACATTACAGACTGTTTTGGGCAGTGACCAAGACTAAGTTGTTAAAATTTTTTATATTAATTATATCAAACAGATCAGATGCCCACAAAGGATAAGTAATACGCTACTGGTCAATAAAGTAAAATTCTCACAGTCCCTAAAGGCAGTTCGAATTCAACGGAAGTCTACGCCAATTAAATGCACAAAGGCTGAGCAGTCTATGAAAATGCACAAGTAAGTAATGGACAACCATGCAATCTTGAAAAAGTAGTGTTGTCCTCCCCAGGGAAACATAGTGTTGACTCTTGACATGAAGATTTCAGTTGATATCATAAGATTGGTATGGGCCACAACAGAGCAGACCCACTGCAGAAACAGTCGAAGTTTTGAAGACTGTACTAATGGGCCACCAAAGGTGCAGACCCACTGTAGCCCATTACTGTGTAGCCACTATTGATGCATATTACAAGTCCATAAACCACAACTTGCGCACTTCCTAAATTTTTTGCAGTATCCTTACAACCAGCAATACCGTTAACCAGTCCCATGCTGAATTATCATCACACACCCTAGCACTAACACAGTCATATAGTCTCTAAGATTTGATACATTTAGTGTGACCAACAGACAAAAGTGTACAGTAAAATGAATCAATACTACACTACTAGCCATTAAAACTGCTAGACCAAGAAGAAATGTAGATGATAAACGAGTATTCATTGGACAAATATATTATACTAGAACTGACATGTGATTACATTTTCACGCAATTTGGGTGCATAGATCCCGAGAAATCAGTACCCAGAACAACCACCTCTGGCCGTAATAACGGCCTTGATAAGCCTGGGCATTGAGTCAAACAGAGCTTGGATGGCGTTTACAGGTACAGCTGCCCAGGCAGCTTCAACACGATACCACAATTCATCAAGAGTAGTGAGTGGCGTATTGTGACGAGCCGGTTGCACGCCACCATTTACCAGACGTTTTCAATTTGTGAGAGATCTGGAGAATGTGCTGGCCAGGGCAGCAGTCGAACATTTTCTGTATCCAGAAAGGCCCGTACTGGACCTGCAAAGCTGCATCATGCGGTCGCGCATTATCCTGCTGAAATGTAGCGTTTCGCAGGTTGTTGTTGTTTTTTGGGGACGGAGACCAGACAGCAAGGTAATCGGTCTCATCTGATTAGGGAAGGACGGGGAAGGAAGTCGGCCGTGCCGTATGAAAGGAACCATCCCGGCATTTGCCTGGAGCGATTTAGGGAAATCACGGAAAACCTATATCAGGTTGATCGGACGCGGGATTGAAACGTCGTCCTCCCGAATGCGAGTCCAGTGTCTAACCACTGCGCCACCTCGCTCGGTGGCGTTTCGCAGAGATCGAATGAAGGGTAGAGCCACGGGTCGTAAAACATCTGAAATGTAACGTCCACTGTTCAAAGTGTCGTCAATGCGAACAAGAGGGGACCGAGACGTGTAACCAATGGCACCCCATACCATCACGCCAGATGATACGCCAGTATGGCGATGACGAATACACGCTTCCAATGTGCGTTCACCGCGTTGTCGCCAAACACGGATGCGACCATCATGATGCTGTAAACAGAACCTGGATTCATCCGAAAAAATGACGTTTTGCTATTCGTGCACCCAGGTTCGTCGTTGAGTACACCATCACAGGCGCTCCTGTCTGTGATGCAGCGTCAAGGGTAACGGCAGCCATGGTCTCCGAGCTGATTGTCCATGCTGCTGCAAAGGTCGTCGAAATGTTCATGCAGATGGTTGTTGACGTGCAAACGTCCCCATCTGTTGACTCAGGGATCGAGACGTGGCTGCACGATCCGTTACAGCCATGCGGATAAGATGCCTGTCATCGCGACTGCTAGTGATACGAGGTCGTTCGGATCCAGCAGGACGTTCCGTATTACCCACCTGAACCCACCGATTCCATATTCTGCTAACAGTCATTGGATCTCGACCAACGCGAGCAGCAATGCCGCGATACGATAAACCGCAATCGCGATAGGCTTCAATCCCCGGAAACGTGATGGTACGCATTTCTCCTCCTTACACGAGGCATCAGAACAATGTTTCACCAGGCAACGCCGGTCAAGTGCTGTTTGTGTATGAAAAATCGGTTGGAAACTTTCCCCATGTCCGCACGTTGTAGGTGTCGCCACCAGTGCCAACCTTGTGTGAATGCTGTGAAAAGCTAATGATTTTCCTACCACAGCATCTTCTTCCTGTCGGTTAAATTTCGCGTCTGTAGCACGTCATCTTCGTGGTGTAGCAGTTTCAATGGCCAGTAGTGTATTTACGTAACTTGAATAACTGGTGTCTATACGATTACAATTTAACGGCATACGGACACAAATACAATTGAAAAGAAAAATTCTTATAGTAAGGAACATGATAATACAAATAACATTTGTAGTAATGTAGGCTTTACAAAAAGAATAAAAATTAGCATATATACAAGTATTACAGGTGCATCAAACACAATCTGCTGGACACTAAGGAGAGGTTCCGTGAGGTGAACGTAGCCGCGCCACTATCATTGATGTACACAAGCAGAATGATTCCGACAATGTCCTAGACGCCTATGCAGTAACCCAGTACCCGCGTAATGACGTGAAAACACCTCAGGGCCACGTTAGTCTCTTCGAGAGAAATCGGCATGGGGCCTGCAGTATTCAATCGTGATGCAGTTTCTGTGTCACATCACCAATGTAACGGTGCGAGGTATACAGTAAACGGGCAGTGGTGTAACGGATACAAGCTACTGGCCTCCCAAGTGGATGTTCCGTGCGGTAACCATAGCTGTACCAGTATCAGAGATGTACACTACGTACATTAGGAGAACGACTCAGACATTGTCCTCGAGGGTTATGCAAGAGCCCAGCACCCGTCTAATGGCGTGACAACTCCTGACGACGGCAATAGTCTCTCGGAGAGATGCCCGCAGGGAGCCCGTAATATTCAGTCGCGATGTTATTTCTGTGTCGCATCGTCAATGTGAGTGAGGGGGCGAGAGTTACCGCAGACAAAGAGTGGTGCATCAGATACAGTATCTTAGGCGTACACTAGCAGAATGACTCCAACAATTTCCTTGAGAGTTATGCAATTGCCCAGCACCCGCCTAATGGCAAGACAACTCCTGTGGAGGGCATAATTATCTTAGAGAGAAGTTGGTATGGAGCCTATGGTATTCAAGCACGATGCGTCGCATCTTCAATGGGAGGTCGTGAGGGTTACAGTAAACAGGCAGTGGTGGATCTGAAACATACTTGTGGACTCCCAGGGGAGGGTCCATGTGATGATCGTAGCCCCGCTGGGATCATACACTTAGCAGAATGACTCCAACAATGCCCTCGAGGTTATTACAATAGCACAGCACCTCCCAAGTGACGCAACTACTCCTGAGTGCGGCATTAGTTTCTTGGAGAGACGTCGGCATGGAGCCTGGAGCACGTAGTGACGAAGCAATATCTATGTAGCATCGTCACTTTGAGGGTGCGAGTGGATGGGATACAAGCTACTGTACTTCCAGGAGAGTTTCTATGCGGTGACCGTAGCCACGCAAGTATCATAGATGTACACTAGCAGAATGACTCCGACAATGTCCTCGATTCTTATCAACAGCACCCGGCTAACGGCCAGACAACTCCTGAAGGCAGCATCAATTTCTTGCAGGGAAGTCGGCATGGAGCCTGTAGCACCCAATCGCGATATAATTTCGAGGTAACCCCAGAAGGCGGTGTTAGTCTCTCAAAGATAAGTCGGCACGGAGCCTCTAGTATTCACTCGCGTTGCTATTTCTGTGTCGCATCGTCAATGCGAGGGTGTTAAGGTTACAGTAAACGGGCAGTGGTGCATCAGATACAAGCTACTAGACTCACTGGTGAGGGTCAATCCGGTGACGATATCCCCGCCAGTATCATAGATGTACAGCAGCAGAATGACTCCGGTGATGTCCTAGAGGGGCATGCAATAACCCAGCACCCGCCAAATGGCGAGACAACTCATGAGGGCGGCGCAGCGTCGGTTAGACCGTCAGTGACAGAGTCGCTCGAGTTTCTGGTGCTAATAAAGTTCACAGTTTCGTTTATTACATATTTTTACTAGCTTCAAACCAGAGTGACTTATTTTCGATTACCTGCGTAGTTACTAGCATATTTTTGTAATTTCTTGCTTGTTTGTGTGCTTACTAGGAACAACCTTTCATTTTAATAACAGTGTAGAGTGGAGTACCGCCGTTGCTATGGACCCTTGTATCGACACTCGTATCGTACATTCACCTGCCTCGAGATGACTGGATGTTTGCGTTGTCCTCATTATTTCAGGAATGTGGTGAAATTGGGCTGAGCAAAGATTGGGAATTTGTATGGGCGCTGATAACCGTGCAGTTGAGCGCCCTACAAACCAAACATCATCATCATCATCATCATCGTATCTTACAGACTTTTGTTTGTCTTGCTTAGAACAGCTCAGTGTCGGTTAGACCGTTATTGACAGAGCCACTCGCCTTCCTGCTGTTAATGAGCCAAGTACACCGTTTCGTTTATTAGATATTTTTTTTACTAGTTTCAAACAGGGGCGACTTCAGAAATGGATAGGAACTGTGATTGTTGTGTACAGATGCGAGCTGAACTGGCGACCTTTCACCCACAGGTGAAGGCATTGTTGGCTTCCGTCACACAGCCTGAGGCTGCTGCCAAGGGGCATCACTGTGGGGGTTCGGACTCGGTGATGCGGGGAAGGTTGAGCACGACCCTCGTGTGCCCCGATCGGTCCACTGCTGTGTCCGCACCGTATGCTGGCTGCACTAAGGTTGACCTCCCACCCGTAATCGAGTGGGAGATCATTCCAAAGTCTGGCAGGCAGCGAAAGATTTTCGAGGGGCCGATCGTAGGACCTCCCAGGTTCGTTTGATGAACAGGTTTCGGGCGTTATCTGTGGTTGACGAAGTCTCTGAGACGGATGCGGTCGTCCACCCTGTTCCAGAGGAAGCTCCTCTTCCCGCAATGTCTGGGCGTTCACAGACGGTGGGTCCGCTGGTTGTTGGGAGCTCCAACGTTAGGCGCGTAATGGGGCCCTTAGGAACATAGCTGCCAAGGAGGGGAAGAAATCCAGTGGGAACTCCGTGTGTATAGCAAGGAGAGCCATTCTGGATGTGGAAAGGGTGCTTCCGGATGCCATGAAGAGTATAGGGTGCAGCCAACTGCAGGTGGTGGAACATGTCAGTACCAATGACGTGTGTCGCTTTGGATCGGAGGAGATTCTCTCCGGTTTCGGGTGCCTTGCGGATATGCTAATGACTGCCATCTGAAGTATCGTCTATAGAACAGGGCTGTGGTCCTTTGGTGCAGAGACTCAAGCGGTTCTGTGACCATGTAGGCTGCAGATTCCTTGACTTGCGCCATCGGGTAGTGGGTTTCCGGATTCCGCTTAATAGGTCAAGTGACCAATACACACAGCAAGCGGCTACACGGGTAGCGGGGGCAGTGTGGAAGGGAGTGGGCGGTTTTTTAGGTTAGAGGGTCTCACGAAACCACAGAAAGGGCGTCCGTCTAAAAGGGGGCAGGTAAAAACGAAATGCCGTGCGGCTAGGACCTCCCGTCGGGTGGACCGTTCGCCTGGTGCAAGTCTTTCGAGTTGACGCCACGTCGGTGACTTGCGTGTCGATGGGAATGAAATGATGATGGTGAGGTCAACACAACACCCAGTCCCTGAGCGGAGAAGATCTCCGATCCAGCCGGGAATCGAACCCGGGCCGTTAGGTATGACGTTCCGTCGCGCTGACAGCTACCAGGGGCGGACAGGGGCAGGTGAAACACAGTGAGGTAGTTGTAAAAACGCTCGGTGTTGTATTTGTAAATTGTCGTAGCTGTGTTGTGAAAGAACCAGAGCTCCAAGCCCTAATAGAAAGCACTGAAGCTCAAATAGTTATAGGTACAGATAGCTGGCTAAAGCTGGAAATAAGTTCAGCCGAAATTTTTTCAAACGACCTAACAGTGTTCGGGAAGGATAGGTTGAATACAGTTGGGGGTGGAGTATTTATTGCTGTGAGAAGTAGTTTACGTTGTAGTGAAACTGAATTAGATGGTTCCTGCGAAATACAATGGGTAGAGGTTATACTTCACAATCGGACTAAACTATTAACTGGATCGTTTTACCGACCCCCCCCCCCCCCCCGGACTCAGAAGATATAGTTGCTGAACAGTTCAAAGAAAACTTGAGTCTCATTTCAAATGGGTACTCCACTCATACAGTTATAGTCGGTGGTGGTAACTTCAATCTACCCTCGATATGCTGGAAAAATTATACGTTTAAAGTTGGCGGCAAGCATAAAACGTCATCCGAAATTGTACTGAATGCTTTCTCAGAAAATTATTTTGAACAATTAGTTCATGAGCCCATTCGAAGCGTAAATGGTTGCGAAAGCATACTTGACCTCTAAGCAACAAATAATACTGCACAAATAGGGACTATCACGACGAATACATGGATTAGCGTCCACAAAGCAGTTGCTGCTAGGCTAAATACCGTATCACCCACAACCATAAAAAAGAAACGTAATGTATATTTATTTAAAAAATCTGATAAAAATGCTCTTAACACCTTTTTGAGAGACAGTCTCCACTCCTTCCGATCTGATCATGTAAGCGTAGAAAAGATGCGGAATGATTTCAAAGAGATAGTATCGATAGCAATTGACAGATATATACAACATAAATTCATAACTGATGGTACTGACCCCCCATGGCACACAAAACGCGTCAGATCGCTGTTGCAGAAAATCATGCAAAATTTAAAAGAACGCAAAATCCCCAAGACTGGCAAAGTTTTGCAGAAGTTAGAAATATAGCGCGTGCTTCAATGAGAGACGCTTTTAAGAATTTCCACAATGTAACGCTGTCCCGGAATCTGAAGAAAAACCCAAAGAGATTCTGGCCATATATAAAGCATACAAGTGGCAAGGAGCAATCAGGACCTTCACTGCGTGATAAAAAACGGTGAAGTCACTGATTACAGTGCCACTAAAGCAGATTTATTAAGCACGGTTTTCAGAAAGTCCTTCACCATAGAAGATGAAGTAAATATTCCTGAATTCCAATCAGGAACAGCAGCCAAGATGAGAAACATAGATCTAGATATCCTGAGTGTAGCAAAGCTGCTTAAACCACTTAATAAAAGCAAGGCCTCTGGTCCAGATTGTACACCAGTCAGGTTCCTCAGAGTATGCTGATACAATAGCCCCATATTTATCAATTCTTTACAACCGCTCGCTGACAGAAAGATTCACACCTAAAGACTGGAAAACTGCTCAAGTCACACCAATACCCAAAAAGGGAAATAGGAGTAATCCGCTAGATTACAGGCAAATATCACTAATAGAACCCCTTGTCATTCCAAGCATGTGTGTCAATTTGTACCTCTCTACCTACATTATTCCGTGATTTATTCAGTTTTCAAATTTATACTGACTTTTTGATCACCTAGTACATTAGCAGATTGACTAGCACAATGTCATCGACGCTTACGCATTAGCTCAGCGCCTGCCTAATGGCGAGAAAAGTCGTGCAGGCTGCATTCGTCTCTTGGAGAGAAGTCGGCACGGTTCCTGGAGTAAGAAATCGTGAAGCAATTTCTGACTCACGTCGTCAATATGAGGTTGCGATGGTTACAGTAAACTGGCAGTGGTGCATCGGATACAAGCTATTGGAATGCTAGGAGAAGTTACATGCGGTGACCGTAGCCGTGCCAGTTTCATAGACGTATACCGGCAGAATGACTAGGACAATGTGCTTGAGGCTTACGCAGTAGCCCAGAACCCACCTACTAGTGAGACAACTTCTAAGGGCGTCATTAGTCTCTTGAAGAGAATTCGACATGGAGCCTGGAGTATTCAGTGGTGATGCAATTTCTGTGTCGCTCCGTCAATGTGAGGGTGATAGGGTTACAGTAAACGGGCAATGGTGCATCGGATACAAGCTACTGGACTCCTAGGAGAGGTTCCATGCGGTGTTCATAGCCGCATCAGTATCACATATGTACACTACCGGAATGACTCCGACAATGTCCTCCAGAATTAACCAATAGACCAGAACCAGCCTAACAGCGAGACAACGTCTAAAGGCGGCATTAGCCTCGTGGAGGTCGGCATAGAGCCTGTACTATTGAATCGTGATGCAATTTCTGTGTCGCATCGTCAATGTGAGGGTGTGCGGGATACAGCAAATGGGCAGTGGTGCTTCGCAAACAAGCTACTGGACTCCCAATAGACGTTCACTATGGTGACTGCAGCCGCGCTGGCGTCATAGATTACCAGAGTGACACTAACAGTGTCCTCGAGTCTTACGCGATAGCACATGAGCCGCCTAACGGCGAAATTTCGTTGAGGGTGGAATTGTGTATTGGAAAGAAGTCGGAATGGAGTCTGTAATATTCAACCGCGGTGCAAATTCTGCGCCCCAACATCAATGTGAGGTTTCGAGGGTTACGATAAATGGACAGTGGTCCATCGGATACAAACTATTGTACTCCCAGGAGTGGTTCTATCGGTTGACCGTAGCCGCGACAAAATCGTAGGTATACACTAGCAGAATGACTCCGAAAATGTACTAGATGCTGGTTTAATTGCCCAGCTCGCTTCCAGTGGAGAAACAACTTGTGAGATCGGCATTAGTCTCCTGAAGAGAAGTCGAAATGGAGCCTGTAGTATTCAATCGCTATGTAAATACGACATCGTATTGTCAAACTGAGGGTCCGAGGGTTACAGTAAAAAGGCGCTGGCGCAACGGATGCACTGTCACAGCATTGAATTTCTCCTTGGAGACCAGAAGATTGTGTACAACGCACCACAGCCCTTTTCTTTGTCCCTTGCACCCTGATATTGACGATACGACAGAGAAATTGCATCGCGATAGAAAATTATGGTCTGCAAAAGAACTTTCCAATAACGCCAACCGCTACTACAGTCAGCTCATTCAATTTCTCCTGCGAGACAAGTAGCTTGTTTCCGACACGCCACAGACCACTTACTTTACCCTTCACACCCTTATATTGACGATACGACGCAGAAATTGCATTATGATTGAAAATTATGGTCTCCAAGCAAACTTCCCTATATGTGATACCCGAGCCTTCGGTCACCTCATTGAATCTCTCCTTGGAGTGACGAACATGGCTACTGCCAGCTCGTTCAATTTCTCCTGGGATACAAGTAGATCGTATCCGACGCACCACAGTCCATTTACTTTACTCCTTGCACCATGATATTGAGGATGCGACAGAGAAACTGCATCACGATTGAAAAATATGGTCTCCAAGCAAATATTCCCATAAGTGACAACCACGCCTAATGTCACCTAATTCACTCTCTCCTTGGAGACCAGTAGCTTGTGTCCGACACACCACACAACACTTACATCACCCTTGTAACCTGATATGGACGATACCAACCATAAATTGCATCGCGATTGAAAATTATGGACTCCAAGCTAACTTTTCTACAACTGACGACAGTGCATACTGTCACGTCATTGAATCTCCCCTGGGAGATCAACAGCATTTATCCAACGGACCACAGCACACTTCTTTATACCTCACACCCTGACAATGACTATGAAACAGAGAAAAATAATCGCGATATAAAATTATGCTCTCCAAGCCAACTTTCCTGTAAGTGACAACCGTGCCTACTGTCACCTAACTTAATCTGTGCATGGAGATCAGTAGCTTGTATCTGACGCACCACAGCCGACTTACTATACCCCTCACACCCTGACATTAAAGATACGACACAGAAATTAGATCACTATTGAAAATTATTCTCTCCAAGCAACTTTCGTGTAGGTGATAACCGCAGCTATTGTCATCTCATTCGATCTCTTCAGGGAGACCAGTAGTTTGTATCCGACGCATAACAGCCCACTTACTTTATCCCTCTCCCCCTGATATTGACGATACGACACAGAAATTACATCACCATTAAAAATTATGCTCTCCAACCAAACTTTCCTATTAGTGATAACCGCACCTATTGTCATCTCATTGGAACTGTCCACGGACCACAGTAGCTTGTATACGGCGCACCACAGCCCACTTACTTTACCAGTCACACCGAGATATTCACGATACGACACATAAATTGCATCACGATTGAAAATTATGCTCTCCAAGCCAACTTTCCTATAAGTCATAACCGTGCCTACTGTCACCTAAATCAATCTGTGCAAGGACATCAGTAGCTTGTATCTGACGCACCACAGCCCACTTACTATACCCCTCACACCCTGATATTGGCGATACGACACAGAAATTACTTCACTATTGAAAATTATTCTCTCCAAGCAACTTTTGTATACAGAATGAGATTTTCACTCTACAGCGAAGTGTGCGCTGATATGAAACTTCCTGGCAGGTTAAAACTGTGTGCCGGACCGAGACTCGAACTTGGGACCTTTGGCTTTCGCGGGCAAGTGCTCTACCAACTATTTTTATTTTTTATTTTATTTTATTTTATTTTATTTTATTTTATTTTATTTTATTTTTTGAGTCTCCTTCCTCCCCTTCAACCCGTCCTTTACGCTCGCCAAGTGTTGCCACCTCGGCCCGGCTTCTCTGCCTTTAAGAATGAATGTAACTTGATCATGTGGAAACGCGCTTCTTCGGAACGACAAACGAAGTATGCCCCTTCTGTTGCCTTTGTTTGCAACATGGCTTGAATAAAAATAAATGTAAATTCCATTGAGAAGGCAGTCACGTAATAGTTTGTAACCTCCCCCTCACTTACCGATCTTAATGACAGTGAAAAATGAAACCGCGTGTACCTAATGGGAGTTTTGGAAAAGCAATCGTCACCGACGTTAACCTGTCGGTAAAGAGGGAGGAAAGGGTTACATCTAAATGAAAGGAAATGTGCTAATGAAACTGGTGGAAATTAATTTTGAAAAGGGGTAAAGTTAATAAAGAAAGTAAATGTGCAGCCGTTACGTTAACAATTAACTAGCGGTAATTAGGTATTTGAGATTTGGGGAAATCACGGTCGCCAGTCCTAAGGACAATTACTATAGTAACTGAAAAAGAAAGGTTATTACACAAATAATTAGCACTAGAAGCGTGGCAACTGAAGGTTGACACGTGTAGTGTGAAAACTGGAAGTTTGTCAGGAGTAATAAATTTCGCTACACCCTGACTTAATTTAGCAAAAGAATTAATAAAACCGGAAAATCGAAAGTTAATTTAGTGACTGAAGTTAGTAGTGAGCTTTCCTTCTGAAGCACATCGAAATTCAGTAAAATACGGTTAGTCTTGGACTACCTCAACAATCAATTCAAAAACTACTTGAATCTACGCAATTTAGAAATAAGAGATATAACTTTGAACTTGAATTAAATGATTCCGAACAATTAACAACAGTAAAATTTAGTACGTACCAAGCTGAGCTGCAGTCACAGGTAAGCTAAAATATGGTAACAAAACTCGCACTCTTAATTTGTGCTTGTGTAATCTAAATAGTGTAGCCAGCTATAAATACTTTAACCGAATTTTGAAATTAAAGCAGTGAAAACGAGTTAGCTATATTACTTTAATGCTGGCGTTTGAATTTCAACGACACTCGGGTTCATTTCGGAAAAGGAAGGGACTCTGCTTGGTAATGCAATTGGGACAATGAGCAACAAAAGTTCATGCTAAGTTGCTGTAATTATAGTGACGAAAATGGAACAGTTTGAAAAGCTGAGGTCTGCCATACAGTTCTAAAACTTTACGTGCGTCCAGTCTTCCTTGTCGGTTGATTGAAGGTTTGAAGCCGTCGGTCGAGGAGGTGGCGACAGTCACTCATTGTCGGCCGTCGCTGTTGCAGAAGCTGGATGTTGGCGCGCTTTCTTCTCGACACGGTCACCAGACGAAACGGGCTCTTGATGTGCGCTAGTTAATGTTTCCCGTCCGCGACACCATGTCAGAAACTATCATCGCAAGTCGATCGCAATTACATGCTGCCAAACCCCGAAAGCGCGGCAACTCGCGGGAGCGTCACACAACACACCTGCTCCACTCGCTACTCCAGCCAGTCTCCTTCTGCTCAGCCCGCGCTCTCCGCGGCAGAGTTAACACTACCAAAAATCCTACACACTTTGATTCTTCACACGACCTATCGACGTAATCGTTCGATAGCAGTTTTCCCTAGGCAAGACCCAGCGTAAAAATACAAATAATATTTACGAAACAAACCAATTATACATCGACATAAATGCATAAATATACAAATAGTAAAACAATTACAATATACAAAGAGACAGAAATGTCATATCTTGAGGTAACAAAGCAAGGAAAGAAAATAATAGCACAATAGATGGAAATAGGAGGATATGCATTTCCGTCGTTACACGTACCCCACGTTGTCTGAGGATGTTCGTGTAACGTAAACAGACTCAGAAAATGTCCCAAAAAAGAAACAGCGGAAATGCATATGCTCAAAACATCAAAAAAATTTAGCATTCGTCTAATTAACCATAAACCAATTTTTAGACAATAATAATTGAGTTGAGACACTCCTAATCTTATTCCACTCTGTCATCTTGCACAAAATAAAACAGGTTGACAACATATCAAAATTCATAGAAAACATAGAAAATGGTTTAGCTATTCCAAAATCATTAAAATTCGTAACACTATAAGAAATGGAATACTATTTGCAAAATTGATCAGAGTACATGGTCATAAAAAACAGGTATATCAAAATACGCAAACTAATAATTAATTACATAGAATACACATTTTTATGTAACCTTTTCATAATTAATATTCTCGTCATGTCCAATTAATGCTAAACAAGAAAATAATATACAGCAGATAAAATAAAACATAAATATTGACAGCAGAATTCTTTCACATCAGCTGTCCGGGAAGAAAAACAACTCCACCTTCCATACTCGCAAGTACAAAGGATGCCGACAGCGGCACAAGAGCCGACAGCGGCACAAGAGCCGACAGCGGCTTCGCCTCGCAAGTATTGTTGCGCCCGCCTGTGCGGCACGCTTGATCTCACTCGCCCTTGTAACGGCGTTTCCAGAACGTCCGTTTCACTGAATTCTTTCGGAAAAACTCACTCCCGAGTAATCTCAAGGAGTCCATAGACACTATCACAGCGGATAACTCAACACTGTCCATCATGACACGCATGTACTAGCCTGAAACTTAAAACAGCGTCTAAGTACATCGGCAATGACTAATAAAAACACACATTCATGAAATATTACAGCAAGTTACAATATCATATTTACATTCCTTAATCTACTGTGACTCAGCTGAAAACTTAAACTAGCAGCTTGGATTTTTCAGATGATTACTAATCAGTTACTCTTAAATCATTTAGTCAAAATTAATTACTTATTAATTACAACTTCTTTAATGACCTCTAGGTCAGGCAGAAGCATCGTAACATGGCACATCCTTAAATCTTACACTCTATATTTACATATTGTACAAATTACCCATTGTGTGGTATTAATCGATCCTAGGTTGGTACAATTTCAAGTCTACAATATTCCGTATACCTAATCGTTTTCCAGAGCTTGGATACTCTAAGCAATAAGCATTTGTGTGAGGTATACCAATGACTTTATATGGTCCATTATAAAAAAAACTTAAATTTAGAGATTTCATTGTCTATCTCGCTCGATTTCTCATGAGCTTTTACAAGTACTAAGTCTCCGATTGCAAACTTAGCAAAACGCGCTTTAGCGTCATGACGACGTATGCGAGCATCGGCTTTTAGCTTCATTACTTCTCGCAAACTATCTTTTTTCACACCAATACTAATGTCAATCCGTGGAGGGAATTTGATCATCTCTTCCACTAAACTTTTACTTCTGTCATCCAACAGGATTTCCTCTGGAGAAAATCCCGTCGATTCATGTCTCAAGGTGTTCATAATTCTCTCAAATACTGCTACATATTTGCCCCATGCCCTTTGGTTGTGATGGCAATAGGTACGGGAAAGTCGGCCTCGTCTTTGTTCGTGTGTTACGTTTGGCACACCGTCTACAATACTTTCCAATTCACTTTCTACGTTATTGTCAATGCCGAGATTCTTCACATTACAGTAGTTCAGATTCATACCTACGTCAATACCATCCGGCCAGTTAACAATGTGTATAGGCTGGTATTTCCTATGCACACCGTCTCCTGCCTCGTCAAAACTAACTACTATTGTTTTATCTTGTGACGTACATGTCAAAGTTTTGCTTTCGCAATTAATCACTGCACGATACTTTAATAGCCAATCTAACCCGATAATTACTTCCGTAGTTAAGTCTGGCACGACGACAAACTCTTGTTCAAATCGTGCCCCACATATCTCGAGGTTGACAAGAATCTGTTTTGTGACCGGTTTACTGGCCTTCCCAGTAGCACCGATAATTTTCACTCCTGTTACTGGCATAGCTACGATGTCCGGTCTGTCTTTCAGTAACTCAAATATTTTCCCAGATACAGCACTCAATTCTCCACCGGTGTCAATCAACACGTTTAGTTGTAGGTCGTGCATATTAACAGACACTACTATCTGTCTACACTTGTCCTCGACTGTTTCTTTATTTTCCCACAGTAAATCCTCTTCTATATCCAGGTCATTCCAGAAAAAACCATCCGGCTTTGATTCTAAATCCGGCTTATCTGGCGGCTTTTTCAGCCTCTGTTCACTTACAGTTTTAATTTCAACACGTTTGTCCTGAGGCTTAGTCTGTAGCTTCGCCTCCAATACCGAAACCTTTTCCTGTAACTCGTCAACTATTGAGTGTCGCTTTGCTATCAATTTACTAATTGTCACCTTCGTTGATTCATCTTTGGCCAGATTGATCTCATCTGCCAGTCTACCTGGAGGAATGTGCCCAGTAGTATCTGCAATTACTTCCTCTGGATCTGCGCAACCCACACTGCTACCGTCTGACCGTATAACGTCAGCTCTAACCTCATACACGCTGTAATCTATGTGCTTTTCTACCAATCGTGTCCGGCTGCCACTAAAATTCTCGTAATCTTTCTCCTTAATACTTTCACAATGTTTAAACTGGAGGTTTGCGTCGGATGGGTCGGCTACTTCTACCACTACAACTTTCGGTAAGGTCTGCCGGTTAGGGCCAGAACTTTCCGTTACTACTTCAACATCCAACCCTTGCGGGACGAAACACGACGAATCTTGCTCGTGCTCCCCATTAACATCAACTATTTCTGGTAAAGTCTGCCGGTTAGGGCCAGAACTTTCTATCACTTCACAAACACTATCTTCCTGCGGGACGAGACGAGGCAAATCCTGCACGCGCTCCCCATAAACACTTCTCCCATACAGACCCCTATAATCTCTTAGTTCGTCGTATAAGCGACCGAACTGCCTTAACTAGACCTCATCCCTCTCTGCATCCCCTCGCTCGATGACGGACGTGTTATCCGACATCTGATCTTCTCTCAACAATTGCGAATCATTCTTAAACTCAATCTCCAGTTCCGCTGTGGGTATTACAGCTGCCACTTTATAATCAATTTCCGGAACACTACTTAAATTGTTCTCACTGACAGTGAATGTACTTCCTACTGCCATGTATACAGCTGATCTACTACTTGTGGGCGCACTCCTTTCTCCTAACACTGGCACACTCTCCCGCCGTTGATTATTCCACACGGAATTTTCATAACGGCGACACATGGGTTTTCTCCTGTTATTGGGCCGCCAAAATTCCTCCACGCCCGGTCGGCCCCTCACCGGCGCGGCTAATGGTTTCCCTGTCTCGTCCCAGCAGATACGGTCCCCGGATGCTGCTGAGGCGGCTGATCACACCCTCTGGCGTTATTACTATTCTGTGAAACCCGTATCACGTTAGTATGATACTGGTTTCTGTCATTCCTGTTATTATTTGCATTGTACCGATTGTTATTACGGTCCGAACCATTATTGTTATTGCTGCGGTATGCATTATTCCCATGGTTATCGTTGTTATGGTTGGGGTGGTACCTGTTGTTGTTACCACGGCCTCTACCACTGTCGCGATTATTGCGCCAATTGTCCTCGTCCTCAACTCTTTCCAGGAAATCATTGATTGTCCTGTAATTGCTTCTTACGTAGCGTTTTGTATCATCTGGAAGCTTCTTGTAGAGTTCCCAGACTATTTCGGATTCCGTGCGGCGATCACGCAAATATTCCAACTTGCGGATCCAGCCCTCACAAAACTCCCTCATCGAACCGCGCGAATTCGCATCGAAAGGCCTCGATACGACAAATTCGCGCCAGACACTTTGCTGTTTTTTCTCTGACCAGTATTCAGCCAGAAACAAATTTTTAAACTCGTCAAAAGTCAGGTTCGTAATGTTGAGGTTTAAGCCCCAACGCTTGGCATCACCAGCCAGCACATCAATAACTGCATTAATTTTTCTCTCATTAGTCCATGATCTGGGTAAAACTCTTTCACAATTTTTAATGAAATCCGTCGCGTGTATACCGCCTTTTTTCAAGGGGTCGAACCGCTCCTCTTTCGTCAACAATTCCGAACTATGTGCACAGATTGGCACATAGCTCTGTTTTTCGTCAAGTTTCTTTTCTAATTCCGACACTCTCGTAATTACTTGGCAAGTGGTTGTCGCAAGCGTTTCCACTTCCCTCTTTTTCTCTTCGCAGGTATTAGCCTGCTCCCTCACTTTAGTGTCTACTTCGGACACTAAAGCCTTTAAAGTTTCCACCTTCTGTTGATCCTCTTTTTTCACTAATTGAATTTGTTCCGTCACCTTATTCTCGATGATCGGAGCAACTGCTTCTCCTACACTTTTCTCGATTCTGCTAATTTCGGAATGAAAACGAGTATTTATGCTCGCAATTTCCGCCTGAACGCTTACCAAAATGGTTCAAATGGCTCTGAGCACTATGGGACTTAACATCTATGGTCAGCAGTCCCCTAGAACTTAGAACTACTTAAACCTAACTAACCTAAGGACAGCACACAACACCCAGCCATCACGAGGCAGAGAAAATCCCTGACCCCGCCGGGAATCGAACCCGGGAACCCGGGCGTGGGAAGCGAGAACGCTACCGCACGACCACGAGATGCGGGCGAACGCTTACCATTTCCTCTTTAAGATTACCCATTTCGGTATTAATCACAACAATATCTTCTTTGATTTTATCAACTTTTGTGTTAACAACTCCAACCTTGTTGTTAACAACGTAAATAGCTTTGTTCTGATTGTCTAGCATCCGTTCAATTTTTTTTTTTCAGACTGAGCTTCTTGCTTGGCAGCCTGATCTTCTTGCTTGGCAGACGAAGCTTTAATTTCCGCCGATTGACTGTTGATTTCGTTAATCAAAACATTCAATAAATCAGTTAAATTCCCCGAAACTACCGGTTTTACTTCCGTAGTGGCTTCCTCTTTAATTGTTCCCCCATATTCGTCATCAAGGGATTCAGATTTGAATTTCGCTTCCGATTCCGAAACATTTTCTAAAGTTTGGAATTCCATTTCTGCTCTTTGTTGCGTTTCGGCGGTCGCGTCTTTCATGCTAGCCGCCTGCCCCTGAACAATGGGTACCGCGGTGCGCGTTTCCCACTGTTCGACCGATTGTTCCGTATCCAAGTCTACCAAATTTTGGTAATTGTTGCCTTCACACATTTTAATAATTTTCAATATAAATGGCAAATCTCAAATCTAATTAGGATTCCTCACACTAATATTCTCGCTGACGTATCGACCATTTCGTAACCAGTACTTTGTTACGAGATTTGCACAATGCAAAATTCGTGTCCAGAACAACTTCAAATTTGAAGATTATCCTGTCACCAGGTCGCCACGTGTAACCTCCCCCTCACTTACCGACCTTAATGACAGTGAAAAATGAAACCGCGTGTAACTAATGGGAGTTTTGGAAAAGCAATCGTCACCGAAGTTAACCTGTCGGTAAAGAGGGAGGAAAGGGTTACATCTAAATGAAAGGAAATGTGCTAATGAAACTGGTGGAAATTAATTTTGAAAAGGGGTAAAGTTAATAAAGAAAGTAAATGTGCAGCCGTTACGTTAACAATTAACTAGCGGTAATTAGGTATTTGAGATTTGGGGGAAATCACGGTCGCCAGTCCTAAGGACAATTACTATAGTAACTGAAAAAGAAAGGTTATTACGCATATAATTAGCACTAGAAGCGTGGCAACTGAAGGTTGACACATGTAGTGTGAAAACTGAAAGTTTGTCAGAAGTAATAAATTTCGCTACACCCTGACTTAATTTAGCAAAAGAATTAATAAAACCGGAAAATCGAAAGTTAATTTAGTGACTGAAGTTAATAGTGAGCTTTCTTTCTGAAGCACATCGAAATTCAGTAAAATACGGTTAGTCTTGGACTACCTCAACAATCAATTCAAAAACTACTTGAATCTACGCAATTTAGAAATAGGAGATTTAACTTTGAACTTGAATTAAATGATTCCGAACAATTAACAACAGTAAAATTTAGTACGTACCAAGCTGAGCTGCAGTCACAGGTAAGCTAAAATATGGTAACAAAACTCGCACTCTTAATTTGTGCTTGTGTAATCTAAATAGTGTAGCCAGCTATAAATACTTTAACCGAATTTTGAAATTAAAGCAGTGAAAACGAGTTAGCTATATTACTTTAATGCTGGCGTTTGAATTTCAACGACACTCGGGTTCATTTCGGAAAAGGAAGGGACTCTGCTTGGTAATGCAATTGGGACAATGAGCAACAAAAGTTCATGCTAAGTTGCTGTAATTATAGTGACGAAAATGGAACAGTTTGAAAAGCTGAGGTCTGCCATACAGTTCTAAAACTTTACGTGCGTCCAGTCTTCCTTGTCGGTTGATTGAAGGTTTGAAGCCGTCGGTCGAGGAGGTGGCGACAGTCACTCATTGTCGGCCGTCGCTGTTGCAGAAGCTGGATGTTGGCACGCCTTCTTTTCGACACGGCCACCAGGCGAAACGGGCTCTTGATGTGCGCCAGCTAATGCTTCCCGTCCGCGGCACCATGTCAGAAACTATCATCGCGAGTCGAGCGCAATTACATTCTGCCAAACCCCGAAAGCGCGGCAACTAGCGGGAGCTTCACACAACACCCTGCTCCACTCGCTACTCCAGCCAGACTCCTTCTGCTCAGCCCGCGCTCTCCGCGGCAGAGTTAACACCACCAAAGATCCTACACACTTTGATTCTTCACACGACCTATCGACGTAATCGTTCGATAGCAGTTTTCCCTAGGCAAGACCCAGCGTAAAAATACAAATAATATTTACGAAACAAACCAATTATACATCGACATAAATGCATAAATATACAAATAGTAAAACAATTACAATATACAAAGAGGCAGAAATGTCATATCTTGAGGTAACAAAGCAAGGAAAGAAAATAATAGCACAATAGATGGAAATAGGAGGATATGCATTTCCGGCGTTACAAGTTATGGAAATGTAACTGCATCTGTAAATTTCGTTCTCCGTGCGTGGAAAAACGGAAAGAAGTAAATTAATTGTTGCTGATAAGTAAAATTCTCTTCTTTAGAAAGGTAATTTAATTAAAGTAGGCTTCTGCTGCTTGATTTTACACATAAGTAACATAAATATGTCTTCCTGTGAAAAGTAGGAGTGATAGAAAGAAACTAAATAAAGGGTAGATACCAGTTTCATCACTGTGTCGTATGCTTCCCTCAAAACAAAGTAATATACACATATAGGCTTAACTGGTTTATATTTATGATCTTCTCTGATTACTTGCTGTTGGATATCCTCCTCTTGCTACGTGAAGTGCAACCTTGTACCACAAAGCATTCGTCTAATATACGAAATGCTTCGGTGGATAATGTAAATTACGCACTTCTATTGGTTACAGTATTGTTTTAGTTAAAAATTTGCGTAGTTTTCCTTGTATTTTTTAGTACACATCAACTTTTGGTGTTCAGTTGTAAGGTATACCCAGAAGTTCTCCCTATTGCTTCATTCTTTTGTTAGGATGTAATGCATCGTTTGGCCTTTCAACCAGTTGATTGCGCTTCGTTTTGTTTTAGGGTAAGGTATACTGTCAGGGTTTAAAAATTCAGCAGGCGTAACGGCGTTGGGCGTAGTTCTGCTGACGCTCGCTATCTTTTGTCTTATGTAGAGCCATATGTCTTTTGCCTTGTCACACAACAATCTATGCTCTTCGGTATCTGGTACATTACATAATGTACACATTGGTGACCCGGCCAATCGAATAGAGTGCAGTTTAGAGTTCGTCGTAATTTTCCTGTTTACAGCATAGTACCAGGTCGATCTAACATATGTTGACAGGTTCCGGCAGTGAATATTTTGGCATATTGTTTCCCAGTTATAACAAGGATACTTTTGTTCTATGTCGTTTCTGGGTTTGTCTTTCATCAAGTTATTGTAAAGTTCTTTCACTTTCATGATGTCTTTTTCAGGGATCCTTGCCTGTATGTAGCTGTATTCCACTAAAAAGTATTTCAAGTGGTATAGTCCGTTGGGTATGTGTTGGACATTTATAGGTAAACTGATGTCAGCAGGACCTATTTCATTTAACAAATGTGCAGCAAGGGTGCAACGTGGTTCCTTACATTGTTTGTATGTGGTTGAAAGGTATAAGGCTTGCGCTTTTTTGCTGATATCCGTGAGATTTAACCCACCGCATTTCCTACGGAGCATCAGAATGTCATATTTCACTTTGAAAATATGACCGCGGCTGACAAAATGTCCTAGTGCAGATGCGATGCTTTTCGACAAAGGCGCAGGTGGTGGCAGAACTTGTGCTACGTAATTAACTTTGGATGTGATATATACATTTGCCACTATTACATTCTGAAGTTCATCGAGTTTCCTAATACTATGTGCTTGTACAGAGGCGCGTATGCCGTTAAGTAATTTTCGATAATTCGCAGCAATAGTGTGCTTGATATTTCTTTTAAAATCTATTCCGAGACATTTCATGGTTACAAGCTCGCGTAACAGACCCTGCGTTTGCGTCTCAATTCCACGGCCGATGTTGAAAATCCCCGACTTTGTTCTATTAGTTTTGCACCAGGTGCCTGTTCATATTTTGTTACTATTTGTAGTGCGCTCTCTACTTCAGTGCCATTCACGACTAGGAAGCCAACATCATCAGCGTACGCCTTGCACACGACCTTTTCTCCATGTATTTGTAGTCCTTGTAGTTGTTCCATAAGGGAGGCAAGCAGGGGCTCGATGACGATGGCGAAGAGTGCCATTGACGTTGGACACCCTTGCCTAATGGAGCTGGTGACGTCAATCGGGCGGCTAATATGCCCATTGATGACAAATCTGGCTGAGTTGTTTGTTAATGTATTTCTTACTACTGCAATGAATCTAGGAGGGAAGCCCATTGCGCCCATGGTCCGAAGGAGAAAACGATGATTTACCCTGTCGAATGCTTTATCAAAGTCGAGTGAGATGAGTGCCCAATTTATTTTGCAGACGTCGGCCGTTGAGATTAGGTCCCTGTAATCACAAAGGGTCTGGAGAATTCTCCTATCTTTGCCCACACTTGTTTGATAAGGGCCAGTGACGCTGGTCATTGTGGTTTTCAGCCTGCGAGCGAGGCTGCGGCCAAAGATTTTGTAATCGCTGTTTAAAAGCGTAATTGGCCTCAGAGCGCTTATAGTTTTCGTATTGGTGGTTTTTGGCACTAACACTACGAGTCCCTCACGAAATTCTTTCGGGATGTCATTTTCAGGGTTTAGTAGTTCGTCGCAGATGAGAGTTAACTTAGCTTTTACGAGGTCACTAAATTTGCGATAAAATTCTGCCGGAATTCCGTCTGCCCCTGGAGCCTTATTTTTCGTGCCTCCATATATAGCTTCTTCGACATCTTCTTCAGTCACTTCCGAGATGAGAGTTTGTGCTTCCGCGTGGCATACTTTGCCCTGGAGGTTGATCGTTAACTCGTCTTGAAGCTGTTCGTCAACTGATTGACTAGACATTAAGGATTCAAAATGCTGTACGATTGCCTCTTTAATCTCTCTTTGCTTCGTCAGCTTCCTTCCATCATCAGTTGTTATTTCGGACAATATCTTGCGAGATGCCCTTTTTCTTTCACGAATGACATGATAAATGGAAGTGACCTCGTTCTATGCTATATTCTGGGCACGCGACCGTATTTGGTAGCCTTCCAGTTGTTTACGCCGAAGAGCCAAAATTTTTGCTTTAATTTTGTTAATTCTTTCGTAGTTGTCCACAACTCTTGCATCGGACTTGTACAAATCCCTTAGACACTGAAAGTAGAATTCTATAGTTGATTTGTACCAAAAGTTTTTGTCTTTTGAGTAATTTATGAAAAACCTCCGTATTTTAGGTTTGGCATGTTTTAGCCACCAGTCAGTGCCAGAGTTGTACGAGCTAAATTTCCTTTCGCACTCTCTCCATAACGTGTAAAATGCCTCCTGACAAGCTTGGTCTTCCAGATGTGACACGTTGAGCTTCCATGTGCCTCTACCTCTGTAGGTCCCCTGTTTTGTCAGATTGATTGTGCATATGTACCCAGCGTGATCCGAGAAAACGGTAGGCCATATTTCGGACTGCAAAATGTGGTGTTTCAAATTATGAGTTACATATATCCTGTCTAGACGGCTCGCCGAGTGACTTGTGGTGTGGGTGAAGCCAGGGACGGCACCGTGCATATGCTCCCATGAGTCTATTAGTCTTAGGTCATTAACTATACGTTTCAGTTCAGTACATTTGTTGAAATTGGGAGTTGGTCTTTGGCATGCAAAACACAGTTAAAATCTCCTCCCAGGATAAGGTGTTCATATCGAGTTCCAAATAGTGGGACAACTTCTTCTTTAAAGAACTCCGCTCTGCGGTGCCTGTTGCTGGATCCTGAAGGGGCATATACGTTAATGACTCGTATTTTGGTTATTGTGGCCGCTATGCCTTTACTGTTTGGTAGTTTTACCACATCTTAGACTACTATGTCCTCCTTTTCAAGCAGAGCTGTGCCCATTTACGTTCCATGCCCTGGGTTTATAATGGCGTTGAAGGCAGGTACGTTACCGAGCTCAATGTCTGTCACTTCTTGTAAAAGGATAATGTCGCTGTCAGAAGCATATATAAAATCTTTTAAGTTCTGTAATTTAAAGGAACTATGAATCTTATTAAGGTTTACTGTAGCGATCTTGTACGCTTGTATGTCAGACATTGTTCGTTCTACTTGATCAAACTTTAAACAACATTCTTCCGTTTTGTCACGCAAGCGTCAGCTTTAAAACTCATTTTAATAATATTCACCGGTAGCAAATGTTTCAATGGTGTGTGCTTGGTCTTCAAAAAGCTCGTTCACGGAGACGTCTTCGTTGAAGAAATCAGCCACCTTTGGGGCTGGAGTACAGTCTGTTTTAGTTTCTGAAACTTCTGTCATTTCCTCATCCGCATTGTTATGATCGCTTTCGTCTGCCCAGCTGGTTGACGTTGTCGTCGTGGGTTGGACGAGTGAATCTTCAGGAGAGTGACTCGCTTCTTGAGGGTGGGTGGATGCTTTCTTTGTTAGCTTTGCTTGGACGTCCCGTTTTTCCAGCGCAGAAGGGGAACGCTCCTCAGAAACTGGTGTCGCTTTCGTGTTGCCAGCCATCTGTTGGCTTAAGGTACTGCCTATTTCCTTTGCTCTTTGTCGGAGTGTAGGAGCTGTCTCCTCTGCACCTTTACGCACCAGCCGGCGTTTCTTATTTTTTTTGGGAGAATTGCCTCTCGACGGACTTTCTTCAGTATCCAAGTTAGTTTCGCTATCCTGCAAGGTGTGTCGGTCTTCAACTTCCGGCGGATCTGCTGCCTTTACAGTTGCAGGTGCCTGTTTCGGTGGAACTTCAACTGTTTTCGTAGGTTGGTGGGACTCTTGTAGGTCGTCAGCTATGACGGCACTGACATCCATCGGAATTTCAGTGTCTGGAGAATTTGTATTTGCACACGGTTCAGGGGTTCAGTAAGAAATCGGCCGTTCGCGTGCCATCGCAGTGTTGTCATCGCCGGTGGCCTGTCGTCCTCGCCGGCCGGCAGCTGTGCAGCGCGCCGCTATATACACTCCTGGAAATGGAAAAAAGAACACATTGACACCGGTGTGTCAGACCCACCATACTTGCTCCAGACACTGCGAGAGGGTTGTACAAGCAATGATCACACGCACGGCACAGCGGACACACCAGGAACCGCGGTGTTGGCCGTCGAATGGCGCTAGCTGCGCAGCATTTGTGCACCGCCGCCGTCAGTGTCAGCCAGTTTGCCGTGGCATACGGAGCTCCATCGCAGTCTTTAACACTGGTAGCATGCCGCGACAGCGTGGACGTGAACCGTTTGTGCAGTTGACGGACTTTGAGCGAGGGCGTATAGTGGGCATGCGGGAGGCCGGGTGCACGTACCGCCGAATTGCTCAACGCGTGGGGCGTGAGGTCTCCACAGTACATCGATGTTGTCGCCAGTGGTCGGCGGAAGGTGCACGTGCCCGTCGACCTGGGACCGGACCGCAGCGACGCACGGATGCACGCCAAGACCGTAGGATCCTACGCAGTGCCGTAGGGGACCGCACCGCCACTTCCCAGCAAATTAGGGACACTGTTGCTCCTGGGGTATCGGCGAGGACCATTCGCAACCGTCTCCATGAAGCTGGGCTACGGTCCCGCACACCGTTAGGCCGTCTTCCGCTCACGCCCCAACATCGTGCAGCCCGCCTCCAGTGGTGTCGCGACAGGCGTGAATGGAGGGACGAATGGAGACGTGTCGTCTTCAGCGATGAGAGTCGCTTCTGCCTTGGTGCCAATGATGGTCGTATGCGTGTTTGGCGCCGTGCAGGTGAGCGCCACAATCAGGACTGCATACGACCGAGGCACACAGGGCCAACACCCGGCATCATGGTGTGGGGAGCGATCTCCTACACTGGCCGTACACCACTGGTGATCGTCGAGGGGACACTGAATAGTGCACGGTACATCCAAACCGTCATCGAACCCGTCGTTCTACCATTCCTAGACCGGCAAGGGAACTTGCTGTTCCAACAGGACAATGCACGTCCGCATGTATCCCGTGCCACCCAACGTGCTCTAGAAGGTGTAAGTCAACTACCCTGGCCAGCAAGATCTCCGGATCTGTCCCCCATTGAGCATGTTTGGGACTGGATGAAGCGTCGTCTCACGCGGTCTGCACGTCCAGCACGAACGCTGGTCCAACTGAGGCGCCAGGTGGAAATGGCATGGCAAGCCGTTCCACAGGACTACATCCAGCATCTCTACGATCGTCTCCATGGGAGAATAGCAGCCTGCATTGCTGCGAAAGGTGGATATACACTGTACTAGTGCCGACATTGTGCATGCTCTGTTGCCTGTGTCTATGTGCCTGTGGTTCTGTCAGTGTGATCATGTGATGTATCTGACCCCAGGAATGTGTCAATAAAGTTTCCCCTTCCTGGGACAATGAATTCACGGTGTTCTTATTTCAATTTCCAGGAGCGTACATTCTGCGCGAACGTGCCCAGGCTTGTTACAGGCGGCACAGTTTCGCGGTTGGTCGTCATAAATTACAATCCCTCTATATCAGCAGGCATTGATGTACGACGGGATGTGCTTTTGTAGCTCTACTCGAAGCTGCCGTACTCCATTTAGTACTGGGAATTTATGCGCGCTTGACCATTTCTCGGCAAAGTTGCTGAGCACTTTGCCGAAGGGTGAAATTACGGCATTAATTTGGTGTGTTGAAATCTCAAAAGGCAACTCGAAGATTCGAACTGTGCGAATGCCCAAAACCAGCATGTGCAACGGTGACTTCACCAACGTTTCCACCTGAGTGCTTAAATTTCATGACACCTCCGGAAGGCTCAACTATTTTCTCGCATAACTCGGAACTACGCATTTTAACAAATACGACACAAGCTACAATCGACAGGTGGATCCCGATTATATCATTAAGGGACAGCTTCACATGTTCTTCTAACCAATTCTCTACTTCAAACGACTTAGGTCTGGCATATCGAGAATCAAAGGTAAGTTTCAACGTATCTTTTCGACTTGGTTCAGCCATCACTGTATACTACTCATTACTTCTCGAAATGTTCGATAAACAGAGTTTTAAGGTGCAGCGAGCGCAAGACTTACCACGCGGAAGCACAGACGGCGCAGCGCACACCACACTACTTCCTACCTCCACGCCGTCCGCCGGCGAACTGGGACCAACTGAGCTACCCAAGCACGACTCACGCACCGTCCACACAGCCTTACTTCTGCCAGTACCTCGTCTCCTACCTTCCAAACTTTACAGAAGCTCTCCTGCGAACCTTGCGGAACTAGCACTCCTGAAAGAAAGGATATTGCGGAGACATGGCTTAGCAACAGCATTGGGGATGTTACCAGAATCAGATATCCACTCTGTAGCGGAGTGTGCACTGATATTAGTCTCGATCCGCCACACAGTTTTAACCTGCCAGGAAGTTTCATATCAGCGCACACTCGGCTGCAGAGTGAAAATCTCATTCTGGAAACATCCCCCAGGTTGTGGCTAAGCCATGTCACCGCAACATCCTTTCTTTCAGGAGTGCTAGTTCCGCAAGGTTCGCAGGAGAGCTACTGTAAAGTTTGGAAGGTAGGAGACGAGGTACTGGCGGAAGTAAAGCTGTACTGACGGGCCGTGATTCGTGCTTGTGTAGCTCAGTTGGTAGAGCACTTGCCCGCGAAAGGCAAAAGTCCCGAGTTCGAGTCTCGGTCCAGCACACATTTTTAATCTGCCAGGAAGTTTCAACTTTTCTATAACTGATAACCGCACCTACTGTCACCTCATTGTATCTCTCCTGGGAGACCGGTAGCCCCTTTCCGACGCACCACAGCCCACTTACTTTACCCTCACACCGTTATATTGACGATACGACACAGAAATTGCATCGCGATTAAATATTATGGTCTTCAGGCACAATTACCTATAAGTGATAACCGGGCCTCCCGTCACCTCATTGAATCTATCCTGGGGGACCAGTAACTTGTATCCGACGTACGACGGCCAAGGTACTTGACACCCCACATCCTGATATTGACGATACGTCAAATAAATTGCATCTGGATTGAATATTATACTCTCCAAGCAACCATTCCCATAAGTGATAACCGGGCGAACCGTCCCTCATTGAATCTCTCCTGGCAGACCAGTAGCTTGTATCCGGCGCACGACGGCCCAATTACTTGACCACTCTCAACCTGATATTGGCTATACGTCAAAATTTGCATCGCGATTGAAGATTATGATCTCCAAGAAACATTCCTGTAAGTGATAACAAGGCAAACCTTCACCACTATCCATCTCTCCTGGGAGACCAGTCGCTTGTATCCGACGCACCACAGACCACTAACTTTACCCGTCACGCCCTTATATTGACGATACGACACAGAAATTGCTTCGCGATTAAATATTATATTCTTCAAGCACTCTTCGGTATAAGTTATAACCGGGCACACCGTCAAATTCATGAAACTCTCCTGGGAGACCAGTAGCTGGTATCCGACGCACTGCAGCCCCCTTACTTTACCATCCACATTCTTATATTGACGATAAGTCACAGAAATTACATCGATATTAAATTTATGGTCTTGAAGCACATTTTCCTTTAAGTGATATCTGGACCCACCGTCACCTACTTGAATCTCTCCTGGAAGACCACTAGTATGTATCCGTTGCACTACAGCCCACTTACCTTACCCTCCACATCATTATATTGACGATACGACACAGAAATTGTATCAGGATTAAATGTTATGATCTTCAAGCACACTTTCCTATAAGTGATAACCGGGAACAATGTCACCTTATTGAATCTCTAATGGGATTCCAGTAGTGTGTATCTGACGCACCACTACCCACGAACTTGATCAGTCACACCCTTGTATTGATGATATGACACAGAAATAGCGTCGCGATTAAATATTATGGTCGACAAACACACTTTCCTGTAAGTGCTAACGGGTTCACCGTCACCTACTTCAATCTCTAGTGAAAAACCAATAGCTTGTATCCGACGCACCAAAGCCCACTTACATTACCCTTCACCCAGTTATATTGACGATACCACACGGAAATTGCATCGCGATAAAATAATCTGTTTTTCAATCACACTTTCATATAAGTGATAGCCGGGCTCACCTTCACCCACTTGAATCTCTCCTGGGAGACCAGTAGCTTGATCCGACGCAGTACAGCCCATTTACCTTACACTTCACACACTTATATTGAGAATATGAAACAGAAATTGCATCGCGATTAAATATTATGGTCTTCATGCAAACATTCCTATAAGTGGTAACCGGGACACCGTCACATCATTGAATCCTTCCTATGACTCCAGTAGTGTGTATCCAACGCACCACTGCCCACGTACTTGATCATTCACACCGTTATATTGATGATACGCCACAGAAATTGCGTCGTGATTAAATATTATGGTCTACAACAACACTTTCCTGTAAGTGATAACAGGCCAACCGACACCTACATGAATCTCTTCTGAAAAACCACTAGCTTTAATCCGACGCACCAAAGCCCACTTCCTTTACCCTCCACACAGTTATATTGATGATACCACACAGAAATTGCATCGCGATGAAGTATTATGCTCTTCAAGCACACTTTCGTATATGTGATAACCGGGCTCACCTTCACCCACTAAAATCTCTCCTGGGAGACCAGTAGCTTATATCCGACGCAATACAGCCACTTACCTTACCCTTCACACCCTTATATTGAGAACATGACACATAAATTGTATCGCGATTAAATATTGTAGTCTTCAAGCACAATTACCAATAAGTGATAACCGGAAACAACGTCACCTCATTGAATATCTCCTGGGATCCAGCAGTGTGTATCAGAAGCACCACTACCCACGTACTTGACCAGTCACACCCTCATATTGATGAAACGACACAGAAATTACGTCGCGATTGAATATTATGTTCTACAACCACACATTGCTCTAAGTAGGCGACGGGGCACACCGCCGCCTACTTCAATCTCTCCTGAAAAACCAGTAGGTTGTATCCGACGCAGCACTGCCCACAAACTAGATCATTAACACCCTTAAATTGATGATACGGCACAGAAATTGCGTCGCGATTAAACATTATGGTCTACAACCACATTTTCCTATAAGTGATAACGGGGCCCACCGACACCAACTTGAATCTCTCTTGAAAAACCAGTAACTTATATCCGTCACAACACACCTCACATACGTTACCCTTCACACAATTATATTGACGATACCACACAGAATTGAACCGCGGTTAAATTTTATGTTCTTCAAGCATACTTTCGTATATATGATAACCAGGCTCAACTTCAACCACTTGAATCTCTCCTGGGAGCCCAGTAGCTTATATCCGACGCAATACAGCCACTTACCTTACCCTTCACACCATTATTTTGTCAATATGACAAGGAAACTACACCGCAATTAACTATTATGGTCGTCACGCAAACTTCCCTATAAATGATAAGTGGGAACAACGACATCTTATTGAATCTCTCCTGGGATTCCAGTAGTGTGTATCCGACGCACCACTGACCTCGTACTTGACCATTCACATCCTTAAATTGATAATTAAATAAAGAAATAGAGTCGCGATTAAATATTACGGTCTTCATGCACACTTTTCTGTAAGTGAGAACCGGGAACACCGTCATCTCATCGAATCTCTCCTGGGATTCCGGTACTGTGAATCTGACACACCACTGCTAACATACTTGACCATTTACACCATTAAATTGATGATATGATTCAGAAATAGCGTCGCGATTAAATATTACTGTCTACAACCACACTTTCCAATAAGTGATAACAGGGCTCACTGACACCAACTTGAATCTCTCCTGAAAAGCAAGTGGATTGTATCCGACGCACCACAGCCCACTTACATTACCCTTCACACAGTTATATTGACGATACCACACGGAAATTGCATCGCGATGAAATATTATGTCCTTCAAGCACACTTTCGTATAAGTGATAACTAGGCTCACCTTCACGCAATGCAATATCTCCTCGGAGACTAGTAACTTTTATCCGACGCTATACAGCCACTTACCTTACCTTTCACAAGCTTCTATTGACAATATAACAGAAAAATTCATCGCGATTAAATATTATTGTCGTCATGCACACTCTGCTATAAGTGAAATCCGGGAACACCGTCATCTCATTCAATCTCTCCTGGGATTCAGTTAGTGGGTATCCGACGCAACACTGCCCACGTACTTGACCTTTCACACCATTAAATTGGTGATATGATACAGAAATAGCGTCGCGATTAAATATTATAGTCTACAACCACACTTTCCTAGAAGTGATAACAGGGCTCACGCCACCTACTTCTGTTTCGTCTGAAAAACGAGTAGATTGTACCCGACCCACCACGGCCCACTTACATTTCCCTTCACACAGTTATGTAGCCGATACCACACAGAAATTGCATCGCGATAAAATATTAAGTTCTTCAAGCACACTTTCGTATAAATGATAACAGGGCTCACCTTCACCCGAAAGAATCTCACGTGGGAGACTAGTAGCTTATATCCGACGCAATACAGCCACTTACCGTACCCTTCACACCCATATATTGTCAATATGACACAGAAATTACATCGCAATTAACTATTATGGTCGTCATGCACACTTATCTTTAAATGATAACCCGGCTCACCTTCACCCGTCTGAATCTCTCCTGGGAGACCAGTAGCTTATATTCGACGTAAAACAGCCGCTCACCTTAGCCTTCACACTCTTATATTGACAATATGACACAGAAATTGCATCGCGATTAAATATTATGGTCGTCATGTATACTTTCCTATAAGTGTTAACCGGGAACACCGTCATCTCATTGAATCTCTCCTGGATCCAGTAGAGTGTATCTGACGCGCCACTGCCCACGTACTGGACCATTCACAACCTTAAATTGATGATATGATACAGAAATAGCGTCGCGATTAAAAATTATGGTCTACAACCACACTTTCCTATAAGTGATAACGGGGCCCACCGCCACCTTCTTGAATCTCTCCTGAAAAACGAGTACATTGTATACGACGCACCACAGCCCACTTACATTACGCTCCACACAGTTATATAGACAAAACAAAACAGAAATTGCATCGTGATAAGATATTATGTTTTTTCAAGCACACTTTCGTATAAGTGATAACCAGGCTGACCTTCACCCACTTCAATCTCTCCTCGGAGACCAGTAGCTAACATCCGACGCAATACAGCCACTTATCTTACCCTTCACGCACTGATATTGACAATAAGACAGAGTTATATTGACAATATGACACACTAACTGCATCGCAATTAAATATTATGTACGTCATGCACACTTTCCTATAAGTGATAACCGGGAACGCCGTCATCTCATTGAATCTCTCCTGGAAATCCAGTAGTGTGTATCCGACGCTCTACTGCACACGTACTTGACCATTCACACCCTTAAATTGATGATATGATACAGAAACAGCGTCGCGATTAAAAATTGTGTCTACTGCCATGCTTTCTTATAAGTGATAACGGGGCCAACCACAACCTACTTGAATCTCTCCTGAAAAACCTGTAGATCGTATCTGACGCACCACGGCCCACTTACTTTACCCTGCGCACAGTTATATTGACGGTACCACACAGAAATTGCATCGCGATAAAATATTATATTCTTCAAGGACACTTTCATATAAGTGATAACTGGGCTTACCTTCACCCACTTGAATCTTTACTGGGGGACCAGTAACTTATATCCTACGCAATACAGCCACTTACCTTAATCTTCACACCCTTACATTGACAATAAGACACAGAAATTGCATCGCAATTAAACATAATGGTCCTGATGCATACGTTCCTGTAAGTGATAACTGGGAACACCATCATCTCATTGAATCTCTCCTGTGATTCCAGTAGTGTGTATCCGACACACCACTGCTTACGTACATGACCATGCACACCATTAAATTGATGATATGATACACAAGTAGCGTCGCGATTAAATATTATGGTCTACTACCACACTTTCCTATAAATGATGCCGGAGCTCACCGCCACCTACTTGAATCTCTCCAGAGAAACCAGTAGATTGTATCCGTTGCACCACAGCCCACTAACATTACCCTTCACACAGTTATATTGACGATACCGCACAGAAATTGTATCGCGAAAAAATATTATCTACTTCAAGCACACTTTCGTATAAGTAAGTTTAAGTGATAGCCGGGATCACATTCACCCAAAAGAATCTCTCCTGGGAGACCAGTAGCTTATTTCCGACGCAATTCAGCCATTTACCTTAGACTTCACACCCTTATATTGACAATATGACACAAAAATTGCATCGCGATTAAATATGTTGGTAGTCATGCACACTTTCCTATAAGTGGTAACCGGGAACACCGTCATCTCATTGAATCCCTCCTGGGATTCAAGTAGTGTGTGTCCGACGCACCACTGCGATTGTATTTGACTACTCACACCCTTTAATTGATGATATAATACAGAAATAGCGTCGCGATTAAAAATGATAGTCTACAACCACAATTTCCTATAAGTGATAACTGGGCGCACCGCCACCTACTAGAATCTCTCCTGAAAAAACTGTAGATTGTTTCCAACGCACCACGGCCCACTTACATTACCCTTCATACCGTTATATTGACGGTACCACACAGAATTTGCATCGTGATAAAATATTATTTTCTTCAAGCACACTTTCATATAAGTTATAATCGTGCTCACTGTAAACCACTTGAATATCTCCTGGCAGACCAGTAGCTTATATCCGACGCAATACAGCCACTTACCTTACCGTTCATACCCTTATATTGACAATATGACATACAAATTGCATCGAAATTAAATATTGTGGTCGTCATGTACACTTTACTATAAGTGATAACCGGGAACTCTCCTGGGATTGCAGTAGTGTGTTTGCGACGCAGCATTGCCCACGTACTTGACCATTCACACCCTTAACTTGATGGCATGCTACAAAATAGCGGCGCGATTACATATTATGGTCTACAACCACACTTTCCCATAAGTGATAACAGGGCCCACTGCCACCTACTTGAATCTCTCCTAAAAAACCAGTAGATTTTTTCCGACGCGCCACAACCCACTTACATTGCCCTTCACACAGTTATATTGATGATACCACACAGAAATTGCATCGTGACAAAATATTATTTTCTTGAAGCACTCTTACGTATATGTAATAACCGGGCTCACCTTCACCGATAAGAATCTCTCCTGGGAGACCAGTAGCTTATATCCGACGCAATACAGCCACTTACCTCCCCTTTCACACCCTTATATTGACAATGTGACACAGAAATTGCATCGCGGTTAAATATAATGATGGTCATGTACACTTTCCTATATCAGATAACCGGGAACACAGTCATCTCATTGAATCTTACCTGGGCTTCAAGTAGTGTGTATCCGACGCACCACTGGCATTGCACTTGACCATTCTCACCATTCAATTGATGATATGATAACGAAATAGCGTCGCGACTAAATATTATGGTCTACAACCACACTTTCCTATAAGTGACAACGGGGCCCACCGCCACTTCCTTGCATGTCTCCCGAAAAACCTGTAGATTGTATCCTACACATCACGGCCACCTTACACTACCGTCACACAGTTACATTGACGATACCACACAAAAATTGCATCACGATAAAATAATATGTTCTTCAAGTACACTTTCGTATAATTGATAACCGGGCTGACCTTCACCCACTTGAGTCTCTCCTGGGAGACCAGTAGCTTATATCCGACGTTATACAGCAACTTACTTTACCCTTCACACCCTCATATTGACAACATGTTATGGTGGTCATGCACACTTTCCTATAAGTGGTAACCGGGAACACCGTCATCTCATTGAATCCCTTCTGGGATTCAAGTAGTGTGTATCCGACGCACCACTGCGATTGTATTTGACTACCCACACCCTTTAATTGTTGATATGATACATAAATTGCGTAGCGATAAAATATTATGGTCTACAACCACACTTTCCCATAAGTGATAACGGGGCCCACTGACACCTCCTTGCATCTCTCGTAAAAAAACAGTAGATTATATCCTCCGCACCACGACCCACTTACATTACCCTTTAGACAATTATATTGCCGAGACCACACAGAAATTGCATCGAGATAAAATAATATGTTCTTCAAGCACACTTTCGTATAAGTGATAACCGGGCTCTCCTTCACCCAGAAGAATCATTCCTGGGAGACCTACGTAGCTTATATCCGACGCAATACATCTACTTAGTTTACCCTAAACAAACGTATATTGACAATATGACACAGAAATTGCATCGCATTTAAATATTATGGCCGTCATGCACATTTTCCTATAAGTGATAACCGTGAGCACCGTTGTCTCTGCCAACTCTGGAGGCGATATGTTCAACAGTCATTCGGCGATCCCCCAAAACAATTCTCTTCACTTTCTCGATCATGTCGTCAGACTGGCTCGTGCGAGCCCGAGGTTGTTTCGGTTTGTTGTCTCATGATGTTGTGCCTGTCGCACCCACGAACGCACTTTCGACACATTCATAGCTCCTTTACCACATGTCTCCTTCAACTGTAGATGAATTTCAGTTGGTTTCAAACCACTCAAATTCAGAAAACGAATGATTGCACGCTGTTCAAGTAAGGAAAACGTCGCCAATTTAAGTATTTAAAACGGTTCTCATTTTCGCCGCTGGCGGTATAATTCCATCTGCCATACGGTGCTGCCATCTCTGGGACATATTGACAATGAATGCGGCCTCATTTTAAAACAATGTTAATGTTTCTATCTCTTTCCTGTCTGGAGAAGAAAAAAAAAACGGAGGCCTTAGAACTTGAATGAACCTCGTATTGCCGATACCACACAGAAATTGTATCGCGACAAAATATTATGTTCTTCAAGCACACTTACGTATAAGTGATAACCGTGCTCATCTTCACCAACTAGAATCTCTCCTGGGAGACCAGTAGCTTATATCCGACGCAATACAGCCACTTACCTTTCACTTCATACCCTTATATTGAAAATATGACACAGAAATTGCATCACGGTTCAATTTTATGATCGTCACGCACACTTTCCTAAAAATGACAACCAATAACACCGTCATCTCATTAAATCTCCCCTGGGATTCCAGTACTGTGTATCTGAAGCACCACTGCCCACGTACTTGACCATACACACCCTTTTATTGATGGTATGCTACAAAATAGCGTCGCGATTAAATATTATGGTCTACAACCACACTTTCCCATAAGTGATAACAGGGCCCACCCCCACCTACTTGAATCTCTCCTGAAAAACCTGTAGATTTTATCCGACGAGCCACAGCCCACTTATATTGCCGTTCACACTATTATATTAACGAAACCACACAGAAATTGCATCAAGATAAAATAATATGTTCTTCAAGCACACTTTCGCATAAGTGATAACTGGCCTCACCTTCACCCACTAGAAACTCTCCTGGGAGACCAGCAGCTTATATACGACGCAATACAGCCACTTACCTTACCATCCACACCCTTATATTGACAATATGGACACTAATTGCATCGCGATGAAATATTATGGTCGTCATGCACACTTTCCTACAAGTGATAACTGGGAACACCGTCATCTCATTGAATCCCTCTTGGGATTCCAGTAGTGAATATCCGATGCGCCACTGCCCACGTACTTGACCATGCTCACTCTTAAATTGATAATATGATACGCAAATAGCGTCGAGATTAAATATTATGGTTTACAACCATACTTCCCTATAAGTGATAACGGGGCCCACCGCCACCTACTTGAATCTCTCCTGAAAAACCAGTAGATTGTATTTGACGCACAGCGGCCCACTTACATTACCCTTAACACAGTTATATTGACGATACCACACAGAAATTGCATCACAATAAAATATTATGTTCCTCAAGCACACTTTCGAATATGTGATAACCGGGCTCAGCTTCACAAACTTGAATCTCTCCTGGGAGACCACTAGCTTACATCCGACGCAATACAGCCGCTTACCTTACCCTCCACACCCTTATATTGACAATATGACACAGAAATTGCATCGCGATTAAATATTATGATCGTCATGCACACTTTTCTATGAGTGATAATCGGGAACACTGTCATCTCATTGAATCTCTCCTGGGATTCCAGTAGTGTGTATCCGACACACCACTGCCCACTTACGTGACCATTCACACTCTTAAGTTGATGATATGCTACAGAAATAGCGTCGGGATTGAATATTATGGTCTACAACCACAGTTTCTATTAGTGACAACGGGGCCCACTGCCACCTACTTGCAACTCTCCTGAACGAGAAGTACATTGTATCCGACGCACCACAGACAAATTACATTGCCCTTCACACAGTTATATTGACGACACAACACAGAAATTGCATCACAATAAAATATTATGTTCCTCAAGCACACTTTCGAATATGAGATAACTGGGCTCACCTTCACCCACTTGAATCTCTCCTGGGAGACCAGTAGCTTATATCCGCCGCAATACAGCCACTTACTTTACCCTCCACACCCTTATATTGACAATATGACACAGAAATTGCATCGCGATTAAATATTATGGCCGTCATGCACACTTTCCTACAAGTGATAACCGGGAACACCGTCATCTCATTGAATCTCTCCTGGAATTCCAGTACAGTGTATCTGACGCACCACTGCCCAAGTACTTGACCATTCACACCCTTAAATTTATTATATGATACAGAAATAGAGTCGCGTATAAACATTATGGTCTACAACCACAGTTTCCTATATGTGATAACGGGCCCCAACGCTACCTAATTGAATATCTCCTGAAAAACCAATAGATTGTATACGACTCACCAAGGCCCACTTACATTACCCTTCACACCGTTATATTGACGATACAATACAGAAAATGCATCGCTATATAATATTATTTTCAATCTAGCACACGTTCGTATAAGTGATAACCTGGCTCACCATCACCCACTTGAATCACTACTGGGAGACCAGCTTATCCTTCACACACTTATATTGACGATATGAGACATAAATTGCATCGCTATTAAATATTACGGTTATCAAGCACACTTTTCTATAGGTAATAACCGGGCACACGGTCATCTCATTGAATCTCTCCTGGGATTCTTGTATTGTGTACCCGACTTACCAATATACATGTACTTGACCATTGACACCCTTAAATTGATGATATGGTACAGAATTAGCATCGAGAATGAATATTATGGACTTCAACCAAAGTTTCCTATAACAGATATCAGGGCCCACCACCACCTATTTGAATCTCTCCTGAAAAACCAGCAAATTGTATCCGACGCACCACAGCCCACTTCCATTACCCTTCACACAGTTATATTGACGACACCACACAGAAATTACATCGCGATAAAATATTATGTTCTTCAAGCACATTTTCGTATAAGTAATAATTGCACGTACCTTCGACCACTTGAAACTCTCCTGGGAGACCAGTAGTTTACATCCGACGCAATACAGCCACGTACCTTACCCTTCACACCCTTTTATTAACAATATAACTCACAAATTGCATCGCGATACATATTATGGTCGTCATGCACACTTATTTATAAGTGATAACCTGGAACACCGTCATCACATTGAACTCTCATGGGATTCCAGTAGTGTGTATCCTACGCACCACTGACCACGTACTTGACCAATCACACCCTTAAATTGATGATATGATACAGAAATAGCGTTCCAATTAAATATAATTGTCTACAACCATGCTTTCCTATAAGTGATAATGGGGCCAACAGCCACCTACTTGAATCTCTTCTGGAAAACCAGTAGATTGTATCCGATGCACCACAGCCCACTTACATTACCCTTCACACAGTTATATTGACGCTACCACACAGAAATTGCATCGCAATAAAATATTATGTTCTTCAAGCACACTTTCGTATAAGTAATAAACGGGCTCACCTTCACCCACTTGAATACTTCCTGGGAGACCAGTAGCTTATATCCGACGCAATACTGCCACTTACCTTGTTCTTCACATCCTTATATTGACAATATCACACAGAAACTTCATCGCGATTAAATATTATAATCGTTATGCACACTTTCCTATAAGTGTTAACCGGGAACATTTCGTTGAATCCCTCCTATAATTGCAGTAGTGTGTATCCGACGCACCACTACCCACGTACTTGACCATTCACACCCTTAAATTGATGATATGATACTGAAATTGAGTCGTGATTAAGTATATAAGTGATACGGGGCTAATTGACACATAATATAAACTCACATTCACCCACTTGAATCGCTCCTGGGAGCCCAGTAGCTTATATCCAACGCAATACAGCCAAATACAGCGATTAAATATTACTGTCTACAACCACATTTACCTACAAGTGATAATGGTGCCCAATGCCACCTACTTGAATCTCTCCTGAAGAAACACTAGATTGTATCCGACGCACCACAGACTACTTACATTACCCTTCACACAGTTATATTGACGATACCACACAGAAATTGCATTACGATAAAATATTATGTTCTTCAAGTACACTTTCGTATAAGTGATAACTGGGCTCAACTACACGGACTTGGAGACCAGTAGTTTATATCCGACGCAATACAGCCACCGAAAGTATACTTCACACCCTGATATTGACAATATGACACATAAATTTCATCGTGATTAAATATTATGGTCGTTATGCACACTTTCCTATAAGTGATAACCGGGAACACCTTCATGTCATTGTATCTCCCCTGGCATTCCAGTAGTGTGTATCCAACACTGCACTGCCCACGTACATGAACATACAAACCCTTAAATTGATGATATATTACAGAAGTAGCATAGCGATTAAATATTACTGTCTACAACCACACTTACCTATAAGTGATAACGGGGCCAACCGCCACCTACTTGAATCTCTCCTGAAAAGTCAGTAGATTGTATCAGTCGCACCCCGGCACACTTACATTACCCCTCGGACAGTTATATTGTCGATACCACACAGAAATTGCATCACGATAAAGTATTATGTTATTAAAGCACACGTTCATATTAATGATGACCGGTCTCACCTTCACCCACTTGAATCTCTCTTGGGAGACCAGTAGCTTATATCCGACGCAATTCAGCTACTTTCCTTACCCTTCACATCCTTGTACTGACAATATGGCACAGAAATTCGATCGCGATTAAATATTATGGTCGTCATGCACACTTTCCTATAAGTGCTAACCGGGAGCACCGTCGTGTAATTGAATCTCTCCTGGGATTCCATTAGTGTGATTCCGACGCACCACTACCAACGTACTTGATCACTCACACCCTTAAATTGATGATATGATGCAGAAATAGCGTCGAGATTTAATATTATGGTCTACAACCACACTTTCCTATAAGTGACAACGGGGCCCACAGCCACCTACTTGAATCTCTCCTGTAACACTAGTAGATTGATCCCAGCGCACCAGAGCCCACTTATATTACCATTCACACAGTTATATTGACGATTCCACACAGAAATTGCATCGCGAAAAGATATTATGTTCTTCAAGCACACTTTCGTATAAGTGAAAACCGGGCTCACCTTCACCCACTAGGATCTCTCCTGGGAGACCAGTAGCTTATATGCGACGCAATACAGCCACTTACCTTACTCTTCACACCCTTATATTGACAATATGACACAGAAATGGCATCGCGGTTATATATTATGACCGTCATGCACACTTACATATAAGTGAGAACCGGATCACTGTCATCACATTGAATCTCTCATGGAATTCCAGTAGCGTGTATCCGACGCACCACTGCCCACGTACTTGATCATTCATACCCTTAAATTGATGTTATGATACGCAAATAGAGTCGAGATTAAATATTATGGTCTAAAACCACACTTTCCTGTAAGTAATAATGATGCCCACTGCCACCTACTTGAATCTCTCCTGAAAAAAACATTAGATTGGATCTGACGCACCGCAGCCCACTTACATTACCCTTCACACAGTTATATTGACGATGCCACACGGAAATTTCATCGCGATACAATAATATGGTCTTCAAGCCCAATTTCGTATAAGTCATAACTGGGCTCTCGTTCACCCACTTGAATCCCTCCTGGGAGTCCAGTAGCTTATATGCGACGCAATACAGCGACTTACCTTACCCTTCACACCCTTTTATTGACAATATGACACAGAAATTGCATCGCGATTAAATATTACCGTCGTCATGCACCCCTTCCTATACGTGATAACCGGGGAACACCGTCATCTCATTGAATCTCTCCTGGACTCCAGTAGTCTGTATCCGACGCACCACTGCCGACGTACTTGACCATTCGCACCCTTAAATTGATGATATGATTAAGAAATAGCGTCGCGATTGAATATTATGGTCTACAACCACACTTGCCTATAAGTGATAACGGGGTCCACCGCCACCTACTTGCATCTCTCCTGAACAACCAGTAGATTGTATACGACGCACCACAGCCAACTTACATTGCCCTTCACACAGTAGCTGACGTCTCTTTGTTTGTAGTCAACCATGACATGTGTGGGTTTCGATTCCCAGTCAGCACTGAACTCTTCGTCATATTCTTTCTAGTTCAAACATGCTCACACGTCGCTGCTGGTGTAACAAACCCATATTTAACGTTCGTTTTCTCTAGAATGTAACAGCGATTGGTCCCCGGTTGGAGTTCTTGGAGGGAAAAAAGTAATGTTTTGTCTCATCATTTCAGTTAAAACATGTAGCTAGTGCCGAGAAAATCCGATATGTCACAGTTGATTGTGCTTCTATAACAATCCGATTAGGTTCTGGGTTCGAATCCCTGTCCAACACAAAGCGTTACCTCACAGCATTTCAAGTAAGTTACTTGTAAAGAAGCAATATTTAACATATCTCGTAGTTCGTTAATAGGGACAATAGATGCTGCGTAGGAATTAGCGTCCGTTAAAAATGTTTACGTTACGTAATTTGAAGTTGATATTTGCTAACTGATTCTGTCTAAAATCGAGGTATATCACTCTCTGTATGCCTAGTCGGGGTGACTGTTAGTTTCTGTCAGTCACGAAACCTTAGTCTGCATGACCCAGGTTTGAATCCATATGCAGAACGAGGCGGTTCGTCGTGTCATGTGAAGTTCATACATATTCTCAACTAGCTGCTAGCGAATAACGTAAATTTTTAATGACATTTTGTGTTAAATAACAAGTATGGTATGTTACTTTGAAGAGGAAATCATGAATACGACGAACTTACTACGTGCATTACCTATCTGACGTAATAATGAGAATGGTAACATTTCAGGTATGTCATTTATTGCAATAAATGTGAGCTTACAAGCCTTAAGGACAGTCTTATCTGTGATAAAGTGTTCCCTGATACCTTTTAGTATCGTGGTATTATTTACATCTTGAGTTATTGCGATACAGGGTAGTGTTTTCTAGTGGTGACTTGTTGGAACCATTTTCAATAGTAAAACGACTGTACCAAGGAGCGATTAGAGGACCTGCTAGGCAGCTACCTTATGTGGGTTGCATGCGAATCAGGTGGTTTGGATACTTTTGAGCACGACTCTACACTAGCAGAATGTCTGCGACAGTGTCTTCGACGCTTCTGCAACAGACCACCAACCACTCAATGGCAAGGCATCTCCTGAGAACAGCATTAGTCTCTAATATAGAAGAGGGCCTAGAGCCTGTTGTATTTAATCGCGATGCAATTCTTGTGGCTCATCGTCAATGTGAGGGTGCTTGGGTTACAGTAAACTGGTAGTGGTGCGTTGGATACGAGCTACTGCACTACCAGGAGAGGTTTCATGCGGTGACGGTAACTGTGCCACTACCATATATGTACACTAGCAGAATGAATCCAACAATGTCCTCGATGCTTATGCGTTACACAAGCACCAGCCTAATGGGGAGACAGCTCCTGAGGGCATCATTGGTCTCTGGACAGAAGTGAGCATGGGGCGTGTGGTATCCAATTGCGATGCAATTTCTGTGTCCCATCGATAATGTGAGGGTGGGAGGGTTACAGTTAACTTGCAGTGGTGAATCGGATACAAGCTCTTGGACGAAAGGTTCTATGTGTCGACGATACACGCACCAATATCATAGAAGTACACTAACAGAATTACTCCCAGAATGTCCACGATGCTTATGTATCAGACCAGCACTGTCTGTGGAGAGACAGCTCCTGAGTGCAGAAATAGCATCATATAGAGAAGTCGGAATGGAGCATGAAGTATCTAATCGCGATGCCATTTCTATGTCGCTTCGTCAGTGTGAGGGTGCAAGGGACACAGAATAGCCGGCCGCAGTGGACGAGCGGTTCTAGGCGCTTCAGTCCGGAACCGCGCGACTGCTACTGTCGCAGGTTCGAATCCTGCCTAGGGCATGGATGTGTTGTGATGTCCTTAGGTTAGTTAGGTTTAAGTAGTTCTACGTTCTAGGTGACTGATGATCTCCGATGTTAAGTCCTTAGTGCTCAGAGCCATTTGAACCATTTGATACAGAAAATGGGCATAGGTGAATCGGATACAAGCTACTGGAGCAAAACTAGAGATCCCGTGCATCGACTGTAGCTGCACAAGTATCATGTACACTTGCAGAATGACTCTGACAATGTCCTCGATACTTATGTGTTGGACCAGCCCCCGCTAATTGCGAGACAACAAGTATTAGTCTCTTACTGAGTAGTCGGCGTAGAGCCTGTAGCCTTCAATTGCGATGCAGTTTATGTTATACATCGTCAATGTGAGGGTGCGAGGATTACAGTAAACGTGCAGTGGTGCATCTGATACAAGCAACTCGCTCCCAGAAGAGGATCGATGTGGTGGCTGGAGCTGCGACAGTATCGTAGATGTACACTTGTAGAGTGATTACCACAATGTCCTCGAGGCTTATGCAGCAGCTCAGCATTCGCCTAATAATGAAACACATTCTGGGGGTGGCATTAGTCTCCTGGAGAGAATTTGTCATGGAGCCTGGAGTATTCAATCTCGATGCAATTTCTGTGTCGCGTCGTCAATGTGAGGCGGCGAGGGTTACAGTAAACGGGCAGTGGTGCATCAGATACAAGCTGCTGGACTTCCAGGACGGGTTCTATGCCATGAAATTGGCCGCGCCATCATCATAGATGCACACAAGTACAATGACTCTGACAACGTCCTTGGGGCTCATGCAATAGCCCACCACCATCCCAATGGGGAGACAACTCCTGAGGGCAGCATTAGTCTCTTGGAGAAAAGTTGGCATGGAGGCTGTAGTATTCAATTGTGATGCATTTTCTTTGTCGGATGGTCAATATGAGGGTGTGAGGGGTGCAAAAGAAAAGGGCAGTGGTGCTTCGGATAATAGCTACTGGACTCTCATGAGTGGTTCCGTGGAGTGACCGTACTCGCGACTGTATCACAGATGTATAATAGCGATGTAGCCCCAACAACGTCCTTGAGGCTTTTGCAACACTCAAGCACACGGCTAATGGCGACACAGTGTGTCATTAATATCTTGGAAAGAAGTTGGCGTGGCTCCTGGAGTATTCAATCCTGATGCAATTTCTGTTTCTCATTGTCAATGTGAGTATGCGAGGGTTAGAGTAAATGAGCAGCGCTGCAACTGATGCAAACTAATTGTCTCTCACGAAAGGTTCCAAATGGTGACAGAAGGCACCCCATTCTCATAGATGTAAACTAGGGGAATGACTCTGACAATGTCTTGAGGGTTGTGCATTTGCCCAGAACCCGCCTAATGGCGAGACAACTCCTAAGGACTGCGTAAGTCTCTTGAGAGAGCTCCGCATGCAGCCTGGAGTACTCAGTCACGAAGCAACTTCTGTGTTGCACGACTACGTGAGGGTGCGAGGGTTATGGTAAACTGGCAGCGATGCATGAGGTAGAAGCTAGTGGACTGCCAGTAGAGGTTGCATGTGGTGATCGCAGCTGCGCTATTATCATAGATGTACACTGGCAGAATGAACCCAACAATATCCCCGACACTTATGTAGTATCCCAGCACCCGCCTAATGGCGAGAGAAATGCTGCTGGTGGCATTAGTCTCTTCGAGAGAAATCGGCTTGGAGCCTACAGTATTCAACCGCAAATAAATTTCTGTGGCGTTTGGTCAATGTGAGGGTAGTGGGTTACACTAACTGGGAAGTGGTGCATCAGATACAAGCTACTAGACCCCCAGGAATGGTTCCATGCAGTGATCGTAGCCGCACCAGTCCCACACTAGCAGAGGGTATCTGTTGTGTACATAGTTTCGCGTAATCAGCGCGTACACAACTTTCCCACTAGAGCGCCCCCCGCTAAGCACAACAACGCAGGGGCAGCGCTCGCCCATCTCCGCACTACGAGATGGCGCTGTCTTAGAGATGGACCAAATTCTGCTTCCGCCAATCCGCGTATTAATATGTAACGCAGCCAATGAGATTGCTTCTAGCGTAGAACCTTTTCTCCTCACGGATCACACTTGCGCAGTGATACATGAACACGCGAGGTATTATAACGAGTGTACAGACCTCCGTTTAGCCAGTCTGCATTAGTCTGCATTAGTCTACATTAGTCTGTAGTCAAGTTTCAGTATGCGCCTAATAAGATTACCATATTCCTGTACATAGCCATGAAGATAAATGTCTAAACACTTTTGTCAAGTATCAGAGATATGTGAGAATAATATTAACGTACCAAGACCAAAGGCACTTCAGATTGCCAATTGTAAATAGCATCCAGAATCAAGTTACATAATGTTTATGCTTGTTATTATTTTAATAAATGTGTGTGAAAATTAATCAAGTTCTGTTTAAAGTTGGTCACCGTCAATCTGCTACTCTAAGCGTGCAAGTGGCATTTCTATCGTCTGACCTAACGGCAGAAGATAAACACGCCACGATAAGACCACGAGACATATTGCTGACACTCGCCTACTTCGTTAGAGCGACAAGTCAAATAATCTGATGGTGTGTGTACCTCAGGTCTTACAATACGCCATCAAGCCTGTAGTGAAATGAAATGATTGTATGGCATTGTTGGCCGGGAGGCCCCTTTCGGGGGAGTTCCTTTTTAGTTGACGCCACTTCGGCGACTTGCGAGTCAATGATGATGATAAAGATGATGAGTGACACACAACACACAGTTCTCTGCCAGGAATCGAACCCTGGTCCCCTGCGTGCTAGACGGTAACAATACCGCTACACTACAGACGCGGACGAGCCTGTAGTATTCAACCGCGATGCAATTTCTGTGTCGCATCGTCAATGTGAGGGTGCGAGAGTTATAGTAAACGGTCAGTGGTGCATGGGATATAAGCTACTGACTCCCAGGAGAAATTCCATGCGGTGACCGTAGCCACATTAGTCTGTTGTAGAGAAGTCATCATGTAGTTATAGTTCTCAGTCGCGATGCAATTTCTGTGTTCGCATCGTCAATGTGAGGGTGCGAGTTCTCAGTGAATGAGCTATCATGCGTCTTGTATAAGGTACTGGGCTCCCAGGAGAGGTTAAATGCGGTGAAGGTAGCCGCGTTAATCTCTTGTAGGGAAGATGGCATAGATCGTCTAGTATCAATCGCGACGAAATATCTCTGACACATCGCCAATGTGAGGTACCGATGGTTATAGTAAGTGGGCAGTAGTGCATCGGATACAAGCTACTGGACGCCCAGTAGAGTTTCCATGTGAGCACCGTAGCAGCATTAGCCTCTTTGAGAGGAGTTGGCATGGAGCCTGTAGTATGCAATTGAGATGATATTTCTTTGCCGCATCGTCAGTGTCAGGGTTTCTGGGGTTGCAGTAATTGGGGAGTGGTGCATTGAATACAAGCTACTGGACTCCCAGGAGATGTTCCATGCGGGGACCATAGGCACGTTAATGTCTTGCATCGTCAAGCTTGTAGTATTCAATCGCAATGCAATTTCTGTATCGCATCGTCAATGTGATGCTGCGAGGACTACAGTAAGCGGACACTGGTGTACCAGATACATGCTACTTGCCGCCCAAGACAAGTTCCATAGGATGACCTTAGCCACGCCAGTATCAAAGATGTGAAATAGCGGAATGACTCCGACAACGTCCACGACGTTTATGCAATAGCTCAGCACTCGTCTAATGGCGAGACGACTCCTGAGGCGGCATTAGTCCCTTTGAGAGATGTCGGCACATAGTATCCAATAGCGATGCAATTTCTGCAATGCATCTTCAATGCGTGTGTGCGTGGTTACAGTAAACGGGCAGTGGTGCATCGCATACAAGCAACTGAACTCCCAAGAGGCGTTCAATGCGATGATTATAGACGCGCCAGAATCATAGATGTACACTAGCAGAAATACACCGACAGTGTCCTCGAGGATTATGCAATAGCCCAGCAGCTGCCTAATGGTGAGACAAGTCGTGAGGGTGGCATTAGTCTCTTGGAGAGAAACCAACATGGAGCCTGTTGTATTTAATCACGCTGCAATTTCTGTGTCGCTTCATCAGTGTGAGGGTGCAAGGGTTACAGTGAATGAGCAATGGTGCATCAGATACAAGCTACTGGACTGCCAGGACATATTCCGATCCCCGATCGTAGCTGCGCTAGTATCACAGATTTCAGTAGTAAAACGACTCGCAGCTTGTGGATTAGCCCAGCACCCGCCTAATGGCGAGACAACACCTGAAGTCGGTACAAACGTCTTGGAGGGAACCTGGCACGGATCCTGGAATATTCATCCGTTGTGCAATTTTAGTGTCGCATCGTCAATGTGAGGATGCGAGAGTTACAGTAAACGGGCAATGGTGCATCGGATACAAGCTACTGGACTCCCAGGAGAGGTTTCATGCGGTGACCGCAACCGCGCCAGTGTCATACAATTACTCTGACAACGTGTTCGACGCTTAAGCAACAGACCAACACCCGCTTAAAGGCGAGACATTTCATGATGGCGGCATTAGTCTCTTGAAGAGAAGTCGGCATGGATCCTGTTGTATTCAATCGTGATGCCATTTCTGTTTGGTGTCGTCAATGTGAGGGTGTGAGGTTTACAGTAAACGTGTAGTGGTGATTCAGATACAAGCTACTGGAATCAAAGGAACAGTTGGAATGCAGCCAGCAGTATGCAATTGCGAAGCAATTTCTTTGTCACATCTTCAATGTGAGGGTGCGAGTGTTACAGTAAATGGGCAGCAGTGCATCGGATACTATTTGACTCCAAGGAGAGGTTCCGTGTGGTGACCGTAGCCTCGCCATTATCACGGATGTACACTAGCGGAATGGCTCTGACAACGTCCTCGAGTCTTAGGCATACGTAAATAAGGAAATGAAAAATGAGTATATCAGTAGAGGTAGATCAGAGTAGATAATATTTAAAGGTCTCCGTAATGTTACGAACATGGTACAAAAACAGAGATTAGATTTGAGGATGACAGTATTCCTTATCATAGTGAATGTTGCCTAGTATTAGAAGGAAACAAATTCCACCAAATTTGTCTTATCAGGTAAACATACAGAGATAGGAAGAACACAGACACACAACGGTTACATAAACATAGCGAAATAACACAAATGGAAGGGGCAGGATCTTTTTTCAAGTGTAAATGTGTCAAAGTGTAAGTGTACCATTTGGTATTGCAGTACTTGTGGTGAGCATTTTATACCAGCGTTTCAGACAAAAGTACTTCATCTGCAACCAAAAACTTCATCTAATTCTCGCAGGGCTCTCTTACTTTAGCATTTGTTTCCACAAAAAGAATTCTATTTATCTGTATTTAACGAAAACTATGTAATTTGCTCTTATTTTTCCTCATTATGCAATACATTTTTGCCAGAACTTTTCCTTATAGCTTTTCAATGCTTTTCTTCCAAGCACATCATATCATATTTTCTTATATAGCGTACCCACTCGTAAGCTAATTTAAATATACTGAGCTGAGATATGTAAACTAGAGAACGAGGCAATGCACCAGAACAAAACAATTAGCACAAGCATATCGAAATTACCAAAGTAAATGCAACATTACAACTAATAAAATGCAATATTCAGCAAACAAGGAAAATAAATCAATGGTAAGAGTGTCTTCTCATAGTAATACAAAGTAAAATTCAGTAGGCCTTTGCTTGACAAATAGCAGCAATAAACGCAATAACTTATACATAAACATCAGAAAGCACAAGCAGAAAAAAATATTACAGTATAGACAGCAATGCAGATAAGGTGTAAGCTTACAATACCATGTCTGCATCTGTGATCATCAAAACTATCCAATGCACCAGCACAAGGAACAAGATCTATACTATCTTCCATGTGAAATGCAATGATTCTGTGTCTCATCTTAAGACTAAAGTGGTGCATCACAACAACTTATTCTACCAAAAAATTACCAAGTGCTTGCAAAGAAAATTATTTATGCAGTTCCTGTTGCTAGTCCCATCTCTTTCTTATTGTACATTCGTTTCCAAATGCACCTGTTTTAAGAATGTGGTTCATAAAATTATTATTTAATAGATTTGTTAACAGAAAGTGTTCACATTAATACACATGCTGAATTTTATTTTATAAAAACAATGTTGACACACAGCTAGAAACCAGATATCAAATAGAATAAGCAAATATGTACAGTTCAAAACATAATAACATGGTTCAACAGCTATGTGGCATATCATAAGTCAGTATTCTCTCAACTCTTGTAGAGAGACACCTGTCATAATCAGGTGCGCAAACGTAAGAAAAATTCTTATCAACTCATAAACATTTCAGTAAGTAGCAAAAAGTGCAAACTCCATAGTGTAATCATATGTTCGCAAGTAGTAGTGTATGTCGTGTTTGTGGTGTGTTCTGCAAAGAGATGTTAATAGTGAGATCAACGTTCTCTCTTTTATACAGCTGCGCGAGTGCTTGCGGGAGTGCAGTGAGCTTAAAAGCGGCTGAAACGACACCATTAAAGCTGACAACCAACAAAACGGTAGGTGTTTCACACAGGCTAGTGCGCAGCCCAGCGCGGCAAGGTAACATACAATATACATCAATCAAAGCTCTTGCAGTATCACAATGGTTCCTAATGTAAACGTGAGCAGTTTACAAAATGGGGACAAAGTACAATTTCCTAAATGTGTAGTAATCCCACTGCGTAATTACCGGGACATATCTCAGAGACGTAGTAGAAATGTTTGTTTCTCTTTGTTAAATGACAAGATAGCTGTGTAATTCTGTGTTAGAGAAATATGGTACCTATGAATAAACCTGTATAAGTAAATACCATATTAGCTAGGGCTCCTTGCGCTTTCCTCGCGCATGGTACACGAAATACGCTTACCCCAATGAGGTATGATGTAATTATACCTCAGGTCTTAATCCGCAGAATGAAATGTATCACCAAAAACCTTCTCTTTATCATTGTAGTTGTAAAATATTTCTTATATTTCAAGTACAAAAAGTAATCACCCAAATGCATGTCATGTAGCGCTAAACTGTACTTCTTGCTGTAAGAAAATTTCTGTCATTGTTTAACGGTAAAAACTTGCCAAGTGTCGTAGTTATCGTCGTTCATAAGCAGAGGTCTCCGAAAATCAATGTACTTACCTTGTCATATACAAAAGTAAAGTGCTATGGGTATAAATGTAATTATTACTTTCATTGTCGTGACCTTGAAAGTACTGTTCTGTAACGTATTGATTTGAGACTGTGCAGACATAAAACAGGTACAACGTAAAAGCAATATTGCAAGTCGCGTCACTCATTAGTAGCGTCGTAATACAACCGTTTATCTGTCAAACAAACCAAATACTGTGTCATCTGTGACCTCTCAGAAGGTACTTTAAATGAAAACGTTTTTTCCTAGTAAATCAAAATGTTGAAGTAAAACCTCATTAGTAGTGTATGTTCCAAGAATGTGAGCCTTATAGTCGTGACGTAATCGTGCAACTGACAAGCAAAAATGTACACACAATAAGACTGTGTCGTCTGTTCCCTGTAAAAGTGAACTCGTAAAATTAACGTTTTAATATGTTCCATAGGTCCAGAATCAGATTTTTACTCTGAAGCAGAGTGTGCGCTGATATGAAACTTCCTGAGTGATTAAAACTGTGTGCCGGACCGAAACTCGAACTCCATAGGTTCTTGACCAGACAGTTACTCCAAAACATCGGTGCATGCTAAATGTGACAAAGCGTAATAGTAACATGAAGTAGAAATTTTTATAGAAAAGACTAAGTCAGAAAGGAAATCACTTCTCAATAACCGGTTTTACATGAGAAATGTGGTGTAATACTTTACTTTTCTTAGTACGCAGAGTTTCAACTTCAACGCAATTATCATGCAGTGTACCTGGGATCCCGTAAGAATTTGTGACTCAAATGTTTCTTCATATGTGAGAATGAATGGGTTTTAGTGATAACATTTTGACCAATGTGTAGTTTCTTTGCATTTGTCTTACCTGGTAGTTTTCTCCTTTTGTCTACAGCAGAATTTATATTTTTAATAGCCAGATCAATTATGTCTTTATGTCGAAGTTTACGTGTACTCGGAAAAGGTACAAGCTCTCTAATTCTGTTTGGTGGTTCCTCATTCTACAGTACAGAAGTAGGTGTTACAGCAGTGGAGTCATGAGGCATTTAATTCAGTACATTTTGAAATAATTGTAAGTAAACGTCCCAATACTCATGCTTCCTGTGACAATAAAGTCTGCAAAGCTTATTCATTTCTTTCATTATCCGTTTAGACGTTTTACAATGTGGTGAGTACAGTGAAATAAAAACAGGTTTGATTTTACGATTCCGAAGCATGCGTTACCAAACAGCAGATCTGAATTGTGGTCCGTTATCTGAAATGACCTTGGCAACGTGTCCAACTTCACGTAAGAAATTATTAACAAAAGTGTTGGATACTGAACGTCCAGTGGCTTTGCGTAACGGTGTGAAAGAAACAAATTTGGAAGTAAGTTCAACAGCGACGAGAACGTACGAAAATCCATTCAGTGTTTTCGCAAGTGGTCTCAGAACATCAACAGCAGCTAATTCTTTTAATCTAGTAGGAATGATAGGAAACAAGGAGCACAATGTGATATGGTAGACGGTTTAGCTTTTTGACAAATAGACAAGACTCTCCTAATTCTCTTTCCCATGTTGTTAAAACAAGTCCTCCGAGGAATATGGTAACTTTTCGTGGACCAAAATGTGCGTAGGTGAAATGTATGTACCATATGAGCTTATTAACAAAATCGTCAGGAGTACAAAGTACCCACAGCTTTTCATCAATAGTGCAACGTGCGAAGTGTGTGTTATTTCTAACAAGATAATAATGACGAATCTGCGTGTGTGTTTTTTCATGCCATTCACTTTTGATATCTTTCCAAATCGGATCCTTGTCTTGCTCATGAGCAATGTCCTTTAAAGATGCAGTGACGAAGTTTTCAGATGCTACTTTTTGAATGTAAAGAATACTGAAATTTATCTCAAGGTCAGCTTCCGTGTTGCTATTCTCAAGGTCAGCCAGTGCATTTGACAGTGCGTCCGCAACAATGTTTTCCGTGCGAGAAAAATAGATTACTGTGAAGCGCAATTCTTGCAGAAACAATGCCCAACGTTTCAAACTGTCATATTTAATTTTGAAGACATAAGAAATTGTAATGCTCGATGATCACTATACACTTTTTCACGTTTGCCAGAAAGAAAGAAATGAAATTTGTCAAATGCCTAAACGATAGCTAAAGCTTCCAATTCAATGACGGAATAATTTTTATGAGATTTTGTTAACACGCTGCTAGCACATGCGATGGTTTTCTGAACAGTAATGTCACTTTATGTAGCTTCTTGAAATAAGTGGGCACCAAGACCAACTTTAGAAGAATCCCTGCCAAGGCAGAAATCTTGTGATAAGTTTGGTTGAGCTAAGATTGTCGCGCTTCTTTCAAAGAATCAAATTCCAACTGTGCCTGTTCTTCCCAGCTTCAAATAGTGTTTTTGCCAGTGAGAGAAAAAAAGGTTTTGAAGTTATTAGAATTTGCATATTCGAGGAACGCTGGTAGAAATTTACGAGACCTAGAAAACTGCGAGCTTTTTTTTTTTTTTTTTGTGGATGAAACAGGATTGGCTCTGATTGCTTTCAACTTTTCAGTATCCGGCTGAATGCCCCCCAGAAGAAATAATGTGACCCAAAAACTCCACCTTTGTCCTATTGAATTCATATTTTTCCAAGTTAACAGTAATTGCAGATTCAGCAAAAATACGTAACAAACTGTTGAGGATACGAATATGTTGTTCCCAAGAGTCTGCTGATACTAAAATATCGTCCACGTATGAGGTGATGTGTCGTTTTAAGTACTCAGGTAATATGGAATTGGCCCACGAATGGATGCTGCCGAAGAAACGTTCAAACCAAAAGGAAGTTTTCGAAATTAATAACAAACGCCGATTATGAAGTTCAATATGATAAAAACTGGATCTCAGATCAGTAGAAGATTTTATCGCATTGAAATTTCAAGAAAGTTCTTCCAACGTTTGCGGCCTGTCTGTTTCAGGAATGACTATGGTATTTATTTGTCTGGAATCTAAGACAAGCCTAATCGATCTGATTTTCATCTCGGCAACGTGTAACGGATTATTGTATGAGCTTACCGCTGATTCAATAATGCTCTCGGCAAGCATAGACTGTATTTCCATTCTAACACCCCCCCCTCCCTAATGTACCAGCATTACATATGGTCTGACGCAAAATTTACTATGCTCACGAACATGAAATTTGTATTGAAATCCTTTAATTGTTCCTGTTTTGTGAGTAAAAACTGTGGAATATGCTTGTAAAATTGTCAAAAAGGTGCTGCCTATCAGTATCATTACAGCTCTCAATTGTTTGAATTTTTTTCTAAATTAAAACGTTAGCATCTAATACGTCATCAATATGATCCTCGTCAGTACTTCCAAAGTGATTATCAGTGTCAATTTCTGTCATAAGTTACAAATTGTGATCTCATGAAAGGTAAAGGCGATTGATATACTTGCCATGGTTTGAAAGCCAATCATCAAATTTCAAAGCTATTGACTTACCTTCTTTCTCTAAACTTATTTCAGCGTCATGAAAGTTTGAAATTGCTTTATAATCATTCAAGATGTCTACGCCTAATATGATCTCCGTCGACAGTTATGGAACAATAAGAAAATTCATATTCAACCTGTGGGTTTGACAAAAGAATTCTAAGTTGGTATATCTACACTTTTTCCAAAAATTGCACCTTGTAATTTAATCTTACGTAAAGAAAGTGTGGGGCAATCGTTCGATTTGCTACATTTACTGAAAGCTGTTTTACTAATTACCGAAACAGGACTGCCGGAGTCAAGTTCTGCTATCAGTTTTATGTCATTTGTTATGATGTGAAGTACAGGACACACGGTGTCCTATAATTTCTCTCTGATAATTTCTTTCTTGTCGATTGAGTGGTGGAGAATTTCTCCAGAATCGTAATTACAAGGTTGACTTTTGTGTCGGAAGTCATTTTGTCTCCCTTGATAATAATTATTCTGGTTCCCGTATTGTCTATTTCTACGGCTGTCTCTGTCATAGACATTACTATGGATATGTGATCTTTCTCCGAAATGTTTGTTATTCTGCCAATCGTTGTCATACGGGTGGCGTCTGTTTTGGTCACGACTAGCAGCAAATATAATTGCCAAACACTTATTATTAGCCTTATTAGGAAATACAGGACCATCAGTAGCCTTGTCGTGTACAGTAATTATTTTTTCTTAAGTGTTCAGGCAAATTAATTAGGCAAATGCGAATAAGTTCCGAGGGGCTGTACGGGTTTGACAAATACTGATTCTTATGTAACATATCTTCAAAATATTTTACCAGGCTGAAAAATTCAGACTATTCAAAATGCTTCATACTGTGTTTTACTCGATCTTGAGTAGCCTGAGACCAATACGCAGAAAGAAATGTTCAATAAAAATCTCCTTCACTGTGACAGTCCAGAATAACGGATCGCATTCTTACAGCTGGTTCATTTTCTAAATAGCCAGACAGTCTAATCTATGCTCTAATGACCAATTAGGAGGAAAAAAATGATGAAATTGATGTATGTCATTACTAGAATTCTTGAATGTTTTAAATTTACGCGTTGTGATGAAAAGCTTATAGTCAAAGTCACCGTGACGCCGAGTCGCAAATCGTCATCCTTACATCGTGTCGGCGGATCAATCACACGGCTCGGCGCACCCCTTTCTGCTTCGCAACTCGAGTTAGAACAGGATCCACGAAATCATAGACATGAAGCTGAAAATAAAATTACATGTTATTTATTTGCACCACTCAAGTGCTATGAGATACCGCAGTTCTAAGTATTTACCATTGCCGATTCATTTACAGTAAACATGATTGACAGCATCACAGAATGTCCTATGTTAAAAAAATCAAGACAGGACCAACCAATTTATGTAAAACAAAGTTAAAATATAAAATGCAACAAGAAATCCAAGCAAAGTGAATCTTTCTGTCGACAAAGTTTCATGGAAAGTTGAAAAGGGCAGCCAAAAATAAAACTTATGTTCCGCAATAACTCACGATTTTCCACCGACCGATTGAAATGACCGATTGATTGTGTGTTATACTGAAGAGACGCGGGCATCTACCAGTACAGTGATGGACATATGACAGATAATTGCATTGCACAAAGTCAGTTCTGATCAGGCATAGTCCTAACGTGCTGGTGCTGCTATTGTTTTCATCATAAATTATCAGCAGAAGACAAATAGAATGTTCTCTCTATCTATGGCTTTTTGAAGTGCGACACTGGGATCGTACATCTACAGACTCGAACATTGGATCCCCCGCCAATCAGCTGATCCAGTGGAGGCCGCGGCCTGCAGAGATCTGTTCAGTGTTAAGACCTATGCCGAAGTCCTCGCCTTTCTATCGCAATGAGGCAGCCTGCCCTCTCCTTCCCACAAAGACAACATGACGACAAATCATTTGACGAGCACTCTCTGTCTGCCAATAGCTTGCTTTTTCAGCGGAAATCCTGCCAAGAAAGCATTAACGTAAAAAGTTCAATTACGTCTCTAATATCCCCTCCAGTCCAAGAAAACTTCCATCTGTTTGATCTGGCCGCATGGCATCACATGTATTTTTATCAGTCACCATTATTCGCACCTAGCAGCTAGCCTCACATCTCAGATGGCGGAAAGATTAAAGAACTGTACCTGTGGCTAGCTGCTAATTCTGTGGCCTCTTCATGTTTTTGGCAAGTTTATAAAGTGAAGGCACTATTCAGAACGCGCCGAAGCACCAGTCTCTTGCTAGTACAAGTTTCTTTTCTCATCTCACAACTCTGTTCACCCCGTCAGAGAGGAAAGCTGAACAAAAGCTCCTTTCCATTGAAAGGATGCCAGGTGACGAAACGTCCGCCCGGACAACACACCTTTGCCTACCTGCGATCTGCCCCAACGCTGTTTCCGTGAATGAGTGTGTCATTGCTGCATAAAGAGTGCCATTTTTCTGGAGACTCTGCATTGCGTGTCCCGAGTCCATAATGATGTACGTGATTCCAAAAGTCCCTCAGGAAAACAAAGAACAGTGCCACATCAGGATAAATGTGAAACGACTAATGAAGACAAGAAGTTACTAAGAAATCAGCACATATAACCACTGGAGTAAAATTTACTCTTCAAAACTATGATAGATCAGTTTCATATAAAGATCAGTTTGGATTCCGTAGAAATGTTGGAACACGTGAGGCAATACTGACCCTACGACTAATCTTAGAATAAAGATTAAGGAAAGGCATACCTACGTTTCTAGCATTTGTAGATTTAGAGAAAGGTTTTGACAATGTTGACTGGAATACTCTCTTTCAAATTCTGAAGGTGGCAGGGGTAAAATACACGGAGGGAAAGGCAGTGGTTGGGAAGGGAGTGAGACAGGGTTGTAGCCTATACCCAATGTTATTCAATCTGTATATTGAGCAAGCAGTGAAGGAAACAAAAGAAAAATTCGGAGTAGGTATTGAAATTCATGGAGAAGAAATAAAAACTTTGAGATTCGCCGATGACATTGTAATTCTGTCAGAGACAGCAAAGGACTTGGAAGAGCAGTTGAATGGAATGGACAGTGTCTTGAAAGGAGGGTACAAGATGAACATCAACAAAAGCAAAACGAGGATAATGGAATGTAGTGAATTAAATCGGTTGATGCTGAGGGAATTAGATTAGGAAATGAGACACTTAAAGTAGTAAAGGAGTTTTGCTTTTTGGGGAGCAAAATAATTGATGATGGTCGAAGTAGAGAGGATATAAAATGTAGAATGACAATGGCAAGGAAAGCGTTTCTGAAGAAGAGAAATTTGTTAACATCGAGTATAGATTTAAGTGTCAGGAAGTCGTTTCTGAAAGTATTTGTATGGAGCGTAACCATGTATGGAAGTGAAACATGGAGGATATGTAGTTTAGGCAAGAAGAGAATAGAAGCTTTCGAAATCTGGTGCTACAAAAGAATGCTGAAGATTAGATGGGTAGATCACATAACTAATGAGGAGGTATTGAATAGAATTAGGGAGAATAGGAATTTGTAGCACAACTTGACCAGAAGAAGGGATTGGTTGGTAGGACATGTTCTGAGGCATCAAGGGATCACCAGTTTAGTACTGGAGGGCATCGTGGAGTGTAAAAATCGGAGGCCAAGAGATGAATACACTTAACAGATTCAGAAGGATATAAGCTGTAGTAGGTACTGGGAGTCGAAGCAGCTTGCACAGGATTGAGTAGCATGGAGAGCTGCATCAAACCAGTCTCAAGACTGAAGACCTCAACAACAACAACAGCTATGATAGTTAGATCCTGACACCGAAGTACCCTCTACTTGAAACTGATTATCCTACTGAATGAAATGAAACAAGCTGAATGACTAGCTGTCTTTCACTCTGATAGAACAAACTGGTAGTGAGTTGAAATATTCTCAGTGCAGGAAACAATGTCAGTCATCACACAGCCGTATTTAACCACAGACTGATCTAGAAATATGGCAACCAGTTCTTTTAAACACTTGAGAATAAGGCTCGGTATCGAAAGTAACAAGGTGGATAATTTGGAATACAGTACTGACTAATGTTTTACCTGTACAGTAATGAGAAATGTATAAGACTGTCTTTTTATTACTTAGAGATCAAAGGCATCAAGCATTCTGACATCAAAATGGGTTATGACATTGTTGTATTCACTGTTAACTTAGGTGCACAACTAAACGTAGCAGGGAGCGAAATCCTAGCTGCAGAATACCGTGGCTATAGGAATGTGGCCTACTTGCACCCTCCCCACGGCCACGTCATAGGGAAACATATTAAGACAGAATAACTTTGGCAACACCTGAGAAAACAATGTGCATCACAAAAATCCACTCAGCTTTTGCTTCTGTAGAAGGCATGGCACTGACGTAAAATCTCTGAACCTACTCTAACCTAACACAGTAGATGACGACTAACCTTTCTAGTTGAGGTTCATTTTGGACTTGGTAGTGTTTATACCTTCATACTCTGAAACGTCCTCTGAGAAAAATTATAAATGACTGTGCTTAAACTGACACACAATATTTTAGCGCAACGCAATCTGACTTTCAATGATCTCTACAAAAGAATGGCCCTGACTAACAATAACCTATACCTTTCATGAACCACTTACTTCACAAAAATCTTCGTTACTCGAACTACTGCAATACAGCGTGCGCCACTACTGCCAGCTAAATAAAAGATTCAAACTACTGAAGGCAGTAACTACTAATAGGCATAGTCAGCAAATGAAAGTTTGATAAAGAACAAACATTGTATTTACCTTGATAGTGTTCAAAAGTCATATATATCAGTTCATGACATCCAGTCTTACAAATTTACTGTCACTGATGGACACACGTCCAGATCATCCGCTCTCAAAACTCCGCCATCTCACTCCCCACATCCACCACTGCTGGCGGCTCACCTCCAACTGCGCAACGCTACGCGCTGTTCACATCCAATTGCCCACTACAATAGAAAATTTTTCAACAATGCCAACCAGCCACAGACTGCACACAGCACAGTCAGAGATTTATCATACAGAGTGCTACGTGGCGTTACCAACATAAAACCCTAAACAGCCTACTTACAACTCTCATTATATAACCGATCTTTCCCATTCGGAGACAGCTGTCCGATGATTAGAACTGGCACTTGACTATAGATGATTGTACGCAATTTGTGGCAACTAAATGCAATTAGGTAAATGGAAGGTGGGAGGGGGAAGGAAAGGAAATTGAAGTTATTTCTGACTTGAGCTGGATTTGCGACATTACGACTAGAAAGTGTGTCAGATCGGGATTCGAACCCAGTATCTCCAGCTTACTGGCAGGTGCGGTAACCTCTGCGCCATCCGGGACACAGTGTAATCGCAACTGCGCGGAATATATCGACACACCTCACGGCCGACCCATATTCCCATCGAGCGCCACCTATCGGCAGACCTGTCCTTGCCCTCCATGCTCGCTACTCTGAGATTCCCACAGGAAGTCGGACGTAGCTGTGCATCAGCAATGAAAAAGGTGGATCCATCGCCATTCTAGGGGAATCAATTATATGAATGCGTGGTGTCTGTTCTTTCGGACAAGTTCAGGTGAGGATGACGGAGGTGGATAGCGATCTAGCACCTTTCTCTCAAAAAAGACGAACAGACAAAACAGAAAAAAGACTACAAAAACTGGTGAGGCTAAATTCAAAACGGTACAGATTACCTCTACCAGTCATACGCTCATTCCACTGTGTTCTCTTCGAATCAGTACTCAGCTTCGCAGCTAGCGCGTGGACACATAGACTGAACCTGGTCACCAACAAATTATCGGTCAGACGAGGGCAGAGAGGTGTCCTATCTGGAGACTTCGGCACCACCTCACCGGATGCTCTGTGTGTGGTGCTCGGAATTTGCCCTGTAGATATCAAGATCAAATACAGAGCTGCAAGGTACTGGTTAAAGATGGGAGACTAGATAACGTACACACAATAACTGGTGTGCCGATAGGGACGATACGTCACCTTAAAAGTTGGCGTTTGGGTACATGGTAAGGTGAGTGGGATGTAAGTGATACGGGACGTAGACTGCACGACTTCCTCCCTGACATATGGGAGCGGCTGAGAATAAAACATATCGATCCCAACGGCGGTATGGTACATTTCTTAACCGGACACGGACCTTATCCCACGCAATTAAACTGCGTGAGTCTGAGGCAGACACCTACATGCACATGCGGGGAAGGACGTTCCGCAGAACACACTGTCTTTTTCTGCGGGCAATACGTGAACAATAGACATACACTACACTTAGAGCACACAGATACAGACATGGATATATACACAGCGGTAAGAGACGAAGAAAAATGGACACAATAAAACGTATTGACAAACAGTATTGCAAAAACAACACATGAAGAGTACGTGCGGAAGACATGCCTATGTGCAACGTAACAACAATCTCCAGAGGGTGGACAGCGATACCCACAGTGACAGCGGAAACAATGACAATGGGAGGAACAGGAGGAGAAAGCCGAGATATGACAGTAAATAAGCATAAGGTGCTGGCGATCTAGCCAAGAAATCATCAAATGTTGTACATGGATGGGCACTTGAAGTTAATACTTAGGATTAGTAATAAATAGGGTAAGCAATACTATTTCTCTACTAATAACCATTTGTGTGTGTGTGTGTGTGTGTGTGTGTGTGTGTGTGTGTGTGTATGACTGGTGGTCAACGGCTCGCAGAAATCATTCCGAGGTATTCACCGTCAGCCACAATTGGTGATGATACTAACAATTATCTCATCTATCCTATCATCTTTTTATATTCTTCTTAAGAAACAACAAAATTTTATTTACATTTGAACCTTAAATTATTGTTATTTTGAAAACTGTTATTCTTGGTAAATGTTGTAGATAAAACACAAGAATAGAAAAGTGTAAACAGATGGAAAACGAAAATTGTAAGTTGTACGACCTGTTTTAAAACATGAGGTAACAGGTCTATAACTTGGCAATCAATAAATAAAATAAAAAATCCCAAAGGTGTTCTATTGGATTCAGGTCAGGACTCTGTGCAGGCGAGTCTATTACAGCGATGTTACTGTCATGTAACCACTCCGCCACATGCCATGCATTATGAACAGGTGCTCGATCGTGTTGAAAGATGCAATCGCCATCCCCGAAATGCTCTTCAACAGTGAGAAGCAATAACGAGCTTAAAACATCATTGTAGGCCTGTGCTGTGATAGTGACACGCAAAACAAGAAGTACAAGCTCCCTCCATGAAAAACACGACAACACAATAACGCCACCGCCACCAAAGTTTACTGTTGGCGCTACACACTCTGGCAGATGACGTTCATCGGGCATTCGCCATACCCACACCCTGCCATCGGATCGCCACATTGTGTACCGTGATACGTCACTCCACACAACGTTTTCCCACTATTCAGTCGATCAATGTTTATGCTCCTTAGGCCGGCCGGAGTGGCCGTGCGGTTCTAGGCGCTACAGTCTGGAACCGAGCGACCGCTCCGGTCGCAGGTTCGAATCCTGTCTCGGGCATGGATGTGTGTGATGTCCTTAGGCTAGTTAGGTTCAATTAGTTCTAAGTTCTAGGCGACTGGTGACCTCAGCAGTTAAGTCGCATAGTGCTCAGAGCCATTTTAATATGCTCCTTACGCCAAGCGAGGCTTCGTTTGGCATTTACCGGCATGATGTATGGCTTATGAGCAGCCGCTCGACCATGAAATCCAAGTTTCCTCAGCTCCCGCCTAACTTTCATAGTACTTGCAGTGGATCCTGATGGAGTTTGGAATTCCTGTGTGATAGTGTGGATAGATGTCTGCCTATTACACATTACGACCCTCTTCAACAGTCGGCGGTCTCTGCCAGTCAACAGTGCTGTACGTGTCCCTTCACGTTTCCACTTCACTATCACATCAGAAACAGTAGACCTAGGGGTGTTTAGGAGTGTGGAAATCTTGTATACAGACGTATGACACAAGTGATACCCAATCACCTGACCATGTTCGAAGCCAGTGAGTTCCACTGAGCGCCCCATTCTGCTCTGGTTCAAATGGCTCTGAGCACTATGGGACTTAACTGCTGAGGTCATCAGCCCCCTAGAACTTAGAACTACTTAAACCTAACTAACCTAAGAACATCACACACATCCATGCCCGAGGCAGGATTCGAACCTGCGCCCGTAGCAGTCGCGCGGTTCCGGACTGAGCGCCTAGAACCGCTAGACCACCGCGGCCGGCCATTCTGCTCTCACGATGTCTAATCACTACTGAGGTCACTGATATAGAGTACCTGACAACAGGTGGCAGCCCAATGCACCTCATATGAAAAACGTATATTTTGGGGGGGTGTCCGGATACTTTTGATCACATAGTGTATATGCAACGTAGAAATTCGAAATGGTGCCTCTTGGCCTCTTGCAACACCAAACACTTTAGCTACCTTGGTTAGGGATGGATCCACCATACGAACACGCCTGCGATCGAATTCGCTTACTTCCAACATAATGTGCTCGCAACTACACAGAAAACTGTTATGACACTGACTGACATTCGCAGCGTATTTAATACATTGTCCAGGCGCCGTTTGTTGTCAAATACAACGGTCAATCTGCAGGCTTGGATGGCATTTGTGTTTGTGTTGAAGTATACATTTCTGGCGGTGTTTGCGTATTTCTGTCCACCACTAGGTGCCTGGCATGTGCGCACTCCAGGAGGCGACTGACCATACTATGTGCGCAGCGCCTGTCTATTGTGTGCCGGCCTAAAAAGGACTCCCGCGGGGTGCTGTGCCCAGCGGTAGGGGAAGGACAGGGTTGGAAGAGGGGTAGATGATCAAGTCGTTTTCATGGGCTTCTTGCTTGTGGTGTGGTTTTAAAGGGTAAAACGCCGTTGATTTCGCAAAATGTTTGAACGCTTTGAAATAAAAAACTGTGTACTGTTGTCAGCGACTATTCCTTTCGACAATCCGTCATTGAAGAAAATGCCTGACAATGCCGGAATTGTTTTCATAGTCATAATTGATGACATTTGGGAATTTTGAAAATGCTTCAGTCTCGATTGCATAGTAACATTCTAAAAATGGGCCATTGAAGACGACGCGACTAGTGCTATGATGCCTGTCGCCACAAAAAATTTGGTCGAGGAGGAGCTGACTCGTATTTCTGACATAGGTGGCATTTAACCATCAGCTCTTCTATGCATTAATATTTTTCCACTGGTAATGCTCTCTGGCAATGCGTTTGATATCTACTATTCTCTAGTAGCATTGGTTGTTCACTTGAAGTATTCTGAATTTAACTACCTTGCGAATAACCACTCCAGTCTAATACTGACTGTACCAGAATGACCCCTTTGTGTAGTGTGAGAACACGTCTTTTGTGAAAGTTTGATTTAATCTCAGACTGAGGTATGAACTATTTTATTAATAGCCCACTTCGTCAGAATGTCCTATTTAATCTCTATATGTAAAGAGGAATGTCCCCACTGATTGACTCACTCATTGAGTCACCAACGATCAGACCAACCCAATAAGGGTACAGACTAGTAATTTGCAGGCGTCGGTTAGGAGGGGATTTTTTGACATTTCTCCCCTAAGGGGATGAAATAGGGAATGAAATTTTCTTTTCTTAAGTAAATCATTATTAAAGAACTACTGAAGTAGTTTTGAAGCTACGTCTATGTAAACTAGTATTTCTGGTATTTGACTTCTCGGCTAAAAATTTAAAAAGAAAGAAAGAAAAAAGTGTGTTTCAGTCATTTTGGAAATTCAAACCTAGATGGAATGAAACACCGGATGAAATGTTTTATGAAAATGTTTCATTATGAAAGCATTCTTCAAAGTAAATCTATTGAAATTTACATTTGGTTTCGCGATTATAAATAAAAAAATACGTCATTCCAATTTTTGGAAATTCACCTCCTATGAGGCGAAATAGAGGATGAAGGTTTTATGGAAATACTTTATTATGCGAGTATTTTTCAGGCTAAATCTATAGAAACTTGTATTTGGTTTTTGTGTTACAAATGAAAAAAGTGCGCTTCACTGTTTTTGGAAATTCAACCCCTAAGTGGGTGAAGTAAGAGGTGAAATGTTTTGTGGGAATGTTTCACTGTGGGAGCATTTATAAAGTTAAAGCTGTGAAAACTGGCATTTGGTTTCTCGGTTGTAAATGAAAAAAAAAACACGTGTTCCGCCGTTTTTGTAAATTCAACCTCTATTTGGGTGGAATAGGGCCAGAGTGATGCAGTGACTCGTCATTGCCTAGCCCAAACGGTTAAGGATAGAAACACGAAATTTGGAGAGAGTGTTGATCTCATACAGTAGGAATCGCGTAGGAAGGGGCTGTACGAAATTCCATTCCTCAGTGGGTTAAATAGAGGACGAAAGTCTTGCTGCAAATATGTCTCTGTTAAGACTGTTTTGAAGCTAGGACTACGAAAATTGGTATTTGGTTCCTCAGTCGGAAATTTAAAAAAATACGTGTTTCAGCGTTTTTAGGAATTCAACTACATCTACATCTACACCTACATCCATACTCCGCAAGCCACCTGACGGTGTGTGGCGGAGGGTACCTTCCGTACCTCTATCGGTTCTCCCTTCTATTCCAGTCTCGTATTGTTCGTGGAAAGAAGGATTGTCGGTATGCCTCTGTGTGGGCTCTAATCTCTCTGATTTTATCCTCATGGTCTCTTCGCGAGATATACGTAGGAGGGAGCAATATACTGCTTGACTCTTCGGTGAAGGTATGTTCTCGAAACTTTGACAAAAGCCCCTACCGAGCTACTGAGCGTCTCTCCTGCAGAGTCTTCCACTGGAGTTTATCTATCATCTCCGTAACGCTTTCGCGATTACTAAATGATCCTGTAACGAAGCGCGCTGCTCTCCGTTGGATCTTCTCTATCTCCTCTATCAACCCCATCTGGTACGGATCCCACACCGCTGAGCAATATTCAAGCAGTGGGCGAACAAGCGTACTGTAACCTACTTCCTTTGTTTACGGATTGCATTTCCTTAGGATTCTTCCAATGAATCTCATTCTGGCATCTGCTTTACCGACGATCAACATTATATGATCATCCTCCTAATCACTCCTAATGCGTACTCCCAGATAATTTATGGTATTAACTGCTTCCAGTTGCTGACCTGATATTTTGTAGCTAAATGATAAAGGATCTATCTTTCTGTATATTCGCAGCACATTACACTTGTCTACATTCAGATTCAATTGCCATTCCTTGCACCATGCGTCAATTCGCTGCAGATCCTCCTGCATTTCAGTACAATTTTCTATTGTTACAACCTCTCGGTACACCACAGCATCACCTGCAAAAAGCCTCAGTGAACTTCCGATGTTATCCACCAGGTCATTTATGTATATTGTGAATAGCAACGGTCCTATGACACTCCCCTGCGGCACACCTGAAATCACTCTTACTTCGGAAGACTTCTCTCCATTGAGAATAACATGCTGCGTCCTGTTATCTAGGAACTCCTCAATCCAATCACACAATTGGTCTGATAGTCCATATGCTCTTACTTTGTTCATTAAACGACTGTGGGGAACTGTATCGAACGCCTTGCGGAAGTCAAGAAACACGGCATCTACCTGTGAACCCGTGTCTATGGCCCTCTGAGTCTCATGGACGAATAGCGCGAGCTGGGTTTCTCATGACCGTCTTTTTCGAAACCCATGCTGATTCCTACAGAGTAGATTTCTAGTCTCCAGAAAAGTCATTATACTCGAACACAATACGTGTTCCAAAATTCTGCAACTGATCGACGTTAGAGATATAGGTCTATAGTTCTGCACATCTGTTCGACGTCCCTTCTTGAAAACGGGGATGACCTGTGCCCTTTTCCAATCCTTTGGAACGCTACGCTCTTCTAGAGACCTACGGTACACCGCTGCAAGAAGGGGGGCAAGTTCCTTCGCGTACTCTGTGTAAAATTGAACTGGTATCCCATCAGGTCCAGAGGCCTTTCCTCTTTTGAGCGATTTTAATTGTTTCTCTATCCCTCTGTCGTCTATTTCGATATCTACCATTTTGTCATCTGTGCGACAATCTAGAGAAGGAACTACAGTGCAATCTTCCTCTGTGAAACAACTTTGGAAAAAGACATTTAGTATTTCGGCCTTTATTCTGTCATCCTCTGTTTCAGTACCATTTTGGTCACAGAGTGTCTGGACATTTTGTTTTGATCCACCTACCGCTTTGACATAAGACCAAAATTTCTTAGGATTTTCTGCCAAGTCAGTACATAGAACTTTACTTTCGAATTCATTGAACGCCTCTCGCATAGCCCTCCTCATACTACATTTCGCTTCGCGTAATTTTTGTTTGTCTGCAAGGCTTTGGCTATGTTCATGTTTGCTGTGAAGTTCCCTTTGCTTCCGCAGCAGTTTTCTAACTCGGTTGTTGTACCACTGTGGCTCTTTTCCATCTCTTACGATCTTGCTTGGCACATACTCATCTAACGCATAATGTACGACGGTTTTGAACTTTGTCCACTGATCCTCAACACTATCTGTACTTGAGACAAAACTTTTGTGTTGAGCCAACAGGTACTCTGAAATCTGCTTTTTGTCACTTTTTCTAAACAGAAAAATCTTCCTACCCTTTTTAATATTCCTATTTACGGCTGAAATCATCGATGCCGTAACCGCTTTATGATCGCTGATTCCCTGTTCTGCGTTAACTTTTTCAAATAGTTCGGGTCTGTTTGTCACCAGAAGGTCTAATATGTTATCCCCACGAGTCGGTTCTCTGTTTAACTGCTCAAGGTAGTTTTCAGATAAAGCACTTAAAAAAATTTCACAGGATTCTTTGTCCCTGCCACCCGTTATGAACGTTTGAGTCTCCCAGTCTATATCTGGCAAATTAAAATCTCCACCCAGAACTATAACATGGTGGGGAAATCTACTCGAAATATTTTCCAAATTATCCTTCAGGTGCTCAGCCACAACAGCTGTTGAGCCAGGGGGCCTATAGAGACATCCAATTACCATGTCTGAGCCTGCTTTAACCGTGACCTTCACCCAAATCATTTCACATTTCGGATCTCTGCCAATTTCCTTCGATACTATTGCACTTCTTATCGCTATAAACACGCCTCCCCCTTCACTGTTCAGCCTGTCTCTACGGTATACATTCCAATCTGAGTTTAGGATTTCATTACTGTTTACGTCTGGTTTCAGCCAACTTTCTGTCCCTAGTACTATATGGGCATTGTGACCGTTTATTAATGAGAGCAGTTCTACTAAGGAAGTAAAGTGGTTCAAATGACTCTGAGCATTATGGGACTTAACATCTGAGGTCATCAGCCCCTAGAACTTAGAACTACTTAAACATAACTAACCTAAGGACATCACACACATCCATGCCCGAGGCAGGATTCGAAACTGCGACGGTAGCAGTCGCGCGGTTCCGGACTGAAGCGCCTATAACCGCTCGGCCACCGCGGCCGGCGGAAGTAAAGTAGTGGGTGAAATTTCTTTTTGTAAATATATCTTCTTTATTAAAAAGATACAAAGTATTTTTAAAGCTACACCTATGAAAATTGGTATATCATTCTTGGTTAGGAAGAGAAAAATATTTACGTCAGTGTTTCTGGAAATTCACCCCCCCCCCCCCAAAGGGACGCAAAGTTTTATGAAATTATTCATTGTGAGACCCTTTTCAAAGTGAAATCGAAGAAAATTTGAATTCGGCATCTCTGTTATAAATAAAAATAAAAGAGTTTCACTGTTTTCGGAAGTTCAACCCCAAACGGAGGAAAATAGGGAATGAAACTTTGTAAGAAATAATTTCTTTATATTGAAATAAAGTTAAATCCGTGAAAACTGGTATTTCACTTCTCGGTACGAAATAGAGAAATCATGTTAGGGGATGAAAGCTCCTATGGAAATATCACTACCAGAACACAAGAGGCATGAGTAAGAAAAACCACCAGACTCCCGCTCCCAGAATCGCTTTTTGGTCAGAAGTACATTTCAAAAGACTGTACTTTAGAAGCCTTATATAACGTGAAAAGTTTAGAAGGTGTGGCAGTTTGTGAACTAAACCGAAGAAAGCTATTTAACGGTCACCCACCGCGACAAATTGGCTTCGTCAGAAGTGTATAGAAAAAGAAATGGCTCAGTAATACATTAATTTTTCAGTCGGCCTAATATATGTTCATAAAATTATTTTTGATGTAATTATGAGGCAAACGCGAGTTAAGCAGCTGGTACTAAGCCAGTCTTAGATAAAACTGGATGCTTAGCAGAAGCTTTGCAATTAAATTAGAGTTTGGCGGAAAATTTTTTACAGCGTCTTGACTCAGTAAACTTGGTGAAAAACCGTAATCTGCTGAAAAATCAAAATTTTCATTCCAATCAATCAACAGTCGTGAATGCAAATATGCGTTCACATGTGTTGTATCGTCGATGAACTGTTTGGCCTGTTGGCGGTTTTACGTAATATTTGGTACAAACTGTCGCTGAACCATCACAAATGCCTTTCATTAAAAGAATTCCTAGACACAAAACACACACCACACCATTCTACAACACGTTTTTACGCGGCTGTGTCCTAGTGGTGCTCCGACCAAGTACGTAATACCAGGTGTTATGAGTCAAAACTTCGAGAGATGCCCTATCGACTGGTATGTGGATATTTTCTGCATGCCCTGTAGTTTTTGCGCAGTCGTCGTCTTAAACCTCATGAAAGTAAGGTACACTCTTCTGGTCGTGGCAGTGCAGCATACCCACACCAAAGGACAGCCTAAATACCCCATAAGTCTCATACCAGTGTACAGTCTGCCGCAGGGTGAAACATTCCTTTCCGAAAAAACTAACAATCCTGAAAGAGCTACAATTCTCGTAACATGAAACGAAATGAAATGATCGTGTGGCGTTGATGGCCGGGAAGTTCGACCGCCCGGTGCAAGTCTTATTTTCTCTTACTCCACACTGAGAGACTAGCGCGTTGGTGATGATGAGAACAACACAACACCCAGTCCACGAACGGAGAAAATCTCCCACCAGGCCCAGAATCGAACCCGTGCACGCTGCATGGTAGGCAAACACGTTACCACTCAGCTCCGTAGGCAGACATCTCGCAACAACGATCTGCGTAGTTGGAAGCCAATAAGATACGTAATGTAACAGTCGTTGGAAGTGTTCACCTTCATAATACACAGCTGACCAACACAATTAAAATACGAAGACAGATGGGGAACAATAAAATTTTACTTATTGTGTGAATAGACTATGGTAGGAAGAATACGGAATTAAAATTTTAGTTGATTTGGATGACCGTTGGGGTGAGAAATTTAGCATAGAGCAACCAACTTTGGCAGCAACAGTAACTCATCTGTGCCTTAAGTCGAAGAGTGGTTACATCACAGGTAGTCGGTCGCCATTTCAAGCTCCTTCATCTACCGGCTGGCGTGCTTCTACTGGGCAACCAGTGTCCAGCTGTTTTCATTGGGTGAGATATATGAAGATCATACTTGCCAGGGCAACAGCCTCACACCCTCTGTGTTGAGGAAAGGCACGCCTGCACAGTTATCACGCGGTCTTGTGTTGTCTTTTTGAGAGATAACGTCTCAAACACGTTATAACTAGGGGAATACCGTCGAGCTTAATACATAATAAGTATGCAAATAGCCGGCATTACAAATCAGAGGTGGTCATATTGTGTGGTTCCTGTGGTGTCACCGCCAGACACCACACTTGCTAGGTGGTAGCTTTTAAATCGGCCGCGGTCCGCTAGTATACGACGGACCCGCGTGTCGCCACTGTCAGTGATGGCAGACCGAGCGCCGCCACACGGCAGGTCTAGAGAGACGTACTAGCACTCGCCCCAGTTGTACAGCCGACTTTGCTAGCGAAGCTACACTGACAAATACGCTCTCATTTGCCGAGACGATAGTTAGCATAGCCTTCAGCTACGTCATTTGCTACGACCTAGCAAGGCGCCATTACCCGTTTATATTGAGATTCAAATTATGTATCATCAAGAGCGATGTTCTACAATTATGGATTAAAGTTAAGTATTCAAGCAACTACGTACTTTTTTTTTAGACTCAACTTTTTTAACTGTTCCAGACCTCACGCCAGACTGCGTGATCTTAATCGCGTGCCTTTCGGCTTCCTCCAAACTCCGTGAATTGGCTCCTGCCAAATCACAACAGTTCCCTGAACCGTCGCTCCAGGTTCGGGCCCTTAAGAGTATGACGAATGCAGCCTGCTAACGTGAGTTGTCCTCGGCGTCCACATAGAGGGATCTTTCTATCGTGGTGCTGGGCGCGTAACCATGAAACGGTATTTGTCGCTGGATGGATCACTATCGGTGAGCCTCTCTTTAAACCGGCGTGGAGGAAAACTCCAATGATATTTGCTGTGCTGACAGTTCGTAGCACTCCAGATTTCAGTGCAATGTCCTTGTGGACAGTTTCTGGAAATTCTTTCTGACTCACCTTATGTGACGTGGCTGTATGCTCCTACAAACGGTATGTCTGCCCGTCTGCCGTCTCTGTCGTAAGTCGTTATAAGTACTGCGCGGTTTTCAGCGTGTCCCTCTCAACAATGTTTATGCCATATTCGTAGGACAGTCGATAGATCCCAGCCAACAGACACGAGAAACGATATAGTGAAGTGGTACACCACAGCCTTGACACGCGAAAATCCTGCTTCTGCCGAAATTTGACACATATTGGAGATGTTTCGCCCCTTTACAAAAAAAAAAAAAAAAAAAAAACAAAACTTTTTGTTCACATACATAATAACGATTGCTTTACTCCTATGGATAGTGGTGCTGAAATGGTAATTCTTTGCAAAAAATGGCTCTAAGCACTATGGGACTTAACATCTGAGGTCATCAGCCCCATAGACTTAGAACTACTTAAACCTAACTAAACTAGGAGATTCAGTCTGGAAACGTGCGACCGCTACAGTCGCAGGTTCGAATCCTGCCTCGAGCATGGATCTGTGTGACGTCCTTAGGTTAGTTAGGATTAAGTAGTTCTAAGTTCTAGGGGACTGATGACCTCAGATGTTAAGTCCCATAGCGCTCAGAGAAATTTTTTGAACCTAACTAAGGACATCACACACATCCACGCCCGAAGCAGGATTCGAACCTGTGACTGTAGCAGCAGCGTGGTTCTGGACTGAAGCGCCCAGGACCACTCGGCCACAGCGGCCGGATAATCGTTTGCATATCCAAGCATGTTGAACCCTTGATACAAATTTTAGGTTAATCGCACGCTGCTCTCATGGTGCCGAAATTTTAATGGACAGCACTGTACTTTTGCAGTAGAGTGGTTACTGGTAGTAAGGTAGGCGCCGTCTGAAAAATGTGTGGCTCCAAGAAGAGGCGATGGAGGGGGAGTCTGTCATCTCTACCTTTTTCTTGTCAGAGTACCAAACGGGGCTGTTATAGTGACGGAGCTCTCTCCTGTAGTGGACCAGAGAGATTTTACATTACGTATAGAACCCGTAATGAAGCAGGTATACTGAATCGCTTTGGGTGCTGTGTTGCCGGACGACCACTTGGTGTTTAGCCAAACACGGATCCTGGAGAGCTCTCAGGAGGAGAGCTTGCGCCGGCCCACAGGCCGCAGCGATGGGCGGTGTGGGGTTGGGTAGGGGGTGGGGGTACTCTCCACAAGGGGCGCGCGTCTCTGCCACCTGGTATTCTCCAGTGTGGACAGCCTGGAGAGAGCGGGCAGCCGCTGCGGGGCACTTAAACACTACTGCAGGAACAAAGGGCCGCACAGCTTTGTTGCAGAAGTAACAGGCGAAGAAGGGCAACAGACGAAGAAGGGAGTAGGTGTATCTAATGTGGATAATTCTGCCTACTGTGACAATCAACCAACGAAGCATTTATTTAGTTTGTAATTGGGAGTATTCTGCTTCACACTCATTTCCAAACGTGCTTGCGGAAGATGCACATAACCATTCATTAAAGCATAGAGAAAGGGAATACAAGTTCTTCGAAATAAAATCGAAACTGAATCATTAAGTAGGTGTATTAAATCAAATCCATTAAATTTATGGCGGTTTTCCAGAAGATATATGTAGACGTTCACGTAAAAATGTTTTACAAAGCTCTGTAGATTCTCCAGAGAATCTCATAGGATTGCTACTCACAGTTTAAAAAGAAATAGATCTAGCTGTTACTCGAATAGGGTAGGTCCTGTGTAAGTCCTTATTAGCCAATGAACAGCGGAAGCTTTCCTTTTCATTTCTTAAGTTGTTTCTTTACTTTCAGGCGTCAATAATATCCTAATTATTTTCATCATTATAAAAATGCAACTGTCGTATGTCACAGATATTTTTATGTTAACAAAGTTTTTAATTTTCCTTACTGTGTGTGCTAATTAGATAACCATGACGCATTTCGGCAGGGTGCTGGCATCATAAGGTAAACTGTTCTTTCCTTATTTTCGGCGCTACACATCAATATGGGAACACTCCATATTTTTGCGAAATTTATCTAACAGTGTGGTATGAACAGTATATATTTTACTACTGACCTCAAAAATGGATCAAATGGCCCTAAGCACTATGGGACTTAACATCTGAGGTCATCAGTCCCCTAGACTTAGAACTACTTAAACCTGACTAACCTAAGGGCATAACACACATCCATGCCCGAGGCAGGATTCGAACCTGCGACCGTAGCAGCCGCGTTGTTCCGGACTGAAGCGCCTAGAACCACTCGGCCACAGCTACTACTGAGCTCCCACTGCACTTTAAGGTATAAAAAGATCGAAATGTTACTGCATACCTAAATCATGTTCAAGTCTGGGAATATTGCTGCTACGTAATAAAATATTATACGCAACGCATGTAAAGAGAATACGATGATGGCAGTACGTCGAAGAAATGCGTCGTGCTGACCCAGTTACGCGAGTAACTTGTGCATTTCACTTCGTCAAAATTTATTGACTGCTGGGCCGCCGCGAGGGTAATTTCCATGCAGAAAGAGGAGGAGAGAAAAAGAGCGGCATTGCAAGAGAAAACAGTGGGTGCAAATTTGAGAATTCGGATTCATACGTATGCAGTAAAATATTCTGGCAGCGAGGGCTTTGACGTTCATTGTTGTGCAGTTCACGCAAGGGGCCAGCAAAACATATGTAGACTTGAAAACAATGGGACTGAAATTTTTCGCAATCTGAGTATGATATGGAGAAAATGATATTTACAGATACTGTTCAGTTTGCTATGGGAGGAATATTCGGATAGTGACTTTGCTGAAAATGTTCTCGTTAGGATTAATACAAAACTGGTATATGCGTGATAATGACTATTAACACATTCAGAACATCCTAGCGTTTCAAAAATAATGGGTATAGCTTCAGTTAGACGGGCAACCAAATCTCCTAGTGTGTGTATTTGTCTTCGTACATCAAATGCTTCATCTGCCTCCACAAAAATGAATCTCTAGGACGGAGGACGGGTGAACATGGTACACTACTGCCACACCACTCCCAACCCAACAACATAGGGAAAATTGCCTGGATGTTTTCGGTGACGTCAACGGCAAAGTGAGGTGCGGCCCCGTCATTATAGAACCGTAATCGTTGCCCGACTGGTAGCGGGACACTGACCAACATTTTTGGTAGTAATTCACGGGGAAAGGTACGTTAATTTCCTTCCTGTAAGTGTTAGACACAAGATACGTCCCAGTCACAGAGTTGTGAACAATAACAACCCACACGTTTAAGGCAAATATTGTTCACCGTGGGACATACAACTTGCTTTAGGGCTTCGCAAGTTCGAGACTCGTACATCGTGCTTGTCGAATATTCCTTCCTCGTAACTGCAGCGTCGCCAGTAAACAAAACAGACGCTTAGAATTCTGAGATTCTTCCAGTTTGGAGTAGATACCGTTAGCAGAATTTCACACCATGTAGAAAATCATCAGATGATGGTTGTAGGTAGTGGCATGCAGGCATGCCAATCTCGTTCAAGACGTTCGACACGTTTGTGTTGGAGGTATCTGGTTTCTTGAATATGGTTGGTGTGCTGGTGCTGGAGTTGTCCTTAGATCGCCGAATCATAGCTTCCTCAAAATGAGCATTTCGCACACTGCGAACTCTGCGAGTTTTCCGTCGATCTGTCCTGTGTCACGATGTTGTACCTCCACCCTGGAAATCATTCTACTTTCAGGCGCCTTGATGTTCGACTTGCTATCTCCCCATAACTGAGATGCATGTCAGCTAAAGCGGTTAGGGTGCAATCAGCTATCAATAACCTGTAAAACAGCAGTAGCAACTTTCATTTAAACTCAGCATAACATAAAGAATAACAATGTAATTGTTTATGGAAAGACATGGAGACTGCTAGCAGTAATGGAAACTTAGCCGTTCTAACAGTAAATTTTAATAATAGTGTAGCAAATCAGATTCCAATATCAACGGCTTGTATATGAAGCAGTCAAAACAACTGTGAACGTTGGCCCGAGGGAAATCCAGCCTCAAATCCTGAAAAGACATCTAGCGGGCATATGGTGCACCTGACTCTAAGACTTCTCTTAGAAGACAGATTAAGGAAATACAAACTTATATTTGTAGACTTAGAGAAAGCGTTTGACAGTGCTGACTGGAATATCTATTTGAAATTCTGAAAGTAGCTGGTGTAAAATACAGGGAACGAAAACTTTTTTACAGCGGCAGTTATAAGAATTGTGGATCGGGAAAGGGAAGCAGTGGTTGAGAAGGCAGTGAAACAGGATTCTAGCATGTTCCCAATATTATTCAATCTGTAGATTGAGCAAGCAGCAACGGAAACCAAAGAAAACTCTGGAGTAGGAATTAAAGTCCAGGGCTACGAAATAAAAGCTTTGAGGCTTGCGATGGTATTGTAATTCTGACACAGATAGTAAAAGACACGGGAGAGCAGTTGAACGGAATGGACAGCGTCTTGAAAGGAGGATGTAAGATGATCATCAACAAAACCGAAACATGGATAGTGGAATGTAGTTAAATCAGCTGATACTGAGGGAATTAGACTAGGAAATGAGACACTAAAAGTAGTATATGAGTTTTGTTATTTCGGCGGTAGAATAGATAATGATTCCCGAAGTAGAGACCATATGTGGACTGGCAGTGATAAGAGAAGCGTTTTTGAAAAAGAGAATTTTGATAACATCTAATATGGATTTAGGTGTTAGGAAGTCTTCTCTGAAAGTATTTGTCTGGAGTGAAGTCATACAGGGAAGGAAAAGATGGACGTGAAACAGTTTAGATAAGAACAAAATAGAGGCTTTTGAAATGTGGTGCTACAAAGGAATGCTGAAGATTACATGAGTAGATCGCGTAAGTAATGAGAGGATATGGAATAGAATTGGGGAGACAAGAAATTTACCGTACAGCTTGGTTAAAAGATGGAATCAGTTTATAAGACACATTTTGAAACATCAATGGATCACCAGTTTGGTATCGAAGGGAAATATGTAGGGTAAAGATGGTAGAGGGAGACTAAGAACTGAATACAGCAAGCATGTTGAGAAGGAGGTAGGTTGCAGTAGTTACTCGGAGATGCAGAGGCTTTCGCAGCATGGAGAGCGGACTGAAGACTACAACAACATCAAAAGTTTTTCCTTTTATCTCCTCTTCTAACCCTGCTTAGTCTTTTTAAAACTTGTATACATGTAGCATATGGGAAAGCATATTGAGTTAGACACACCACCCAACGTTTTTCCAGCAGCTAGAGGGGTGGTTCGGAGGTGACTTAACAAGTCGCCGTTATTTGACGTATTTACGTGACGTCAGAGAGGTGAGAATCGGTGTCTGACTGTTTTTAAATACTTACATGTTCTAAATCTGTATGTCACTTTATAAAAATATTTGTACTGAGATTCATGGGAAATACAGTATGTTACAGGGTATACTGTGCAAACGGTTGTGATGCTGCATCTTGGTATACTAAAGACCAAATAACGTGCCTTATGATCTCTCAAATATATATGTTTTATGCATCAAACTATTCAGGAAGATGTGCGCTACAAAAAAAGCATAATTTTGAAAATCGATTTTTTTTAAATTTTTTACGTCCTACCCCCCTTGAATCGAATGATATTACGGATCATTCTCAAAGGACACAACCAACGTCCTTCCACATGCTTCCGCACACAAAGTATAAACTCAGTTTTTAAGTATCTTGTCTTCGGTAGGATTTAAACAGCAATCTTCCATCGGTCCTTCATTTTCTCGGGTAATGTGACACACTAATTACTACGATCTATTGACGTGCGATATGCATACATCGCAACAATAAACAGACGAACGCGGGATAACTGTGTCAGTGATTGATTGCTCCCCTGAAAATGATTAATAGGTATCCGATCACTCTGATCATCAACGCTGCACTCATCGTGGCAACCTTCCGACTCAGCGTTCGTGAAATATTGTTTCTCCATTGGAAAATTAGTCACCCGTGGAGGAAATAAAATCCTCCGGCTGCAAACCCAAAATATCACCGAAAACGAGATGCTTGTCGACACTGGCTGTGGCAGTAAAAAAAGGTCTTCCGGTTTTAATGGATAAATGTATTCTGCAATTGAAGGAAAAGTCTAATGCAGTGAATGTCAAGAAGTCTACCTTTTATTTATATCTCTCTTGAAAATAAAATAAGAAGCATGTATAATGCTTGTAAAAATTGCGTTACGGGGAAGGTGGGCCACAGACACACTGTGTACATTAACTTCTCAGTTTTTCACCATTTGAAGCAGCAATGCTACCTTTTATCACAGAAACTCCAAAGAACTACATACAAGCCAGATGTTGGATGATGAAAATATCGCCAAAAAACGAACTTTCACTTACAATAGGCAGCTTGCTATTATGAACGTATTATGCTTGTGATTACTGACCAAACCAGATCTTGTGCTAGAGACATGTATCTGTTAAGAGAAATTCTCTTATCGGCTGAGCTATGCAGCCGTTACTCACGCATACCCTCACTGCTTCAGACGATTAGTATCTCCCATCTACTTGCCAGACTTTATGCTATAGGCTGTTCAGGTACCTAATAGTCTGCACTAGTACTTCTACTGAAGTTGATGTGAAGTGGGAAGGTTCAGAATCTCCTCAAGCCTCGTTTCTAGAATGAACCATTTACTATACAGAGGAGTGGGCGATGTTGGGAAATTACCTGACAGATTAAGGACACGTGTCTCACCGTCTCTGAAAAGTAGATGACTGTTAGTGTGGGACACTGGACACTGCTCGGGGTCATAACCTGTGCCTCGAAAACTCAGTTAGAACGTGAACTGCATTCGGAGATCAAGTGTAAAAATATAGATCCATCCCAGAGCACTGAAGTGGCTCGTACATGTACCAGTGAAGTGGAATTCTACGGTTGGGTTGCAAATGCTACCTGGGTAGGAAGCATATTGGTGAATTGTGTGTCGAGACACACGTCACTGCCCGAACGGAAAGCTACTACGCAATATAGAGCAGCCGGATAAAAATATGGGAAGACGACGAGAAATGCATGCTGGTTATAAATGCAAAAGCTAGCCAGTCTACAGGTTGCGCTGTTGTATTTGAACACGAATGACAACTGTACAGTGCTCTCAATACGTAGCAGGTGTCAGTCCTGGCCAGAACAGTATTCTGTGTATTTATTGAGAGCGTTGTGTCAGAGCTGAGTGGATTCGAATATGGGCAAATTGTTGGTACTCATATGGTGGGTAGGCAACGGCCTTGCCGCAGTGGATACACCGCTTCCCGTCAGATCACCTAAGTTAAGTGCTGTCGGGCGTGGCCTGCACTTGGATGGGTGACCATCCGGGCCGCCATGCACTGTTGCAATTTTTCAGGGTGGACTCAGCCTCGTGATGCGAACTGAGGAGCTACTCGACCAAATAGTAGCGGCTCCGGTCAAAGAAAACCATCATAACGACCGGGAGAGCGGTGCTCTGACCACACGCCCCTCCTATCTGCATCCTCAGCTGAGGATGACGCGGCGGTCGGATGGTCCCGATGGGCCACATGTGGCCTGAAGACGTAGCGCATATGGTGGGTGCTCTGTAACCAAGGGAGCCGAAGTTCCAGGTGTTGCAAGAGACACCGTAAACACGGAAAGAGGAGAAACATCATCCGCTAAGTGACAACACGGACGAAAGTGTGCGTTGAGTGATGTGACAGACGGTAACTGAAGGGGAATGTGACAAAAAGTAAAATAATGCAGCTGCAGATGTCAGTGCAGAAGTTAATATCGCTCTCGTGAACCCTGTCGGCACCAAGTCAACATGAAGGGAGCTCCAGGAGCATGGAATTACAGAGCTGGAATTCCAAAACCACTCATTAGTGACCCTAATGCTCATAACATAAAAACGAGTTGCCAAACCATAAGACCAAGACTATGGACATCTGAAAGACTTGTTTCAGGCTGTTTATAACTTTTGCACGAGTTGACATCCCAAGAGTGAAACATGGCGGAGGCTTGGTGATGATTTGGCCAACCTTATCGTGGTATTACATCGTCCTCATTGTTACTCTGCTACGCCCCATTACTGCGAAGGAGTGTGACCAGGACTGATTTTGTGAGCACGAGGATGAACTGTCTCATCTGCCGTGTGGCCCTCACAGTCACCAGGTCCCAATATTATCGATCCTTCGTTGTCTAGTTTGGAGAGAAGGCTGAGTGATCTCTATCAGCCTCCAACATCATCGTCACCTGAACATCACACTATTTTGCAAGGGGAGTGGTGTACAGTTCTCTTGTCAATCTCACACGAGACGACTGGAAATACGTTTGCATGCCCCCGGGCTTCGTACACCGTGCTGGATTTTTTCATATGCGCGTCCAACCAACCCTTGTAATTTCCTCTGAGCAAGGTAACACCTATACGTTGACAAGAAAATATCGTAGCTTGTCATGTCTATTTTTTGTTACCACACAGACTTTACTACACTACTGGCCATTAAAATTGCTACACCAAGAAGAAATTCAGATGATAAACGGGTATTCATTGGACAAATATATTATACTAGAACTGACATGTGGTTACATTTTCACGCAATTTGGGTGCATAGATCCTGAGAAATCAATATCCAGAACAACCACCTCTGGCCGCAATAACGGCCTTGATACGCCTGCGCATTGAGTCAAACAGAGGTTGGATGGCGTGTACAGGTATAGCTGCCCATGCAGCTTCAACACGATACCACAGTTCATCAAGAGTAGTGACTGGCGTATTCTGACGAGCCAGTTGCTCGGCCACCATTGACCAGATGATTTCAATTGGTGAGAGATCTGGAGAATGTGCTGGCCAGCGCAGTAGTCGAACATTTTCTGTATCCAGAAAGGCACGTACAGGACCTGCAACATGTGGTCGAGCATTATCCTCCTAAAATGTAGGTTTTCGCAGGGATCACATGAAGGGTAGAGCCACGGGTTGTAACACATCTGAAATGTAACGTCCACTGTTCAAAGTGCCGTCAATGCGAACAAGAGGTGACCGAGACGTGTAACCACTTGCACCCCATACTACCACGCTTCAAATGTGAGTTCACCGCGATGTCGCCAAACGCAGATGCGACCATCATGATGCTGTAACAGAACCTGGATTCGTCCGAAAAAATGACGTTTTGCTATTCGTGCACGCAGGTTCGTCGTCGAGTACACCATCGCAGGCGCTCCTGTCTGTGATACAGCGTCAAGGGTAGTCGCAGCCATGGTCTACGAGCTGATGGTCCATGCTGCTGCAAACGTCGTCGAACTGTTCATGAAGATGGTTGTTGTCTTGGAAACGTCCCCATCTGTTGACTCAGGGATCAAGACGTGGCTGCACGATCCGCTACAGCCATGCGGATAAGATGCCTGTCATCTCGACTGCGATACGAGGCCGTTCGGATCCAGCACGGCGTTCCGTATTACCCTCCTGTACCCACCGATTCCATATTGTGCTAACAGGCATTGGATCTCGACCAACGCGAGCAGCAATGTCGCGATACGATAAACCGCAATTGCGATAGGCTACAATCCGCCCTTTATCAAAGTCGGAAACGTGATGGTACGCATTTTTCCTCCTTACACGAGGCATCACAACAACGTTTCACCAGGCAACGCCGGTCAACTGCTGTTTGTGTATGAGAAATCGGTTGGAAACTCTCCTCATGCAAGCACGTTGTAGGTGTCGCCAGCGGCGCCAAGCGTGTGTGAACGCTCTGAAAAGCTAATCATTTGCATGTAAAGCATCTTCTTCCTGTCAGTTAAATTTCGCGTCTGTAGCGCGTCATCTTCGTGGTGTAGCAATTTTAATCGCCAGTAGTGTACATTTCACTCGGATAACAGAGTGCAACAATATTTATTGTTTCATCACGAGGTGTCTTAAATCTGTTCACGAAAGGTGTTCGAACTTTGACTACTTTTCATTGAACTAATCATGAATTACTATAAACGAATCATTCCATGTAGGCTTTCACGGCCGGCGTCTTCATCAGAAAACACTTCCGGGCTAAGTTGCCGTGGTCGATCTGTAGAACTTCTTCTCCCTGACGTTTCGTTCTCGTCAACGACTCGTCGTTGACTCACCTCGGAAGATGTTCTCCGTAGTTGAGAACGAAACGTCAGGGAGAAGAAGTTCTACAGATCGACCACGGCAACTTAGCCCGGAAGTGTTTACTGATTATACTATAAACAAAGTCTCTCTGTGCCGAATCATAAGTAAGCTACCGAAGTCTCAATCAAACAGCCTCTAAATAGATACATGTAGCAAATTTTAGGATTTATGGTAAATATTAACGACCTTATTTCAATGCACGCTGCTGTCATACAGAAACTATCTAAGAACTCGTTTGGAAGAAAGAAGACATCGTAGGCTTGTGTGTGTGTGTGTGTGTGTGTGTGTGTGTGTGTGTGTGTGTGTGTGATCTGAAATTATTTCCACAAGGAACAGGTGTTGACGTATAACAGCAGATGAACGTTCCCCCAATGATGAAGAGTGATTCGGAGTGTAGTAGCGTCTTTCTTTATTCAGCCGGCTAAAAGCTCCAATTAGTGGTAGCAAAGCTGGACCATGACCACATGCTCCATTATAACTTTCCAAAACAGGGAACCCTAATAGCGCTCGCTACATGAATTACTGCGCACTGCATGCCGGCAAACGTTAAACTCCAACATAATTGCGCGGGTGTCCATGAAACAGTTAAGCAGTCCAGACTGTTCGATTCTAGTCTCAGCATCTGTGAAGCGGTTCCCGTCTGTGCTGCAGAGAGGAAAGACTTCCGCACGTTTCCGTACTGATAGGAGGGTATCATATAGCCTTAAGATTTATTAAAATTACAGCAAGTTCCCAACTGTCCGGGTTAATGCGGATTTGAGACATCACGGATATCACAAAAAGTCGTATACTCCAAAGTACCTGAAATTTTCTTACCGCAAACTGCTGTTTATTATATTTGCGAAACAAGTTGCACGTTACGTGTCATGTGAAAAGCCATTGTATTATTTACACATAACTCGCCGGAAAGTGACAATGTTTTTTTCTTTTTTATTTATACTTACAACACACTGTACAAGTACTTGCTTTTCGTTCACTTTCGGGAAATAATCGTCCAGTTCTTCCGTTTTTCTCCAGAGTGGAAACATCAGCATAGTTAAACGAATTTTGTTCTCAGTACTTTAATAAGTGATCATCGCATTGCAGTCTCTCCATATACCTGACGAAATGTTACTCGATCGCCCCTTCTTCATTCTATTGCTCTGCGGAACATATTTTGTTCACCATACCAAGTCACTCAAATCCCGGTTCTCTGACCTCGCTGTTTGACCACTCGTTTATGTTTTCGTCATCTACATCGTTACCACCAGACATTTGTATCATAAACGAAAATATTTGTTCTGTGTTCCAATACAATGCTTATTCTAATTTGATTCTTAATTGCTTTCAAAAATAGCAAACTATGCACGAAAAATCCTCAAGACTGATAATGCGCACCTGGATAATCAGGAGATTGCTATATTTTATTCATCTCAGCAGCAGCAAAGTATATTTAATGAAGGCAAATGTGATGTGGACAGAAACCATTTGTTTTTTATCTGTTACATTCACAGTGATACCAGAGTTTATGTAGGTACGCTGTATCCTTCCAATGTTATTTCCTATGTTGTGAAGCTTACGGCACATTCGTATCAATGAAGATGCGGCCTCACTATTTTCACTAATTAATCCAAAGGCATGTGGTTTCTAGTACAAAACCCAACAAGTGGCAACGAGGAACTGAGGAACTCGCCATGCATGTTTGTGTGTATTAATTTTCGCTAATATAGTGAGACCGTGAAGTAAACACGAGCAAGAGAAAGCAGCAAAGAAGGTCCGTTTGTCTGTGGATAACCACGGTGCAATCTCAATGCCTGTGTTGACAAAACAAATACAGTGGGATTTTTATATTTCCATTATGAAGAACAAATTCCTTTTGTACAAGATTTCAGATAACCGGCAGACCAACTACCTATTGAATATCATTGGATTTGAGTAAGCGGCCCTCAGGAAGAACCTATTATACGTTCAGAAGCCAGGGGACATGGCTTTAAATTAATTAGTGAAAATAGTGAGGCCGCATCTTCATTGATACAAATGTGCCGTAAGTTTCGCAAGACAAAGCCATTGCTGGAAGAATCTATTCCACAGTAGTTATCTTAGTCGAAAGCTTTGGAGTAACACTGTGTATTTAATGATAATGTGGGAGAAGCACTACGGGAAGGATTATTGTGTGATTTAAGAAGTGAAACAATTAAAAAGATACTGTTCGGAGAACGGAAACTGACACTCAATAAATATCAAAAAATTGCCGTGACTCTGCAGGTTGCTGCAACTGATGCTACAATGGTTGGCCATGGATATAATAAGGCTTCATAAAACACAGTGCATGAAGTGAATATGCAGTATGGAATCTTACACTGCCATTGTTATGGGTGACAAGGACGCGTTAGGCCTCAGTGTTCAATTCGCAAAGTTTGTAGAATCCAAGCGCATGTCCCAATAACGTTCACAGAAAAGGCTGTAACTCCTAGCAGTCAACATTCAGTAAATTTGATCCCAGAGGAAAGTACTGGGAGAAGAAGAAAGAAGACAAACAGCGAACAAGAAGAAACCCAAGAAAGTGTACAAGCTCTTGTTGGAGGATTCTGACACTGAATCAGAGGAATCAACCTAAAATGGCAGGGACGAAGAGCAGAAAGTACCGCTAAAGGATGTTGTACTTGTTAATCGAAACAAGCGTGTGGTAAAAATATGGTCTACTAGTCAATGAAGAAAATGTTGGCGTGTGGAAGGAAAGTTACCAGGTTGATGCGTGTTCCACTACAGCGGAACACATTCCATAGTATAAAACTGGCGTCATTGAATAGGTGGATAATGATGTCTGGGTTGTAGATTTAGCTGTGGACGGTAAGAAAATACCTTATGAGTTGGATCCAGGTGCATATGACAAATCAGACATGTTGCAATTATTTTCATAACGATAAACTGTGGGAGGTCAATACAAACATTATTCAGTATGATATCACGCCAGAGAACGGCTCTGTATGTTTGTTAATGTTGCTGCTGAAGTTGACTAGTAAGCTTTTCATAGACTCTACATATTGTAACGTCATCAGGTAAATCCACTGTACTCGGAAGAAATTGGCTTAGATCTATTCCGCTTCAATGGAAAAATATTGGGAAAACACAAAAAGTGAAACATTAAAAGTTTTCCACCCAGTAATCGATACAGTGAAAAACTTGAAAAACCTTATTCTGAGGCTTTCATAAAAGAGCAAGGAATTTAAAAGTAACCAAGTGTGCCTTACTGGAAAAAGAAGGGTCTTAAAACATTGCCATTCGTGCTTGGTCAATTCTCCTATATCGCCAACTGCTTATAGAAAATAAAATATAGAATATGGTTGATGTAATGACGCATCTCACGTTATCAGATGTGGAGTCATTCAAAGCCATAAGGGCGACACCTATTGTGTCTATCATCAAGCAGCGTAAAAGCCAAAACGCGAAGTGAGAATTTGTTGGGATGTTAATCTTGTCATTCCCCATTACTCTTTACCACTTACACATGATATTTCGGTAAACGTGGAGGAGGAGAGAAATTCTCCAAACTTGAAACAATAGCGGCTACTTACAGTTAGAAATGGATGACCCATCTCAAGACCTGCAAATCATTGCTGCCCTCTTGGGCTTTTTAAGTTTACTGGACTTCCTTTTGGAGTTGACCCTGTGCCAGCTATGTGGCACGTAAAAATGGACAACATTTACTTTGATCTAAAGGAAACATGGTTAATGGTACCTAATTTGATGATAAAATCAGTAATTATATAACTAATTAGCTGGTTAGCCACACATTTCTGTGAAAAATGCTTATGCAACTTAAGTTTGTATATGTACTATATAGTAATGTCAGGTTCATTGCGTTAAGATTCGTTTTCGTGGAGATGAGGATATTTATATTAAAACATAACACTGGTATCTAATTTTGATGATGAGGGTAGCTAATTTGTTGATGTGGATACTGAGTTTGGTGATATATTAACAAAAGTTTTAAAGACTTCATTACACATATATCTAATTTTGATGATGAGGGTAGCTAATTTGTTGATGTGGATACTCAGTTTGGTGATATATTAACAAAAGTTTTAAAGACTTCATTATACACATATTTATTACATATATTTATTAAATATATATTTATTAATGTATCTCTCTTCTCTACTTTCTTACGTAATCAAAAGGAATATACTGAACCCAGAAGGTTAGCAAAAATTACACATTTGTAGTACAGTAATTTTTAAAAAAATAACTTCAGCTCAGTTACCAAGTAAATTGTTCAGGTTCAAAGATAATGTTAATTTAAAAAGTAGAGCTGAATAGCATAAATGTAAATCTGTCCCATTGTAGATTCACTTTGGCGGAGTTCATGGTAAGGAGAGGAGAGAGGCACGATGAGCGTTGCGCCCATTTCTTTTCAATTTTTTCTCTTGGTCCGTTGTACATGCACCTCCACTTGTGTGTCAAGTCCAGTCGTCATATCAATGGAAATGTTTTTTTTTTGTTAGTTCCAGAAGGTCCAGCAGAATCCTAAACAGTGGTTTCTTTTCCTTTCCTAGTTTGTGGACTACTCAGTGCTAGAGCTCCTGTTTCATATCCACTTGTGAGCGTAGCCTCTGAGTCAACAGTCCTTGATCCCGTGATCTTCCTCCGTACGTTTCCAGTTGGTGTTCTTAGGGTCCTACTGACTGGAGATTATGAGGTTTCTCGAAGGAAAAAGGAAGATCGTGTTTAACGTTATGTCGGTATAGAGATCATTAGAGACGGAGCACAAGGTCTGATTGTGTGCAGGGCGGGGAAAGAAGTCGGGCGTGTCCTTTCAAAGGAACCATCCCATCATTTGCCTGGAGCGATTTAGGGAAAACACTAAAAACATAAATCTGGATATCCGGACGCGGGTTTGAGCCGTTCCTCCCGAATGCGATTCCAGTGTGCTAACCACTGCACCTCCTCGTTCGGTGAGGTTGCTGGAGTATGTGGTATTTCAGTAGCATCTGCCTTCGAATTCCCATTTGATGGTCTGCTTGCATCAGGAATTGCCATAGCTACCTACGGATGAGGAAGCTCAGGGAGCAGCTTTTCTTGTGGAATGACATTTCGGTCCAAGAGTATTATTCCACAAATCTAACAGGAATTTTTTATGTCTTTCTCGGGCAAAAGCTCTTACAAAACGCATCTTGAGAATGGAGTGGAAATTTCTTTCATTTGGTTTCTCTGTAGAGTTTTTTGCAATATTATCTTGCAGTTCATCTCTCTAAGCAGTCTAACGTGCCTTGTATATGCCGACGTACAGAAGCTGGATCACATGTGTAGTGTGAAAAGGGGACGTAAGTAAATAGATATTATTTTGACTAGCAAGCTTAAGTACTTGCTCATAACTATGTGCTCCACGAAAATCCGGCCGCAACAGCCTCTTTAGTTATATACCTCTTTTCAGACAGACGAACCTTGGTGTTCGGTAGACAGTTCTTCTCGTAATATACATCCTATCGAGAAACTCTGACAATTATAAATGGAGGTATGCAATTTCCATTAGCACAAACACATCCCACCAAAGTCACAGCTTCTCTACATTCTGCGTACGTCCATATAGGAACTTCTTTCCAATCGAAATTAGAACCTTACTGGGATTGACAACAGACATCAACCTGTTTGCGTCAATAGTACACAAATGATCTTCCAAAGTGCTTAGAGGAGACAAGCCTGGTTTCTGTATGGAATCTGGAAGTTTGTCAAAACAATCGTCGATCATAAGAGGATTAGCCATGGATGCCACGCATGCACATATCTAGGCGCTTCAGTCCGGAACCGCGTGACTGCTACGGTCGTAGGTTCGAATCCTGCCTCGGGCATGCATGTATGTGATGTCCTTTGGTTAGTTAGGTTTAAGTAGTTCTAAGTTCTAGGGGACTGATGACCTCAGATGTTAAGTCCCATAGTGCACATAAACTTTCCCGCTCTCTTAAGGATATCTCATGTCGACGTTTAAAACTGAACCACCATTTCTTGTTTGCAATTTTGTTTTCACTGATAAAATAATTCTCATGTTGAGTTGCACCTGCCACTTCACATGAAACCCCTTCACTTGTTTAGCAGTAACTCCAAATCCCATCTCTTGCACTGTAATTACGTACTTCAATAATTTCTGTTCTGATTTTGACTCTAAGAGAAATTGGCGACCTAATTTCTTCAAACCCACAACTTCACCAGCAACCTGATTTTCTGCGAGGAACCTTTTTAAGGAGCTCCAAGCCACTCTCTTCTCTTCTCTTTCAGCAGTGTAACCGCTAATATGATTTTGCTGACCCATTCTTGCCTGCCTCTAACGTTGCCCTAAAGGTGTAGATACGATAGCTTGTACCTCCTTCCGGTTATACCGCATTTTTACGTTCACGAGGGACGAAATCATATATACCACAAACTTGAGTATACCACCAAATAAGGTTCCCTCATGCTCTCTTCATGACATCACCTCAGGCTTCTTCCCAGTAGATCTTTGGTTCTATTTAGTTGTGTTAAATGAAACGTATAAGACTGTCTAGCTAATGAAGAATAAATGAGAAAACTAAACTTCTTTAAAGCAAGGTGGAATATCAAGGTCATATTGTTGATAAAAATAGATTGGCCTACAGAGCCATGAGAGACTTCATATCAGTTTTGCGAAGTTCCAAGACCATCTACGTGATCGTAGTTGACACTCGTAGTAACTGTCCACAAGTATTTAAGATGTCCTGTACCATCACTTCCGCTCTAGTGGATGCATTAAACGATAACGTTTTGTTTCCTCAGTTTTTGTGAAGTTGAAGTGGTTGCTTCACACAGCATCTACTTAGCAAGGATTATGCACAATTTTGCGTGGAAAACGTAGTTAGGTATTTGATTATTGGACGGTGCCGTCGCCGTTCACGTGGTCATGCTGTGCGAGATGTCCAAAGTTTTAATCATGCACTGAAAGCTGGTGTACATCATGGAACATCCAGTCTGGAGAAATTGTACACCTGGTTACTTGTCTGTCGTAAGGCAAATCACAGGCCTGTATATAGTCATGCTTATGCTTGGGAGCAATTTAAGGACTCAATTAAGCCTAATCAAATCAATTGATGTCCAACCAAAGATCAGACCAAGTTAATACCCAATAAGCGTCATTTATTCAATGTGGGGGAGTTCTTATGCATGAGTAACTGACGTTAATACTGATGCACTGGAAAAAGCAAAGTTTTAAAAAAGTGAGAGAATATTGTGTTACTCTGTAAACGATTTGCATGACACTATTCAAAGGAATCCTGTAGAATAATATTTGTCAGTCATTTCTAGTGGTAAGAATGCCATCTCTGAAACCAATGCAAGGCCCATAAGTGATGATGTAGCTGGTATCACTTCTGATCCTGGAACTAACAACATTCCTGTGACTGTCCCTGACTTAGACGCTGGAGTTATTGTATCTGCGGAACCTCATTTTGAGTTGGTACACTGTAACTTTCCTACGTTATTTGCTATCTCGTTAATATTTGTATTGTAGCTTTTGTCTGTGTGCAAGTGTGTAGACAGAGAAATAAAGTCAGTGTCTTTTATATCCATGTGTTACTGAACAATCCAATACAGAACGCAACACCTACAATTCCCTTTCCTTCTCTCTTTTAAAAAAAATCGTGTTTGTGCTTCATTACAAAACAAAATCTAATACATCGATACCGTTAAGTGTTGTGTCCTGTAGCCAAAAAATGTGACAGTGTTTCGTAGGCAGCGCCGTGAATCCATGGTCCAAAATCGATATCGTTTGTTACTTTATGAGTGAAGACAATAATGAGGACCATTGAGTCAACGTACGGGAAAAGTGCACATTACTGTGGTCTTTCCATGTTAGAATGATATATCCATTTTTCTGAAATTGTAATGATTTGTTTGTCTGCACATGTACTCATTTCCGTCTCATTAGGATTATTCCATCGTGGTGCGTGTTTAATCCCCTAGTATTACATGGATGTGAAACGTCAAGTGTAGAACGTCATATGAAAAGAAATTGGCCATACTTGCCATGTGATGCTGCAGAATGATGCTGCATGCGAAGTTGTATAGTGTGTGTATTGCGTAGTAAACATAAATTACTAACATGAATTGGGAACTGGGAACATTCCGCGTATAGAAAAACAGATGTCGGCGCAGTTCCTTCTCTTCCTCCTCCGCCTCCTTCAGCACAAGGGAAAGGGGGTGGGGGACGAAGGCTGGGGGCGGAGCAGGGACAGTGCTCCCAATGAGGAACTTTCGTGGATAGAAAACCTCCACAAAAATGCACAGTATCTTTTTTGTCTGTAAATAATATTCAGAGTTGCTTTGCTTTAAATGTAACGATGATTTAGATAAAGGACGAAGACAACATGTAAAAGTACTTACACGCGTAGTTTTCCTATTTTCAGCTGCGTAATGTGTGCTTATAAGTCAGTTCATTAAAATAAATGAAGCCCTGTCAATATATCCAGCGTAAATTACTTCGGATCTTTATGACCCCAGTGCTTTTCAGAGTAACAAAAATATCTACGTAGTAGCAGCGTTAATCCACTAAAACTGTCTAATTGCAACATTAATCTGATCTCTCCACTTAACCTTCACCTCTCTCAATGACAAATCTTTATCCTGCTTTTCCACCTTTACTCAAGTGAACATGGGATGAAATAATCAAATGCAGCGTTTTGAAAGCACATCGCCCTGAAATTACTGCACTCAACATCCGTCACATCATGCAGCCCCATACGAGATCCTGAAAGAACGTCAGCAGAAACATTATCCTCAGCAGGAATATACACAATAGTGAAGTTGAAGTCTTGCAAATATAATGTTCGCCTGACTAAACAATCATGAGCCAACTTCATAATCATCAGAAATTGTAAAGCTCATCTGTGTAGACGTTGGTCACCCAGCCTAACAAGTGACACGGAATCCCACATAATAGCCAGAGCTTCAATCTCAGTGACCAAATAGCACCCATCGCACAAAAGCAATAGTATGGCGCTGACATTGACCCGCAAGTCGCCGAAGTAACGTCAACTAAAAAGGACTTTCACTATGGCGGCCGAACTCCCCAGCATGGGGCCTCCCGGCTAACAATGCCATAAATACATTTCCATTTTTTATGGCGCTGAATTAATCCATGATTCTTAAATTCTTGGAGGAAATCAGTGCCAAGACCTGTGTGAGCATGGACAAAAGTCTCTATTCAAATGAGGATGTGACAGGAGAAGAGCCTCCAAAATATTTCTTCAATCTTAAACACAATCTAATTCAGTTCCTGGCCTAATTCTTGTCTCCTCCTAATAATCTCCCTATGACCTTCATTAAACTTTAATAATGATCTCACCTCTTCAGATTCATCAACACCAATATGTACCACTTAAGTTCTGTTCAACGTTAACAAATAATTGTACAACATATGTTGCTAAGTCAGCCACATTCATAATCGTATAATGAATTTCTTTCCTACTCAGTGTCAAGCTCTTCTCAGAATTAACTTTTAACGCTTCACAATTATTTTGGAAACATTGTAAAGATGTGGAATGATTTGCAGTTTATTCTCGAAGTTTAGTAATAACTTCCCAACTAGGCATCACATGAATTCTCCATGACACATCTGTCAAATTCTTTCCATATTCTCACCTTAAAATTTGAAAGTCCCCTTGTAACGGCTTGTGCTTGGTTGGTTGGTTTGGAGGGAGGGGTGGTCGGTCCCACCAGATTACCGAAGGATGGGGAAGGAAATCGGGCGTGCCGCCTCAGAGGAGCCATCGCGGCCTGAAGTGATTTAAGGAAATCACGCAGAATCTAAATCAGGCTGGCCGGACGGGGGTTTGAACCGTAGTCCTCCCGAATGCGAGTCCAGTGCGCTAACCACTGCTGCATCTCGCTGGGTCTGTTTGTGCTGTTCACTGACAGTTTCTTTCAATTTAACCTGACGTTCCTCTGCAGTAGCAGTTCTATTTTCAGCACTAGAAATTCTTTCACCAAGATCAGAATGAAAGTCTTCCCTCAACTCTGTATAAAGTAAATAAGATATTCCTGAAACAGCTTCCACAATGGAGTGAAACTTTTTTGCAAATGTTGTACCTGTGCTTACCACGTACCAACACTAGCCTGCTGTTCCTCTGAAATGCCTTCAACCTGATCCCTCAGTGTATCTGAACTGTTTCCTGTTCCTCTGCACTAGTGTCTATTCTTTCTCCTAATTCCTTACGCATTTCTCTATTACTAATTTCTAAATCCTCTCTAAGAGCTTTTACATCAGCACATAATCTATTTGCATTCAGTTTCTGCTCTTCCTTCATTTGAGCCACACTCCTTCCTAACATACTAGTCATACACTGAAAAGCCAAAGAAACTGGTGTACCTGCCTAATATCGTGTAGGCCCCGCGAGCAACACGACGTGGCATGGACTCGACTAACGTCTGAAGTTGTGCTGGAGGAAATTGACACCTTGAATCGTGCAAGGCTGTCCATAAATGCGAGAGTATGAGGGGCTGGAGATCTCTTCTGAACAGCACGTTGCAAGGCATCCCATATTTGGTCAATAAAGTACATTAATTGGGTGTTGGGTGGCCAGCGGAAATGTTTAAGCTCAGAATAGTGTTCCTGGAGTCACTCTGTAGCAATACTAGACATATGGGGCGTCGCACTGTTGTGCTGGAATTGTCCAAGTCCGTCGGATTGCAAAATGGACATGAATGGATGCAGGTGATCAGACAGGATGCTCACGTATGTGCTACCTGTCAGAGTATCAGGAGTCCCAGATCACTCCAACTGCACACGCCCTACACCATTACAGAGGCTCCACCAGCTTGAATAACTCCTGCTGACATGCAGCGTCCATGGATTCATGAGGTTGTCTCCATACCCGTACATGTCCATCCTCTTGATACAATTTGAAACGAGACTTGTCCGACCTGGTAACATGTTTCCAGTCATCAACAGTCTAATGTCGGTGTCGACGGGCCCATGGAGGCGTAAAGCTTTGTGTCATTACAGTCATCAAGGGTACACGAGTGGGCCTTCGGTTCGCTGACACATGCTGGTGGCCCAGGATTGAAATCTGCAGCAATTCGAGGAAGGGTTGCACTTCTGTCACGTTGAACGATTCTCTTCAGTCGTCGTTGGTCCCGGCCGCAGAGTGGTGTAGGAGATTTGATGTTTTACCGTATTCCTGATATTCACGGTACACTCGTGAAATTTTCGTTCGGGAAAATCCCCACTTCGCCGCTACTTCGGAGATGCTCTGTGCCACCGGTCGTGCCCCGATTATAACAGCACGTCCAAACGCTCTTAATTCTTGATAACCTGTCATTGTAGCAGCAGTGACCGATCTAAAAACTGCGCCAGACACTTGTTGTCTTATAGAGGCATTGCCTACCGCAGAGCCGTATTCCGCCTGTTTAAATACACTTCTGGAAATTGAAATAAGAACACCGTGAATTCATTGTCCCAGGAAGGGGAAACTTTATTGACACATTCCTGGGGTCAGATACATCACATGATCACACTGACAGAACCACAGGCACATAGACACAGGCAACAGAGCATGCACAATGTCGGCACTAGTACAGTGTATATCCACCTTTCGCAGCAATGCAGGCTGCTATTATCCCATGGAGACGATCGTAGAGATGCTGGATGTAGTCCTGTGGAACGGCTTGCCATGCCATTTCCACCTGGCGCCTCAGTTGGACCAGCGTTCGTGCTGGACGTGCAGACCGCGTGAGACGACGCTTCATCCAGTCCCAAACATGCTCAATGGGGGACAGATCCGGAGATCTTGCTGGCCAGGGTAGTTGACTTACACCTTCTAGAGCACGTTGGGTGGCACGGGATACATGCGGACGTGCATTGTCCTGTTGGAACAGCAAGTTCCCTTGCCGGTCTAGGAATGGTAGAACGATGGGTTCGATGACGGTTTGGATGTACCGTGCACTATTCAGTGTCCCCTCGACGATCACCAGTGGTGTACGGCCAGTGTAGGAGATCGCTCCCCACACCATGATGCCGGGTGTTGGCCCTGTGTGCCTCGGTCGTATGCAGTCCTGATTGTGGCGCTCACCTGCACGGCGCCAAACACGCATACGACCATCATTGGCACCAAGGCAGAAGCGACTCTCAACGCTGAAGACGACACGTCTCCATTCGTCCCTCCATTCACGCCTGTCGCGACACCACTGGAGGCGGGCTGCACGATGTTGGGGCGTGAGCGGAAGACGGCCTAACGGTGTGCGGGACCGTAGCCCAGCTTCATGGAGACGGTTGCGAATGGTCCTCGCCGATACCCCAGGAGCAACAGTGTCCCTAATCTACATCTACATCTACATTTATACTCCGCAAGCCACCCAACGGTGTGTGGCGGAGGGCACTTTACGTGCCACTGTCATTATCTCCCTTTCCTGTTCCAGTCGCGTATGGTTCGCGGGAAGAACGACTGTCTGAAAGCCTCTGTGCGCGCTCTAATCTCTCTAATTTTACATTCGTGATCTCCTCGGGAGGTATAAGTAGGGGGAAGCAATATATTCGATACCTCATCCAGAAACGCACCCTCTCGAAACCTGGCGAGCAAGCTACACCGCGATGCAGAGCGCCTCTCTTGCAGAGTCTGCCACTTGAGTTTGTTAAACATCTCCGTAACGCTATCACGGTTACCAAATAACCCTGTGACGAAACGCGCCGCTCTTCTTTGGATCTTCTCTATCTCCTCCGTCAACCCGATCTGGTACGGATCCCACACTGATGAGCAATACTCAAGTATAGGTCGAACGAGTGTTTTGTAAGCCACCTCCTTTGTTGATGGACTACATTTTCTAAGGACTCTCCCAATGAATCTCAACCTGGTACCCGCCTTACCAACAATTAATTTTATATGATCATTCCACTTCAAATCGTTCCGCACGCATACTCCCAGATATTTTACAGAAGTAACTGCTACCAGTGTTTGTTCCGCTATCATATAATCATACAATAAAGGATCCTTCTTTCTATGTATTCGCAATACATTACATTTGTCTATGTTAAGGGTCAGTTGCCACTCCCTGCACCAAGTGCCTATCCGCTGCAGATCTTCCTGCATTTCGCTACAATTTTCTAATGCTGCAACTTCTCTGTATACTACAGCATCATCCGCGAAAAGCCGCATGGAACTTCCGACACTATCTACTAGGTCATTTATATATATTGTGAAAAGCAATGGTCCCATAACACTCCCCTGTGGCACGCCAGAGGTTACTTTAACGTCTGTAGATGTCTCTCCATTGAGAACAACATGCTGTGTTCTGTTTGCTAAAAACTCTTCAATCCAGCCACACAGCTGGTCTGATATTCCGTAGGCTCTTACTTTGTTTATCAGACGACAGTGCGGAACTGTATCGAACGCCTTCCGGAAGTCAAGGAAAATGGCATCTACCTGGGAGCCTGTATCTAATATTTTCTGGGTTTCATGAACAAATAATGCGAGTTGGGTTTCACACGATCGCTGTTTCCGGAATCCATGTTGATTCCTACATAGTAGATTCTGAGTTTCCAAAAACGACATGATACTCGAGCAAAAGACATGTTCTAAAATTCTACAACAGATCGACGTCAGAGAGATAGGTCTATAGTTTTGCGCATCTGCTCGACGACCCTTCTTGAAGACTGGGACTACCTGTGCTCTTTTCCAATCATTTGGAACCTTCTGTTCCTCTAGAGACTTGCGGTACACGGCTGTTAGAAGGGGGGCAAGTTCTTTCGCGTACTCTGTGTAGAATCGAATTGGTATCCCGTCAGGTCCAGTGGACTTTCCTCTGTTGAGTGATTCCAGTTGCTTTTCTATTCCTTGGACACTTATTTCAATGTCAGCCATTTTTTCGTTGGTGCGAGGATTTAGAGAAGGAACTGCAGTGCGGTCTTCCTCTGTGAAACAGCTTTGGAAAAAGGTGTTTAGTATTTCAGCTTTACGCTTGTCATCCTCTGTTTCAATGCCATCATCATCCCAGAGTGTCTGGACATGATGTTTCGAGCCACTTACTGATTTAACGTAAGACCAGAACTTCCTAGGATTTTCTGTCAAGTCGGTACCTAGTATTTTACTTTCGAATTCACTGAACGCTTCACGCATAGCCCTCCTTACGCTAACTTTGACATCGTTTAGCTTCTGTTTGTCTGAGAGGTTTTGGCTGCGTTTAAACTTGGAGTGAAGCTCTCTTTGCTTTCGCAGTAGTTTCCTAACTTTGTTGTTGTACCACGGTGGGTTTTTCCCGTCCCTCACAGTTTTGCTCGGCACGTACCTGTCTAAAACGCATTTAACGGTTGCCTTGAACTTTTTCCATAAACACTCAACATTGTCAGTGTCGGAACAGAAATTTTCGTTTTGATCTGTTAGGTAGTCTGAAATCTGCCTTCTATTACTCTTGCTAAACAGATAAACCTTCCTCCCTTTTTTTATATTCCTATTAACTTCCATATTCAGGGATGCTGCAACGGCCTTATGATCACTGATTCCCTGTTCTGCACTTACAGAGTCGAATAGTTCGGGTCTGTTTGTTATCAGTAGGTCCAAGATGTTATCTCCACGAGTCGGTTCTCTGTTTAATTGCTCGAGGTAATTTTCGGATAGTGCACTCAGTATAATGTCACTCGATGCTCTGTCCCTACCACCCGTCCTAAACATCTGAGTGTCCCAGTCTATATCTGGTAAATTGAAATCTCCACCTAAGACCATAACATGCTGAGAAAATTTATGTGAAATGTATTCCAAATTTTCTCTCAGTTGTTCTGCCACTAATGCTGCTGAGTCGGGGGGTCGGTAAAAGGAGCCAATTATTAACCTTGCTCGGTTGTTGAGTGTAACCTCCACCCATAATAATTCACAGGAACTATCCACTTCTACTTCACTACAGGATAAACTACTACTAACAGCGACGAACACTCCGCCACCGGTTGCATGCAATCTATCCTTTCTAAACACCGTCTGTGCCTTTGTAAAAATTTCGGCAGAATTTATCTCTGGCTTCAGCCAGCTTTCTGTACCTATAACGATTTCAGCTTCGGTGCTTTCTATCAGCGCTTGAAGTTCCGGTACTTTACGAACGCAGCTTCGACAGTTTACAATTACAATACCGATTGCTGCTTGGTTCCCGCATGTCCTGACTTTGCCCCGCACCCGTTGAGGCTGTTGCCCTTTCTGCACTTGCCCGAGGCCATCTAACCTAAAAAACCGCCCAGCCCACGCCACACAACCCCTGCTACCCGTGTAGCCGCTTGTTGCGTGTAGTGGACTCCTGACCTATCCAGCGGAACCCGAAACCCCACCACCCTATGGCGCAAGTCGAGGAATCTGCAGCCCACATGGTCGCAGAACCGTCTCAACCTCTGATTCAGACCCTCCACTCGGCTCTGGCGGTGCGGTCCCCTACGGCACTGCGTAGGATCCTACTGTCTTGGCGTGCATCCGTGCGTCGCTGCGGTCCGGTCCCAGGTCGACGGGCACGTGCACCTTCCTCCGACCACTGGCGACAACATCGATGTACTGTGGAGACCTCACGCCCCACGTGTTGAGCAATTCGGCGGTACGTCCACCCGGCCTCCCGCATGCCCACTATACGCCCTCGCTCAAAGTCCGTCAACTGCACATACGGTTCACGTCCACGCTGTCGCCAGTGTTAAAGACTGCGATGGAGCTCCGTATGCCACGGCAAACTGGCTGACACTGACGGCGGCGGTGCACAAATGCTGCGCAGCTAGCGCCATTCGACGGCCAACACCGCGGTTCCTGGTGTGTCCGCTGTGCCGTGCGTGTGATCATTGCTTGTACAGTCCTCTCGCAGTGTCCGGAGCAAGTATGGTGGGTCTGACACACCGGTGTCAATGTGTTCTTTTTTCCATTTCCAGGAGTGTATCTCTATTTGAATACTCATGCCTATACCAGTTTCTTTGGCTCTTTAGCGCAGCTTGTATCAGAAGCGTGAATAACACCTCTATGTAATTATTTTTAGGAATACATTCAACATTCTGTTGCTCAGCACGAACATAACCAACAGCAGGAGATGCAGGAGCATCTGCTAAGACATCACAGCTACTGGTAGGCTCAAGTGCAATGCTATTTCAGATTCAAGTGCACCCTCATCAATAGCAACGCCATTGACTTCTTTAGTTTGAAGATTAACACAACGGGCGCCAGCACACTCTGCCTGAGTAACTGAATCGTTATAAGACACAGCTTTATTCGACTGAGTGGTGGCAGTGGGCGGGACAGACTGCTCACGTAGCCTAGATCTGTCACCTCTCTCTTGACTCTTTCCAAAGCGACCACTTGACTGATTGCACCCTTCTCTGTCACACAATGATTACTACTGGTAGAACCTCCTGTGACTGAAACCTCAAACTGACACCTTAGCAAACAGGTTCAAGAAAAATTTTTCACAGGATCAATTTCTAAGCCTAAATGAAAGAATCTACCACGGTATCCCGAGAAGGTCGCTGAAAAGTACACAACCATGAAGATATGGATTAACACTACTCAAAATCTTCCCTCAGCGCCATGCAGAAGTTTCGAAGCTAGAATCGTAATCATAAAAAACATGACATGAAGAACCTACATCTAGATCTACATCTAAATCTGTATTTACATCCACATAATTACTCTACATTTCACAATGAACTGTCTCGCAGAGGGTTCATCGAACTACCTTCAAGCTATTTTTCTACCGTTCCACTCTCGAACAGTGCGCGGTAAATGTTTCCGTGCGATCTCTGATTTCTGTTTTACTATGATCATTTTTCCCTATGTAGGTGGACATCAACAAAATATTTTCACATTCTGAGGAAAATAGTGGTGATTGAAATCTCTTGAGGAGAGATGATTGGCATCTAAATTCGCGTATCATATCCGTGGTACTCTCTCCCTTATTTCACGGTAGTACAAAATAAGGTGTTATTCTTTGAACTTTTTCGATGTCCTCCGTCAGTCCTAACTCATGCGAATTCCACACTGTGCAACAATACTCCAGAAGAGGGCGGACAAGCGTACTATAAACAGTCTCTTTAGAAGACCAGTTGCATTTTCTAAGAGATCTGCCAATAAATCGGAGTCTTTGGTTTTCTTTCCCCACAACATTAACTATGTTATCGTTCCAGTTAAAGTTATTCGTAGTTGTAATCTTTAAGTATATAGCTGCATTGACAGCTTTTACATTTGCGTGATTTATCGTGTAATAGAAATTTTTGCGGATTCCTTTTGGTACTCATGTGGTTGACTTCACACTTTTCATTATTTAAAGTCAATTGCCACTTTTCACAAGATGCAGACATCTTGTCTAAATTATTTTGCATTTGGCTTTGATCATCTGATGGCTTTAAAAGACGGTAAATGACAGCATCATCTGGAAAAAATCTAAGTGAACTATTCAGACTGTTTCCTAAACCATTCATGTAGATGAAGAACAGCAAAGGGCCTATAACACTTCCTAGGGCAATGCCTGATAATACTTTTGTTTCACTCATCGATTTTTCCTCAGTTGCTACAAACTGTGACCTATCTCATTTCTCACAGGAAATCAGGAATCGATTCGCACAACTGAGACGATACTCCACAGCCAAGAAAAGTGATTAAATGTCGGTTGTGAGGACATATGTCAAATTACTTCTGGAAATTTAAAAATGCGGAAAAAGTTTGCCATCCCCCGTCGATAGAATTCACTACTTCCTGAGAATAAAGAGATAGTTGTGTTTCACAATTGGCTGTTTGTCGATAAACCGTTTTATTCTACGCAATTCATAACCTTCGAGTACAGTATATGTTTCAAAATCCTACTGTAAATCGACGTTAGCGATTACTCCTATTTCCTTTCTTAGTTATTGGTGTAACTTGTGCAACTTTCCAGTCTTTAGGTACGTGTTTTTCGACGATCGAGCGGTTGTATATGATTGCCAAGTATGGAGCTATTTCATCAGCGTACTTTGGAAGGAACATGACTGGTATACAACCCGGACCAGTAACCTTGCCGTTGTTGAGTGATTTAAGCTGCATCACTACACTGCGGATATCTACTTTTAAGTTACTTATATTTGCAGTTGTTCTTGATGGGAATTCTGGAATATTTACTTCATCTTCTTTTTTTGAAGGAATTTCGGAAAACAATGTTTGTAATTCTGCTCCAGTGGCACTATCATCAGTAGCGTCACCATTGTTATCGCGTCTAGTCGCTGGTGTAAATAGAACCAGAATATCTTTGGTTTTCTGCCGGATTTCAAGACAGAGTTTTTCTGTGAAAACTATTAACAGCATGTCGCCCTGAACTTCGCTCTAAATTTGGAGCTTCTGTAAAACTTCGCCAATAATGAAATTTTTGCTTTCTTTCAAATTTGACGCGCCTTTTTCGTTCCCTCTGCAACAGTGTCTCACCTATTTTGTGTATATCTGGGCTCAGTACCATCCCTTCTTAATTCATGTGACATATATCTCTCACCTGCCGTCGTTACTATTTCTTTGAATTTAAACCACATTTGGTCTACGCTTACATAATCCGATCTGAAGACGGGAAGACTGTCTCTTAGGAAAGCGTCTAGCGAATTTATATCTGATTTTTAAATAGTTGCATTTTGCGTTTATTTTAGTGGATTCGGATGGTACGGTATTCAGTCTCGCTACAACAACGTTCTGGTCACGAATCCCTGTATCCGTCATGATGCTCCCTATTTGCTCAGGGTTGTCTGTTGCTCAGATGGCAAGTATATTTTCGGAACAGTATACATTTCAGGTGGGCTCCAGACCTTATTTTTAAAATAATTTTCTGAAAATCCATTCAGTATGATTTCAGACGAAGTTTTATGTTTACCTGCTACCTGAAGCATGTCTTTCCGCCATGATATCGAGGGTACATTGAAGTCACAAGCAGAATATTAGGAATCCATTAAAATAACGCCCAGTAAATGAAATAATTAATCCAGTATATGGAATTATTCATCACATGAATCACCTGAGTGATCACATTGGCACTAAGAGTCTCCACTCTGCTAAGAATGTTCAGCAGTTCACCAGTTTCTAAGTCCCAAGTATAGATGTATCACACATTAATATATAATGCACAGTAAAGCAATCTGCAGCTATCTCATTGTATTTAGCACCCTTTAATCATCTGAACATATTTCCTTACTCAGTTTTATAGCATAACTCTTTCACCAAAGTACACACGTTGGAAATTTCAATCCTACTTCTCAGGATTCAGATACTGATTCATCAAGCAAATTACATCACAGACTATAGTGAAACACAAACAATTACTCTAACAGGTCACAAAAATTCCAGATACGCCTTTCCTTAGTAGCATGTAAATCATCAGTTTGAATAAAGTATAACAAACCTGCAGTTAAATTCACTTAAGCAGACACAGGTCCAGTAAACAAACTTCTGCATTTTGAAACAAAAGTCCCAGTCAACAATATTTATTAATTGAAGTGTTACTCACCACTGTAAGAAACTCGAGTCTAAAGACCCAGAAGAAGTACATCAAGAGGCTGCAAGAATATTCAACACCTTTGCATGAGGAGTTCAACAAGAAAATTATATTGTTTCCATTCTGTAGTAATGTGACAATAATCTCCCCGTCTACTAATAATTTAAATCTATGTATCAATAAAGAAATGATACGTTTCCTCTGTACATTTCAACATTAGCACTGTAACTCTGATTACAACTGAAAAGCCAAAACACTTCACCAATTCTCACAACTATATATTCACACTATTTCAATCCACACCGTTATAGTACTAAGTCATCATGGAAGAGTGCTGTCCTGTTTCAAACCACATATGAAAAAATAAATTCTGCCCAGAGTTCTCCACAAAATCATCACAACCTGACTAAACAGTTTCACTCCTGAAGTACAAATGAAAATGTAAGACTGTTAACCCAATCCAAATTAACTCTGTACTTCTTCTGCGTGATCAGGCGAGGTCAACCTAGTAACTAACATCAAGCAAAGGAAATGTTATGATGCAAAAGTCGTTACTTGGTTGATTTGGTGGTGGGAACCAAACAGCGAGGTCATCGGTCACATCGGATTAGGGAAGGCTGGGGAAGGAAGTTGGCCATGCCCTTTCAAAGGAAACATCCCGGCATTTGCCTGAAGAAATTTAGGAAAATCACGGGCAACCTCAATTAGGATGACCGGACGCGGGTTTGAAACGTCGTCGCCCTGAATGCCGTACAATGAAATAGTGACAGACACAAACACATACTTAAAGTAGGCAAAAGAGGAATATGGTTCAAATGGCTCTGAGCACTATGGGACTTAACTTCCGAGGTCATCAGCCCCTAGAACATAGAACTACTTAAACCTAACTAACCTAAGGACATCACACACATCCATGCCCGAGGCGGGATTCGAACCTGCGACCGTAGCGGTCGTATGGTTCCAGACTGTAGCGCCTAGAACCACTTGGCCACTCTGGCCGGCAAAATAGGAATATATTTTGCATAGTTAGCTATCTGAATACCAAATAGCAGGTAGTCAATCATCAACAAACTGCGTGAACTCTATATAACGTGTGTGCTTTCAGCTTATAGCCCAGAGACGTGCAATTAGGACAAAACTTGTACTTGAAATCACAGAATTTAGACTTGAGAAGAACATTTGTTCGAAAATTTCATTAAAGCACATCGACTAGAACGAAGATTAAGGGCAAAATCTCCACATAACATTGGAAATACAAAGCACCTTGTCATCATGTGTTCCACAGAGCATCTAAATAATATACTAGAACACTGTATATTAGCATCTCAAGTATAGTCTTCAAGTACAGCATCCAATGGCTTACCTTTCCCACCTGTAACCTTAATCCATTCCAAATTGTTTGGAGTGGTATGATGTGATTAATTCAATTAACTTTTCACTGTGTCATTCATGAGCAATGAGGTACCTAGCAACAAATGGTAACGGCATGGCGGCACAACGGCGTATAACTATTTTATGTAAGATAATAAACGCACGGGCTTGAATTGAACAAGGTAGTTCGGAGGAGATATATGAAATGTATAGGGTGGTGCACAAAAGTTAAGAACGAAATTAACATTTCGACGATTTGTCACTGTCAAATAACATAGCTAGATGAAACGTGGACCATACATGAAACGAAATACTACAGTGTAATACAGAAGGTTAATGAAAGTACATGCAGTGAAACGAAAAGAAATATGACTTTTATTCTAAGTCAACAAGTACACTGATACCATCGGAATTCATGATGATGCTCTGGACATTGCAGACAGTGGGACATGATTCTTAATAGGTCGTGTGATGACCACGGATGGCAATCGTTGCTCTGCAACGTCCTCATTTGAAGGCCACAAGTTATGTACTGCCGGCAACGTTGACAAGTAGTTCTTGTGGTAGAATTCTCTATTACTCCATCAGCCTGGCTGAAACATGCTGAATGATTGTTGTTTCATGTGGATGTGCTGCAATACATCCCTGCAACACATCCGAAACTCCATCTATAGGATTTAAGTCGGGTGTGCATTATGTTTTCCAACAAAACAATGCGTGACAGCATTGCTGAGTACAGCTGGAGGAGTTCTTGGGATAAGTTCCTCCAACTTAAATTGCTCCTGTGGGATGCGTTGGGGAAATGTATTGAAGCAGGTCCACATGTACCTACGACCATGCAGCAGTTGTGAACCGTGCTGGAGGAAGAATGGAACGCGCAACTGCAACAACTTCCTCCTTGCCAACCTAGTGTCCAGCATGGGAGCAGTTTGAAGAGTATGCATTGCGACCTGTGGTGATCACAAATCCTATTGCCTTTGAACAAAAGCGTTATTGATAGCCAGGGGATAGTATTGTTAGCCAATTGCTCTTAACACATTGACTGCCACGTGAGTTAAATACAACTCACAGGAAGTGTTCTCTTCGGGCCACGTGAAGTAAATACAACTCACAGACATTTTCCCATTTAAAGCTTCGTGGTGCAGTTGTAACTCGCTGGAGCGTGCTGTGACTCTGTGTTATAAGAGGTCATGGCCCCAGTAACAAACCATGTTCATGACATACGGTTTTCAAGCGCTCAAGAGTAGTTATTGACATTTGAATTCGTGAGTTACATGTAACTCACATGGCTCAGTCGTATTGGACTTTTCTCCTTTTTATTATTTATTAATTATTTAGTTCCACATATTTCTTACTCAGCAGATTGCCAATCACATACAGTTTTATTTACATTTTTCAACTGTAATTGCACCAACAATGAAACTGAAAAATTTGGATGATTCCACTTTGTTTCTCTAACACCTGTATGCACTGTGCTTTATGAAAAAACACTCTACGCAAAAATATGAGTCAAAATTCTTACATTTCCATGCAGTTTGTTTGCGTTTCTAGACAGCTTGCTCTCATCCAAATTCGTTCTTCATTTTTTCATAGCACACTGCACACCTACGTCTGGCTGCTCCCATGTACAAATTACATGTACAAATTAGTTCGTTGAGTCACATATTCTAAAATTTAATCAGTTACAAATGAAGAAATCGTTTGGTGTCTTGCCTTTGAGAGTTAGTGCAACAAAGGCATTTACACCAGAACTGGAATGAATAAATGTAAAGTTTTTCATATTTTTTTACGTAACTGGCCCCCAGACAATCTCATTAGAATTTGAATTTGTTCAATTTGTGTTTCATCTTCATCTTCAGAACTTTCTGATATTACACTTACTTCAATTGAACCTGAATCAACTGCAGTAGTTATGGCACTAACACAGTTAGAGGTACTTTTTTGCCTGGTTTTTACAGCTGTGAAGTCTGGTTCTTTTACTGAATGTGGACATAAAACTCTTCTTCCTACCTTCACTGATGTGATTTCATCATCAGAAATTCCCGTTTCGTTTCTGGTCTCCTCTGGTAAAAACTCTCTGAGTTATAACCAACTAAAGACACAGAATCTCCACCTCGTATGTCCACAACTTCATCTAAAAGCTGCTATACATACCTTTGTTCATCTTCATAACTTCTGCAACACATTTTCTTCTGCCACAATATTACTTTGTTACTGAGCAAATAACACCGAATAAAGACAGTAGCAACAATGCAGGAAAGCAATAATGGAAATGTACACAAATAACGCTTGGAATGAAAAACTGACAGGAGTATAAACGTAAAATTATTAGTGACATAGCAGATGACACACCTGGTACCTTTACTCTGCAGCCGTGTGAATCGTATGTAACTCACACAAAAAAGTTTAAAAAAAGGTACTAAGTTGCCGTACTTTCAATTTATTTGCACTTAACAAGTTTACTTGGAGCAAACTAAATCAGGATACTGAAAAAAAGTAAATGGCCCCAAGGGGTCGGTAACCCAACTATACAATGGCAATCAATGTGTTTATGTTCTTGTCGAGGTGCTTTAACCCTTAACTCACTACATGACTTTTCTGTAACGCATACTTCGAGGCGTGTAAAATTATCACATTCTTGCGAACCCATTTTGTACTGAAGTGACAAAAACAGGTGCGTAGTTCACGAGGTGCGGTCTTGCAGACCCAAATGTTCAAATGTGTGTGAAATCTAATGGGACTTAACTTCAAACATGGCTCTGAGCACTATGGGACTTAACTTCTGAGGTCATCAGTCCCCTAGAACTTAGACCTACTTAAACCTAACTAGCCTAAGGACGTCACACACATCTATGCCCGAGGCAGGATTGCTGTTGATTCGCACGTTAGCTCCCGCGCAATCGCATGAGAAAGTGGCATGAGTCAGGTAAGTATCCTACGCTTTCTCCATTGACATAGGTTCCATCCCTATCACATCTCCATCCATGGAGAGCTGCATCACGATTATGAGAATCGTGTTCATTTTTGTACAAGGGGATTCAGGTAGGATATTCCAGACGTACAATGTCTTCTGTTGAGTGAGAATGCCGCATTTACCAATGATGGCCAGGTAAACAGCCGAAACAAACATGCACAGGTGGTTGTTAACAATCCCCACTGGATTTATCAGCTGAAACGTCAGCGCCAATGGAGCGTAGACATGGGCTGTGGGATACTGACCCATAAGCTCATAGGCCAAATGTTCGCAGGTGGAACACTGAACGTACACATTTATCGCAGCCTCAGAACAGACCATCTTCCATGATTGCTTGAGGACGTTCCTCTAAAGATTAGAAAGAACCTAGTGTGTCAACATGATGGCTGTCCAACCCATAGCGCACAAAGTACTACATACTGTCTTCACGAATTGTTTCCAGAACACAGAGGACCTTTACCTTGGCTGGAATGGTCCCCACATTTGACGCCTGTAGACATTTTCAGTGAGTAAAGCTGACAGTCGCTGTCTCCAAGGACACACCAACTACACTCGATGATATGCATCGACGTATTAGTGCAACCTGCTCAGACACCTCTGCTGAAATGCTATTACGTATGCAGCAGTCGTTCCATACGAGACTCGAATGATGTATTGCCACTGCTGGTAGTCATTTTGAACACAACCGGTGATAGTCAATTGTATCATTACTGATCAGAAACCACATCACTAGTGTGTGCACTTGTGCTATTCTTTAGTGTATGTTACCACAGCTTTTGTACAAGTGTCGGTGTGGGAACTTTTCAAAATACGATATCTCGTAAACGACCCGCATAGAATCCTACAACAAAATCAACTGACATTCTAATTTACCCTACTTTTAGTTTGTCAATGTCAGTAGCCATTATTCCATTTAACACGCGTGTGTTTGCACAAAAAAACACACTTCCTAAGTATTAGTACAATCTTTTCGTTGGCTAACAATACGAGCCTCTGACTTCCAGTCTATCCTGTGAAAACCGCATATCAATAGCAAAATGGTTTAAATGGCTCTGAGCACTATGAGACTTAACTTCTGGGATCATCAGTCCCCTAGAACTTAGAACCACTTAAACCTAACTAACCTAAGGACATCACACACATCCATGCCCGAGGTAGGGTTCGAACATGCGACTGTAGCGGTCAAACGGTTCCAGACTGTAGTCCCTAGAACCGCTCGGCCACTCCGGCCGGCTATCAATAGCACTTTCCATTTCCGCAATGATGTTATAGTTGGCGCACGAGCGCAGGGACACAGCATCTCCGAGGTAGCGATGAAGTGGGGATTTTCCCGTCCGAATATCAGGAATCTGGTAAAACATCAAATTTCCGACATCACTGCGGCCGGAAAACAGATTCTAAGTGCAACCCTTTCGCAAATTGCTGCAGATTTCAATGCTGGGCCATCAACAAGCATCAGCGTGCGAACCATTCAACGAATCATCATCGATAAGAGCTTTCGGAGCCGAAGGCCCATTCGTGTACCCTTGATTACTGAGCGACACAAAGCTTTACACCTCACCTGGGCCCTTAAACACCGACATTGGACTTTCAATGACTGGAAACATATTGTCTGGTCGGACCAGTCTCGATTCAAATTGTATCTAGTGGATGGACGTTTACTGGTGTGCAAACAACCTCATGAATCCATAAGCCCTGCATGTCAGCAGGTGACAGCCGGTGATGGCTCTGTAATTGTATGAGGTGTCTGCAGTCGGAGTGATATGGGAGCCCTGATACATCTAGATACGACTCTCGACATGTAACACGTAACTAAGCATCCGGTCTAATCATCTGCATTCATTGATGTCAATTGTGCATTACGACGGGCTTGGACAATTCCAGCAGGCCAAAGGACACACTACACATCCATAATTTCATCCATAATTTCTACAGAGTGGCTCGAGGAACATTCTTCTGAGTTAATACACTTCCCCTGGCTGTCAAACTCCCCAGACATGAACGTCATTGAGCATATCTGGGGTGCCTTGGAACGTGTTGATCAGAACACATCTCCACTCCCTCGTACTCTTACGGAATTGTGGACAGCCCTGCAGGATTCATGGTGTCAGAGCCAAACAAACTGGTACACCCGACTCATAGTTCAGGACGAGGCCCACGAGAAAGCAGACCGCGTACGTCGCAGCACGTCACGCTGCAGGGCTTACGAGCGCCAGCAGCCGTCTCTGGCGGGGAGTAAGTAACAGTTTCATACGAGTTTAATAATTCTTGACTGCACGTTTAAACACATGCAAATTCTCGATAGCACACGACAAAATTAAGACCTTTAGTCGGTACCTTTGAAGCACTGATTTGCCATGGGCCCGGTACGAAGCCGAGCGTTCCCGAAGTGCGGCAGACAGGCCTTCTAGTGTGACGTCATAAGTTCGTTGTAGGGCTCGAATATCTCGTTGGCCCGCTTCACGATGTATGACGTGATTAACACTGAGAAGTGTGGGAAATTGTCACATCATGCGTGGCGTTTAATCTATTACTTCTTTACTAGTAACTCTATAACAAGTTTCGTAGACAGTGGGGACATATACAACTGGATATACCAGCAAAATGATATCACTGGATGTCACATATTTCAGCAGATATGACGTCATAAACACTAAGCAGCGTGAAAATGCTACAGTTGTCCGAGCGCCGCTCAGTCGCCCACTGTAAGATCATGGCGAATGAGCACAAGATGAATACGAGCGAGTATGAGGTCCAGCGTTATTCAGGTCATAGGCGTGAATGCATACGGATCAACCGACCGATATCAGAAAATGTGTTACCTATCTAGTACTGTGCACTTTTCTTATCGTGATTAGGCACTGCGAACTATGGCATTGGTGACAAACCACGTTTCGGAGAAGAAAAAAAAAGTATGGGCAATTTATTAAGATCTACATTGAGGAAACATTGTTGTAATTGGTAGGAGTGAATCCCCAACGTTTTAATAAGACTTCATTCGCCACTAATATATGCAAGGCATAGCAATCTCTTCAGCATTAAGCATGCATTACAGGTGTTTGAAAACAGTCCTGCAACAAGTTTTAGATGACGATTATTTGCTGAACGGGCTTGGAGTAGTTTATTCCATGACTTATGTTGCTATAAATAGTTACCGTTTCATAAAGAGAAACGGTGACCTGAATTCGACGTAGACAAGCTTGAGGCAAGAAACGTAGAGTAAGTGTAACAAACTGTTAAGAGTTCTACGGTGCAGTATGTACTAAGGCAGTACCACATAATGATGGAACTGCATCCGGAGAGAGATGTCTCTGGAAAGGTTACTGTTTACGACAACTACACCGAAAAAGAACTCGTGACTCTTTTAGAGCAACTCAAAGGTGCCTCAGGAATGTTGGGAGGCGAGAAGTTTCCATCAGTTCAATTTGTTTTGCTGTGGTTGCACAAACTGAAAAGTCTGTGTAATGTAGGATCCTAAGATACAAACGTGCAGAAGTTTAAATCACTGTAGACTTGCTGCGTGTCCAGAAAATGGAAACTGTGCTTAATTTCAAAACGCCGCTTTCTGCGTCACCGGCATTTTGGCAGTACACTACAACGACCATGTTGTTGTCTATTAACGGTAAGTACTACGAGTGCTACCGAGCGAGGTGGTGCAGTGGTTAGACACTGCAGTCGCATTCGGGAGGACGACGGTTCAATCCCGCGTCCTGCCATCCTGATTTAGGTTTTCCGTGATTTCCCTAAATCGCTCCAGGCAAATGCCGGGATGGTTCCTTTCAAAGGGCACGGCCGACTTCCTTCCCCGTCCTTCCCTTATCCGATGAGACCGATGACCTCGCTGTCTGGTCTCCTTCCGCGAAACAACCAACCAACCACTACGATTGCTAACTCATCGCTGTCTCCATCTAGCAGATGAAAAAGTCGAAATTCCGGCGTTACACATGACAGTAATAATTCCGTGGTCGAGCTTCCGATTACTGGAAATGCTATATGTTTGCGATAGAGACGAGACGCTAAATACTGTTCAAATGGCTCTGAGCACTATGGGACTCAACTGCTGTGGTCATCAGTCCCCTAGAACTTAGAACTACTTAAACCTACGTAACGTAAGGAAATCACACACATCCATGCCCGAGGCAGGATTCGAACCCGCGACCGTAGCAGCAGCGCGGCTCCGGACTGGAGCGCCTACCGAGCGAGGTGGCGCAGTGGTTAGCACGCTGGACTCGCATTCGGGAGGACGACGGTTCAATCCCGTCTCCAGCCATCCTGATTTAGGTTTTCCGTGATTTCCCTAAATCGTTTCAGGCAAATGCCGGGATGGTTCCTTTGAAAGGGCACGGCCGATTTCCTTCCCCATCCTTCCCTAACCCGAGCTTGCGCTCCGTCTCTAATGACCTCGTTGTCGACGGGACGTTAAAACAACACTAACCTAACCTAACCTGGAGCGCCTAGAACCACACGGCCACCGCGGCCGGCCCCTAAATACTGTACGACAAATGTGTGATGCAGTATCAGATTCCGATAAGCTACAACAAAAGAATTTCAGTGCGGCTTGGAACGTTGTCTCTAACGAAGCGAACTTGATCCGAAACGAGTCGACACATCGTAATTACGCTAACAGTGAATAATTTGGAGACAATTTTGTTCTTGTTAAATTTCTAATTCGTTAGGTCGTCGATTTCACATATGTACATTTGAATCAATAAAGCAGATGGTGTTATAAAAACCAGCAATGTGATTTTTCATCACGAGAACCAGAAAAGTTAGTAGTTACATAGTTTCCCTGTGAAATTCTAAACTGTTTCAAAAATTTCGTTATTGCATAAAGTAAGCTATTTTTTCTTATGGATCACAGTGATGTCACAATTAGAAACTGCCATCGAAGAATACACGTCTACAGTGTAAACAAACTCATCTGAGTATAGCTCCATCGGCAGATGGGAGTATGTGAGGCAGTGTGCATTCACACAGAGGTGCTAGTGAAAAGGTCGCCAACATCTGCGCGGCGTGCGTACCAGGATTGGCCTGCCTCTGCCGTCCCCAAGGCTCCCCGTTCGACCACAGGCTGCCCATTTCGAACGTTAGTACACGGGGAAGCCATGCCCGAGAGCGGTAGGCTCGAGAGAGTCTAAGCGAGCGAAATGTTCTATTTGTGTACCTCTCTTAAATACTGGGTGATCAAAACGTCAGTATAAATTTGAAAACTGAATAAATCACGGAATAATGTAGATAGAGAGATACAAATTGACACACATGCTTGGAATGAGATGGGGTTTTATTAGAACCAAAAAAGGCAAAAGTTCAATAAACGTCCGACAGATGGCGCTTCATCTGATCAGAATAGCAATAATTTGCGTAACAAAGTAAGACAAAGCAAAGATGATGTTTTTTACAGGAAATGCTCAATATGTCCACCATCATTCCTCAACAATAGCTGTAGTCGAGGAATAATGTTGTAAACAGAACTGCTAAAGCATGTCCGGAGTTATGGTGAGGCATTGGCGTCGGATGTTGTCTTTCAGCATTCCTAGAGATGTCGGTCGATCACGATACACTTGCGACTTCAGGTAACCCCAAAGCCAATAATCGCACGGACTGAGGTCTGGGGACATGGGAGGGCAAGCATGACGAAAGTGGCGGCTGAGCACACGATCATCACCAAACGACGCGCTCAAGAGATCTTTCACTCGTCTAGCAATATGGGGTGGTTCTAATAAAACTCCATGTCATTCCAAGCATGTGTGACAATTTTTACCTCTCTATCTACATTATTCCGTGGTTTATTTAGTTTACAAATTTATACTGACTTTTTGATCACCCGGTATGTGTGATAAGGAGCTCATCCTTGATCTCTGAAGCGATTTCAGTCAAATTTGGTACACGTATTAGTTACAACCAGAAAATAAATACTGCAGGGCTAAGAACCACCAGCCTCCTATTCGGGTGAGTGTCATAGTGTGGAGAGATAAGGGGGGACGAAGGGATGGGACACACAGCGGGCGAAAGAGGGACATAGGTAAAATAGAGACACGGAAGAGGAGGAGGTGGACAGGGACTAAAGAGGAAGGAGGAGGAAATGCACTAACAGAAGACTGGGATAAATAGATACCTGGGAAACGTCGTTATTCTCAGCTATATCAAAACAGCGGAAATGTTAAAAACGAAGTATTGGTGTAGCAGATACAACGTAAGTTTTCAAGAACAGATTAACGAAACCACATATTAAAAAGAATACAGGGATATAAATACAAAATAAAATAGGGGTAATAAAGGAGTAGGCTTAATTATGAATTTAAAAAAATAGGAGTGTGGGTAAGCTACTACAAAAAGCACAGTGAACGCCTTATTGTGGCCAAGATAGACACTAAGATCACGCCTACTACAGTAGTACAAGTTTATATGACAACTAGCTCTGCAGATGACGACGAAATTGAAGAAATGTATGATGAGATAAAATAAATTATTCAGATAGTGAAGGGAGACGAAAATTTAATAGTCATTGGTGACTGGGATTGGATAGTAGGAAAAGGAAGGGAAGGAAACGTAGTAGGTGAATATGGGTTGGGGTAAGAAATGATAGAGGAAGCCGCCTAGTAGAATTTTGCACAGAGCATAACTTAATCATAGCTAACACTTGGCTCAAGAATCATAAAAGAAGGTTGTATACATGGAATAAGCATGGAGATACTGACAGGTTTCAGATAGATTATATAATGGTAAGACAGAGATTTAGGAACCAGGTTTTAAATTGTGAGACATTTCCAGGGGCGGATGTGGACTTTCACCACGATCTGTTGGTTATGAACTGTAGATTAAAACTGAAGAAACTGCAAAAAGGTGGCAATTTAAGGAGATGGGACATGGATAAACTGACTGAACCATAGGTTGTAGAAAGTTTCAGGGAGAGCATAAGGGAACAATTGACAAGAATGGGGGAAAAATACAGAAGAAGAAAAATGGGTAGCGTTGAGGGATGAAGTAGTGAGGGCAGCAGAGGATCAAGTAGATGAAACGAGAAAATATAAAAATGCATTAAATGAAGCAGGCAAAAAGGAATAAAAACGTCTCGAAATTGAGATCGACAGGAATTGCAAAATGGCTAAGCAGGGATGGCTAGAGGACAAATGTAAGGATGTAGAGGCTTATCTCAGCAGAGGTAAGATTTATACTGCCTACAGAAAAATTAGAGAGACCTTTGGAGAAAAGAGAACCACTTGTATGAATATCAAGAGCCCAGATGGAAACAAAGTTCTAAGCAAAGAAGGGAAAGCAGAAAGGTGGAAGGAGTATATAGAGGGTCTATAGGACGATGTACTTGAGGACAATATTATGGAAATGGAAGAGGATGTACATGAAGATGAAATGGGAGATATGATAATGCGTGAAGAGTTTGGCAGAGCACTGAAAAACCTAAGTCGAAACAAGGCCCCGGGAGTAGACAACATTCCATTAGAATTACTGACAGCCTTTGGCGGGCCAGTCCTGACAAAACTCTACCATCTGGTGAGCAAAATGTATGAGACAGGGGAAATAAAATTACCGAACTACCAGTTTAATAAGTCACGGCTACAAAATACTAACGCGAATTCTTTACAGACGAAAGGAAAAACTTGTAGAAGCCGACCTCGGGGAAGATCAATTTGGATTCCGTAGAAATGTTGGAACACGTGAGGCAATACTGACCTTTCGGCTTATCTTAGAAGCTAGATTACGAAAAGGCAAACCTACGTTTCTAGCGTTTGTTGACTTAGGGAAAGCTTTTGACAATGTTGACTGGAATACTCTCTTTCAAATTCTGAAGGTGGCAGGGTAAAATAAAGGGAGCGAAAGGCCATTTACAATTTGTACAGAAACCAGAAGGCATTCATAAGAGTCGAGGGACATGAAAGTGAAGCAGCGGTTGGGAAGGGAGTGAGATAGGGTTGTAGCCTCTCCCCGATGTTATTCAATCTGTATATTGAGCAAGCAGTAAAGGAAACAAAAGAAAAATTTGGAGTAGGTATTAAAATCCATGGACAAGAAATAAAAACTTTAAGGTTTGCCGATTACATTGTAATTCTGTCAGAGACAGCAAAGGACTTAGAGGAGCAGTTGAAAGGAATGGGCAGTGTCTTGAAAAGAGGATGTAAGATGAACATCAACAAAAGCAAAACGAGGATAATGGAATGTCGTCAAATTAAGTCGGGTGAAGCTCAGGGAATTAGATTAGGCATTGAGACACTTAAAGTAGTAAAGGAGTTTAGCTATTTGGGGAGAAAAATAACTGATGATGGTCGAAGTAGAGAGGATATAAAATGTAGACTGGCATTGGCAAGAAAAGCGTTTCTGAAGAAGAAAAATTTATTATCATCGAGTATAGATTTAAATGTCAGGAAGCCGTTTCTGAAAGTATTTGTATGGAGTGTAGCCATGTATGGAAGTGAAACGTGAACGATAAATAGTTTAGACAAGAAGAGAATAGAATGGGTAGATTACATAACTAATGAGGAGGTATGGAATAGAATTGGCGAGAAGAGGAGTTTGTGGCACAATTTGACTAGAAGAAGGGATCAGTTGGTAGGACATGTTGTGAGGCATCAAGGGATCACCAATTTAGTACTGGAGGGCAGCGTGAAGGGTAAAAATCGTAGAGGGAGACCAAGAGATGAATACACTAAGCAAATTCAGAAGGATTTAGGCTGCAGTACATACTGGGAGATGAAGCAGCTTGCACAGGATAGAGTAGCGTGGAGAGCTGCATCAAACCAGTCTCATGACTGAAGACCAAAACAAGAACAACATTAGTTACAAAGCGGAAAGAAGTACTTTAGAGGTAAGAACCACCAGCCTTCTATTGGATTGAGTCTGATAATGTGGATAGAGGACAGAGGACGAGGAGATGGACAGATATCAAAGGAGAAAGGAGGAGATAAGCGCAGATAGGAGGAGGAAGGGGTGGAGGAGGAGCAGGTGGTGGTCGAGAGAGAGAAAGAGAGAGAGAGAAGGAGGGGAGGGGGATATATGCAGAGAGGGGAGAGGAGGAAATGGACAGAGAAAGGAAAGAGGAGGAGGTAGGAACAGAGATGGAGAAGGAGGTGATGAACAGACAGAGATGGAAGAGGAAATGGACAGAGTGAGGGGACAGGAGGAGATGGATGAAACATGCAGGGGCAGAGGTGGGGTGGAGGTGTTGGAGAGCGCTAGGGAGGATGGATTGAGAGAGGGAGAACAGAGCTGGATAAAGAGAGATGGGATGATATAGTGCGGTTGATAGGATATGGACAGAGAGAGGGGCAAGAGTAGACTGACAGAGAGAGGAGGAAGGAGAAGACAGAGGGAGAAGTGGGGAAGGAGGAGATGTACTAATAGGAGATTGAAATAAGCAATCACTTGGACAACGTTGTGTTTCTCCTCTAGTAAAATATAAAGAACTTATAATGCAGAAGAGAATGATAAGTTTAAGTCTGCGACACGACAGTTTGCAAAGTTACGATCTTAATTTATAGTGAGCTTCTATTTCACGAAAAGAAATTTGTTGTACATTTTGTGGACACTAAACGGGACGGTTGCGAAGTCAGTCAGAACGTTGTTTTTAATAGTTCCTTGATCTGGAGAAAGGTGCTCGAGATATGGGCACAGTATGATCGTGCATTACCATTTTGAAAGACAATACATGAGTGAAACGTTCACTGTATGGATTTTTGATCTATCAACGTGTTGCTTTATGTACGAATTGGGTACATTTCATAATTTTGATGTGGTCCTTGTACGAGGTCGATATAAATGCAAAGGAAAATGTCTGGACGTTTTTCCTATAGTTAAAATCGTTTTATAGTTAAGGATGGTCTTTTGTTTGCGCGAAAAGTTGAATACAGCTATTGCACATCATCATGGTTTGTCCAAAATGTGTAAAAGCTGTAAATGACCACGTCCTTAAGATACTCGTGATTCCAAATAAACCAGGATGTCTAACTGGCGGTATCTGATGTTTCGAAAACAAGTCGCACAGTTTTAAGTATCCCGGTTCGCCAGTTATTCAGCTGATTGCTTCGGCGTCGGCTGTAGACACATCATATGCCTTCTTTTTTGCTTTCTCTTCGTTGAGGATTCTCAGCAGCAACAAGGAACGCTAGTGACATGTTCTCCGAATGGAGCGCCGTGCCTGTTGCGCCACGTCGTGTCCTGAGTCAGCGACGGTATTCTGGCTGCAGCGGTCCCCCGGGAGACACGGAGGAGGGGCGAGGAGGATCCAGAAGGGACAGACAGTCGTCGGCTCGCCGACGCCACTTCTCGCTGTGGCCCCTTTCGACTCCCCTCTCTCCACCCGTAGGGTACACAGTCAGCAAGGGCCACTCGAACGGAATTACTCCCCGTCTGTAGCGGAAGGAAGGAAAGGAACAAGATTAAGCTTCAGCTTCTCGTAGTCGATGAGGTCGTTACATTTGAGGCGAGGCAAGAATGAGGTCCTGACCTATCGTCGTCTCATTAATAGTGTAAATCATCCGGTCCGGTTTCACGACTATGATCCCTCTTGTGTAACAATTAAGCAACTTGAGAGAGATTACTCATTTCCCGTGACTGTAACTAATACTCTCTCCCCTCTTAGTAGGCAGAGAAAATTTGTTTCTGAGGTCTCCGTATTTAGTATCCCCTCAAGCGGACATCACGACTGAGGCAGATGACCTGGCGTGGGTAGCCGTCTGCTGAGATTATTCTCGTGCATGGCTCTACGCGGGTTCGGACTTCCTGCTTTCTGTAGATCGACTCGCACGGCGGGATTCTTTTCCTCTCACGAGCTTCTGTTCATCAGTTAGTATGGAGACATCGTCGACCCTTAAAGTACCCGCGCCGTCAGTGTAGTGCAGCTGCGTTCTCACCCCATTTCCGATATTAAACTGTACACTGGATTTATTCTCTCGCAAATCAACATTTGGAATCCTTTAAAAACATTTATCCAACCAGTGCTTATACAGGTTCGTCAAATGGCGGAAGTGGCCACATCAGAGTCACTTAATTGATTATTTTTATATGATTAATCGTATTTGGCATAACATCAGAGCCACTCTGCTCTGAGATCTTTTTATACATGACACATTTTATTCTTCTAAAATTATCTCTCTGTTACCGGCGTGTGTTTGATGTTGAACGAATTATTTTACAACTGATAATTTTGGCTTTCCCTGTAACTGTTCATCTGAATCTTAGGTGAAATAGTGAACTTTAGCTACTATCTTCATCTTGCTGTTTTACTTTTAATCCCATATTTTCTTTTCTCCAACACGTCATGAAGTGTCCAAAGGGGTGCTACATATGAGTCGAGTGGTTGGTTGGTTGATTTGGGGCAAGGGACCAAACAGCGAGGTCATGGGTCCCATCGGATTAGCGAAGAATCGGAAAGGTTCTCGGCCGTGCCCTTTCAAAGGAACCAACCCGGCATTTACCTGAATCAATTTCGGGAAATGACGGAAATCATAAATCAAGATCGCCGGATGCGGGTTTGAATCGTCGTCCTCCCGAATGCGGGTCCAGTGTGCAAACCACAGCGCCAACTCGCACAGTATT